>NC_090438.1:425322549-426785298 GCF_031143425.1 Pleurodeles waltl
AAAAGATGGAAGATTATATACCAAAGGTTGTAAAAAAGAGTCTACATACTCAGAAAGTTTCTCGGTTGGGCCTACTATACCAGATACAATTGGTCTACCTGGTGGAAAAGGTAGTTTTTTATGTACTTTAGGTAATGTATAGAGAGAAGGAAACCTTGGATGATCTACCTTAAGATATAAAAATTCATCTCTGTTAAGTAATCCCTGTTGTTGCCAGGCGAGTAACCTACTATTGATCTTATTCATAAGGTTAGGGATGGGATTACCACTCACACATTAATAGCACATCCTATCATTCAACTGCAACAAGATCTCATTGTCATAATCCAGTTTATTCATGATAACCATATTCCCACCTTTATTACCACTCACACATTAATAGCACATCCTATCATTCAACTGCAACAAGATCTCATTGTCATAATCCAGTTTATTCATGATAACCATATTCCCACCTTTATCCGCTTGCCTTATGATAACATCCTTTTCTTGTCTGAGTGAATCTAATGCAACTAATTCATCAGAACTCAAAGTTTTGGGGAAATGTCGAAATCTGTTTCATTTGCTTCGGTTTAATCACATATGGTGTAACCACGATTTTCATCACGTGGTGGTTTGCATGGTTTCTTGACCATTTTTCTTCACATTGATATACAAGAGTTTGCACTTTTAGGCCCATATTTCTACTTTTTTAGCACCGCATTTGCGCCACTTTTTGACGCAAAAATGGCACAAACTTAATTGTATTTTGTAAGTTTGCACCATTTTTGCGTCAAAAAGCAGCGCAAATGTGGCGCTAAAAAAGTATAAATATGGGCCTTAGTCTTCAATGAGGCAATTTTAATTGGCTTAGTTTTGGTGGGGTCACGATTTTTTTCAAGTGGTGTTCCGCATGATTTGAGTGGTCATTGGATTGGGACAGGGTTCCTTTACCCCCCGTTTTTTCACTCTTGCTGGTGCAGTTCATAGTTGGAAGTATTTACATGGTAGCTTTTCCTTTGTGTGGCGTTCAGGAATGTGTATTGGTTTACTTTCTTCTCCTTTTATCATTATTTCTATGTTTTTTTGTTTTATTCTATGAATATGGGTCTTAATTACCCATCTTATTACTTGAGTATTTTGTTTCTCAACTCAAGTGATTTGTTTATAAATTTCCAGCCCTGAAGAAGTCGTTGGGGTTATTTCCCCGTGAAGAAACACGTGTTGGCTTTGGTTTTGTCTCAGAATACTGTGTGATTCTCCGGTGAACGGACTGGTGGGATTCTAGCTTCTGGAGAATTTCCTCAATAAATCACGAAAATTGGACTATACACCAGGACTGATGCTTGGATGTTTATTTTTACTGTGGAATAATTAACTGTAATCATGTGAATGTATTTTCTGTATTACAATTATTTGAGTGCCTCAAGTAGGTGTTTTTGGTTTTGGTTTACTTGGTAAACGTTTGGAGGGATGGGTGTTGTCCCTTTTGAGGGCACCTTATAGATATATTGTGGCCTTTTGTCCTTGGGCGCCCCTTTTTCCCTCATTAACGCACCCCTTTAGTGACCATGTCTGTACTTGTGTGCACATCTGACCAATACAGCTTTCCATAGGCAATAGGCATTATCAGACTTGGAGTGCAATTGTAATGGCATGCCCGGCCACGAGATGTTATGTGAGATATGCACATGTTCGTATGTGTTTATGGAAGTTAGGTGTTGACCCTTTTCCACCCTTTCTTCTATCACCCTCTTCTCTTTCTCTTCCTTTTTGTGCATCAGCATCATCTAGCTGAGGAGAAGGAGCACAGGTGAGTGGGGAAGCAGCAGCCCACGGGACCCAGAAGGCTGATTCCAGCGAGGACGAGGAACCCAGTGGGACAGAGGGTGAGGGGAGTGCCCTGGGGAAGACCAGATTGTTTACATCATCCTCAGAATCTTCCCCCAGTGGACACTCCCTGGCAGTGGTGGACCCAGCACCATATCCACACTTGCAACAACCACTGACACCCTAACATGCAGCACATCCATCATTCCTGCAGCCACCACCCCAATAAAGAGTCACCCAACCAACATGGCAGTTCTCAGCACTTCCTCCCTGCCTTCTCCCAAGACACTTAAATGCCTGCACTCACACACCCAACAGACAGCCAGCACACACAAGCATTCCACTCATGCACCTGCACCCATGCCACACACAAAGACACATCTGACACCCACTCTCACTCCCTCCACTCCCAAACGCTTTTACCATGACCACCCTTATGTCCCCTAAGAAATATTTCCTTTATGAGTTTACCCAGCTTCCAGAACCTCTCCCACCCAGTTAGTCCCCGAAGTGCTCTGTGTCCCTGCACAAATCCAGCCCTTCCACCTCGGCCTCCTCCCGTGTCCCCCATGGTGTTGCCCATGCCCCTGCCAAGAGGTACACCCCCAAACCAAAGTTCCCCCTCCCAACGCCATACCTAAACTTCCTCCACCAAAGCCCAAACCCTAGGCCAAGCCCCCCCAACCCAAAGTTGAACCCAAGGACACCCTCCCAAGTCCAAACCTCAACTCGGCCACCCCCTTACCCCTGAGATGCCTCCCTGCCCTCCTGATGCCCCAACCATGTGGAGGTGATTTTGCAGTCAGGAGTCAAATTGGGGCACTGAGACGTGCCATTTGTGTCATGGCACAGAGACACATGGACTGGCCAATGACCTTTTGCCTGTATATAGTTGTTTATTTCTATTTAAGTTTTAATACATCAGGGCTAACCTGCCGTTGGTGTTGATGATGACTTACTTGTCCTGCCTGTTATTCAACATGTCTGGTTTGTGTATGTGGGCTTTGGTTTGTGGGTTTGTGAGTTGTGTGTGTTGACAATGCTGGCTGTTTTGCCTGGAATGCATGTGTACGTGGGCCTGTCATTGGTTCAGCTGCTACTGATGTGTTTTGTGTGTGTGATATGATTGTGTAGGTCCATGCATGTGTGTAGCTGAGTTGACCATTGTACGTGGTGTGATGTGTTGTGGTAGTGTTGTGTGCCATTATGCGGTTGTTGTGTTTGCGCCCATGTCATTGGTGATGGCTATATCATCTGCTTTGTGTGTTATGTGAGCGTGGTGGGACATTTGGTATGTTGTGTGGGTGTGTGCTGTTGTTGATTGGCTTTGTGTTGTCTTGTTAATGTCAGTATGTGTTGTCATGTTTAGATGTGCAGTGAATGTATTGGCAAGCATTTGTGTAGCTGCAGTTGTGATATTGTGACTCAGTGGTGTTGTGTATATGTGTGTTGGCCTGTTGTGGTGATGAGTGTGTTCAGGATGGTGTGTGTATGGCACATGTGTGTTGTGCGTGGTGTGTTTCACCATAGCCTGGTTAAATAGGTGCTCTGGCTGGTGTGTTACTGTATTTACTTTTGGAACTAACTTAACATCTAAAAAAAAAAGTCTATGCAGGAGGCGTGAACATATTTTTTGCTACAGTAGGGTAAAATACTTTGTTTGACCTGCCTTCTGCCTCCAGATCTTTCATTATATGGTTGACACAAACCCTCATCTTGGGGGAATTGATTAATGGCTGGTTGTGGATTTATCCAAAATAGGGTCTAGCAATGTGTTAAAATCATCCGCAATTGCAATAAAGTTCTTACTATCGACTAGATAGCTATAAAGCTCCTGCAGTGATTTTGGATAGTCGATGTTTGGACCATAGTATCCCACCAAACAGTAAGTAACCTTATACATTTTGATATTTGCTATCACCCATTTCCCTCTTAGATCTGACACAGAGTCTATTATGCTCCTTTCACCAAGCTTGTCAATAAATTAGCTACCCACTTCACCTTACACCTCTGGTTTGTACAAGCAAAATGAGCAATCCATTTTTGGCACTTGCATATTTTATAACATCCTTGTTGGAGCAAGTGCGTTTCCTGAAGTATTATAATGTCACTATCAGTTTGATTTAATCCTCCTTCTCCTGCCTGCTTCTCTAAGCCCATTTACATTCCATGTTAGGACCCTAAGATTTAACTAATTGTTCAAGTCTACCATTAAATTCTTTTTTGTCACCTGCACCTTCACTGTCAGAAAAGAGGACTTCTTTTTTCATGATTGTTTCCCACTCACTTCCCACCTTCTGCTTACAAACTAGAAGGCCTACAAAGTGAGCCTTTACTTTTGTGACAAATTGCCCTCAGCTTTCTCCCCTGCCCCGGAGAACCCTCCGAACATTTTATGGGTAACTCCTCATACCCTTGAGCCTCAGCTCTCCTGTGTCTACTCTTATTTTGCACTTGATGTTCACCATTATCCTCAAGGTGGCAGGGAATTTTATTTGAGATGTGGCACCTAAAGATCTAAGTTCCAGAAAGGGTTTTCCTAGGTCCCACTGCAGTCTTGGGTCATGCTGGAAATATCTGATCTGATACGAAAAGGCATATCATCTTTAGTGAAACTATTGGCTTTAGGGCTTTTGAGAGAATCTGTCCCTTAAAGGAGTAAGTTTTGTGGTTTCTCCCTAATGGGGTTTCTTTGAAAGGGGTTCTAATGGATTCTGAGTATCACATGCTCAAGATCCCTTAGGTCAAGTGGAAGAATTTACTCCTTAATCTGGTTCCTTCCTTCTGCCACCGAGGGATATTTAGCACTATTAAGTTGTTTCTCCTAGAGTTATTTTCTAATGATTTCAGCTTTTCACTGAGTTCTTACTCCCCTGACCTCAAGCTCTGGATCCCTTTACAATTAGCATCTGCCACCTTGCTTAACACCTCCAAGGAAGCCTCTATAGAACAGAGTCTCTCTGTGAGATCCCTCATTTTAAATTCCAGACTATCACATGCACTTAGAATTTTGTCTTTAATCTTCTTCGACGTTGTGAATGATTTTTCATCTCCTCTGCCAAAGTAAGTAAGAGAAATGCTATACCGGCCTGATCAGGTACTTTATTTCACTCTTCTCTGAATTCTCCATGTAAAACATATGATTTCCTATCTCCGTTTCATTCTGGGGAATTGTGGTTAAGGGTTTGAAACCTGTTGGTGAGTGCTAAGTGTGTATCCTCTATTGGTGTTGATTGTGCTGTTTCCATATCAGTTGCTAGTGTGGCTGTTTCTAGTTTATTACGGCTTAGTTGCACCCCATTTCCTCCCTGGTGCTATTATCTTGAACTTCAAGATCTCAATGAGGGCCTAATTTTGGTTCTTCTCCTTAAGTTAACTGTTTCCTTATGACACTAAGGAAATTGTGCTCGCTCTCATCCCTGGTAGTTGATCAGAAGCCACTGGAGGAGGTGTGAGTTTCAATCCGGTCAATCCTGCTGAATATGGGGGTTACCTTTCTCCTTAAAATGAAGCAGCATCAACTGGCCTGTTCTTTATTTCGTATATATCTATTTTATCCCCCTTGGGAGACTGTCAGGTGAGCTATATGCACATCAGATTCTGCATGAGCAGACTCAACTCTGGAAGTGACATTTTATTCCAGCTAATTACTCATGTAGAGATCACTAGGGAAGGATGAATGGGGACCTCAGTTTTGGTGTCCAAAAGCTGTTCTTCTGACTGGGCTCACATAGTTTCCTCCCCTCCAAGCATCCACACTATTAGCAAGTATGGGGAGTGCTTGCAGACCCATGTAGCTGTGTGGCGATCTCTATGCAACTCCTGAGCTGTCCGTGACCACAGGACTCCCATTGCCACCAGTTCTCTCTTGATGGCCTGAGGTTGCCGCTCCACTGCGTCTCCCCCCAGACCCTCTCCAGGACAGCATGGAACAAGACCCCCATAAGGAATGTGCCCGCAGGACCCCATGAGGTAAGCTCAAACACTTTAATATTGCATTTTCCTGTAGCAACACCGGAAGAGATCAGAGCTCATGGCTGGTGTGTCAACTGGCTGCTGTGTTCTCCCCATTTTATCCTGTATTCTATAATTGAACACAAAATATAATTGTCTTTATTTTGTGATCCACAAACATGTAGTCCGATATTATAAAAACAGATACACCACACGTGGTTATTCCAGAAACTATTTGCAACTAATCTTCTGTAATATTTACTAGGGTTCACTCAAATGCTACAAAATCATCAGAGCAGTGACAAATTGAGTGCAGTAACTTAGGCCCAGGGCAATAAAGGGACTTTTCTAAACTCACATGACATTCTGTTGAGAGCCAGAATTAAGTTTCAAAGATTTGGGTTTTACATTAAAAGCCTCAATCGAGCTGGTTGCTTTTTTCAATAACTTTTATCAGTAAGGGTTGGTAGTTTACTTAAAAAAACAAATAATAGTAAACAAATGCAGTTTAACAAATGTGTATCTTAATGGGGTGTATTTCTTGTTGAAATATGTTACAGCTTTATTATATCTGATTAGAGACAGATGCTCTGTAACAAATATGCTTTACACTGGTCAATGACTAGTCTAGCTCTAGAAATAACTTCTCACACTCCCCAGTTGTGCACAATTAGAAAAAAAAATATTTTGACAAGGTTATGACTAGAAAGTGTAGTAGGAAAATAAAATGCTACAGAATATTTAGTGTATTGTCCTGAAATTGTTGTTGCCAGTAAACACCGCCCCAAATTCAGATTATTACTACTGGTTCCAACTTCAGTAACTTAGAAAATCATGAAGTGTATTAAAACATTCTGAGGCAAACTTAGCGTAACAGGTCAATAAACAGGAGTTTTCTGAATGTCAATTAGTAATGAGAACATTTTTAAAAAATAGTATGCTACACAAAAATTAACAACCCATTTTAAAAACAGAAAGACAAGAGCCTACAAAGAAACAACACTATGGGCCTCATTACGAATGTGGCAGTCCGAAGACTGCCACACTCACGGTGACGGTCCAACCGTTGCACTCCAGGTGCTCTGAGTTATACTTATTCACTGTGGCACTGAACTCAGCGCCGCCTGGTTGATTACAACTCAGTTTTCCTCCAGCCTTTCCATGGCAGGCACCCCGCAATGTAAAGGCTGGTGGAAAGCCAGTACCAGGGCCAAAGGGGGGCAGATGCTTCCTCCCACAGAGCACCATAGAAATGCACACTGTCTGCTTTGCAGCCAGTGCGCATTCTGAAGGTGCTTGTGTGCTACGGTATTGGTCTTGGCTCCTGGTGGTAACATTGTAATACACTTTGGAGGGATGCCACTGGTATAACGGTGGCATCCTCCCCACGTGTTTGGTGGTCAGCTCATCCGACGGCCAAACTCCGAATGAGGCCCTATGTGCAGAGAACCCATCAGAATGCAGACGTCAGAATAAAATAAATATTATAACAGTTATACTTGGCACTTTATTTAAATTGAAGCACACTCGATCTGGGTTACTAAAGGGCCACATAAAAAGTGGAAACATGGAAAGCAAGATAATTTGATCAACTTTGAACAAAATATAGCAACCCAAATGCCAAGTAGTGCACAGAGATTGTTAGGAAATTGATGCATTTTGACAGAGAATACTGATAATTTCTTTTCACAATAAGAAAAGGTAACAGTTACCTAACACAGAGAGAAGACCTGAATACATGCTATCTAATTATTTTAATGAAGAAAAATTGCTGCTCAACACCTTGGCTGAATAATAAAACAAGTGATGGGGTGTTGCATGGGAACACATTGCCCTTTATCATGAAAGTTCCTAAGAACAGGCCCATGAAGAGACGTGCTGTGTCTTCTGATTCATGATTAGTGTCTTAGCAGTTCATTTCTGCAGGTTTAAAATGGCACTAATCAGGAATTAAGGGCTGGAGTCTTCTTTACAAGGGACAGATTTATTTCTGAACTGGCTGTAGGAGATTTCAAGGCAGACACTTCTCCGTCCTCTAGGATTATCTCTCTGACAAACTCGTAATCCCTTCACAAGCTTTAAGGACATCACGCATTGAAAAACACCACTACACGACTGCGTATAATCAGAAATCTTCATTCTGTCCATCTCTTTTCATAACACGAGTTTTGTGCTTGCAGACTTGCACAGTACCAGGCTGCTGAATGTGGGTATACTACATTTATTTTAGTGTTTTGTGCAACACATCATACAATCCACGACTTATTTGTATATTGTCTGGAGCAACCTCCCTGGAAATCGATAAGTAGGAACCATGATTGGTTTTAGTTTGACAGCAACATACATATCATTCATTTAGTTAAAATGCTAGTTTTAACGTCTGGAACACTATTTTGATATCACTAGAAAGACTATACGCTAATATGTCAAAGATACTTTAATGTGTGTATGTGCTTGCAAGATCAGGATTGTATGAGACACTGGTGTACTTGAACTGCACAAACATGCATCATAAGGTTTCTCCATCCACTATTGAAATCCACTTTAGCAACAACTTTCGTTTACAAAAAGTGACTTAATAACTCCGAGCAAACATGTTTTGTGATTGTGCCTATTGTGCTTGTATAATGTTCATCTCTCATTATTCATGTCTTGCTTGTTCACTGTGTAGCCAGAAAAAGGTTATTTTTTTGTGTATCAGCTTAATAAAATGATGCTCCAATGACCCTCAATTTAAGTTGAGATTGTGATATTCTGAAATATTCTGTATTACAGATCACCAACAATGTGGTGCAAAAGAGGCACAAATACTGTGTTACATTTGTTGCTGTGAGAAAGTCTTCCTTTTATCCCTGATCACCCCCAAACTAGTGGTTGCTGACCCTGACTGTGCCGTGGGCACTGCTAACCAGTCCCCAGGTTAGTGCTCTGTTTAAAATGGTGCATGAAAATTAGACATGATTATAATTGGCTCTGACAACCCATGGGTGCACTACTGTGGTGTCAGGTGTTATCGTGAAGGCAGGTCCACCTTGCTGGCTTCTTTTAAAATAAAATTAACCCTAAATTCAACTTTTGAATTAAAAGTACATTAAAAGTCTCAAACTGCCTTATTTTTACACATGTCACCCCTACGTTCTGTCCTAGGTGTCCCAAAGATAGGGTGCATTGTAAATATAAGCAGGGACTTTATAAAAGATATTTTATAAGCACTGGTGAGGGAAAAACAGACACATTTGTTTTTCCTTCTTGTAGTACATTAGCTCTATAGGCTAACAGTGGGCGGCATCATTTAAAAATATTAAACTCCCATTTCTGCTTGCAAATAGCTAAATATGTCATGTTTGATATCAAATAAAAAGTTAGAATACATTTAACAACTTGCTAAAGTTGGATTTATTAAAGCTAGTACAGAGAAAGAGTTTTAGAACTCTTTCTGAAAGTTACCAAAATCAGCCCTGTAGTGCCCTTTCTTGATTTGCCAGTCTCTGGCAGCTTGAATCAAGCTTCCTTAATTAGGTGTGAAGTGGCCTAGGCTGAAACAAAGGAAGCATCTGGTGGGAGTAGAACTGCTGCAGCAGCTGGCAGAGCAGGAAGGGAGTGGAGTGGTGAAACTGGTTTTCAAAGGAGGGAAAGTCACCAGGCACATAAACGAGGACTCCTCCATTTCCTTCTGCCCTGGCCAGATAGGAGACACAGTTATTAGATTAGGAGAGGGTCTGGAAGGGGTGTGTTAGGGAAACCTAGCCACACCAGTGGGTGGGCTCAGCCAGATGTAACCTCCAAGGAGATATTTTCTTAATCTTGGATTTTTAAAGAATCTTGCTTTCTGGGATTGATTTTTGACACATCACAGGAAGAGGTCACCCCAGAGAGTGACACCTTGCACCAAATTGGTCAGAGGTTCCCTCCTGCTGGTCAACCTAGGAGCAAGAATAAATATGTCAGAACTGCCCAGCAATTCAGATCTTTGCTAGAAGAAAACATTGGAGAAGGAAGGCTGCCCTGCTGAAGCCCTGGTCCGCATCTAAAGGACTGCACTAGATGCACCTTCTGGGCTTCACCAAGAAAAGGACTGTGCCTTGCTTCTAAAGCACCAGTAGTATACTTCCAATAAGCAACAGGTCCAAAGAAGCTGACCAGAGTCCCTTGCATCAAGTCCTGCAAGAAGAGCCCAGCTGACTAGCATCCAGATACCATATGAGTACTCTGACCAGGTGCATTTTTTAAACTGTAGTCCCAACTCCAAAGTAGCAACTCAAAGCTTCTGGAAACTTAGATCAATCTTGTGGACACTTCAAGGATCTAAAAATGACTTCTGGAAGAAGAGCCAGAAGTTTGGAGACATTTGGAGCAACTTTGTAAAAAAGCTCCATAAGGTGGCCAACCCGACTGACTCGTCGACAAGAATCAAGCCAGTGACATCAAACCGCAATTCAGCCTGAATTTCAGATTTCTTCCTTTGAAGCACCAGAGCTTTTCCCCATCAATGAGACTTCCAGGAGTTGACTGGGACCTCGTGCTGGGCCAAGCCTTCAATGTTGCATCGCAAACCAGCCTGAGGAGGAGTCTCGACCGACGATGAGAGAAAATTCTCCAAACAAACTCTAAGGCCCTTATTACGAGTGTGGCAGTGCCTGCCACACCAGCCTCCGGGGAGGAGCCTGGGAGCAGCCATCCTGCATCTACAGTACCACCCCAACTTAAGTCCAAGACCATATCTGTCAGTGAGGCAGCCACTGCAATCATGGTGACACCAAAAAGCAGTGACATTGAACTGGGTTTGTCCCTTCTGCAAAGTAGTACCTAATAGTTTCAGGAAACATAGCAAAGTGGATAGCAGCCTCAGACAGCAATAAGAGATCTTCCCAAAGCTGGAGTAGATCAGGAGGTTGAGCTTCTACTGAGTAAGAACCTCTTCTTTTGGATACAATGGCCCCTAGATAGCAAGCAAGCAAAATAATGGGTACAACTCCACCTTCTTCTCCAAGCACCACTTTTGATGACGATGATAGGGGCATGGGCAGTGTAGTTGACTCCTGTGGCCCCCCGGCACTGGCTTTCTGCCAGCCTTTCCATGGCAGGGTCTGTGCCATGGAAAGCCTGGTAGAAAGCTGAGTTGTAATCAGCCAGGCAGTGCTGAGTTCATCACAGCCCTGGCTGAGTACAACTGAGGCCGCAGTCACCACATCGAGAACAATGTTCCAGATGTGGTAAGATGGTGGTAGAGACATGAAGTGGACCCTGGCAGAGTCTGGGAGATGCCAGGAGAGGCAAGGGGAAAGAAAGGTTCCAGAGAGCCTTAGAGTTATGGTAGGGGATAATGGTGAGAAGGATGATGTCAGTCATTGTCGAAGCTGACACAGAGGAATCCAACATTACTATCCAACCTGCTCTAAGGGATGTGGCACAGGCAGCACCACCAGCTCCCATATTTTTAAGGCCCCAGCAGAGACCTGCACCAACCCGTACCTCAATAGAAGTATGCACTGCATAGAGGCAATCAATACACCCACTTACTTACAGTTCTTCTTCAGACAGTGGCCCAGTAAGAAAGTAGTCCTCCCCAGTTTGGGACCTTCTTACAATTAGCACACAGTAGAATATTATGATATGCTCCATTTGCCATGCAAGTGTTTGTTGAGTTAAGCCTGGTTCACATTATTGTACTGAAGGCCAGATGACCCATATGAAAAAGCTTCATGTAATCTGGTGGGAGAAGCACCTTAAAAAAATGGCAGAACATGGTCATGATGGTGAAGGTGAGGAAAGCCAGGGAACATCAGCTACAACTGATCAAATCCTGCAGACAAACTCACGCTAAGCAGCAGAGGAAGAGGAGGGTGATATCCTCATGCCAAGCAGCCCTGCCCCCAGCAGTGCGCCATATATACCTGCCTTTGCAACCTCACACCACGATGCGCATTGAGTCTACCACCACCTACATCTCAAAAGTTGCCTGCAACAGTGGCCCCAGAAATGAAGAAAATCCAGGCTACTATTGAGGGGCAAGTTTAGGCTTCAGGGGTCCTATGACCACAACCACCCAATGGAACTTTTGTACAATTGGAAGCGGGAAAAACGTTAGTGCTGGACCTCCTTCCTTTTTCTTTGTGGAAGGAGATGGATTCTTAGAGTTTGTGGCAGCCATCTGGCCGAAATGGAAGGTTCCAAGTCATACCTATTTTGCCAGAGTTGCTGTTTCCACAGTGCATCACAATGTGTTGAAATTGGTTGGACAAGCTTTGCAGCAAATTCTTGTCCACACTATCCACCTGACAACAGACATGTGGACCAGTTGTCAGGATACTAATGATTAGCATAACTGCACTCTGGATCTCTTTTGTGAGGGTAAAACAACAGCTATCTACAGTTCTTGTCCCTGAATAACTTGTTGAGAGCGTTTGGCATCATGCAGCACTATCCATGTTTGCCATGGAGAAATCACATGCAGCTGCAACCATCTTGGATGAATGTAATGGCAAGTTGTCTGAATGGTTGTGACTAAGGTCTCAGAATTAGATTTGTTGCCATGGCAGTAACAAAGTCAAGGTCATGGTAGATGGTGGCTATTTCAGGGTCCTGTGTTTGGCGCACTGACATAGTCAGCAACATACTGACCACCTGCAGACAAATCTGCACTCATATCAGCCATTCTTTTAAACCCCAGAAACAGTCCCTGATTATTCAGCATGGTAACAGAGTATCAGTTAAAAACTTGATACAGGAGGTGCCAACACATTGGAACTCAACTTACTATATGTTGCAACGTCTGTCTGAGCAGACCAGACAGATCGATGACTATGTCATTCTAAGAGGAAAGTGTGCAATTGGGAAAGCTATGGCTATGGATATGGACAAATGGGGCCTTGTCACATGTCTGACACAGATGCTGCTCCCTTTTAAGGTTTTCAAGTAGGAACCTTGCAAGGAGGACAGTACAATGGGCAAAGCTATCCCGTTGTTACATCTGCTACAGGAACAGCTAAAGAAGGTGTCTGAAAGGTTTGTACTCGGAGGTGTGAACGAAAACTCTGAAGGACATGCCTTGGTTGAGAGACTAATCTGTCTTTTCACTTGAAATGCAAGGCTGCATAATAACATTATGAAGTACAAAGAGTACATTCGTGCTACCCTACTTGATCCATGCTACAGAAAAATTCTTCCCTCTTTCATTCCTTTTTCTGAAGAGGATGTTTGAAAATACAAGATGGTGGATTCTTGAACAATCCAGAGAACTGGAAGAAGCACGGCTGGAACTTAGAGCCCCACTCCGCAGTTATGGGGTGCCACATTCAACTTCCAGAGAGGACAGTTTTATCTCACAGTAGCCAGCACCAGCAACAAGAACACTGACAACAGCAGCATCAGAAAAATCAGACCAAACCTCTACATTGGCTTGGTTTAAAGTGACAGGTCTTACGTTCAGTGCAAAGGTGAAGGGAAAGGAAGTCGAGCAAGTAGCAGCACTAATGACACTTCAGAGGGTGCTCAATGAGTATCTAGATGACCCAAAATAGGTGTATGTAGATCAAAACACAGCTCAGAAGGCTGGCAGTAAAGTATCTTGATTGTCCTGTAGCCAGGAGCTCTGCTGAACGTGTGTTCAGTGCAGCTGGTACAGTTGTTACAATGAGAAGGACCAGTCTCTCGCCTCAAAACAAGAAGACATTAACCATGATCAAAATGAACCAGCATTTCATAGCACCTGATATCTGTTCCCGAAACATCACAGAAGGAGAAGAGTATGATTGGTCAGAATCAAGTGTGTTTGCTAACCAGCTTCTGGTTGAACCACCTGAGTTTGAGGACACACTTTACTTCCCGGACTGGGAATGCCAGTGCCACCATAGAACTTTTGTAATTATTTCTTGTTGAACTTCCTTCTTTCTTTATTTCTTTGCAAAACAAAATAGCTATTGCAACATTGTTTGTGTCAGATTTATGCTGCCCCACCATTTATAATAATAACATATATGGCTGGATTGAAGTTGGACCCATGTGCAGTGAAGAAGCTCCCATATTCCATTCAGGACATTAAAGACAATGCCCCCCTCCCTCACATGCCTTTGCCTATCCTTTTTTTTATTTTTACATCATCTAGTCAGGCTGCCTCAAATGATCATTACTTAAAAGACTGCCAGTGCCAGTGTCAAATTCCAGTGTGTTGCTACCATCAAAGACGAGATGATATTTTTTTATCAACCACTATGCTTGGACTGGAACAGGTAACTACTAACTATTGCACCAATGAGTGGTGATATATTGAGTCATTGTGAGTGATGAATGAGCATATATGTGGTGGCTGACAGTAAGGGAGTGAGTTCAATAAATTTGTAAACTTGATTTAGATGATTTGCAACATTTGGAGGCTGATGGGTGATTATTATTCTTTTTGCTGAAAGTGATTGGCATTTCAAACTTGGCAAAATTTACATGCAGGTCCATTCCTCTTTTTCTGGTTCCTCAAAGACCACACTAGTCACTTTAGTTACCAAACACAAATATGCACAACATACTCCAATTCTTTTTCTCTATTTATGCTTCTACAGCAGTGCACTAGACAGGTCTACTTTGCTCGATTTGGGACTGGGACACAGTTACTCAGAATCAGGAGGAGGAAGATGGGAGGACTCAGGGTGGAACTACCTCAACAGCTAGAAGGAGAAAGTTATTGACTTCAAAGAGAAACCATGATGATGGCAAAGACTCTGAGGCCTAGTACTCACTCATCTCTGTGGAATGGAGAGAGGTGTGTTGATTTGGGAAATGCTGCTGAGTGTGTATGTGCTGCATTGATGAATCAAATGTGAAATTTCTCTTTATATTCTTGCTCTGCCTCTGAGTCATCTTGGTACACTCCTGACTCCTCATGAAGCTTTGTTTCTGTTTGTCTCCTTTATTCTGTGATTTAGTTTCTGTTTTTTAATATGCACATCTTCTCCTTGACCTCGCTTGCATGAACAAAACTTGGTGAAAGCTGAACTCAGCATTCCAGCTTACCTACCGGACAGGTTGAGCCAGCACCAGAGTGACAGACATTTCAAGAAGAATTGAGAAGCACTACCTAATTTGGCAATGCAATATAATTTACCTTTTAACAATCATTATTTTAGAACTGGGTGGATTAACTACAATCCTTTTATTACCTCAGCAATATTCCAAACCGGCCACATCAACGTAATCATTATGACCCTCATTGCTCAGAAGAAGCTACTATTGCTAGTTTTTATTATTGTATCAGGTCTTCTTTGTTGTGTGTCAAATCATTATGGCCTTGTGTTGCGTAAAAGCTTAACCTTGACCAACCACTCCTAACTTTAAGCCAACTTCTCCTAAGTTTATATCTTAAATGCTAGCTCCCCATTGTGCAGAAGAAGTTGGTATTGCTAGTTTTTAGTATTGTATCAGGTCTTCTTTGTTGTGTGGTAGTCTGGGCTCAGTCTTCTCAAGGTTATAATACATGACTCACTAACTCTCTTTTTTTTTCAATCAAGTTGACAGTGATGGGTAGCCCTGTGATTAATCCTGCAGTTGGAGTTTGCATACTGTTGACCTGCTAGCTTCTACTACTGCCACCCCCTTAAGATGTCACCTTGCGACAAACCCTGCAGCAAGAAGGCTGAGGTACTATGAGCCATCGCTTCATCTATTCAGGTAAGAGAAGAACTGTGGATTGAAGTGATCTTGTTTAGTTAGTAATTAAATTCTACTGAAGAAGACTTTGTCAGTGCGTATCTAGATTTGTTTAGGCAAAATAGGCAATGACAATCATCCCGCAGTGGTCAATACAGTTACAGAGGGCAATAGAACAAGGGTACAAGTATATGACACACATTTTTAGTTGATATAAAAAACAGGCAACACTAAAACTAAATCAAGTAAAGTAAGTTATACCCTTTTATTTTTACAAATAGAACACCCACCCATTCTACCCACAACAGGCCCATCCCTCTACTCAAGCAAAAAGTCCCACCCCTCAAAGTCAAAAGTTTTCAACATAATCCCACAACAAATGTCTAAAGTCCAAAACCTGGTCCCAACTCCCTTCCTGCCCTCTCCACCCACAACAAGTCCCTGCCTCCAAAACAAAAAAAACAAAAAAGGGCTCAGAAGAGGGCACTGTTGATTTAGATCCAGAGCTGGTTGAGACTCTGCTCAATCCTATCCAGCCAGCTCTCCATCCATCTCTTCAGGTAGTCCAGGAGCTGTAGGATGGGACACAGCAATGTTCTCTGTGTCAGCTTGAGAGAGAGTGGCAGCAGTTCCTAATGACTGGCAGGTGATGGCTGGCAGTGGTGCCGGTGATGGAATGGCCAGGAGACTGGAAGCTGGCTTGCTGAAGTGGGGCCCGGGTCAGCGGCAGCATGTATTTGAACATCTTCATCCTCCAGGGCCACTGGTATTCGGCATGGATGGTCTCCAGACTTTGCTGCGGGAGATGGGCCACTATCTCCTGCCTTGTGGGTGGTTCTGATGGACCAGCAGACGTAGCTATATCAAAAGAAAAAAAAATGAAAAAAGACACATTTTAAACAATGTTTTGTGCAAACACTTTAAAATTAAGTAGTTGGTGGCACTGTAGCACTACATTGCTGGTCCCCAAGGCAATTTGAATTTGTGGTTATGATTAGGAGAGTTTCAGGACCAACTTTATTTTGTACCCACACATGCCTTACATAAAAAATAAAATGACTGTCGAGCAGAAAAGAATTAAGGTAGAATAATCGCAGATTTAAAAAACGGCAAATGTATTTATTTCTTTTAAAAGCTGTTCTAGTTACTAAACAGACACCTTGAGGATAAAAATAAAAATAAATTACCTCTCATTTATGAGTAAAGCATTACGCACTGTAGAGTACAAGTTGTTGTGCTGGTAAATTGATGGAGGCATGCTAACCAGCACTTTGGGTACTTTGCTACTGTCTGCAGCTGGGTCAACTGTACTTGACAATTATCTATCTTTAATTTCAATGGCCCTGCTCTTCTCCAAATGCCTTTCACTTTCTACCTGATGCGAAAGGGGCAGATGAAGAATAAATAAGACTGCTACCTCACACACATCATGTATAAAATGTCAATATTATTATGCTGTCTGCCGTAAGTAGACGGTGGGGAAAATTACAAACTGCCCTACAGAGAAAAGAATGGGCTATATAGATTGCAATTGGCACGTTCGTCACATAGTTTCTCTTATGCCAAACTTGAAATCACCTCAGGCAGTTAGTCCCACTTTACTCACTGGCCTTGCCCACCACCACAAATTATTTCCATTATATTCATTCACTGGGCAGTAAGGAAAGGAAACTTGACTTACTCTACTGCAGGATAAGGTAGAGGGAGTAGGCGGCACTGATCATCAATTTGTCTTGTGCCCAAGCTTTGGCTTATTCAGTCACTGAAATAGATGTAAGTTTAAAGGTTAAAATCTGAACAGGTGTAAAATGCATCTGCTTTGGGAAACCATGAAATATTTTGCAATCACTTCACATGGCCACAGAAATGTGGCATATGTCAGGAATGGATTTTTCAATTTTTGGTAGGCTGGGACAGAAGAACTTAGGAAAGAATAAAAGAGTAAATTACTTGATGTGACTGAGTGGGTGAAGGGAAACACACCTTCTGTGTTCGGTTTGCAATGCATTGAAAACTTTGTAAATGCTGCATCAACTGAAGCATACACACATTGTGCAGCCAACACTGCAGTCATGAACTGAACCATACTGCACTTCGTTAATAGAGGCAAAATGTCATGGGCAGGGAGATGGTTGATGAATGATGATGTATGGGCAACATATCTGCAATGCTTAATAGATTCAGTGAATCAAGGGATTAGATCAAAAATTAAACTACTTCCCACTTTGATGATAGCCATAAAACAAAGTAAGTGCAGTAGTGCTCTAGAAGAGCTCCCTTGTTTATTCACCCAAGCAATCATTCAACTGCTATATTGACCCATAGCCACCATGATTTAAGCTTTCATTTCACTCATCCAGAGTTTCACAAAAATGTCCAATCCAGTAACCACCCATTCAGTAGCCACCCTTTCTTTCAATCATCCTTCCACTCATCCATCCATTTACCTAATGCTCCTTTCACTCATTTCATCCATCCTTCCATTTAACCTCTGTTCTTTCCCGTTTCCATTGAGCCATCAATTTTAGTGCATATAATGTGAGCGTTGGCTGAGTTGCAGATAGAAGAGGCCACAACTTAACCACAACTATAGCTGGTAAAGTGGGGGGTTCACGCTTATGAGTTACAACAATGCCCTTCAAGCAATGCGACTTACTTCCACCCATCCATGCCATTGCTTCCTTCCTTCCAACTGACACTCCTCCTGCAGTGGCACTTGAGCCGGGGGAATTGGTGGTTAGTGTGGCTGCAAAAAAAAGTATACATTTTTGAGATGCCAGATACATCTTCCCTTCATTTTTTTCACAAAAATGCTACTGTTTGGTTAACAGCACTACAGTATCTTCTATCTAAAATATTACTCTGGGCATTCTGTTGGTTTACAAAGTTAAAAAAGCCAGGTAGTTAAACCAACCAAAAACTATTTGTAATAATGGATGGGAAGAGCTATAGCCTATGATGATGATGACTCTGAATTATTGAAGCACAATGAAGGGGTGGAATAATAATGGCCAATGAAAGACATATATTGTTGTTTGGAAAATAAAATAGGACCTCATACTTTCCATCTATGCTGCACTGTCATGGGAGCTCCTGGTATTCTGTAAAAATGAATTACACACCACAATATTGGGGGTAGAAAGGTGGTCCATGACCATGGCTATTCTCTTGGTAACTGTTAGAGCATTAGAAAAGTAAAAGAAAACCTTCCCAACAAACATATATGGTGAATATTATTTATAATACTAGAGTACTTGGGCCTGCAATCTTCACAGTAGACAGTAGAGTACCAAATATCTGCTTTTAGTCTTACAGTACCACAAGATATATAGGGGAGAAGGGAATGATTACCAGCAAAGCAGAAGAAATCTACAAACTAGTACCGACCAGGAAAAGTTGTCTACATAAAAAACATGAAATAAGGAAAAATAGGACAAATTAAGAATAAGAGGAATTAAAATTTGGATAAGGGAGTTGGAATAAAGGACAGTATAAAAAAATAAACAAGGCAAAAGTAGTATAATAGTGGGTGGAGGTAAAAGTTAGGGAAATAATAATAAGTGACAGGACTTACAGGAATGAGCTGAGCCCTCAGCATTGGTGCTGGTTGTTGGTGCCTCCTCCCTAGCTCTACCCCTACCCCTGTGCTGCCCCTCTGCTTACTCTGGGGTGCTGATGTAAGAAATTAAAAAAATACAAAAAGTAGGTTAGTGGTACAGGTAATCTCCACAAAATTATTATAACTGGTTCAAACACAGTAACATTATACTTGTCTAAATCAGATTGACCATGGTACCAGTATCGACTAACATTGAGTTGGCTATATTCCTAAAATCCCTATTTCAAATTTCTGTAACAAAAACTACATTTGAACTAAATAATACATTGCACTTAATGATCTTTGATTCTATTCTCATTTCTCAACCATCTGGATGGGCCAACTCAGTCTCCCTTTTTTGCAATGCATAGATGCACACTAGTCCTACATAGAGTGAAATTGCTTGGGACTGTACGAGCTACATAAAGAAAGTCACAGAGAATGCTAAGTCATTGATATCACTAATTTCCTATGGTGACAGGAGGACAGAGGAGTCTGCATTGCAAATTTGCAATGGTTTCCAAAATAAACAGCCAAAGTGAGGGCTGACAAGTGCAGTGAGGAAGTCTAGGTCAAAGTGGAGCACATAATAATATTTTTAACGTAAACTAAATATAACTTACCTCTGAATGTGAACAGCATGCTATTCAGAAAAAAAAGGTTAGCATTTTAGAACACAAATACAACAAATATTAGAGTTAAATACTCACCAAGACCTGGAATCTTGATGCCTTACAGGTCCTGCTCCCAGTCGAGGATATTTGCCAGCGGTGAGTCAGCTACTGACACCGTCTGGGTTGTACGCTGAACCTGACTGCTGCCACACACAGGGGGGTACGGACTGCCAGGCATGCCACCTGCTGCCAGCATGGAGGGGAGATAGCCCTGCATGTAAAAAAACAGTGCTGTGACCTTCACCTGCACACCATGACAGCGCCACCTACCGTAGGGTAGGAAACTGCTGCTGGCTGTTCTGGGGGCCTGGCTCTGCTGCCCACCTGTTTCCTGCACTGCTCTGCCATGGCACTGGGTAGAGTGAAAGAAGAAAAAGGACAAGAAAGGAAGGAAGGAAGAACTAAAGAAGTAAAACAAAAAATAAACAAAAATACAAAAAGTCACGAAAAACTTGAAAGAAATGAAAAAGCGTAAAAATTCACAGACAACAAACACACACTAATACATGAATGAAAATGATGGTTAGAATAATTACGAGGGTGAAGGATTGTAAAGGTCAGAAATGAATTCAAAAAATTAAAAAGCAGGCCAAGAAGCATGAACAGAGTAAGAAAACAAGATGGCCGTGCCCTTGGGAACCAAGTAGTGCCGTTCACGTGCAATTTTGAACATGAGGACATACTCCGCTTTGTGCGTAACATAAAGCTCAATGTGAACGGGCGTGACAGGGAAATTCTGCCCGCCTGCTGAACCCAGCATAGCATGGCAGAGTATTTTTTTTACTTCACAGAGTTCTGCATAGCACGACTCTGCAAACTCTACCCAGGCCTACTAGTGCTGCTACTTTGATTTATAAATTAAGGATGTCAGATTACATTTTCATAACTCATTACTTTGATTTGTTTTACAGCCTGACAGTGGCACAGTTAAATTATGCATTCACTACACCTTGCAAAAGACAATTGTGTTCAAATTAGTAGTTGAAAATAAAAGGTTTGCACAATCCCATTAATGTAATGTTTTAGTGAAAAAAAACATTAGACCTAGGCCCTAATTATGAGTTTGTTGGGTGGAAAACCGCCCTGCCAAGGTCCTCCTGTCGGGTTGCTGCCAATGCGGCATCCCTTCCCCAGCCCCTATTATGAGTTTCCTGCTGGGACAGCGGGCAGAAACAGAGTTTCTGTCCGCTGACCCCACAGGAAACAGGCCACTACATTGACGCCAGCTCGTAATCGAGCCGGTGGCAATGTCGCGGTGCATTGGATGCAGAAGCACCCATCACACTTTTCACTGTCTGCTAAGCAGACAGCACAACGGGGATATCCCTGAGGGCCCCTGCACTGCCCATTCCAAGTGGCCCCCAGCACCCTGTCCCCACCAGCTTTTACATGGCGTATACATTCTTTTAACACAGTCCACTCTTTGTAGTTTCAGTAAGGGGCATCTGCATCCAGTTCCCAGATGGGAATAAATTGATTTGGACTCACTAACCTGTCTCAATCTCCAATTCTTAACTACATGCTAACTAACTCATTAAGAAAGTGAGGTTGCATCCTTTCACAGTCACTTACCAAAAGTTAGTACGATTCTGGAAAGGCATCATTTTGGCAGAAAGATGTAAACAGATGGGGAGTCTGTGGAGGATTATGTATCTAATTTGAGGAAGCTTGCATTGTCATGCAAGTTCATTGGTGCAGTAAAAGAGTACATACGAGATCGATTCATGTTGGCGTGCAAAATAGAAAACGTTAGAGATTAACTTTGGCAGAAGGATGAGCCTATTTTAGATGAGTTTCTGAATATAGCAAAACAAATTGAACACTCGATAAAATGTGATGACATAATAAAGAAGGAATCTTCTTAAGATGTTAATGAAGTGACGCTTAAACAAGCACCTATAGATAAGAATTCTTTGAAAGAAAGGAATAAGGAGCAAAATAAGTGTTTCAGATGTAGAAACAAGTGATTTAGCCACATTCACAGAGAATGCCCTGCAATGAAAGCAGTATGGAGAGACTGTGGCAAGAAAGGCCATTACCATAGCAAATGCAAGGACAAGACTAAAATGGTAAAGGAGAAGATTAGAGAAGTGGACATCGGAGAAGTCCATTCTGCCTTCGAGTGTGGTCAAAATGTTTTGCAAGTTGGAGGTGAAAAGAAAAAATGTCCTGTTGATGAAGTCATTGTAGAAGGGGAGAAGACACAAATATTGTTTGACTGTGGTGTGAAGATAACTTTGGTTTCTAATGCATGTTACAATAAGTATCTGGATGAGAGAATGAAATTATGAAACCATTAAACCTTTTGGATATGTTGGAGAACCGTTAAAATTGAGGGGTTACTCCATGCACATGATTGAGTATGGTGGAAGATATGTTTCCACCAAGGTATATGTGTTAACAAAAGGAGAAAGCATTCTTCGTTGGTTTCATCAAAAAAGATCTTGCGGTGATACTAGACCCCAACATTGACCCACTGATTATTATCAAGAACACAATACAAGTAACAGAATCACAAGAAGACAAAAGATAACTGTCAATTTAGCAGCAGAATTAATGAGAGAGTTCCCATTGGTATTCAGAACAGATTTAGGGTGCATGAAAGGGTATACACACTCATTCAAAATAAGAGTTAAAGTACAACCTGTGTGTAGCAAAGTATGCAGCATATCGTTTGCCGTGAGAGCTGATGTGAAGTTAGAGAAATTAGTGATGGTGTAATTGCAGAAATGGAGGGAACAGACTGGCTGGCCCCAGTGTTAGTGTAGGAAAGTACCATCTTGCCTGGCATGTTACCCCCATATTTCACTGTATATATGTTGTTTTAGTTGTATGTGTCACTGGGACCCTGCCAGCCAGGGCCCCAGTGCTCATAAGTGTGCCCTGTATGTGTTACCTGTGTTATGACTAACTGTCTCACTGAGGCTCTGCTAATCAGAACCTCAGTGGTTATGCTCTCTCATTTCTTTCCAAATTATCACTAACAGGCTAGTGTCCAATTTTACCAATTTACATTGGCATACTGGAACACCCTTATAATTCCCTAGTATATGGTACTGAGATACCCAGGGTATTGGGGTTCCAGGAGATCCCTATGGGCTGCAGCATTTCTTTTGCCACCCATAGGGAGCTCTGAGAATTCTTATACAGGCCTGCCACTGCAGCCTGAGTGAAATAACGTCCACGTTATTTCACAGCCATTTACCACTGCACTTAAGTAACTTATAAGTCACCTATATGTCTAACCCTCACTTAGTGAAGGCTAGGTGCAAAGTTACTTAGTGTGAGGGCACCCTGGCACTAGCCAAGGTGCCCCCACATTGTTCAGGGCAAATTCCCCGGACTTTGTGAGTGCGGGGACACCATTACACGCGTGCACTACACATAGGTCACTACATATGTGTAGCTTCACAATGGTAACTCCGAACATGGCCATGTAACATGTCTAAGATCATGGAATTGCCCTCCCAATGGCATCCTGGCATTGGGGAGACAATCCCATGATTCCCCGGGTCTCTAGCACAGACCCGGGTACTGCCAAACTGCCTTTTCTGGAGTTTCACTGCAGCTGCTGCTGCTGCCAACCCCTCAGACAGGTTTCTGCCCTCCTGGGGTCCAGCCAGGCTTGGCCCAGGAAGGCAGAACAAAGGACTTCCTCAGAGAGAGGGTGTTACACCCTCTCCCTTTGGAAAAAGGTGTTAAGGCAGGGGAGGAGTAGCCTCCTCCAGCCTCTGGAAATGCTTTCATGGGCACAGATGGTGCCCATTTCTGCATAAGCCAGTCTACACCGGTTCAGGGATCCCCCAGCCCTGCTCTGGCGCGAAACTGGACAAAGGAAAGAGGAGTGACCACTCCCCTGACCTGCACCTCCCCTGGGAGGTGCCCAGAGCTCCTCCAGTGTGCTCCAGACCTCTGCCATCTTGGAAACAGAGGTGCTGCTGGCACACTGGACTGCTCTGAGTGGCCAGGGCCAGCAGGTGACATCAGAGACTCCTTCTGATAGGCTCCTCCAGGTGTTGCTAGCCTATCCTCTCTCCTAAGTAGCCAAACCTCCTTTTCTGGCTATTTAGGGTCTCTGCTTTGGGGAATTCTTTAGATAACAAATGCAAGAGGCTCATCAGAGTTCCTCTGCATCTCTCTCTTCACCTTCTGCCAAGGAATCGACTGCTGACTGCGCTTGAAGCCTGCAAAACTGCAACAAATTAGCAAAGACGACTACTGCGACCTTATAACATTGATCCTGCCGCCTTCTCAACTGTTTTCCTGGTGGTGCATGCTGTGGGGGTAGTCTGCCTCCTCTCTGCACTAGAAGCTCCAAAGAAATCTCCCGTGGGTCGATGGAATCTTCCCCCTGCAACCGCAAGCACCAAAGAACTGCATCACCGGTCCTCTGGGTCTCCTCTCAGCACGACGAGCGAGGTCCCTTGAACTCAGCAACTCTGTCCAAGTGACTCCCACAGTCCAGTGACTATTCAGTCCAAGTTTGGTGGAGGTAAGTCCTTGCCTCCCCACGCTAGACTGCATTGCTGGGAACCGCGTGTTTTGCAGCTGCTCCGGCTCCTGTGCACTCTTCCAGGATTTCCTTAGTGCACAGCCAAGCCTGGGTCCCCGGCACTCTAACCTGCAGTGTACGACCTCCTGAGTTGTCCTCCGGCGTTGTGGGACCTTCCTTTGTGACTTCGGGTGAGCTCCGGTTCACTCCACCTCATAGTGCCTCTTCCGGCATTTCTGTGGGTGCTGCTTGCTCCTGAGTGGACTCCTTGTCTTGCTGGGCGCCTCTTCTGTCTCCTCACGCAATTGGCGACATCCTGGTCCCTCCTGGGCCACAGCAGCATCCAAAAACCCTTACCGCAACCCTTGCAGCTAGCAAGGCTTGTTTGCAGTCTTTCTGCACGGAAACACCTCTGCACAACTTTTCACGACGTGGGACATCCATCCTCCAAAGGGGAAGTTTCTAGCCCTTGTCGTTCTTGCAGAATCCACAGCTTCTACCATCCAGTGGCAGCTTCTTTGCACCCACAGCTGGCATTTCCTGGGCATCTGCCCACTCCCGACTTGATCGTGACTCTTGGACTTGGTCCCCTTGTTCCACAGGTACTCTCGTCTGGAAATCCATCGTTGTTGCATTGCTGGTGTTGGTCTTTCTTGCAGAATTCCCCTATCACGACTTCTGTGCTCTCTGGGGAACTTAGGTGCACTTTCACCCACTTTTCAGGGTCTTGGGGTGGGCTATTTTTTCTAACCCTCACTGTTTTCTTACAGTCCCAGCGACTCTCTACAAGGTCACATAGGTTTGGGGTCCATTCGTGGTTCGCATTCCACTTCTAGAGTATATGTTTTGTGTTGCCCCTATCCCTATGTGCCCCCATTGCATTCTATTGTGTCTATACATTGTTTGCACAGTTTTCTATTGCTATTACTGCATATTTTGGTATTGTGTATATATATCTTGTGTATATTTGCTATCCTCATACTGAGGGTACTCACTGAGATACTTTGGCATATTGTCATAAAAATAAAGTACCTTTATTTTTAGTATATCTGTGTATTGTGTTTTCTTATGATATTGTGCATATGACACTAGTGGTACTGTAGGAGCTTCACTCGTCTCCTAGTTCAGCCTAAGCTGCTCTGCTAAGCTACCTTTTCTATCAGCCTAAGCTGCTAGACACCCCTCTACACTAATAAGGGATACCTGGGCCTGGTGCAAGGTGTAAGTACCCCTTGGTACCCACTACAAGCCAGTCCAGCCTCTTACATTGGTTGTGCAGCGGTGGGATAAGTACTTGCAACTACTTACCACTTTTGTACTTTTCATAAGAGAAAAATATACAAAACAAGTTCAGTGCATGTACACCTAACCAAAAAGTTTTGCTTTTCTTCTCTTACTCTTTTTGCTAAGTGCTGAAAAGTACCTCTAAACTTTCAAAAAGTTCTTAAAAAGTTTTAAAAGTTTTTTTCTGTTCTTTAAAAAGTTCTGAAATGTTTTCTTTCTTTTTCTGTCCCTTAAACCTTTTCTATAATGTCTGGTACAGGCCAAACTGTTGATCTGACCAAACTTGCTTATGATCACCTTAGCTGGAAAGGAGCAAGGAGTCTCTGCATTGAAAGAGGTTTAGGGGTAGGAAGAATCCCTCTAGAGAACTGTTAGTTAACATGCTCATTGAACAAGATAAGACCTTAGTTGGCACTTCGGTTGAGAGATTAGCTGATGGTTCCCACTCTGATTCTGGGGCACCCCTAGTAAAGGAGTTAGAAAGGAACCTTCCCAGCCTGCCCCCTAGCAAGCCACCTAGCTAAGCTGGTACTAATGTGACTTCACATCACAGTAGGAGTGTTACTTCTGTAGGCCAGAATGTTAGAGTGCCATCTGTTAGGGACAGGTCTCCCTCTGTTCATTCACACCATTCTTCTGTGTCAAAGCATGCCCAACCCACCCTCCCTGAAGACAGAATGTTAGAAAGGGAACTCAATAGATTGAGAGTGGAAGAGTCCAGGCTGAGGCTTAAACAGCAACAGCTGGCTCTAGACAGGGAATCTTTAGACTTAGAAAAAGAAAGACAGAGGTTGGGGTTAGGACCCCATGGTGGCAGCAGCAGTATTCCAAATAGTCATCCTGTAAAAGAGCATGATTCTAGGAATCTGCATAAGATAGTTCCCCCTTACAAGGAGGGGGATGACATTAACAAGTAGTTTGCTGCACTTGAGAGGGCCTGTGTTGTACAGGAGGTCCCTCAAAGGCAGTGGGCTGCTATCCTATGGCTATCTTTCAGTGGAAAGGGTAGGGATAGGCTCCTTACTGTAAAGGAAGGTGATGCCAATAACTTTACAGTTCTTAAGAATGCACTCCTAGATGGTTATGACTTAACCACTGAACAGTACAGGATCAAGTTCAGAGAAACCAAAAAGGAGTCTTCACAAGACTGGGTAGACTTTGTTGACCATTCAGTGAAGGCCTTGGAGGGGTGGTTACATGGCAGTAAAGTTTCTGACTATGACAGTCTGTATAACTCAATCCTGAGAGAGCATATACTTAATAATGGTGTGTCTGATTTGTTACACCAGTACCTGGTAGACTCTGATCTGACCTCTCCCCAAGAATTGGGAAAGAAGGCAGACAAATGGGTCAGAACAAGGGTGAACAGAAAAGTTCATACAGGGGGTGACAAGGATGGCAAGAAGAAGGATGGTAAGTCTTCTGACAAGGGTGGGGACAAATCTAAAAATGAGTCTTCATCAGGCCCACAAAAACACTCTGGTGGGGGTGGTGGGCCCCAATCCTCTTCAAATCAAAACAAAGAAAATAAATCATGGTGCTATTTATGTAAAATAAAAGGCCATTGGACAACAGATCCCAGTTGTCCAAAGAAAAGCACCAAGCCCCCTACCGCTACAACCCCTGCTGCTACACCTAGTGCCCCTAGTAATAGCAGTGGTGGTGGGAGCAAACCTACTAATAGCCAATCCAAGGGAGTAGCTGGGCTCACTTTTGGTAATTTAGTTGGGGTTGGTCTTGTTAGGGAGACCACAGAGGCTGTGTTAGTCTCTGAGGGGGCTATTGATTTAGCCACCTTGGTTGCTTGTCCCCTTAATATGGATAAGTACAAGCAACTCCCCCTAATAAATGGTGTTGAGGTTCAGGCCTACAGGGACACAGGTGCCAGTGTTACCATGGTAATAGAAAAAATGGTCCACCCTGAACAACACCTACTTGGTCACCAGTAGCAAGTAACCAATGCTCATAACAACACACTTAGCCACCCCATGGCTGTTGTAAATCTCAACTGGGGGGGTGGGGGGGGTTACTGGTCCAAAGAAAGTTGTGGTTGCCTCAGATTTACCTGTAGACTGTCTAGTAGGGAGCGATTTAGAGACATCAGCTTGGTCAGATGTGGAGTTGGAGGCTCATGCAGCAATGCTGGGCATTCCAGGGCATATTTTTGCTTTGACAAGGGCTCAGGCCAAAAAGCAAAAAGGACAGGGTGACTTGGATCCTGGAAGAATGGACCAAGTGCTCCCTAAAGCTAGGGTTAGTAAAAGTAAAACACTACCTACTATCCCTCCCTCTACAGTGGATTCAACTTCTGATGAAGAAGAATTTCCACCCTGTGCAGAACCTACACCAGAGGAGTGGAAGCAGACACTGCTGAGCTTTTGGGTGAAGGGGGGCCTGCCAGGGAGGAGCTGAGTGTGGCACAGCATACCTGTCCCACACTAGAGGGTCTAAGACAGCAAGCTGTCAAACAAGCAAATGGGGATGTCAGTGACTCTCACAGAGTTTACTGGGAGGACAACCTTTTTTATACTGAAGCAAGGGATCCAAAACCTGGAGCTGCCAGGAGATTGGTGATTCCTCAGGAATACAGAAAGTTTCTCCTAACTCTAGCCCACGACATTCCCTTAGCTTGTCATTTGGGGCAAATGAAAACTTGGGACAGGCTTGTCCCCTTGTTTCATTGGCCTAGAATGTCAGAGGACACAAAGGAATTTTGTAAGTCCTGTGAAACCTGTCAAGCCAGTGGCAAAACAGGTGGCACTCCAAAGGCACCCCTTATTCCACTGCCTGTGGTTGGGGTTCCCTTTGAAAGGGTAGGGGTTGACATAGTTGGCCCCCTTGACCCTCCTACTGCTTCAGGCAATAGGTTTATCTTGGTGGTAGTGGACCATGCCACTAGATATCCTGAAGCAATTCCTCTAAGGACCACTACAGCTCCTGCAGTGGCAAAGGCCCTCCTGGGAATCTTTTCCAGGGTGGGCTTCCCAAAAGAGGTGGTATCAGAGAGGGGAAGCAATTTCATGTCTGCTTACTTAAAGGCCATGTGGAAGGAATGTGGTGTAACATACAAGTTCACCACACCCTATCATACACCAACAAATGGACTGGTTGAGAGGTTTAATAAAACTCTCAAAGGAATGATAATGGGACTCCCTGAAAAACTCTGCAGGAGATGGGATACCCTGTTACCTTGCCTCCTTTTTGCTTACAGGGAGATACCCCAAAAAGGAGTGGGCTTCAGCCCCTTTTAACTCCTATTTGGACACCCTGTAAGAGGTCCTCTAACACTTGTGAAGGAGGGTTGGGAACAACCTTTAAAAGCTCCTAAGCAAGACATAGTGGACTATGTACTTGGCCTAAGATCTAGGATGGCTGAGTACATGAAAAAGGCCAGTAAAAACCTTCAGGCCAGCCAAGAGCTCCAAAAGCAATGGCATGACCAGAAGGCTGTTTTGGTTCAGTACCAACCAGGGCAGAAAGTGTGGGTCTTGGAGCCTGTGGCCCCAAGAGCACTCCAAGACAAATGGAGTGGACCCCACATTATTGTTGAGAAAAAGGGTGAAGTCACCTACTTAGTTGACTTGGGCACTGCCAGGAGTCCCCTTAGGGTGCTCCATGTCAATCGCCTAAAACCCTACTATGACAGGGCTGATCTCACCCTGCTCATGGCAACAGATGAAGGACAGGAAGAAGAGAGTGACCCTCTCCCTGATCTCTTCTCTGCCACAGAACAAGATGCTCTAGTGGAAGGGGTAGTTTTGGCAGATTGTCTTACTGCTGAGCAGAAAGACCACTGCATAAATCTCCTGGGTCAGTTTTCTGAACTCTTTTCTACTGTTCCAGGCACCACTTCTTGGTGTGAGCACACTATAAATACTGGAGACAGCTTGCCTGTTAAAAGTAAGATCTATAGGCAGCCTGACCATGTCAGAGGCTGCATAAAACAAGAGGTTCAGAAAATGCTTGAACTGGGAGTGGTTGAGCACTCTGAAAGTCCATGGGCCTCTCCTGTGGTACTTGTACCAAAACCTCATTCCAAAGATGGAAAGAAGGAAATGCGGTTTTGTGTAGACTATAGAGGTCTCAACCAGGTAACCAAAACTGATGCTCACCCTATACCCAGGGCAGATGAGCTAATAGATACACTGGCATCTGCCAAGTATCTAAGCACCTTTGACTTGACTGCAGGGTATTGGCAGATCAAGTTATCAGAGGGTGCAAAAGCAAAAACTGCATTTTCAACCATTGGAGGGCACTACCAATTCACAGTAATGCCTTTTGGGTTGAAAAATGCACCTGCCACTTTTCAAAGGTTGGTGAATACAGTCCTGCAAGGGTTGGAGGCTTTTAGTGCAGCATATCTAGATGATATAGCTGTCTTTAGCTCCACCTGGGATGATCACCTGGTCCACCTGTGGAAAGTTTTGGAGGCCCTGCAAAAGGCAGGCCTCACTATCAAGGCTTCAAAGTGCCAGATAGGGCAGGGCAAAGTGGCTTATCTGGGACACCTGGTAGGTGGAGAACAGATTGCACCACTTCAGGGGAAAATCCAAACTATTATAGATTGGGTTCCCCCTACAACTCAGACCCAGGTGAGAGGCTTCTTAGGCCTCACTGGGTATTACAGGAGGTTCATAAAGAACTATGGCTCCATTGCAGCCCCTCTTAATGACCTCACATCTAAGAAAATGCCTAAAAAGGTATTGTGGACAGCTAGCTGTCAGAAAGCTTTTGAGGAGCTAAAGCAGGCCATGTGCTCTGCACCTGTCCTGAAAAGCCCCTGTTACTCCAAAAAATTAATAGCCCAAACTGATGCATCTGAATTAGGGGTAGGGGTAGTCTTATCACAACTTAATTCTGAGGGCCAGGATCAACCTGTTGCTTTTATCAGCAGGAGGTTGACCCCTAGAGAAAAGCGTTGGTCTGCCATAGAGAGGGAGGCCTTTGCTGTGGTCTGGGCACTGAAGAAGTTGAGGCCATGCCTGTTTGGCACTCACTTCATTGTTCAGACAGACCACAAACCTCTACTTTGGCTAAAACAAATGAAAGGTGAAAACCCCAAATTGTTGAGGTGGTCCATATCTCTACAGGGAATGGACTATACAGTGGAACATAGACCTGGGAGTACCCACTCCAATGCAGATGGACTCTCCAGATATTTCCACTTAGACAATGAAGACTCATCAGGTCATGGCTAGTCTTATTATCCTTTGTTTGGGGGGGGGTTGTGTAGGAAAGTACCATCTTGCCTGGCATGTTACCCCCATATTTCACTGTATATATGTTGTTTTAGTTGTATGTGTCACTGGGACCCTGCCAGCCAGGGCCCCAGTGCTCATAAGTGTGCCCTGTATGTGTTACCTGTGTTATGACTAACTGTCTCACTGAGGCTCTGCTAATCAGAACCTCAGTGGTTATGCTCTCTCATTTCTTTCCAAATTGTCACTAACAGGCTAGTGACCAATTTTACCAATTTACATTGGCATACTGGAACACCCTTATAATTCCCAGGTATATGGTACTGAGGTACCCAGGGTATTGGGGTTCCAGGAGATCCCTATGGGCTGCAGCATTTATTTTGCCACCCATAGGGAGCTCTGACAATTCTTACACAGGCCTGCCACTGCAGCCTGAGTGAAATAACGTCCACGTTATTTCACAGCCATTTACCACTGCACTTAAGTAACTTATAAGTCACCTATATGTCTAACCTTTACCTGGTAAAGGTTGGGTGCTAAGTTACTTAGTGTGTGGGCACCCTGGCACTAGCCAAGGTGCCCCCACATTGTTCAGGGCAAATTCCCCGGACTTTGTGAGTGCGGGGACACCATTACACGCCTGCACTACACATAGGTCACCACCTATGTGTAGCTTCACAATGGTAACTCCGAACATGGCCATGTAACATGTCTAAGATCATGGAATTGCCCCCCCAATGCCATCCTGGCATTGGGGGGACAATCCCACGATTCCCCGGGTCTCTAGCACAGACCCGGGTACTGCCAAACTGCCTTTTCTGGGGTTTCACTGCAGCTGCTACTGCTGCCAACCCCTCAGACAGGTTTCTGCCCTCCTGGGGTCCAGCCAGGCTTGGCCCAGGAAGGCAGAACAAAGGACTTCCTCAGAGAGAGGGTGTTACACCCTCTCCCTTTGGAAAAAGGTGTTAAGGCAGGGGAGGAGTAGCCTCCCCCAGCCTCTGGAAATGCTTTCATGGGCACAGCTGGTGCCCATTTCTGCATAAGCCAGTCTACACCGGTTCAGGGATCCCCCAGCCCTGCTCTGGCGCGAAACTGGACAAAGGAAAGAGGAGTGACCACTCCCCTGACCTGCACCTCCCCTGGGAGGTGCCCAGAGCTCCTCCAATGTGCTCCAGACCTCTGCCATCTTGGAAACAGAGGTGCTGCTGGCACACTGGACTGCTCTGAGTGGCCAGGGCCAGCAGGTGACGTCAGAGACTCCTTCTGATAGGCTCCTCCAGGTGTTGCTAGCCTATCCTCTCTCCTAAGTAGCCAAACCTCCTTTTCTGGCTATTTAGGGTCTCTGCTTTGGGGAATTCTTTAGATAACGAATGCAAGAGCTCATCAGAGTTCCTCTGCATCTCTCTCTTCACCTTTTGCCAAGGAATCGACTGCTGACCGCGCTGGAAGCCTGCAAAACTGCAACAAAGTAGCAAAGACGACTACTGCGACCTTGTAACACTGATCCTGCCGCCTTCTCGACTGTTTTCCTGGTGGTGCATGCTGTGGGGGTAGTCTGCCTTCACCCTGCACCAGAAGCTCTGAAGAAATCTCCAGTGGGTCGACGGAATCTTCCCCCTGCTAACGCAGGCACCAAAAGACTGCATCACCGGTCCTCTGGGTCGCCTCTCATCCTGACGAGCGTGGTCCGTGGAACACAGCAACTCTGTCCAAGTGACTCCCACAGTCCAGTGACTCTTCAGTCCAAGTTTGGTGGAGGTAAGTCCTTGCCTCCCCACGCTAGACTGCAAAGCTGTGCACTGCATGATTTGCAGCTGGTCTGGCTTTTGTGCACTCCTCCAGGATTTCCTTCATGCACAGCCTAGCCTGGGTCCCCAGCACTCCTTCCTGCAGTGCACAACCTTCTGAGTTGTCCTCCGGCGTCGTGGGACTCCCTTTTGTGACTTCATGTGGACTCCGGTTCACTTTTCTTCTAAGTGCCTGTTGGGGTACTTCTGCAGGTGCTGCCTGCTTCTGTGAGGGCTGTCTGAGTTGCTGAGTACCCCCTCTGTCTCCTCCTCTAAAAGGCGATATCCTGGTCCTTCCTGGTCCTCAGCAGCACCCAAAAACCTCTACCGCAACCCTTGCAGCTAGCAAGGCTTGTTTACAATCTTTCTGCGTGGGAACACCTCTGCAAGCTTCATCGCGACGTGGGACATCCGTCTTCCAAAGGAGAAGTTCCTAGTCCTCTTCTTCTTTCTTGCAGAACTCCAAGCTTCTTCCAACCAGTGGCAGCTTCCTTGCACCTTCAGCTGGGGTTTCCCGGGCTCCTGCCCCCCCTGGACACTGTTGCGACTATTGGACTTGTCCCCTTGTCTTATAAGTACTCAGGTCCGGAAATACGTTGTCAGTGCACAGCTGGTGTGTGTTCTTCCTGCAGAACCCCCCTATCACGACTTCTGTGCTCTTTGGGGGTAGTAAGTGCACTTTACTCCTACTTTTCAGGGTCTTGAGGTGGGGTATTTTTCTAACCCTCACTGTTTTATTACAGTCCCAGCTACCCTCTACAAGCTCACATAGGTCTGGGGTGCGTTTGTGGTTCGCATTCCACTTTTGGAGTATATGGTTTGTGTTGCCCCTATACCTATGTGCCCTTCTTGCAATCTATTGTAATTCTACACTGTTTGCCTTACTTTTCTTGCTATTACTTACCTAACTTTGGGTTGTGTACATATAACTTGTGTATATATCTTACCTTCTTACTGAGGGTACTCACTGAGATACTTTTGGCATATTGTCATAAAAATAAAGTACCTTTATTTTTAGTACCTCTGTGTATTGTGTTTTCTTATGATATTGTGCATATGATATAAGTGGTATAGTGGGAGCTTTACATGTCTCCTAGTTCAGCGTAAGCTGCTTTGCCATAGCTACCTTCTATCAGCCTAAGCTGCTAAAAACACCTCTTCTACACTAATAAGGGATAACTGGACCTGGCACAAGCCAGGCCAGCCTCCTACAACTACCACAGCCTCCCAGAGCATGAGAGGGAGGACCTCTTTCTGGAGGGCTTACTTTAAGCTTCCTCAAAGACCACTAAAAATGTATCTATTAGGATATCTGAGAATTTGATGTAGAACTCCACCGGGAGACCATCTTTCCTGGGAGTTTTACCAGTTTTCATCTTGTGAAGACCTGACAAGAGCTCTTCATTCATGCGTGGGCTGTCTTGGGTGTTACTATCTTCTGAAGAATGATTGGGGAGTGGAGTGACAAGGAGATATCCTAGTATATTGTCAAGTCGAGGCAGCTCATGGCTGGCATACACCTCACTCAAATGAGAACAAAAGATGTAGTTAATGGCTTTTTGTATTTAAACAGGACGACCCGTGTTAGTGCATAAAGTCAGGACTGACACCCTAGAATGTTCTTGCTTGGTCAGTCGGGCCAGCATTGCACCACTTTTGTCCCCCTCCAGGTGACGTCTCTGGGGATATGCAGTGAAAATGTTTTTTCCTAATCAACACCAATCATCTTGCGTGTGTCTCGACAGTCCCCTAGTCGCTTCGGTGGGAAGAGAGCTCCCTATCAATTTCACAAAGGGTTTGTTCATGCAACGTGATGTCCCTCTCGAGTTATTTCTTAACCCCTAAGTAGTTTTGAACATACCCCCAATCACAGAGTTCATCTCATCTCAGTCGGTTGCCCTGCTGGACAAGGTACCCAAGTTCTCCAAGAAATAATGGAGTCGGCGTCTTTGAGTGTAGTTGCAAAGGGTGGGTCTTTTAAGCACCTCTGGACGGAGATTCCAGTGTGGTATCTTTGGTCTACCCTCCAACCGCCCCAAATCAAACATGACAGGAGAATGGTCCGCTAAATATCTAGGTGAATAAGAAATATGAACAACCCAAGGTGTCAAGGAGTGGATTATCAGACCCTAGTGCATTCTATCATGGGTGCCTGTGGCCGAGGTATAACAGGAGAATTGTCTGGATTTTGGGCGTGCTGAAGGGCATATAGATGTAATTCTCTCCTAAGAATATGGAGCACTTCTGTCAACTGAGGTTTTGTGTGTTGTTATGGGGGATGTTGATCTTTGCTTCCCTCTAACACTAGCTCTAACACACAGTTATAGTCCCCCACCATAATCACATCTGCCCCTAGCTATGGAGTGGTCGCTTGGGCCACATTGGTGTAAAAGTCTGGGGAATCAGTATTAGGAGCCAGAGTGCCATATCAAATTACTCAGCGTCTAGGCCTCCCAGTCTGCAGAGATAGAATTCACCTGTGGAACTTCAACAGTATTCATGTGCGGGATGAAACAGGTTCCCTGTGCAGCCATTAAATTCAAATTTCATTCCACCTCTGAGCCCTCACTGAGTGTTTCCAAGAGGTTACGGCTTTCCCTGTAAGAGTCCCTCGAGTCCAGGATTATAGCTTCCTTCTGGAGTGTTCCTTCTGGGCATACTATAATCTTCCCCATCGGGGAAGCATTGGTGATAGCCTTTTTCCTCTATGGCCTGAACATGACTATAAACATTTGAGAGAAATGTTCCTGAAAAAGGTCATTGACGTAGTGTTTGGGAGAAATACTAAGTAAATAGTGGCACTAAAAGATTACATTTTTGTAGTGGAATATGTGCTGGGCATTAAGAATATAGTTGCCGATACCTTATCTCACTTAGCGGAGTCCAAAGAGGATGATAAAGGGGATGTTGAGAATGATGACAATTGTGTGGATGAAGAGGTATGCGCTATAGGAGGTAGAGCTATTTCGGAAGATGAGTGGAGGAAAGCAACTCTTGAAGATGAAGTATTACAAACAGTTATTGAGTTGTTAAAATCGCTGTGGCACAAGAAGGAATGTGAAGGTAAATTGAGTCAAAAAGTTTTGAACTTAAGAGAAGAATTTTCTGAAAAATACAGACTTTTATTTAGAGGAACTAGGTTAGTTCCTCCAGCATCAATAGGAAACTATTTACTCAAGTTGGCACATGATGGTCATAAAGGGATTTCTAAAACCAAGAAACTGCTAAGAACTGCACATTTTTGGCCTGGAATGGATAGAGAGACTGAAAGATTAGTCAGGGAATGTGTACAGTGCATGATGAGTGACAAAGTTTTGAAAGCAAGTGTACAATCTGCATGCGTGAGGAAGATGCCCGATGGGCCATGCAAGAAATGGCATTCGATGTACTTGGGCCTATTCATTCTAAGGCAGGTTCTATGTTTGTGGCCAGAAGAGTCCTTTTTCCAAGAAATAGAATCAAGACACATGATAGCTTTTCTTAAGAAACTCATAAGCAGGGAAGGTATCCCAGGTGTGTTGCTCACTGATAATGGGGTCCAATTGGTTTCTAGGGAAATGACGGAATTTATAAGAGAGATCACACAAAAGAAGTGTGGATGTTTCACCCAGAATTTAAAGCTGTAGTGGAACACTTTTACAGCGTTTTGAAAGAGACTATTAGAATGACCAAATAAAATGCTTTAGATTAGAGGGAGGAAGTGCTGAAGAAGGTTGATATATTGTTTTACCCCACATATGATCACTGGGAAGTCTCAGTTTAAACATTTAAGGAGAAGGAAACCTAGCAGTGTGATGGCTCTATATTGGGTGAACGAAAGGCGTGAGGAGAGGAGAAGTAACATTCAAGTTACAGAGACAGACATGGATGAAAAGCAAAAGGAACTAAAGTGAATGGAGGAGAGGAAGAAGTGGTACAATCAGAAAAAAGTTTTAAAGTCACAAGAGTATGGGTGGGGGACGGGATAAATATTTGGATGCCTGGTGGAAATGTTAAGTTCTCTGTTCCTCTTCAGATGGTGAAAATATTTAAGAACGCTGTAAAGAACTCTGATTTTAGGGTATGGCATCTCAACAGAGTTGTTGTGGTGAAATATAATAAAGAACAAGAGAGAAAACATGAGAATAAACCAGTATTGAGAGATAGAGAAGATGTAAATCAGAGAGTGAAAGAAGGAGTCAAACAGAGTCAAAAGTTCCTAGATTTTTAAAAGACTATCTGGAGGAGTGATGATAGTAGGATTCACTATTACGTAATGTAAGAGAAATATGAACATGTATTCACATGATTTGTGATATACTTGATGTTAGGAATAATGCTTGTTTATGTAATCTGTGAGTTGTTTAATGATACATATTTCTTTGTATAAGATGGAGTATTCTGTTTTTACTTTTAGATATATTTATGCTTAGTTTTGACTTCTATTTTGTTTATGTTATTTACTTTCATAGTTGTAGTATAAGCTTTTGTTACACAAGTTATATGAAAGGGAGGTGTTGGTAATATACTTCTGGGCTGAGTTCTAGTGGAGTGTGATGGCGTCGTATTCCACTGGAACTCTTGAGTGATAAGATTCTGTTGCCAAATGTAGTCGATTTTTGAAAGGGGACCTGCGAACCGCCCAATCAAGGATGGCTGGGATTACTTGAAACTTGAATAAACCCCTTTGACTTCATTTTGGATCCTGGACTCTCATTTATGGAGAATCACACGTTTTAACAGTAGAAGTAGGACCTCTCTTGTTCTTGTAAAGACCTGCCAAAGAACTGTAGATTCATTCTTAATTATATCATGTGTGATTCAATTCAGCAAGATCCGGCTGACCAGAACGCTTGATATGCCAACTACAAAGATATGGACAGACTTGGGTTACGATCTTGTGGCACTACTTGCAGTCCTGATGCCAGAGGGAATGCAGTATGTAAAGGATGGCATTAGAGGCTAATGAATGGGGACCTCGGATAAATAAACAGTTAAAGGTTTGAAAGGTATAGCTTTTTTTGAATGGATATCATTACTGGCTTTGAGACATAGATCTCTCAAATCCCCATGCTTTTCATAAGATGTCTCTGCTCATGCTTTGGATGATCTAACTCTCTGTGTTTGTCACAGTGGGAGGGTGGAAGGAAAATCCTCTGGAGGCCTGCACATGCAAATGTTCCCCTGTTGATTTTGGTACTGTTAAGCATTTTGGCCCAGAGTTATACTTCCTTTGTGGTGAATTATTATGATTATTTTTTACGCTAATTCACTGCAAATCTAACTCCATATTTATACTTTGGCGCTAGACCTTTCTAGCGCCCAAGTTTTGGAGTTAAAGTCATATTTTGCTTGCGGTAAACTACCTTGCGTCAATGAAATGCAAGGTAGGTGTTCCCGGATAAAAAATGACTCTAAGGCCCAGGCGCCTTATTTTTCCTTCCGTGCAAAATTGGAGCATGTGTGGGAGGCGAGCCTAAATAATGGCACTACGCTAGCTTTGAGCCATTATTTAATACCTGGGTCAGGGCAGGCGTTAGGGGACCTGTGGACCCATTTCCATGGTGGAACACCATGGAATAAGTCCACAGGTGCCCTTCCCCAGGCCTCAGGGACACCCCCACCCACACCAGAGGGACAGAGGAGGATGGGGGACCCCATCCCAGGTAAGTATAGGTAAGTAGAGGTGAGTATTTTATTTTATTTTTTGAAGTGCCATTGGGGGCCCTGAAATGGGCCCGTCTACATGGCACTGAGTGCAATGGACATGCCCAGGTGACCCTTGTCCCCTGTGTTGGCCACTGGGGTGATGGGCATGAATCTTGTCTTTTTTAAGACAGGAGTCATGTGGTATGGTAGGTTTAGCATCAAGAAATGATGCTAGGCTGATTAGAGTCATCTTTTTTTACTCTAACCAGCCTAATGTCGTTTTTCTGTGCAAAACACCCTTCTCCCATACTGCCACCCCTACCCCCACCCGGCTAACGTCATTTTCCTTGACGTTAGCCCACACTTTGCGGCGGTTTGTGCCATTCAATAAATAAGACGCCCGGTCAGCGACTTGGAATGACGCTAGCCGGCAGTAAACATTTTCACACAAAACTGCATTAGCCCAGTTTTGCGTGAAACCGTAGAAATATGCCCCTTTGTTTTTTAGATCCCTGACTGGTTGACACGGGAATGCCTTCTTTTATGTGTTTTCCTGATCACAGTTATTCGGTTTGTCATGCAATGCAGCTCCTCAACTCCACAAGTTTCCCTGAGCAGGTCACCGATATGAACAATGCCTCATAAAGGGCAACCCTAGTTTTTATTAGTTTTATTTTGCATTTTATTATTCCATAGTTATAGCTCCTATTGTTTTCATTGTTGATTATTTTCTTTGGTTTTTAATTCATTTGTTTTTTTTAGTTATTTTTACGGCACTTAATATTTAAGTCTATTTTATTAGTGTTCTATATATCATTGTATGACGTATTTCTACGCAACAAACTGTATTACCATGATATGCAGATGAAACCACAGTTTGGGAAATTATAAACACAGACCCGCCTATGTGATTCAGTCACTAGATTCCAATTGCCTTCACATTTCTATTGTTGGGAAATGTATCAACTGTGTTATCTCCAGTACCTTCATTTTAGCAAGTTTCAAGCCCTCTTTCAAATTTGTTAAGATACGTATATAGTTATTAACACATAACCATCAGTGACTCTTCTTTTAAAGATGCTGAATGACTTCAATAGTCGATACTGAGACAGCGCCCTGGTGTTCCCTTTTTTCAGAGCCCTGAAGTTACTTAACCGAAACACTAGACCACTTACTTTACAACGTCAGGAGATTGGAAGTCAAATGCCCTTCACAACAAAGCAGAGCACTTATTATGGAGCCAAGCAGTCGGCATCAATTAATTTAGTTTATGGGTGTTCAGATCATGCAGCATTTGCCTTTGCTAAGTATGAAGTTCTTGCTGATCATGGCAGAAGACATGAATTGTTAAGTGTGCTCATTTAAGAGATGCATAACCAGAGTTCAGAAGTCTGTATTAAGTCATTTAACCCATTACCCAGCACATTTATTTTTACACTTTTCCATTACCTCTCACTTATATGATGTGAGATAGTCTATCACACTAAACACATCACATTAAACGTGTGGAACTCTAAACATAGCATATATTTCTATTGATTTTTTAATCAGATCACCCACATATGGTAAGTTTCTCTTAATTTTCATACTGCATTTGAACCCCATATTATGTAGCTCAGCCAATCAAGTTTCCCGATGAAAAAATAACACTCTTAACAAATTACATCTCTGTGTGTTTGTTTGAGTATTTATAGGGATAGATAGATAGATAGATAGATAGATAGATAGATAGATAGATAGATAGATAGATAGATAGATAGATAGATAGATTTCTCTATAGAGTTTCCATAGGTAAATAGACATTGCATAGATAATCTATATATGTATATTCACTGAAAAAAACAAAGGTTAAAATAACGTTATAGTTAGGTGAAATGTTCAGTAAAACCAAAAAAAATACAGACATTTACAGTAATCTCAAGTAACTACAACTCATGCCCTACGGTAAATACACACTCCTGCACGGCGCATTGTTTTCTCAGCAATAATTTTACTGCAAATGTTGCAGTGATATTATCAATAATGTTAGTAGTGCATGTCAGGGGCTAGAGTTATAGTACCTTAGGGCACAAACTATAGTTGCTTGAGATAACTGGTGAATTTCTGTGTTTTTTTTTACATAAAGTAATATTTCATTACCATATGCAAAGTCAATCCATGTCACTCACTGTTGCCATGCATGGCTGGGGGGGGCGTTGCATAGTCAACCACAGGCTGTGCAGGCCTTTGGCTGTGATCAATGGAGTGTTGGCCAGAGGACTTGCCCTGCCACTAGGCACTGTGGCCAACTCCCCCAGCAGGCTAGCAACCCCACACTATGCACAGCCTTTGAGGTGCGTATCATAGGGTTGGTGTTCAGACACCAGGGACCACATACCCTGGGGCTAAAACATTTATTTATAGACAAATTCAAATAAAAAGGGGAGTGGGGCACTTTTACCTTTCCCTGTGCCTAAAAAGGCCATGTGAATCCATTCCACTTGGGACATTTCTATGTTTTTTCTATTAGGATTCGGCACTCAATGTGAATGAATTAGAATCTTGCTGATGTTATATTCATCAAATAGCGCAAGGCATTACTAGGGTGAGGTGCTTATCCATTATTAGTTGAGTCACTGCATCATTACTGTTCAGTAAACTCTGGGGGCTGGATTTACCGAGGTTTTGCACCGACCTTGCACCATGGAAGGGAGTACATGGGCAATGCAAAACCTGATTAAGATTTATCAATCCATGCAATGCCACCTTGTATGGCCCTGCATGGGTTATTAAACGTAGAGTAACGCAAAGCAGAGCTAATCACTGCTCTGTGGCAGGGGACCCCACTAAATAAAACAAGCATTTGCAATGCAATAGGTCTCGCATTTGCAAGAGTTAGAGCTATAGGCATTGTAAATGGCAATGTCTTTTACCTATGTCTTTTGTTTTGGAGTGTAGAGGATGTATATGGTGTTGAGTGGAAATTTGTGGCTTGTATTTTAATTGTTACCCGTGAAATTGTGCAGCGTGGAATTGTGTGGTACAAAGTGTATTTGTGTAGTGGAATTATGTGGCATGGTAAATATATATGGGTGCGTTGTGGTGCCCTTTATGCGCTGTTTTGAGCATTACAGACTAATGGCAAAAATGTATTCCTGATAAATGTTTTTTTGGGTTTACATGATGAGTGTATATGTTTTATTAATCTCTCCTTGTTGCAGTTATGACCATGTTTTAGGCCAGCGTAACATTCATATTACACTATGACTGTTTGAACACTCTTGATATGTTTTGACTTCTAGTTTATTTATCTTGTTACTCCTCTGTGGCTGTCTTGTGTATTTTTGGGGGGGAATTGTGTTAGCCAGCCAGCAACTCTGATGGTGGGGTGGTGAAAGTGGTATTTTATTAGAATTAGCTTGTCAGATTTAAATTGGAATGTTAAATGGCAACCTTTTAAATTTTTGCTACAGATAGAGGAAGAAGGTAAATGGAAGTGCTTTAGTTATATGCAGTGCCACTGGAATTATGTGGCAGGAAAGGACCAAATTACGAGGCAGGAGTGACCAATTTATGTGATAAGAAAAATCCAATTATGCATTTACAATGCCAATAGCTCTAACTCTTGTAAATGGGAGACCTATTGCATTGCAAATGTATTGTATTGTGGTGTACTGTGATATTTTGGCTTGCCTACATGGGGAGCATGTTATACTGTGTAGGGTGTATTGTTGGCAGGGTGATGTCTTTGTTAAATCCTGTGTTGGAAGTGTTCTAATGTTGTGCATGATAACCACTGAGGTGCAGTCATCATCTTAGCAGTGTGAATGATGAATAAGTGTGAAAGACCGGCACATAGTTGTATGTTTTTTAAGTAACCTGGCATCGTTGAACAGCTGTGCAAATCACTTTATAGGATTTATTTCGATCATAGTACACTTTCAGAAGAAATTGGCGCATCAGCTGATGCACCACTTTTCTTGCATCACCCCTGCCCCACCTAACAGCAGCATGGGTGTGCCATATTTCCAATACGGCGCACCATGGCTCACGTTAGGCCAATACTGTCAACATTTTTTATGGTAATGTAGCGCTTTGCTGCCCTAGCATCAAAAATGCTGCCGCTAGTGCAGCAAAGTACAAGGAGGTCCATTTATTAAAATGGGTGCATCACTTTAACACCTGCTTGGAGCAGGTGTTAAAAAGAACTCCAAAAATAGTGTAGTGAAATCTCGTAGATTTTACTGCACCATTTTTGCAAGCCTCCTAATGCCGGAACACCCCCCCTTGCATGCATTATGCATCACTAAGGCATAATGTAGCGCAAGGAGTTGCAAAGTGGCGCAATGCATGCATTGCGTCACTTTGTAAATAAGGCACAGCGAAAAATTGCCTTGAGCCACATTAGCGTAAAAAAAAGCTAGTGTGGCGCAAGGAGGCACTGGGACCTTGTAAATCTAGCCTATAGTTTCTTAAAGCACTGGATTGTCAAGTCTGAGGTATACTTTTTAAAGTTTATGGTCCTGAGCAGACATAGGTTGAAGGGAGAAATTGTAGAGCTATCTTCGAGGATGAACTTTGTTAATATCATCCCATATGTGACTGTCATTGTGAGATGTTAAAAACAGTTACCGTATGTGGGATCTGCAGTGATTGACTAAATTAAAGTCCTCCGTTGGCCATTGCAATGTGGCAGGTCGATTGTCCTGCAGGGTTAACACATAAAAAAGACAACATTGAACGAGTAATTCTGCTCAAAGTGTGCTTCATGATGCCACATAATGTGCCTTTTCTTGCCGCATAATTTGCTTCCTTAGTCAACAACTGCCGCATGATTTGGTCCTCTCTTCCACATAATTCCTGTTGCCTTAATTATAGCGCAGAGCTCCAAGTTTTGAAGGTGAGGTAATATTGTGTTGGTAACAGTTTTTAAACCAACGACACGATTTTACAAAACCATTGCCAAAGTTTTCGCTCACAAATTGTCTTCCCTGGAGAGTCATTGCCACTGTCAGAATGCAGGGTAAATAGTATCAGTGCATGGGAGCAAAAAAATTAAATATGAAATTAGGGATCAAAAGGTGAAACATCCAAGAGAAAATGAAACCTATAATTCAAGTTAGATCATCTTTATCAAAAGTGCCGGCGAAAAGCAAAACTTAATGAATGAGAAGAAGCGGGAAAGTCATTATTTGCATTTTTTTAGTTTAAAGTGACAGTATCTTTCACTGTTGAAGCCGAATAGCATGTTAGGGAAAATTAGGAGAAATAAAGGAGAAGATGTGATCAGGTCAAAATGGTTAACTGCGTCATTGTTTACTTCTGCTGCACTTAAAAGGAGCACAACACCCTCGAAACCTGGGCTAGCTCACTCTTAACTCAACACTGAATGGAAGGGGCAGGGTACTAAAAACACATAGGCTCTTCTTCCAGATGCCCTCGGAGTCGTCTGTATGCAAATGAAGGCCTCTCACGCTTTCAGTGATACAACAAATCCTATTGTTGGAGAGTTGCAGGGGGTGTTGGGGGTTAACCATTTGGAAGAGAAAAGCACATTTAAAAGAAAGGGAATAAGAAAATATAAAAATCACCACAGATTTGAAATTCTATCACTTTTCAAGCCAAAAGTGCCGCAAAAATGTGCTGCCTTTTTTTTTTGCAAGAATGTTACTCTTAAAAACTCATATTCTTGGTGATTTCTTCAGGAGTTTGAAGTTGAATGGTTAACCCAAGAATGCATTTATTCACAAGGCGTAGAAAAGGGGATGAGGGAGAGGAAGGATGGAGAGCGGGGCGCAGCAACCCCCCTGGCGTTGTAAATTACTGACTGGACTTTTCTTGGCACACAGACTAAAAATAACAAGAGGAAAAGAGCGAGAGCGTGCTGGCCCTGGAAAAGCCCCCCACTGCTGTTGTTTTATGTTTACAGAGGGAGCTGGTGGGAAGGAGGGGCTGATTATACACCCACAGTGTAAGATAAACAGGCCAATACTGAGAGAAAAAGTCCCCTTCAGAAGAGAAAAACAGGACATAGCGTAGTTAGACAGTAGGTTGTGCTACTCCCAAAGAGAAAAGGCAGGACAAAAAAGGCAGAACTGACCACTAGCAAGCAAGGATTTTTGAAGGACATTGCAACTAACAAATGAAAATGCTGGAACTCACAGTATAGTATACTTAAAAGCATACAGCAGGTCGAACACTAACGCTCGACCTAAAAATGGGAGAATTTGTGTTGTGATCTGGATGGGCACGTTACTTTATTTGAAAAGAAAAAGAAAATGCTAGCATGAATAAAAATCTTGAGTGGCCCAGATGGGAACTGAGCCTTCCTACTTTTTAACACAAAAGGATTAGCTGTGGCATGCCCTAGGTGGACACCAGGGCACAATGTCACTTTAAACAAAAACATGCTGGCTTTTGTTGGAGCAGGGAGCCAGTGGGACTGTAGGGTGGTCCTCCTCCTGCAGCTTCCACCAAGGGAACTAGTTGTGGCATGCCCCGGGTGAGCACTATAACATTTTTTTAAAGTTACAATGACAGCTCCTGCAAGAGCAGGGAGCAGACGGGGATGCTGGCATCTGGGGCTTTTTCCATGCCTTCTTATGAAAAAAACAACATTGGGTGTTGCGACTGGGACCAGGACGCCCAGAAGCAAAACTAAAAAAAAAGAAAAAGTGAATAACAAATGAGCATCCACAGCCGCTAATTTATTAGTCATTTCTCTTTCATGAAGCGCCCCTCAATGCCCTGGAAGTGCTATGCCCATATATTTTGTTTTTGGTGATGTTCCTAGAAGGGGAAGGGACATTACTTTTTCAATAAAGTGGGGGGCTGTAGGGAGTTCTGCAGACCCCCTAGCAACAGTAGAAAAAACTTCTAAGTCACCTGGGTCACTGAAACAATGAACCCAGTGGAACTTACCACATTTTTCAAAAGTATTTCCCAACCTGGAGCTTTTGCTCTATAGCAGGGATTGCCGTGCCAGCTAGGGGATGGTTGTATGGTTACAGTCTATGAGACAGATTGTATACCACAAACTACAACACCTTTATTTGGTTGTTGTTATGATTTATTTTTTGGGTGTAAAACATGTTAAAAAGTAGAAGTGAGAGATATAGGTCCTGATTTAGATACTGGTGGATGGGTCACTCTATCACAACAGTGATAGATATCCTGTCCCTGAAATCAAAATCCCATTATTTCTGTCACAGATGTGGCCGGGTAACCCATCCACCAGGCCAATTGTTTTTTTTGTTGGTTAGTTTTTTGTTAAAGAAGAATATATCTCTGACTACTTAATTTTACAGTTTTCCCTCCAAAAGTGTAATGATAAAAACAATGTAAAAAGAAGGAGTCACTGATATGTAATAAAACATTATTAAATATCTGTATCTAATCCTCTAACCCAGAACACAGCCAAAGTCTGGGGAAAACAACATGACTGTGTTAGAAATTGGGGCCCATATTTACAAGCGGCCTGCACTGCCAGTGCGTCACTTTTTGTGATGTCTGGATGCAGCGCAGGCTGCACACCCATATCTACAAGGCTATGCCAAGCCACTTTGCGTGGCTTTGCATAGCCTTACAGATTTTGAGTAAGGAAAAGCAGTTGTTGCATTGCCTTACTTTGCATCAGGGAGGCGTTTCCATGTATGCTGTATGAGTGTTCCCAGCATTCTGCAGCACACATGGAAACAGTCAATAAACAGATAGTAACGTATGCAATTTTTAAACTTTAGTTGAAAATAGAACATAGAAGTTCAAAGTGCCAACTAGGGTTATCTGATCGCACTGGACCGGGACAAAGTAGCAAGTTCAGGAAGACCGTGATGGAGTGCAGGTCGACTACAGAACCCTCTTGGGCCCACTGAACACAGTACCTTAAATCCTGATCCTCGGTCGGCACCCACTGCTTTGGACGGCTTGGTGTTGATTCCCAGTGGTTACAATGAATATCACAGAAAGCAGAGCACTGGAGGACCATTTCCAAGAGTAAAGGGCTAGGATGGCACCACTTGGCAGCATAGACTCGCAGGTGGTAGTGTCCAGGTGCTGTAGCAGGTGAGTTAAGAGTAGTCTTTGATGTCATTGAGACTGCAGAAGAACAGGGAGCAAACCAACAAGCCCTTGGAGAATCTTGGGTTGAATGATGTAGAACAGGTCCAGTCCTTCTCACTGCAGGCAAGAAGCAGCAGGCAGCAAGCCAACCCATCAAAGCAAGTAGCAAAGTTGTCATCCCTCCTGCAGCATAGCACACAGCAAGCAGTAGGTCGACACAGCAATGTCAACACAGCAATGCAGTTGCAAAGTGGCAGTTTCTCCTGGCAGCACAGAAGTCTTTCCTCCTGGCAGAGTGTCCTTGGTTCCAGTAGAGTTCTGAGTTTGTTGGGTTTGGGGTCTGGTATTTAAACTTTGGTGCCCTGGTTTTGGAAGGTGGGAGAAACATCCAGGCCTTCCGTTGAGATGTACAGATGCCCTGCCTCCCCGGTCCTGGCTCTAAGCTGGCTGAAGTGACAATACAGAGCCATTAAGCCCTATTGTTGTTGGATAGGACAAATCTGTTCTGTTGTAAGTGAGGCAGTTCTAAGCTCCACCCCTATCAAGCCAGTTAATGGCCCATCAATGCCTATCGAGTCACACCTACACTCCTATTGTGTGTGGATGCCTAGAGGGAATGCACAATGTCCAGCCGTCACCCAACCCAGATGTGCATTCAGAGGCAGGCAGAAGCACTAAATGATTAAAGTAAGAAAATGTCTGTTCTGGCACCAAGCTGACTGGAGTGACAATGCAGGGTCATTAAGACCTATTTGGTTAGACAGGACAAGTCTATTTAGTTGTAAGTGAGGCAGTGCTAAGTTCCACCTCCCATCAAGTCAGTTAATGGGCTATTAACGCCAATTAAGGCCCATCATGTCATACCCAAACTCCTATTGCGTGTGACTTCTAAAGGGAATGTACAAAGTCCAGCTGTCACCTAACCCAGATGTGTATTCAGAGGCAGGCAGAGGCACAGAACGGTTAATGTAAGAAAATGCCAGCTTTCTAAAAGTGCAATTTTCAGACTTTCAACTAAAAATTCAACATTACCAAAAGTTGCGATTTTAAGTTGTGAGTCAAGAGACACCAAACCCCACATTTCTACCTTTTCCCAATTGGGAGTTACACTTAAAAGATGTTTTAAGGCAATCCCGATGTTATCCTATGGGAAAGATAGGCCTTGCAATAAGTTGTTCTGAAGGCATTAGATGTCAGCCAAAATATCTTAAATTACGTAGATTTTTCAATGAGGTTGCAAATTGACAGGAAGAAGCTAAACATAAATACAACTTGTATTTGAAAGGGGACATGCAGGCAACACTGTCCATTGCTATTAGTAGCACTTTTCTTTCTCAAACTTACATATGTGGGACCACAACTTGAGACAGATAACCTTTTTTATAACTTGAAAGTGGACTATTTTCTCTTTTTTTAATTGGTGAGTGAGCTTTGATTCTATTTCTATACATGTAGCTCTGCTACTTTCTCTTATACCCATTCACTGCACTGAAGACTCAATCACTTAAACATCAACAATGAACCACCCTTGACCTCATAGCACATCAATTAGGTTTTGTAGTGGAAAGTGCCAATATTTGAGACCTCTGGGCCTGAAATAAAAGGCAAGATAGGACTCATGGTTATTAATCAAGACATTTCCACTTTGTCTATGTTCCTTGTCTCGGTCAGTCACCTACTGTGTCCTTGAGGATGTACCAAGCTGATAACATTACTTAAGCACAAAAAGAACAGTACCTGGTATGCAATGTAAATGTACAACAACAGAGCAGGGCAATTATCAATCTATAAGGCATCAGCATTGTTAGGCTGCCAGGAAATACTAGTCATCTGGACAAGAGTAGGTTCCTGTGAATAGCCAAAACAACCAAAGAGGAGGAACTTAACAGAACACTAGCAATAACAACTCCTGGTACATAGGATACAGGATGGGGGCAGCTGGTGAACTTTAGGCTAGGATGAACTATCAGCCAGAGGAGTAACAAATATGCAGCACCTAAAGTAATGGGCTAACACTGTGGAAATCTAAAGTGATCACCTCTGGAAAACATGGCAGAAACAAACAAGCTAAAACAGAGGCTGAAAACACGACAAGACCGATCAACACTACTGGATTGGAGAGGGAAATAAAGTACAAATTCTTAAATGCAACTGTGAATGAACTGGCTGCCAAGGCTGAACATCCATCTACAGAGCCCCAAAAGATGATCAAGGTAATGCCAGTTGGACCAAGAAGGGGGAGAGCACACGAAACATAAGGCACAGAATTACATTATTTTGCTCCACTGTGATCCACAGTTGTCTTCATGGGCAGATTTGTAATAGAGGGCGCCATTTGAGTAAACATTGCACACATTTACTACACAATATCCTTTGCACTGTGTCACAATGCTTAACATCATTAAAAAACAGCCTTTTTTGTGTGACCACCACCCATGTCATCACTGGCATGCAACTCCTTATCAAGTGCCCAAAAGAATCCAGAATGAAGTTAATGACTGATCTTGAAGGACAAGAGTTTCCACAAACCCGGCAAGCAACAACCCATTCAAAGCCATCACTCACCACACTAAGCCTGACTTTGTCTCCAAAAGAAGGAAAAGATCTTGTCCTCTTGTCATTTTCAGAGTCCTTTGTTGGCAGTTTGAGGTGGAGCAAAGTGAGAGAGCAGAAGCAAGAGTGAGAGCAGGAGAGAAAGCCGGAGCAAGAGAGTAAGCCGGAGCAGGAGTGCAAAGCCAGAGGGAGTAAATGGGGAGAGAGACGCCAGCTGCTGCTATTGGGGAAGCCGGCAGAGAAGCCACAGCATTGGGGTTGTTGTGGTCATTGTGGCCATTGCCATGAGGGGGTTCTAGACAGCAAGGTAAGGCAGAAGCCTCTACTGCCCTGCAGAAACCGCCATACAGCTAGCGGCCTTCACCTCGCCCTTGCCTCCCTTGCCTTCCCAGAGGGCCGCCCCTCCTTTCCTTATGGAGATGAAGCTGAGGACATTACAGGGGAGGTAAGCACACCAGTAGTGCACACCAGCTGGATGACCCCCCAGCTACCCCAGGCTCCACAGGCCCGAGGGTTGCAATGCTTCAGGTAGGCTGTGGGGGGGCTTGCAACAGTAGGAAGTGGTCTACATCAGCATAACAGTGAAGTGCAAGTGGCCTGCAATAGAGGAGAGGTGTGGCGAGTACAGAGGGACATAAGAAGTAGGTAAGAAGTAGACGAGGTGGGTGAGTGGCACCTCTGCCTCTATTATTCTGCTCCTGCCTGGTGCCGCTGCCTCTCTTCCCACAGTGGACCCCACAAGTTGGGTGCAAGACTCATCAAAGATAAATCAAAAATACTAGGATATTAAACTGAAGCTATTCATTCATTGGTACGCACTGGGCTTTACCTTGTAGTTTTAAGAGGCAGCAAGCCTGTATCAAGCCTGCATCAAACCAGCACTTCCCATTTTGGCTATTTGAGAGGAGCCAAAAGGAGCTGATATGATAGGGGACGGTATGGAAAACATAATAACACAGCTAACTATCACTGAGTGTGTGCCCCCGTCTTTGCAGAAGCGGTCCTGCTAGGTTTGGGTGCAGCTTGCATGGTTCCGGCATGTCCTGTTTGGTGTAGGATCCTAGTACGTCTTAATAACTGTTCTCTAATGACCTATTTATCTATAACCTGGTCATGTTAATTCTTCATTCAACTCGCCAGAAGAAGCCTATTTCGCCTTTGTGTATGAAAAATCGAAGCATTCAACAAGCTCAAGAACTGGGAGAATTTGGAACAGCTGAGTCTGCACACATCATAGCAGATAGTATTATAACATTGTGACATTTTTACATGAAAGTAACCGATTGGGGGTCTGCGCCCTTGGGCTTTACTGGTGGGGCCTGTGAAGCGATACTCTCAGGGGTTCAAAGGAACTGTCGCTTCAGTGGTCTTCCAGAGTGGGTACAAAGATGACAGCTAAAAAATTGAAGTCAAGCTGTACGCTTTGCACTCAATCATGCCAAAAAACTAAGGCAAACCCAAAGAGGAATAGAGTCCCCCATCTGAGTATTTGTAAAGGAGGGGGCAAAATTCCAGCCTTTTTCCAAAGAGTGTCTGAGGATAAAGCTACTATGTTAGAAGACATGACAGAAGCTGTCCAGTCAATTTCTCTGGGGGAGTTTAGGGTGGAAGTCATTCCTATCCAATGGCTATGCCCAGAGGGCAGGTGGGCATGACTCCTGTCTTTACTAAAACAGGAGTCATGTCAATGGGGGTTGTGCATCAAAAAAATGACGCTAGTCTGGTTAGAGTCATTTTTCTGACTCTAACCTGACTTGCGCCATTCTTTGATGCACAACCTCCTGTTTGCCCTACACCTCCCCCACCCAGTTAGCATCAATAATGTTGACACTAACTGGGCCTTACCGCCAGCTAGCATCATTCCTTAAATATGATGCCCAGCTGGCGTCCAGGAATGGTGCTAGCCGGCGGTAAACGTTTTGACGCAAACCTGCGCTGACGCAGGTTTGCATCAAAAAGTATCAATCAGGGCCTTTGTATGTTTATCTAGATCCCTGTAGAGTCTTGAATGCATCTTGGTATCCATATTGTCCCTGTTCTTGAATAGTCCAGGATCCTCTGGTTCTCTCCAGGCACCACGTGAAGCAGGGAAAGTCTTTCCTATTTTTAACAAAGTTAGCAGAATTAAGCTCTTAGTTATTACCCAAGAATCTGGTCAGCATCCGGGAAAGGAGTAACTGCAAGATAAAAAAACCTCCCCAGATAAATCAAGCAAACTCCTCCCATAAGGCGAAAAGAAAAGTGAGAAAAATAGCTATGAGAAGTCCTAGAAAGGCCAAATTCTTGAATGACACTATTCCACCCGAGGCTCCTTTAGTGCTGGTCTTTGAGACTAGCAACTCTGAATTTCCCTCCGCCTCTACGAGTGCCCTGCCTTTGGTTCTGGCGGCTTGCCCCACATTAGTTTCTGGAGGTAGGGTCGTAATTACATTTGAGCCAGTTGGGGCCACACCATGGGTGGTAGCTGATCCCCGTCAGGCCGATCAGATGTGCTCGGCGGCACCTTGGTAGGGGGGCCCAGTCCATGTAGGGGGGGAGGTTACAGGTTGGTTTTGAGGAGGACGTATGGTGGGAGATTAAATCAAAGGTAAATCCCTATGATAACATGGTCTGGGCCCTCCTGTTTGTGGACATTTTGGTGGACATGGCTGCAGATGGGATACTAAATAGATTTCAATTACTATCTCGCCTTCATCCCATCCTACGGGTTGGGAAAATTTCTTCAAAATATATCGCTCTGGTCATCCAGCTACAAACTGGGGGGGTAACTGCAGACTGGCCTCATGTTTGGGTTTATTTCCATTTTTGGGCAGTGGCTGAAGAGGTCCTGAAATCATTGGATGACGTCGGGGGGGTCAGGCTTCGATGTTTATGCTATGCCGATACACAAGAAGGATCTTCCATCAAAGCATCAATTTTCAGCTTTGAGTTGTGGGATAAGGCTGAATTATTCTTCCTTTTCTTTTCCAACCCCACTGCCTTCACCTGCGGTCATGGGAGGCTGCTCTGGCTTTGGGAGGGAGAAGCTATTTATGGTGAAGGTGGTACAGGGTAGACATTGTTGTCCAACTGTGTAGGTCCGGTTGAGAAAATTAAACGAAGCTGGAATTGGATTGCTGGGGCAATTAACTAAAAAAGGGAGTCATCAAAGCCCCTATTTCCTAATATCTGATACTTTGGGAGTTATTCTTTTGTCCTGGAATATAGCAGGGCTGAAAAGGAATTTTGAGATCCTCCAATCAGTTATCAATGACAATAAAGTTGTGGTTGCGGCCCTCAAGAAATCTGGGAAACAGAGGACAGGGTGTTTTCAGAAATTGTCATCTTCAGTTCGAGGGCAGTGAAGGGGCACTTTGGGCGACTGTCAGGAAACCGTGCAGTTTTGGTAACTGTGAGGTATAATATAAGGGTGTCTGCTATCTATTGGAATTGTGTAAATTAGTTGGTTTTGTTACTGGTTATCAAGGGAAGGTCATTTAGTGGGTCCAGATCTGATGCCTATTAATATGTATTTTCCCCCACATTTTGGCAAATAGTCTCAATTTAAGTAGCTGGCTCACTTAGAACTGAAGGGTTTTTGCTCCTGGTACCTATTTTTTTAGGGTGATTTAAATGTCAAAATCTCCTTGAGACTGATGGGGCATGGCACTCAAAGAGCTAAAGAACATGCATTGAATATCCCCATCCAGGTCTGGGGGAGTCAGAGAGGGGAGGCAGCAAGTTTTCATCTAGGAATCCTGCTAGACAGCTTTAACATGACCATTATTAATGGTAGGTGTTCAGGGGATCAGCCAGCTCAAACAATGTTTGACAATGGGATGGTAACATCCTTGATTGATTATGCAATTATCTCCTCAGACCATTTTGGGAGGGTGATGGATCTATCAGTAGGGGCTCTGGAAGGTAGTGACCAGAAGCCTACTATTATCTTGCTGGCCAGGGAGGCCATGAAAAGGCATCAGTGGGCTTATAGTTTATATTTGCACTGTAAGAATAACCACACAACAGTATGGTCTACCAATTTAAAATACTATATCATAAATATTTTGAAGGAGTCGTTAGAGGAGCAAGCCAGGTCACCCACACATCATAAAGTCCAGGACTTTGAAAAATGTCTCTTCTCCCTATGGGTTATAGCAGACCTTGGACTGCATAAAAGACAGGGCAGTAAGGCCATGCTAAACCCTGAGATATCACTGGCCAAGGCAATGCTTAACAAGAATATTGGAGAGGCATTTAGGGTTGAGGGCCCGCTTTGAGTTAGTCAGATTAAACAGCATAAGGAAGATTTTAGGAAACAGATGCAGCATATTAAGTGGAAGGAAAGAGAGAACATTTGGACAAGGGCAATCTCTTCCTTGTGTAGTGGCAACCTTAAGAGCTTTTGGAGGGTTTTAAATTACACTTTTGGACTAGCTAAACAAACTACGCAAGCTTAATTTTGGAAGCCTTGTGGGTCAGATACCACTCAGACTTGTACAAATCCCAAGATGATAGGTGAAGAGTTGTGTGTACATGGGTGATAAGTACACCTATCAAGGGGGAGGAGAAGAGTATCCCCCCCACAGTCAGTGAGACGATAGCAGTGATCAATGGTCTCAAATGTTCTAAGGCACATGTCAAGGGCCAGATGGTATTTCTTCAGACATCATTAAACTTAATCCTCAACTATGGGCACAGTCCCTGTGTTTGAGTAAATAATCGAGGGGCATGAAATTCCTAATACCTCAAAGGGTAGCATTAGGGTACCTCTGTTTAAAAAGGGGGTTTGGTCCCTGCCCTTGTCGCGTAGGCTCTCATTATTCTAATGAGACTACTGGATTTGGGTGGCAGAATCACTTGCACTATGGGGGCTTGAGTCTAACCCACTACAGGTATCACCTGTCGGCCTAATACGGGTTTTGCTCCGGCTAACTAGCAGTGCTTCATCTCTACCCAAAAGCAGGGATGATTGGGCAGCTGAGCGCATGACACAATTGACTCCACAGGCAAATCGTGGTCAATCAGATTGCGTCTGCTTCTCTCATTTACATAGTCTCACATATACAAGGACAATCAGAAGTAGTATATGTTTCAATAGGTTTTAATGAAGCAACTGCATCTTAGATAATAAAGCATCTACTGCAGTAACTAGGATGATGAAGCATAACAGGATTAAAATTGTGACAAGGAGAGTAAAGCATAAAAATAACGCTACCATATTGTCACTAAAATCGTTAAAATAATTCCTACTTAGGCTATGTTAGAGCACATCATTTTAAGCTCTATTTCTGCCCTTCAGGTTCTCCTGGGAAGACATCATCCATCATACCTGAGCAAGAGGCCTGTAGTCTACATTAGCAGCTGTAGCGAAGCGTTCAGAGGTCAGCATACAGTCGTGGTCATCTGTCTGGAATCTCCCCCTAACATGTATGGGACAGAGAACTGTTTTTACAATACAACAGCTGATGTTCTGAGAAAATGTCCCTATGTAAGGATGTGTATGATTCTATGAACACTAGAGACAAAACATTACCACGTTTACCGGCAACCTATCTTACTGCAGCCTTGAGAAAAGCACAGAGTGAAAGAAATGTCTTGTTTAAGAATGCACTGGTGACCTAGGCAAAGAACAGCTTGATAGAGAGAAATAAAACAAGACGATAAATGTGGCTGTAAACGAAGCAGAACAAACTATGTCTGTATTAAAGTGCACAGCAGCAGGCCTAGTTTGATAAAATAATATGTATGAAGCTATAACTAAAATGGATACACAACACCCTCTAATTATCACATGATTACATTGTTGGATATCCAAAGTAAAATTTACGGAAGGCAATTCCTGGGTTTATTAGAAGATTGGGTGTGTTCAGCTAGAATTCTTCCTTTGACCCAAATGGGATTAAGTAAACAGTATTCATCTATGGATGTTTGTGTGATATTGAAATTGTTGTCTGAAGATTATGCCCTTAAAGGAAAGCAAAAAGAACAGATGATGGACGGAATGTAGACCAAATCAAACATTCCCCCCCGAGTCATAGATCTGGGTTTAATCCATCAGTTTGTTTTGCTCACCATGCCATTCCAATTTGGACCCATCCATATGCAAATCAGTCTTGACCCTGTTCCCCATGGGAACAGTCCAGCCAGAACTGCCCAGCCAGGTCCTCCCTGGACCAGAAACAAGCATCCTGGGACCAGTTTCAGGGTATTACCCCTCTTCAGCCAGACTAGCTTGAATCTGGTGGCATAGTGAGCACGGTACCCATGCCTGGGCATACCCTTCCTACTTGGGGCAACAAATGCAAAAAGAACAGTTGATGGACGGAACGTAGACCAAATCAAACATTCACTCCCAGCCACAATTCTGGGTTTAATCCATCAGTTTTTTTGCTCACCATGTCATTCCAGTTTGGTCCCAGCCATTTGCAAATCAGTCTTGACCCTGTTCCCCATGGGAACAGTCCATCCCGAACTGCCAGGCCAGGTCCTCCCTGGACCAGCAACAAGCATCCTAGGACCAGTTTCGAGGTATCATCTCTCTCCAGCCAGGCTAGCTTAAATCTGGTGGCATAGTGAGCACAGGACCCACATCTAGGCATACCCTTCCACCTTGGGGCGACCAATGCAAAAAGAACAGTTGATGGACAGAATGTAGACCAAATCAAACATTCAACCACAGTCACAGATCAGGGTTTAATCCATTGTTCTTTTGCTCATCATGCCACCCCAGGTTGGACGCAGCAATATACAAATCAATCTTGACTCTGTTCCCCATGAGAACATGGTAGCCTGAACTGCCAGACCAGGTCCTCCCTGAACCGGAAACAAGCATCCTGGAACTGGTTTCAGGCTATCACCCTTCATCAGCCAGGCCAGCTTGAATCCAGTCGCTCAGTGAACACGGGACCCACGTCTGGGCAAACCCTTCACACTTAGGGTGACTTCAGCAACACACAGGGATGATGGACAGAGTGAGGAAACCTTTCAAACGCTCACCCCCCAATCACGGATCTGGGATTAATCCATTGTTCTTTTGCTCACCATGCCACCCCAGTTGTGACCTAGCCATTTGCAAATCATTCTTGACACTGTTCTGCATGGGAACAGTCCTGTCTGAATTGCCAGGCCAGGTCCTCCCTGGACCGGAAATAGGCATCCTGGAACCGGTTTCAGACTATCATCCTTCATCAGCCAGGCTAGCTTGAATCCAGTGGCACAGTGAGCACGGGACCGATGTCCGGCATAACCTTCCCAATTAGAGCAACTTTGTAACACAAAAGGATGATGGGTGGAGTGCTGAAATGTTACAAACACTCACCCCAGTCACACATCTGGGTTTAATCAGTCATTCTTTTGCTCACCATGTCACCCCAGTTTGGACCGAGATATATGCAAATTAGTCTTGATCCTGTTCCCCATGGGAACAGTCCAGCCTGAACTGCCAGGCAAGGTCCTCCCTGGACCGGAAACAAGCATCCTGGAAACGGTTTCAGGGTAACATCCATCACCAGCCAGACTAGCTTGAATTCAGTGGTAGGGTGAGCACGGGATCCACGTCTGTGCACACCCTTCCCACTTAAGGCTACTAAAGCAACACAAAAGGATGAAGAACGGAGTGCTGAATTTTTTCAAACACTCACCACCCTATCACAGTTCTGGGTTTAATCCATCGTTATTTTGTTCACCATGCCACCCCAGTTTGGACCCAGCTATATGCAAATCAGTCTTGACCCTGCTACCCATTGGAACAGTCCAGTCTGAACTGCCGGGCCAGATCCTCCCTGGACCGGAAACAGTCATTCTGGAACCGGTTTCTGGGTATCATTTTTCATCAGCCAGGCTAGCTTGAATCTAGTGGCACAGTGAGCATGGGACCCACGTCTGGGCATTCTCTTCCCACTTAGGTGACTTTCGCAACACAAAAGGATGATGAACGGAATGCTTAAATTTTTCAACACTAACCCCAGTTACAGATCTGGGTTTAATTCATCGTTCTTTTGCTCACCATGCCACCCCAGTTTGTTCAGATTTAACCTAGAATTCGGGGCTCATGTTTCATTGCAAGAATCTAGTGACAAATCTGTCACAGGGGCACTGCAGAGATTGGATGCTGCTTTGGGCCATAAGTCTTTGGAAGTGCTGAGAGAATTGTATAATGCAAAAAAAAAATCTGTTGCTCTGTGGTTGTGGGGCACTGCTAGAAAAACAGATGAAGCACATGCAAACTATAGAAACAACCATGTGGAACGATGGCATGGATTGCCCATGGGTTTGGTTAGTAGTGCCTTGAGGTTAGAGCCAGGCCTTACTAACGTATTATTCAAATGTAGACAGCAAGATCTTAACTGTTGGACCGGGCTCTTGAAAGTCAAAGAAGGGACTCTGAGGCTTTTATTAAAACCTCATCTATAAGGGAAACATCCTGGAAATCTGTAAATAACGTACAGGCCATATACTCCCTTGAATATGTTGATGTTTCACCAAAAACAAGCACTAAAAGGATTGATAAAAGAGTGTTTGTGTAATAGTATGTATGTATGTAGTATTTATAGAGCGCGTTCTGGCCCGGATGCATCGAAGCGCTAACTAAGGTGAATGCGTGCATGCACTAAAGAGAGAAGGGTAGGCCAGATCAATGCCTAGCGTGGAAAAAGCCATGTCTTATCCAATTTTCTGAAAGTTAAATAACTGTGCTCCTTTCTTAATTCCAGAGGGAGCAAGTTCCAACACTTTGCAGCGGCTACTGTAAAGGCTTTATCGCCCCATTTTGCCTTAAAGGTACGTGGAATCTGAATGTTGTAAGTTCCAGCTGACCGTAAATCCCTCTTTGGTCTGTACCAGTACAGTTTGGAGGTCAAATATTTAGAGCAGATCCCATGGGTGGCTTTGTGGGTCATGCAAAGAGTTATGAAAATAATCCGCTGGGCCACCGGGAGCCAATGTAGAAATCTGAGGCTATCTCTAACAGATGCTGATCGTGGAAGGTTCAGGATCAATCTGGCGGCCATGTTTTGTCTCAACTGAAGTTTATTCAGGGATCCTTTATCCAGGTTAAGTAATAACGTGTTACAGTAGTCAAGTTTAGACATAACAAGAGCTAGAGTGACTGTGAGTGTCCGTTGTCTTTGAAGATATGGAAGACTTTTTTTTAGCTTTTTCAAAATCCACATGCAGGATTTTACCGTATGGTTAACCTGTTTTTTGAAGGATAGGCAATCATCAAAAATAATTCCTAAATTTCTCGTGGTGGTAACAGGATCAGGAAAGGTCCTGCAGTCTTTGGGCCACCACCGCGGGTTCCACTGCTCCCTACCTTTTCCAAAACAGAGCATCTCAGTTTCAGCGCAGTTCAATTTCAGCCAGTTAGACTTCATCCAGTTGTTAACTGCATACATGCAATTGCTGAAACGGGCCACCACTTCCACCCCATTCTTGTTAAGTGGGATGATCAGTTCCGTATCATCTGCATAAGAAGTCGGGATAAAGAAAAAGGAACATATTATCTCAGCCAAAGGGGTGACATACACATTAAATAAGGTGGGACTGAGTGAAGAGCCCTGCGGCATGCCGCAGGGCAGAAGATAGGCAGGAGATCTGAAATCTCCACAACTAACCATCGTCCACCTATTGGTTAAAAAGGATTAGAGAAGCTTAATGGCTTGTTCTCTGAGACCTGCCTGATATTAACATGCAAGAAGCATATATGAGGTGAAATGGTGTTGAAGGCCGCAGATAAATCCAATAAGATCAAATTGGCCCCCTGACCCTCGTCAACCATTCTCCGAATAGGGTCAGAGGAGAAGATAAGACCAGATTCTGTGCTGCGTGATTTCCGAAACCCGTGTTGAGAGACATCTAACCCTCCTGATTCTAGGAAAAAATTTACCAATTCTTTATTAATAAGCTTTTCAAAGATCTTTGCCAGAAAAGGAAGCAGAGCAATAGGACGTAGATTATTTAGATCTTGACTGTTTCCAGTTTGCTTTTTCTTGAGGGGGATCAAAACAGTCTCTTTCCATACATCAGGAAAAATCCCTGAAATAATAATTTCCTGAAAGATAGGAACTAAAATGGGGATGACCAAATCGGGAACCAATTGGAGAATAACAGGAGGACAGGGGTCCAAAGGGGAGCCCGACTTGATTTCCAAAATCAATTTACTAATACTATCCTGGGAGGGAGGTTAAAACTTAGATAGAATGTGATGGCTAGTTTGGGAGTCTGATTGTGGCGTGATAGAGAAATCTGCCTTTCCCTCATAAGGGGTAAAGTTCGCATGAATGTTTAGAATTTTGCTTTCAAAGTGTTTAGCTACTTTGTTGCAAAATTCTTGAGAATTCCCCAGGTCGGGCATAATAGGGGGAGCAGATAGAGCATTGATAACTTAGAAAAGCTCTCTTGAGCAGTTTGAGGCCTCTTTAATTCTTAATGTGTAATATTCTGATTTTGCTTAAGGCTGGCTTCCTTGTAAATTTTGAGAGCGCTCTTTAAATTATCTTTCTCCTTTAAAATGGGACTGAGTCTCCAGCGACACTCCTGTTGTCGATATTTCCTCTGAAGGAGTTTCAGGTCGTGGGAGAACCAAGGTTGACTGGGCTTCTTAGCAACACGTAGGGCACAAACCTTTGGAGGGACTAAGGCCCTCATTTCGACCTCGGTGGTCTTTTTTAAAGACCGCCAAGGTACCGCCGTGCTGAAGACCGCCAGTGCAGGTGGTTTTCCGTGCAGCGTATTATGACTGCTGGCAGCCCTCCGTCCTTTTTCGGATGGAGAGCCGCCAGCAGCCATACTGGCGGTCGGCGGAGAAGTGGAGGCTGCTCCACCTCCACCACCCTGTCATCATAACACCACCCACCGAATCACGTCCCATGATTCGGTGTGGCAGTGTTCTGGTGACGGGGTGCTGGTGGCAGAGCAGCCCCTGTGGTTCCCGTCCCCTCCTGGAGGATCAACGGACAAGGTAAGTTGATCGTCTGTTAGGGAAGGGGATGTGCGTGTGAGTATGTAGAGGAGGTGTGTGAGTGCGTGTATGCATGCGGGGGTGTGTTGTGTGTATGGGAAATGTGTGCGGGTCGGTCTGTGTGCATGTCTGTACGTGTGCGGGTATGTGTTGTAGTGTATGTGTGTGTGTAGGGGTGTGTGTATGTGTATGTTGGGGTTGGGGTGGGGAGGGGGTGTGTGTATGTGCATGTTGGGGGTTGGGGTGGGGAGGAGGGTCTTGCCACCATTGGGAGGTGGAAGGGGGGTGGGTGGTGTGGGAGGAGGACTCAGGGGTAGGGGAGGGGGAGGTGGGAGGGGGAGACCCCTATCAGTGCCAGGGAAGGAATTCCCTGGCACTGATAGAGCCTACCACCATGGATTTGGTGGCGGTTCCAAACCACCTGAAATCCATGGTGGTATGCAGGCTCCTGATACCGCCAGCGATCTGGTGACAGCCGCCGGGCTGGAGACCGAAGTCTTCAGCCCAGCGGTCGTCTCCGCCCTGGCGGTCGGAATGGAGAAGTGGCGGATGACCATGGCAGTAACCGCTATGGTCATAATTCCATTTTTTTTTCCACTTCTCCCGTCCGCCAGGGTCGTAATGAGGGCCTAAGTGATTTACGGCCATTACAATTCCCTGGTTGAAACAATCAAGCGGAGACAAAGAGAACGTGTTAGTCTTGTTCCAGCCGTGTTCTACCGCAGGTCTCAGGTATTCAGCTTTAATGTTTTTCCAATGCCTTATTAACTTGCTGTGGGGTTTAGGTGCAGAGGGGAGTTGCCTATGAATAAATTTAAAGATCAGAAGAGACTGATCCGTCCAACTTAAGGGGGTAGTCGTGAGTTCTAGCTGATCCTCGGTACAAGCAAAGACCCCGTCTAAGGTATGTCCTGCTATATGAGTAGCAGTTGATACCTTTAATACCCAGTCCAAGGATGACATAAGGTTGAGAAATTCAACAACCGAGACATTATTGATTTCATCAAAATGGATGTTGAAATCTCCTAATATAATGGCTTTCGAGGACATAACCAACGGTTCCAGCAAGTCAGTCCAGATCTGAAAAAACTTGAAGAGGGGTCCGGGAGGATGATAAATCAATAGTCCTTCAGAGATTATAGAATTGTGATACAAATTTTTAAAAAACATAGTTTCACAAACATCAGAAAGGAAGTTGGTGCAGTTCCAGCTACACGTAAAATCTGAGCTGCAAATAATGGCCAATCCTCCTCCCCTGCCCGGGATGTTGTTGATGTCCGCAAGAGAATTGATTTGCAGCACTTTAAGCTGGAAATCCTCTCATTGGTGCAAATACTTATCTTCTGTGGCTCCTTCAATAATATAAGATGCAGGGGCATATTTATACTCTGTTTACGCCGGAATAGCGTCTTTTTTTTTACGCAAATCCGACGCAAAACTAACTCCATATTTATACTTTGGCGTTAGACCCGTCTAGCGCCAAAGATCTTGGAGTTTGCGTCATTTTTTAGCGTGGACACCTAACTTGCGTTAATGATATGCAAGGTAGGCGTTCCCGTCTAAAAAATGACTCCGAGGCATGTGCGCCGTATTTACACTCCCGGGCAAAAATGACGCCCGGGAGTCATTTTTTAACGCCTGGTCAGGGCAGGCGTTAAGGGACCTGTGGGCTCGGAAGGAGCCCAGAGGTGCCCTCCCATGCCCCCAGGGACACCCCCTGCCACCCTTGCCTACCCCAGGAGGACACCCAAGGATGGAGGGACCCATCCCAGGGAACTTAAGGTAAGTTCAGGTAAGTATTTTTTTTTTTTTTTTTTGTGGCAGGGGGGCCTGATTTGTGCCCCCCTACATGCCACTATGCCCAATGACCATGCCCAGGGGACAGAAGTCCCCTGGGCATGGACATTGGGCAAGGGGGCATGACTCCTGTCTTTGCTAAGACAGGAGTCATTTCAATGGGGGTTGGGAGTCAAAACAAATGGCGCTAATCGGGTTGAGGCGAAAATTTTGCCTCAGCCTGACTTGCCCCATTTTTTGGCACCCAAGCTCCATTTTCCCCTACGCCAGCGCTGCCTGGTGTAAGTCATTTATTTTTACGCACACCAGGCAGCTCCGCCGGCTAACGTCATTCCATAAATAAGGCACCCGCATGGCGCTTTGGAATGGCGTTAGCCGGCGTTACAGTTTTTGACGCACAACTGCTCACTCGTATTGTAATCTGCCAGGTGAATTAACTCCATTCTGCTAAGACACCACTGATGCAACAGTAACAGTCCCGGTGCAAGAAGATGTAGGGGGAGTAAAATTTAGAAGCATGACCAAGTGAGGTAAATGATAAAAACTTATAATAGTTATGGAAGGTAGGAGCAACTTCCAGGCCTTCTTTTGAAATGAACAGATGCCCTGCCTCCCCTGTCCTGGCTCCAAAGGCTGGTGTGACAATACAGGGCTATTCAACCCATTGTGGGTAGACAGGACACGTCTATTCAGGTGTACGTGGGGCAATGATAAGCTCCACCCCCCATCAAGCCAGTGAATGGCCCATTAAGGCCCATTCAAGCCCATCAAGTCACACTTACTCTGCAGTGGCAGGTCTGAGTCAAGTTTAAAGTGCTACAGTAGTAGGAGGCACAATCAGTGCTGCAGGCCTACTAGTAGTATTTAACTTACAGGCACTGGGCATATGTAGTACACTTTACTAGAGACATACAAGTAAACCAAATATGCCAATAATACCAAGTTTAGAGGAGAGAGCACATGCACCTTAGCTCTGTTTAGCAGTGGTGAAGTGCACAGAGACCTAAAACCAGCAATACCAGGGTGAAAAATAGGAGGAGGAAGGCAAAAGGTTTGGTCTTGACCCTGCAGAAAAGACCATTTCCAACAGTGTGCATGAACATGAAAGAAAAAGAAGCAATATGAAATAAAATGCTCATCTCAGAGCAGAAATGATTGTCTCTGGATTGAGCAAAAAAAGACAGGACGAGGCAATGGGACTGCGGTGGGGGCGTTATTGGTAACATATGTGAGTCAAGTGACATAGAAGGTGAGGAAGGGCTAAAGCCACTTGGTGGGAAAGGGAAAATAGCCTTCTTCCTTATCATGAAATAACATGTTTTCTATGTGAAAGTGAGTACTCACCTCAGATTTTTAAGGATTGGGGTGAAGAACACTGATGAGGTGGTAATTTTTACAAAAGTAAGGGCCATATTTATACTTTTTGACGCAAAACTGCGCTAACGCAGTTTTGCGCCAAACAAATTAGCGCCGGCGCTGTCTGGTGTGCGTTAAAAAAAACGACGTACACCAGGCAGCGCCGGCGTAGGGGGAAAATGGCGTATGGACGTCCACAAATGGTGCAAGTCAGGCTGAGGCAAAAAAATCGCCTCAACCCGATTTGTGCCATTTTTTCACGACGCCCAACCCCCATTGAAATGACTCCTGTCTTAGCAAAGACAGGAGTCATGCCCCCTTGCCCAATGGCCATGCCCAGGGGACTTCTGTCCCCTGGGCATGGTCATTGGGCATAGTGGCATGTAGGGGGGCACAAATCAGACCCCCCTATGCCACAATTTTTTTTTTTTTAAAATACTTACCTGAACTTACCTTAATGTCCCTGGGGTGGGTCCCTCCATCCTTGGGTGTCCTCCTGGGGTGGGCAAGGGTGGCAGGGGGTGTCCCTGGGGGCAGGGGAGGGCACCTCTGGGCTCATTCTGAGCCCACAGGTCCCTTAACGCCTGCCCTGACCCAGGCGCTAAAATCCGGCGCTAATGCGGGTTTTTTAGACCCGCCCACTCCCGGGCGTCATTTTTGCCCGGGAGTATAAATACGACGCATATGCATCGGAGTCATTTTTTAAGACGGGAATGCCTACCTTGCATATCATTAACGCAAGGAAGGTGTTCACGCAAAAAAATGATGCTAACTCCATGAACTTTGGCGCTAGACGCGTCTAACGCCAAAGTATAAATATGGAGTTAGTTTTGCGTCGAATTTGCATCGAAAAAAACTACGCAAATTCGGCGCAAACGGAGTATAAATATGCCCCTAAGGCCCATATTTATACTTTCTGACGCAAAACTGCGCTAACGCAGTTTTGCGTCAAAAAAATTAGCGCCGGCTAACGCCATTCTGAAGCGCCATGCGGGCGCCGTATTTATTGAATGACGTTAGCCGGCGTTAGCCGCAGGCGCCGTCTGGTGTGCGTTTAAAAAAACTACGTACACCAGGCAGCGCCGGCGTAGGGGGAAAATGGAGTATGGGCATCCAAAAATGGTGCAAGTCAGGCTGAGGCAAAAAAATCGCCTCAACCCGATTTGCGCCATTTATTTTTCACTCCCAACCCTCATTGAAATGACTCCTGTCTTAGCAAAGACAGGAGTCATGCCCCCTTGCCCAATGGCCATGCCCAGGGGACTTCTGTCCCCTGGGCATGGTCATTGGGCATAGTGGCATGTAGGGGGGAACAAATCAGGCCCCCCTATGCCACAAAATTGTTTTAAAAAAAATACTTACCTGAACTTACCTTAATGTCCCTGGGGTGGGTCCCTCCATCCTTGGGTGTCCTCCTGGGGTGGGCAAGGGTGGCAGGGGGTGTCCCTGGGGGCAGGGGAGGGCACCTCTGGGCTCATTCTGAGCCCACAGGTCCCTTAATGCCTGCCCTGACCCAGGCGTTAAAATCTGGTGCTAATGTGGGTTTTTTAGACCCGCCCACTCCCGGGCGTCATTTTTGCCCGGGAGTATAAATACGACGCACATGCATCGGAGTCATTTTTTAAGACGGGAACGCCTACCTTGCATATCATTAACGCAAGGAAGGTGTTCACGCAAAAAAATGACGCTAACTCCATGAACTTTGGCGCTAGACGCGTCTAACGCCAAAGTATAAATATGGAGTTAGTTTTGCGTCGAATTTGCGTCGAAAAAAACGACGCAAATTTGGCGCAAACGGAGTATAAATATGCCCCTAAGTATCTTAAACAGATCTAACCAGATAATTCCAATGCACATCTATGAGTATGTTTATAATGGGTCCATTTAAGGGCACCAGTAACGACATGAGCTGCAGCACTGTGAACTATACTCAGTGATGTGTATAGCAGTGTATTAGTATCTCAGGCAAAAAAGACATGTACAAGTAGGTAGGGCATTTTTAATATGATTATCCATTGGCTATTTTTAAGATTTTACTGAGGGAAGAAACATCAAAGTGAAATTTGAATGGCATTTATATGAATGTGCAATATTGCCGTGTCTTTTTAAAATAATGTTGATGTGCAGACAGTTGAAACAAAGCTGCTTAGCATGAATTTGATATTTGGCTGTCGAAATAATATATTTCAGTATTCCATTGCCAGACTGTAAAACTCCAGAAGCTTTTGGCATATTAGTCACTGATTTTTCAATAAATCTCAAGAGCAGGGCAAGAATATAAGAATATTTAGAGGCTTTGTTTGTTAACTAGAACTATAAGGATATTAGTCACAGTACCTTCTTGATTGACTTCAATATGTCTTTACATAAATTTTAAGCAAAAACACTGGCCTAATGCAGTTCTTTTTCTATGACAGGTGTGGATTCTAATGTTAGAAAAAACAGATACTATTTGTTACAATGATCTCTGAGTTTGAAGACATATACATTGCTTATTAAAAAAAATAGTTTAAAAGATATTTGGGAACAGGAAACAAAAATACTTTTTCAGGATGAGTTTGAAAGTCGTCTTGAAAACACTTAATAGCCTTTTAATGAGCTACAAAAGTGGGACATTGACCATAGTCTAACAGTGAAATTAAATACATTTTAAAGCATGCAAGTGAATTTAAATGAAATTCAAACTGTGCATAAACAATGGAGATGAAAGTCTGCCCAAAGCTTCTTGACTAACACATTGTAAAAGACACAGACGTTGGTGATTTTGGGCTTGCTTATGTTCCCTTTTTGAGGGGATCTTGCACAGTCATTCATGATATACTGTTCCCCTGAACAACAGATCACTATTGATTTGTGTAAGGCAGTGTGGGTGAAAAATGAAGGGATGGAATATACCAGAGAGACTGCCAATGGTTGCAGCTATTAGCAAGCATTACTCCATTCTCATCACTAATTCTGAGTTTAAAAAAGTAAGTAGATTTAACTTTGAAACAGGTTTGTTGCACTTTCCTATGTAGCGATGGAAAATAAAGAATTCAATACCACCTACTCCTATTAGGGAATGCTTAGCCAGGCCTACACATTATAATAACATTTGAGTATTGTTTCAATGTGAATAAACACTAACCTCAATATGTAGTGTGCCTTATTTTAAATATTAGCACCCTACTCTGGGGGCTCACAATCACACTTTAGGGATCATTTTCGGATGTATAAAAACATGATTTCCCTATGTGGGAAAACTATTTATCCCTGCCTTGTTCTTTGCAGTGGATTTAAACTGTGTCCAAGCCAGTCGTATTCCAGGCAGAAATATATTTTGGTGACATATGTGGGTAGTGTACATATACATTGCAGCCAAACATATGACATTTAACTTTCCATGCGATAGATACACTTTAGGCACCATTTGCAACAGAGTTATATGGAAGGATAATAGGCCAAATACGGAGGTCTAAATGATTGCACATATTTTACAGGGGAAACACGGATAATTTACTATTGTGGTTAAGTGGACTGAAGCCAGAAAAAATGAGGTGCATAAAAAGGCAAAACATCTGGGGTGTCTATGGCATAAATGCAGATTTGCAATGGGGGGCTTATCCCCTCTCTTGAACATTAAGCTCTCCACCTTGTTTACATACAAGGCCTACATGGTTGTGACGTGTCTAATGTATAAAAGGAAACTTTCTAGGTGTCAGAGCACTTTTTACTGCCATGTGCTGATGTAATAGCTTACAAACTGCATTCAAGCATGGCACATGGTGTTGTATATTTGGTGGGAGGATTAAAAATGTTCTTGCCAGATAGGAGCAGACACCCTTCCCTTCCCACAGCAGTGCAGGCTTGGAAACTGCTGTGTCCCAAGGCTGGGCTCCAGGGACACTTAGCCGGCTATAGGGGAAGCAGTCCCCTGGGCCTATAAAGTCTTATGTAGGGGACCTCATGGCCCTGTCCCCTATGCTTTTGAATACGGCCCCAGTTGATGGGGGCCTGGAGGCCTCCTTAGGCTCGTGGAGGGGGCGTGTGGCCCCAATCCTTTCATTTTGACTTTGGCCCTGAGGGATAGGGGTCTAACAAAGCTCAAGAAGGCAGGCTGCATGCCCCGTCTCCTTAAATATTAGATTGGGCCCCAGCGACAGGATTGCCAACATTGGGTCAGAGAGGGGGCCATGTAACTCCCTACCCTTAATTAAAATACCTGGTCCCAGGGGATGGGGTCTACAGGGCCCAAAATGGGCTCTGGGAAGGGAGTCCCCTTCTCCATACATTTAATCATAAAAAATTATGGCCCCATTTTCTTTTTTTGTTTTTGCTGCAGGATACTAAAAAAAACCAACATTATTTTTGTTATTTTGGCCGGGGGGGCCTCGGAGTCCCCCCACAGGACCTGGCAGATAGGGTATCCCTAACCTGCTCCATCATGTTTCATGTTTACTTCAGGACAGGGGACTAAGGTCAAGGTCCAGTCCCCAAAGGTAACCAGCCTGTGGGCCCCCTTGCAGGTTTGGCCTCAAGGATCCTATCCACTGGTGCCTAGCATATTGCTTAGGGGGAGGGGGCATGGGACCCCACCCGGGGCTGCTTTTGGCCTTGGAGACACCAAACCCTGCTGTGAGAAAACAGGGCTGATTGCAGAGGCCCCCTAACTTTGTACCCCCATTTTCCACTTTTTGGTGGTGTTTTCCTGACTCTGATGATGCCCTGGGTACTGCTAACCAGTCACAGGGCCTGTGCTCTGTGTAAAATCAATATGCAAATTAGGCTATTTATAATTGGCTAAGTCAACCTAACTATAAGTACCTAGTATATGGTAGGGCATGTAGGTTTAGGGACCCCAGCATAGGTAGTGCTCCCATAGGTGCACTGCTGAGGTGCCCAGTGTCATTTTAAAGGCAGGCCTGCCTTGCTGGCTGCTTTTAAATTAAAGTTATATGCAAATTCGACTTTGGAATTAAAAGTACCTTATTTTTACATATAAGTCACCCCTAAGGTGGGCCCTATGTGCCCCTAGGGCTGGGTGCCATGTAACTATAAGCAGGGACCTTATAAAATAGTTTTATAAGTCCTGGTGAGGTAAAAACAGCCAAATTCGTTTTTCCCTCATTGTAGTGAACGGCCTTCAGAGACTAGAATGGGGAGACTTTATTTTAATTTTAAAAGTCCCCTTAAGTGACAGATGAAAAGAGTTTGGTGTCAAATTAATTGTTATAATAAATCCCACAACTTCCAGTTGGATTTAATATAACTTGTTCAGGTAAAGAGTTTTAAACTTTACCTGAAAAGTTGCCAATTTCAGCCCTGCATTGTTTTTGCTGCTGTGCTCTGATTGGCCAGCCTCTGGCAGCCTGGCCAGGCTGCCTTGATGAGGTGTGAAGTGGCCTGGCTTCAGACAAAGAGATGTGCCTGTGGGAGGGGATCTCCCCTCAGCAGATGGTGAGGCAGGAAGGGGGGGGCTGCCAAACTGGTCTTCAAAGGCAGAGAAGGACATTTGGAGCAACCCAGCAACACCCCAACATTCTGCAACCCCAGACAACTAGGTGCCCCCTTGATTAGATTAGGAGAGGGCAGGAGAGGGGTGTGTTTATGATTTTTAGCCACACCAGTGGGTGGCCTCAGCCAGATGTAACCTCCAAAAATCACTTTCAGGCATGATGGATTTTTGAGGAATGTTGCCTCCTAAAACTGATTTTTGCCACACTTCCCAGGAAGTGGTCATCACAGGGGAAAGGACCCTGCCCCTGATGGGAGAACCAGGACCCCCCTGTTTTTCACCCAGGAGCAAGGATAAAACTGGCAGACCAGCACCCACACCTCAGATCCCCATCAGATTCCAAAAAGGAAGAACCAAAGGAGAAGAAGGACTGCCCTGCTGGACCGTTGGCCTGCACCTGCATCCTGCACTCTGAAGGACTGCACCAGCTGCACACTTGGGCTTCACCACAAGAAGGACTTTGCCTGGCTTCAACTGGTTCAAGGAGGGACTCCCTGTTTGCTACAGGTGAAAAATTGCTAACCAGAGTCCCCTGCACCAACTCCTGAAGAAATCAACCAGCTGACCACTGTCCAGTGCCAAAAAGCAGTTTGCGCCAGGTGCACTCTGGGAGTTGTAGTCCACACACCCAAGGATCATCTCAGAGCTTCTGGAACCTTGGGGTGAGCTGGGGACCCAAAAGAACCTTAAAGGAACATCTGGGAGAAGATCCAGAAGTTTGGAGAGGTTTGGAGAACTTTTGGAAAAAAGCTCCATAGAGGGCCCGACCCGACGCGACAACCCTAGCCGGCTTGCCTCAACCGCGACCCAGCTGATTTGCAGGTTCGTCCCGGTGAAGAAAATCTCCAAAAAAGACACTAAGGCCCGTATTTATACTTTTTGACGCTAAACTGCGCTAACGCAGTTTAGCGTCAAAAAGTTTAGCGCCGGCTAACGCCATTCTGAAGCGCCGTATTTATTGAATGCCGTTAGCCGGCGCTAGCAGACCGGCGCTGCCTGGTGTGCGTGGAAAAAAAACACGTACACCAGGCAGCGCCGCGTTGGGGAAAATGGCGTTAGGGCGTCTTAAAAATGGTGCAAGTCAGGTTGACGCTAAAAAATCGCCTCCACCCGATTTGTGCCATTTTTAACGACGCCCAGACGCCATTTACATGACTCCTGTCTTAGTAAAGACAGGAGTCATGCCCCCTTGCCCAATGGCCATGCCCAGGGGACTTATGTCCCCTGGGCACGGTCATTGGGCATTGAGGCATGTAGGGGGGCACAAATCAGGCCCCCCTATGCCAAAAAAAAATATGAAAAACATTTTTTTTATACTTACCTGAACTTACCTGAATGTCCCTAGGATGGGTCCCTCCATCCTTGGGTGTCCTCCTGGGGTGGGCAAGGGTGGCAGGGGGGTCCCTGGGGGCATGGGAGGGCAGCTGTGGGCTCATTTTGAGCCCACAGGTCCCTTAACGCCTGCCCTGACCCAGGCGTTAAAAAGAGGCGCAAATGCAGGGTTTTTTGCCCCGCCCACTCCCGGGCGTGATTTTTGCCCGGGAGTATAAATACAACGCATTTGTGTCGCAGTCATTTTTTTGGACGGGAACACCTACCTTGCATCTCATTAACGCAAGGAATGCGTTCACGCAAAAAAATGACGCTCTTTCCTCATACTTTGGCGCTAGACGCGTCTAACGCCAAAGTATAAATATGGCGTTAGTTTTGCGCCGAATTTGCGTCGAAAAAACGACGCTAATTCGGCGCAAACGGAGTATAAATATGCCCCTAAGTCCGAACGTAGAACGTTGACCGAGACCTCCCAGCCAGCATATCCATGGAGGGCTCCAAGGACGTCGGATCAAGATCCAGGTTTACCCCGGTCGAAGGATTTTCACCTAAAAAAAACGACCGAAGGTAAAAATCTCCACCGAGGGCTCCCGTGACGCGTATCCGGAGAAGAGTTCCAGGAGGTCGGATTGGACTGGCAGGTTCGTCCCGCTGAAGAAAATCTTCAGAAAAACGACTAAGTGCAAAGGTAAACTTTTGACGAAGCCGCCCGCGGCCTGTAGCCGAGCCGGGCTCCATCGCGGTCGGCCTTAAACTTTGACTTTGCCCCGGACGAGGTGCGACTAGATGACCAGATTGGAACTTTTTGTTTCTAGGTGCTAGAAAACAATAATTCTTTAAAAATTCATATGTCCGGTTCCCCTTATCCAATTTTATTCGTTTTTTTAAAGATAAAAATATAATCTATTTTTATAAATTGGTTTTGGATTTTTAAACTGTTTCCTGTGTTTTATTTAATTACTGTTTTGTGATATTTGAATGCTTTACACTTTGTCTCCTAAGTTAAGCCTTGTCGGTGGTTGCCAAGCTACAAAGGGTTGAGCTGGGTTTAATTTACTGAGACCTAACTGGACCTAAGTGGAGGTTAGTGGCCTATTGCTAAGTGTAGGTTCCTACCTGCCCTTACCAATAGCCCATTTTCCAACACCTGCGGACTGACAACATATTTCAGTGAGAGGGGGCACACACCCTTTCTCCATAGAATGATTTTGGCCAAGGATCACCATCCCCCAGTCCCTGGCCCATTATGTGTGGGAGGGGCATGTGCCCCCTCCGTGGGCTGATTTTGGCCCTAAGAATTACGGGCCAAAGGCATGCCAAAGGCAAGCCCATCTGCACCTGTACGCTCCTGGATCCTGCCCAGCACCAGGAACCATGGCCATCCTTACACCCATAGGTACTCCACCCCAGAACACTAAGACATTAGACACTTCAGCTCCTTGATCACTGTTCACCTGCACCCCATGCCCACCTCATCAAGCTTGACCACCCTGAAACCACTCCAATGCTCCTGTTCCACGCCCTATCTCTCCACCAACATACCACCAAAATCCTGTACACTGTCACCACCCTCACTCTAATGTAATCTTCATCACAAAGACTTGGCTCAACCCCTTCTCTACTCCTGAAATTACCACTGTAACAACCAATGGCTATAATGTAATATACTGAGACTGCACCAACAAATACGGAGGAAACATTGCCATCAACTACAATGAAACTATCCACTGCACCACCACCAAAGGCAACACCACGCAATCATAGAACACTTCAACTTTCAACTCCAACAGCAGATTGACCATTAGACCCCATGGACCGTGCCCCATCTTCTGTGACACCATCACTGTTTTTATTACCCCACTAGCCATCGAATCCAAGCACTTCATCTTACTCATCGACATCAACTTTATGGCCAAAGCCAGAATCAAATTCAGTTATACCACAGAACTCACCTGGACTGACGACACCATCATCCATCATCCAATTCATTGTCTTGGGACCACTGCAGACCACCACCAGGAACCCCCAACTCCTACTTCCACAGCTGGAGCAAAGTGAGAAGACCCAATGGACAGACACCCTCAACACCACCGAGCCTGACCTGACCCCACAACGAGCATGCAAAAGGCTGTCCAGAAATTCACCACCTGGATCACTAGCTGCGCCGACCAAGTGGCCTCCTCAAACCAAGATGGGCAGACTCACCAAACAAGCATTTTGGTACACACCAGAACTCAGGACAATGAAACACAGCTATAAACAACTAGAGAGAAGATGGCCCAAAATCAGAGACACCATAGAACTAGCCACCTCCAAAGCAGCCCTCAACAAATACTATTGCTAACGCGTCCGTCTATGTTAAATTATACACATCAGGACTCGTTTTAGGTCGATGAACCTTTTGACCCAGTGGTGAGTCTCCGTAAGACGAAATTACCAACCATCAACATATATTTCACAAAACCCATTAAAGAATCTTTGACGCATTCATTTGTTTTCTGACTCAAATAACCACACCTTAAAGGAAGAATTTGTGAATTTATTCCCTATTGCTTACAATCTAATAATAAACGTATTATTCTTAAAACCAAGAAGCATAAAAGCATAATCACAAAGTGGCAATCATGATGAACTTTCAACAATGCGATGATCAGAATCATAGAATAGATATGTTAGAAGAGAATAGACCATAGTGCATGATAAACAACAGAATATCAGTTCAGCATAGCTACATGTCAGTCACGTCAGTTCCGTCCGTCAAATGAATACCTCATCTAACCTCAGATTAGCATTAGCATGTTGGGCTTCATGCAAAACAATTTAGAACATCAATTTGGAAAACATCTAACTAAGATTCCTAATTAAACATACAGCAGTTGGTACCTAGAAAGAAAGGCATATGGATTCTGTTAGCATAATAATTACCCTCCTCGAGTTAAGGCAGCATACAAGATCAGTCTTCGTCTTCAGGACATCAGATGGTTCACCGTCAATCTATCTAAATGGAATCAAGGGACACTCTCCTCCTATGGAGGAGAGTATAATAGGGCGAGCTATGGGCTATGATAATTTTGTCTAAGTCTCAAATCACCAAATAGAGTGACAGAGTTTCTGGATGCAATTGATGTCATCCCTTCCTAACTGAACTTCGTCTCTTGTGTCATGAGTTTTTATCCCTTTTCCATAATACATTCCCCTAAAATTCTATTGGTTATTAACTACACCCCATCATTGGTAACCAATCAAATTATTCATTAAGTAATGCATTTGTTATTTCTTGATATTGAATTGTCGTTCAATTGGTCTTCATAATCAGCATTTTTCGTAGGTGGTACGTCGGAGGTTACTTCACCATCTTGGCACACGTCTCGGGTCAGGAGTTCTTTTCCCCTCGTCTCATCGTCCTTGAGAGTGTCCATTACTGTTTCGAAGCACATATCTTTTATACTAAAAACTGCTAGCATGCGGATGGGAAGATTTCTTCATGTTTCAAATTAATACAGAAAGAACAATAGCTGGGTCATAGTCATTTGCGAGTCCGCACACAGAAAAAGCAGGAAAAATAAGCTTTAAATGAGAGTTACGCGGCTAGTTCGCAACTCATGCTAACTTAAGACATACACGGTTTAATGAATACAGTTTTGATTGTAATAATGCATATATCTTATTATTATTATTATTATTCAACATTAGTGTTCATAAATGAGTAAATCTTCACGTTTATTAATGCATTTTAATTATTATTTATTAATATTGCTTTGCCAAAATGTAAGTGTTTCACGTCTATAATATATGATATTTATACTACGCTCTCTCAGTCCCTCCTCTGATGACGCACGTCATCACACAATTCTTGATTTTCAATTTTTCACCTTGCGCATAATGCGCATTTCAACATCTTGCCCTTTATGTGAACTTTCCCATATTTCATTGAACATTTTCTCTCTTTCACTTTCTTCATTCTGTTTAACTCTTTTTGACAAGTTTCTTCTAATTTTGTCGTTAATTTTGCATGCTCACCATAATCCTAATAGTCAAATTAAAATAATTAGTAGGCCCAACATAATTTTTGCAAGAACACCATTCCAAATATTGGTAAACCAGTTTCCTACCCGGGCAATTCCTTTTCCAAACTTTTCCCAAACTCCAGGTTCTTTCAGTTCCTTCAAATCTGTACTATCTCTAGTCAGGTTAGTAAGCATGTTTCTAATTTTCTTACTATTATCAGGTATATAGGAACAGCAGTGTTTTTCATTAAGCATCTTGCACACACCTCCATTCTTTGCTAAAAGAATGTCTAAAGCAAGCCGATTTTGAAGAGTCATAGCTCTTTCTGCAGCGAGTTCAGTATCCATTAATAATATTGCTCCTGTAAAGTTTGTCAGCATGTTATCCACAATAGTAGACAACTTTTGAATTTTCATAGAATTTAAGATAACCCCAACTGATGGGATTATTGCTCCAAATATGTCACCAATGACAGCAGCCGCTGATTCTCGTTTTTGTCTAGAATGTTGTATTTCAGAAGATTTAGGTATCTGTTTTAAGTCATCAATCTGGTATATCTTTGGGAAAACTATTCCCAAATAACATGTCCCATACCATCCGTTTGGGAGACGATAATATGCATTTAACCCACAGATGTAATAGATTCCAGGAATCGCTGGGTCTTGTCCATTTAACATGAAGGTCCATTTACTCTGAAACAAAAACACATGCCTACATTCACTCGTACCCACAAACAAATTGTCTTGATCAGATTTTGGTCTGTATATACATAGCCTACCTACGTGTAATGCATCTATAGCTAACTTGCCTTGTGTTTTAATGGCAGTGAAAGCATAATCATTTGCATAAGTACGTTTTTCTTAACCTTTTTCTAATTTCTCTTTTAGTGCTTTGCGTCTATCATCTGTGTGATCTAAAAAGCTTTTCTCTACAGAAGACAGTAAGCATGTTAAATTGTTGCGGTGTGCATAAGCAGTTCCAAATGTTAGCGTTGGCTCAAAGAATCCTCTGACTAATTTTATATCATGCTCTTTAGCTAGCTTATTTAGGAATTCAATTACAGGCACAAAAGAAAACACAACATCCAGATTCGAATAGAAGTATTGTACATGCTCTTGATTATAGAATCTCGTTAGTAACAGGCTGCAGCTAATTCCATAAGTAAGAGGGAGACTATGATAAGTAACCCCCTCCTGCACAGATGAAGGAATTTTAGTACACACATAACAATCTCTCGTATCCATAGTTTCCACATACTCATTTAATAAGCGATAGAAGACATTAGTAGAAAGTTCCCTCTTCGTATTAGTTCCCTCATGAAGATGTTTAGTATCTTGTTCGAATTTCTCCCACGGTGATAATTTATTAGTTGTAGTGGTAGTCTCACGTTTTGAAGTTGCATTCATAGTTTCACTCTCTCTCCACGGCATTCCCACAATCACTCCCACAATTAGTATTGCGCATACAACACCTATCATAAGTCCTAACCAACCACACACTTTACTTCCTTTGTTGCTATAAGCCATGTTTGTATAGAATCAGAATAGCAGATCAACAATCAACTTAAGATGGCAAACTCTTTCTGCGTATTTATAGCGTCTTCTCTCACTCCAGGACCCCTTTTGTCAATTCAGGATAGCAGCTTGTCGTAATCAGGTTTCTTATAAGTCAAATCCAGGTTTAATTGTCTCTTTCCGGTAGGTTTATAAAGTCTCTTTTCTTTTGATATATTTTCTGCACAGTTTTCCTGTTGTTTTCCTTCAGGTACCGTAGTATTGGCCAGGTACTTCTCGATCAAAACAAAATGCCAAGAATTCTTGTTACCATTCAGAGGTTGTAGCATATGCCCATTCAGGACCTGTGTACCTTCGATTTGCTATTCTCTTTCTTTTTAAGCTTCGTTCACCTTGCTGTTCCCCTTCACTCAGATCATCCACCTGTGAGGTATCGCTTTCTTCTATTATTGTCTCGTTCGTTAATTTTCTTATTCTAAAAGGCGACTTTTCTGGCCATCTATGTGTCTTGTTTCGGTGATTTTCTTCAGGACGTTGGACAGCACCCTCCTCTTGTGATATGGTGTTTTCTCTCGATAGGCTTGGAATTCGATCAGAAGAGTCTGATTCGTTTTGATTTGGATTTGTCACTATTCCGTCTCTCTCTCCTTCTTGTTCAATACTGTATTCTGGTTCTGAATTGTATTCGTCTGCTTCTGGGAGAACCTCTCCTTGTCTTTGTTCTCCTGCTGCCTCCACTGAGATTGGCACTCCGTCACCTCTCTTGAACTCTCTGATAGTGTGAGGGACGCGGCTGTTCTCAGCGGGCTCTCCTGTAGTCTCAGATCTTTCTTGACTGATCTCTGATTCTGAGACTTCTTCTCTCGAAGTTGCTGTACCGTAATTTTCAAGTTCCTCTTCAACAGGACACGTTACCTTCTTTGTGTGGCTGGCATGTATCCAGTTTGTAACCCCGGCACACTTCACAGCAGTAGTGGTTGTCAATATCACTTGATATGGCCCTTTCCAACGCGGCTCAAGACACGATTTTCTTACGTGTTTCTTGACAACCACCCAATCTCCAGCTTGCAGAGAGTGTCCTGGTTCGCCGATTGGTGGTAACGTGTTAGCTTCTACCTGGTGAGAGAAAGAGCGTATCACGTCAGCTAAATTTTTGCAGTAATCCAACACCATATCATCTGTAATATTCACTAGTGCATTTGCAGGTACCGCTGGTAGCCTCATTGCTCTACCCATGAGGATTTCATGGGGGGACTATCCTGTTTTCTTATCTGGTGTGTTTCTCATGGACATCAGTACTAGCGGTAATGCATCTGGCCACTTCATGTTTGTTGCTGCACACATTTTCGCTATTCTTGATTTTAAGGTACCATTCATCTGTTCAACTAGTCCTGATGCTTCAGGGCGATAGCTACAGTGTAACTTCTGCTCGATGTTGAGTGCTGCACACAGAAGCTTGATCACCTCATTGTCGAAGTGTCTTCCCCTATCTGATTCTATAGAAACCGGGAACCCGAATCGTGGTATTAATTCCCTCAGTAATAGTTTTGCAACTGTGAGACTGTCATTTCTACGTGCAGGGTATGCCTTAATCCAATGACTGAAAACACACACAATCACCAACACGTACTTCAATCCTCCACAAACAGGCATTTCAATGAAATCCATTTGTATTCTATTAAATGGACCTCCAGCTCTTCCAATGTGGCTCAAATTTACCACTGTTCCTTTTCCAGCATTCATCTGTTGACAGATAAGGCACCTGTCACAAGTAATTTCTGCGGCATGTCTGAATTTTGGATTAAACCAATCAACATTAAAAGATCTGATCATGGCGTCTCTTCCTAAATGTGCTTGCCCATGATATATTCGGGCAAATTGTGACAGTAGACTATTAGGTAAGACCAATTTTCCATCATCTGAGACCCATATATCATCTGCTCTTTGTGTACATTGCATTTTCTGGCAGGAGCGTTTTTCTTCTTTGTTAGCACGGTTTTGTAGTGTCTTTAACTCATCTAAAGTATCAACCACTTGTAATGCTAGATTCAAAGTTGTGTCATTTTCAGGCTGAGGTAGCAATTCCCACTGTTCCTTGAATGATATACAATTTAATGCACAAAATCTTGCTACCTGATCTGCATAATAATTCCCCATTGACACAAAGTCTTGTGATCTGGTGTGAGCACTGCACTTTACCACGGCAACTTCAAGAGGTAACTGAATTGCATGTAACAAATCTCTTATCTGTTCTCCATTTTTCACAGGTGATCCGGAAGAGGTCATGAAACCCCTTTGTGACAAGATCTGATCAAAATCATGTACAATTCCAAATCCATACCTACTGTCAGTATAAATTGTAACTTTCAAATTTACAGCAGCATGGCAGGCCTTTGTAAGAGCTATTAATTCTGCCACTTGTGCTGAAAATACCTTTTCAAGCCAGGAGGCTTCGACTATGCCAGACATTGTACACACTGCATAGCCAGCTCTTAATGTTCCAGTTGAATCTCTTAAACAGGACCCATCCACGAACATAATGCAATCATTTTCTTTTAATTGGGTGTCCTGTATGTCTGGGCGAGGTTTGGTACAGAGGTCAGTCACCTCGATACAATCATGCTCAAATTCTTCCCCCTCTTTGATTTCTGTATTTTCATTAGGAAGCAGAGTTGCCGGGTTCAGTACTGTGCATCTTTTCAGTGTAACATTTGGTGTTCCCAAAATAATCGTCTCATATTTGGTAAGTCGTGCATTTGTCATGTGCTGTGTTTTCGTTCTTGTCAACAAGATTTCAACAGAATGTGGAACCAAAACTGTCAAAGGGTATCCCATGACTATGCCCTCACATTGGGAAAGGCTTTGACCAACTGCTGCAACTGCTCGCAAACATCCCAGTAGGGCTGCTGCGACAGGGTCCAAAGTAGCTGAAAAATATGCTACAGGGCGGTTTGCATCTCCGTGGACCTGTGTTAAAACAGACAAAGAACAAGCATCACGTTCATGACAAAACAACAGAAAAGGTTTTTCATAATCAGGCATCCCTAATACTGGGGCCCTGCACATGCATTCTTTCAGCTCAAGGAATGACTCAAGTTCTTCTTTTGTCAAAGTGATTGTATATGGCTCATCTTTGACATCTTTTCCTGTCAGTTTTATTAAGGGTTTTGCAATGATTGAGAAATTGGGTATCCATTGGCGGCAATAACCCACCATTCCCAAAAACATCCTGACATCTCTTTTTGTTGTTGGGGGATTCATTTGTATGACAGCTGTTATTCTCTCCTTTGATATTCTTCGGGATCCTTTCTCAATTAGATGCCCCAAATATTTTACTTCTTTCTGACAGTACTGCAGCTTCTTAGGTGACACCTTATGCCCGTTTCTTCCCAAATGGTTCAATAATGCAATGGTATCATATTTGCAACTGTCTCTGGTTTTGGATGCAATCAACAATTCATCAATGTACTGCACAAGAGTTGAATTAAAAGGTAGTACAAGAGGTTCCAAATCCTTCTTTAAGATCTGATTGAAGATAGATGGCGATTCAGAAAACCCTTGAGGGATTCTGCACCAACTGTACACCTTATCTAGGAATTTGAATCTGAACAAAAATTGGCTTTCCTCATGCAGTGGTATTGAGAAAAATGCTTGTGATAGGTCTACTATGGTAAACCATTCAGCATCGCAAGGAACTTGGAACATTATTACCGCTGGGTTAGGAACCACAGGGCAGCATTTTATCACAATTTCATTTATTTTTCTCAAATCCTGCACAATCCGAATCTTCCCACAGGGCTTTTTCAAACCCATAATAGGTGAGTTACATGGACTGCTCAAAACTTCTTTCAAAACTCCTTGCCTGAGAAAATCTGCAATAATCTGTGTCACTTCGATGAGTACGTCTTGAGTCATGTGATATTGTGGTACTTGTGGGAATACTGCATTTGGTTTTATCTGCACCTTGACTGGTTTAACTCCTTTAATTAATCCAACCTCCTTTCCTGTCAAATCCCACACTCTCTCTGTTACGGACCCTTGTAGGTCAGCAGGTAAATCGATTAGTGTGAACACTGGGAATAAGGTAATTAGAGGGTAATCTTCGCTCGTCTCCCCTCCTCCTATGAGCTGGTCCTCATCACCTTCATCATCACTGTTTGTCTGAACTTCTATTCCATCGTTGGAACAGGTAATTGAACATTTAGTTTTGCATAGTAAGTCCCTTCCCAGCAGGGATACTGGACTTGAGTCGCATACGACAAACCTATGCAGGCCTTGGAAATTTCCAATTTCAACCTGTACTGGATCGGTAATTGGATTTGTCAAATACTGATTAGCCACACCAACCACTCGTATTGTGCGTCCTGATAAAGGTAACCTTGGTACTTCCATACTGCGGACTGTAGAGCGTGTAGCTCCAGTGTCAACCAAAAATGAAACCTTATAGCCCATTACTTTTCCTTCTACATATGGGCCTCTCTGATCTACTTCTAATGAGGCTGCGAGCCTACACTCTTCACTGTCTGAACTGTCATCTGACCATTCGTCATTCGTCTCATTTTCACCTCGCAATGGGAATTGTTGTACAGTGTTATTTTGACTCGACACCTGACCTGTGACCTGCTGAGGAAGCATCACCTGTTGCTGACCCATCGGGGCTAGAGGTAGTTGCATTTGCTGTCTAGGCACCATAGAAATCTGCTGTTGCATTGGTTGCACTGACATAGTTTGGAACCGTGGCGTCTGCATTTGCTGCATGGGTTGTACCCCTGACATCTGCGTCAAATTATTTTGATAATTTTGATTTTGTTGTCTCATTCTTGGACCTCGTGGATTCTGTTGTGCCCCAACATTCATGCTCTGCTGAACTGTACCATCATGCACCATATTTGGACAATCCCGCTTCCAATGTCCCATGCCCCCGCACGCGTGACATGGTGACATCCTCTTCACTACTTGCCCATCATTTTGAATGGCAACATTATTCATGTCTAAATTACGATTCACAAAGCCTCGACCTCTACCTCTCGGCTGTACCTGAAACCCACCGTTCATTTGCGGTTGCTGATGCATCATTTGCTGAACACCATTTCCCTGAATTCCAGCCTGTGCAGCTCTTATCTGCATCACCATCACCTTTTCTTTCAGCTTTTTCTGTTTTAACTCAATTTCATCACTACAGTATTTCGCATACTGCAACACCTCGTCAATCGGTTTAGCTTGCCAACAAATCAAATGGTTCTTAATCATCTGACCAACCTCTGGTCTCAGCCCTTCAACAAATCTGAACACAAGATGATTCATGTCCTTCGGCTCGATCGTTTCAGTACCACTGTAATGTTTAAATGCTTTTAACAATCTCTCATAATAGGCATGTATTGACTCCTTAACCTCTTGCGAAGTCCGGTCGATTTTCTGCCAATCGGTCACCTTCGGTGACACCTTTTGTTTCAAAAACTCAATCACTTTATGATAATATTTCATCACCTCTTCAGAAGGTGCTCCTGTCGCTTTATCCCTTGCCGGTTCTTTTGTGGGCCAATCCACCCCTCTTTTGCACTCAAGCCACAAATCTGGTGGAACAATAATCTCAAATAAAGTATTCAAGTCCTCCCAAAGACATTTTGCGAGCTTCACAAATCTATCTGTCTGCTGATACCACTCGATCGTTTTTTCTCTCAACCTCGGGTAATCGTTTGTAAAGGACAAAATATCTCCCCTGGACCATGGCACATGGACTAAAACACCACCAGCTGTTTCTCTCATGGGCAGGATTTTTACTGAATCCAGATTGGGTGTGGTCACTGTTTCAATAGACCCTGGACTATCCCTCTTCCCTTTTTCTTTTTTCTTTGCCCATCGGTTTTCCCATTTCTCTAATGCTCCCCAGATTTGCGCACTCTGCAGCAATTCTTTCAGGTGTGTCTTCATGCCTGCGGATCTCATGTGTTCAAAATCTTTTGTGTCGAAGTCTAATCTGTAGCTTCGTTTCAAATGTTTCGTGTTCCCAATATCGATGTTGTATTTGTCTGCCAGATTCGTTAATCTCTGGTGTATTTTTCCCACTTCTTTGGTAATCTTAGGGCATAAGTATCTCAGTTCTGCCTCAGTGTAAGATTCTAACCTGTTCACCCCCATTGTTCCTTCCACCAACTCAGCAGCTTCTGCACCTAGCCGTACCAGATTCAGGTATTCATCTGGTTTTTCTTTTTCAGGATTGACTTCGGTTACTGTAGATGCTGTAGCCTTTTGTGATGTACAAGTTTTCTCTAACCACTCAGTTAACTGTTGTACTGTAAAACCCTGCAGTGAAATGTTCCCTGTATGTATCATTGGAGTATATGAGGTATTTGTACTCATGGTTTGAGGAGTCAAGACTCCCAAACCTGCTTGCCGCATTGCCTCAAGAGGTGCCCCTATTGGACTGAGGTCCATTAAGGGTCTTGATCGCTCAGAAACCTGACCTCCCTGGGCCATTATTTGTGGAGTTCTAATAGACCCTCCTCTTATGGCTTCATGGGTCATGACTCCCTGTTCACATGTCCTGGTTCTCTCTTGGGCATATAACGGTACTGGGGGACCAACAGTGATAGGTAGTGATATTGCAGCAGGTGTCTGACCTGATCCCAGGCTTCTAGGAGCTTCAACACCATAGGTCTGCTCTAATAATCCCGGTGCAGGTTCTTTCAAAGGACCCGCTACTGGGTTATACCCCGGTATCAGTTGTGGTGGTTGTGACACTAACTGTGGGGTTGATTCGATCTGAACCGATCTTGGTTTTGTATATATCGGGTCTGGCGGCACCACCAAGTTCGTAGTAGTCTCGAGTACTGGAACATCGGGATACATTCTTTTTATCTGTGGTGGAGGTTGTAACTGTATCGGTATGTCTGGTGCAGTAGGTACTCTGTCACCATTCTGTATCAAAGCTGTATCGCTAGTCTGTACCGTATCAGTAACTCCCTTCTCCTGTGTCTGGTTCCCAGGATCCAAGCTAGTGCTCAGAACATTGGCACTCACCGCATAAGGTGGTGGTCGGTCATGCAGTAACCTATCCATAAACTCCTCATCCTCTGAATCATCCTCTTCTTCCCAGGTCCTTTTTTGTTCTTTAACTTTGTCTGAGTCTTTGTTAGTTTTGCAAGAAGCTTTCTTTCGCTGTGTCTCTTCTCCCTGTGTTATCGCTGGAAACAGCTTTAACCCATCTACAATTCCCCGTCTCCACATCTTATTCTCGTTATCCCATCTTGCTTCTGCATACGATTTCTCTGCTCTTGTCAATCTCCTGTGAAACCTTTCCTGCCTATGTTTAAGAGCCATCAGATCCCAGATCGCTAGAGCCTCGTATTGTGCCGGTCTCGGAGGTGGTTTCTGTGTACTTAACATCCACCTTAAGTTTTCTAATACCTTTTGATTGAACGTTCCATGTTCCGGAAACGCTAGACACCCTTCTTTTTCTGTCAACTTGCGCCATTGTTTTAACCACAAACAAGGTGCAACACGTTTTTCCTCCATAACTGTATAAGCTGGAGTACCCTCGGGCGGTGTAGATTCCCCATCTGTTGCAACGATGTACACATCTCCCCTCAAAGCGCTTTTGAATGCCTTAACAAAATTCATTTTATTTTAGATCTAATCAGGAAACGGCTTAGTTCCCAGGACACTCTTCCCCTGCCCTTTGCTCACCCTATTGCCTCTCACGAACGGCAGCCAATCCGTGCGCGACCCCTCTCAACATCTGACCTATCCCAGCGCGGCACCACTGACGTCACACTCATACACACTGCAGCTGACAAAGTCTTGCGGCTTGTCCACACCTCACTAACTTCTTATAACTCATACAAACTAATGCGATTTATTGCAGACACTTTAAATGACAACACAAATCTGTCGATTTACTACAGGAAGGGTAACACATTCGCTTCAGAACTTTACAGAGATTTCACTTGAAGCCTCGGCCGCTACTCTCTCCTTCTCAGTTCCCTCATACGCAAGCAGAATTCGACCCGCAAATCCTACTCTCAACTTGTCAATGACTCCTTCTAGTGCACTTTAGAACTTGTCAAATCTCCATCGAAGGTTTCACACATACGTTGTGACTCAAACTTGACTTGTCAATCACACCCGATTGACCTATTAAATCACACAGATTACAACATAAACCATATTTTTCATCCTACTCCGGAGTCTTAGACCTCAACAGGCCTGTACCTTTACCAACCACGTGGATAATTTCGAACAATAAGCGCTGTATTCACACGAAGTACGCCGACTTCCCTACTCTCATACTGTGGAGTACGCCCACTCCTGCTAAACAACACTTTTTTTTTGGCCTAAATACACACACTCTTCACAATCTCCTGCAAAAGGCATAAGCTTTGAGCAAGCGTAAAGACCCTAACCACACATACTATGGCGCCGAGAACATTCCCAACTCATCTTAGGCAGGCTCCGAGATCCCAGGAAAGCCCATGGTGAACCTAGCCACTCATCGTTTTGCCAAATTTCATTATCACAGAAAACAAAATTAACAATGAAAACTCCGTCCTAGGGCCCCCAAGGGCCAAACCGTCGCTCTGCTACCAGAACTGCTAACGCGTCCGTCTATGTTAAATTATACACATCAGGACTCGTTTTAGGTCGATGAACCTTTTGACCCAGTGGTGAGTCTCTGTAAGACGAAATTACCAACCATCAACATATATTTCACAAAACCCATTAAAGAATCTTCGACGCATTCATTTGTTTTCTGACTCAAATAACCACACCTTAAAGGAAGAATTTGTGAATTTATTCCCTATTGCTTACAATCTAATAATAAACGTATTATTCTTAAAACCAAGAAGCATAAAAGCATAATCACAAAGTGGCAATCATGATGAACTTTCAACAATGCGATGATCAGAATCATAGAATAGATATGTGAGAAGAGAATAGACCATAGTGCATGATAAACAACAGAATATCAGTTCAGCATAGCTACATGTCAGTCACGTCAGTTCCGTCCGTCAAATGAATACCTCATCTAACCTCAGATTAGCATTAGCATGTTGGGCTTCATGCAAAACAATTTAGAACATCAATTTGGAAAACATCTAACTAAGATACCTAATTAAACATACAGCAGTTGGTACCTAGAAAGAAAGGCATATGGATTCTGTTAGCATAATAATTACCCTCCTCGAGTTAAGGCAGCATACAAGATCAGTCTTCGTCTTCAGGACATCAGATGGTTCACCGTCAATCTATCTAAATGGAATCAAGGGACACTCTCCTCCTATGGAGGAGAGTATAATAGGGCGAGTTATGGGCTATGATAATTTTGTCTAAGTCTCAAATCACCAAATAGAGTGACAGAGTTTCTGGATGCAATTGATGTCATCCCTTCCTAACTGAACTTCGTCTCTTGTGTCATGAGTTTTTATCCCTTTTCCATAATACATTCCCCTAAAATTCTATTGGTTATTAACTACACCCCATCATTGGTAACCAATCAAATTATTCATTAAGTAATGCATTTGTTATTTCTTGATATTGAATTGTCTTTCAATTGGTCTTCATAATCAGCATTTTTCGTAGGTGGTACGTCGGAGGTTACTTCACCATCTTGGCACACGTCTCGGGTCAGGAGTTCTTTTCCCCTCGTCTCATCGTCCATGAGAGTGTCCATTACTGTTTCGAAGCACATATCTTTTATAGTTAAAACTGCTAGCATGCGGATGGGAAGATTTCTTCATGTTTCAAATTAATACAGAAAGAACAATATCTGGGTCATAGTCATTTGCGAGTCAGCACACAGAAAAAGCAGGAAAAATAAGCTTTAAATGAGAGTTACGCGGCTAGTTCGCAACTCATGCAAACTTAAGACATACACGTTTTAATGAATACAGTTTTGATTGTAATAATGCATATATCTTATTATTATTATTATTATTCAACATTAGTGTTCATAAATGAGTAAATCTTCACGTTTATTAATGCATTTTAATTATTATTTATTAATATTGCTTTGCCAAAATGTAAGTGTTTCACGTCTATAATATATGATATTTATACTACGCTCTCTCACTATCAACACCTCAAAGTTGCAAAAAAGGAACCCTAGCAAACCACATTGAAGCAAGTGCCAACCACACCAAAAAACTCCTCAGCATTGTCAAAGGGTTCTCCTGCCCAGTGGCAACTGAGAAAATGCTCCCTTTGTCACAGGATATCTGAGACTCTCTAGCAAACAGTTACCACAACAAGATATTCACTATCACCAGGAACTTCAACCCACTGACCTCTGCAGCCTCCTCACTCCAACAGATGCCACCAACTACCCTCGGCTCACCACATTAGAACATCTCACCACCCACAGTACCACTGCCATCATGAGCCCCATCTACTCTGGAGCATCCATGGACAGCTGCAAACTCACCACCATCCTACCCTCATCCATCTCCATGCCACCTTCCCCGATGCATGGAAACACACAGATGTCAAATCTCGCCTCAAGAAACACTCCACCAACCACAATGAACCACAATGAACTGCAGGATTACCACCCCATCTCATTTCTTCCATTCCCTGCAATAGTCCTTGAGATGACCATCAACTGTCTGCTCACCAAAAACCTGGAGAGACACAACCTGCTCAAAACCTCTCAATCCAGCTTCTGTGCAAACAACAGCACTGAAACTGCCCTGATCAGTGGCACGGAGAACTTTTGCACCATCCTTGACAGGGGAGTATCTGCAGCCCTGATCCTCCTTGACCACTCTGCAGTGTTCAACACTGTATCCCAGCACACAGTCATCAATAGACTGTACCGCACTGGAATCCAGGAAGATGCCCTCAAATGGATCATATCTTTCCTCACAGGACGAATGCAGGGAATCTGCATACCACCCTTCACCTTGGCACCAAAAAACACCAACTGAGCATCCCCAAGGTTCATCCCTCAGCCTCACACTCTTCAACACCTACATGAAACCTCTAGCCTACATCTTGAGAACCGATGAACTCAACATCATCTCCTGTGCTGAAGACACCCATTTCATCCTCTCTCTCTCAGCAGACCCCTCCACCAACAAGACCAGCTTACACAAGTGCATGAAGAATGTCACCGACTAGATGAAGACCAACTGTTGGAAGCTCAACACTGACAAGACCAAAGTGCTGATTTTTGGGAACAACACCTCCCTGTGGAATGACACCTGGTGGCCCAATGAACTCAGTCTTACTCCCACACAGAATATGCTTGCTACCTCAGCATCATGCTAGACAGCAAACTGACATTGACACAAAAGATAAACACAGTCTCATCTGCTTCCACATTCTCTGCATTGTCCAAAGAAGCTTCTAATGGCTCACCATCAACATGAGAAAAAATATTACTCAAGCCCTAGTTACCAACCGGCTGGACTACAGAAACACATTGTACACAGGAAACACTACCCAACTCATGAGGTGACTTCAGACAATACAGAACTCAGCAGCCAGACTCATTCTCAAACTACCCAAATGTACCCACATGACCCCCCACCTCAGGAACCTCCAATGGCTCCCTGTACACAAAGGATGTCACTTCAAGATGTTGAAACATGCCTACAAAGCCCTCGACAACCAAGGACCAGCATACATAAACAAACCTCTTGAACTTCCACCAACCCTCCAGACACCTACGCTTCTCCTACCTCGCCCTCGCACAGATACCAAGCATCCACTGGAGGCCGTACCTTTTTCTACCTTGCAGCCAAGTCCTGGAATGGCCTGCTCCTCCACTACTCCCCTCCCTGGCAGACTTCAGGAGAGACTCAAGACCTGTTTTTTCAACTGAGCCCAACAACCTAGCTCCTGGATTCCCTCATGGGTGCATAGTAGTGATTGATTCCCTGGGGCCCGGTGCATTTTTTAGGGGAAGGGATATGTGGGCCATTTCCATGGGCTGTTTTTGGCCCCGGGGACCACTCACAGGGCCTATTTCAGCCCTAGGGACCCTCATCCCTGGGGCCTGGCCACATTCCAAAGGGGGGGGGGGCATGCAGCCCCCCATCCTGGGCCGATATGGCCCCCAGTGATTCCATCCCCTGGGGCCCAGCCTATATCTAAAGAGGGAGGGGAATGGCACAGTGCCCCTCCCCAGGCCAATTTCGGCCCAGGGACCCCATTCCCCCAGGCCCAAGCCATCAAACGGTGTGATTCCCTGGTGCCTACCTAGCACACCCACACACTATGGTTGGGGGCCACAAGGGAAGCCCCAAGTCCCCATGACTTCAGCAGCCTCTGTGCCTCCAGCGGGAGCCAGTATTACTTCTACATGCTGGGAGCAGCTAAAAATGTTGCTCCTTGTTAGCGTGAGAAAGTTTTGAAAAGGTGTTGCTGGAGCTTCGCATTGGTGGTCCCCCACTAGCTATCGATGCTGTAGTGTGAAGATGCAGCTACTGGAGTTTTGTGTTGAACCACACTACATCACTCTGAGCCACACCCAGGGTCCAGGACCTGAGAGACCCCAGTTGGGGGTCAGGAAAACACTTCAGCGGAGTCCAGGGGCTGTATGTTGGGTAGCCTTTATACTTCCCTGAGGCTCAGATCAGGAAGCCAGCAGACTAGAGACATTCTGGTGTCCTAGGTTCAAGGGTGAAGTTGTAGGTCCAGGTCTCTTCTCACCAGGCAAAGAGGGCAACAGGCAGTAGGCCAGCACCGCAAGGCAGCAGCACCTTCAGAGTAGGAGCCCAGCAGAGTGGCAGTCCTTTCCACAGCACAGCAGTCCTTATTCCTGCAGAATATCCACAGATTCAGAATTATACAGAAGTGGTGGTGTTTGAGGTCTTGTTTTTATACCATGATTTCCTGGTTCTGGAAGGTGGGAGAAGCTTCTAATCAGTAACTTTAAAGTGCATGAAATTTCCTGACTCCCCTGCTCTGGCTCCAAGTTGGCTGCCGTGATAATGTGATGTTGTTAAGCCCTTTGTGTGACAGAAGAGCACAGGCTATTCAATTACAACTGGAGCTGTGTTCAGCCCTACCCCCATCATTCCAGCAGATGGTCGATTCTGGCACACCTAATCCCTATATTTTGCAACCATCTGGAAGAAATTCACAAACACTGTCAGTTACACCCAGTCATGCAACGCAGGCCAGGCTACAGGTACAAAAGGAGCAAAAAAATGACAACTTTCTAAAACTGGCATTTTCAAAACTGTAATGAAAAATCTGACTTTACCATTAAAGATTTAAAGAGGGTTTATCATTACAATTTCATAGACACTAAACTTGACATGGCACACTGCTCCATTTGGAACTTGCAGCTTATTAAATGTAATTTGGAATCTCCAATGTTATCCTAAGGGAAAGGTAGGCCCCAAAGTAATGAATATAGGAGGTTTTCACTACCAGGAAATCTAAAACTTAAAAGTACATGTCCAACCTTTTAATTACAGAGCATGCTACCCTATTGGCTATTTAGGGTCTAACTTAGGTGTGACTGATATATAATTAAAGGCAAATGTAATGCTTGGCAAAAGAGTTTTAATGCTAAGTTGGCATAGCAATTAAGGACTTCACTTAGGCTGCAGTATCAGACCTTGGGCATTTTGCAAAGTGTTATTTAAATGGATGGCACAATAAGTGCTGCAATCCCATTACTAGCATTTAATATACAGGCCCTAGATATATGATGTACATGTCTACAAGGATTGTACAAGTAAATTAAATATGTCAATTTGGTATAAGCCAATTTAACCATCTTTAAAGGGGTGAACAAAAGAAGTTTATCATTGGTTAACAGTGGTAAAGTGTGCAGAGTCCTATGGCCAACAAAAATGAATTCAGCAAAAAGTGGAGGGAAAAAGGCTAATGCCTTGAAGGTAACCATGCAAAGAGGGCCAGGTCCAACATCTTCCTATTAATTTCGAATAATACCTTTACCTTGTACCAATACCTGGAATACTGATTTTATGGAGCATCAACACTGAGGCTTTAAAGTTAAAATTGACTCAACATTTATGAATAAGTCAAAAGTAAGCATTGGTATTGTTTTTAACCCGACTGATGTGCTAATGTACTTGCTTTTGTGAACATTTGTCTGCAATTTAAAGTTTAAATCGAGAATCCGTGGTGTTGTTCCTTGTGAGTGTGAATGATGGAACCTTTTTGGATCTTGAAGGACTCCGTAGCATTATGACGTAAGTGTTAGAACGTGGTGCAGTCAATGCAAGTTTAGAATGCTTAGTTTGCTGTTATAGGCTGAAGAATAAAGGCAAGTAATGCATAGCTCCAAGTGTGGCATATTTATTAGAGGATACTCAGTCTGGGGAGGGCACTACAACTGGTGACAAGATAGGGGATGTGTAACCTGAAGATCGACAGTGCTGACCTGGAGGGTTTGCTCTGGTCTAAGTAAATTGCTTGTGCGTGCCACGTGTGCCTTCGTTGAACCACTGAATCAATGTTTGGCAAATGTGGGGTCACAGCGCAACTCCAGCCAATGTAAAGCATTTGAAGATAAAGAAAGGTTTACTGAGAAGTCTATGCATCAGTTGGAAAAAAATATGATCATATGAACAAGGCCATACAGAAAGGTGCCGGGATACTATGCAATATAGAACAATACAGTATACAGAGTGCTACTGCTTCAAGAAGATACAGACAGGTTTGAAATGTGCAGCAATTAGCAATAGTAGAATCAGCAATAACACTGTGATTAGATGCCCTGCAAGGCAGAGGTCAACTAGGTGTTAAAACAACAAAAAGACAGACTGAAAACACAACTAATCAAGTACATGAAAGGGTAATCTGCATATCTGAACTAACTAAAGAGAGTCATCATACTGCTCCTGAGGGTGACTCTAAGAGAAGTGCCTGAGATTGTGCTTACGGAACCATCTATACCTGCAGCAACATGGGGTCAGGCAGAAAGTCGTTCTGCCAATGGAGAACATAAAAGATGGACGTGGGGCAGGCATATTGTAGGGCCAGGGTAGGGGAATGAATGGAACAGATCCTGATTTCTAGGAGAGGAAGCCGGAAAGAGATCTAGTTGCTGTGTCAACTAGTCTGTTGAACAGTTACAGTGTTGCCACCTTCCTGAAATCACCACCACCTTTCGATACCACCAAAAAGTGAAATATTGGTGACAGATGGACTGCTTGGACATAAATATTTGATGATTTCTTTGATGCACTAGAAGAAACATATAACAAAAAGATAATCAAGTACCTCAAAAATCTTGCTGGTAAGAGTGTACAAGAAGTCATAAAGAAAATGTTGCGAGGTGATGAAGTTACGTACTGTCAAATCAAAGAAACCTTGAATCTCATGTTCATTTCTGTGCCGAATATAAATTAGGAAATGGAACTTTTTGGTCAAGAACGACAAAGAGTTGGTGAAATCATAAATTCATTTTTTTGAGACTGAATACAGATTCAATGAATTTAATAACAAAGCAATGCATCTCAGAGTTATTGACTGATGCCTGTCAGATTAATTCAGATGTCAAATGCAGAGAGAAATGCTTCATCTGGACCAAGTTCTCATAGCTGCCAGAGCTGAAGAGCATGCTAATTGGCACGCTGCTGACTTGGAGGCCAAAGGTGCCCACACTGAATCAGTGATGAACATGAAAAGTAAGCCGAAACACAAAGCTGAATGACAAAGATGATGTCTTCACAGAAAATAAGTTGTGTGTCAGATGTTGATTGTCATGTACACAAGAAGGTAAATGCCCCACCGATGGACAGCTATGCAAAGGCTGTGGTAAAGAGAACCATTTTGTGATGGTTTGCAAGGCAAAGGAACAATTAGGTGTGTCACAGTGAGAAGGCAAACTGGCCAACCTACCGTTCCAGAAGCAATGTTCGATGCATGCCCACATGACCAAGTGGCAATAATAGTTGAGACAAATTGATCCTAAATGAAGTTGATTGTCACCTAAATGATCATCAAAAAGTGTATCTGTATTAGTATCAAGTGACAGTGAAGAAGATGATTGGGCAATATTGATATTTACCTCTAAAAAACGTGCACACGTTGAACTAGCTGCATCTGAAGAGAAATATCAGTCAAAGAAAAGTCGACATGAGAAATTCCTTCAAACATTCGCCAAAGGTTACACTGAACATATATGGTTGTGCAATACCTTTTATCATCAACAGCGGTGTGTCAATAAATATTATGTTTGAGGAGAAATACAATGGACTGCCTCCACTGAGGTGACTGACACCATTGAAAACAAAACTGTGCACATGTTCTACATCAACATCTCTGAAACGTAAAGGTTAGTTTGTAAAAACAATGAAACACAAGAAAACAAAAGTGCAAGCACCCATTCAGGTACCTCAAGATACTGCATCAAGTTCTTGTCCACTTAGTTTCAGTATGGCTGCTGATGTGGGACTGATATCAGTGCATTAGAATATGAATGCTCATCTTGAACTAGTAAGTCATTTCCCCTCATTATTTCATGTATTAGCAAATCTTAAGACGATGAAAGTACAATTAAATATCAATGAAGATGAGTGACCTGTTGCTCAGAGACACAGAAGAATTGCCTTTCATTTACAAGAAGCTTCTGAAAAGGAACTCAAATCACTAATTAAGCAGGATATGTATTGAGTGTTCTTTCGATCGAACACCATGGGTTTCTCCTATTGTGCTAGTGCCTAAAAAGGACGGTAGAGGAGCCATATACATCTGCATGGACATTTGGCAAACAAACAAGGCAATTGAAAGAGAACTATATCTAGGTCTGCACATTGCTGATATGATACCACAATTGAATGATGCAATAGTGTTCTCTCACCTTGATTTAAACAAAGGATATCATCAGTTAGAATTCAAGGAAAATTGCAGGTACATTACAACCTTTTCTATACATATTGGTCTGTTTTAATCAAAAGACTAAGGAACTGATTTAGGAGTCCCTAGTGTCTCCTTGGGCCACATTAGCGTATTTTTTTTTTCTTGCTAATGTGGCCCAACAAGGGCAAAATCGCTCACCAAATTCACAAAGTGGCACTCCATTATGCCTGCACCAGGCATAATTTAAGCAAAGGTGGCGTTCCCCCATTAGGGGTGGCTGAAAAAATGGCACAAAGAAATCTAAAAGATTTCTTTGCGCCATTTTTTTCTGCACTTTTAATGCCAGTTCAGAGCAGGTGTTAAAAGGAGGCACACCATTGTTTACAATGGGCCTCAATGGGCTGTGTGGGTTTAGCATAACATTTTTTTATGCTAATCCTGCAAAGCTACGAACTAGCACCATAAATTGTGTTGCTAGTTCCCCTAACTACTACCATGGTGTGCCATATCTTAGATACAGCGCTCACATGGTGGTGTTAGAGGGGCGCTAAGGGGCGCTAGTAAAGTGGTGCTGCACTGGGTGCAGCTGCCCTTTTACTAAATCAGAGCCTAAGTTTTGGTGTGTCATTAGTTGCAGAGAATTTTCTAAATGTCATAAGATGCATTATACAACCTGTTGTAAATGCTTTCAATTATAGTGATGATTTATTGATTTTTGGAGCTAAACAGAAGGAACATGACAAAGCTTTACGGGAAGTATGTTGTTTAGTTGATGCTGGTTTAATGCTAACTGCTGAGAAATGTGAATTCAATAAGACAAAGCTAAAATTATTTGGCATTATCTTTTCTGATGGGGACATGACACCTGATCCAGCTAAGGTACATGCGTGGTTAAACATCAGTACCCTACAAGATGTTTCCATCTTGCATTCATTCCTTGGCATAGCCGGTTACTTCTCAAAATAGATGCATGACTTTGCTACTGTGAGTACTCCGCTGAGAGAAAAGAAAGATTAATTTCACTGGTCAGATGATTGCGAGCAGAGTTGTAAGAGAATTAAATAAGCTATTTGAAAATATGACTGAAATTATATATTTTGATCCAAGGTTACATTCTGAAGTTTTTGTTGACTCTAGCCCAGTTGAGCTATCCTTGCCCAACACAGTGGATAGTCAAGTGGTTGAAGACATTTTCCAGAGTATGTAAGCAAGAGTTTGTCCTTGAATATATGTGCTTATTCACAACCAAAAAAAAAAGTTTAGCAGTGGTTCAGGGCTGTGAACGTTCAGATGTATTCCTATACGAAAAACCTTTTCACACTTGTGACAGATCATCAAGTGTTGCTATTTTTGGCAATCAATAAGCCAAGATGCTGCCACAAATTAAACTTTTGGTGCTGTGATTGTAAGAGTATGACTAAACAATTGTGCATCTTTCAGGGAAAGATCAAAACCCTGCTGACTTCTTCTCAAGAGTGCCTGTACTATGTTTAGGTACCCTGTACAAGACTGCTGAAACCTACATAAGTTTCATAGTGAAATCAAACACACCAGCTGCCATTTTGTTGGAACAAATTGGCACTGCCATGAGCCAAGATAGAGACATGTTGACATTGAAAGACATTATTACACATCAGTCAAGAAATCAACATAGGTAACCTGTTACCAGTGACAGTGAGTTCTAGAAATACAAAAATGTCAAAGGTGAACTGTTAATGACACAAGAAGGGATTATCCTGAAGGGTTCAAGAATTGACATTCTGGATAATCTGTGACAGCAAGTTATTGAAGTGGTTCATGAAGGACATCATAGAATTGTTGCAACTAAATTAGCTCCCTGAGATCGAGTGTGGTTTTCTCATCTCGATGAACAAGTTGATAAAATAATTTGAAACCTGTCATCTATGCCACTGCCTGTCCTCAAAACTACTCCACAACACTTTAAAATGTCAGACATGCCCAAGCTTGCCTGGGAAAGAATTGCTGTTGAAATAAATTTTTGGGCCCACTTGACAATGGATATCACCTGAAGGTGATTGTGGATGAATACTCTCACTTCCCAATAGGTGAAGATCTCTCGTCTGTTATTTAGGACAGAGTTATGGAGAGATTAAATGGCATGTTTTTGACATGGGGCATTCCTATGATTTTGAGAACTGACAATGGCCCACCTTTGAAAAGCAGAGAATAGAATTCAGAGACTTCCTCAATCTGCTTAATGCAAAGCATCAGAAATGCACACCTCTTTGGCCACATGCTAACGGCCTAGTTGAATATTTCAAGTGCATCAAAAAGTGCTGCATTAGAGAAGTTAAACCTCAAGACTGCCTTGAATTCTACACTACAAGCTTACTATTCAACTTCTCACTCAACCACAGGTAAAAACCCTGGAGCACTGATGTTTGTGAGAGCCGTACCAATCAAGATGCCTCAGTGGACCAACATCAGACCCATAACTGATGCAGAGACACATACAACCAACTTCAGTGGAAAGCAGAAAATCAAGGCCTATCCTGACAATAGGCAACATGAAAAGAATATTGTTTTCAAGAGAAGAGATCAGGTGCATAAGCCACAATTACATAAATCTGATGCTCCTTTTAGGGCTAAGCCATTTTAAGTTGTAATCAGCAAAGGGCACAGGCCAACTTCAAGGAAAATGTATCACATGACATTCCTCATACTTCAAACGCGTAGCTCAACACTCCTCTGGCATTAATGTCAATGTAGAGACTGGATCAGAGAAAACCCATGGAGAATCCCAGGTCACCATTACTCCTGCATCACCAAAGCAGATCATGGACACTCTGATTATTGATTCCCAGTTTCAAAAGAAATGATGCAGTCGAGTTATAAAAGCACCAAGAAGACTAATTGAAGAATTATAATATGCACAGAAGGGGAGATCTTCTGCCTTGTGGGTATAAATTATGTAACCTTGTTTGGATCCTGACAGACTCCATAGCATGATGACGTAAGTGTTAGACTGTTGTGCAGTGAATTCAAGAATTTGAGTTCACGGTTATACACTGAAGAATAACGACATGTAATAAATAGCTCAGAGTGTGGCATATTTATTAGGGGTACCCATGCTGGGAACAATGCTACACCTGGTCCATCTCACAGTGCTCCAAAACAACCTTAAACCAACTCTCACCTTTTTTTTTTTACAGATAACCTTCTTTGGCCTGCTTCACCATAATTTGTTTAAAATATATGAGTGAGGTTCATCCAACATTGCTACGGCTGAGGGCAACTGTTCTGGGCAGATTTATAGTTTGATATGTTATGCATATTGATATCTACATATAATGTTTCTTTAGAACTGTGTGTGTGCTGAATTAATATAGCTACCTCAAATGTGTGTATGAGCTGAAACTGGTAACTTGCACCAGAGATGAAATAGCACAGAGTAGTTATTACATGTTTTATTATGTGTCACTCAGAGTCTAAATAGGTGTTAAAACAATGTGTTTCACAGATTTTCAAAATCATTTTCCTTAAGTGTTAATCCAAAATGTATGTAGTAAGAAAAGGCTAGCCTCTCCAAATGGAACTTCAAAACCAGCTCAGATCCTTCAACCAAATCTGAACTTTATGAAAACAAGTCAGATTAAACTGTTAAACTAGAATTATAATTTTTCCAAAATCAATTCACCTGGTAGTAAGTCTATAAAAAACCCAACATTGTAACAATTTTGATGACTTCATAGCAGATTTTATGAGAGATTGCAGGAATAAATACAGATTTATAGTATTGAGAGCCAAACATGGTGCATTCACCAGTGACAATTTGCCTATTTTTTAATTGTTTCATGAAAAACATCAGACACGCCTGATATAAATCCCAAGTCACACATGCTAATCACAAATATTGGAAAGTATGGATTCACATTTCAAGTGTGAATAAAACATTGAACTTTCAATGTATACTTAGTGAGATTTCTATGCAATAAGAGCATAAAAGAAGGAATATCAAGGCTACTGATGATACTGTAACACGATTGATGTACTGTAGATTTGATCTAAGTGTCCATGGCCTATTTGATTATTTTTGAGGGTCAAGTTGTTTTTCTTATTGCCTGCTTATCATATTTTGAAAGATTTTATGAGATGTGTGTGCAAGGAATTGGGGTATTATTTCAGGGGTGGTGGGTGAACACCCACCTCATATAATAACCTCAACCTTTGTCAGGGTGAACCCTCAAAGCGACTATATTATCCTAAAGTCAACACAGAGGAGGCAGGCTTAACTTACATGTATTATGTAAAGTATTTAGCAGTAACAAAAAAGTAATAATTTCAAATACAACACAAGAACATTAATGAACCAACTTAGAAAAATAAAGTACATTGTAATAAATAAAATGTCACCAACACAAAAATAATCGAATAAGTGAAATTATAATTTTTTTTTTTTTAAATGTAAATAGTGCCTTAAAGTTTTTAGTGCCAACTGTGGGCTTCTGGTTATGCTTGTCCACTACCTAGATGCAAGTTAAGGCTGACCACAGTGGCATGTGGGTCTGGTACTGAAACTTGGTTCATCCCAGTCCAGTATTTTATGTTTAGAAATTGAAGTAAAAAATCCTCATTGTGGCAAGGCAGCATGATTTGGATGAACTGGGCTCTATATCTATAGATAAACACAGGATGAGATCTAGGTGAACCTGCTGCCTTTTCGTGGGCACGCTCTAAGTGGGAGAAATGAGAATTTTATGTCTGGAAAAGCTCCCTTCCTGACCAAATTGTTTTGCTGCCTTTGCTACTTTTGAAGATTTCTATCTTTAGTCTTAGTCAGTTTTTTGCCCCTCAGATTATTCCACTGGTACAAAGCTGCAGGATGTAGCCAAAGAGGATTCCACGAGTCTGAGTACCTTCTGTACGAAGTCCTGCTGAATCAGATTTGCTGTTGTGGAGAAGCTCCAATCAGGAACAACCCAGCCAGAGTCTTTGGTCCAAGGCAATGTGCCTTTGTCACATTGGTTTGGCAGGTGTGTTCCATTCCTCCCGAAGTCTTTGGAGCCAAAAAGTCTCTAAGTGCCAGATTTCAGTAAAAGTTGAAAAGAGTACACTTTGACACCTGCCAAGGGTCCAGGATATTTGGGAGAGCAAGTGGGAATGGTAGTCACTCTAGCAGAGGTCAGCAGTAGGGTCAAGGGCAGGTCCTGTTGGACCTGGTCAGCAGGTCAGTGGCAGAAAAGAATCATAGCTTGTTCTGTCCCTGTAGCTTCAACAGAAATTCAGCTTTATGATCCTTGGAGTCCACCCCTTTGTCCTGGGCACACAATAGGAGAGCATGTCTAGTGTTCTAAGTGCTTCTTAGGTCACAGACAGTAGGTTCAGTCCTCTTCTGTTGTTCCACAGGTTCAGAATGTGTTCTGGGGAGAGTTATTTGGGTGCCACACTTAAGCCTGGCACTAGCCAGTGGGGTGAGTGACACCCCACTGGTTAAAGCCTGGCCTCAGTTTAACCAGTGGGGTAAAAGTTCCAATGGATAACCATGGTCTGACTAAATCAAAGATTGCCATCCCATGGGTGTGGCCATAAATGAGCTACCCTCCTCTGTGGTCACTCGAAATCAGACCTGGGAAGGCTCCTCTCCCACTTGAATTGGTGCATGGCTGATTGAGGGAAAAAGACGGGCCCTGTACTGGTATCAACTCACAGTTACCTGTGACAGGTAGTACTTTGAAGTTAATCACGGTTCTGGGTACAACATAGATGGTCAACCATCCACCAGAACCATACCCAAAGACTTGTCCTGCTCTGGGAATAGTTTTCACACCTAATCAAGGGGATTTTTCAGGTGACAGTTGAAGCTCAGGAAAACTGGCCTCTAGAGGCTTTTGATGTGGAAAAGATGACTTTCTAACAGTAAGTTTTCAAAACTATTATAAACCAGAATGTCTCAGTGAATTGGGCTTGTAATAAATATTTCAATAAGCCCAAATACAACCACATCAGTGTTACCTATTCAGAGATAACATTAGGAAATGTAATGTTGTATCCCAGTGCTTTCTTACAGAACAACCAGCCCTGATACAGTTAGAATTTTTAGGGAATTTTCACTGCAAGGACATGTTTAATATCAAACTTTCACATGTTCTACTATTAAAGATTATGCATCTTGCTAATTGGTCAATAAGACATAATTAGGGGTGATGTTTTAAAATATAAAAGGAGGAATTAGCCCTGTCAAAATAGCATATTTTTACATTTAAATTACCAGTTTTAAAACTTCACAGCCAGGCTACAAATTGGAGGTTTGCAGTCATGTATGCACGTTCACTGCAGTGGGTGGAACAATGACTGCTGCTGCCCACTGGTGACATTTAAGTCAGAGATCATGGACATCCTTTGTTCCATATGCTGGGGTTGTAAGTAAGTGTAATATTCCCATAAGGTGTATGCCAAATTTATCATGTGAGAAATAGGAGTAACTTACCACTGGTTAGCAGGGGTAAAGTACTCGGAGATCTACAGCCAGCAGAAACAGTAAAGGCAAAACTCTGGGGCTACACAAAGCAAAAGATGGTCAAGTCCAACAAACGTATCATGCAGTGTTGAGTACAAACATGACCAAATTGAGTTTCACTTAGTATGCCCCAATACATGTTGTGTTTTATGCACCTTGAGGGCAGAGTGGTTTGTGGTAGAACAATTGCCATGATATACCTAGTTTTCAAAATTGAATGCCTCAAACATGGCTTATCAGTCCATTGAAAAGAAGTTGATTGTGTGTAAAGAAGGAGAAATCTGTTCCTATGGTTGCATGCATTAAATGATTTTGGCTTCTGTTTTTATTCAGGTTGCAAGTTGCAAAAAAGAGAGGAATGTATTGTTAATGAATTTAGAACCCTAGCCTTATTTCATATATTAAGAATTGCGGATCACAATATTAGCATTGTAAGCCAACCTTCTGCTTGGACATGCATTTAATCATTATGCTGCAGTATTATTAGCTAAAGAAAAGCAATTTCATTAGAATAGTTAGAAATCAACGAAAAAGCAAGGATTTTTGAATGGTGCTTATAAGAATAAATGCAGCTGAGTAGTGAGAAATGTTAAATAGTCCCATGGTATCTTTGTAGCTCTGCTTCTGTCGTATCGTGCAATAAGAAAATCTCTAATTAATCCTAGAATGAGGATGAATAAAAAGGATTATATTACCTATTTGCAATATCCTCTTGTACATTGGCCCAAGGGCATCATTTCTACAACACAATCACCATAGATTTACTAACACGTTGCACTGTTGCAAAGCCGTGCAAAGCTTCTCAAATCAACATATTGGTATTGTGCCCTTTTTCAGTGCAAAACACGTCTCATGCTGCTTTGTGTCACATTACATCAAAGGGGAATTATTGGGACATTACAGTTCAAATGCTCATATTGTTATGTCTCAAAGCCTCATATATTGTAACTGGGCTTTGAATCAAAAGTAACAATTCCTTAAAGCAGATGCTAGCAATGAAAATATCTCAAAAAAGTGCATCTCATGTCTGTTGAAGTTTACAGCTGATATTCAGAGCAGAGAATCCTTCTTAATTGTCTTCTCTCAATTGTGCTATGTCTGTTATATGTCTGGTTACAAGATACACTATGGCCACTCTCTAGGGATGGGAAAATGGTGGTGACCATATTATTTTTTATGGCTTGCACCCAGGGCTATTCCTGGACACCCAGCAGGATGGAAGAGACACTGTTGGATAGTAGGGAATATCCCATTCCTCATGGTGCTGTTAACGCGTCCCTTTATGATAATTTATTACACATCAGGACTCGTTTTAGGCCAATCAATCTTTTGACCCAGTTGAGAGACACCTTAGGACGAGATAGCTAATCAATATGTCAAACGATATGTTAATGATGTCATCAATATTTATCACAACAATACATTTCACTTTAGTCATAGTCATTAATCAGTTCAAGACACTACCATGACCTTGCAGTCATTAATAACCACACCAGTTTAGTAGAATTTGTTGATGTTTTATTCCCTATTAGTTACAATTCTAAACGTAGATGTGTTAATCTTAAAACCAAGAAGCATAATAGCATTGTCACAATATGGCAACTTTGATAAGATTTCATTAAAGCGAAAATCACAAACATCAAAACATAACACAGCGTAAACATAGATCAATTTAGCGGAGTGTCAATAACGCGTCAGTTCAACGAAGCATAGATTCAGTCGTGTGTCTATTTGCGTCAATTCAGAGAACACCTGTCCTAACCACTAATTAGCATTGGTATGTTGGGCTTCATGCAAAACAATTTAGAACATCAATTTGAAAAACATCTAACTATGGTCTTTGTCAAAATAAGCAGTTGGTACCTAGAAAGGAAAAGCAAACAGACAATTGTATTGTCATAGTTACCCTCCAAGGTTTAGGTCAGCACACAGGTTCAGTCTTAGTCTTCAGGACATCAGTTAATTCGCCATCAGTCAAACTCAGCTCTGGGGAAAAAGGGGCACTTCCCTCATAAGGAGGTAAAGTGTAAAATGGGCAATCTAAGGAAGAGGATGGTTCTAAGTAAAATCAGCAAAGTCACCAAACAGAGTGACAAAGTTTCTGGATAAAATCAATAGCATTCCCTACCTAATTCTAAATGGTTCCCCGCGTTATGGGTTTTTATCCCTTTTTCGTTGTACATTCCCCTAAAATTCTATTGGGTCTTAGTTATACCCCACTATCTTTATCCAATTGGAAAATGGATTATGTCATTAATCTTTCACCCCATATTAATTTACAAGCTTTTCATTGGACCACATGATTGGTGTCTTCGGAGGTAGCACGTTCGGTATGATTTCATCCTTCTGTAATTCTTTGCACATCTTTTGGTCAGTAGCTCCATTGTCTTCACCGGTTCAAACGATCTTGTACATTACATCAATCTACACTATTGCATTTTCCCTAATATTTTCTACAAGCAATGTGGATTTTGTGAGAACAGATCTACTATGGTTACATTCAGCTTCTAGTTTGAAGAAAACAAGAGGTCATGTCCTTTTGCGAGTCAGCACACTGCAAGATAGGAAAAATACATTTAATATGAGAGCCAAGCAGCTATGCTTCGTCTCATGCTAACTTAGGCCTACAAGCATTTCATCACAAATTCAATAATATAATCATTAATAATTAGTACAAACTTATTTAATTATAATAACTCAGAAACATTTAGTCATTTTATTAGTCTGCGTATACATTGGAGGCCACTCCCCGTGGTTACATTTCAAGTGCACGTTTTAAGCGAAAAATCATTTCTATAGTTTCTATGCGGCATTATCACACACTAATTCATAAACATTTCATGTTATAATAGATTATATAAACTGCGCTCTCTCAGTGCCTCCCACTGAAATATTCCTGCTTGGGAATGGCGCTCACACCATAATCCCCAAGCAGAAATTGTGAATCATTACAAAATATGAGGGATTTTTTTTTTAGTGGGGTCACACCCCAAGGCAAGTGGGCAGACCACACCTTGGGACAGAAAAGTAGCTAATCTGGCCTCGGTTCTCCCCGATGATCCCACCCAAGGGAAGGAAAAACAGTGGTGGGCATTTTGTATTTCGCTCCTCATCACCTGGTGGTCTTGTGTCCCACAGTTCACCAAAGCAACCTTCAAAATGTACACCACTCCTGTGCCTGGGGAATTTTGCTCATGGTTTGTAATCCTTTTTAAAGCATTTAGGGGTTTGTGTCCTAATTATTTTATGACACACAATCACACTCATTAGCTTTTTTTATAGCATTGCCAGTGCACAAACATTTCAATGACTACGTTTTCAATTTACTTGGCAAACAGTATTAGAGGGGATGTTTCTAGATAGCAGCAAGCCAAGGTGTCTGATCGGATGACTGCTACTAAAGTCAAATAATTGAGCAGAGCTCTGAGACTGGTTCTTCTACTGAGAGGAATGGAACTGGAAGTATTTTTTCAGTTGGTGGAGTTCCATCAATTGATCCCTTCTTATAGTGACTATGAAGGACAAGGTTGTGCAGCACAGCAAGGCAATTGTGATGGCCCTCCACAAGTTCAAACTGCATTGCAGATAGCAACTTGGTAGTGCACAGAGTACAGTGAAAATGCGCACTTTGGCAGCCACCTTATAAATGCCATCTTTCAAGTTACGCCTTTCATTGGCGATCCTGGATGTGAAGTTAGTACTGCAAATGTTTTGCTCATTGACTCGTTTGTTCAGATGACATGTTCCGCAAAGACATTGTTGTGCAAGCAAATTAGTTTTTGAATGGCTTTTAAGGGAGTATGGATGATGCATTATGGTACCCCATTCTAGAGCATCCCTGTGGACCCTCACCTCAATTGGGGAGTTAATAGTAGTTTAGGCCTTACATTGCTCATGGGATTGTTTCACAGCAATCAGTACAGACTTACTGGTCTTCTTATGTGATTTGTCACAGTTTATTGATTCTGCATCAGATGTTGCATTTGAGTGATAAAATGGCAGAATTGTCCCAGAACCATTCAGGCCATAACAGATTATTCAAATGTCGACCGACCTGATGTGGGACATTTGTCTGCCAAGTTCAGTGAGATTTATTTTCCAAGGAAAAATAGAACGGTTGCTGAGCCTTTGATCATTTTCAAAAGGTGCTTGCTGTTCAGACAGTACACACCACAAACGGAGCTCCATATGGCATCAAGCTTTAAATATTCCACCAGAGTTCCCCAGACTATGCAAGTAGCGTCAGAGTATATGTGAGAAGGACTCAAGTACAAGGCTGGTTGGATGCACTTCCATTTTTTGAAATAGTTAAACCATTTGTGCCATCTTGCTCAATTACTTTTTTTTTAAGGTTATGAATATAATGTGGGCAATTTCTACATTATTGTACTGCTCTTTATGGAGCTGTAAAGCATTGATACTCTGGTTTGGGGAAAATTCAAAGTCACCTAAAAGGATTCCTTCAGAAGCATGTTTGAAAAAACTTCAGCACATTGTCTTGTAATTATTTGCTACATGAGAAATTCACAGATACAGATTGCATGTGTGCAATACAACTCATGATGAGAGTGATTCTCTGGTTACGAGTGGAGGTCAGTTGTCTGAAGAGCATATGTCTAACTGTAAACTTGCATATATTTTTTGTGGTAAGTATTATTCCAAATGAATTTTATATTTATTTTAAATGAAGAATAAAATAAAAAATGCTACAGCACTATCTAACCTTATTTTGAATGACATATTTTATTAATATAAAACATTAATTTAAATGAAAAATGATTTACATGAAGTTGAAATTAAAATATAAATCTCCACCATTCTTGAAATCAGAATCTTAAGTGCATTTCAAAACTGAACAACTTTCCTTCATACCCATTTTTTATTCAATAATTTTTGCCTTATAAATTATTGCATGGCCGCAACACAATGAAAAATAATTATAAGCTGGACCATGGCTAATGGCTCCAGGCAACACTTTTTTTTTAGACAACCTACAGCCATTCGGTATCGTTTGATGAATGTAATGGCATGTTCTTTTTGTAAATCATCACCAGGCCAAAACGTTAGACAAGAACATTGGGCCATATTTATACTTTTTGACGCAAAATTGCGCTAACGCAGTTTTGCGTCAAAAAAATTTGCGCCGTCTAACGCCATTTTGATGCGCCATGCGGGCGTCAAATTTATACTTTGACGTACGGCGGCGCAACCAACAGGTGGGAGTCATTATTTCGTGACGCACACAGCGTCCGTCTGTCGTAAAGGAAACCAACGTAAATGCGACGCACATCACTGTGGGTCGATTTACGACAGCGCAATCGTGAAAACGCCGTTTTTTTTCACGCTATTGCGTTGAATTTTTGCACGAAAACTGCCCTTTCAGCAGAGGAGAGACAAAATGGATCCTAGATGCCCCAACAGACCCCAGGAGGATGAGAGCAGACCAGGAACCAGCCAGGAGGATCCATACAGGAACCAGGACATTTAAAAAAAAAAAAGAAAGTGTCGCTTCAGTGCAGAGGAACAGGAAATCCTGGTGAAAGAGGTGACGGAACACCAGCACCAACTTTTTATCTCCTCAAAATTGCCACTCAGTAGGAGAGAGGCCATCTGGAAACAAATTGTGGACAAGATTAACAGTGTGGCTGAAGAACGCCGGACAGTCACCGAGTGTAAGAAACGCTGACATGACTGCAAACGTAGGACCAAAGAGAAAATGGCCAGGAACAGGAAGGCAGCAATGCAGACTGGAGGGGGGAGTCCAGCACAACAGGAGGCCCTGGACCACATGGAGGAGATGGTCGCAGCCGTCATCCCGGAGGAGATCGTCACAGGGATTCAAGGACTGGACAGCGCAGACTACCACGACACAACGCACATGCAGGGTAAGTCGCATGGGGAATTCAAATGCAAGAATGGGGACTGTAAGCAGGGGGGGGGATACCTACTACACAATGCATGTAACTTAGCACATATATGAAGTGGCATGGGGAAAGGGGCACGGCAGGGGGGCATGCCCAGTACTGACCGAAGCTGGGGCACGACAAAATACAGCAACAACAACAGTCCCACGGGGACATCCTGTAATTACAACAAGAGAGCCAAGGGAAAGCAGTGACAGGTGGGAAGGACACTACCTCAAATCCACATCCAGGCACTTGTATTGCAAAATCTATTCTACATCAACTAGGTCCCTACCTGTAATGCAGTAGCAAATACAACAACTGCAACGTAACTGCCACAACAGTTGACAATAACACCTCTCATCTCTGTGCAGCTATAGTACCAAATGGCAGGAACCCCACCCTGGAACATACATACCTAAATTAGGGGGTGAGGATGACATCTGCAACTACTCCTAGAAATAAGACAAAGGTACCAGTACACTCAAATGCCGAATGTCCATAACTGACACATACATAAGCCTAAGGAAACAGCAATAGGAGCCACACAGCACCAACGACACACACATGCTGCGTACGTCAGGGTCCCTCATGTGCCTGGCTAACAAGGCTACATCACTAATGTCATACTGCTCAGACAACAACATTGAGGAGGGGACACAGGCAACTGGTCACTGAAACACATCTGCACAGTCTGACAAACAAATAGGACATTCATACGATAAACAGGCCAATCCAGTAAGACACACATGATACCCCATCATATTCAAAACTCAACAATGTTTACATCCATACCACATCCTAACATTGACATGCATAGGTAATGCCACGTAACATGTACAGATCATGCAATGTGAATAAAAAGTATATGGGGCAGGGCCTGAGAGGCAAGTGTGCTGGCAGGGCAGTCACAACACCCACAGTCAGTCAAAGTGTAGTGTGGCAAGTGAAACGTATACTTTGCGCATTAGCCTCAGGCTGGAGGCCTTTGTGCATCTTACCCTGAATGTACTTATACTCATTTGCTCACATCTAAGAGCCTCAGAGCACTTTGCACTAAATGAATCTCATTGCCCTTCCTATCAGTTAATGTATCAAATAGTCAGTCCTAAGGTGTTGTCAATTAGTCAAATCACACTGTTTTGCCTACTTCTGCACTGGAGTTTGCCAGAACATATTCACTCTGTGCCCCAGTCAAGGATACCGTCTGGTACATTGCTGATAGATGTGGTAGGGGTTAAGGTTTGGCATTCCTGCGTAGGGAAACTTTGTCATCACCATGACATATGTCTTTTAAATTCACTTCCTCGTCCCAAGACACGCATGGGGGAGTTTCCAAACAGAAAATCACAACTAGATGCTGCCTGCCTTGCTGCTGATGCACAACCAGATCCCAGCCCATTCCTCTGATATGAGGGATGATGTCTCCCCTGTGATTCAGACAGGCAAGCTCCAAACTTAACATGCTGTGCTATATATAGAACAAGCAGAGGGAGAGTAGAAACTGTTAGGCACCATGATAGCTGTGTACTAATGTATTACTCTTCTGCGGACTATTTCAATTCTAACAGTGTGTATTGTTTGGGTTATTGGGGCTCACACCTAAATTTCTACAACTCAGTTGTACAATGAAACTTCATATTAAACAAATACTGTCTTTGTCATTTGTGTATGGGAACATACCGGAAAAGATCGAATTGTGTAGGATCTGAGTGACCACCACTTCCCTGAGAAGTTCCAAAGATGTCATGCGCTCGGATGTCTAAACATTCCTTTGATGTGGGAGACCAGAGGCACTGCTAGTCTGTCTGAGCTAAATTGAATATCTGGGTGACAGAGTTATTTACAAGTGGGTCAAACTTAGTCCCCCACACCATTAGCTATCCTGCTGCCTAGAAAGCCAAGAATCACATGTAGGATAATGAGAGCCCACCCAACAAAATGTCCCTCCATAACAATAGTGAAACACCGAGGGAGGAGTAGGACAAAAACACGCCTATTCCTAAATAATTACAAAGCAACACCTAGAGGCGACCTGGCAGACATGTCTGATAGCTCCATATCATACATGTGACACACAGGTGGGCCATAGGCCTACAACAATGCCCTATGACGGACAGCAGATACCAAGACAAACACAGAGTACAAAGTTAAGGCATCCAAAGGCTTGTATCTTAGTGCAAAATTGTCACAACACAGACACACTAATTGTACCCTGTTTCATTGCAGAGGAACACGGATCTCCTGCCGATATGCCTGTCCATGAGTTCCCTGATGACATGGATGACGAGACCTTCAACCTCCCACAAGAGACCATTGACATGGTCCTTGAAAGCCTCCAAACCCCACCTTCAGTCACAAGGAGGAGCACAGAAGAAGCAGCCACCACAGTAGAACCACCCGCCACCCCAATTGTAAGACCTGCCAGCTCCAACACAGCTGAGGACTCTGACGACACTGGCACCAGCTTCGAAAGAACAGTTGTTGGGGTCCAGCGGGAGCTGGCCAAGGAGGTGCGGGTGGGGATGCAAACTATGGCAGCCAGCCTTGAGGGGGTGCGTTCGTGCATGTTGTCAACTGCTGATCAGGCAGCTGCAATGCAAGCCAGAACATCGCTCTTGGAGGAACTTTTAAAAACACAGAAGGAAATATGCACAGCTGTCATCCAGTTGACACAACAACTCCAACTGCAAGCCAGTCAACGTGTGCACGAATGCAACATAGAACCCCTCAGGGCCGACCTGGCTGCCTACCATCGGGATGTGGCTGCCATTCTGAAAAACCAGCAGGCCCTCCTTGCTGCAGTACTGCCCTTCATTACTCGACAGGTATCAGCCCCCGGGATGTCTGCCTCCATGTCTTCTAACACTGAGGTGTGTGTTGCCCCTTCACAACCAACAACAACAAGGATACACCAGGCAACACACACATCAGAAGAAGAAGACATGGAACAGATAACATTCACACGCAAGAGTACCTGGAAGCCCTAGTCCCTGCACCATGGCCTACTCTGACCAAGGTCCTACGTTTTGACACATGCCAGTCTCACTACAACTACCCTCAATGACTGTTCGGCAATCCACTGTAAGACTTGTCCCCATTGTCAGTGAATGTTTCTCTCCTACTATTTGGCAATTCCTGTTCCTCTGCACTGTCTGTGACATCACCCCAGCATGTCAGGAGCATCATCCACACCCCGTCTGTAGGATCACCATGTAAGAATGCACCAGAACGGACTCAGCTAACATTGTGAATGGACATTTTGCACTACACCACCTAAAAATAAATATCACTTGCACAACTATTGTGTCTCTCTGTTATTTCACACTTCAACTGTGCAGTACATAACTCCAAAGTGGCTGTGTGGCAACCATGTCGATTCTCTATACTACTGTCCTGATTTCATGTATACTGAAACATCTGTGCAGTGGCCAGGATTGCATCATAGCTTTACTATACTGAGGAAAATAACTGATGAAGGGACTAAGCACACACAATCATGCTGTGTTGGACAGAATGATGCACCATCTATAGCTATTCTAGACAACTAATGGTGGCTGAGAAATGTAGGCACCATGCAATACTAAAATTAGAAATTATGCTGTAAAATGAAAGGAATGATAAACAAATTACACAGCATCAATCACCCTTACGGCGTATACTTCCATGAAGGAAAGTCATGCTGAATCAGTACACACATGATGTAGGTCAGCAATGACAGCAACAAGACAAGAGTGTGAACAAATCCTCATCTACAAAGATCTCCCTGAACTTCACACTGCTGTCCGACCTATCTATTTACCTACAAAATCAACTCTGGAAGCACTCTTTGTGAAGTAGGATACATACCAACCCCAAACCTTGATGATCAATGCACACTACCAATGGTGGCTCTCCCACATGGTGGATACTTACCAAGTTAGCACCGGTAGCTGGCATGTTAAACCTCAATAGCCTGGGGATAGCGAGCATAGGACACAAATGTCATACTAAAACTTTCTGCTACACTGATGTCAAGGCCATGAAAAGGTAGCACCTAACGCATCATGTAAAGGGTTAACAAATTTTTTATTTCAAAGTAGTAATAAAAGAGGCAACTAAGGGAAAGGTAAACCTACACTAATCTAACCTGACTACTACTAACCCACAACTGTCCCTAACTAACCTAAGTTAAACTTACTCTACACATGTAACGAAACGATCTAAACATCAACCCCCCACCCACCATTATGAGACAAGACACATGCAGGACAACACTTACTAACCTACACACATACTATACTATCTTAAACAAACATATATTTTTTTGAATATTTTTTTTTTTTTATTTTTTATTTTTGTAATTTTTTTTTTTATACAGGAATCCCAACATTGCCCCCCACCCACCCAAAAATATAAGATAGAAAGAATAAGGACCACCCACCCTCTTACCTAACACTAACTAAGCTAATTTCCTATACTTATCCTATAACTAACCCCCCAAACCCAACTAACAGTATGAAATAGGAAAGAGGTGAGAGGGGAGGGGTAAAAGTTCAGGAGGGCAAAATGACTACTGATTTGCCCTCCGTAGTGTGCGCCGGATGGAGCGCACCTTCTTCTTGACCTCTTTCATGTCCTCCGTCAGGTTGTCAACCTTTCGAATCAACCTGTCCAATTTTCGGGACAATGCCTGGAAGGCCGCAGGGTCGATAGGAGGGTCAGTGCTGGTTTGCGTGCCGGTGGAGGTGGATGTTGTTGCTGGAGTTGTGTGGCCACGGGACAGCCCTGCTCCCACCACACGGCTGGGTCCAGGTCTGGAGGAAGATGCTTGTTCCGTTGCTGGGTCCACTTGGGCAGACCTGGTGGATGTAGTGGCGGTGGTTGTTGGTGGCACCATTGGGGGAGCCTGTGGTGTGGCATACCACGCCCCGGACGCCCGATCCGAATGATATCTGCGGGCCATCCTCCAATACCCACACTGCACCTGCAGGATGTGCCTGTACCTCATCGCACGGCGCTCAAAATGGTCGCGATCTGCGGCACTCAGGTTTGCAGCTGTGAAGAGAAAAGGGAAATATTGAGCATTGAATTTACAGTGGGTTGAATACCACAATGGGTCATTTGTCCATTACTAGAAATGTATTGGTTGCAGCAATTGTTACAACATAGTTCACGGAAAGGCTCAGAGGAAGTACATGTGAATCATGCATACATAAGGGCATATCACACATAGCATATCCATGTCTCTACATGATGGATGACATCACCCTAAACTACTCATCCAAATTATACCTAAGGCATTAGACATTATGGCACCAGCTCTTCCGCATACTGACTTCACTACATATGTCATTCTATGTGATAACAATCACACTCCTCACTCAATGGCATTTGGAATTAGTTGTGTGCTAAGATTGAACCCCCGGCCCAGAATCATATGTCCACACTAGGGGCCAGATGTAGGAATTTTGAAAAATCAACTAGCAATTTGCAAAGCAGAACGGTGTCTCTGACACCGTCTGCGAGTCGCTATAGGGTCCCTAAAACCCACCTCATGAACATCAATGATGTGGGTTCCAAGTTGCCCCACCTTAGCAACTATGGGCACTCACGGGGGTGGAGGCCTGCTGGGAACAGCAGAACTCCATAGACGTGACTGCTTTTAAATAAAGCAAGTTTTTTTTCCCCAAGTGTAGGCCGTTTACCTGAAAGGAAAATGAGCTGCAATTAGTTAAAAATCACAACAATTCAACTTGGAAATTTTCACGGTAATTATTGGTCCCTTAGACCACTGGCTGTTTTGCGCAGGATTATTTTGGTCCACTCACAAAGGTGAAGTTTTACAATGAGGACCCCTTCCAGTCAGCAAGTTGGTTACCATCCACTTCAAGTGGATGATAACAGCTACTCACTTTGCAACCACGTACTCGGTTGCAAATGGGATTGCCTACCACTGTGAGTTGCAAGTAGGTCTGGTAAACCCCTTTATTATTTGCATTTTGAAAAGCATTTTGCTAATATGTACATGACCACCAAATACATTTTGGAATAGGAAACAGACGTTTGCAACTCACAAACAGAAATTTATGCCATTTGCAACGTGTAGACATTTTGCTACATCTGGCCCTAGGTACTAACTCAAGTCACAAAAGGTGTTAAATACGTGTAACATACTGGTTGCTACAGTCCTAGGTACCCTGTTTCACAGTAACATCCCAGTCTTTGTGGGTGGTGTGGGAAGAACAACCAACAATCCCATGTTCATGCACACCCAGGAGTGTGCAGAAAGTTCAACAAGTATGTGCCTTCACACACAACACCTATGAAGGGCTAGCAACACGTTGTAGTCAGCCCAACCTTGTCACATCCCAGGTCCACACATGTCAAAATGATATGACTTAGCCCAACATAACATACTATTAGTGAGGCATGTTTTACAACACACACAGAGGAGGTAGAACACCCATTCTCATGATTCGACAGAACACCTAGGCCATTGCACTCAAGTCACACACACTTCGAGTTCACCTTGTGGAAGTACATGCCCCCGGAAGATCCGACCTACAGTGTACACAGTCCATCCTCAACTAGGAAGAAGCACTTGTCATCAAAGCCATGTGCCTAAGCTATCTGGGAGACTGTCAGTCTGATATGCAGACTCAGTTAATGGCAAGTCCCTGACCAAGTCTAACATTGAGCAGTGTATTCCAAATGAGTCATACCATTCCCAATTGCCGCCCTAATTGAATGACCTACAGCCCCTCAATCTGAGAGATGACTAGGTATTGCTTTACAGAAACATTATTCCAATTTGATATCACACTAAAACAACCAAGCCAATGAATGGCCAGCACATCAAATCATGAATTCTCTTGAACACACAGTAATCCATCATGCTTCATTACCAAACAATGAAAATAGCACTCAGGCGACACTCACTGTAGGTATCGGGGTCGTCAAAATGGGCCACCTCTCCCACGGTGTACGGGGCTGGTCCACCTGTAAAGCATGAAAGGAAGAATATACTCAGACAGGGTGAACTGACAAATAATTTCTGTTACAATGACACTGTGTGAATATGACATGGTAATGATACACTTTCACACATGCTCATCCTGCATGGATGACTTTGTATTCAACATTATCATTGGATGAGTCTCCTGCTCCAGTGACACACTCTACTACACTCATGCAGTGGCCAGGACAGTCATGTGTCGTCCAAGTTAATCCTCCATTAGTATGGCCCAACAATAATGTTATCCATACATCTCAGCTTGTGCATCCCAGAGAGACATTCCAAAACTGGTTCCATGAGGACTGCATGACCACTCACAATCAAACAGGCTATGTGGACAGGTTCAACACACAGCAACCAGACACACATGTGACATATGTGTGGACAACATGACTAACTTCATGTGACGTGAAGGCAACACACATGTATAGCATCATCATGTGTTTCCAATTTTCTGTCTAGCTATGGCGTCTAGATATGTAGGTATGTTGTTTCTACATGACGTACTCACTGGCCATTATGACCAGTAGAGTACAAATAGAGCAGTTCACGTGTTGCTTTTCTGACACAAATGCAACACTACATTACATGCAGCTACAGGCATCTGGTATGTGTTGCAAAAATGAGCCATCGGACTGGTAGCATAGGTCTTCATACACATTCTGCAAAAAATACACATTAGGACACATATGTATACCTTTGTATCGCAGCATTTGCATCATTTTGTGACGCAGAGAGGGGGCTACTTAGCAAAATACAAATAGATGTTGGATTTTACTGCTGTTATTGCGTGTACATGTGTTGCAAAAATTGGGATTTATGTGTATGACCATGGGCCTAGGTTTCCCTAGCATTACACACAGTCAGCTACTTATTTTGCAGATTGGCTAACAATCATCACATGTTCACACACATATTTCTATTATTCCCATGTAATTGATTTGTACTCACCAACATGGCCACCAATCCGGAGTCCCAGGTGGTCCAGCAGGTCCTGTTCCCTGGTGATCAGATCTGCCCAGCGGTGCTTGAGTTGATGGACATTTCGCAGACTCCCGTAGACCCGGACCAGGTGATGGCGCACCTTCTCCCACCGGATTTTCCTCGCCTCCGTGTGATACCCCTGTATCACACGGCCCCCAGCCTCCAGCATCAGTGGGAGGAAATGGCTTACTAGCCATATGAACCCCCCCAATTCGTCTTCACCCATCCTGGACAGGCGAGGCCTACCTGACATATTGAGAGGTCTAAAAATGGACAAATGAAATATGAAAGTAAAAGTGGGAAATGGGGAAAGGTAGAGGTGTGAAAGAAAAAGAAGAAGGAGAAAAATAGCCCAACTAACCCCCCAAACTATGCTACCCACAACAGACTCCCACAGACAATACAAACTATCACAGGTATAGACAAAACAAGACTAAATAGACTGAGACAATGTTATACAACAATAATAGATTGACACTAAGACAAAATACAAGGCACACAGGACACTAAAGCAGTAAAACACAGGACAACACCTTTCACACAACCACACAGTCTAGATAAATCTGAGACTGCAAAGTGAAAGTGAAAGTTAACTCCCAGTACAGATTTGGTAAACAGGATATCCTATTACATCACTTCCTGCATAAAATGGCCGCCGTTTGTATTTTCCCGTTATGCGTCATATTTTCACGCATACACAGTTGTGCGTCAATTTTTTTACACGTACAGTAGTGCACATGATGCGGAGTGAAAAAATATGATATGAATATTAATAATTTTTAATGTACATGAGATGACCAACATATTGTCCATGTAGCGTCATTTTACCACGCATACATCATGGGCGTCAATTTTTTTACATGTACAGTAGTGCACATGATGCGGAGTGAAAAAATATGATATGAATATTAATAATTTTTTATGTCCATGAGATGACCAACATATTGTCCATGTAGCGTCAATTTTACCACGCATACATCATGGGCGTCAATTTTTTTACACGTACAGTAGTGCACATGATGCGGAGTGAAAAAATATGATATGAATATTAATAATTTTTAAGGTACATGAGATGACCAACATATTGTCCATGTAGCGTCAATTTTACCACGCATACATCATGGGCGTCAATTTTTTTACACGTACAGTAGTGCACATGATGCGGAGTGAAAAAATATGATATGAATATTAATAATTTTTAATGTACATGAGATGACCAACATATTGTCCATGTAGCGTCAATTTTACCACGCATACATCATGGGCGTCAATTTTTTTACACGTACAGTAGTGCACATGATGCGGAGTGAAAAAATATGATATGAATATGAATAATTTTTAATGTACATGAGATGACCAACATATTGTCCATGTAGCGTCAATTTTACCACGCATACATCATGGGCGTCAATTTTTTTACACGTACAGTAGTGCACATGATGCAGAGTCAAAAATATTGTGGATGTAAAATATACTTTGAAGGCGAAATATTAAGACACTTTTGGATACATTTGTATTTGACTCTGCATTGTGTGCACTCATGTACGTGAACAAATTATGACGCCCATGCTGTATGCGTAGAATATGGAGCAAATTTGTCCTTATGTCTTCATGTTTTTACCTTTGGAAAGGTGATTTGTCATGGTCAAACGGTGCGATGTGATACACATTTGTGTTTGGATATGACACATGTCTGTTGTTTTATGTATAGAAGGCATTCACACTGTAATGTTTGGGATACGTTGACTAATGTATTGACCATATTTGACGACATATTTGGTGTAATTGCTGATGGCTATTTTAAAATGATGGATGGGATACCATTATGTATTCCGTCTCCAAAATGTGTCCACATTTATGATGGTGATGCTTTTATCTGTAGTCCTAACAGGGAGTGGAAGAGTCACTTACAGTTTTTATGGGGCTAACCATGTCCCATTATGATTTTGTGTTTCAGATTTGTGTTGGACTTATGACATGGAGGCCACACATGTGCCTTATGCATGTGTTTAGTTCACAAGTACATGATTCTTGTATGTTTTGGGGGCGGTAGAGGTGGACTTAGGCCCCCAGCACCCTAGGATTTGACCATCCAGAATAGCTACTGTATACATGGAGTATATTTATTATATCATGGCAAACCTGCAGCAGCAGGCTAATGTAAGGCCATATGGTATGAATGACTGTTGACCATTCATTCATCTCATTAGCCCATTTGACGTTTGCAGTAATGATGAATTGGAGCTAACTTGCATAGCATTTTCCTATGACTATGTTTGCAAGACTCTCAGCGTTCCCGATGTGATAATGAGAATAATTTTTTGGTTGTCTGTGTCCCTTTCTGCATAAACTGGTTTAGTGTCATGTTACAATCTTCCTGCTAGGTTCAAACTGGGACACAACTGTGATGGTCTACTTTCAAATATTAGGTTGATTGTATGACATATGTGTACATGTGTGTGGGAATGTGGATCCACTATCACCTGTCTGGGTGTATGTTGTCACTGTAACTTCAAGGTCTCCGGCTGAGTTAGTGGCAGCTGATGTTGTACCAATTGTGTATTGCTCATATCACACACTTGAGAGAAGCCATTGATGACATGGTCACGTACACATGGATGGTCCCACCCTGTCTCTGAACACGTGTGATGTGACTTTCAAATGATCTCCAATTTTGGGCTGGATGAGAGACTGTTTCAGTTGTTTGGATCCGGCATCTGTAATTGTCACATTTGTACTCTTGTTGGGCTCTGTGTATGGTAATGTATCATGTCACATCCTACCCTCTGTGCATACATTTGTGATGTTTATTTTTGGTGTGATGAATGTTATAGCATTCTTGCTCAATGAGACGACATTCATCTTCAGCAATTTCAAACTAAAGGTGGTCTGAAATGAATAGGCCAAAGCATGATGTGGTGTTTGTTATCTGTGTTTATTTACAAGTGTGGAATACAAGTGATTATAATAACTTAAGTAAAAAAATTGTTGACAATCTGTTGGCGCCTACGCACTCCTGCTGCTGTGTTAGGTTGTTCCCCCTCCTGTTGCAGGCCAGCATCCTCCTCATCGTCATCCTCAGGCATGTCTGGGTCCGGTTCAAGGAGGGGAATGTTCCTTTTCACACAAATATTGTGTAATATGGCATAAGTGAGTATGATCTTACAGACCATCTCTGGGGAGTATAGTAGGCTACCACCAGTGATGTCAAGGCAGCGGAACCTTGACTTTAGGATCCCAAAGGTCCGCTCCACAATGCTGCGTGTCCTCTTGTGGGCGTCATTGTATGCCCGCTCAGCAGCAGTATTTGGGTTCCCATATGGTGTCATTATCCAAGGCTGGATGCCATACCCCTGATCAGCTGAAAGAAAAACACAGAATGGTATCAATTAGATGTAGGAGGCACTGTTGTACGTATCTTTGATGGCAGTAGTTGTGTTGTGTTGTCTGTGACTATTTTGTGTACTAATGTGACAACCTATGGTTGTTGGTGAAAACTTTGGCATTGTTTTTTTTCCTTGGCTGAGCAAGTGTTTGTTGGCTAACTGTTTGTCAGCAGGATGTATTGGTTTCTCAAGTACAGTGTGCCCTCCCTTACATTGTGACTTGTGACACAGGTGTCCGTGTGTCCTCACTGGGGGTGTGATGATAGTTCCATGCAGAGTTGAAACATGAAAGTGTATTAGAAATGTTCATATGAACATACCCAGGCCATCCCATCCCTTAGAACTTATGCATTGTATTCTGTACAGGTTATTGTGAGCCTTCAAATTTGCAAGGTGACATTTAGGCAACCACAGTCATTAATGTCTTCACACTAAGCTGTAGAGTAAATTCCAATGTGTGAGAGGTTCAATGGTGACTTGTGAAACATGGCTAGTGATCTGAGTACCTCAGTGTGTTCCTGTCTAGGTGTTGCTATTGTGGTGTATGGGTTGTTTATCCTAGAGGGTTTCTGTGCAGTGAGTATATAAGTAGATTGTTGTCCTTACCAACAAGTAGTCCATTGCCATACCGTCCATCCTGGAAGTGTTGGTTGATGGTGCAGTGACGGAAGATGAATGCGTCATGTACACTCCCAGGATATTTAGCCACGATGTTGCTGATCAGTCCTTGGTGATCGACTATGGCCTGCACGTTGATGGAATGTGTGTGCTTCCTGTTGCGGTAGAGGTGTTCACTCGCAGCAGGTGGCACAAGGCGTACGTGTGTGCAGTAGATTGCACCAAGGACGTGCGGGAAGCCACTGATGGCGTAGAACCCCTGTTTGGTTTCCTGCTGCTTCTGCAGTGTGTTAAGGAAGCAGATGTGGCGGGGTGTCAGTCCAATGATGGCATCCAGTACTTCAGGCAGGAATGCGGAGAAAGATGGTTGTGATATTCCACCAACCAGGGCACCAGTTGTCTGAAAGGAGCCACTTGCCAGCATGTGAAGTACGGCAAGCAGCTTTGTTTCTGTTGGGATAGTGCGTGGAGTCACTAAAGTGGGGGCCAATTGCTGTTCAATATTTGTCAGCAGCTGCTGAATGGCCTGCCAGTTCAACCGGTACCTCTGGATGATGTCTCGTTCCCTGAGGCCATGCAGGGTTGTTCTTTGGCGGAATATCCTCTCCTGCCTTCTGCGCTGTCTTTGGGAGCCCTGCTGTTGTTGTTGTAGCTGCTGTTGTTGCTGCAGGGCTCTGCGTCTACGTGCACGCTGAAGAAAAAGCACCTCCATGTCTCCCTGTTGCTGCTCTGCTGCTCTGCTGCTCTGTTGTTTGTTCTGTGTGTTCTGATTAAGTACAGGTGTGTTTGCACCACTTTAACGCCTGCCCTGACCCAGGCGTTAAAATTTCACGATATTCGTGCTTTGCGTGATTTTTTTGCACCGCCTGCCACGCGGGAGTGATTTTTGCCCGGAAGCATAAATACGACGCACCTCTGTGTGCGTCGGTTTTTGGACGGGAACGCCTACCCTGCATGTCATTAACGCAGGGCGGGGTGCAGCTTCCAAAAACTGGCGCACATAGCGCCATTTTCCTTGTGCGCCGGATCGGGCGTCAGGGTTTAAATATGGGGCAACGTTTGCGCTGAAAGTGCGTCAAAATTTTTGACGCACATTCGGCGCAAACGGAGTATAAATATGCCCCATTGTCTCCTAGTCTTTTTTCTTTTTTTGCTAAGTTATTTCATTGGATTTGATTTAAATGCTTAGATTCATGAAAGAATCCAGAGTGTCCTCCACACAAATGACCCATTTCTGAATTCTGTGTGACCTTTAGAGATGTGTAGCTTTCTATGGTTACTGGGGGCAATCTTTTTACAGAAAACCCTTAGTTTTTGTGTTTGAAAAGAGATACACTTTTTTGCACATCACTTTTACCCTTTCTTCCAAACAAAAACCCGCAAATTTTGAACATTTTGGTACATTTCTGCTCTTTTCTCTCATTTTCATGCCAATAAATTTTGCAAACCCTTTAGAATACCCAGCCAGTGGGAAAAAGAGGACAGGTTAGGCCTCAATACCTTTTGTGAAAAAAGTTATGAAGCTTTAGACTTGAACTGCCCGAAACATAACAAAAAGTGTTCTGCACTTGGGGGCTGAAAACGTAAGGGGTTGAAATATCTCCATATTCAATCAAACCTTTGCACAGTTATGGAGTGTAGTATAAGTAGTTCAAGCTCCAAAGGTTTGTTACAGCTCATTTTTGATTGTAAGTTATATTTCTCCAAAGATATTTCACTTATAGATGTAAGATAACATGTAAGGAAATGCCTCCTTGGCATGGTTACCCCCTGACTTTTTGCCTTTGCTGATGCTATGTTTTGAATTGAAAGTGTGCTGAGGCCTGCTAACCAGGCCCCAGCACCAGTGTTCTTTCCCTAACCTGTACTTTTGATTCCACAATTGGCACACCCTAGCATCCAGATAAGTCCCTTGTAACTGGTACCTCTGGTACCAAGGGCCCGGATGCCAGGGAAGGTCTCTAAGGGCTGCAGCATGTATTATGCCACCCTAGAGACCCCTCACTCAGCACAGACACACTGCTTACCAGCTTGTGTGTGCTAGTAAGAACAAAATGAGTAAGTCGACATGGCACTCCCCTCAGGGTGCCATGCCAGCCTCTCACTGCCTATGCAGTATAGGTAAGACACCCCTCTAGCAGGCCTTACAGCCCTAAGGCAGGGTGCACTATACCATAGGTGAGGGTACCAGTGCATGAGCACTGTGCCCCTACAGTGCCTAAGCAAAACCTTAGACATTGTAAGTGCAGGGTAGCCATAAGAGTATATGGTCTGGGAGTCTGTTTTACACGAACTCCACAGCACCATAATGGCTACACTGAAAACTGGGAAGTTTGGTATCAAACTTCTCAGCACAATAAATGCACACTGATGCCAGTGTACATTTTATTGTAAAATACACCACAGAGGGCACCTTAGAGGTGCCCCCTGAAACTTAACAGACTATCTGTGTAGGCTGACTGGTTCCAGCAGCCTGCCACACTAGAGACATGTTGCTGGCCCCATGGGGAGAGTGCCTTTGTCACTCTGAGGCCAGTAACAAAGCCTGCACTGGGTGGAGATGCTAACACCTCCCCCAGGCAGGAGCTGTAACACCTGGCGGTGAGCCTCAAAGGCTCACCCCTTTGTCACAGCACCGCAGGACACTCCAGCTAGTGGAGTTGCCCGCCCCCTCCGGCCCCGGCCCCCACTTTTGGCGTCAAGGCCGGAGAAAATAATGAGAATAACAAGGAGGAGTCACTGACCAGTCAGGACAGCCCCTAAGGTGTCCTGAGCTGAGGTGACTCTAACTTTTAGAAATCCTCCATCTTGCAGATGGAGGATTCCCCCAATAGGATTAGGGATGTGACCGCCTCCCCTTGGGAGGAGGCACAAAGAGGGTGTACCCACCCTCAGGGCTAGTAGCCATTGGCTACTAACCCCCCAGACCTAAACACGCCCTTAAATTTAGTATTTAAGGGCTCTCCCTGAACCTAGAAATCAGATTCCTGCAACTACAAGAAGAAGGACTGCAAAGCTGAAAACGCCTGCAGAGGAAGACCAGAAGACACCAACTGCCTTGGCCCTAGAACTCACCGGCCTGTCTCCTGCCTTCCAAAGAACCCTGCTCCAGCGACGCTTTCCAAGGGACCAGCGACCTCTGAATCCTCTGAGGACTGCCCCGCTTCGAAGAAGACAAGAAACTCCCGAGGACAGCGGCCCTGCTCCAAAAGAACTGCAACTTTGTTACAAGGAGCAGATTTAAAGACCCCTGCAACTCCCCGCAAGAAGCGTGAGACTTGCAACACTGCACCCGGCGACCCCGACTCGACTGGTGGAGAACAACCAACTCAGGGAGGACCCTCCGGCGACTCTACGACTGTGAGTAACCAAAGTTGTCCCCCCTGAGCCCCCACAGCGACGCCTGCAGAGGGAATCCCCAGGCTCCCCCTGACCGCGACTGTCTGAACTCCATTTCCCGATGGCTGGAAAAGACCCTGCACCCGCAGCCCCCAGCCCCTAAAGAAACGGAACTTCTGTGCAGGAGTGACCCCCAGGAGGCCCTCTCCCTTGCCCAGGTGGTGGCTACCCCGAGGAGCCCCCCCCCTTGCCTGCCTGCATCGCTGAAGAGACCCCTTGGTCTCCCATTGAAAACTGAAGGAAACCCGACGCATGTTTGCACACTGCACCCGGCCGCCCCCGCGCTCCTGAGGGTGTACTTTCTGTGCTACTTTGTGTCCCCCCCGGTGCCCTACAAAACCCCCCTGGTCTGCCCTCCGAAGACGCGGGTACTTACCTGCAGGCAGACTGGAACCGGGGCACCCCCTTCTCTCCATTATAGCCTATGTGTTTTGGGCACCTCTTTGACCTTTGCACCTGACCGGCCCTGAGCTGCTGGTGTGATAACTTTGGGGTTGCTCTGAACCCCCAACGGTGGGCTACCTTGGACCAAAAACTGAGAACTGTAAGAGACTTACTTACCTGTGAAAACTAACAATAACTTACCTCCCCCAGGAACTGTGAAAATTGCAGTGTCCACTTTTAAAACAGCTTATTGTGTTTTATGCAAAAAGTATACATGCTAAAGTAATGATTCAAAGTTCCTAGAGTACTTACCTGCAATACCTTTCAAAAGAGCTATTACATGTAAAATTTGAACCTGTGGTTCTTAAAATAAACTAAGAAAAGATATTTTTCTATAACAAAACCTATTGGCTGGATTTGTCTCTGAGTGTGTGTACCTCATTTATTGTCTGTGTGTATGTACAACAAATGCTTAACACTACTCCTTGGATAAGCCTATTGCTCGACCACACTACCACAAAATAGAGCATTAGTATTATCTCTTTTTACCACTATTTTACCTCTAAGGGGAACCCTTGGACTCTGTGCATGCTATTCCTTACTTTGAAATAGCACATACAGAGCCAACTTCCTACATTGGTGGATCAGCGGTGGGGTACAAGACTTTGCATTTGCTGGACTACTCAGCCAATACCTGATCACACGACAAAATTCCAAAAATTGTCATTAGAAATTGTTTTTGCAATTTGAACTATTTTTTTCTAAATTCTTAAAAGACCTGCTAGGGCCTTGTGTTAGATCCTGTTTAGCATTTCTTTTAGAGTTTAAAAGTTTGTGAAAGTTTGAATTAGAACCTAGAACTAGTTTTAGTTTCTTAAAAAGTATTCCAACTTTTAGAAGCATAATGTCTAATACAGATGTGAATGTGGTGGAACTCGACACCACACCTTACCTCCATCTACAGATGAGAGAGCTAAGGTCACTCTGTAAACTAAAGAAAATAGCAATGGGCTCCAGACCTTCCAAACTACAGCTCCAGGAGCTGTTGGCAGAGTTTGAAAGAGCCAACCCCTCTGAGGATGGCAACACAGAGGATGATGATAGTGACTTGGAGGGTGATTCCCCCCCACCAGTCCTATCTAGGGAGAACAGGGCCTCTCAAGCCCTGACTCCACAAATAATAGTCAGAGATGCTGGTTCCCTCACAGGAGGGACCAACAACTCTGAAATCACTGAGGATAACTCCAGTGAAGAGGACATCCAGTTAGCCAGGATGGCCAAAAGATTGGCTTTGGAAAGACAGATCCTAGCCATAGAAAGGGAAAGACAAGAGATGGGCCTAGGACCCATCAATGGTGGCAGCAACATAACTAGGGTCAGAGATTCTCCTGACATGTTGAAAATCCCCAAAGGGATTGTAACTAAATATGAAGATGGTGATGACATCACCAAATGGTTCACAGCTTTTGAGAGGGCTTGTGAAACCAGAAAAGTGAACAAATCTCACTGGGGTGCTCTCCTTTGGGAAATGTTCACAGGAAAGTGTAGGGATAGACTCCTCACACTCTCTAAAAAAGATGCAGAATCTTATGACCTCATGAAGGGTACCCTGATTGAAGGCTTTGGATTCTCCACTGAGGAGTATAGGATTAGATTCAGGGGGGCTCAAAAATCCTCGAGCCAGACCTGGGTTGACTTTGTAGACTACTCAGTAAAAACACTAGATGGTTGGATTCAAGGCAATGGTGTAAATGATTATGATGGGCTGTACAATTTATTTGTGAAAGAACACCTATTAAGTAATTGTTTCAATGATAAACTGCATCAGCATCTGGTGGACCTAGGACCAATTTCTCCCCAAGAATTGGGAAAGAAGGCGGACCATTGGGTCAAGACTAGGGTGTCCAAAACTTCCACAGGGGGTGACCAAAAGAAAGGGGTCACAAAACCTCCCCAGGGGAAAGGTGGTGAGACAGCCAAAAACAAAGATAGTAAAGATTCTTCTACAGGCCCCCAAAAACCTGCACAGGAGGGTGGGCCCAGAGCCTCTTCACAAAACAATTCTGGGTACAAGGGTAAAAACTTTGATCCCAAAAAGGCCTGGTGTCGTAACTGTAGTCAGTCTGGACACCAAACTGGAGACAAGGCCTGTCCCAAGAAAGATACCACTTCTAACTCCCATCCAGCTAAAACTGGAATGGCCAGTCTCCAAGTGGGATCAACAGTGTGCCCAGAGCAAATCAGGTGTCACACTGAAGCTACATTAGTCTCTGAGGGTGGGGTGGATTTAGCCACACTGGCTGCCTGGCCCCCTAACATGCAAAAATACAGGCAGCAGCTCTTAATTAATGGGACAAGTGTAGAGGGCCTGAGGGATACAGGTGCCAGTGTCACCATGGTGACAGAGAAACTGGTTTCCCCTGGCCAATACCTGGCTGGACAAACTTATCCAGTCACCAACGCTGACAATCAGACTAAAGTACATCCCATGGCTATGGTAACTTTAGAGTGGGGAGGGGTCAAAGGCCTGAAACAGGTGGTGGTCTCCTCAAATATCCCAGTAGACTGTTTGCTTGGAAATGACCTGGAGTCCTCAGCATGGGCTGAGGTAGAACTGAAAACCCATGCAGCCATGCTGGGTATCCCTGAACTGGTGTGTGTCAAGACTAGGGCACAGTGCAAGGCACAGGGTGAAAAAGTAGAGCTGGAGTCTGGAAAAATTGCCCAGCCTACCAAGAGAAAAGGAAAGTCAGCTGGGAAACCAGCTGCAACACAACACCAAAAAGAGAACCTCTCTTCTCAGGAAGAAGTTCTGCCCTCTGAGGGAACTGAGCCTATGGAGCTGGAACCTTATCAGGTTGAGCTCTTGGGCCCAGGGGGACCCTCAAGGGAAGAGTTGTGTAAGGGACAAGAAACCTGTCCCTCTCTTGAAGGCCTTAGGCAGCAAGCTGCTGAAGAGTCCAAAGGCAAGAAAAATGGAACACATAGGGTCTATTGGGAAGATGGACTCCTGTACACTGAGGCAAGGGATCCCAAACCTGGTGCCACTAGGAGAGTGGTAGTGCCTCAGGGTTTCAGAGAGTTTATTCTGACCTTAGCCCATGATATTCCCCTTGCTGGGCATTTGGGACAAACCAAGACGTGGGAGAGGTTAGTCAACCACTTCTACTGGCCCAATATGTCCCAGAAGGTTAAGGAGTTTTGCCTCTCCTGCCCCACCTGTCAATCCAGTGGTAAGACAGGTGGGCATCCAAAGGCCCCCCTCATTCCACTTCCAGTGGTGGGGGTCCCCTTTGAAAGAGTGGGTGTGGACATAGTTGGTCCACTAGAACCTCCCACAGCCTCAGGAAATATGTACATCCTAGTAGTAGTGGATCATGCTACTAGGTATCCTGAAGCTATTCCCCTTAGGTCGACTACTGCCCCTGCAGTAGCCAAGGCCCTCATTGGTATCTTTACCAGAGTGGGTTTCCCTAAGGAGGTGGTGTCTGACAGAGGTAACAACTTCATGTCAGCATACCTAAAACACATGTGGAATGAGTGTGGAGTGACTTACAAATTCACTACACCATATCATCCACAAACTAATGGCCTTGTTGAGAGATTCAACAAGACATTAAAGGGCATGATCATGGGGCTCCCAGAAAAACTCAAAAGGAGATGGGATGTCCTCCTGCCATGTCTGCTTTTCGCTTACAGAGAGGTGCCTCAGAAGGGAGTAGGATTCTCACCCTTTGAACTTCTGTTTCGCCACCCTGTAAGGGGACCACTTGCTCTTGTTAAAGAAGGCTGGGAGAGACCTCTTCATGAGCCTAAACAAGACATAGTGGACTATGTACTTGGCCTTCGCTCAAGGATGGCAGAGTACATGGAAAAGGCACGTAAAAACCTTGAGGCCAGCCAACAACTCCAGAAGTTGTGGTATGACCAAAAGGCTGCACTGGTTGAATTTCAACCAGGGCAGAAAGTCTGGGTCCTGGAGCCTGTGGCTCCCAGGGCACTCCAGGACAAATGGAGTGTCCCTTACCCAGTACTAGAAAGGAAGAGTCAGGTCACCTACCTGGTGGACCTGGGCACAAGCAGGAGCCCCAAGAGGGTGATCCATGTGAACCGCCTTAAGCTCTTCCATGACAGGGCTGATGTAAATCTGTTGATGGTAACAGATGAGGACCAGGAAGCTGAGAGTGAACCTCTCCCTGATCTCCTCTCATCAGACCCTAAAGATGGCTCAGTAGATGGAGTGATCTACTCAGACACCCTCTCTAGCCAACAGCAGTCTGACTGTAGGAAGGTCCTGCAGCAGTTTGCTGAACTCTTCTCCCTAACCCCTGGTCAGACACACCTGTGTACCCATGATGTGGACACAGGAGACAGCATGCCTGTCAAAAACAAAATATTTAGACAGTCTGACCATCTTCTTGCAGATGGAGGATTCCCCCAATAGGATTAGGGATGTGACCCCCTCCCCTTGGGAGGAGGCACAAAGAGGCCATTGGCTACTAACCCCCCAGACCTAAACACGCCCTTAAATTTAGTATTTAAGGGCTCTCCCTGAACCTAGAAATCAGATTCCTGCAACTACAAGAAGAAGGACTGCAAAGCTGAAACCCCCTGCAGAGGAAGACCAGAAGACACCAACTGCCTTGGCCCCAGAACTCACCGGCCTGTCTCCTGCCTTCCAAAGAACCCTGCTCCAGCGACGCTTTCCAAGGGACCAGCGACCTCTGAATCCTCTGAGGACTGCCCCGCTTCGAAGAAGACAAGAAACTCCAGAGGACAGCGGCCCTGCTCCAAAAGAACTGCAACTTTGTTACAAGGAGCAGATTTAAAGACCCCTGCAACTCCCCGCAAGAAGCGTGAGACTTGCAACACTGCACCCGGCGACCCCGACTCGACTGGTGGAGAACAACCAACTCAGGGAGGACCCTCCGGCGACTCTACGACTGTGAGTAACCAAAGTTGTCCCCCCTGAGCCCCCACAGCGACGCCTGCAGAGGGAATCCCCAGGCTCCCCCTGACCGCGACTGTCTGAACTCCATTTCCCGACGGCTGGAAGAGACCCTGCACCCGCAGCCCCCAGCCCCTAAAGAAACGGAACTTCTGTGCAGGAGTGACCCCCAGGAGGCCCTCTCCCTTGCCCAGGTGGTGGCTACCCCGAGGAGCACCCCCCTTGCCTGCCTGCATCGCTGAAGAGACCCCTTGGTCTCCCATTGAAAACTGAAGGAAACCCGACGCATGTTTGCACACTGCACCCGGCCGCCCCCGCGCTGCTGAGGGTGTACTTTCTGTGCTACTTTGTGTCCCCCCCGGTGCCCTACAAAACCCCCCTGGTCTGCCCTCCGAAGACGCGGGTACTTACCTGCAGGCAGACTGGAACCGGGCACCCCCTTCTCTCCATTATAGCCTAAGTGTTTTGGGCATCTCTTTGACCTTTGCACCTGACCGGCCCTGAGCTGCTGGTGTGATAACTTTGGGGTTGCTCTGAACCCCCAACGGTGGGCTACCTTGGACCAAAAACTGAGAACTGTAAGTGACTTACTTACCTGTGAAAACTAACAATAACTTACCTCCCCCAGGAACTGTGAAAATTGCACTGTGTCCACTTTTAAAACAGCTTATTGTGTTTTATGCAAAAAGTATACATGCTAAAGTAATGATTCAAAGTTCCTAGAGTACTTACCTGCAATACCTTTCAAAAGAGCTATTACATGTAAAATTTGAACCTGTGGTTCTTAAAATAAACTAAGAAAAGATATTTTTCTATAACAAAACCTATTGGCTGGATTTGTCTCTGAGTGTGTGTACCTCATTTATTGTCTGTGTGTATGTACAACAAATGCTTAACACTACTCCTTGGATAAGCCTATTGCTCGACCACACTACCACAAAATAGAGCATTAGTATTATCTCTTTTTACCACTATTTTACCTCTAAGGGGAACCCTTGGACTCTGTGCATGCTATTCCTTACTTTGAAATAGCACATACAGAGCCAACTTCCTACACAACACATTTAACATTTTTGACTTGAAAACCCAGGCACTGTTATTGGCATTTTCATTGTGCACCTTTGAAGGATAGTATATTGATTTTCCGTGATTTTTCTTCTTTCGATTTCTGTGTGTTGAAACAGCTTTCGCCATTTTGATGTTTTATTAGTGTGTTTCTAATTCTTTGCTTAGGAGAAGATGGCGTTTTCTGAGGTTACAAAGTAGCGATTTGAGACGTGCCTTTAGCAGAGCAGTAGAACTACACCAATGAAACGGAAATGGGCCTCGATTGTACACCACAACATGCGCAAACCTAAATTTTGACTATTGTAAATGCACCGGCTAGAAGATTAGGGAAGTGCAAGCTTTTGTTCATTCACTTTTTACTGTGGAGCACGAAAATGCTTATGTCCAAAAAGCACAAATTAGTAGAATCTTACACTGTAAAAACGCCCATATTTATACTTTTTTAGCGTCGAATTTGCGCTGATTTTTGACGCAAAATCGGCACAAACTCACTTGCGCCGATTTTGCATCAAAACGCGGCGCAAATGCGACGCTAAAAAAGTATAAATATGGGCCAACTTTTTAAATGTAAAATGTCTTCTATATTAAATCAATACAGCAAGTTAGGAAAGAAAAACAGCAAGCTAGGAAAGAAAAGCAGCGAGTTCACTTTTTCCCTTTCGGAAACTTAATGTTAGTGTTCTCTAAGAAAAACTGAAAACACAAGATTGGCATTTTCAGTGTATAATTGCATTTAACTTGTTTGAGATAGCCCAAATGTAGAGTTGTTTCCCTGCAAAGTAATCTTAGCAGGGAAATGCAAAGCAGAGCTCACCAGCCAACTCAGACTAGGAAACACCATGAAAGGCATAGTTGCCAACCATGTTAAAAATATTGAAAATGTATTCTCATTAAATATAGCCTTCATGAGCTAATAAAAAATTATAAAGTGTCTGGGGTGCATAATCTAAATACAAAATGTATTGGATAAAGAAATGTTGATTTAGGAGCTGTGAGAAAACAGGGCTAATTGGAGAGACCTCCTAACTTCTTGCCTCCATTTTTCACTTTTTGCTGGTGTTTTCCTGACTGTTATGGTGCCCTGGGTACTGCTAACCAGTCTCAGGGCCTTTGCTCTGTGTAAAATAAGTATGCAAATTAGGTTAATTGTAATTGTCTATGTCAACCTACCTATAAGTCCCTAGTATTGAGTATACCATGTAGGTTCAGTGACCCCAACAAAGGTAGTTCCCCCGTAGGTGCACTTCTGAGGTACCCAGTGTCATTATAAAAGCAAGCCTGCCTTGATGGCTGCTTTTAAACTAAGGTTATATGCAATTTCAACTTTGGAATTAAAAATACTTCCAAAGTCTTAAACTACCTTATTTTTACATATGTCACCCCTAAGGTGTGCCCTATGTGCCCCTAGGGTTGGGTATCATGTAACTATAAGAAGGGGCATTATACAAATTGTTTTATAAGCCCTGGTGAGGTAAAATAGCCACATTTGTTTTTCCTCACTGTAGTGAATGGCCTCCATAGGCTAACATGGGGAGACTTTATTTTGAATAACAAAGTCCCCATAAGTGACAGATACATTGAGGGGCATATTTATTCTCCGTTTGCGCCGAATTTGCGTCGTTTTTTTGGACGCAAATTCGGCGCAAAACTAACGCCATATTTATACTTTGGCGTTAGACGCGTATAGCGCCAAAGTATGAGGAAAGAGCGTCATTTTTTTGCGTGAACGCCTTCCTTGCGTTAATGAGATGCAAGGTAGGCGTTCCCGTCTAAAAAAATGACTGCGACGCAAATGCGTCGTATTTATACTCCCGGGCAAAAATCACGCCCGGGAGTAGGCGGGGCAAAAAACCGTGCATTTGCGCCGGATTTTAGCGCCTGGGTCAGGGCAGGCGTTAAGGGACCTGTGGGCTCAAAATGAGCCCACAGCTGCCCTCCCATGCCCCCAGGGATCCCCCCTGCCACCCTTGCCCACCCCAGGAGGACACCCAAGGATGGAGGGACCCATCCCAGGGACATTCAGGTAAGTTCAGGTAAGTATAATTTTTTAATTTTTTTATATATTTTTTTGGCATAGGGGGGCCTGATTTGTGCCCCCCTACATGCCTCAATGCCCAATGACCATGCCCAGGGGACATAAGTCCCCTGGGCATGGCCATTGGGCAAGGGGGCATGACTCCTGTCTTTACTAAGACAGGAGTCATGTAAATGGCGTCTGGGCGTCGTTAAAAATGGCGCAAATCGGGTGGAGGCGATTTTTTGGCGTCAACCTGACTTGCACCATTTTAAGACGCCCTAACGCCATTTTCCCCAACGCCGGCGCTGCCTGGTGTACGTGGTTGTTTTCCACGCACACCAGGCAGCGCCGGTCTGTTAGCGCCGGCTAACGCCATTCAATAAATACGGCGCCCGCATGGCGCTTCAGAATGGCGTTAGCCGGCGCAAAACTTTTTGACTCTAAACTGCGTTAGCGCAGTTTAGCGTCAAAAAGTATAAATACGGGCCTGAGTTTGGTATCAAATTAATTGTTATAATAAATCCCAAAACTTGTCATTGTTGGATTTGATATAACTAGTTCAGGTAAAGAGTTTTAAAACTCTACCTGAAAGTTGCCAACTTCAGCTCTGTAGTGCTCTTCTCTGATTGGCAGCCTGGCCAAGCTGCCTTGATGAGGTGTGAAGTGGCCTTAGCTGAACACAAAGCATGTGCCTGGGGAAGGAGATCTGCCCCAGCAGATGGGGAAGCAGGAGAGGGAAAGAGCAGCCAAACTGCTCTTCAAAGGCAGGGAAGGACATTTGGAGCAGCTCAGGACCTCCCTCATTTCCTGCAACCCCAGACAATCACCTGCCCTCTTGATTAGATTAGGAGAGGGCAGGAGAGGGGTGTGTTTAGGGTTCTTAGCCACACTAATGGGTGGGCTCAGCCAGATCTAATCTCCAAAAGTCAGTTTCAGCCATGATGGATTTTTTAAGAATGCTGCTCCCATTTTTTGCCACACTTCCTAAAAGGAACAAGACAAAGAAGAAGAAGAACTGCCCTGCTGGACCACTGGCACTCCACTTTGAAGGACTGCACCACCTGCACACTTGGGCATCACAACTAAAAGGACTTTGTCTGTCTTCTACTGCTTCAAGAATGGGCTCACAGTTTGCTACAGGTACAAAGGAGCTGCCCAGAGTCCTCTGCATCAGGTCCTGTAAGCAGAACCGAGCTGACCAGCGCCCAGTGGCCATTCGAGGATTCTGACCAGGTGCTGGGAATTGTATTCTCAACTCAAAGAACAACTCAGAGCTTCAAGAACCTCAGACCTCTGGAAGAAGATCCAGAATTTTGGAGCAACTCCATAAGTTGAAGAGGTGCATTGTGGGAGTTGTTGTCCCAGACCTCAAGCAGGCAAACCAGAACCTCTGAACCCATGCTGGTGCTGAGGAACACTTTACTGAATCAAGAAACACTCCTGAAAGCAAGTGTAACAGTGTTACCTCATGGGTGGCCTGAACTCTGGAATTTGTCCGTGTCCAGTGTGACCTTTTTCAACCTTTTAAGTGCCAGTTGTTTCTATACACTAGAAAACATTCATTCTTTAAAAATCAATATCTCTGTTTCCTCTTATCCAATTTATATCCTTTTGGTGTTATTTCAAATATAAAAATATAATATATTTTTATAAATTGGTGTTAGATTTGTACTGTGTTTTTTGTCTTATTTACTGTTCTGTGATTTTTAAATGCTTTACACACTTGTCTCCTAAATGAAGCCTTGTTGCTCATTGCTAATCTACCAAGGGTTCAGCTGGGTTTAATTTATTGAGACCTAACTGAACCTAAGTGGATGGTAGTGGCCTATTGCTAAGTGTAGGTACTTATCTGGGCTTACCAATAATCCACTTTCCAACAGGAACAGAGACTCATTTAATTTATTCAGTGTAGTAAAACATGTACGCTTCGTTTTTATATTTTTCCCATTTTTGAGTTATATTGTCTCAGTGGGTATGTGGTTAAGGGCTTCCTTTCACAGTTTATGTCATGTATTCAAGTTTATTTGGTATGTCAAATGTGCAGTTGTATGACATTACAACAAATGTCTTTACAACGCATGTGTTGATAAAATGCAGTTTTACCTTAAATAAATGTAAGACAAGAGGCATATGGCAAAGCAGGAACAGTCTGTTTAAACACAAAAGCTAGGACAGTGCGGTACAGAGTCGTGGTCTCATGACTGTCTCTCAGAGTTACAGTGTTTTGAGCATCTTTTTATACCTAGTATTGAGGTGCAATAAAAAAGATTAAATACATTCTTTGAAAAAGGAAACCGAGCCTAGTCATGTGGCCTTAAAACTGACCATCTAAGAAAGTGTGCAGGTGAGTCACAACATTGCGTGGATATAGTGTGGGCCAGTAGGTAACATGTCCAGATGGGGAGTAAGTGATCATCGCCTGTGGTGTGTGCTGTGTTCTGAGTGGCTGTGTGTTCCTAACCTGAAATATGCTCTCATTTCATTTATTCATTTTAGTTTAGTCTGCTTTTCAGTGGGATTTTTTTCTTTTTTCCTATTCAGCTGTGATTCTGCAAAACTGTTATTATTTTGTGCATGACATTTTACTATGTGCTTCTGCCAAAGGCTGACAAGATCAGTACGTGATAGTCCATCTAGTATCGTCGCCACAAGAGTACGTACACAGGCTGATACTTAGGCACGTGCCCACATCATGCCTATTTCACAGAACATGTTTCTTATAAAAATGTACAGGCCAAGGAAAAAGAGCAAGGTAATTTCAGGCAGGATACCCATTCATGTTGTATGCCATTTCACTGCTGACCTCAGACCTGCCTTAACAACCAACCAAGGAGACGGCAGGCAGACCCCAATTCTCAGGTCATAGTAGTGGGTGCTTCACCCATAGACTACATAAAAACAGATTATGCTTTATCAACATGCTATAGCTAGAAGTTAGGGGTTCAGGAGGATTCCGATGTACATGTTCATTCAAATATGCTCAGGTTTATTTTCTTCTCTCTAACTGTAACAATCCTAAATCCTGCTATGTCTCCTTGCCCTAATAATTGCAGCTTATATATTTTATCATAGATTGTAGTCTGTTCAATAATTGAAAACCATCCTGCATCTTTTCTTTTGCCTGTGTGTACGTATGAGACCTTTCCTAAGAAGAGAAAGGAGTGAGAATTGTCAACCACGACTTCCCTGAGAGGTGAATGAGTGTCGTGTCAGGCTGCCACAAATCCCCTTTGATTTCTATGTTTGGTTGAGGTGCTGCTAGCTAGCCAAAAAGGATGGGCCAACACCTGCCAAGACGGTGTGGGATTGACTCAGTCATCCACAAGCAGTGGTGCTGCTGCCCCGAATCCATCAGTCTCATTCAAATAATGAGAGACTTATGACATTGCGCTGCCAACATTGGTAAGGCACTAATTATACAGGTCGCTTCAGTATCTCTTCCTGACACACGCTACAGGTTCCCTAAGTTCAATTATACAGAGACATTCGTGGTCTTAGGGAAAATCCTCCTCGGCTGAATAGGGTGCACCTATCTAGGCTACAGCTTGTGGAAGCTTGAATCTTAAAAGGATTCCCCCGTTGGTGCTACCATCAGTGATACCTATTATTTTAATATGACATAATCAGTAAATATCCCAGAGAACTGAAGACAACCTGTCACAGAGTTTCTTTTAGCTAGTGGACTATCGAGTGAGGCCATGGATGTCACATTAATTGTTGAAGCTCACAATGCTTACAGAACAAACATATTTTACTTATGGTTGACCTTTCCAGCAATCACTGCAGACTCAAATATATTTCACACAAATAGAATAGTAAATGTACCACAACAATGTAGTGCATACCAATATTTACAAATACCTTTAAATTATCAATAACACCAAGATTGGTTTAATGGCTCCCTCCCACAACTAGTTAGATTAGGTCCTTTTAGCAATGACGGGCCAACTTGGCCAACATCAGACACAAATTCACCACATCCCAATGTGCAAGTTATGCAAGTAGCTAAAGTCCACATACTATGCAATGAGCTAGTAGCAATATAGTGATGCTTAAAATAATCGTAATGTAGACCTTAAACACTGCCCCAGCGAGGACTGCTCCAGTTATAAATCAATTGACCTTTACTGGAATAAATCCACAAGTTGCCTATTCAATGATAGGAAGAGTGCCCACTGAGTGGGGGAAAGAAATCAGTTCTGAATTGTGCAGTAAGCAAACCAGCTGGAAGCAGTTTCTCTATTAGGGACCACAAAATGACCAGAGATTTCTACCAATGTGCTTTCAGTTTGGAGTGGTTCCCTCAAGAGAGGATTGTGAAACTTGGGGCACAGTCTTTGTCACAATATGTAACCACTAGGCATGGTACATGGCACTTGTAAATTTACCAGAAGTGTTAAAACAAATTCAAAAGAACACAGAGTGGCATTGGTGCTTCACCAATGCCTCTGAGAGGTTCAGTTGGATCAGGAGCATGAGCTGCCAAAGATTATTTCCTAAACGTTTACTAGTATAGGTCGGGATAGTCTACTGGCCAGATCAACTAAACCTCAGCTACAAGTACTTTCATTAGGAGAGTGCTCAGCAAGCACAAGAGAGCTCTAAAAAAGGATGGGATAAAGAAAATAAAAAAGAAGAACACAAAGGGGAAAATCTCTGCCACCAGAGATCTTAGAGAAAAGATACAGCCTTAGAAATAGGGAAACTTTAAAAACACCAGTTAGATATTAATATGTACTGGCAGTCGCCCATCTCGTTCCTTCCAGGACATACCAGATAAATTGATTGACAGAGGAGGGAGGTCCGAACACCAAAGCAACTATGTGAAGATGAAAAAGGACTCAACGTTTTTCAGAAACTTTCACAAAAAAGGAAGAGAAACTTCCAAAACAAAAGACCCAATTTAAAAAGAAAAAGATAGCAACAATATTAGTCAAGGATATCACACATATTGAGAACATTGTTGAAGAACAGGACGTGGGCAGTGACTCTGCTAGACAGTGTGGCAGAGGTCACATTATGTCACTGGACTCTTATAGATCTTCTTGATGTGACGCCAACTTTTAACTTCCTTGAAGCTGAAACAGTGGACAGGCACGTCTCTCCAACCAACATGGTTTACAAATTAAATATCCAGATTGAGGGACACATAGAGCACACTATTAAAGTTTCCTTCTGGAGAAGATTAACACTAAATGATAACATTTTATTGGCACAAAAAGATTGGCCACCTGAATTTGTCCATGGGCTCCCACAAGGGGAAGATTTAATTTTGTCTTTTCTCTCAGCCCTGGTTCCAGTCATAGTAAATGAAGCCTACCCTGTTGATTGGGCTTTGTTACAGGCTCCTGCGCTGTATTGCAACCACGTAGGTTGGGGTGAAATTTCCCCCTACCATGTGATACTAATGAGATCAACTCTGCAAATCCAGACTCAATATCCAATTAAACATGAAGCTAAAGCACCAGTGATAGAGATTCTCACACACTAGAGCACCATGGAGTAATAGAACCCTGTGTCTCTGCAATGAATAACCTGTTATTCCCTGTAGCAAAACCTGACCATTCATTTAGAATAGTTTTTAATTACAGACACATGCACATTTACAATACAAAACACACACCTGAAAGCCAGAACTTAAGTAGCTTCAGTGAGCTTGGCTCTCAAAAGTGGTTTTGCCATTTCCTTCAAGGGTATAAGAACAGCCCTGGGTTCCCCCCCCCCTGTGTAACATCAATATTACACGATATTGATCCTGAGGCATCGTCCTATGTTGAAGATATCTGTATCACAGCACCACCCCTGGCGTGGCGGTCAGTTTATCGCCATACTCGGAATGACCTCCTCAGTCACATACCCAAAAACTATTTACACACCAATTTACTCACCTATACATCCACTTACATAGTCGTTCACACAACAATGCAGGCACTGTCATACCAACTCACGCCTGTTTACCAATTCATGTTCCCAACACTCAGACAGTCAATTACACACAGACTTACACACTTATACACCCAGTTATACACCCAGTCATCCACCCATACAGCCTCTCACATACCTATTTACAAGACAATACAGTCACTCACACACCCAGTCAGACAGTGACAGAGGCATGTGCACATCCACTCACACACCCACAGAGTACTCATGTATCCACCACTAACAGTGGACGTTACTTGCACACACTTTTACACACCTCAAACACCCACTAACACAGCCAATTACCAATCCATACCACCACTTACACACCCACACATTCACTCATACATCCAGTCACATGCCTACATGGCTACTTAAACATTTAATGACACATCCATAGAGGCACTGATGCACTCACTCAAAAATCCACTCAACCACCCACACCCAGCCACCCACCAAAACAGTCACTCATATACCCATTTATACACTCATACCCAGCCACATACACAACCTGTTACACACTGACATAAACACTTTTGTAGCTACTCATTTTTGTATAGTATGTAATCTAGTAGTATGTAATGTAAAATTAAATATATTCTATATTTGCTATTCTGATATTTACTTGTTTTTAAAGAGGAATAGATGATGGATGATGAGGTAAAAAGAATTAACAATTATGCTTGTTGACAGCATCCATAAACTGGACAACAAATTACATTTTTAGTGCAGCTGGCATATGGCATTTGCTACAGTGAGTGATCATTTCTTGCAGTTTTGGTGAATCAGAGGGGATGGTAACCATTTGGTGCTCTGGAACGGGTCCCACATATGATTCATCTGCTGATGATAATGATGATGCACCACCTCCCCTCTCTTTTGTCATCTTTTGACATTTACTTCTATGTATGATTTTCAGGTGTTTTCAAAAAGAAGATGCACCATCTGAATATTTTTGGCGCATATATTGAGTTGAAAACATTTTGGAAGAACTTTCGTTTTTCCCGAAGGGATGGAAAAATATTTTCAAACATTGGTGGAATTCTTTGGAGGTGGTAAGTCTTATTGTTCTTTGTACTGCTATTCGCCTTCTCTTCTATCATCAGCAGAAGACTTCTTGACTTTGAAACTCTTTTTCTTTTGATGGAAATCCAGAAAAATTATGGAGTCTTAGTTTCAGTTTGTCTTCAGAGAGATGTGAAACAGACATAATAACTGGTTTAAGGTGTGGTTTGCAATTTGGATGTGTGGAGACTTAGGCCCAGATTTAAGAGGGCATAGCGCCTCCTTGTGCCACATTAGTATAATTTGTTCACGCTAATGTGGCGGAACCAGGCTAAAATCACTGTGCCAAAATTTACAAAGTGGCACAATGCATGCATTGTACCACTTTGTAAACCCTTGCACCACATTTTGCCTGCGTCAGGGATAATGAATGCAAGGGGGGTGTTCCCACGTTAGGGGAGGCTGAAAAGATGGTGCAAGGAAATCTAAAAGATTTCTTTGCACCATTATTTTCAGCATTTTTAACGCCTGCTCAGATCAGGTCCTAAAGGAGGGGCTTACGATGGCCCCCTATGTGCTGTTCGGGGTTAGTGCCAAAATGTTGTCTTTAATCCTAAATAGCACATCAATAGCGTACAAAATTCTGATGCTATTGCCCCCTACCCTGCGCCATGGCATACTGTATTTTAAATATGGCACACACATGGAGACGGTAAGGGGCGGTAAGGGGCACAAGAAAAGTGGCGCTGCACTGGGTGCACTGCCACTTTTCTTAAATCTGCCCCTCAGTGTCTAATTTAGACCCCGGCACAGGGGTGGCTCTGTCACAATGGTGATGATTATCCCATCCACCGAAACATAAATCCCATTATATCCTATATGATTTATATTTCAATGGATGGTAGCCATCATCGTTGTGACGGACTAACCCACCCACCAGGATCTAAATCAGTCCCTTAGTGTATCCAGTGAGAAGTTAAGTTTGGGGTTTGTTCCTGGAATTGCAGCAGATTTGTAGTGGCATTGCAGCAGATCCATAGATCCATAAAATGATTACAAAAAAGAGAGACTTGTTCTATTGTATTATTCAGAAGTTTATATATATTACGTTACCTTGATTTGTTAATTGTTACTTTCAAATTGTATAATGACAATAAGTGTGTTAATGACATGTATTTATAAACTTTTTAAAATGTATGTTACTGAACTGAATGTATGGGTGAAATTGTAGTACACTTTTTATTTAAGAAAAATGGTGAAATTCACGAAATAATTAAAGGTTACAAGGACGCTATCGTTAGGAAATAGAATTTAAAAAAAACCTTAGAAAGTTGCTGAACAAAACAAAGGTTGCAGGGACAGTGTCATTAGGAAATAGAATTTAAAACTGAAAAAAACAAAGGTTACAGAGACGTTATAGTTATGCTCAGATTTTACACACAAAAATACATAGAAAGTCAGCAAGTATAGTTATCTGAGTTAACTATAAACTAGCCCTCAAAATGCACTACTTTTGACCTCACTTATTACATCACTCTTGACATGATCAGTGCCATCACTAATGACATCACTGATAACATCTCATATAATACCCCTACCACCCAAATACCCTTACCCACCATATAAACCTTAAAATACCTGAACCTCCCAAATACCTTTACCCACCCCTAAATCCTAAAAACAACCCTACCACCTAAATACCCTTACCCACACCTAAATCCTAAAAACAGTCTTACCACTCAAATCCCCTTACCTAAAATCTAAAATCCCACTTGCCACCTAATCTTCTTACCCACCCATAAGCCCTACAAATACCCTTACCACCCAAATGCCCTTAAATACCCTAAAACCTAAAATACCACTTGCCATACAAATTTTCTTACCCACCCTAAACCTTATGAATACCCTTAAAACCCAAATACCCTTGCCCACCCCGGAACCCTAAACACCAACTTGCATCCCAAATTATCTTACTCATCCCAAACCCTCCAAATACCCTTACCACCATAATGCCCTTACAAATCCTAAACCCTAAATGTGCCCTTAGCACCCAAATGCCCTTACCCATCTACACCCTAAAAATACCCTTATCATCCAAATGTCCATACACACCCTAAACCCAAAAACATCCTTACCACCTAAATGCCCTTAACCGCCCTAAACTCTCAAAATCATATTACCACCCAAATCCCCTTACCCACCCTAAACTCTAAAAACACCCTTAACACCCAAATCCCCCAACCCCCCAAAACCATAATAATACCCTCACCACCCAAATGTCCTTACCCACCTTAAACCCAAAAACACCCTAACCACCCAAATGCCCTAACCTAGCCTAACCCCTATAATATATTTCTGACCCAAAATGCCCTTTGTCACCGTAAATGCTAAAATACCTATACCACCCAAATACCCTTATCTAACCTAAACCCTAAAACTACATGTACCACCCAAATACCCTCCCCCACCCTACACCCTCAAAACACACTTACTACCCAAATGCCCTTGCCTACCCTAAACTCTCAAGATAACCATACTAGCCAAATATCTTTACCCACCCTAAACCCTAAAAATATATTTTTCACCCAAGTAACCTTACTTACCCCTAAAACCTAAAAATCCCATTGCCACCAAATGCTCATACCCACTGTAAACCCTAAAAATGCCCATACTCCGCAAATAACATTGTTGACTCCAAACCACAAATACACCCATACCTCTACCTTATGTTTTTTAGTTATCTTTAGCAAGGTGGTGATGGATCAGTTATTTTAAGATTGGAGAGAGTTGACAGTTTTTGTTTTGAAGAGGTTTCTTTTATGTATTTAATATTATAATTTTAGGAGGGGTTTTACATTTTACATGTAGTCTTTTTGTCCATTGAGACTGGGTTGCCTCAGAAATTTGTGGCATATCAAAAAACACCCGCTCAAAGGAAGTATTTCTTTTGAGATTCAGAAGTAGGCTTTAAGCTTACATTTTATTTTATTTGTTGTTAACATGGAACATAACAATCTTAAAATTTTAGATCGTTGTATCATTGTACATCATGCAAAATAATGTGTAGGACAAGCATCGTAGAAGGGTAGTGAGTTTGAGAGGATTCAATTTAGTGGACCTCTGTAGTGGCTTACTAACACATTAAGAACTATTTTTATTGTGTTCTTGACACACTGTTCAAGTAGTGTTTCATTAATGTTAGATATAAAAGATTCTAGATAAGAGGTTAATAAATAGATTTAAACTCGATAACCATTACTTATTCTAGTTTGATAACTTTCGAGAGTATATGAATAATGAATAAGAATTAACCTAGAGAAACATTAGATCCAGTTTTGTATTTGTTGAATTATTGCGGTTGATTCAGTTTTGGGAATCTTTTGTTTGTATTGAAGGCAATATTATGGAAATAACAGTTAATATGTTATAATTGTAAAATTGTTCTGAATGAAACTTATGGGTGATGTCTCAATTACTGTGTGTAAAGGGAAGTGTTTTGTTGTAGCATAGCTGATTTTTGCAATTCTCATCTATTTTGTTTCACGTCCTAAGTTCATTGGAATATATTTTAATTCAATTTTCCTTCTTTTTCTCTTTTCATTCCCTTTTTCCTTTTTAATTTGCAGCCCTGAAGTGAATGTGTCATGGGAAACATGTTGGCAATCATTCTAACATTTGAACAATAGTAAAAAGTTTTTATTAATCAGACATAAGTTGACATTTAGTGTGATTTTTCTTGGAACTTTCTTCTGATCATTGATATCTATCTATCTATCCGTCTATCTATCTATCTATCTATCTATCTATCTATCTATCTATCTATCTATCTATCTATCTATCTATCTATTTATATATAGCAATAGATATAGATCATGACTGGTGAAGGTCGAAACACGTGGTGTGTTTGGTATGCCTTTGAAATAAAGAAACACTAGTAAATAAACAGACACAGATTTGAACCTGAATTATGATCCAATAGCTTTACCAGTAGGCCAGAAGTGACCTTTCAAAACTATAACATTTGAACCAAACATCTTGCTAGTGTGACACTTTGAAGTTATTGTAAGGAGAGATCATTGCATTAACAATCTCTCTAAAGGGAGAGAGAGAATGACAGGACAGCAGGAGTCAGTTCCCAGCAAGCAAAATCAAACAGCTACCTCCCCAGGGGTGCACCTGGGGAGGTAGAAGTAGCTGGCACCTGGGGGTGGCAGTCCTATGGCCATAAATGCCTCTATCAGGGGAGCTGCACCCCCCCTCCATTACAGTACTTATTCCCTGGGAGGGGGTGGTTCCTAGAACAGGGGGTCCATGACAAACCACCTACATTCATTTATTTCATCCCCATGGAAGTGGCATTTCTGGGGGCTGTGGGGTGCTGCATGGCCCCCCTAAAATTGAATGAATTACCTCAGGGAGGTGGTGAGCTGTGAGAAAGTGGCATCTTTCTAGCATGGCTACCCCTATTTTTGGCCTTGTTGTCAGTTTTTGGCTGTGTGTTTTTACGGTCTCACTGGGATCCTGCTAGTCAGGACCTCATTGCTCATAGTTTGTGCCCTACATGTCAGTATGTTTTATTGTTTTGTCAGTATGCTTGAGTGTGTCACTGGAGTCCTGCTAACCAGAACTCCAGTGCTTATGCACTCACTGATTTCAAACTTTTACTTACATACTGGTAACCCAGTACTCCATTCCAAATTGGCATGCTGGATCCCCCTTATATGTCCCTAGTAAATGGTACCTAAGTAATCAGGGCATTGGGGTTCCAGGAGATCCTCATGGGTGGCAGCACTTCTTTTGCCACACATAAGGAACTCATACAAACACTTCTACAGGACTGCCATTGCAGCCTCAGTGAGATAGTGCAAACACTATTTCACAGCCATTTTCACTGCACCAGGTAACTTATAAGTCACCTATATGTCTAATCTTTAGTTCCTGAAGGCTAGGTGTACAGTTACTGTGTGTGAGGGCACCCCTGCACTGGCAGAGGTGCCCCCACATTGTAAATAGGTGTTACAGGCATGGAAGGGGTATCCTCCCAGAGCCTATGGAAATGCTTTGAAGGGCACAAATGGTGCCCTCCTTGCATATTACGGTCTACACCAGTTCAGGGACCCCCAGTCCCTGCTTTGGCACGCCACTGGACAATGGAAAGGGGAGTGACCGCTCCCCTGTCCATTAACACCCAAGGGGTGGTGCCCAGAGGTCCTCCAGAGTGTCCATGGGTTCTGCCATCTTGTTTTCAGGATGGTCAGGGAACTCTGGGAGCATCAGAGTGGCCAGTGCCAGCAGGTGACGTCATAGACCCCTTCTGATAGGTTCTTACCTGGTAAGGTGACCAATCCCCTTCGCAGGGCTATTTAGGGTCTCTCCTCTGGGTGTTTCCTCAGATTTGGTATTGCAAGATTCCAGCAGGACTCCTCTGTAACCTCTGCTTCACCTTCTAACCATCAGATCAACTGCAGAACTGCTCCAGGAACTCTACAACTGCAACAAAGTATCCAATGAGGCTACTTCAACTCTATAACTTCAGCTCCTGGCAGCAACTGCAACAGTTTCCAGGTTGTGCATGCTCTAAGGACTGCCTGTCTTCATCCTGCATCAGAAGGACTGAAGGAATCTCCCTTGGAGTGACGGAGTCGCTTCCCTGCTTCAGCAGGCACCTCTCTCCAGCGACAACCGGTACACTGGGACTCCTCTCTTGTCGACAGCGTGTTCCCTGGAACACAGGTGGTAGACCGAAGTGATCCTGACTGTCCAAAAGGTCCAGCTGTCCGAATTTGGTGGAGGTAAGAGCTTGCCTCACCGAGCCAGAGAGTACCCTGTGCACCACCTGTTTTGCACCTCATAGTGCTTCTGTGTGCTTCTTCCAGAAATCCTTCATGAACAACGTAGCCCAGGTCCCCAGGACTCATTCCTGTGATGCTCAGCTCCTTGAGTTCTCCAGCGGCATGGTATCCCTTTGTGTATTGCTACGATGACTATATTTTGCAAATCCTTTATCCCTGTGTCCCGGACTCCTGTGGGTGCTGCCTGGTCTTCCGGGGGCTCTCTAAAGTGCTGAGAGCCCCCTCTGTCTTCTCAGTCTGGGTTGAGACCCCCAGGCCCTTCCTGGCCCCAGGTAGCACCTTTTCTTGCCAACCGTGACATTTGCAGGAGCCAAGGCTTGCTGGCGGAATCCAATTATGAAAACCATCCTGCATCCAACGACTAGATGTGGGACATCTCTTGCACCAAGCAGGAACCTGCAGCTGTCTTCTTTTGTGCATTTCTGAGTTTTTCTTCCAACCGGAAAATCCACTTTTGCACCTTCAGCTGGATTAACAGGGGCTCTTGTTCCTCCTGGACTCTTCATCTGCTGTTCGATTGGTCTCTTCTCTCCACAGATCTTCAGGTCGAGGAATCCATCATTGGTGTCTTGCAGTCTTGCTTGGTTTTGGCATAATCCTTTACCACGACTCCTAGTGTGTTCTGAGGAAACTTGCTGTACTTTACCCCTGTTTTTCTGGGCTCTGGGGTGGGGTACTTTACTTACCTTTGGTGTTTTCTTACATTCCCAATGCCCCTCTACACATTACACTTGCCTAAGGGGGGAAATGACTTTCCCATTCACTATTTTAGTATATGGATTGTGTTGCCCCTAGGCCCATTCTATTCTATGGTTATTTTCACTATTTGCACTACTTTGTGACTGTGTACTTACCTGATCTTGGTTACTAGTGTGTATTTTATATGTTTTACTTACCTCCTAAAGGAGTATAGCTACTAAGATATTTTTGGCCTTGTGTCACTAAAATAAAGTACCTTTATTTTTGGTAACACTGAGTATTGTCTTTCTTGTGTGTGAGTACTGTGTGGCTACAGTGGTATTTCAAGAGCTTTGCATGCCTCCTAGTTCAGCCTTGACTGCTCTGCCTACAGCTAGCCCTAGGCAGTCTGGCTTCTAGACATTACCAACCTTTCAATAATAAGGGATAACTGGATCTGGTATAAGGTGTAAGTACCTTAGGTACCCACTACAAGCCAGGCCATCCTCCTACATGCTCCCCGGGGAACAGGGGGCCTGTGACCCCCCCATTTAACAAACTCATCGCCCCAGGAAGGTGGCAGTCTCTGGAGATGCAGGGGGGTTGTATTGGCCCCCACATTAATATGATATGATTTTCCCTGGGGAGCTGGCAGTCTCTGTGGCACAGGCGGGTCTCAGGGGGCCTCCCTGCACACATATTTGTAAGTGCCATGGGGAGGTTCCTAGGGCTGCGGGTAGGCTACGCACGTCCCCTGCATTAATTTATGAAGATTTGCCTCAGGGAGATCATGATCTGAGGGGCTTTCATGAGACTTAGGAGGGGGCTCTGTGACCCCCCTCCTATTTTTGTGCTATGCCCCTGGGACCTGGCAAGCACAGGAGGCCACACTTGTTTTTTGTTTTTTTTCAAACCACTGCAAAATGGCAGATTTACTGTGATACCAAAAATTGTATGTTTCCTTGTTTGATGTAACTGGTTCTCATGTAAAGCACTCCAATACCTTCAGGTCATGTTTGCACTATTAAACTGCAAAACAAAATGCAGTTACAGGGAATCAGACTGAATTTCATGTTTGTCTGGCATGGAGAACAATTGTTACTGAAAAAAAAGAACAAAGTCACTTTTCAGGGGAGAAATTGGGTTGTTGCTTGATTGGGATGTGAGCCATGGTCAAGCAGCAACCACAAACCTTGTTAGGGTGAGGCACAAGACAACCCAAATTATCCTGTGCTCAACCTACTGGTAGTTTGGCACTGAGCGGTCAGGCCTAACTTATTGGAAATGTGTAAAGTATTTCTTACAACACTTCAAACAGAAACATACCACAAAAGGCTCTCACACCAGTGTACAAAGGTAGGCAACATTTAATAAATAAAACCAGACAAAAACAACAACAATCCAACCAGTAGAACTTTAGTTCTGAATTGTTAAAGATTTCAGTCAAAATAGTGCCAAAAAGCAAAAAGCGCCAACTGTGAATATCTGGCTGTGGCAAACTAGCACAAAGTCACAAGTTCAAGCCAAATGTGATGGGGCAAGGGCCAGCTACAAGTTCTCAGTTAGACTCATTGAACAAAGTACCTTAAATGCTGGTTTGCGGACAGTTGTTAGGTTACATGTTATATATGCGTCATGCAGGCAAAGCAATGCGTTGGTTTCAAGATATGGCTAGGCTGTGATGCTAGGGCCTGCTTCATTGTTCTGGATCCTTTCAATGGGCTTGCAATGCGGAGTCTGGTGTCGTCCTCAAGGCTGCATCGAGAAAGGATGTGGCGGCTAACACTGAGGATGCGTTGCTCTGCAGCGGTTCTGAAGGCATTGTGGTGGTGGTGGGGGACAAGGGGTTCAATCTGCGCAGCAGGGGAGATGTGTTTGTTCTCCATAGAGAGTGGCAGAGCACATTAAGCCCTTTTCCAAGGTTCCAGGACTAGGGTGGCTTCACTTGGCAGTGGAAACTCACAGATGGTGTAGTTCAGGTACAGGTGCAAGATTGTTGGAAGCCTGTTATGTCCTGGAGGCTTCTGATCAAGAGGCCAGATTATTAGCCCTTGGATGTCACTCTGGATTCAGGGTTCAAGAGATGCTGTTCCAGTACTTCTCACCAAAGCAAGAGGGCAGCGGGCAGCTGGTCAACACAACAGGGTAGCAGTTCATTCAGAGCAGCTGTACAGCAGGGTGGCAATCATTTCAGCAGCACAACAATCCTTCTTCCTCGCACATTATACACATGTCTAGAAGCATACTGAAGTGGTGGTGTCTGAGGTGCAGTATTTATACACAGTTGTGCCTTTGAATCGGGGAGTAGCTTCTAGAGGCCTGTGTTTGAAGTGCACAGGTGCCCTGCCTTTCTACCCATGGCTCCAGACAAACTACAGGGGGTGGGCAGCCGTTTGTGTGCAGAACGGACATAGGGGGTCATTATGACCTCGGAGGGACCGCCGTGCTGAAGACCGCCAGTGGTGGTGGTTTTCCGCTCGGCGTATTATGACTGTTGGCAGCTCTCTGTCCTTTTTTAGATGGAGAGCCGCCAACAGCCATACTGGCGGGCGGCGGGGAAGTGGAGGTTGCTCCACCGCCACGCCAACAGAACACCGCCCACGGAATCAAGTCCTGTGATTCGGCGTGGCGGTGTTCTGTTGACGGTGTGGTGTCCCCATGGAGGATGGACGGACCAGGTAAGTCGATCGTCCATTAGGGGAGGGGCGTGGGGGGTGTTGTGTGTTGTGTGCGTGCATGGGGGTGTGCGTGTGTGTATGTAGAGTGGGGGTGTGAGTGCGTGTATGCTTGCGGGGGTGTTGTGTGTTTGGGAATGAGTGCGTGTATGTCTGTGGGTATGTCTGTATGGATGTGTGCATGTATGTTTGAATGTGGGTGTGCGTGTCTGACTGTGTGTGTGGATGTTGGCATGTATGTCGGTGTGTATGCATTTATGTGTGTTGGTGGTGCCTGTGTGCGTGTCGTGTGTGTATGAGTGATGTGATGTTGGGGGTCGGGGTGGGGAGGGGGGTCCTGCCACCTTTGGGGGGTGGCAGAGGTGGTGGGGGGTGTAGGGGAGGGAGTCGGGGTGGGGGTGTGGGGTGGGGAGACCCTGGCACTGATAGTGCTTACCGCCATGGATTTCATGGTGGTTTCAAACCACATGAAATCCACGGCGGTCAGCCGGGTCCAAATACCGCCGGCGGTATAGTGACAACTGCCGGGCTGGAGACCCAGGTCTCCAGCCCAGCGGTCGTCTCCGCCCCTGGCGGGAGGAACGGAGAAGCGGCGGATGGCCATGGCGGTAACCGCCATGGTCATAATTGCCAAAAAAAGACTGCCAGCCTGTTGGCGGTCTTACCACCGCTTCTCCGCCGTCCGCCTGGGTCGTAATGACCCCCATAGTCTATTCAAGAGTAAGTGAGGTTGGGTCCAGCTCCTACCTACCATACTGCAGTGATGGACCATTCAGTCACAACTAAGCTCATACATTGTGTATTGCTGTCTACGAGGAATACACAAACCCCACCTGTCAGCTACATCCAGTCACAGTAAGCAGACCCAGAGACAGTATGCAGACACCACATAGGAAGTGCCAACTTTCTAAAAGTGGCATTTTTAGAATTGCAATTCAAATTCAACTTCACCATAAGTTAGGATTTTACATTGTGATTGCAAGACGCCAAACATTAATTTGTTACCTATTTCTATTTGGAAATTACATGTATAAAATATAATAAGGTAATTCCAATGTTATTCAATGGGAAAGGTAGACCTGGCAGTAGTGAAAAATCAAAGTAAGAGTTTTTCACTACCAGGACATGTAAAACTTAAAGTACATATCCTGCTTTTTAAAAACAGTGAACCCTGCCCTATCAGACGGGTGACATATGCAGTAAAAAGGAACGTTTGGGCTTGGCACAGGGTTTACTTTACCAGGTTGACATGGCTGTTTAAAACTGTTCCCAAACAGACTGCAATGGCAGGCCTGGGACATGTTTAAAGTGCTACTTGAGTGGCTGACACCATTAGTGCTACATGCACACTTATAGCTTTTAATTTATAGGCCCTGGGCATAGGTAGTGCCACTGTACTAGGGACTTACAGGAAAATTAAATACACCAATTGGGAGTAAGCCAATTCAACATGTTTTATAAGAGAGAGCACAAGCACTTTAGCACTGGCTTAAGGTCAGCAAAAATGAAGTCAGCCAAAACAGGAGGTCTGAAGGTAAAACATTTGAGCAAAACCGCATCAAGGATGCCAGGTCTAACAGAAACATTTCAAACTTCTCTAACTGACTGCAAAAGAGCACGGGTTGGACACATCGAGTAGCTTAACCCCACCTCTCAAGTGGGGCTAAGCTACTCGATGTGTCCAACCCATGCTCTGTTGCAGTCAGCCTCAGTTTGGGCCTAGGTCCCATTCTCCCTTGAACACTGACCATAGCTGGCACGTTGGGCTTCTAGGCGCTATTTTCTCTTAAATCTTAAAAGAAAAAACTCAATCTTCTTTCCCTGTTTTGATATGTGTCCTTTAGGAGTAATTTAGATTTTTCAAGTTTTCTCTACTTTCATAAATTGTAGTGAGATTTGTATTGTACTGTGTTTTTGAATTTTTTTAGGTGTTTTGGTACTCTGAAATGGTACTTCTAGACACTACCAAAGTTACCAGGGGATGAACGCAGGTTGAACTACTGAAACCTTCAACTGACCAGGGCGGTGACTTTATTACTTTTATAATACATCAATCCACCACAGTTAATATTTCAGTTTCTCATATGGCACATAAGGAAAATAGCAAATTAAATTGATACTTGTCAAGACAATGATGATGTAATGGCAAAGAAAATATACATTAAATAAAGCAAACACTTTAATTTACTATCATAGAATTTTAGAGAGGTAGCATGAATGGAGTGAGTCCTGTTCTGTACTTGAACCATCATCATTTGTTGGTGTACTCTTGATTAATAATAGTGAGGTTAACTCAAATATGGTAGAAAGGTGTAAATTGCTATGAAGGCAACCGAGTAAACTGAAATATTAGAACCTATGTGTTGAACTGACTATCTGTTGTTTGATTCAAATTTAATGGCATTTTAGCATGTCCCTTTGAACCACTTGACCAATCTTGTCCATGCATTAATTTTTTGTTTTTTGCTTAAATGTGCTGCTTTGTTCACATTGTGCATTATTGTTTGGCTGCACTGCGACATGTATTCCATCACATTTTCTTTAAGGTCTCCCTTCCTCCTTTGTCCAACTACCAAATGTGAGATGTGCAGCCACTAATGAAACTGCTTTCCTCTCTGTTGAAAGCATTCAACATTTTCAACAAGGTAAAATGCTAAGGCTTTGGACTACGAGCTCCAGGGGTCATTTGGACCGGCCCCACCCACAGTGTTTAATCATGCTTGGAGAAGCTTGCATAAATTGGCGACTGGGCTCCCACTGCATGGGTGTTCATAACTATAGTGGGGCTTTCCTTTAGGACTACGAGCCCCAGGGCCACTTCGACCAGCCCTGCCCACAGTGTTTGATCGCACTTGGAGGCACATGAATACATTGATGACCAGCTCCCGTTGGTACCCACTGGCTCGGGATGAAACATAATTGCCTCTCTGTAGTTAGGTCTGATATTGTTCACACAAAAAGAAATACGGCCATCTTGTCAGCAAATGAGTATATCATCATATTTTTGATAATCCTATGAAATGTGAATTGCACACTTGTCATTATAGTGAGGGACAATCAACTGCAAACAGATTGAAATTATCCCCCCCAGGAGCTGGTCCAAGTGAGAGATGCACGAGGGACCCTCTGGTGCAGTTATCGACTCATAGGCTGAATGAACATTTGACTGAGTCATCTAATCTTGACAAAGTGGATTGACTGACTTCTGGGGATGACATTTATATTCGTCTGTCTTGGTAAAAGCTGCAGCATAACAATTGTGAAGACACAGCTGTGACCCCGGTTGATATTGATATATCATCTCTTGATTTATTAGACATTAACAATGGTGATTCAGCAATAGAGCAAAGGGATTCTTTATATCAAGTGAATGATAAGGGTGGTAAGGTCTTTTTGGGTCCATTACTCACACCATAGGGAGTGGCTCCCCGTAGTACTATAGTTACCCGTTCCAATATTAGAGGGACTATAGGGGTTCCAGCCCCAGGGGCCCTCTTAACGCTTGGAAATTATGTGGGTGTGAAGTAACTGCAGAGCCTAGAGGCCCTCTTATTAAGATGCCATGGAACCTGGCTGGAATCAAGTAAAAATTGTTAGATGCTGAAAGGTCGACTTACATCGAGGGTTGTGACATCTGTATGTTTCAGGATGCACGGGCCACATAGAAAACATTTTAAATTGTTGCACTTCACATAGCATAGAGGCCAAGCCACCAGATAAATTGGGGAGGGCCAGTGTTGGGATGTTAAACTTATTGAGGAATGATCCACCCAGTCCCCCCAAGATTATGCTAATAGACTCACCTGATGTGTTGGGTATTATTATACCATTCCCCTCTGGAGTAAGGATTACTTTTATTAATGTATATGTATGACAGGAAAATATTATAGCTGGTGATTTCAACAGCACATTTGAACCTTTATGACTTTTGAGTTGGGGAAGAATCCTTCTGTAGTAGGAAAATCATTGTTGCAATCATACGGCTACTGCCCTTAAAATAGCATTTCTGATAGTTAGCAGGGGTTTAAGTAATTGTAACAATCACACACTATGGGATTCCGAAAGGGCCTGACTTTCATGAGGGGAAGGTACTGTAGTGTTATTGATTATATCTTGCTTAATGTGAAACTGTGGGCTCTCCTAGGGGATATGAAAGAGGAAAATCATTCGGACAGTGACAATAATCCTCTGATTTTAGTTTTATCTGGGGAAGTGTTGAGGAAAGAAATTAATAACACCTATGTAACGTTGGTTCCTGAATCTATTGTGGACAATAATGGCCATTATCTCTCCTGGCCAGCACTAATGTCCAGCCAAAAAATGCATTCTGAGTTTTATGGCCTCTTTGCATTTATTTGTGTAGGTTCACTGGCAATTAACCTTCAGATGTCCCTATTCCAGATATACATAATCAGTTGTTTAAAGGATTACATGAACTTTTTTATGAGGAAAATCAAAGTAATGTGAGGGAAGGGAAAAATTGTAAAATTTCACTTGAGTAACACCACAAAGGAGGAGAAAAGAGAGGGAATAGTGGATGCTAGGCAGAATTAGAGCTCTCAGCAGGACAAAAAAAAGTGGGAGTATTTGATTTGGTGGGCTAAGTTGTTGGCTGCTAATGGGAGAGACATCCCGTTATTTTGGAAGTTGGTGTCCGTAGGAGGGTCTGAGAGTGGGATTGCTCATCACCACCAAATCCATCCTGACAGCGGGGTCTCTCATTTTACTAGTTTGTGTGCCTCTGAAGGTGTGCATAAGTCTGCATGTAATGAGGTTGAGGCATCTATTGAGGACTTCCTGTTTGGTATTGCAGTTGGGGGTACCAGAGGTCCAATTTCTTTTAGTTTTGATGATACTGCCAGGGCAATTGAGGCCCTGAAAAGTGCTAAGGCGGCCTGACCAGATAAAATTCCAGGCAACCTGTACGAGATGAAGCCACTCTTCTGGACTAGCTATATAAATCTGATATCTAATGGTATCTCAAAGGGAAGGGACATATCCAAGACCTGGAGGATGATGGAGATGATCCTGATTTATGAAAAGGGTGATGATACCCTCCTTCAAATTATAGACCTATAAATCTTATTGATAATCTCCCAAAAATGTTTTTGGGCAATAACTTGAATGCAAGAATGACTCTCACATGGTTAAAAAATTAAAAATCCCCATCTTACTTTCAACAGTTGACTCATTACTTGTACTTAAAATACCAATGGGGCTGCCGGTTCTCATTGATAGATTTGTGAATTTCTGTATGTCCAGAGGACTGGGGCTGAATGCAGGGAAGACCAAGTACATGGTCAGAGGGGAGTTAGGAGTATGCTAATTTGAGCGGGCAGTAAAGTACTGGAAAGGGTTAACTGTTTTGATTACAAGAGGATAAATTAACTAGTGAACTTAAATGGGAACCTCATTTAACTAAGTCCTCTCTAACTACGGAGCATAGATCCAATGCCATCATTAGATTATTCAAGACTACTAACAGTTGCTCTGTAACACCAGCTTTACCAGTATATCGGGCCAAAGCACAAAGTGCTGCTTTATTTGGTGCAGTGGTTTGGGGCCATTTTAATATGAGTTGTTTAGCTGTTGCAGAAAAAGAAATTGTAGGAAAGCTGCTATTAGTGCCTGCAAGCACCCCATTGCCTCCTCTTTAATTAGATCTTGACTTGCGGAGAGTAACTGATCTGGCTGTCCTAAAGCCTTAGGTGTATTGGGTCCATCTGTGGTCCACCAATGAATTGAGCCATTATAGGGATTCCTTTAGAGATCTGATATCCACGGCCAATGCTAGATGCATTGCTTAGGTGAAATCTGTGCATGATTGGCTGTATAGTTTGGGCCTAGGGAGGTTTTGGGATGAGCCGGACTTACTTTGCAAAGCTGATCTCAATGTGCTAAAGAATTGTTGATGGGAATATATCAATGAGGAGTGTGTTTTGGCTAGTGATAACAGTTCTTTGACATACAAATTTCTAGAGATCAAGCTCTTCCCAAGCTTTAAACCATTTCTTCATCAGATTACTCCTGCTCTTGCTAATAGCTTGTACATTTGCTTAATGCTTGGCTCGCTATCGTTGAGATCCTTCATTAGTAAATGATGCAGGGATACAGGATCAAGTGTTTGTTCCTCATGCGACTAGTGAGGATACCGAGGCACATGTTTGGTTCTTTTGTCTTGAGTACCGCGGGCTATGCAAAAAATAGATTCACCTGATCTGCCCGCTTTTAGGGGCATTTCGATACACACAACCTTTAAGAATTTTTTTTAATGATATGGTGGAAAACATTGTTTTTGTAGTTAGTAGGTTTTTAGTGAACATTTGGCACAAAAGACAAATGTTTTTCTTAACAGCTGACTTTTAATGATTCTCATGAATTTTCACAGTATTTATATATTTTACTTAGTTGAATAGCTTCATACTTATTGAGTCAAAATGCGGTAATTTATTTTGATGGCTGTTGACAACCGTATATGTTTGAATTTCAGGCAGTCAGGGGATTTCAGACGCTCTAAAACTATGAGATTCATGAAAAGTGCAATGATGGAAGTAACTGTTTATGAAGTTAGCTGATTCTTGGTGACTACTTGGTATAGTTTGCAAGTTTTTATTAACTTTTGACTTTTAATGATGGTAATGGATTTATACAGCATTTTCTTTTTTGCAAATTTGAACATAGTGAAATTTTGTTTGGTAATTTACTTTGATGGTTGTTGTGAACTGAATAAAGTATTTCTGCTACTACTATTTATTTATTAGGATTGTCTGGACATTAAAGTATTTACTTCTTGTTGTCCAACATTCTATATTAGTATCTTAATTTCTACATTTAAACAATAATTTGATCAAATGTCTGCATTAATCAGTTGTTTTTACAAGATTTTTTCAAACATTTTTATGTGTTCGCTCAGGCCCATTTGGCTTCATCTTTCAAAACTGATAAACACTAAAAAAAAAATCTCACTGATATAATACAATCTTAATTCTTGCAGAACATGGTATTTAAGTCCACAAGATAGATCAGTACATCAAATACTATTGCAATTAGCTGTTGCAAGCACAAGTTTGAATCCTGTCAAGTCTGACTTAATGATGTTTTATATCATTTAAGCTGTGATCTTTATTTTGCCTCTTTAAAGTTCAGTACCAGGTTTGTAGCTTTGAAATCTCTTTATTTTTCCTTTGTCTCTAAATATTCCTCCATATTTTTCATTTTTGTTTATTTCCAAGTTCCACAATCCATCTTAACACATCAAATACCCTGTCTGGTGCCTCTCATCAACATTCATGGTGTGTGAATGGGGATGTCCACTGTTATCTCTTTGCTTGCAATCCCAAGGAAAATACCCTCTTGCCCTTCACTGCACTCATTGTGGGTGGTAGCTACTGAATCTTATTTTTGGATGCCTAGTGAAAACTAGAAGTCCAAGAATAAACCATGGCACATCTCAACTTTAACTTTCTTCTGTGTTTATTGTTCCATAGTATATTGGTGAATATCCAAACATAGAAAGTTTATATCCATTCATAAATATGCAAAACGTGGAATAACAGCAAAGGCTGAAGTGATTCAAGACAATCCACAGCCACAGATGTAGCTGTTCAATACACTCCGACAGCCAACATGTGTTTCGTCAACAACTTGACTTTTTCAAGGTGTAATGTGAAAATTTGCTAAAGTTTATAGTGGTTCTAGTTACCAGAATGTTGTTGCATACTCAGTGTGTACAACGTTGATTCTGCATACATAAGGTCCAAAGAAAATCTTAGTGAGTTGTGAAATCCTTGGTAAGTATGTGTTTCCAAAGTATTTGGCTCAGACCATGGTAAGTCTGAAAATCCGTCCTGTATTGAGAGTTGAAACCGACCACGTGTGTTAGTAGATGCTTATTCTTGGACTTGTAATCAACTGTTAACCCTTTTGGGTTCTCGAAATCTACACCTTGTGGCTCGGTGTATAACCACTGTGGCAGTCCTTTGAACAAAATTGTTGACATTCTCTAAATATGCATTACGGTTGATTATTTTGCTTACTTGTTAGAAGTGCGCACCAATTCTTCACACAGCCACTGTTTTTGAAAACTAGAAATGTTTGCCAGCTGACCTCTCCATGAAAATTAACTACAGTCAAGTGGATCACATGTGTGTTTTTTTATGAATATCATATATACAAATATTATGTACAGTCCACTGCTATAGCACTTTGTGAAAGTTAGAAAAATGTGTACTGTAATTGTTTTGTGAACTACTACCACTTTAAAGAACACAACATCACAATGCATTAACCACCCACAACCTAGTTTCCTCTCTTCTTACTTTTTGACCTAATGCCTATCTTCGACCATGTACAGTGTTACACTTCATGTTGACTAAGTTCACTCTAGAGCAATATCACATACATCTGTATAAAATTTATTATTAACTAAAGCAATACTATTGTAATTCACAAGTTATAATTTAATTAACTAACAATTTATAAAATGTTATAAACTGTGTATCTTAAAATGTTTCCTACCCTATTCCCCTAGAAATCAAACATTCATAAAATAAATAAATAAAACATTTTTAATAAAAACATAATTCTTGAAATGTGTTATTGAATCCTGAAACAACACAATTTACCAAATTAATAACAAATAAATTCCAGTAAACTAATAATAACCTATAACAAAAAACAATAACACATTACAAAATATTATGTAATAATACATGAAACAATAATAAATACTTCAACAATTTAAACAAAGTAAAAATGACTAAAACTCGTGTGCTCTGTTGCATGTCTTATGTGCCCTTAGCTTTTCACCTCTTTGTTTATCCCTGTGCTTGGTACCCTGGTAACTGTAATATGCGCACACACAAACTCTCAGATATTGTTTTCTTTCTTTGAAGTCCCAGGTATACTGTGAGTGTACTATTAGTGCTATTTAGACATCTGTGAGATTTGTGAACTTTCCCCGCCAGGGACGTAATGGTTACGTCCATGGCAGCGCCCGTGTGGCGCCATGGACGTAACCATTACGTCCTGGGGCTGGCAGTGGGGGGAAGCGCTAGCGCTTCCCCCGAGGGCCGCCCCCCAACACCCCCAGGCCAGGGCTGAAAGGGGAATCCCTTCCCCTTTCACGCCCACCCCCCCACCCCCCCCATGACGTCAGCGCGCGATCGCACGCTGATTTCATGGAAAGGGGGAAAGACGCGCTGGAAGCCATTTGCTTCCAGCGCGTCTAAGGGAGAAGGTGAGTTTTTCACCTTTGTGCGGGGTGGGGGTGCTCTGAGAGAGGCATCGAGGGAAAGGAAAGGGTTTTCCTTTCCCTCGATGTCTCTTTGAGCATTCCTGCTGCCCGATCGCGATGCGATCGGGCAGCAGGAATGCCCACTAGACACCAGGGATTTCGCTATGTGTGTGTGTGTTTATTAGTGTGGGGGAGCGACCCCTTGGGCAAGGGTCGCTCCCCTTTGGGGGCAAATGTATTTTGTGTCGTTTCTGCCCCCCCTGGGGGCAGATTGGCCCTATTTTTAGGCCGATCTGCCCCCAAGGGGGGCAGAAAGCCACTAGACACTAGGGATTTTATTGTTGGTTTTTATTTTTTGTGTTGGGGGGCCGCCCCTTGGGCAAGGGTCGCCCCCAGGGGCCCACATGTATTTTTGGGCAGTTCTGCCCCCCTTGGGGACAGATAGGCCTATTTTTTTTAGGCCTTTCTGCCCCCAAGGGGGGCAGAATCCCAATAGCGCCAGAAATATTATGTTTTGTATGTGTGCTTTGTGTTGGGGGTTGGCTCCTTGGGCAAGGGTCGCTCCCCCTGGGGGGGCAATGTATTTATCGTCGTTTCTGCCCCCCTTGGGAGCAGATTGGCCTTATTTTTAGGCCAATCTGTCCCCAAGGGGGGCAGAAAGCCACTAGACACCAGGGATTTTATTGTTGGTTTTTATTTTTTGTATTGGGGGGAGGCCCCTTGGGCAAGGGTCGCCCCCAGGGGCCCACATGTATTTTTGGGCAGTTCTGCCCCCCTTGGGGACAGATAGGCCTATTTTTTTTAGGCCTTTCTGTCCCCAAGGGGGGCAGAATCCCCATAGCGCCAGGGATACTATATGTGTGTGTGTGTGTGCTTTGTGTGGGGGTGTGGCCCCTTGGGCAAGGGTCGCCCCCCCCAAAGGTGCAATGTAATCTGGGCGATTTCTGCCCCCTCCCCTTGGGGGTAGATTGGCCTATTTTTTTTTAGGCCCATCTTCCCCCAAGCAGAGAAGACTAGACACAAGGGAAAATGAAAAAATGGTTAGTGGCGGAGTGTTTGTCAACTGGCGAAGTATTTGCTTTTATGATAATAACAGTTTTTCTCCTTTTTGTTCTAGTTCAAAGCTTTTGCTGACTTTGCTGTGGCTTGTTGCAGTTTTGGTAGTAGTTGTCCTGCGGTTTGCGTAGTTGCATGTTTTAGGTAAGTAAATAAATTTACTCCAAGTGAGTATTGTTGCAATGCATGAATGACATGTTTGTAGGTGGTGTACTGAATGCAGGATTGTGTGTGAAATTGTCCTTAGAGTTATGCACAATGATTATTGTGTTGTCTTATGTCTAATTTGCTTTTTTTTTCTCTTTTTAGTGGGATATCGTTGGTGATTGCTGTGGCTGTGCAGAGTAGTTGCTGGTGAGTCAAGCTTTTTCAGGCAAGTGAGCAGTATAGTTTTTGAGTGTATAATTCTTAGTGATAAACCTATACTTTGTTACTTATCTTACACAGTGCTGGTTGTTGGTGGTGTATTTGTCCAGTTAATTTTTGTAGGAAGGATCATGGCTAGCCGTAGGATGACCGCTCAGCAGATTGTTAGTGTGCTTTTTTAGTCATCTTCTGACCATGAATATGAGACTGACTCTGCATCTGAGGCAGAGGAGGAAGTACAGGATTCTGGAAGTGAATTTTCTGTCAGAGATGAATCATCTGATGATGAAGCCACTCTCAGTGCTGATGAAGGGCCTGTTTTAGAGGAGGACAGTGATGTGCCAATGGTGCAGGAGCCAGCGGCTGAAAGGCTTCCAATTGGAAGACCTGACGCATGGGTTGCACCAAACATGGAGCAGCCACAGTTGCCTGCGTTTACTGGTTTTCCAGAGTGTCGAGTTAATACCGAAAACTTTTTGCCCGTCAACTTTTTTGAGTTGTTTATGGACGATATATTTTTGGAAGAGATTGTTGAGCAGACTAATTTGTATGCAGAGCAGTTTTTGAGGGACAACGCTGCCAGACTTAGGCCACACTCTAGAGCTAGCCGGTGGATTCCCACAAATCTGGAAGAGTTGAAAAAGTTCTTGGGTTTAACTTTTTTGATGGGGCTGATAAGGAAGCCATCGCTGTCTTCATATTGGTCTACTAGTCCCTTGATGGCAACTGCTATATTTCCTGCCATCATGAGTCGTAACCGGTATGAGCTTCTTCTTCGGATGTTGCATTTTGTAGATAATGCTTTAGCCTTGCCACGAGATCATCCTGATTCTGACCGTCTTTTTAAGATTAGACCTGTCCTTGATCATTTGGTAGATCGGTTTTCAGAGATCTATGTTCCAGGGAAAGAAATATCTGTAGATGAGTCTTTGGTCCTGTTCAAGGGTCGTTTGGTTTTTAGGCAGTACATTCCTAGCAAGAGGGCACGGTATGGAATTAAATTGTATATGCTGTCAGAAAGTAGTACAGGATATGTTTATAATTTCCGGGTCTACACTGGTAGGGATTCCAATATTGACCCCCCTGGTTGTCCTCCCACTTTTGGAGTTAGTGAGAAAATTGTGTGGGAACTTGGTAGACGACTGTTTAACAAAGGTCACCATTTATATGTAGATAACTTCTACACTGGAGTTCGGTTGTTCAAGGAGTTATTCAGAGTGGACACTGTTGCTTGTGGCACAATCCGCTCTAATCGGAAAGGCTATCCAAAAGAGCTTGTCTGTAAAAAACTTGAGAAGGGACAGTGCAGTGCCTTGCGGAATGATGAGCTGCTAGCTCTGAAATTTGTAGACAAGAGGGATGTATACATGCTAAGCACCATCCATGATGAGAGTACTTCACCTGTGGCTGTTTGGGGTCAGGTTGCCGAAGTGCGCAAACCTGTGTGCATCTTAGACTATAATAAGCACATGGGTGGTGTTGATAGAGTAGATCAGAGGTTAGAACCTTACACTGCTGCTCGTAAGTCTTATGTGTGGTATAAGAAATTAGCGCTTCACTTGTTCCACTTGGCAACTTTTAATGCTTTTGTTGTGTTTAAGGATAGTTCTCCAGAGTCAAGGATGACATTTGTGAAATTTCAGGAGTCTATCATAGCTAGCCTTGTTGTGCTGGAACAGGCAAGAGTTCCTAGAGAAGCAGTGGTGGAGGATGAGGCTAGATTGAAAGATCGTCACTTTGCTGAGCACATTCCTCCCACGGCCAAAAAAAACTTTCCTGCTAAGAGATGTAGAGTCTGTGCTCGAAGAGGTATCAGGAAGGAGAGTAGGATGTACTGCCCTGATTGTCCTTCAAAGCCTGGGCTGTGTGTGGGTGGGTGTTTCAGGAGCTACCACACACAGAAGAATTATTGGGAAATTCCGTGAGCGTAAACTGGTGTTTTATATTTTTATATGTTTGGTTTCACGGTTGGCATTAGTCATGTATTCAGTTAGAGCTTTTGTGTTTGTAGTTTTGTACTAATTTATGATTAGTGGTTTCTTTGTTGTTTAAAAACAAAAAAAAGGGGATGGCATGTGTAGGGTGGCGCTTGGCTGGCGGCGTGGGTGGGGTGGCACTGGGCTGGCGGTGTGGGTGTGGTGGCGCTTGGCTGGCGGTGTGTGTGTGGTGGCGCCTGGCTGGCGGTGTGGGTGTAGTGGCGCTTGGCTGGCAGTGTGTGTGGGGTGGCGCTTGGCTGGCGGTGTGGGTGGGGTGGCGCTGCGCTGGCGGTGTGTGTGGGGTGGCGCCTGGCTGGTGGTGTGGGTGGGGTGGCGCTTTGCTGGCAGTGCCGGCCAAACGCCAGTCCACACACTCATCAGCTGGTGTGATTGCTGTATCAGGCATGTGGGCGTATGAAAGTGATGGGCCCTTGACTGGCGCTGTCTGTGGATGCGAGTCTTGTAATGTGCTGGGCCCGTGGCTGGCGGCGTGGATGGTCTAGGGCATGTCATGTATGAAAGGTGTGTGAATGGACTGTAAAGCGGTTGGTGCCTTGTCGTGGCTTTACAGCTCACGAGCTGTGAGTCATTGGTTCAGTTTTTTGGCCTTTCAGTTATTACCAGTGCATTTCACTTTTGTGAAATCTCTTGTTAATAAAATTTGATCTACTGAACCATCACTCACCCTCGTGCCAAATCCAACCAGTATGTGTGGTACAAATGACAAAACCTGCTCCGCTGTAATCAGGCGTCGCAGCACACTTGAGACACGCTAGGTGCCTCGGGTGGGACCCCGATGATGAAGCATGCCACCAACTTGGTTGGTGGGTGAGGGGTCTTCTTCACATAACCTAAGTGTGTTTCTTTTCACAATTTTAGTGTTTGGCACATCACGGACGTATGTGCACACATCAAAGTGATATATTCCAAAAATACCTGTGTTTGGGGGGGAGGGCCCACCTATGTTTTTGGTCCTGGGTGCGGCCGTCATGTGGTGAAACCTACAAAACCCAGAAACTTTTTAAAACTAGGCACCCCAAGGAGTATAGGGAGGTGTGGCTTGCGTGGCTCCCCCAACATTTTCTTACCCAGACTCCTCTGTAAACCTCAAAATTTGCATAAAAAAGCATATTTTCCTGATTTTTCTTAGTAGGATCACCGCTCCAGCACAAAATTCCTACTCCCCAGTTTTCCCCTCAGTCTCCCAAGTAAAATGACACCTCACTTATGTGGGTCCCCAACTTGCTGTGCTATCCCTTCTATCCCTTCAGGTTTTGGGCCTTATTCTGTTGCAGGCACCTGGCCCACCCACACAAGTGAGGTATCATTTTTATCGGGAGACTTGGGGGAACGCTGGGTGGAAGGAAATTTGTGGCTCCTCTCAGATTCCAGAACTTTCTGCCACAGAAATGTGAGGAACATTTGTTTTTTTAGCCAAATTTTGAGGTTTGCAAAGGATTCTGGGTAACAGGACCTGGTCCGAGCCCCGAAAGTCAACCCTCCTTGGATTCCCCTAGGTCTCTAGTTTTCAGAAATGCACAGGTTTGGTAGGTTTCCCTAGGTGCCGGCTGAGCTACAGGCCAAAATCCACAGGTAGGCACTGTTTTCTTTCAAAAAATGGGATGTGTCCACGTTGAGTTTTGGGGCGTTTCCTGTCGTGGCCGCTAGGCCTACCCACGCAAGTGAGGTATCATTTTTATCGGGAGACTTGGGGGAACGCTGGGTGGAAGGAAATTTGTGGCTCCTCTCAGATTCCAGAACTTTCTGCCACAGAAATGTGAGGAACATGTGTTTTTTTAGCCAAATTTTGAGGTTTGCAAAGGATTCTGGTTAACAGAACCTGGTCCGAGCCCCGCAAGTCACCCCATCTTGAATTCCCCTAGGTCTCTAGTTTTCAGAAATGCACAGGTTTGGTAGGTTTCCCTAGGTGCCGGCTGAGCTAGAGGCCAAAATCTACAGGAAGGCACTTCGCAAAAAACACCTCTGTTTTCTTCCAAAATTTAAGACGTGTCCACGTTGCGCTTTGGGGTGTTTCCTGTCGCCGGCGCTAGACCTACCCACGCAAGTGAGGTATCATTTTTATCGGGAGACTTGGGGGAACGCTGGGTGGAAGGAAATTTGTGGCTCCTCTCAGATTCCAGAACTTTCTGCCACAGAAATGTGAGGAACATGTGGTTTTTTAGCCAAATTTTGAGGTTTGCAAAGGATTCTGGGTAACAGAACCTGGTCCGAGCCCCGCAAGTCACCCCTCCTTGGATTCCCCTAGGTCTCTAGTTTTCAGAAATGCACAGGTTTGGTAGGTTTCCCTAGGTGCCGGCTGAGCTAGAGGCCAAAATCTACAGGTAGGCACTTCGCAAAAAACACCTCTGTTTTCTTCCAAAATTTTGGATGTGTCCACGTTGCGCTTTGGGGTGTTTCCTGTCGCGGGCGCTAGGCCTACCCACGCAAGTGAGGTATCATTTTTATCGGAAGACTTGGGGGAACGCTGGGTGGAAGGAAATTTGTGGCTCCTCTCAGATTCCAGAACTTTCTGCCACAGAAATGTGAGGAACATGTGTTTTTTTAGCCAAATTTTGAGGTTTGCAAAGGATTCTGGGTAACAGAACCTGGTCCGAGCCCCGCAAGTCACCCCATCTTGGATTCCCCTAGGTCTCTAGTTTTCAGAAATGCACAGGTTTGGTAGGTTTCCCTAGGTGCCGGCTGAGCTAGAGGCCAAAATCTACAGGTAGGCACTTCGCAAAAAACACCTCTGTTTTCTTCCATAATTTTGGATGTGTCCTTGTTGTGCTTTGGGGTGTTTCCTGTCGCGGGCGCTAGGCCTACCCACGCAAGTGAGGTACCATTTTTATCGGGAGACTTGGGGGAACGCTGGGTGGAAGGAAATGTGTGGCTCCTCTCAGATTCCAGAACTTTCTGCCACAGAAATGTGAGGAACATGTGTTTTTTTAGCCAAATTTTGAGGTTTGCAAAGGATTCTGGGTAACAGAACCTGGTCCGAGCCCCACAAGTCACCCCATCTTGGATTCCCCTAGGTCTCTAGTTTTCAGAAATGCACAGGTTTGGTAGGTTTCCCTAGGTGGCGGCTGAGCTAGAGGCCAAAATCTACAGGTAGGCACTTCGCAAAAAACACCTCTGTTTTCTTCCAAAATTTTGGATGTGTCCACGTTGCGCTTTGGGGTGTTTCCTGTCGCGGGCGCTAGGCCTCCCCACGCAAGTGAGGTATCATTTTTATCGGAAGACTTGGGGGAACGCTGGGTGGAAGGAAATGTGTGGCTCCTCTCAGATTCCAGAACTTTCTGCCACAAAAATGTGAGGAACATGTGTTTTTTTAGCCAAATTTTGAGGTTTGCAAAGGATTCTGGGTAACAGAACCTGGTCCGAGCCCCGCAAGTCACCCCTCCTTGGATTCCCCTAGGTCTCTAGTTTTCAGAAATGCACAGGTTTGGTAGGTTTCCCTAGGTGCCGGCTGAGCTAGAGGCCAAAATCTACAGGTAGGCACTCCGCAAAAAACACCTCTGTTTTCTTCCAAAATTTTGGATGTGTCCACGTTGCGCTTTGGGGTGTTTCCTGTTGCCGCCGCTAGGCCTACCCACGCAAGTGAGGTATCATTTTTATCGGGGGACTTGGGGGAACGCTGGGTGGAAGGACATTTGTGGCTCCTCTCAGATTCCAGAACTTTCTGCCACAGAAATGTGAGGAACATGTGTTTTTTTAGCCACATTTTGAGGTTTGCAAAGGATTCTGGGTAACAGAACCTGGTCTGAGCCCCGCAAGTCACCCCTCCTTGGATTCCCCTAGGTCTCTAGTTATCAGAAATGCACAGCTTTGGTAGGTTTCCCTAGGTGCCGGCTGAGCTAGAGGCCAAAATCTACAGGTAGGCACTTCGCAAAAAACACCTCTGTTTTCTTCCAAAATTTTGGATGTGTCCACGTTGCGCTTTGGGGTGTTTCCTGTCGCGGGCGCTAGGCCTACCCACGCAAGTGAGGTATCATTTTTATCGGGAGACTTGGGGGAACGCTGGGTGGAAGGAAATTTGTGGCTCCTGTCAGATTCCAGAACTTTCTGCCACAGAAATGTGAGGAACATGTTTTTTTTTAGCCAAATTTTGAGGTTTGCAAAGGATTCTGGGTAACAGAACCTGGTCCGAGCCCCACAAGTCACCCCATCTTGGATTCCCCTAGGTCTCTAGTTTTCAGAAATGCACAGGTTTGGTAGGTTTCCCTAGGTGCCGGCTGAGCTAGAGGCCAAAATCTACAGGTAGGCACTTCGCAAAAAACACCTCTGTTTTCTTCCCAAATTTTGGATGTGTCCACGTTGCGCTTTGGGGTGTTTCCTGTTGCGGGCGCTAGGCCTACCCACGCAAGTGAGGTATCATTTTTATCGGGAGACTTGGGGGAACGCTAGGTGGAAGGAAATTTGTGGCTCCTCTCAGATTCCAGAACTTTCTGCCACAGAAATGTGAGGAACATGTGTTTTTTTAGCCAAATTTTGAGGTTTGCAAAGCATTCTGGGTAACAGAACCTGGTCCGAGCCCCGCAAGTCACCCCATCTTGGATTCCCCTAGGTCTCTAGTTTTCAGAAATGCACAGCTTTGGTAGGTTTCCCTAGGTGGCGGCTGAGCTAGAGGCCAAAATCTACAGGTAGGCACTTCGCAAAAAACACCTCTGTTTTCTTCCAAAATTTTGGATGTGTCCACGTTGCGCTTCGGGGTGTTTCCTGTCGCGGGCGCTAGGCCTACCCACGCAAGTGAGGTATCATTTTTATCGGGAGACTTGGGGGAACGCTGGGTGGAAGGAAATTTGTGGCTCCTCTCAGATTCCAGAACTTTCTGCCACAGAAATGTGAGGAACATGTGTTTTTTAGCCAAATTTTGAGGTTTGAAAGGATTCTGGGTAACAGAACCTGGTCCGAGCCCCGCAAGTCACCCCTCCTTGGATTCCCCTAGGTCTCTAGTTTTCAGAAATGCACAGCTTTGGTAGGTTTCCCTAGGTGCCGGCGGAGCTAGAGGCCAAAATCTACAGGTAGGCACTTCGCAAAAAACACCTCTGTTTTCTTTTAAAAAAATGGGATGTGTCCACGTTGCGTTTTGGGGCGTTTCCTGTCGCGGGCGCTAGGCCTACCCACACAAGTGAGGTATCATTTTTATCGGGAGACTTGGGGGAACATAGATTAGCAAAACAAGTGCTATTGCCCCTTGTCTTTCTCTACATTTTTTCCTTCCAAATATAGGAGAGTGTGTAAAAAAGACATCTATTTGAGAAATTACCTATAATTCACATGCTAGTATGGTCACCCCGGAATTCAGAGATGTGCAAATAACCACTTCTCCTCAGCACCTTATCTTGTGCCCTTTTTGGAAATGCAAAGGTTTTCTTGATAGCAATGTTTTACTCTTTATATTTCAGCAAATGAATTGCTGTATACCCGGTATAGAATGAAAACGCACTGCAGGGTGCAGCTCATTTATTGGCTCTGGGTTCCTCGGGTTCTTGATGAACCTACAAGCCCTATATATCCCCGCAACCAGAGGAGTCCAGCAGACGTAACGGTATATTGCTTCCCATAATCTGACATTGCAGGGAAAAATTACAGAGTAAAACGTAGAGAAAAATTGATGTTTTTTTCACCTCAATTTCAATATTTTTCTTTTTCAGCTGTTATTTTCTGTAGGAAGCCCTTGTAGGATCTACACAAATGACCCCTTGCTGAATTCAGAATTTTGTCTACTTTTCTGAAATGGTTAGGTTTCTGGGATCCAGCATTGTTTTCATGCCCATTCCTGTCACTGACTGGAAGGAGGCTGAAAGCACAAAAAAATGCAAAAATGGGGTATGCCCCAGTAAAATGCCAAAATTGTGTTGAAAAATTGGGTTTTCTGATTTAAGTCTGCCTGTTCCTGAAAGCTAGGCAGCTGCTGAGTTTAGCACTGCAAACCCTTTGTTGATGCCATTTTCAGGGGGAAATCCACAAGCCTTCTTCTGCAGCCACTTTTTCCAATTTTTTTGAAAAAAACAAAATTTTCACTGTATTTTGGCCAATTTCTTGGCCTCCTTCAAGGGAACCCACAAAGTCTGGGTACCTCTAGAATCCCTAGGATGTTGGAAAAAAAGGATGCAAATTTGGCTTGGTTAGCTTATGTGGACAAAAAGTTATGAGGGCCTAAGCGCGAACTGCCCCAAATAGGCAAAAAAAGGCCTGGCACAGGAGGGGGAAAAGGCCTGGCAGCGAAGGGGTTAATAACTTGCTGCAAAGTAACCCTGTTGATGGAATCCTAAGTTGAAGTCAATTAAGGTCCAAGAACCGTAGCTCTTTATGAACTCTGAGAGAACCGTAGCTCTTTATGAACCCTGAGTAAACTTACTGTTTGTTCTGCAAGGCATTATGGGGGTCATTATGACCTCGGCGGTCCCCGATGAGGGACCGCCGTGCTGAAGACCGCCGCTCGGCGTATTATGACTGTTGGCATTTTTTACCTTTTTCGGACGGAGAGCCGGCAACAGCCATACTGGTGGGCGGCGGGGAAGTGGAGGTTGCTCCACCTCCACCGCCACGCTAACAGAACACCGCCCACCGAATCACGTCCTGTGATTCGGCGTGGCGGTGTTCTGTTGACGGTGTGGTGTCGGCAGAGCAGCCCCCATGGATCCCGTCCCCTCCCGAAGGATCGACGGACCAGGTAAGTCAATCGTCCGTTAGGGGAGGGGGGTGTTGGGGTGTTGTGTGTTGTGTGCAAGCATGGGGGTGTGCGTGTGTGTATGTAGAGGGGGTGTGTGAGTGCGTGTATGCTTGCAGGGGTGTTGTGTGTTTGGGAATTAGTGCGTGTATGTCTGTGGGTATGTCTGTATGGATGTGTGCGTGTATGTTTGAATGTGGGTGTGCGTGTCTGACTGTGTGTGTGGATGTTGGCATGTATGTCGGTGTGTGTGTGTGTGTATGTGTGTTGGTGGTGCCTGCGTGTGTGAGTGAGTAATGTGATGTAGAGGGTCGGGGTGGGGAGGGGGCCCTGCCACCTTTGGTGGGTGCCAGGGGGGGTGGGGGGTGTAGGAGAGGGAGTCAGGGTGGGGGTGGGGGGTGGGGGAGACCCCTATCAGTGCCAGGGAAGGAATTCCCTGGCACGGATAGTGCTTACCGCCATGGATTTCATGGCGGTTTCAAACCGCATGAAATCCATGGCGGTCAGACGGGTCCAAATACCACCGGCGGTATAGTGACGGCCACTGGGCTGGAGACCCAGGTCTCCAGCCCAGCGGGCGGAATGGAGAACCGGCGGATGACCATGGCGGTAACCGCCATGGTCATAATTCCCAAAAAAAGACTGCCAGCCTGTTGGCGGTCTTACCGCCGCTTTTCCGCCTTCCGCCAGGGTCATAATGACCCCTATATTTGTTCCAGTGTTTTCATTCTGGGTGCTTTCCAAGATTTGAGAAAATTACAAATGGGTTAAGTGCTTTATTGAGTATTGTCTTGCGTATTGTGTTTTGTGTAATTTCTTAACTTATTATTGATACAAATTCTATTTTAAAACATTAATATATTATTGTGTTTTGTTCTCTAACAGAGCAAGATGAACTGTTACGTCTTTACTTCAACTCTGATGCTTTAATAATTAGAGTGAACTGATTTAGTACTTATGGACCAATGGGTGGAGAGTGCCACTCAAAGCTCGGCCATATAATGACATCTTTTCAAACCATCCCAAACTCACTGTATAAACATTGATACCTATCACTTGGTCAGACCATGCTGCAATACACTTTAGTCTGGACCTGTCAATTTTTAAACCTTTTGAAGCCTCAGCTGGGATGGTAAAAAAGTGGCACAAATTGAATAAATTGAATTATGCCGAGTGTTATGAATGCCTAGAATCTCCTAGGCCATTATGTCCGGATACTGCTAATGAAGCAGTAGCACTGTGTAGTAAATGGTTATATGATGCAGTCATAGAATTAGTTCCAGAGAAAAAAGTGAAAACATTTAGAAACCATCCCTCAGCTCCTTGGTTTTCTCACTGTTTAAGAATACTGAAATAGGAATGTTGTAGGCAAGAAACAATCTGGAGATCGTAGTGTGGAGTAGAGGATAAAGTCAATTATAAAAGTCTAATCCAGGAGTATAAAAAACCTACTGTTGAGGAAAAAATCTAGGTATTATACAGAGAGAATGAATCAGGCTGCTAATTCATCTAAAAACTCTTTAAAACTGTTCAGTTTTTGGCTAAGCCTAGTTCTTTGACTGGTCAACCCCCCAGTCAGTTCTTTTGTGATAAACATGTGACCTGCCTCAAGGACGAAGTCAAATCAGTCTTTGAAAAATTCGACCTTACTAGATCTTCTCATTTTCAGACAAAGGAAGTTGGCCTTCCCTGCTTGAGGTCAGTTGAGCTGCTCAGCTTCCCTCCCTTTGACAGAAAACCAGGTGGTCAAACTAATTCTGCAAATTCTGGTGCGCCCTCAGATCCGTTACCACCTAAAGTGATGCACAAAGTAGTTTACAAGATAATACCTTCTATTATAAATGTATTTAACAATGTGCTGTAAAAATGATGTTTCCTTTGGAGTGGAAAAAAGGCTCCGGTTTACCATTGCTAAAAATATAATTATCATCCAATATCTCATCTTCATTTCCCTACTAAAGTTATTGAAAAACACACTAATAAAAGTTTGTCAGACTTTCTGAATAAAAATTAAATTCTGAGTTAGTTTCAGATCCGGCCACAGCACTGAAAGTGCTTTAGTTGCAGGGTAAGAAGGAATCAAACTGACTATGGACAAAATGGGAAAGCTGTGGTTGTCCTTTTAGACTTCGTCATGGCTTTCAATACTGTGAGTCATGTGGCTTTATGCGAGTGGCTAGCTGAAATTGGGATCACCAGTTCTACTTATGACCTGCTCTCCCCATTTTCTAGAAGATCTTGAGCAGCGGATTACCCTGATGGCCTTCAATTCTGTAGCCTTTACTTTGCCTTGTGCGGTCCCCCAAGGGATTTTACTCAGCCCTACACTGTTCAATTTATATGTGGCCCTTTTAGCCCAACATATTTATTAATTTGGTTTTACCACTGTAGCTTAAGCTGGTGATACTCGAATTGTACTTTCTATCTCTGGCAGAAGTGCCAGATGAGTTACACAAATGTATGCAGGCTATTGTAAATTTGCTGAAAAGTAATTGTTTAAAATTACATTCACAAAAAACAGAAGTTATTTTATTTGGAAAAGATGTGTTTTCTGGAACTAATGTTTGTGGCCCCAGTCCCTGGGTTGTCCACCTGTGCCAGTTCCGAAGGTTAGGAACTTAGGTATTATTTTTGATGCAGAATTATCTGTTGTGGATCAGATTAACAAACTGTCATCATCCTGTATCTTTGTTGTCAAAATGTTGAGGAAAATGTGACCTTTTATTCCATTGAAGCAGCAGAAATTGGTGGCCATATCCCTAGTGTTATTTCAGATTAGACTATTGAGATGCAATATATTTGAGCATTAATCAGAGACCATTAAATAACCTTTATTTACTGCACAACTCCATGTGTCACCTTCTTAAGAAACTGCCAAAGCATTATTCAGTTAAGGAAGCTCTATCAGCTCTTCACTGGCTCCCAGTCAGAAAGAGAATTGTGTGTAAATCACTATGATTGGCACATAAAGCACTCTATGGAAAAGTTCTGGAGTACTTCAGGAAGTCATTTACATGGTATGTGCCATCGAGACCACTTCAATCTGCCACAGCAAGAGCAATCTGGATTTCTAGGATTAAAAAAGCCAACTAGGGAAGCTGTAGTTTTGTTCATATTACCCGTCAGGCCTGGAATAGACTACCTCTGCCAATTAAATGGCAAGAAAATGTAGGGCCTGTTTATGAGTTTGGTTTCCAAAGGGGAGGTTGCCGCCATAGTGGCTACCTCCCTGGCAGGCCCATTATGCCATTCCCACTGGGATGATGGGCAGAAACTAAGGTTGTGGCTCGTCAGCCCAGTGGGAATGTTTTTTTCCCATCAGCCCAGCGGGAAAGTGGTGGCAGCATTTATGTTGGCTCATAATCGAGCTGGTGGCAATGCTGCTGCCCGCAGGGGGCGCCAGCGCCCTCGCAATGCTCACTGTCTACACAGCAGACGGTGATCATTGCGAGGGTTCTGGGCAGGGGGACCCCTGCACTGCACATGCCGGGTGCATGTGCAGTGCAGGGGCCTCCCTGTGGCCCAATGCACCTGTTCTCCACCAGCCTTTTAATGGCAGTGAAATCGACATGAAAAGGCTTCTGGGAAACCAGGCCATAATCAGCGGGCCTTTGCTGCATGCACCCAGCAGAGAGATCAGTATACTGGTCTGCCCACCAGTGTGTTATTGTGGCAGTAGCACCACCACAGCAGCGGTAGTCCTGACCCCACTGTGAGCCTGGTGTTCTAGTGACCGTCAGACCCATAATCAGGCCCATAGTCTGCTTTTGTAAGCAGTTGAAAACCTGGCTGTTTGCAGAATCTTTATATCCTCAGCATTTCATACACCTTTTTTGTTGCTGTTGGATGTGGTTGCTTGCTTGTGCCAAAACACCCTAGGGCATTTGCACACTTTATAAATTGAAAAAAAAAAAGTTTAAGTTGCTTTGCACCGATACAGGCTCTGTACCACCTCTTATGAGATATGAAATGACTAATTGTTAGACCTGGCATCCTTGGCATGGTCTCCCCTAACTTTTTTCTTCTACTTCCCAAGTTGTTTTCTGTGTGCTAGACTCTGTTTTTGCTGTTTTTGTTACTCTCTGCACTTTACCACTGCTGATCAGTGCTAAAGTGCAAGTGCTCCCTATATAAAGTGTATGTGTAATTGGCTTCTCCATGATTGGCATATTTGATTTGCTAGGAAGTCCCAAGTAAAATTCATTAGAGGTGCCCAGGACAGGTAAATCAAATGCTATTAGTGGGCCTCCAGCACTGATTGTGCCACCGACATTATTAGTCCTGCAAACCTGTCTCAGACTTGCCACTGCAGTGTGTGTGTGCAGTTTTAAACTGCTAATTCAACTTGAGAAGTGTGCCCATTTGCCAGGCCTAAACCTTCCATTTTATAAATGTAAGGCACCCCTAAGGTAGGCCTTAGGAAGCCCCATGGGCATGGTGAAGGGTATGTTAAAGGTGGGACATGTACTACTGTGTTCTTTTTTTTTAGATTGTTAGTTTGAAAATGCCACTTTCAGAAAGTAGGCATTTTCTTGCTCAAGCCATTCTGTGACTCTGCCTGTTTGTGGATATTCTGTCTTGGTCAGTTTGACAGCTGGGTTGTTTATGCATCTCCTCTAGACAGTGTCACAAAGGGTGCTGGGGATTAGCCTTCATGATGAGCCATCTACGCTAGATTGGAGGGTGTGGTCACTTACACCTGAATGGGCTGTGCCTGCCCTCACACAATGTGGTCTCCCACCCCTGGTGTGTGTCTGGGGCCTGGCCAAGGCAGAATCCTGTGAACTTTCCTTTGAAGTTTGCCTACTTGAAAGGCAGAAAGGGGTATAAGTAGTGGACCCAAAACCCCAGACATTAGATTTCTCCAAGATCACTTCTGATTCAAGAGGAACTTCTGCCAAGGAGAAGAGCTGAAGAGCTGCCGAGAAGTGCTGCCCCTGCCTGTGACTGTGCTTTGTTGGGCTATCCTGCAGTTGCTGCTCCTTCTTGTGAAAGAGTACTAAGATTGGACTTTGTGGTATATTCCTCCTGAGAAGAATCACCAAGGGCTTGGACTGAGCTTGCCCCCTGTTCTGAAGTCTTGGGCCATCAAAGAAATCCTCTGCCCACACGTGGACTTACTGCTGAGACTTCTGCCCTGCCTAGTAGTGTCTATTCCAGTCCCTGGGCCCTTGAAAGGAGAAGTTGGTGGAAAACCAAGAAGATCCAAGAAAACCAGCTTCAGACGACTCCAGACTCACGCTGCTGCTGAATCCTGTGACACCGCCTGCAACTGATTCTGTGGTCCTTGCTGGAATGTGATGACCTCGCAGGCCCGATGCTGCTGTAGCCTCGCTGAAGTCTGCGACTCCGTGAAAGTCACCTCACCGCGTTGTGACTGCCAGACATCGACTCCGCCAGAAGTGTGCGGATCCAACATTTCGCACAGATGCCGCCTCACCTTCACTGCTCCGCAGCAAGGACCTGACACCTCTTTGTGACGCCTCAGTTGCTTTGGTCCGCAGCACCAGAACCAACGCCACATCAGATCCAGTGACACCACAATCCCTGACTCAGTGCACGTGCTTGTTTCCTCATTTTCACAAGGTACTGTTCCTGGGGGTCTGTGTGACTCCGTGACCGGTGTCATTGGCATCGGATTGTTGGGAACAACTCCATCATGATGTATTGATATCACCTTATTGAAGCCTTTGTGTTTCTAAGAGCTATTTTTGTGTTGGATTATTATTGTTTTGGTCTTGTTTTGTTCAGATAAGAATTGGCTATTTTGCTAACCTGATGTTGAGCCATTTTGTAGTGCTTTCACTGCATGTATAAATACTTTACACATTGCTTCTGAGTTAAGCCTGCCTCCTCATGTCAAGCTAACAAGAGGGTGAGCAGGGGTTAAGTGAGTGTGATTCTTCTTTACCCTGACTAGAATGAGGGTCCTTGTTTGGACAGAGGGCAACATGACTGCCACACAAAGGCTTCCTTGGGATTGGACTTGTATTTGTAAGTGGCATACAGTGATCAAGTGTACACTACTATTTCTAGTACAGACCATCATGTCTCAATCTGGAGATGCCCCATCTGGAGCTGTTTTTAAGTTGGAGAAGCTGGAAAGTTGTACAGGATCTCCGCCAGGAAGGAGGACCTGCAAAACGAACTGTGGGCCTGGGTGACAACCAAGGAGGCTGGGGGCACACAGAGGGGGAGTATGAGGGGGAGGAGGTGCAGAGTGTCCATAATGTGGTAGTGGATGTACCTGTTATGCCTGAGGGGAGGGCCTCCAGGGCAGGTAGTAGTGTGTCATCCAAGGGTCTGAGTCCTGAAGAGTTACATGACCCAGTTGGAGTTAGAAAAAGTTGAGGATGAACATTGAGAGGGAAAAGGAGGAGAGGAGGCTGGCCATAGAAGAGAAGATGCTTCACCTGGCTCATGAGCTTAGTTTGAGGGAACTAGATCAGAGGAGCCAGTCTAATAGAGATGGTGGCAGCAATACCACAGTGCAGCCTGAGAGGAGGGAACACATTCCCAAAGACTTAGATAAGGATAATAAGATGGAGGATGACATATACTTTTGGTTTAAGGGGTATGAGTCTGCGCTCCACTTGAACATGTTCCCTGAAGCACATTGGGAGGCGGGTCTGTGGAAGCACTTTGAGGTAGAGGGGAGGGATACTCTGACATCCTTAGGAGTTCCTCAGGGGCTCACTTACTCTAACATGAAGGACGCCCTATTCACAAGGTATGGTCATACCCCTGAGACATATAAGGGCAAGTTTAGGTCCTACAAAAAGGAGGAATCCCAAACATGACTAGAATGTGTTGACTCTTTTTGCAAGTCATTGGATGGTTGGGTGAAGGGCAGTAAGATAACAACTTATGAGGGGCTTTACAACTTGATTGCTTGGGAGCACTTGTGCAGTCTTTGTTTTCCAGAGCTGTGCTAGCACCTGAATTACAGTGTCACGTAGGTTATCATTATTTTAATGAGACTACTGGATTTGAGAGGCAGAATCACCTGTGGTGTCTAACCCACTACAGGTGACACGTGTCGCCCTAATCTGTTTTTTTTTCCAGCTAACTAGCAGTGCCTCATCTCTACCCAAGAGCAGGGAAGATTGGGCAGCCAAGCGCATGACACAATTGACTCCTCGGGGAAATCGTGGTCATTCAGATCTCATCCGTTTCTCTCAGTTACATTAGTATCACATATACAGTGACAAGCAGAGGCAGTATAAGTTTCAATAAGGTTTTAATGAAGCAACTCCATCTTAGATAATAAAGCATGTACTGCAATAACCAGGACGATAAAGCTTGACAGGATTAAAATTGTGACAAGGAGAGTAAAGCATAGAAATAACTCTACCATATTGCCACTACAGTCAATAGACTAACTCCTACCTATATTAGAGCACAGCATGTTAAGCTCTAGTTCTGCCCTTCAGGTTCCCCTGGAAAGACATCTTCCCCCATACCTGAGCAAAGTCAGAAGTCTGCATAAGCAGCTGTAGCGAAACGTTCAGCAATCAGCATACAGTTGTGGTCATCTGGCTGGAATCTCCCTCCAACGTGTATGGGACAGGGAAGTGTTTTTATAAAAAAAAACAGCTGATGTTCTGAGAAAATGTCCTTACGTAAGGATGTGTATGTTTCTATGAATACCAGAGACAAAACATTCCCACATTTACCGGCAACCTACCTTACTGCAGCCTTGAGAGAAGCACAGAGTGAAAGAAATATCTTGTTTAATAACATCGTACTGGCCTAGGCAAAGAACAGCTAGATAGAGAGAAATAAAACAAGACCGCAGATGTGGCTATTGTTAAAAAAAATAAACAAAGCTGAATAAAATATATCTGGATTAAAGTGCACAGCAGCAGACCTAGGGCATGATTACAACTTTGGAGGAGGTGTTAATCCATCCCAAATGTGACGGATATACCACCAGCCGTATTACGAGTTCCATAGGAGATACAATGGACTCGTAATACAGCTTGTGGTATATCCGTCACATTTGGGATGGATTAACACCTTCCTCCAAAGTTGTAATCAGGCCCCTAGTGTGCTAAAAGAATGTGCATGGAGCTATAACTAAAATGGATACACAACACCCTCCCCTTGTCGGGTGAAGGTGGTTCAAAGACTAATTATGTAAAAAAACTACTAAAACTAAGATATATACAAGAATGTCAATAATGCCAAGTTTAAAAGACACTTGAGCATATATAAAAGGACAATTAAAAATGTTAACTTGTGGTGTAAAAAGGCCAAATTTCAAGAGTCATAGTCATTTTGGAAGTTGCCAACCGAATCCGGTACAATTGAAGACAGGAAATCTTCCTTTTCAGCAGGTGTAAAAGTAGGAAATGCATTGCCAACAAGGACCAAAGAGCATTTTTGTTCCATAGCCTGAGCTTCAGCCAAGGCAGCAGCATTCTGTGGTGTGCCCAATAATGAGTTCAGAGCTGCATCCTCCAGGAAGGGCAACTCAAAAGCAGCTTTCCGTAGCAAACACACCCTCAACGCGCATGTCTGCTAATGAACTCTCTGCAAGAACATTAACAGATCAGCGTCCAATGAAAGCAAGCGCTGTGTAGAAAGACAAACTTTCAGTGCATGTTCGAACGAGTACCAGAGGCACCGAAACATGGGCTGCACACAATGCAAAACCAGTCTGAATGACAGAGACCAGTCACACTCCAATTGCTCCAGGAGTATTGCTCCAAAGTATTGCATCATGTTCACGACACAGTTGCTCTGGTGGAAGCATTTTCATTAGTCCTTGTTGCAGCGGGACAGCCATTGCACAGAAAAAGTAGCAATAACAAAATGCTGCGTATTATAGCCAAAGTTCTTGGAAATCCCGGGAAAATACTGGAGAATATTGAGTGGCTGTATGATGATATTATATTGAATATAGAGGAGAAGGGTGAACAAAATCAGACCCAACAGCCTTAAAGAATTTTGTGATTCCAGTAGTATTGGACGCATTAAATATTTGTCCCACGAGCTGACCAAAGCTAGACACTTTGGTGTCTAACTAAGTACTAAGTTGGTACTTAAAAGGGACTGTATATCTGCTGACGACCTTGCCATCTGAAATGCGTAGGTCTCGCGTGCAGATATGAGCACCATGTGTTTTTGGAATAATAAAGCCTTGAGTCTGCTCAACTTGTCAAAAATCACATTTGAAGTAGCAATATGGGGCTAAATGTCAGCTACCACTCTTTGTCTAGTGGGAGGAAAAAGTACATTCCCGAAACATGTAACAATCTTAGAGATCGAAACAATAAAAACTATTCCGGCTCGCATCCAACAACAGTCTTCACTACTGAGGAGAACATAGCTGCCATTTGAAAGCACCAGGAACACAGGTCTAATCAAGAGTAGTGGAACTACCTTCAGATAACAAGCCAAATTTTCTGCCAAAGTTTTACATGCCCCGTGCAAGGACAGCTATTTACTAACCATTGAATGGCGGACAGAAGTCTCATATTCACTACTGCTAAGAAAGACCTGTCATGCCACTGAGACATTTGTAAGAGAAGGGCAGCTCCCACACCTCATGGATGAAACTATCTCCCAGCCTTTCATATCTGCCTACTGGAATGTGTTTTAAACAGGACGTGAATTGGAGTGATAAAATAGGCAGATTAATGACCCCGTGTATTAACCACCCACAATTTCAGCCACAGTAAAAGGGAACTTTTCTAACTTTTAGATGTTTAAGATAACATAAGTCACTTCTTTCTTAGCCATTAGTTGTTGTTGTCTTGTTAAGTTAAATGCAGAAAATATGTCCCTTGTGCTAACGTGTTGCCAGGGCATGCGACCTGCCTTCAATGTTGGAAGTGTCCATCCCAACTGCATTATGGACCTTAGTTGATTTTGTCCATGGTGTAAGGAAGACATATCACTTTGCATTATGTCTATCGCAGAAGAAACAATGTTTTTTAATGTGTATATCCGGTCGGACAGGGTATTAATCCCATTATCTACAACAGCTAATGCCTTATGTAAATGTTCCTGGTCTATTTGGCTTAACTGGCCAGCAGCTTCTTGTTGGGAAAGCTTCCAAATTTCATAATATACTTCATATAAGAAACACTTTCAGTGTTGTTTTCAGGGGCCTAACAGGAAGTCCTGTAAGTCAGTGTTATGTGACAGGAGACTGAGATGTTCTCTAACAGCATCTAGTAAGGAACTGTTCAACCATTGCTGGCATAGTTTCCCTACACAGTATGTTGTTACTATGCCTGCATGTTCAGATGATACATAGCATGAGTCCATCCTATTAGTTCTAAAACTCCCCGTGGAGTTTATAAAATGTTTATGACATCCATTGCTATCTATTGGCCACAATAACCACCCATCAGGACATGACAGTGAAGCATTAAATGTTCCATTCTGGACCCATTCATCGAGCTGATCTTCAGTTGCAGTTATATATTTTTGCCATTTGTGAAATTTTGCAGGGGCATGAATACTGGGCGTATTCAATTGCTTAATCTCTTCTAAACCTAAAAAATTTGTTTATTGTACAGTTTAATTTAAACATATCATTTGAACAGATATCAGGCTTGCTTTGAACAAATCTTCCTTCCCCCTTATTTGCCAATTTTGTGTTCCCCACACACTTTTTAAGTCAATCGACTTCAGCCAGTACTCATAGCCTTCTATAGCCAACCGGGAAACAAAGGAATCCGAATAAATACATTTTGTATCTGTCAATAATATATGTACATTTTCCACTGATTTAAATAATGTGACTCAGCGTTTTTAACATTGTGCCCAGAAAAATATGCAAACTTTTCAGAATATGTTTTAAATCTCCCCTGTGTGGATTCGGGGTACTTGCTCTGTGAATAAAATGGTGTCCATAATAATTATAGCAAAACATATCACCATAATTCTCTTTAGATTGATAAACATCTTCACTTTCAAATGCAGTATAATACTGCAATTCAGTCATCACAGATCAACTGTGTTCACTTCCCAGTCATCAGAAACAACTCCGGGTATTATTACATCGTTCATTGAAAGTTTAAACACATATGGAATTTGAATGACCCCTGTTGGGCCGTATATATCAAATGTTACTTTATCCCGAACAATCCCAAAAGAAATTGGTATAGCAGAAATGTTCACAAAAGACAAGTCTATACGGACTTTGTGAGGAGAAAAATGGGGTTTAAGGACCTCATCCACCAGTTCAACTGTTGATCTTTCAGTAAGACCATGTATTTATAAAAAGAATGTTATAACAAAACCACTCCAAAGAAAGAAAGCTAGTATAGTCAAAGAAAGCCACAGATAGTTCCATGGGAGAATAAAGTAATTTGTTTTAAACCAGTTTATCAGCTTACGTGTTTTTGACAGTTCAGATGTAGAAGAGGCGAATGAGTCTGAAAAGGTGTCATTGACATCGACAAAGTATACAGAAGCAGTTCATGCAAAAACTTGAACCTTGTAGGTAGAGAACTGGTGGAGGTCTCCCGCGGTGGTTCAGTTTAAATGACACCATCCGTCTGTGTTCAATCTGTGTCAAATTGATCAGTTATTTCTGGATTATTTGTTGAAACAGATGAAAGATCATTTTCCACCCTCCCTAAGCTCGGATAGGTGTCAGTGTTGCTGCTCACAACTTGAAGAGCGACTTCTTGGCCAGTAGTGAGAGGGATTCAAGAACTACTGGGTGTTCCTCTTGGTCTTCTGTGCAGGATCAGCCATGTGGTGTAACTTGACATTATCAATAGATACAAAGCAGTTTTCTTTAGCACCAGCCAAAGGTGGTAAATGACAGTTCTGGTACCGTGTATTCCCAAGACTGGGACCGGTGCACGACAAGAAGAACCAAAGTCCTTTTTCACAGCAACTTTTACATGTACTAGATCCCCAACTTTAGGAATCCAGCCGGGTAGGTGTTACTGGTACATCCTTAATTCCTGTGGAGGCAGCACTGGCAGAAGCGTAGTTGTCACAGAACTGTTGTAATTCCTGAAAGACAGTGACACTTTCATTTATGTCAAAAGGTGTTTCTGCTGCCTCCACACCAGGCCATCAAGATCTGGAACATACATTTGAGTTCCAAACAGGCACTTGTATGAAGTACGACCCCCTAGGGACCATCTAGGCAGATTGTTAAGTGCTCTGTGTACTCCACACATGTGGTTAAGCCAACTACGACCCGTACCTAAGACTCTGGCTGTTAAGGACTGCCTTAAATCACAGTTTTGTCACTCCACAACACTATTTCCCTTGGGATGAAATGGAGACGTGTAATGGAGTTGGACCCCTAACGAAGCCATGGCGTCCCTGAATGCCGTTGAGGCGAAAGCAGGGCCCTGGTCCCAGTGGAAAGCCGCAACTGCATATGTACCGATAAAGACTCGCAAGTCCGAGCACCAGCCGACCGTTGTGGCCACACCCATAGAAATCTGGAGCAGGGGTCGACAGTGACTAAAATGTATTTGTATGCACTGTCCGGTGTTAGGGGACCACAATGGTCCAAGTCCACAAAATGTAATGGTTTGTTGGATATTAGGAGGGGTGTCTGCGATAGACGTCTGGGGGTGGAAACCTTAATTTGTTGGCAGATGACACAACAAAGGGCACACTGTTTGGCCTGTTTATATAGATCTGGCCACCAATAACGTGCTTGCAACAATGATATTGTAGCCGCCACACCAGCATGGGCAGATGCTACCCCCTCATGCTCTGCTTTAGTCAACTTTGATCTTATGTATTTGTTGGGAATTACTAAAACCCCTATGCCTGGTATTACTACTTCGGCATCTAGGAAGCCTCCCATTCAGTAGGAATATTTGGTAGGAAATGCTTTTGGATAGGGTGTGCCTTCAGCCGTAGCTTTCATGGCAGCCCATCTGTCATCGTCCGGTTTTGGCCCTGAGCGGGTTACTGCAGCAACAGTACCCGTAGCTGCTGCTGATTTGGAGGCTTCCTCAGCCAGTGTATTTCCAGCAACTTGTATTCCAACACGCTGGTGTCCAAATATATGTACAACATGGAGGTTTGGTAGCGTTTCCTTCAGATCCACTACTTTCCCCCACAGAATTCTGTGTTTAATGGTGTTGCCTCTAGAATCTCTAACCCCATTCTGGTGCCAATAGTGCAGGTATTCATTGAAGGACTGGACACAGTAGTACGAATCACAATCAGTGTTAGCTGTGCAGGATCTGTATGTTCCAGCACCATCACCAGAGCCTTTTGCTCTGCTAAGTGTGCTGTGCAATCCCCTAGGGTTTACATGAATGTTTGTTGGGGATAACATTTATTGTCCTCCATATAGCCGCTTAGGACTGCGCAATGTCAGGATACTTCAATTCGATTTCCTCAGAAGCAGAAGATAATTCTTCAGTCCCGACCCGAGCTACTCACAACAAATATTAATCCTTCGTGCTGAGTACCCCAGAGGGGGAAAGGGGAATGGGATGGTAGAGAGACTGCCACAGAGATGATGAACGCCATCGAATAAATTGAGTCTTAAATACTGTTCTAACTCTTGATTCACTCTCTCTGTTTGCCCATCGGTTTCAGGATGGTAACTGGTAGAGTAAGGAGAATCAATTCCTAATCTTTTACTAAAGGCCTTCCAAAAGCGAGAAACAAATTGGGACCCCCTGCCTGAAACTAGAATTTTTGGGATAACATGGGCGCGTACTGTGTTGTGTAAACAACTGTGCAACCTGTGGGGCTTGAGGGATTTCTTTCAAAGGAATGAAATGCGCCATTTTAGTGAAAGTGTCTACAAAAACTAGGATAGTGTTAAAACCTTGGCTACTAGGGAGGTCTACTATAAGATCCATAGTAACAGTATGCCAGGCATGGGGTGCAGTGGGCAAAGGTCTTAACAGACCTTGTGAAGCTGTTCTATTTGATTTCCCTCTTTGACATTTGTCACAAGTTGACACATATTGTCTTATCTGAGTTTTCATTTTTGGCCACCAAAATTCTCGTATTAGATTTTGAGTCTTTTGAATTCCTTTGTGTCCAGCCAATTGATCGTCATGATAAGCCTGAAGAATTTTTTCTTGCAGCTCCACAGTCGGAACATACAGTGCACCTTTAAAGTATGGCAAACCTTTTTTGATTTCTCTTCCTTGGCCTTCTTTGGACCACTTCAGCATTCCTTCGAATGTTAAGTTTTCTTGAATTTCTTTGGTTAAATTTTCATACAATATGGCAGATATGAACTTCTCTTGTGGAATAATCAATTATTTTTCTGGAGGCTCTTTAACTGCACCGGTATCAATTCGAGATAGAGCATCTGCCTTCCCATTTACTTTTCCTGGTCTGAAAGTGATAACAAAATCAAAGTCTGCAAAATATAGGGATCAACGCAGTTGTCTAGCTGTTAGAGTTCGAGCTGATTTTAAAAACTGAAAATTTCGGTGGTCGGTGTAAACGGTCACTTTATGCTTAGCTCCCAAAATGTAATGCCTCCACTCACGAAAAGTTTCTTTGACTGCCAATAGCTCCTTATCCGCAATTGAATAATTTATCTCTGGTGGTGTTAATTTTCGAGAGAAATAGGCCACTGGATGTAATTGACCTGTATCTTTATGACGCTGGGAAAGGATACCTCCTATGGCAACATCTGAAGCATCTGCCTCCACATAATATGGCTCGTCTGGATTGGGGTGGAGCAAGATTGGAGCTGAGACGAAGGAATTCTTCAAAAAATTAAAAGCATTTTCAGCTTCTTTTGTCCACTCAAACTTCACTCCTTTCTTCAACAATCGAGTAATGGGTGTAACTGTTTGAGAAAAATTGGATATGAATCTTCGATAAAAATTAGCGAACCCCAAGAAACTCTGGATGTCTTTGACATTGCAAGGAGAAGGCCAATGTTGCACTGTCTTTATCTTGGCAGGATCAATACTAACTCCTTCTGGTGACAAGATGAATCCTAAGAACTCAACTCGTTCCACATGAAATGCACACTTCTCCAATTTTACATAGAGGTGGTTTTCTTGCAACCTTGTGAGGATGGATCGAACATGGTAAATGTGCTCCTGTAGATTGTCGGAAAAGATTAAAATGTCATCTAAATAAACCACGGCAATCCGGTCGAGGAATTCTCGTAATATATCATTAACGAAATGCTGGAAGGCAGCGGGAGCATTGCATAACCCATAAGGCATCACTTGATATTCAAATAATCCGTATCGAGTCCGAAAAGCGGTTTTCCATTCATCCCCTGAAGCCACTCGAATCAAATGATATGCTCCTCGCAGGTCCAATTTGGTGTAGATTCTAGCATTCTTTACTTGATCTAATAAAACTGACACTAAAGGCAGTGGGTATCGATTCTTGATGGTAACCTGATTGAGGGCTCGATAATCAATGCAAGTTCGAAGACTCCCATCCTTCTTTGGTATGAAAAATAGTGGGGATGACACTGGAGATTCAGAAGGATGAATAAAACCATTAGCAAGATATTGATCCAAATACTCCTTTAAATGTTGATTCTCTGCTTCGGTCAATGCGTATATTCTGCTACATGGCAATATCGCACCTGGCTCCAGTGCAATTTTGCAGTCGTAGGGTCGATGTGGTGGCAATTTCTCAGCCTCCTTTTCATCAAAAACAGCAACTAAATCCTCATATTCTTTTGGGATTTCTGCTGTCTTTAGTGCACAGATCATTGAAGAGTGTGATGATAAACAGGCCGCTTGGGACTTGGTGGACACTTCCACTCCATCATGAAAGCAATTCTCTTTGCAGTAAGAGGAATTCATCTTGATCGTTCTTTTGCTCCAATCAATTTGTGGATTATGTTCTGTTAGCCAGGGCAGACCCAAAATGAGTTGAAATTGTGGAGCATCTATCAAATTAAAGATTATCTGCTCCTGATGTCCACCAAAACCTTGCATCTGAATTGGTTCGGTCTCATGGGAAATGGGTCCTGAAGAAAGATTGGTTCCATCCACAGCTCTTACTACTTCCAAAGTAGATTTCTTTTACGAGCGTATTTGATATCACAGAAGTTGCCCGTAGCTCCAGAGTCTATCATAACTGAGATCCCTTGAATTTCCTTCTCAAGGGTCTTAACTGATACTGTTTGTACCAAATGTTGCGCTGCGGTTTGTAAGGTATTCGCCACTCGTTGATCTAAACGAGTTGTCTTGGGTTCTGCTTTCATCAGGGCAACTCCCTCTACTGATGAAGCTGGCCTTTTCCCGACTGAAGAGCTTTGGGTTTCTTTGGACAGTTTTTAACAAAATGCCCAGATGCACTGCAATATAAACATAGTTGATTCACTCTTCTTTTCTCTTTTTCTTCCTAAGATAAAGGACCGCAGATGGAACCAATTTGCATTGGTTCTTCTATCGTTATCCCTTCTCCGGCTCTCGTATGATAATTTCTTACACGATCAATTCTCAGGGGAAATGGTCGATACTCTCTTCTCTTTTCTGCTCTTCGTTCAGTTAACCGGTGGTCAATCTGTAACACAAGATCAATTAACTCCGAAATTTCTGTGGGTCTATTTGGAACTTGTGCTAAGGCATCTTTCAATTCATCTCTCAGTCCACGATAAAATATGGCGGCTCTTTTTGACTCCGGCCAGGCAGTCTCTACAATGAGTTTATTGAAATGAGCCAGATAGGCTACTAGATCTTTATTACCTTGCCTGATTTCCAGTAGTTCATTGTCAGTGGCTTGAGCTGCAGTTCGCCGATCAAATATTCTTAAGAACTCTTCCTTGAAATTTTGGAAATTATATAAAACAGGATCATTTCTGGAAATTATTGGCATGGACCATGCGGCCGCATCTCCTGTCAGATAAGACAATATAAATGCCACTTTGGACTGGTCTTCGGAAAAAATGACTGGTCTACATAAAAAATGCAATGAGCATTGGGTCTGAAAAATCTGCGCCTTATTTGGGTCCCCACCGAAGCGCTCGGGTTGAGCCAAAGGAATAATAGGGGAAACCGCATGAATTACTTGAGTGGATATACCTGCAGACTGTGAAGGGCTAGGGATTTGTGAAAACACAGATTCATTTGATTTAGCGGTGTTCCCTAACTCATTTATTCGCTGTTTTATTTGGACTGTTTCTTCTATGGTGTAATTTAATTGTTTCTGTAACCCTTCCAAAACGGTGGCTAATGCTTTTATATCAATTCCTTCTGCCATTCTGCTCAGGAGGAAATCTGTTTTTTCCCTAAAATTAGGGTGATGGCACTTCAATCTGTCAGGATACTTCAATTTGATTTCCTCAGAAGCAGAAGATAACTCCTCAGTCCCGACCCGAGCTACTCACAACGAATATTAATCCTTCGTGCTGAGTACCCCAGAGGGGGAAAGGGGAATGGGATGGTAGAGAGACTGCCACAGAGATGATGAACGCCAGTACTCAGTCTGCCTCTTCACATCTAAGATTGGATACAGCACCTGCAAGAGTCACAGTCGCAATTACTAGGGACATACAACATCAGTTTTTCACTTTCTACTCTCAACACTTAATTCTCTTTAATTCTATTATTTCTTCACTCACCCTGAGTTCTCTGTAGCCTTGTTTCTCTCTATAAATGATAGCTCTTCTTAAAAAATGCTTATTACTGATTCTGGAAGAACTTCTCAACCTTTGTTAGAGATTGGTTTTATGTTGCTATATATATATATATATATAGTTGGTGATAATGCGTTCTTCAATTCAGCTGATGTTATTTAATTTCTCCTGTCTTATTGTGACTTCTGTCAATACTTGTATTTGTAAATGCTTGTTTATTAAAGTTCGTTTCTCATTTCTTACTTCGACATTTGTTGATAACTTGTATTTGTAAATGCTTGTTTATTACAGTTAGTTTCTCCTTCCTTACTTCGACATCTGTCGATAACTTGTAGTTGTAAATGCTTGTTTGTTTAAGTTTGTTTCTCTTTTAAACTCTATTTTGGTTTATTACCATTGAATTTGTAAATGCTTATTTGTTAACAGTTTGTTTCTCCTTTAAACTTGGCCTTTGTTTATAACCTTGACATTTGTAGATACTTGCTCTTTTAAAGTTCGTTTTTTCTTTGACTTTAATATCTTAAACAAGAACCTTGTAAACATAAGATTAATTCATACATTAACTCTGTAGCCTTGCCGACTTCCACTGGAACGGTCTACTATCAAACTCTTCGAATAAACCTTGACAATATTTATCCGTTTTCTGTAATATAATCTTCAAATGTAATTTTACCTCACAGGAGTTTCTAATCTGAAGCGCGCTCTCTCTCCACACAGCTGATTCCTGTCAGACCTCAGTTGAAGTGCAAGGCTTCCAGCTGGAGAGCTCGTAACCTAGCAACCAACCGATTGCAAGACTAGAACTGTAACTAACCTTCAGGACTCACAGCGGCCATTTTGGATCTTCTCTTCTTGATTCTTCCTTTGAAATAAGCGCAAGATTACTCTGCAAACCTTCTTCCAGTTTGGGCTTCGCTGTCTCCACTGAGGATATCTCTTTGCTTTTCTCATGCACTTCTTTGATTTGACTTGGCAAGTTTGTGTGGTCATGACACGCAAGCAGCGGAGTATTGATGTTTTTTTGCCTACTGCAGGTTGTACTGAGCCAACGGTGTACATGACTCTTTGATATTGATCAATAGGCAGTGTGTTTGCTGGAACTGGGTATTCTAGTTCATATTGCAAAAATTCTTGTGTTTGTAATTTTGGGTCAAAAATGTAGTCTACTTCAGTGGATGTTAAAGACGTTGCCCATTGAATCCAATGCGGATGTAATACTTTAGTGTTTGAAACGCTGGCTTTGGTAACAGCCTCAAGGGCTGGAATTGGAGAGATGACAATAATGTGTTTGCCCTGGGCTATAGATCTTTCTTTAATGACAGCCATCTGAACAGCAGTGAGAATTTTCTCAGAGGGATCAAAGCGTTGTTCTGCTGCGGAGTACAAATGTGATTTGTATGCTATTGGGACTGTCTCACCCTCGTTGAAAGTTACACATGTGAAACCAATGGCACCAATTACTCTGATGACCAAATGTGTTTTGTTGTCCCTTGTGTGTAGGTGTTGTGCTGCAAGCATATCTGTTTGCAAAGCTCTGAGAATGTGTGTGTGTTGGACTGTCCAAAATATACTTGAAAAGTCAGGATGTATTAAATAATTTAAAGGTTTTATGCGTGATGCATAATCAGCAATGTAAGTTCTGCCAAAATGTAGAATACCCAATAGGGATTGGAGTTTTTTAATGGTGTTTGGAGGTTGTAACTGTGTGCATTTTTCCAAGAATTGTGGCTCTAGGCCCTTTCCTTCACTTGATAGCTCAAATCACAGAAACTGGACGCTAAGAAAGGCAATTTTTTTTTTTTTTTAAATTGAGTTTGTAGCCAAACTCTGCAAATCTCACAACAATGTGTGCTACCCACCTTAAATATTGCAGTAATTCATCGTCCGTGAGATAGATATCATCTACACAGGACAATGCTAAAGGGTCTATGTCATGCAATATTGAAGTAACACGAGCTGCGAATAGTCCTGGACTGTTCTTGTACCCCTGGGGTAAATGACAGATTTTTTCTGGGAGCTAGTGTGCTGAAACCGGTTAAATCTCTACTCTCAGGCGCTACATTTTGGCAGAACAAAACATTGGAAATGTCCAGTGTTGTTTTGTAGTTTTTGCGCACTATGTTGTTCATAAGTTCTCTGCTATGTGAGTTTTGTATAGCATATGTGCATGTATGACTGTTTAACTGTCTGTAGTCTAAGACTATTCTGGACAAATGGTCCGGTTTAGTTACTAAGAATAAGGGATTATTCATTGGTGAGACACAGGGTTTGATTACGCCCTGGTACTCTAGTTGTGTGAGATTTCCCTCACGTGTGCTTTAGCGTCATGTTTTATTGGATATTGGGGTTGAGGTTGGGGTTAATTTTTAGTAGGGATTACATGATAGGGGGAATCTTCATCTCATCCTACATAGTTACGATATAACGCAGGTGCCTGCACCAATGCCGAATTGATGACATAGGATTCAGCAAGCTCCTCGGGAACAAGGGGTGAAAAAGAAGTTTTAATAGCATATTCCCAATATGGGCAAGTATAGACACATTCAGGTGGGCAATCCTTTTTCGGCCAATATCACATATGTTTACGAGGCGGTGCCAAAAGATTGCGTCAGTTGTGCGCTCAATGTCTTCTTCTAACTATGACGTTACTTTGTACACCCTATCAGGCGTGGAGACACGCATGTCTGCAGTTTCTACTTGTAGGAAGTCATCAGTTGCTTTCACCTCCAGATGCTCTAGAAGATTCCGCAAACTGCTATGACCTCTTCTGCACTGTCTAATAGCGCTAATCCCACTTCTTGTTCTTCAAGAGAGCCCTCTTTTTGAGTGACATGTCAAAGTGCAACTGTTGCAACCTTTTTCTTTTTGAATTGTGTTTTTTGTTGGGGCAGTTCCTCTTCTTTTTTAACAGAAACTTTTGTTGAGCGTTGTGATTCCTGTCTAGGTTTCACATACTCAGATCTTCGCTCTGACCGCCGACCTCTCTCACTGCGTTTTTCTGATGAGTCCTGAAAGGAACAAGATTGGCATGTATCAGTATACTGTTATTTATCCGGCGTTTTTATATTATCTCTATTTCTGAGATTGTATCAATGCTGTGGGGTCTCCGGATGTGGAGATTCCCCTCTTTCTTTTTTGGGTGTTTGTTGTTTTTTATCCCAGCATTTCTTACTACCCTCAAGAGCTTGCTTGGTAGAATCTTTATTAGATTTACCTTGAAATTGTGGTTTGGTTGGTCTGGCCCCCAGGCTATCTCGACCAATACTAGAGTAGGTCTCTGCAATAATCTTTGGCAGCTCACATTCTTGATCCTTTGGAGGAACGTCCCCGGGCTGCTACTGCGATCGCTTACCCTTTAAGGTTACTTAATATAATTGAGGATACTGTAAAGAAATCACCCATTAATTGCTTCCCCAAGTCCAGGGCCAGGGCACCCCCTTATTCACCTTGAATTTGTTTCAACACTTCTGGTAAATTGGCAAGTATCGGTGTACCATGTGCAGTAGTATAGAGCGTGGCAAATACCGTTCCCCGTGTATTACAGTTATCTATTATGGGAACAACCCCAGGCGGCAAGCAAATTGTTAGTATTCTGTGTTCATCCTGAGGTCCTGTATGGGGAAATATCGCTTGCAACACGTTACTTTTTCAGCTAACCAAAACAGAATTTCTTCTTGTTTGGCGGGTACTTTACCCATGATCGAATGTACAGTCGCAAGGTTAATACCTGGCGTTACTGCATGTGGTTGCGCTGGTGCAGCACGAATTGGGTTCGTGTTTAATGTTTGCATTACAAACTGTACTAATCATCTGTATATTGCTGTCAGCTCAGCGTATAAGTGACGGACCTCAGCTACCGTTAGGTTCGCTGCAGCAGGGTGATGTGTATAAGTGGCCAATAAAGGCCAGGTAGGACCATCATTAATTAGAGGACCTAACCTAACGTATAATATTGTGTGGGGTAGGGTGCCATCAAGCCAATTATTATGTTCTTGATAAGATGGAGGTATTTCAAAATATGCATGTGCTCTTTATTGTGCAGGTACGTTTGCAGGTGTATAGTGATGAAATGTATTTGTTTTCCTATCAACTGCTGGAAATGTGACCCAAGAATAAAAAAGTTCTGTTCTAAAGGCTGGGTGAGCGTCAACAACAAATGTGACTGGATCCCCCTGGGCCGTGAGGCCATGTGCCAGTAAATGTGCAGTAAGGGATGGTCTCATATTGACTGCAATTGCTTCCTGTTGTGGATTCGCCATAATGAATGGTAAATTTGTTCAGAGATAAACACACCAAATGGGGATTATCCTTTTAATGGTTCAAGCTTGAACAACCTACAGCGTTAGTTAGGTACTCCCTACTTGCTGAGGCGGAAAATCCTCAATACTATGGACGTCTCCGTATATAGTACTGAGGTGTCTTTGTGTGTAATGAGACAGAGATACATGGGAGGACCCGGAAATTAGAGCCTGACCAAACATTGTCAGCGCCATGTCACGTAAGCTCTCATTATTCTAATGAGACTACTGGATTTAAGTGACAGAATCACCTGTAGTGTGGGAGTCTAACCCACTACAGGTGACACCTGTCGACCCAGACTGAGTTTTGCTCCGGCTAACTAGAATTGCCTCATCTCCACCCAAGAGCAGGGATGATTGGGTAGCCGAGCGCATGACTCCTCAGGGAAATCTTGGTCACTCAGATCTCATCCGTTTTACTCAGTTACATTAGTCTCACATATACAGTGACAAGCAGAGGCAGTATATGTTTCAATAAGGTTTTAATGAAGCAACTGCATCTTAGATAATAAAGCATGTACTGCAATAACCAGGACGATAATGCTTGACAGGAGTAAAGCATAGAAATAGCGCTACCATGTTGTCACTAGAGTCAATACCTATCCTAGGCTATATCAGAGCATAGCATGTTGAGCTCTAGTTCTGCCCTTCAGGTTCCCCTGGGAAGACATCTTCCCCCATACCTGAGCAATGCCTAAACTCTGCATAAGCAGCTGTAGCGAAACGTTCAGCAATCTGCATACAGTCATGGTCATCTGGCTGGAATCTCCTTCTAAAGTGTATGGGACAGAGAAGTGTTTTTATAATAAAACAGCTGATGTTCTGAGACAATGTCCCTACGTAAGGATGTGTATGTTTCTACGAATACCAGAGACAAAACGTAACTACGTTTACCGGCAACCTATCTTACTGCAGCCCTGAGAGAACCACAGAGTGAAAGAAATTTCTTGTTTAAGAACACAGTGCTGGCCTAGGCATAGAACAGCTAGATAGAGAAAAATAAAACAGGACCGCAAATGTGGCTATTATTAAAATAATAAACAAAGCTGAATAAAATATATCTAGGGGCACAGCAGCAGACCTAGTGTGCTAAAATAAGGTGCATAGAGCGATAACTAAAATGGCTACACAACAACAGCAAGCTGATTGACCCCTGGAAGCATGCACAGGATGCGGACCATTGGTAGAGCACCAGGGTCCAGAAGAGGTATGGGGGGACCACGCCAAGGGTGGGCAGCATCCCTCTCAAAAGAATGGGGGGGTAAGGGTAAACAGGGGAAGTTCTCTAAAAGGGCCCCAACATAGTTCCCATGGTAAGGATTCCCAACTCCAGTTGAAAAGAAGCCTTGGTTTTCCAAAGGGAAACCTGCAGAGGTTGTCACTGCAATGTTATGCATGTGACCAGGTGGGTCATGTGAGGGGGTACCCCAAATGTCCCAAGTGGACACAGGCACCCACTGGTGCTCAGTCATAGGGTTTGGCCAGTGTAGAGCTTGGGGAGGAGTTGGCTCCAGGTGGGTCGAAGCCAGCTGAGATGACCCCTATCTCAATAGGGGACAGTAAGAAGGTCTAGAGATCCTTTGTGCTTGAGAACACTAGGAAGTACAGGCAGTGGGTGACCATCAATGGACAGAGGGTGGAGGCTCTGGGAGACACAGGGGCAAGTGTGACTACTATGAGAAGTCACCTGGTGTCTGAAGAGCAGATAGATCCCCATGTACTTCACCTAATAGTTGTGGTAGACAACTCATAGCACCTGTGCAGTATGGCGCAGGTTCTATTTGAATGTGGGGTCTTGTGTACTTTGAGAGTAGCTGTGAGTCCAACCATGCCTGTAGATTGTCTGCTTGGCAATGACCTGGAGGATTCCCCTTGGAAGGAGGTGGAACACAAGTCTCACTTGGAGATGTTGGGTCTGCCTGGGTGTGTGTATGTGTGTCCACCCAGTCAATGGCAGCCCGTCAGGGTGATCAGGAGACCCTGGAGCCTAAAAGAGTTGGTCAGTTGTCTGAATGAAGGAGGAAGGGTACGGGGTGCATGAAACCAGCCCCAAAAGTTCCCACAGTCTGGGAGGAAGTGGAGCCTGAGGGTCAGACCCGGAGCCTACAGGGAAACAGGTGGCTGAGCGGAGGGAGGTCCCTCAGCTGACGCAGTGGCAGAAGGAGGGGGGACCCACCAATGGAAGCATTCTGAGAGGCACACAGAACGTGCCCTTCTCTGTAGCGTTTTGCAGCGGCAGGTTGTAGACCAGGCATCTGGCAGTAAGTCTGGATCACACTTCATCTACTGGAAGGACGGCCTCCTAAATAATGAGCCTAAGGTTGATGAACCTGGGTCAGCCCATGTGCTGGTGCTACCTCAGTGCTTCAGAGCCTTCCTACTGGGTCTTGCTCATGATGTGCCTTTAGCTGGACATTTGGGGCAGGACAAGACCTTTGAACAGCTTGTCACCCACTTTTACAGCCCTCCAATGTGCAGGCACTCAGATGCACACTGTAGGTCTTGCCAAACTTGTCAGGTAAGTTTGGCAAGAGTGGGGGGAGATGTAAGGCTCCCCTCCAACCTTGTCCTATAGTCAGCACCCCCTAAGAAAGGGTCGCGATTGACATTGTGGGGCCTCTGGATCCCAAGACAGCTATGGGGAACAGGTTCACCTTGGTCTTGGTGGACCACTCCACCCTGTACCCAAAAGCCATTCCTTTGAGGTCAATCACCTCCTCTGAGGCAGGACATGCTTTGATGGGATTTTTTTACCCACAAGGGGTACCAACTTCATATCAATGTATATGAAGTCTCTGTGGGAAAAGTGCGGGGTGACATGTTCACCACTCCTTACCACCCCCAAAATAATGGTCTGGTTCAGAGGTTCAAGTGCATCTTGAAGGGCAGGATTATGAGCTTGTCAGAGCCCTTTTAAAAAGGTACTGTACTTGGGGTTCTGTGTGACTCCGTGACCGATCCCATTGGCATCGGATTGTTGGGAACGACTCTGTCACGATATTTTGATATCACCTAATCAAATCCTTTGTGTTTCTAAGCGCTATTTTTGTGTTTAATCTTTAAAAATTCATAACTCGACTTGTGTATGTTGTATTGTTGGCGTTTCGGTCTTGTTTCGCTCAAATAAATATTGGCTATTTGTCCACCCTGGTGTTGAGTCATTTTGTAGTGTTTTCACTGTATTATTGTCTGTGTTGGTTCAAATACTTTAGACATTGCTTCTGAGTTAAGCCTGCCTGCTTGTGCCAAGCTACCAAGGTGGTGAGCGGGGGGTTAACTGAGTGTGAATCTCCTTTACCCTAACTAGAGTCACGGTCCTTGCTTGGACAAGGGGCAACCTGACTGCCGACCAAAGAACCCATTTCTAACACTACTCATCTAGATCTGTTTAGAGAGTCGCTTAGTGGGCCTGCATTTTCTCTTCAGAATTATGCAGACAAGAATATAATGCTGCGTTGTGCTGCAAGCCAGCTTGCTGAGCCATCTTAGGGAAAAGGAAATATGCTGTATGTACAGCAATCCAATGCATTCCTGTACTTTCTACTGTGCTGGCACATAATTGGCTGCTTAACGCCAACACAAGCACCCTTGCATTATGGTACAGGAGTGCCTGCATTGCAGGGATGAATATTTATGTGCAGAAAGGGACACCTTCCTGCACATAAACTATCATTAATATGCAGCACACATAGAAAGAGCAAAAAATGAGGAGAAATAAAGGTATTTCTCCTTGTTGCAACACATTTACACCACCCCCGGGATGGCATAGGAAATTGATGTAGTCCTAGGTTCACAAAACTTTTTAAATATAGGAATGTGTCATATTCCATGGGTGTTGCATGGGAACACCCACAGCAACACCAATGGAACTTCCCATTCACACAGATTTATGTGCGAAAGGGGGCCATATTTATGCAAGGTGGCTTAACGTGGCCTTGTAAATATGTGCGGGCACACTGCACCACGGGAGCGTCAGAAAAGTGGCGCTCCAGTGGCATTATGGTGCTGCAGAGGCATTGTAAATATGTCCCTTAGTGTTTGCAGGACTGGGTTCTAGTGGTCTTCAATTCTCCCACTTTCAACTGTGTGCTTCACGGGCTGATCCGTGCAATAGGTCACAAAAGTGATCACTCTTATTTTGTTCATTTCACTCAACTGCTGCTCCCTTCTAACTTGTTTTTTCTATTTAGTTTTATTTTTTTACGAAGACAATATTCAGCATTACTTGAGAATCTCAAAGCACCAGATTGAAGATAGCAACCATTTATTAGCAACAGCAGGGTCAAAAGGTAAAAACAACATGACAGGCTGTGAAGTGACACATCCATTTGCTACAAAAGACCATCTATCAGAAGAATGATAACATCAAAGCAATGACAGAGGTTGATCCCTATTTGGGTATGTTACTTGGAAGGCAATGTGCGATTAGTGACCAATTTTTCCAAATTCGTGGCCAAACAGGATAGGGCATTATTGTCCTTCATTTAATTAAATGAAGACCAGTGTTTTACTGTGGCGCTTTATATTTTAAATCTCACAATATCTAGTCTCATCTGGGCGTCCTGTAGCAGCTTCAAAAGTTGATAGTGCAATTTTATGATTATCTAACATATGCCCCCCCACACTGGCTTGGTGTTTTACTTTTGTTTTAACTTGGTTATTCATGGTTATTCCTAAGGCAGACGGTTTTGTTTAGAATTTGGCCATAAAGATACATTTCAATATTTACATCATTAACAGGGTTTGTTGTTCTAGGCCACTCACACGTTTTAGATCACTAAAAGGAAAACAGGTAAAGATAACAATTGCTGATGGCATTAGGTTTCCTTTTTTGCATGTGTTCAGAAATATGAACGTAATTGGAATACATGTTGGTCATTACTATACCATACTTTCTGTGATCTTTTCTTATGTAATTTATAAAATCATTTGTGTATGCCATTCTACCCAATCACTCAATAAATGACCAGTTCAGGATTTATCTTTATATATTTTCATCCTGCAAATGTGAGAGGCTGCATCTTATGTTGGAGCTGTAATTGTGGGTGTAAAAGATGATTGACAGGAATTTCTCCATGCTGGCACAGAATCCTTTTATTTCAACCAAAGTTTGTGGACACGGGTATTATAACCTCTTAAAGGGAAGGTATATTCTCACTACCTACACTTCGTCAGGTTTTACCTAAACAACCATAGGTACTCAAGTAACCGGAAAATCACATTTTTATGCATCATGGTCTGTTATGGTGTTGATGCCTCCAAAATGGATGACAAACAAGTTGCTGTAAACTGGGTGGTCTGTCTGTCTTTATTGGTGGCTACATCAACAGCATCAATTGAATGGAGCCAGAGTCAGTTCTACCACTGGGTTGCTTGCCTTTGATTGCCCTGACAATAGCATGATGGAACACTCTTTGTATGGACAGCATTGTTGTCATTTGAAATCAAGAAATAGTCAATGGATCTTGAATCGCACATTTGAGAAAACAATGACCCCTTTCATTAAAGCAGTGAACAAGGAAGCAAAATGAGATCTCCTTACTTCAATTACTTTCTTGAATCGATGCTTAGGGATTTTGTCCAGACCCGATGCTTTATTAGGAACAATGCCCTTGATGCCTACAGATACTTCCTGGTTTGAAATTTCCAAGCCAGACCAGTCGAGCCCAGGTGTAAAGAAGTCAATTTAGGTTGCATCTGCATCATCTCCTGACTCTCTAGCAATTGAGAAAGGAGAATGTTCCAAGGCCCCATATCTGGTCAGGTCAAAATTGGGGCCTATCAGTAATTCCCGATACATAGATATATAGACTTCAAAAATGTGCAACCCAATCACTAGCTGATACATAACTATCAGTCCTTTGGTGCCTGCCACTATCTCCAAAAGAAACTAAGGCCCATATTTATACTTTTTTTGCACTGCATTTTGACCCAAAAATGGCACAAACTTACAAAATACAGTTGCATTTTGCAAATTTGTGCCGCTTTTGCATCAAAAAATAACGCAAATGCAGCGCTAAAAAAGTATAAATATGGGCCTAAGTTCCAAAAAGTTTGATAATCTTTCTGTTTGGTGGCTGTTAACTTCTCCCACCTTTCACACTGCCAATCCATTTGGCTGTATAAAGGGCCCTTTCATGTGCAGTCCTCGCAGCTAAAACTTAATGACTTCATAGGTGCAAACAGGAAGGATGTATTATGCTGTCTGTGGATACTACTTTTCGGATTTCACCCCCCCAACCCAGAAAAGGTTTCTCATTTTATTAAATATCCCATTGTGGATCTTTATGATTTGCCTCATCTGTCCAGCAGAATCACCCTCTGAGAAAAGAGACACCATCCCCTCCATACCATCTGCCACCAGCCCGTAGATCTGGCATATAGGCGGTCATTCTGACCGCGGCGGTCGGCGGTCGCCGCCCGCCAAGCGGTTCCCGCCGAAAAGACCACGGCGGCCATTCCGGCTTTCCCGCTGGGCCGGCCGGCGACCGCCAGAAGACCGCCGGCCGGGCCAGCGGGACAGCCCCTTCAACAATGAAGCCAGCTCGGAATGGAGCCGGCGGAGTTGAACGGGTGCGACGGTGAAAATCTTTGTGGGGCCCTGTTAGGGGGCCCCTGCACTGCCCATGCCAGTGGCATGGGCAGTGCAGGGGCCCCCAGGGGCCCCACGGCAGCCGTTCCCGCCATCCTGGTTCCGGCGGTGGACACCGCCAGAAACAGGCTGGCGGGAAGGCGCTCGGAATCCCCATGGCGGTGCTGCAAGCAGCGCCGCCATGGCGGATTCCCTGGGCCAGCGGGAAACCGGCGGGAAACCGCCGGCTCCCCTTTTCTGACCGCAGCTTTATGCCGCGGTCAGAATCACCCAGGAAGCACCGCCATCCTGTTGGCGGTGCTTCCGCCGCCCTCTGCCATGGCGGTCATGGACCGCCAAGGTCAGAATGACCCCCATAGACTCCAGTGAAGTCTCCTGATTACTCATTTAATTCTACATCTATTGATGGACACCCTTAAACTACAATGTATTATCAACATGCCCTATAAGATTTAAATTATGCATGAGTGCAGGGCATTGTGGTCGCTATCCACTTGATAAATCACTGCCATGTCATCACGTTTAGGACATAACTCAATATCCAACAAAATATTATCAATAAGGCTAGTGGCATTAATACGATTAAAATATGCAGACCATCCTTATCAGACCTGGTTCGGCCATTGCATGTTCGGAGACCTTGGCTTATAATAAATGCATTAATTTTGACCACAGATACTGACCATTTCTCAGTGGGCGCAATCTCTAAAGGCAGTATTTGCCAGATAATAACCTCATCTGTCGATCGGGCTTGGAGCTGTTTCAAATTGACAATTGAAATCTTCCCCCACAATCTTTTTGGCTTGGATTTGCTAAGCAGGCACAAATTGGATATAAATGCTCTTCTAAAAGATCCTCAACCTCAGATATGTCATCCAGAAATTGCCTATAAAAGTTAGGGGCATCCCCCTCTCTGAGCAAAGACTGTGATTGATCAGGCAGCTCATACTTTCAGTGCACCTCAATTAAAGCTGGAGAAGGTGATACAGCTTTTTTTTCTTACAAGAAGCTGGCTGCCTATTCTTCTTGGCTCTCTTTTTGGGTTGGTCGGCCCTGATTGGGCAAGGGTCACTAGCACATATAGAATAGGGTTCACTAGCACCTATGGGACAGTATAGACACATTGGTGGTCATTTTGACCCTGGCGGTTTGACCGCCAGGGTAAATGTGGCAGTCCCACCACCATCAGGCTGGCGGTGCAGACCGCCACATTGTGAGTGTGGTAGCCTCTGCCAACCCGCCACATCTCCACTCATACCGCCATGGCGGTCGGAACTACTGGGCCGGAGATGATCATCTGCAACCCGCCGGTCTACAGAAGACCGGCGGTGGTATTAGTAGCCTGCTTTCCACCATGGTTTCTGCGGCAGTAGCACTGCCACGAAAACCATGGCGGAAAGGCTACTGGTGACAGGGAATTTCTTCCCTGTCACCGGTAGACTGCTCCCCCCAGCAAGCACTAGACCTCCCCTCCCCCCACTCCCCTAAACAAGCACTAGACCCCCTTCCCCTGCCCCATTCCCTCTTCAGCCACAGCACCCTCTCCCACCACCCCCTTCCTGCATACATGCACACAGACACCCATACGCATCACGCGTACACCCATTCACCTACACTTACATACACGCATCCACTCACACGCATCCATCTACGCATTCATAACAGCATACATACACGCATTCACAACAGCATCATACACATGTTCACAACAGCATCAATACACGCATTCAAACACGCATACTCACATGCATACACACTTACAGCCAGACATGCATACAGTCATGCATACACACATTCATGCAAACACACAGACACCACACACTCACACACTCACACATAACACACTCCCAACTCCCTCCCCTGTCGGATGATCACCTTACCTGTTCCAGGGAGAAGGTCGTCCGGCAGGGAATGGGAAGGGCTTCCACCACGGGCAGCACCCCACCAGCAACTGCCAGGCCGTATCATGGCCCATACTATGGCGGCAGTGTCCAACTGACGGGGCAGGGCAGGTGGTGGAACTGCCAGAGCACCTCCACCTGCCAGCACGACTATTGCCGGATTTCTGCCAAAAGTGTGGTGGAAATCCATCAGTACCTGTAATATGGTGGGTGGGTGGTATTCATGGAAGACTGCCAAAGTCATAATGAGGGCCATTGTCTGTTGTTCGTGTGGGAGAAATGGCATGCTCAATCCTAGACTCAGTAATATCCTCAGATTGTAATGACAGATGCCGCTGGGTGAGTGCAGTCTCAGTGCCAATGACTCCACTAGCTCTGTGCAACATTCTATCATTGGAAGGAGGCTTTGCAGGGGGCGTGTGAGCTAGATGACCATCAGGAGCTTTTCTTTTCCCCATCTTAACGTATATAAAAACACTTGTTAGACCCCTCCTTGCAGCAAACCTAAAGGGTAAAGGTCAACACAGATGTGGGGAAATGTCAACCCCAGACCGCTGGGGTGCTATGATTTCTCCCCCACTGATCAGCCCCCCACAATAAACCCTAGCCCCACTGCCCTCAAGACTAATTTAAGCTCAAACAAATATCTAAGATAAAAAAGAAGTCTTTACACTGATAACCCAAAAAGCTTCTTCTGGTGGCAAAAGTTAAGGTCCAAGTACGACGCCAACCAACTTGAAAATGGCCTAAGAAAATCACTATTGATGGTAATGGGCAGGGCCTGGAGGCTACTTCACCAACCCACAAACTAGGAAACGCTATGCAAAAGCAGTTGCAGTCTCCACTGGTGTGAAGTACAGGTGTCCCGCGCAGCGGAACCAGAATTTTGGCTTTATGCACCTCCGGGCGTGTGTGCAACACCAAGGTGGCCCTTCTGCTGCAATGTCAGCTGGGGTTTGTAGTTTTAGGGCTCCCCATGTCCAAAGTACAGGCGTCCTGCAAAGCAGGATCAGTATGCTGGTTTTATGTCCCTGCGGGCGCGTGTGCAAAACCAGGGCGGCCCTCCTGCCACGATATCAGCTGAGGGTTGTAGTTGCAGGCTCCGCCCGGTCCAAAATAGAGGCGACCTGCACAGCGGGATCAGTATGCTGGCTTTAAGTCCCTGCGGGCGCATGTACAACACCAAGCTGGCCGTCCTTCCATGAATTCAGCTGAGGGTTGAAGTTTCAGGCTCCCCCTTGTCTGAAGTACAGATGCAGCGGAATCAGTATAATGGTTTATGTGCCTCGAGGTGTGTGTGCAACACCAAGGCGGCCCTCCTGCGGCGATGTCAGCTGTGGGTTGTACTTCCAAGCTCCCCCCGGTATGGAGTACAGTAAGTATGCTGAGTGCATTTTTTCAGTGATACGTAGAGAACATTGAAGAAATAGGGGGTCATTATGACCCCGGCGGTCAGCGTTAATATGGAGGAAAGTACTGCCAACAGGCTGGTGGTACTTTTCTCCATATTATGACATTGGCTAGCCAAACCGCCAATGTACCACACCGACCACCGGGCTGGAGACTTCAATCTCCAGCCCAGCAGCCGTCACTTGGCTACCTGCAGGATTATGACCCCACCTACTGCCATGGCTCTCGTGGAATCCTTACCGCCACAAAAACCATGGTGGTAGGCATGAATCAGTCCCCTGTCACTGATTGGGGTCTTTCTGACCCTCTCCCCCTCCCCACATTTCCCCTGCCTCTCCAGACTCCCCTTTCAAACGCACCCCTCTCTTTACACACCCATTCAAACATGCATACCCGCATGCATACATCCATTCACACACACATCCACACACACTTACATACACGCAGACACTAATTCACACAACTCAACATACACCCACTCACACATCCATATATGCACATACACAAAATATGCAACACACACCCGCATACACACATGCACAGACATACACACAAACACCCCCCCACACACACACACACAAAACACCCCCGCACCCCTCCCCTGTCAGAGCACCTGACTCACCTGTAGTCAGTGGGTCCTCCGGCAGGAGACGGGACGGGGCCCTGCTGCCAGCAGCAGCGTCCGTCAGCAGAACATGGCCAGGCCATATTATTCTTATAATACGGCCTGCAGCGGTCTTCTGGCCAGCAGCAGCGCCACCTTACTGACATCCGCCGGCATGGCCACAGCTGGATTTTCACCATCCTTCTGGCGGAAATCCGGCTGTGGTCATAATCCGTCAGACCTCTGGTAGCCGCAGCGACAGTCTTTTGGCGGCCATCGCCGCGGCCCGGGTCATAAAGGCCCCCATAATGTGTGCAATAACTGCCATATTAAAAAAAAAAATTACTCCTTAAAAGACTAGAAGTGTCATTGATGCAGTATAACATGACATCTTTGCAATTAAAAAGCAAAAGTATTTTATGGCCCAATTCACTAAAACATGTGTATGAACAATATCAACAAACGTGTGCAAATGATTTGATTGTCTGTGTATGTTGACTTTTTGTTTTAAAAATTGTAAATTTCTATCACAAATCATGAGATAATATTACTCAAGCATAGTGTAGTATTACATGGGTTAATTCTGCTGCCATATGTATGAGTGTGTGTACCATGATATAGATGTTCAAATTGTGCGCAGTGGAAGGGAAGAGTGGAACTATGGCATCGGAGGCTTGGTTAGTTTGCAAATCTTGGCTTTTATTTGTCCACAAAACAAAGCAGGCAATAATGTACAAAGTAAATCAGTGATTCAACGGGATAAGTCTGTTTTCCTTGGTGACTTTGGGGGTGATTCTTCCCCCTCCAAAATACCACTCCGCGGTCGAAAGACCGCTGAGGGTATTTTGGGTTTTGCACTGGGCTGGCGGGCGACTGCCAAAAGGCCGCCCGCCAGCCCAGTGCAAAACACCTTTCCCACGAGGACGCCGGCTCAGAATTGATGGGAAGGTGCGACGGGTGCAGTTGCACCCGTCGCGAATTTCAGTGTCTGCAAAGCAGACACTGAAATTCTTTTTGGGGCCCTCTTACGGGGGCCCCTGCAGTGCCCATGCCATTGGCACTGCAGGGGCCCCCAGGGGCCCCGCGACACCCCATACCGCCATCCTGTTCCTGGCGGGAACAGGATGGCGGTATGGGGTGTCAGAATCCTCCATGGAGGATTCATTTGGGCAGCGGAAAACCGGCGGGAGACCGCCGGTTTTCCACTTCTGACCGCGGCCGAACCGCTGCGGTCAGAATGCCCAGCGGGGCACCGCCAGCCTGTTGGCGGTGCCCCCGTCATTTTAGCCCTGGCGGTCTTGGACCGCCAGGGTTAGAATGACCCCCTTTATCTTCTTCTCTCTCCACTTGCAGGTACCCCGTGGAATGTTCCTGCAAGTACAGAAAAAGAGCATATAAAACATGGTGAGTATGGGTTACTGAATTTAGGAAGTATTACTGTCACCATATAACATGTGCCCTGGGAGATCTGGTGCTAGGGAAAACAGTGGGTGGTGGTGCTCAGTGAAAGGGTTTCCCCACAGAGGTTGAAGACCCAGGGGTTCAGCGAAAAGGACGGAAGATCAGCCAAAGAAAACAAAAAAAAACTCAAAATGTATCTATACTCAGAAAAACCAGTGAATGCTCCAGACATCCAGTCACTCTTTTGTTAGTATAGATCACGCCTTGCCCTGCCTAATTCCAACACCAGCGTGAGATGCAAGACAATTATGGCCATCCCACCCCACTCACTGCACTAGCCACAACTCTGGAGATGTTTGCGGGCTCCAGTGCTTTGATTTGCGGCGTCCAACAGTCTTCGCACCATGTCTCCTGCAACACATCGTCCTCTGCTTCTGTCTCGCCTTTTTCACCCTGTAAGCCATTCACAGGGCTCCTCCTCCTCTCCTCATTCTTTCTGTTGATACGGAATATGTTTCCTTCTTATCGGTTTCAGCGGGTCGCCTCCTCTTGGTTTTGGTCACGTTCTCCCTCCATGCCTTCCTCCAGGCACTATTTCTCCTGTTGAAGTGCAGGTGTCAGAGAACACCCTTCCAGCCATCCGGGGTTTCCATTCAAAGGTCGCACTCTGCCCTGCCTCACCTGAAAGGACAAGTCCATCATTACTTTTGGTGACCTGACACTAGCTTGTTTCCTGTTGCTTATTTTGTTGTCCTTTCTCTCTTTTAGGTGCTCCTGGCTCCAAGACAGAAAGGAAGGGAGAGGGATGATTTCTGCTAATTTGTCAGGTAAGGAGGGGGCACGGGAGGAGGCTTCTTCACATGCTCACAATAACAAATTTGTACTGTAGATAACCACAAACCTTTTCATGCCTATTACTTATAAAGAATTTGGCATAATGCAGTTTATTTTTTGAAGACTGAGATACGAAAGTCTGTTGTGATATAAAAGAAAGTTCCTAATAGCAAGAAACTGAGTCATATTATACTATATAATATATACTATATACTTCTCTGAGAGAAAAAAAAACACTGTTTATGTTTTGTGTTTTAAGATATATTGGAAGATATGTTAGAGATGTATACTGCAATCTTCGCAAAAGAATTTCAGATTTTGAAGTGGTATGGCAATATAAAGAGAACATTTTAGTTGAAACCAGATAAGAGAGTATCTAACCATCAAACGTAGGATACAACACCAAACTATTATCACACACAAACAATATTATCCATGAATGTTTGCAACAGTTGTATTGTGAGAGTAGGTTGTCATGTATTATTTGTAAAGGAAACAAAAGTAAAAATGGCGAACAAAGCTATCATTTTTATAGTGTGTTAATTTTTCTATTTAGATACACAGACGGTTTAGAATAATGATTATATGCTTATTCCAGGTTCTAATGTGCGCTTCTTGTAATAGTTAATTCCATTCTTTGTATGTTAGTTTGAATGTTGTACGCAATTGATTTGTTATGACAAACTCCCTCTTTTTATTGTAAATATAACAAACACAGAGACATGCACCATGTTGGTCTGGCCTCTCTACTGTTACATACAAGTCTTTGAATAATGGGATAGCAGGCAGGCCAGAAAGTTGTATATCTACTTGCCAGCATCAAGAGGGTCCTCAATCATATTTAACATTAACGTTAAGTTTATTCACTAGAGTTTTGTAGAGGGCCGCATAATCTCTGTAAAAGAAGGGAGGGATCCAGAAGGATTTCTACTAGTTAGCACTGGACCACATGCATTCATTGCTTCCACTTTGTCTGCAAGTTCTTGAAAATACAGTTATAATAGCAGAATGAAGAATAAATTTAAGTTAGCAGACACCCTTGAAAATTGACACATCAACATGTACAATTAGTGAATAAAACAAGGTTCAGGGTAATCATACAGGATCTGGTCTCACAAAGATATTTTCATTGCTAAGCCTCACCATTCTAATTAAATCTATAAAGGGGTCAGTCAACATTGGTAGTAAATGTCTAGAATATCTTCAAAGAGCTTTTCAAGTTTATATTCTAGAGGCTGAAGTAACAAAGTTCTGTTGACATCTTTTTTGAACTTACATACGTGAGTGGCTTATTCCACCAGTGTACAATTACATCTACTAACCACAAACTGTGGACTTACGCTCAGTGAGTCAAACACAATATTACAACCATGTGGTGTTAACAAAGTATAAATACTCATTGGTCTGGGTGGGCATTTGAGGGCCATTTAGAGAAGGTTTGACTTTATGGGTATTAATACACATTCCCATGATAAATTCCGATCAAAAATATTAATCTTTAGTCTTGTGAAGGTTGTGAGTAGATTTATAACAGTCTCTTTTTACTGGGTGGTATATCTTTATAACTAAATCACCCTTTTACCTCGAGCTAAACCTATTGTTAAAAACCATCTCACTTGTTATAGGGCCACAACTGAAGTTCAGACCTATAACCTATGTACAAGGCCAGGCACATATGCTATATTCGGGGTTATAGCTAAGTTTCCATTTTGTTTTCAGTTTGCTTTTAAGGACGTCAAATGTATTTATTTCACCAGGCCAGCATAATTTACGAAAGAAACAAAATACTGTGTTTAATAGGAAGGTGAAATTGCTCTTACATGGATAATCTTTGTAATTTGTCACCTTTTCACCCAGAGGCCATGTCGTTGGCAAACAGAGGCGGTGCTGCCAACCCTAACATTACACACTTTCCCCCCAATTTTACCACAACAACATCATGTGTTATGAGATCAACCTACTGTTCACCACACAAGAAAACACTGGATAGATTATTGTTTATTTTTGCCTTAAATACTGATACCCTCATGGATGATCACATTTTCCAGCAGCTTCGGCTGCACTTTCTTTCCAGTAGCTGCACTGTACTTTTATTCAGATTGGTACACCAAGCTACGATTCTGTCTTCTGTTAGCACTATGGCAGGAGATACAGAAGAGGTCTTCGCGTGCGTTGCTTTGTTGCCTTTTTAATTATTGACACATTGGGAAGATCGTTGAATTTTCTTGCCTTTAGCACTTACATATTCAGCAAATCAACGTACGCGTTACTGAAATTAGAACAGAAAAGTTTACAAAATGAAAAAAGAGATTAATTAATGTTAGCATTACACTGAAAGAAGTGTATTTATTCTTTGATTCTGCTGTCAAAAACTGTTTTCAAAATTCTTTATTACAAAACGTCATAGAACGCGCTTTCTGCCATCCTCTTTGTATTTTTGTACAGTGAATTTGTAGCACATGGCAATAAAAACATGGCCCACAAAGGGCAGTGCATCATTGATTAAGGCTGTTAATTGTTTCCTTTAAAAAAGGGCAAGTGAAGTTTCCCGTAAAGGTTAGGAACTGTCAAGAACAATTGCACTTGACATTTTTGAACTTTGCAAACTAGACAATGATAACGCAGAATATACTGACATAGAATATGTCAGCAATGCTTTTGCTCTTGCCTTAGATTTAATGAAAGAAAACATCTTATAATTGTTTTTTCTTTATGACTGCTTACTTCGAACTGTCAATAATATCTTTCTAAATACTAGTGGAAAATTAAACGACACGTTAAAGCATTATGTAAAAAAAACCTGGGTGCAGGGCACTATTAGACAAGTGAAAACTATACGATTAAAGAGTTTAGGGGCATATTTATACTCTGTTTGCGCCGAATGTGCGTCAAAGTTTTTGACGCACAATCGGTGCAAACCCTGCCCCATATTTATACTTTGACGTCCGACCCCGCGGGCGTCAAAATTCCACCCTGTGCGTCATTTTTTGGAAGGGGGAACCAGCCTTGCGTTAATTATATGCAAGGTAGGCGTTCCCTTCCAAAAAATGACTTTAAGTCCTGTGCCCCATATTTATACTCTGACGTCATTTTGACGCACAGGAGGTGGTGGGCCTTAAAAAACGACGCACAGACTGATGGGTGCCGTTTTTTAACACCTGGGTCAGGGCAGGCGTTAAGGGACCTGTGGGCTCGGAAGGAGCCCAGAGGTGCCCTCCCCTGCCCCCAGGGACACCCCCTGCCACCCTTGCCCACCCCAGGAGGACACCCAAGGATGGAGGGACCCATCCCAGGGAAGTTGAGGTAAGTTGGGGTAAGTATTTTTTTTCGTTTTTTTTAAGTGTCATAGGGGGGCCAGATTTGGGGCCCCCTACATGCCACTATGCCCAATGACCATGCCCAGGGGACATAAGTCCCCTGGGCATGGCCATTGGGCAAGGGGGCATGACTTCTGTCTTTGCTAAGACAGGAGTCATGTCAATGGAGGTTGGGCGTCAAACAAAATGGCGCAAATCCGGTTTGAGACCTGAATTTTGCCTCAGACCTGAACTGCCCCATTTTTTGACGCACAACCCCCATTTTCCCATACATCGGCGCTGCCTGGTGTGAGTTATTTTTTTGGGCGCACACCAGTCCGCAGCGCCGGCTAATGTCATTCCATAAATAAGGCGTCCGCATGGTGCGTTGGAATGGCGTTAGCCGGCAATACATTTTTTGATGCACAACTGCGTTGGCGCAGTTGTGCGTCAAAAAGTATAAATATGGGCCTTAATGTTGAAGGAAGGGATTCACTATATAAGGAATCCAGGGCCAGGTGCTCTATAGATCAGGTCTAGAAATTTGCAACCAGTAGTTTTTGAAGAGAAAATTATTTTTCAAACTGACGAATGTACTGGAAGGTTGGTTAGTAAAATAAGGAATCAGACTACATAGCAATCCGACCTACCTAATTAATTTTCATTGGGCAGATCGCAAATTGATCTCAACCCGATTGGCCACAACCACATGGAAGGTGACCTTAAAGAATAGGCAGCCCACCATGACTGTGGATGTTTCAAATAAATAAGGTAATCTTTCAAATAAAATATTTTACCTTAAAGGAAGAATGATTACTTTTAAGAAAAAAATCCTTCTCTTAAAAAAGTTTAAATGAATGCCCAGTGGTCGCCAACTCCACTGCACACTCCCCAAAAACATTTAACAAAATCCACAAAGGGGCCCTTCTCTTTACAGAATGAGTTACCATCACATTGTGGGGGGCAGTCATTTTTCAATGTTGGGAGGCCTGAATTAATGTTACAAACCATTGATCCAAACAGCCATTTGAAAGGGTCAAATGCTCTAAATCGGATTCAGGCAACCATAGACAAGATTTGTTCCAAGTTGTTAAGTTAAAAAGCATCAAAATAACAAAAAAGCACTGGATCTGGTAGACAGGAACATAGTGCAACTGCATTAGACCAGAGGTTAGGTATCACAATGGTGACACTAGGAGATTTAACATAGAACTGGAGAGTTTGCAGAGAAAAATCCAGTTTTTTAGAGTAGACCCTGAAATCACTTTGGGCCTCATTATGACCCTGGCAACTGCCGGTAAGCTGGCGGTAACACCGTCAACAGGCTGGCAGTGTTCTGCCAGCTATTATGACCGTGGTGCAATAGCCACTAGCATACCGCCGTCCCCTCCACTATACCGCCAGGCTTTCGCATGGCAGTCATAATCCCCAGGGCAGCGCTGCAAGCAATGCTGCCCTGGGGATTATGTGTCCCCGACTGGCAGTCTGGTCACAGAGGTACACACCTCCATGGAAAGGCTGGCAGTAAGGGGGACTTGGGGTGCCCCTGGGAATGCAGAGGCCCTCAGGCATAGCCCCATCGTGTGTATCACTGCCCGAATTTCGGGCAACAAAAATGCGCAATGGGTGCTTCTGCACCCGCTGCATATCAGCATTGCCGCCAGCTCTATTACGAGCCGGCAGCAATGTTGATGTGACTTTTCCGCTGGCCCAGCGAAAAAGTCAAAATAGGGAGCCAGAAATACCACCAGCACTGGCGGTATTCTGGCACCCGCTGCCTCGGCGGTCTTCTAAGAGGAACACAGAGGTTGTAATGAGGGCCTTTGTGTTTCAAGAAAACAATTGCTGAATTATGGATTTATGAATAATAAAATGGCCCAGACATTCAGCAAGATATCTTGCTACATATGCGGGGCATTGAGATTTGCCCTGCCTGGTATCACCTTACTTAGTAAAGCATCCAGGAGAAACAAATCTATTCATGGAACAAGGTGACCATCAGTGTGACTAGATGGCATTCGGATGAATGAGTAGTCAGGTCATGAATTTCTGAGGAATGAGCCAGCTCTCCAACATTGTAAACACTGCACTTTGCCCATCTCTAAATGGGCCAGGACAAACCATTTGTTTCGATGCGCACTTTCCCATCACTTTTTGTTATAACTCGGGGCTACTAAACTGTAAGAGAGTCTCTTTTAGTCTTTTTGTGGAAGCTTATTTGCTCTTGCTGGGCAAGGTAGGATGGTGAAGTTGATGAATGCTACTCAAAGATCGATACTCTTTTTGCAAGGACCTGCTGAAGGCTTCTGGCTGGTGACAAAGCCTTCAAATTATTCAAATCGGGAAATATAGTCAATAACATCTTTTCATCATAAAGGAAACTTATGCAATTTGTACTGCCTTCAAGTGCTGCCATCAAGCAGGGCCAATTATTTGACACTCAAATTTCTCTAGCAGGGAACAACTGGATGCTGAATTTAAGGGTCCACAGGCTAGATGCAGGGGACTACTAGATGCTGAATATGAGGGCTCCACAAGGCTAGAAAACTTTTTGCAGCTATGCATCAATAGCCTCAATCTTCACTTTAAAAAGCAGTGAGGAGAAAAATGCAACAAAAATTGGCCACTAAGGGGGGTCATTACAACATAGGCGGTAAAAGCCGATTACCGCTGTGCAGAAGACTGCCAACACACCGCAGCAGCTGCGGAATTCCGCCACGGTCATTATGACCCACAGCTCGGAATCTGCCAAAATCCAGACACCCACACAAGTCCGCCACACCAAAGATCAGTGATAAACTGGTGATAACAAAACCGACACCGTCACGCCAACAGGAATACGCCCACACTATCACGACCCACGAATCCACGCGGTGGTCTTTCAACCGCGGTATTCCATTGGCGGTACACACCGCCGCACTCAAAATACACACACATTTACAAAACACTTCCACATTGGACAATTCCAAATACACACACCTGATACGCATACACACACCACTCCCACACATCCAATACAATATAAAACACACCCACATCACCCACAAACCCTTACGACCACAATTGCGACTGAGGGCCAGAGAGAGACACCACCATCTACAAACTAGCATCCACAGGCACTCAACACCATCACTCACACAACATCCACGCACAAAACACCACACACCTCTAAATATCACCCCACATATCACAACACATACCACACCACACATCACCCACACCACCCCATGGCACCACAAAGACACCCCAGGTTCTCTGAGGAAGAGCTCAGGGTCATGGTGGAGGAAATCATCCGGGTAGAACCACAGCTATTCGGTTCACAGGTGCAGCAAACCACCATAGCTAGCAAGATGGAGCTATGGCGCAGAATCGTGGACAGGGTCAACGCAGTGGGACAGCACCCAAGAACTAGGGATGACATTAGGAAGAGGTGGAACGACCTACAGGGGAAGGTGCATTCCGTGGTCTCAAGACACCACATCGTGGTACAGAGTACTGGCGGCGGACCCCCGCCTCATCCCCCACAACTAACAACATGGGAGGAGCAGGTCTTCGCTATACTGCATCCTGAGGGCCTCGCAGGAGTAGCTGGAGGAATGGACTCTGGTAAGTCAAATCTTAACTATTACATCCCCCATTCACCTTCATACTATCACATATCCCCACCCTCACCCGCACCCCCATCACTCCAACTCCTCACGTATGTCCCAATATCACAAACCACCCATCCCAACACCAAGCCCTGCATGCAACACCAATGCATGGCCACTACAAATACCCATACACCCCCCTAAACCATTATCACACAAGGTCCTACACAGGAATGCAAGCACTGGGGTACACGGTCACCCACCCATTGCACACCATGGCACACACAGATGCAATAATCATGCCTTTACACCCCTGCATGACCCCTACCCAACGTCACCAGACAGGAGGGTCCAGATATGTCCACTCCACCCACAGAAGAGGCCCACAGTGATGACAGCAGCTCGGTCCAACTGGATCTAGATGACCAGCACGGCCCATCTGGGACCTCGGGACAGTCGGTTCCCCTCACACTGGCACAGGCCACTACAGAGCTTGCCCCCTCTGGAAACACCAGCACAGCACCCACCCAGCGGGCCCATACCTCTGTCCCCAGGACACGTTAATCAGCAGTGTGTCCACCACTACAGGGAACCCAGGCTGACCCACCACCCCAACAACACCAGTGATCTGGGGGCATGGTAGTGGGCACACGGTTCAGTGGACAGAGGCCCAGAAACACAGGGGAACTGGGAGGGCTGCTGTGCGACAGGTGGAGGACAGGCCCAGGGAACCCACTCTCCAAGAGGCCCTCTCCAACATCATGGGAGCCTACCACCATTCCCAGGAGACGATGGCAACGGTACTGGCCAAGTTTCAGGAGACCCATCGGCTGCAGGAGGAACAGCATTTGGGCTTCTGGGAGGAACTCAAATCCATCAATTCCACCCTGGGCACCATTTTAGGGGTGTTGAAGGAACTCGTCAACACCAGGAGGGACACTGTGGCACAACAAGGGGCCCCTGACTCTAGCCTGGACAATGAACTGCCCACCACCTCCGCCGGTGCTAGTGGACAGGAGACACCGCCACAGGACCACCACACCAGCACCCCACCCCTGCAGATGGAGAACCACCCCGCAAACGATCCCTGAGATCCAGGACAAAGACAGAGAACAATGCCAATACCCCTGCCAAGAAATGAGACCACCCTGATTGTCATCCTTCTGTCCCACTTTGTCACCCTGTCCATACTTAAACTGCCCCAGCTCCACTTCCTATGCCCCTTTGGACAATGCACCTGTGAGACTAATAGACTGGACTCTGCCATGGGCATTCCTCCACCATAACCCTGACCATTTTACAACCCCCTCCACTATTGAGCACTTAAATAAACACCCTGAAATCAAAAAACAATCTGGAGTCAGTCTGTGCTTTCGAAAATGTGTATTTGCAATAACAGTGGCAAAATGCTAAATCAAATGTAATGTCAACATACCTATGTCACACAGTATTAGTCCATGCGGAAACAAAGCAGATGTCACACAGTGGGACCCACATCTGTGAAATTGTAAGGGAAAGTGACAACTCAGTGACCATACACTGGGTGAAAATGATAGACAGATGAGAGGTAGTAGAATTAAATCAGATGTAGCAGGCTGTGTTGTCTTCTTACCTGTGTCTCCCTGGAAGTATTGCAGGATCACCGTTTTCCTGTTGTCTGTGTCCTCTTCTTCAGCTTCCTCGTCTTCACTGTCCACAGGCTCCAGAGCTGCCACAACACCTCCGTCTGGACCATCCTCCTGCAGAAAAGGCACCTGTCATCGCAAAGCCAAGTTGTGAAGCATACAGCAGGCCACGATGATCTGGCACACCTTCTTTGGTGAGTAGAATAGGGAACTACCAGTCATATGGAGGCACCGGAACCTGGCCTTCAAGAGGCCGAAGGTCCTCTCTATAACCCTCCTAGTTCGCCCATGGGCCTCATTGTAGCATTCCTCTGCCCTTGTCCTGGGATTCCTCACTGGGGTCAGTAGCCATGACAGGCTGGTGTAGCCAGAGTCACCTGCAAGTGTCGAGGGACAACTGTTAGACACACACTAACCATTAGGGACAACCCCAGACCCAGACACCTATTCACACTGTATTGGGTCCATGTCCTCACGTAATAGCCACACACGGTGCCTCTGGAGTTGCCTTATCACATAAGGGATGCTGCTATTTCTCAAAATGTAAGTGCCATGCACTGAGCCTGGGAATTTGGCGTTCACATGGGAGATGAACTGGTCTTCCAAACAGACCATCTGCACATTCACCGAATGGTAACTCTTCCGGTTTCTGTACACCTGTTCACTCCTGCGTGGGGGGACAAAGGCCACATGTGTCCCACCAGTGGCACCTATGATGCTGGGGATATGTCCCAGGGCATAGAAATCACCTTTCACTGTAGGCAAATCCTCCACCTGAGGGAAAACGAAGTAGCTCCGCATGTGTTTCAGCAGGGCAGACAACACTCTGGACAACACGGAAAACATAGGCTGGGACATCCCTGATGCAATGGCCACTGTAGTTTGAAATGACCCACTTGCTAGGAAATGGAGTACTGACAGCACCTGCACTTGAGGGGGGATTCCTGTGGGATGGCGGATAGCTGACATCAGGTCTGGCTCCAACTGGGCACACAGTTCCTGGATTGTGGAACGATCAAGTCTGTAGGTTATGATCACATGTCGCTCCTCCATTGTCGACAGGTCCACCAGCGGTCTGTACACCGGAGGATGCTGCCATCTCCTCACATGCCCCAGCGGACGGTGCCTATGGATGAGAACAGTGAGCAGAGAGTCAACCAACTCTGAGGTACGTAAACACAGCATACTCAGAAATATTAGCAAATCAACATATGCCTGTATGAGTGTTTATGCAAGGCCTGGATTTGTGTGACACATTTAAAATGAATGCCATGTGGCCCCCTGAAATGGTGGCTGCCTGACCTGTAATGTGGGACAAGGGGATATAAGGTAACTGCGCTGGCGTTGTACACCGTTGCAGTAGGCGGTCGAAGACTGTGCCGCAATCATGCATTGGTTAACATTGGACCCTATGGGTTCCAGGAGCCAATGACGATGTACGCCGGCGGTGACGGTACGCACCGCCGCGGATGTGACTGTCATTTTCTCTCTGTTCAATCACTTGATACCTGATCTTCGACAGAAGAGGACCTACACTGCAAGTGCTGCTGTGACCTCAGTCTGGAAGAGACAATGGCTCGTGTGTCTGGGGAGAGGGCCCCTGCCTTCAGCACAGAGGAGTTGGAGAAACTCGTGGATGGTGCCCTCCCCCAGTACACGCTACTCTACGGTCCTCCAGACAAACAGGTAAGTACACTGTGAGCATGCTGTATGTGCAATGCCTGTGTGGAGTGGTGTGGATGAAAGATAGGGGGGTGAGAATGAGGCGTGCATGAAACGACGGTGAGTGCATGTGCGTCATGGCAAGGGTAGGGATGCGGGCCAATGACTGTGACGGTGCGGACGGTAATATCTTCTCCTTTTCCCCTGTACCATTCCTGTAGGTCAGCGCCCACCAGAAGAAGGACATTTGGCGTGCCATCGCCAAGGAAGTCTGGACCCTGGGGGTCTACCACAGACGGAGCACCCACTGCCGGAAAAGATGGGAGGACAATCGCCGCTGGAGCAAGAAGACGGCGGAGGCCCAGCTGGGGATGGCCTCCCAACGTGGGAGGGGTGCACGTCGCACCATGATCCCCCTGATGTTCAGGATCCTGGCGGTGGCGTATCTGGACTTGGATGGGCGCTTGAGGGCATCACAGCAGACACAAGGGGGTGAGTACACTCTCATTCTGCTGATTCAGCGCACATTGTAGGTGTCTGGGTGGGGGAGGTGGGTTTTGGGTTCCCCTAGGCCAGGGCAAGTTTAGTAGGCAAGGACCCTTCTTAAAGCAGGCCCTGTGGCACCCCACCCCACCTGTGACCAGTGCCAACTACACCTAGTCAGGCTCCTGTGACATCCATGTGTCCAGGAATCGGGCATAGCCTTGTAACCCATGTCCCTGGGCTTGAATAGGGAACTCCAAGTGCACGGCGTAGTGCAGGGGGCTTCTGTGTCTGTAGTGTACGCCAACGGTAGCGGTATTGCATGCACTCAACATGTCTTTCTTCTGTCTTGCCCCCCTTTTTGTGGTCTCCCTGTTCTTGTGTGCATTAGCATCATCAGGCGGAGGATCAGTGGTACCGGAGCAGGAGGGAGCTGCATCCCACATGGCCCTGGAGGGCGACACAACGGAGTCTGAATTTACCAGTGGGACGGAGGGCGAGTGGAGCTCCACGGCGGGGACAGGAGCTGACACCAGCGATACGGACTCCTCCTCTGATGGGAGCTCCCTTGCGGTGGCGGGCCCCTCTGTGCCCACCGCATCTACAGGTACAGCCGCCACCCCCCCTCCCAGCACCGCCCTCCCAGCAGCCCCTCAGCATTTGCCCCGTGCCCGCTCACCTTCGCCACAGGCTCCTCAGCCCCTGCCCCTATCACCCCTGCTGCCCTCAGTGAGGAGTCCATTGACCTCCTCAGGTCCCTCACTGTTGGGCAGTCTACCATTTTGAATGCCATCCAGGGTGTAGAGAGGCAGATGCAACAAACCAATGCATACCTGGAGGGCATTCACTCTGGTCAGGCAGCCCATCAGCGAGCTTTTCAGACTCTGGCCTCAGCACTGATGGCAGCCATTGTCCCTGTCTCTAGCCTCCCCCTCCAACTTCCTCCACCCAGACCCAAACCCCTGTACCTCAGCTATCCCAAGAACACCATCAGACCAGCATGCACACACCTCAACACACAAGGGAAGCGCAGGCAAACATTAGCACCACACATCCCACAGGCACTCACGCAAGCATCACACACATGCAGACACACCAACATCCACTGCCTCCACTGTGTCCCCCTCCTCCTCATCTCCCTCCACCCTCCCTGTCTTGTCTCCACTCACACCTGCATGCACTACCTCCTCAGCCACTACCTCCGTCACCAGCACACCCACCACCACACCCTGCTCACGTGCACTCACCACCCCCACTACCATTCACATGTCCCCTGTGTCCTCTCCCAGTGTGTCTGTGAGGCCACCTCCCAAAGTACACAAACGCAGCCAAACACCCACCCAACAGCCATCCACCTCACGACAGCCTCCAGCCCATGCACCTTCACCCAAAGTCACCAAACGTACACCTCCTACAACCACTTCCTCTTCCTCCACTCCCAAACCCCCTCCTCCATCTACCCGTACCAATGTTCCTAAGAAACTTTTCCTGTCCAACCTTGACCACTTTCCCTCACCTCCCCCACCCCTTCAGTCTCCTAGGGCCCGACTCTCCAGGTCGTAACCCAGCACCTCAGCCACAATATCTGCAGGACCAGTGGTGCCAGTGGTAACCGGCTTCTGGAGTGCGCCAGGCAGCAGGGCAGCCAGTGTGGCAAGGAGCCAGAGCACGGACAGTCCCCCACCTATAAAGCATAAAAAGTTGCCCAGTGCCCGGCGGGAGAGGGGAAAGAAATCAGCCACCAAAGCCGCTCCCAGGGGTACAGTTGGGGGTGTGGAGACAGCTGCTCCACCATCCAAGGTGGGGAAGGGGCACAGTAAACCAGCAAGTCTGGGAAGATCTGCACGGTGGACAAAACTGCCACCAGCCCCGCTGCCCAGGACACCGCCGCCACCATCCCCGCTGCCCAGGACACCGCTGCCAGCAGCACCGCTGCCCAGGACACTGCTGCTACCATACCTGCTGCCCAGGACACCGCTGCCACCATTCCCGCTGCCCAGAACACCGCTGCCAGCAGCACCGCTGCCCAGGACACCGACGCCACCATCCCCGCTGCCCAGGACCCCGCCGCCACCATCCCCTCTGCCCAGGACACAGCTGCCCAGGACACCGCCACCAAAGACACTGCCGCCAGCAGCACCACTGCCCAGGACACCGCCGCCAGCAGCACCACAGGCCAATGAGCGCCATAGCTTCTGACGATACTGAGGCCGTCACGGGCAGGATGAAGCACTCTGGCCACAAAGCCCCCTCAAGAACCAGTGTAGTATCACATCTACTACCTCAGTCCTTGGCAGGATGAAGCACTCTGGGCACAAAGCCCCCTTCAGAACCAGTGGAGAGATACATCCACTACCTCAGTCCTTGGCAGGATGAAGCACTCTGGGCACAAAACCTCCTCCAGAACCAGTGGAGAGATACATCCACAACCTCAGTCCTTAGCAGGATGAAGCACTCTGGGCACAAAACCCCCTCCAGAACCAGTGGAGAATGACATCCACCACCTCAGTCCTTGGCAGGATGAAGCACTCTGGGCACCATGCCCCTCCAGAACCAGTGGAGTATCACATCCACTACCTCAGTCCTTGGCAGGATGAAGCACTCTGGGCGCAAAGCCCCCTCCAGAACCAGTGGAGACTGTTATCCACTTGAGAGACTGTGGCTTTGCACTCCCCAGGATAAAGCAGTGGGCAAACCACCCACTGGAGAGACTTGAGAGACTGTGGCTTTGCACTCCCCAGGATTGAACAGTGGACATGGAGCCCCCTTGTGGATCTAGCGTTGTGCACTCATCTGGCTGAGGTGCCCCCCCGTTTTCTTCCCCCCGAAGTGCCTGTTTTATTTCTATCTGATGCCCCTGCAGTGTTCTCTCCGTCTTGTTCGGGTTTTGATAGTGGAATACCTTGGACTTGTATTCTTATTGTATATTTGTATATAGTGTGAATATCTTAATATATGTATATATTTTTGATTACTGTCTTTGTATATATTGCAATCATTCAACTCATTTCCTTTTGTCCTTGCATTCTTCCAGGGGGGGGTTGAAGGATGAGGGGTGTAACTGTTATGTATCATGGTGTATTAGTGGGTGTTGTCGTGTGTGAGAGTGTGGGTGGGAGTGCTGCGTGCGTGTGTCACTGTTTTTTCCCTCCCCTGTGCCGTAGGTGCAGTACTCACAGTGGTCTTCGCAGCCGGCGTTCGTGCTCCTGGAAGAGGAGCAGGAAGATAATGGCTGGAAGTATCTGAAGTTCCGGTTCCATGACAACCTGGTTCCTCGTGGGATGTGTAGAGGTGAGCGTTTTCCCTTTTAAGTCCTGTTTCCGCCGTGTTTTTGTTCACGGTGTACCTGCCCCAGAAAAGGTGGCGGATTGGTGGCTTGTAAAAATGTGGGCGGTACATTGTCTTCCGCCTGTCTGTTGGCGGTTACCGACGCAGTGTTTGTTTGTACCACCTTGGCGGTCGGAGTGTTAAAGTGGCTGTCTATGTTGGCGGTTTCCACCACGGTCTTAATTCCATTTTTTTTTCCACCGGCCTGTTGGCGGTTTTACCGCTGCTTTAATACCGACCGCCAGGGTTGTAATGACCACCTAAATATGCTTCAGTTTTGGTGTTTACTTTACATCAGCGACCTGGTTTTGTGACACAACTATGTGCAATAAACACACATTTTAAAGGACTGACTAGGAATAAAATACAAATGACAGATGAATATGCAAGGGGGAGAGAATTAGAATATGATTAAAATGAGGAAAATTTAAAAGAATGGTTTAAATCACGGAGGGATTTTACCTCTCCATTTGAATTGCGTCCACCAATGGAGACTATAATATGATATTTTAAGTTGGAAGGAAGATGGTCACTGCTTTTTACAATACAGATAATACAACTCAGTAGATGTGACAAGAGATCAAACTGTTGATCACAACGTGGGCAAATATTGGATAGATTATTGTTTCTTTTTGCCTTGGCTTTCTGTTCCTGCATGGATGATAACATTTCCCAGCTGCGCCCTCTACACTTTAATTCCAGTATCTGCATTCTGCTTATGTGTGCCACAAGATTGCCTAGGAATAGGTAGCATGATAAGCCACGGAGGCAGAGACATACCTCACACTGCTGCAGCTTCGCCTTCCACCTACACGTGCAAACAGTGATGGAAGTGATGCCTCATGGAAGCTGGGCAGGGTCCAGGAATTCTCCTCCAGCCTCGGACGACTGAACACTGGGGATGGTAGCCATGTCAGTGGTGGTGCCACTGTCCGAGCACGTCGTGGGGCTGGTGGCGGTGCTTGCGGCGGTGTCTGTGGCGGCGGTGCTGGCGGTGGTGCATGGGTCAGCACCTGTTGAGGGACACAACAGGACGTCTCCTGCAGCCTCAGATGGCCGCCCACTGGGGAAGATGCTGGGGACTATTGCTGAGGCTGCAGGCGGCAGTGCAGGTGGCGGGGCAGGTGGGGGTGCAGGCGGCAGTGCAGGCGGTGTTCGCAGCCGTACAAGTTGGTGGAGTCGTGGACAGAAGGGGTGACACAAGTCCCTCAGTCGGTGCCACCGTGCCCTGTCCTGACCTGCTCTTCTGCTTTTGTCCCTTCCCCACCTTTGATGGTGCTGCAGGTGTCTTGCCACTGTCCCCTTTTGTTTTGGCAGAGCCCTTGGTGGCTGGTAGGTGCGGCCCCTCCGGGATGTGGGCACCTTCTTCACCTTGGCAGGTGGCAGAATGTCCTTGCCCTCGCTACGTGGCACACTGGCAGCCCTGATGGGTGGCGCACTCGATGACCCCGCAGTTGCTGGCACCACTGTGCCTGGGGATTTGGTGGCTGAGGTGCTGGGCTGGGACCTGGAAAGCCTGGCCCTAGGGGAAGGACAGATGGGGGGGAGGTAAAGTGAAGAGGTCAAGGTTTGCCAGGAAAAGTTTTTTAGACACACTGGGAAGGGAAGATGGAGGGGGTTTGGGAGTGGATGAAGATGTAGTGGTTGTAGGAGGTGTACGTTTGCTGAATTTGGGTGAAGGTGCATGGGCCGGAGGCTGTTGTGAGGTGGATGGCTGTTGGGTGTGTGTGTGCCTGCGTTTGTGTACTTTGGGAGGAGGGCTCACAGACACACTGGGAGAGGACACTGGGGATGTGTGCATCGTAGTGGGGGTGGTGAGTGTACGTGAGCGGTGTGTGGTGATGGGCGTGCTGGTGATGGATGTACTGGCTGAGGATGTAGTGCATGCAGGTGTGAGTGGATATGAGACAGTGATGGAGGAGGAGGACGTGGAGGAGGGGGACACAGTGGAGGCAGTGGATGTTGCTGTGTCTGCATGGGGATGGTTCTTGTGTGAATGCTTGTGGGATGTGTGGTGCTTATGTTTGCCATGTCCACTCTTGTGTGTTGATGAGTGTGCATGATGGTCTGATGGTGTGCTTGGGATAGGCTGAGGTACAGGGGATTGGGTCGGGTGGAGGAAGTTGGAGGGGGGAGGCTGGACACAGGGACAATGGCTGCCATCAGTGCTGAGGCCAGAGCCTGAAATGCTCTCTGTTGGGCCGCCTGCCCAGCATGAATGCCCTCCAGGTATGCATTTGTTTGTTGCAAATGCCTCTCAACACCCTGGATGGCATTCATAATGGTAGATTGCCCAACAGTGAGGGATCTCAGGAGGTCAATAGCCTCCTCACTGAGGGCAGCAGGGCTGACTGGGGCAGGGCCTGAGGTGCCTAGGGTGAAGGGGATGCCCACCCTCCTGGGTGAGCGGGCACAGGACACACGCTGAGGGGCTGCTGGGAGGGCGGTGCTGGTAGGGGGGGTGGCGGCTGTACCTGTTGATGCGGTGGGCACAGAGGTGCCCGCCACCACAAGGGAGCTCCCATCAGAGGAGGAGTCGCTGTCACTGGTGTATGCTCCAGTCCCCGTCTTGGAGCTCCCCTCGCCCTCCGTCCCACTGGTGGCTTCAGACTCCGTTGCTTCACCCTCCAGGGCCAAGTGGGTTGCAGCTCCCTACTGCTCCGGTGCCACTGCTCCTCTGCCAGATGATGCTATTGCACACAAGAACAGGGAGACAAAACAAAAAGGGGGGGGAGACAGAAGAAAAACATGTTCAGTGCATGCAACACCACTACCGTTGGTGGACACAACACACAGGTAGCAGCCCTCTCCATTACACGATGCACTAACAATTTCTGGCAAATTCACATGCCCATGGTGTACGAGGCCTAAGCCCAATTGCTGCACACCTGGAAGTCACAGGAGCCTGACTAGGTGTAGATGGCTATTACCACTAGTGGGGTTGGGGTGCCACAGAGCCTGCCTAACAAGGGACCTTGCCTACCAAGTCCGCCCTGGCATAGCGGAACCCACAGCCCACCTCCCACCCAGACACCTCGTAATGCGTGCAGAGTCAGCTGAATGAGAGTGTACTCACCCCCTTGTGGCTGCTGTGAGGTCCTCAAGCGCCCATTCAACTCCAGATAGGCCACCGCCAGGATCCGGGACATCAGGGGGGTCATGGTGCGACGGGCACCCCTTCCACGTTGGGAGGCCGTCCCCAGCTGGGCCTCCGCCGTCTTCATCCTCCAGCAGCACATGTCCTCCCATCTTTTACGGCAGTGGGTGCTCTGTCTGTGGTAGACCCCCGGGGTCCGGACGTCCTTGGCGATGGCATGCCAAATACCCTTCTTCTGATGGGCACTGACCTAGAGGAAAGGTACACGGAGAAAAGGATATTACTCACCCGTCCGGACCGTCATACTCATTGCCCACCAGTTCCCACCCATGCCCTGATGCACATACACTCACCATCCGCATATGCAGGCCTCAGCCCCCCCCATGTATCTCCCATCCACACCACTCTAAACAGGCATTGCCCACGCAGCATGCTCACAGTATACTCACCTGTTTGTCTGGAGGACCGTACAGCTGCGTGTACTGGGGGAGGACCCCATCCACCAGTTTCTCCAACTCCTCCGAAGTGAAGGCAGGGGCCCTTTCCCCAGACACTGTAGCCATCGTTGCTTCCAGACACAGGTTACAGCAGCACTTGCAGTGTAGGTCCTCTCCTGTTGAAGGTCAGGTATCAAGTGAGGGAACAGATAGAAAACGGCGGTCACGTCCGGGGCGGTGCGTACTGTCACCTTTGGCGTACATCGTCATTGGCTCCTGGGACCCATATGGCCCAATGTTAACCAATGCTGAATAGCGCTGCGATCTTCGACCGCCCACCGCTACGGTGTACAAGGCCAGCGCAGTTACCTCACTTCCCCTTGTCCCACCTTACAGGTCAGGCAGCCGCCATTTCAGGGTGCCACATTGGATGGAAAAAAACTGCGTCACACCTATCTAGGCCGGGAATACAGACAGTTATCGGCACATTGGGAATTACCAACGTTTCAGCAAATTGCACATTGTGCTACCTCAGTGTTGGATGACCCTCTGCTAGCTGTTCACCTCCATAGGGCACATCTGCTGAGGCAGGGGATGAGATGCCGGCATCCTCCGGTGTACAGCCCCCTTGTGGACCTGTCGACATTGGAAGAGAAACACATTAGAATCACATACAGACTTGATCGTGCAACAATCCTAGAACTGTGTGCCCAGTTGGAGCCAGACCTGATTTCAGCGAACGCCATCCCACAGGAATCCCCCCTCTAGTGCAGGTCTGTCTGTACTCCATTTCCTGGCCAGTGTGTCTTTTCAAACAACAGTGGCCTTGTCATCAGGGATGTCCCAGCCAATGTTCTCTAACGTGTTGTCCAGAGTGTTATCTTCCCTGCTGAAACACATGCACAGCTACATCGTTTTCCCTCAGGTGGAGGATTTGCCCATAGTGAAAGGTGACTTTTATGCCCTGGGACATACCCCCAACATCATTGGTGCAATTAATGGTACACATGTGGCATTTGTCCCCCCCCCGCAGGAATGAACAGGTGTACCTAAACCGGAAAAGCTACCATTCAATGAATTTGCAGATGGTGTGTTTGGCACACCAGTATATCTCCCATGTGAATGCCAAGTATCTTGGCTCAGTGCATGACGCTTACATTTTGAGGAATAGCAGCATCCCTTATGTGATGGGCCAACTCCAGAGGCACCGTGTGTGGCTAATAGGTGAGGCCAGGGTCCCAACACAGTTGACATAGGTGTCTGGGTATGGGATTGTCCCTAAGGGTTAGTGTGTGTCTAACAATTGTCCCTCGACATTTGCAGGTGACTCTGGTTAACCCAACCTGTCATGGCTACTGACCCCAGTGAGGAATCCCAGGACAAGGGCAGAGGAACGCTACAATGAGGCACATGGGCAAACTAGGAGGATTATAGAACGCACCTTTGGCCTCCTGAAGGCCAGATTCCGGTGCCTCCATCTGACAGGTGGCTCCCTATACTACTCACCGAAGAAGGTGTGCCAGATAATCGTGGCCTGCTGTATGCTGCACAACTGGCTTTGCGACGGCAGGTGCCTTTTCTGCAGGACGATGGGCCTGATGGTGGCCTTGTGGCAGCTGTGCAGCCTGGGGACAGTGAAGAAGAGGAGGCAGAAGAAGAAGATGTTGACAACCGAAACAACATAATCATGCAATACTTCCAGTGAGACACAGGTAAGAAGATGTAACTGCTTCCCACATCTCATACTATTGTTGGAGCTAGCATAAGTCTGTCATTTTCACTCAGTGTATAGACCCTGACTTGTTACTTTGGCTTTCCATTTCACAGATCTGGCTCCTGATTTGTGCCCTGTGCTATGTTTACTGCTGGCCTACAGCTGTGTTACATTGGTATGTGAACAAGTACATTGACATTGCTATATTCCAGAGATTTAGCATTAACAAATTTGTGAAAGCACAGACTGACTCCAGCTTGTTTAGTGATTCAAGTGTGTTTATTTGTGTGCAAATAAGTGGAGGGGGGTGTAAAATGGGCTGGGGTGATGGTGGAGGAATATCCATAGCAGAGTCCAGTCTATTTGTTTCGCAGGTGTATTGTCCAATGGGGCATAGGAAGTGGAGCAATGGCAGTTTCAGGCGGACAGGGTGTCAAAGTGGGACAGAAGGGTGACATTCAGGGGGGGTCTTATTTCCTGGCGGGGGTCTTGGCAATCTTCTCTGTCTTGTTCCTGGGTCTCAGGGACCGTTTGTGGGGTGGTTCTCCTTCTGCAGGGGATGGGGTGCTGGTGTCCTGTTGTTCCTGTGGCGGTGCCTCCTGTCCACTAGCGCCGGTGGAGGGCTGTTAATTGTCCAGGCTAGTGTCAGGGGCCTGTTGGTGTGCCACTGTGTTCCTCCTGGTGTTGAGAAGGTCTGCCAGCACCCCTGCAATGTTGACCAGGGTGGTGTTGATGGACTTCAAGTCCTCCCTGATCCCCAGGTAGTGTTCCGCCTGCAGCCGCTGGGTCTCCTGAAACTTGGCCAATACCATACCCATGGTCTCCTGGGAATGGTGGTAAGCTCCCATGATGTTGGAGAGTGCCTCGTGGAGTGTCGATTCACAGGGCCTGTCATCCCCCTGTCGCACAACAGTCCTCTCAGATTCCCTGTTATCCTGTGCCTCTTTCCCCTGAACTGTGTGCCCACTGCCACTGCCCCCAGGTCCCTGATGATCCTGTGTTAGTGGGGTTACCTGGGTTCCCTGTAGTGGTGGACACACTGCTGATTAATATGTCCTGGGGACAGAGGGATGGGCCCGCTGGGTGGGTGCTGTGGTGGTGTTTCCTGAGGGGGAAGGCTCTACGGTGGTTTGGGACTGTGGCAGGGGAACCGTCTGTCCCGAGGTCCCAGACGGGCCGGACTGGTCATCTTGATCCAAGCGTTCAGAGCTGCTGTCGTCACTGTGGGCCTCTTGTGTGGGGGGACTGGATGTGTCTGGCACCTCCTGTCCGGTGATGTTGGGTAGGGGTCCTGTTGGGGTGTAAATTCATAGTTATTGTATGTGTGTGTGTCATCTTCTGCAATGGGTGAGTGTTGGACCTGGCATTTTGACAGGGTCATCCCCAAACTTTTTGCCTCCTTCCTCCTATTTTTTCTGACCTGTTGTTGGCTTTTGACCTCTGGGCACTTTACCACTGCTAACCAGTGCTAAAGTGCATATGCTCTCTGTGTAAATTGTACTATTGATTGTTTTATCTATGATTGGCTATTTAATTTACTTATAAGTCCCTAGTAGAGTGCACTATATGTGCCTAGGGCCTGTAGATTAAATGCTACTAGTGGGCCTGCAGCACTGGTTGTGCCACCCACTTCAGTAGCCCCTTAACCTTGTCTCAGGCCTGCCATTGCAAGGCCTGTATGTGCAGTTTCACTGCCACTTCGACTTGGCATTTAAAAGTACTTGCAAAGCCTATAACTCCCCTTTTTCTACATATAAGTCACCCCTAATGTGTGCCCTAGGTAACCCCTAGAGCAGGGTGCTGTGTGGGTAAAAGGCAGGACATGTACCTGTGTAGTTATATGTTCTGGTAGTGTAAAACTCCTAAATTCATTTTTACACTACTGTGAGGCCTGCTCCCTTCATAGGCTAACATTGGGGCTGCCCTCATACACTGATGAAGTGGCAGCTGCTGATCTGAAAGGAGCAGGAAGGTCATATTTAGTATGGCCAGAATGGTAATATAAAATCCTGCTGACTGGTGAAGTCGGATTTAATATTACTATTCTAGAAATGCCACTTTTAGAAAGTGAGCATTTCTTTGCACTTAAATCTTTCTGTGCCCTTCAATCCACGTCTGGCTAGGTTTAGTTGACAGCTCCTTGTGCATTCACTCAGACACACCCCAAACACAGGTTACTCAGCCTCACTTGCATACATCTGCATTTTGAATGGGTCTTCCTGGGCTGGGAGGGTGGAGGGCCTGCCCTCACACAAAGGACTGCCACACCCCCTACTGGGACTCTTGCAGACAGGATTGAACTGAAAGGGGGCTTGGTGCATTTCTTAGACACTCTTTGAAGTCACCCCCACTTCAAAGGCACAACTTAGTATAAAACAGGGCCTCTGCCCTACCTCATCATGCACTTGCTGGAGAAAAAACCTAAACCAGAAACTACATCCTGCCAAGAAGAACTGCCTGGCTGCTCAAAGGACTCACCTATCTGCTTTTCTACAAAGGACTGCTGCCTTGCTGTTGGCCTGCTGCCTTGCTGAACTCTTGTCTGGCTGTGATGGTGCTCTCTAAGGGCTTGGATAGAGCTTGCCTCCTGTTCCCTGAAGTCTCAGGACCAAAAAGACTTCTCTTTTTCACTTGGACGCTTCATGCGCCGAAATTTTCGACGCACAGCTTGTTCCGCGGCAAGAAAAATGCTGCACACCGACGCTGATCGACGCGACGCCTTCGGGACGACCGGAACTTCGATGCACGGCCTCGCAAGGACAACGCCGCCCGACTTCCAGAGGAGAAATCGATGCAACGCCTGCCGTGAGAGCGAAACTTCGATGCACAGCCCCGCGGAACGACGCGCAGCCGGAAAACAAGCAGGAGAATCCACGCACAGACCCGGGACATCTGGTAATTCCCGCGACCCATAGAAAGAGACTGTCCGCGCTGGGAAACAACGCACGACTTCCCCGCGTGAAAAATAACGACGCAAGTCCGTGTGTGCTGGGGAGAAATCGACGCACACACCATTTTTCCACGTATCTCTTCTTCTGCGGCCCTTTGTGGAGATTTTCCACCAGAAACTAGGTACTTTGTGCTTGAAAGAGACTTTGTTTGCTTTTTAAAGCCTTAAGACACTTTGGGTGTCATTCCGACTCCCGCCGGCAGCGGTAATCGCACGCCCGGCGGGAGCTGCCGAATGACCGCACAACAGTCAAATGACCGCGGCGGTCATTCTGAGTCTCCCGCTGGGCTGGCGGGCGACCGCCAGAAGGCCGCCCGCCCAGCGGGAAACCTCCTTCCACGAGGATGCCGGCTCCGAATGGAGCCGGCGGAGTGGAAGGGGTGCGACGGGTGCAGTTGCACCCGTCGCGTTTTTCAGTGTCTGCCACGCAGACGCTGAAAATCTATGTGGGGCCCTGTTAGGGGGCCCCTGCAGTGCCCATGCCAATGGCATGGACACTGCAGGGGCCCCCAGGGGCCCCACAACACCCGTTCCCGCCAGCCAGGTTCTGGCGGTGAAAACCAGGCTGGCGGGAAGGGGGTCGGAATCCCCATGGCGGCGCTGCTTGCAGCGTCGCCGTGGAGGATTCCCTGGGACAGCGGGAAACCGGCGGGACACCGCCGGTTTCCCGTTTCTGACCGCGGCTGTACCGCCGCGGTCAGAATGCCCATGGAAGCACCGCCAGCCTGTTGGCGGTGCTTCCATGACCGCCAGGGTCAGAATGACCCCCTTTATATCGCTTTTCAGTGATATCTTTACAAATTCATATTGCATCTTTGATCGTTTTGACCTGCAAATACCCAGATAAATATTATATTATATAACTGTGTGGTGTATTTTTGTGGTGTTATATTATGGTATTGCATGATTTATTGCACAAATGCTTTACACATTGCCTTCTAAGTTAAGCCTGACTGCTCGTGCCAAGCTACCAGAGGGTGGGCACAGGCTGATTTTGGATTGTGTGTGACTTACCCTGACTAGAGTGAGGGTTCTTGCTTGGACAGAGGGCAACCTGACTGCCAACCAAAAACCCAATTTCTAACAGTGAGTTACCCTCTACTCCTGTGCTTGCATTATTGACTTGGTCCTTGTGTGATTGGTGGTTTTGGTGCATGAGTGAGTCTCTGTACTGGACATGCTTTGGTGATAGGTGTCCATGCATTGGTGTTACATGCAGGGCTTGGTTTTGAGATGTGTGGGTTGTGTTGGTTGGGTATCTGTGGGTTGTTGGGGTGATGGGTGTGAGGGTGAAGGTGGGAGTATGTGATGGCATGCAGGTGGGGTGGGGGGGATAAAGTAGTAAAAATTTGCCTTAGCAGAGTCCAGTCCTCCTGCTACTCCTTCAAGGCCCTCAGGATGCAGAATTGCAAAGACTTATTCCCATGCTGTTAGTTGTGGGGGAGGAGGTGAGGGTCCACCGCCAGTCCTCTGTACAGCAATCTGGTGTCTGGATACCACAGAATGTACGTTCCCCCATAGGTCATTCCACTTCTTTCTGATGTCAACCCGTGTTCTTGGATGCTGTCCCTTTGCGTTTACCCTGTCAACAATTCTGCGCCATAGCTCCATCTTCCTTGCAATGGATGTCTGCTGCACCTGTGATCCGAATAGCTGTGGCTCTACCCGGACGATTTCCTCCACCATGACCTTGAGCTCCTCCTCTGAAAACCTGGGGTGTCTTTGGTGTGCCATGATGTGGTGTGGGTGATGTGTGATGTGATGTCTGTTGTGATGTGTTAGGGGATGTGTTGGTGTGTGTTGTTTGAGATGTGTGGATGTTGCATGAGTGATGGTGTTGTGTGTCTGTGGATGCTGGTGTTGTGTTAGGTAGTCTCTCTCTTTGGCCTTCTTTCACATTTCTGGTTGTAATGGTTTGTGGGTGATGTGGGTGTATGCTTTATATTGGATTGGGTGTGTGGGTGTGGTAAGTGTATGTGTATCAGGTATATGTATTTTGAATTGTCAAATGTGGTTGTGTTTTGTAAGTGTGTGTGTATTTTGAGTGCAGCATTGTGTACACGCCAATGGTTTACTGAGGTTGAAAGACCGCCACTTTGATTCGTGGGTCATGATACTGTGGGCGTATTCCTGTTGGCGTGACGGTGTGGGTTTTGGTATCACCAGTTTATCACTGACCTTTGGTGTAGCGGACTTGTGTGGGTGTCTGTATTATGGCGGATTCTGAGCTGTGGTTCGTGATACCTGTGGCGGAATTTCACTGCCGCGATGGTAAGTTGACGGTCTTCTGCACGGCAGAAAGTGAGACTTACCGCCAATGTTGTAATGAGGGCCTAAGTCTAACAGTCAAATTAGATGTCAGATGTTTTAGCCCCTAGCTTTATACTAGTACAGGATAAAAGGTCTCTAGTAGAAAGTCGAACTGAAGAACTCCTTTGGGGGTTTGGTGTCTTATGTCTTTCGCATTGTTCTTTTCCAAGTCCCCTCAGAGTGTCCTCAAAATCAAATAGTGGTAAAAGGATCTATCTGCTGAAGAAATCCAGATTGAATTCCACAAGTACTAAATTCAGCAGAACAGCATGCCTATGAATAATTATCTTGACCAGGTAATATGGATCATATAAGAGTTAGCTCAGCTCATCTTGCTCAAATAATCATGCAGCTACAAGACAACAACCACTCTGTATGATAAGAACATACTGATTCACAAGTTGCTGCCGTGCATTTAAATCAATGTCTTGATTATCTACAGAACGTAACAAATCCATGAATATTCCCTCTGCTAGAAGAACCTTGGTCTAACCCCTCACTTAGACCAACTACTTTTCCAACAATGAAAAGGCCACAGATAGTACATCAGACCTAGGAGAAACAGCAACATCCATATGGGTGAGTAGTTAATTCTCAAAATGGTGCGTTAAACAATTTCGTTAGCTCCTCCAAAATGATTCTCCAGACAGTAATATGTTTGCAGTATTACTTTCCCAGAGTCAGATATACTTAATATGCTATCCTGCTAGTTTCCTAGGTGAGCAGTCCAAAATGCCAGTTGAACTGTCATATTTTCCAGGAATGGAAGCCTCATTGACAGACCCTTTGATTGCAAGTAATGATCCTATTCATATAACTATAATGCATTTAGAAAGGAATTGAAAAAACTTTTTCTCCAAACACACTTTTAGTCAATCAGCAGACACCAAGTTTCTAAACCTCAAACAACAAAATCATGATTTAATTACTTACTTTACAGTGCTAAATACATTGTTTGAAAAGTCAGGCTGGTCAGGAAGTAAAAGACACTCAGGCAATCCTGACTTTTTTTTTTAGGCTTAGCAGAAGGTTTGAAACATTTACTAGTTGAGGTAGATAAGTTAACAGAAACTTTGTTCTGACTTGATTACCCTCATAGAAAAATTAGAACATAATTTGTTTGAATAAAAACATAAAAGAAGTAGGAAAGTGGATACTAGGGTAATTATAATAAAAGAATAAACGTTTAGATCACATCTTAAAGGTTGATAAAAGTAGGTTCATGCAAATAGGGGGAGCATAGGGGTTCATTGGCTAAAGGAGTAAAAAGAACAAACAAGTGAACATGTTATTTCTGTGGAGCAGCAAATGAGGACAATTGTGTGAGACTGTCCTACTAAACCAAAGAACAAATGTAAGATGTAAGTTCAGACAAACAAAGAAATGAAATCACTTAGAAACACTTCTGAGTGCAACTCCTTCTTAGATCACTCATGATTTATTTAATCTGGAACCTGATCCAAGCAAGCCCTTCATGGTATGTGATTTGTAACAGAGCCTGAAGATCCTAAACATTTTCAAATGATTAAAATGGTCAATATTGAGTGCTAGTGGGACCTACAAAGAACCCTGATCACTTTTGATGGCTCAGAACTCACCCATGGACCTGTTGGCTTGCAAACCATATATTTGTTAAACGAAATTCAACAGAATCACCAAGAAATGATCACTTTCAATGTAATTGATGGATCAAGAGTATGGATTATCTTGAGTCTTCCGTGGCTGTAAAAGCATAATCAAAGCATGGATTGGTGGATGAATTATCATTCAAGGTTCTACTAGAATATTGTGTTTGATTTGGAATTGAGGGAAGTCAAGATAAATCTACTTTAGCCTCTGTTGTGGTACAAGAGATACTATTCCCTACACCCTATTAGGAACATGAAAGCATATTCAATAAGGTTTAAGCTACTACTCTTCCACCAAACAGGGGGTATGGCTGTCATATTGATCTACAACCTGGTATACAATTCCATGTAGTTGAATTTAAGCTCTTACAGTGAAACAAAATGAATATGTTGGAAAGTATTTAGATAAGTTATTAGCAATTGGATTTATGTGTAATCCCAAGTCTTCAGCCTCTTTTCCTCTATTTTCTTGCACCTGAAAAGAATGGGGAATTGAGAACATACTGGCTAAAGGGCTTTGAGTCTTGTTACCATCAAAAATTGTTATCTATCACCATTATTATGGAAGTTACTAGATCAAGGGTCTAATTATGACCTTGGGGGAGGAGATTACTCCATCACAAAGGTGACGGATACACCGTCCACCGTATTATAAGTTCCATAGGATATAATGGAACTTGTAATATAGCGGGTAGGACATCCGTCACATTTGTGACAGAGTAATTGTTAGAAGTGGCATCCTTGGCGTAGTGTCCCCTGTCTTTTTTTCCTCTGCTTCCCATGTTACGACTGCGTGCTGGACTCTGTTTTTGCTGTTGTTGGTACTCTGGGCACTTTACCACTGCTGACCTGGGCTAAAGTGCAAGTGATCCTGTGTAAATTGTATGTGTAATTGGCTTCTCCATAATTGGCATATTTGATTTTCTAGTAAGTCCTTATTAAAGTGCAATAGAGGTGCCCAGGGCCTGGAAACCAAATGCTACAAGTGTGACTGCAGCACTGGTTGTGCCACCCACATAAGTAGCCCCATAAACATGACTCAGACCTGCCACTGCAGTGTCTGTGTGTGCAGTTTTCAACTGTACAATTCGACCCCAAACTTCCCTTCTTATACATGTAAGGCACACCTAAGGTAGGCCCTAGGTTGCTCCATGGGCAGGGTGCAGTGTATGTAAAAGGTGGGACATGTTGTAGGAGGCTGGCCTGGCTCATAGTGGGTACCTTGTGGTACTTACACCTTGTGCCAGATCCAGGTATCCCTTATTAGTAGATTAGTAGTGTTCTAGCAGCTTAGGCTGATAGAGGTAGCTATAGCAGAGCTTAGGCTGAACTAGGAGACATGCAAAGCTCCTACTATACCACTTATATCACTTAGCACTATATCACAAGAAAATACAATACTCAGAGTTACTAAAAATAAAGGTACTTTATTTTAGTGACAATATGCCAAAAGTATCTCAGAGGATATACTCCCTTAGGAGGTAAGTAATATACACAAAATATACACACAAACCAAAATCAGGTAAGTAAACAGTTAGAAAAGTAGTGCAAACACTGTAGAACACAATAGAATGCAATAGGAGACAATAGACCTAGGGGCAACACAAACCATATACTCCAAAAGTGGAATGTGAACCACGAATGGCCCCTAGGCCTACTGTAGTGTGTAGAGGGTCACTGAGAGTGTAAGAAAACACCAAGGGTGTCCAAGATACCCCACCCCAAGACCCTGAAAAGTAGGAGTAAAGTTACCCAACTGCCCCAGAAAGACAGTAAAGTCGAGATAGGGGATTCTGCAAAGACAACAACTGACTGCAAAGTACTGAAGACGGGTTCCTGGACCTGAGGACCTGTAATGGAAGGGTACCAAGTCCAAGAGTCACGCAAGTGTTCAGGGGGGCAGGAGCCCAATAAACCCCAAGTGAAGGTGCAAAAGGGCTGCCTCCGGATGGAAGAAGCTGAAGATTCTGCAACAACGGAAGGTGCAGTGAACTTCTACTTCGGTCAGAAGATGTCCCACAGCATGCTGGAGGATGCAGAGTGTTCCCACGCTGAAAGACCGCAAACAAGGTTCCTAGCTGCAAGAGTCGCAGTTGAGGATTTGGGTGCTGCCAGGGCCCAGGAAGGACCAGGAGGTTGCCCCTTGGAGGAGGAGACAGAGGGGACGCTCAGCAACAGGCAGAGCCCACGCTTAATCAGGCAGCACCATCAGAAGCACCTGAACAGGCGTTCAGAAGAGCTGAGCACGACTGTTGGCTCAGCACAACAAAAGAGAGTCCCACGAAGTCGGAGTCCAACTCAGTGAGTTGGACAATGCTGGACAGAGTGCTGGGGACCTGGGCTAGGCTGTGCACAAAGGAAGTCTTGCAAAAGTGCACAGAAGCCCTAGCAGCTTCAGTTCACGCAGTATACAGGATTACTGTCTGGCGTGGGGAGGCAAGGACTTACCTACACCAAATTTGGACAGAAGGGCCACTGGTCTGTCGGGGACACTTGGATCCAGCTCCTGTGTTCCAGGGACCACACTCGTCAAGATGAGAGGGGACCCAGAGGACCGGTGATGCAGAGGTTTGGTGCCTGCGTTGGCAGGGGGAAGATTCAGTCGACCCACAGGAGATTTCTTCTTGGCTTCCAGTGCAGGGTGAAGGCAGGCAGCCCACAGACCATGCACCAGCAGGAAACAGTTGAGAAAGCCGGCAGGATGAGGCGCTACAATGTAGCTGGTAGTCTTTTTGCTACTTGGTTGCAGTTTTGCAAGCATCCTGGAGCAGTCAGCGGTCGATCCTTGGCAGAAGTCGAACAGGGAAGTGCAGAGGAACTCTGGTGAGCTCTTGCATTCGTTATCTGATGAGATACCCACAGGAGAGACCCTAAATAGCCCTCAGAGGAGGATTGGCTACAGAGAAAGGTAAGCACCTATCAGGAGGGGTCTCTGACATATCCTGCTGACACTGGCCACTCAGAGCTGTCCATTGTGCCCTCAAACCTCTGCATCCAAGATGGCAGAGGTCTGAGACACACTGGAGGAGCTCTGGGCACCTGCCCTGGGAGGTGCTGGTCAGGGGAGTAGTCACTCCCCTTTCCTTTGTCCAGTTTCGCACCAGAGCAGGGCTGGGGGGATTCCTGAACTGGTGTAGGCTGACTTTTGTAAGGAGGGCACCATCTGTGCCCTTCAAAGCATTTCCAGAGGCCAGGAGAGGCTACTCCTCTCAGGCCCTTCACACCTATTTCCAAAGGGAGAGGGTGTCACACCCTCTCTCAGAGGAAATCCTTTGTTCTGCCTTCCTGGGACTGGGCTGCCCAGGCCACAGGGGGGGCAGAAACCTGTCTGAGGGTTGGCAGCAGCGGTAGCTGCAGAGAAAACCCAAGAACGTTAGTTTGGCAGTACCCGGGCTCTATGCTGGAGCCCCGGGGATGCATGGAATTGTCCCCCCAATACCAGAATGGTATTGGGGTGACAATTCCATGATCTAGACATGTTACATGGCCATGTTCGGAGTTACCATTGCGATGCTACATACAGGTATTGACCTATATGTAGAGCACTCGTGTAATGGTGTCCCCGCACTCACAAAGTCCGGGGAATGTGCCCTGAACAATGTGAGGGTACCTTGGCTAGTGGCAGGGTGCCCTCACACTAAGTAACTTTGCACCTAACTTTCACTAAGTGAGGTTTAGACATATAGGTGACTTATAAGTTACTTAAGTGCAGTGTAAAATGGCTGTGAAATAACGTGGACGTTATTTCACTCAGGCTGCAGTGGCAGTCCAGTGTAAGAATTGTCTGAGCTCCCTATGAGTGGCAAAAGAAATCCTGCAGCCCATTGGGATCTCCTGGAACCCCAATACCCTGGGTACCTAGGTACCATATACTAGGGAATTATAAGGGTGTTCCAGTGTGCCAATAAGAATTGGTAAAATTGGTCCCTATCCTGCAGTGACAATTTTAAAAGCAGAGAGAGCATAAACACTGAGGTTATGATTAGCAGAGCCTCAGTGATACAGTTAGGCTCTACACATGGAACACATATAGGCCACAAACTTATGAGCACTGGGGTCCTGGCTAGCAAGATCCCAGTGACACATATCAAACATACTAACAACATAGGGTTTTCACCATCAGCACTGGGCCCTGGCTAGCAGGATCCCAGTGAGACAGTAAAAACACCCTGACATATGCTCACAAACAGGCCAGAATGTGGGGGTTACAAGGCTAGAAAGAGGCTACCTTCCTACACATGTACAGATGTATTTTACATGTCCTAACAGTGAAATACTACCAAATGTCGTTTTTCACTGTTGCAAGGCCTATCTCTCTCATTGGTCAACACGGGGGCTGCCTTTAAATAACTTTTAACTGCAGTTTCCCGTTGGGCGCAAATAGAAATTTGGAGTTTGGTATCTCTGAATTCACAATTTAAAAGTACATCTTGTGGTAAAGTTGGTTTTTAAATTTTCAGTTTTAAAATGTCACTTTTAGAAAGTGGGCATTTTCTTGCTTACACCATTCTGTGACTCACCCTATTTGTGGATTCCCTGTCTGGGTCAGACTGACAGTTGGGGTGTTTGTGAATCCTCTCTAGAAAGTGAGACAAAGGGAGCTGTGGTGTAGCCTGCATGTCATGATAGACCATCTGAGCTAGAGTGGAGGGAGTCGTGGTCACTTACACCTGAATAGGCAGTGCCTGCCCTCTCACAATGCAGTCTCCAACCACCTGGTGTGTGTCTGCGGCCAGGCCTGGGCAAGACAGGATCCTGTGAACAACACAGACTTCCCTTTGAAGTTTGCCTAATTCAAAGGCAGAAAGGGGTATAAGTAGTGGACCTAAAACCCCAGATTTTTAGATTACTTCTGGGATCAAGAGGAACCTTTGCCAAGGATAAGAGCTGAAGAGCTGGAGGAGGAGTACAACCCCTTCACCCTTGACTGTGCTTTGCTGGGTTGGACTGTAGTTGCTGCTTCTGCCTGAAAGAGGATAAATACTGGACTCTGTTGTGCATTCCTGCTTGAGAAGAATCTCTGAGGGCTTGGACTGCGTTTGCCTCCTGTTTTGAAGGGGAAACATCCTGAACAACTAGGTCGATTTTAGTGGCGAAGCAGGTGGCGCGTCTTTTTTCAGCCATGTTGCAGCTGGTACTATAGAGGCAACTGAGTACTGATGCAGGTGGTGCGTCAACAATTTATATATATAAATTCTAAACAACATATATATATATATATATATACATATATATATATATATATATATATATGTAAATTCTAAACAACTAATAAACCATAAAAAAAAATAAAAAAATTAACTTAACATTCATTGTTCAGGCAATCGTTATTCATGCAAATTCGTTGTTTATACAGTAGTTGTTCAATACTTTGTTGTAGAGACTTTTTAGTCATTGAGCAGTAGTGTTTTAGGCAGGTAGTTGTTTAGGACCTAGTAGTTCCATCACCTATTCGTTTTGAAGTCTCACGGCCATCAAAGACTTCCTCTGTCAGCACCAGGGCTCTCTGCTAAGATTCCTGGCCTGCCAAGTGGAGTCCCATCCAGTCCCTGGGCCCTTGGGAGGTGAAGATGGCAGACCAAGGACTGAAATTCATGCACAGAACACCGTGCATGAAAATTGTTGATGCACCACCTGCATCAGTACTCAGTTGCTGTGAGAAAGTAGCCTCTTTCTAGCATGGTTACCCCCACTTTTGGCCTGTTTGTGAGTGTGTGTCAGTATGTTTTGCCTGTCTCACTGGGATCCTGCTCATAGTTTATGGCCTAATGTGTATGCCTGTGTAGTACCTAACCAGAAACTCAGTGCTTATGCTCTCTCTGCTTTTACATTTGTCACTGTAGGCCAGTGACTACATTTACCAATTTCAATTGGCATACTGGACCCCCTTATAAGTCCCTAGTATATGGTACCTAGGTACCCAGGGCATTGGGGTTCCAGGAGATCCACATGGGCTGCAGCATTTCTTTTGCCACCCATAGAGAGCTCAGGCAAACCCTTGAACAGGCCTGCCATTGCAGCCTGCGTGAGATAGTGCACACACTATTTCACAGCCATTTTCACTGCACCCAAGTAACTTATAAGTCACCTATATGTCTAACTTTCACTTGCTGAAGGGTAGGTGCAAAGTTACTAAGTGTGAGGGCACCCTTGTACTAGCAAAGGTGCCCCAACATAGTTCAGGGCCATTTCCCCCGACTTTGTGAGTACGGGGACACCATTACATGCATGCACTACATACAGGTCAATACCTATATGTAGCTTGACAATGGTAACTCCGAATATGGCCATGTAACATGTCTAAGATAATGGAAATGTCCGCCCATTCCAATCTGGTATTGGGGAGCCAATTCCATGCATCTTGTGGGCTTCACCTTGGACCCCCAGTACTGCCAAAGCAGCTCTCTGAGGCTTGCAATGCAGCTACAGCTGCCACCTCAGAGACAGGGTTCTACCCTCCAGGGATCTGGGCAGCCCAGTCCTAGGAAGGCAGAACAAAGCATTTCCTCCTAGAGCAGGGTGTTACACCCTCTCCCTTTGGAAATAGGTGTCAAAGGCTGGGGAGGGGTAGCCTCCCCCAGCCTCTGGAAATGCTTTGAAGGGCACAGATGGTGCCCTCCTTGCATAAACCAGTCTACACCGGTTCAGGGACTCCTTCTCCCCTGCTCTGGTGGGAAACTGGACAAAGGAAAGGGTAGTGCCCACTCCCCTGTCCATCACCACCCCAGGGGTGGTGCTTCATTGTGTCCCAGACTTCAGCCATCTTGCTTTGCAAGATGTGGGGGCACTCTGGAGGGCTCTGATTGGCCAGTTTCAGCAGGTGACGTCAGAGACCCCTCCTGATAGGTCCATTCCTGATAAGGTAGCCAATCCCCCTCTCTAAGCTATTTAGGGTCTCTCCTCTGGGTTCTCTTCAGATTCTGCTTGTACATTTCCTTCAGGAATCCTCTGCAACAACTTCAGACTCTTCTGACCTTGGATCAACCGCAGCCTGCTCCAAGAAACGCTGTAACTGCAACAAAGGCCCATATTTATACTTTTTGACGCAAAACTGCGCTAACGCAGTTTTGCATCAAAAAAATGAGCGCCGGCTAACGCCATTCTGAAGCGCCATGCGGGCGCCGTATTTATTGAATGACGTTAGCCGGCGTTAGCCGCCGGCGCCGTCTGGTGTGCGTTAAAAAAACGACGTACACCAGGCAGCGCCGGCGTAGGGGAAAATGGAGCTTGGGCGTCAAGAAATGGGGCAAGTCAGATTGAGGCAATTTTTGCGCCTCAACCCGATTTGCGCCATTTTTTTTCACTCCCAACCCCCATAGAAATGACTCCTGTCTTAGCAAAGACAGGAGTCATGCCCCCTTGCCCAATGGCCATGCCCAGGGGACTTCTGTCCCCTGGGCATGGTCATTGGGCATAGTGGCATGTAGGGGGGCACAAATCAGGCCTCCCTATGCCACAAAAAAAAATACAAAAAATACTTACCTGAACTTACCTTAATGTCCCTGGGATGGGTCCCTCCAGCCTTGGGTGTCCTCCTTGGGTGGGCAAGGGTGACAGGGGGTGTCCCTGGGGGCATGGGAGGGCACCTCTGGGCTCCTTCAGAGCCCACAGGTCCCTTAACGCCTGCCTTTTGCAGGCGCTAAAAAACGGCGCAAAAGCGGCCGTACGTCATTTTTTTTGACCCGCCCACTCCCGGGCGTGATTTTTGCCCGGGAGTATAAATCCGACGCACATGCCTCGGAGTCGATTTTTTAGACGTGAACGCCTACCTTGCATCTCATTAACGCAAAGTAGGTGTCCACGCTAAAAAATGACGCTAACTCCATGGACTTTGGCGCTAGACGCGTCTAACGCCAAAGTATAAATATGGAGTTAGTTTTGCGTCGAAATAGAGTAAAAAAAACGACGAAATTCCGGCGCAAACGGAGTATAAATATGCCCCAAAGTGTCTACAAGAGACACTTTTCTTCAGCAACCTCAGCTCCAAGTCAGCAACTGCAACAGTTTCCACAGTGTGCATGCTCTGGGGAATCCCTATCTTCATCCTTCACCAGAAAGACCAAAGAAATCTCCTGCTGAGCTTCCAGTGCTTTTGCATTTCTCCTCCGATCACGTGGAGGGGGCGAGAAAGGCATGAAAGGAGAGGACTCCTTTCATGTCTCTCTCAGCATTTCTGCTGCCCGAAATGCCCACTAGACACCAGGGAAATTGATTTTTTCTAGGGTATGGAATAAGGGGAGCGGTCCCTTGGGCAAGGGTCACTCCTCAATGGGGTAATTTAGGTCATTTATGTCCCCCCAGATTGGCCTATTATAATTAGTCTGATCTGCCTCCGGGGTGGCAGAAACCCCTAGACACCAGGGTTAATATTGTTTTGTTTGTTTTTTTTTTTTTATTTGTGGGGAGTGACCCCTTAGGCAAGGGTCGCTCTCCTGGAGGGGCAAATTGTCTTTAGGCCAATTCTGCCCGGCCTATTTCTACTTGGCCAACATGCCCCCAAAGGGTGCAGAAACCACAACACATCAAGGATTGTTGTTTTGTCAATTTCATACAAGGGGAGCGACCCCTTAGCCAAGGGTCGCTCCCGTTGGGGGGGTTGTTTTAGGCCATTTCTGCCCCCCTTGGGGGCATATCAACCTATTCTAATTAGGCTGATCTGCCCCCCCCCCAGGGGAGGGGGGGCAGAAACTTCTAAGCACCAGGGATCCTTTTTTTTAGACATGGGGAGCGACCCCTTAGCAAAGGCCATCTCTGCCCTCCTTGGGGGCACATCAGCCTATTTTTATCAGGCCGATCTGCCCCCAAGGAGGGCAGAAAGCATTGGGCACCAGGGACATTTTTTTGTGTCAATTTCATGCAAGGGGAGCGACCCCTTAGGTAAAAGTAGCTCCCCTGGGGGGGACAAATTTATTTTAAGTCATTTCTGCCCGGCCTATTTCTATTGGGCCGATCTGCCCCCAGGGGGGCAGATACCACTTAGGCACCAGGAATTAGTGTGTGTATGTGTGTGTTTTGTTTGGGGGGGCAGCCCCTTGGGCAAGGGTTGCTCCTCATGGGGCCACATTACTGTTGGCCATATCTGCCCCCCTTGGGGATAGATCGGCCTATTTTTGGAAGGCCCGTCTGCCCCCAAAGGACCAGGGAAGATTTTTTTCCCCAAAAAGAGGGTGGGGAAATGGCCATACCACCACACCAAATGAATGGGGCCACAGTTGTTCTGCCCACCAGTGGGCATGTGGGGCAATTACCCATGATCCACTCCCCAGGTGGGCAAAAAGCCTACTAGATGCCAGGAAATAAAAAAAAAAAATTGTGGGTTTGTGGCTACCAACCAGTACCACCCAACTGAAAGGGGTAACAGTCTTTCAGCTCTCCCCCGCACACTAAAACATCTTATCCCACGGCAAGCAAGAAGACATTTGACTATTTTGGGTTTTGGTTTCATATTTGGGCCATGAGAGCTTGTCTAACTCTCAAAGTTGTCCTACTTGGAATGGTGAGGGTGCCACTTTTTGGACTTTGGGACGCTGCCATGTGGAAAAATCCACCAGACTTACATACATCTGAAAACTAAGGCCCATATTTATACTTTTTGATGCAAATCTTCGCTAGCGCAGATTTGCGCCAAAAAGTTTACTGCCGGCTAACGCCATTCCAACGCGCGAGCCGGGCGCCTTATTTATGGAATGGCGTTAGCCGGTGCTCCGGCCTGGTTAGTGCCAAAATAAATTACGGTAATCGGGCAGCGGAGGCGAAGGGAAGACTGGTGCACGTCAGGTTAGAGTAAAAAATATTGGCTCTAACCTGACTAGTGCCATTTTTTGGCGCACAACCCCCATGGCAATGACTCCTGTCTTAGCAAAGACAGGAGTCATTCCCCCCTGCCCAATGGCCATGCCCAGGGGACTTCTGTCCCCTGGGCATGGCCATTGGGCACAGTGGCAGGTATGTGGGCCAAAGTTAGGCCCCCCATGCCACTTAATAAAAAAATATATACTGTATACTTACCTGCACTTACCTGCACTCACCATGGATGGTTTCCCCCATCCATGGGTGTCCTCCAGGGGTGGGTGAGGGTGGCAGGGGGCAGGGAAGGGCACCTGTGGACTGCTTCCATGGTCTCCCACCATGGAAATGAGCCCACAGGTCCCTTAATGCCTGCCCTGACCCAGGCATTAAAAAACTGCTAAAATCCAGCTGGGCGCCTTGTTTTAAGGCCTGCCTCCTCCTATGCGCCGGAGGATAAATAAGGTGCACATGCCTTAGAGACATTTTTTGCACTGGAACGCCTACCTTGCATGTCATTAGTGCAAGGTGGGTTTTCACGTACAAAAAAATGACTCAAACTCCATAACTTTGGCGCTGGACGAGTCTAGCACCAAAGTATAAATATGGAGTTAGGTTTGCTCCGAAATATGGACCTAAATATCTGGGTGAGTCCAGGGTGGTGTGCTTCACATGCACCCGCACCATTTTCTTACCCACAGTGCCCTGCAAACCTTCAACTTTGCTGGAAATCACACATTTTTCCCACATTTTTGTGATAGAACCTTCTGGAATGTGCAGGAATCCACAGAAGTCCTACCACCCAGCATTGTTGCATCTATACCGATAAAAATTCTGCCCCAATTGTCAGCCTACATTTTTTCTTTCAAACTTCCCTTTTGGACACGCTTTGGTTCCCTCGAAATTTCAACATGTGTTTGGCTCTTCCCTGTCACAGGCACTTGACCCACCTACACAAGTGAGGTGTCATTTTTAGTTGGGAGAAGGAGGGGAATGTTGGGTGGTGGTGGTGGTAGGACGTTTGTCCTGGTGCGGTGATCCCACACAGAAAAGTGGGAAAAATTTGATTTTTTTCCAAATTTTGAGGTTTGCTGAGGTTTCTGGGTAAGAAAACACTGGGGGATCCACGCAAGTCACACCTCCGTGGACTCCATCGGGTGTCTAGTTTTCAGAAATCTTTGGGTTTGGTAGGTTTCTTTATATGGCTGCTGTGCCCCGGACCAAAAACGCAGGTACCCCCCGCAAAAACTGGTAGTTTTGTATTTTAGAAATTTGATGCGTCCACATAGTGTTTTGGGGCATTTCCTTTCGCGGGCACTAGGCCTACCTTTTGAGGTACACAAGTGAGGTACATTTTTATTGGTAGACTTGGGGGAATGCTGGGTGGAAAGAAATTTGTGGCTCCCCTCAGATTCCAGAACTTTCTTTCATTGAAATGTGAGGAAAAAATGTTTTTTTGGCCAAATTTTGAGGTGTGCAAAGGATTCTGGGTAACAAAACCTGGTGGGAGCCCCACAAGTCACCCCATCTTGGATTCCCCTTGGTGTCTAGTTTTTGAAAATACAGAGGTATGGTGGGTTTCCTTAGGTGCCGGCTGAGCTAGAGGCCAAAATCCACAGCTAGGCACTTTGCAAAAAGCACCTCTCTTTTCTTTGGGAAAATGTGATGTTTCCAAGTTGTGTTTTGGGAACATTTCCTGTTGTGGGCAATAGGCCTACCGACACAAGTGAGGTACCATTTTCATCGGGAGGCTTGGGGGAGCACTGGGTGGACGGAAATTTGTGACTCGTCTTAGATTCCAGAATTTTCTGTCACTCAAATTTGAGGAAAAGGTGTTTTTTTGCCACATTTTGAGGTTTGCAAAGGATTCTGGGTAACAGAACCTAGTGAGAGTCCCACAAGTCACCCCATCGTGGATTCCCCTAGGTGACATGTTTCTAAAAATGCACACGTTTGGTAGGTTTCGTTTGGTGCCGGCTGAGCTAGAGGCCAAAATCCACAACTAGGCACTTTGCAAAAAACACCTCTGATTTTTTGGGGAAAATGTGATGTGTCCACGTCGTATTTTAGGGCATATCCTGTCGCGGGCTCTAGGCCTACCCACCCAAATGAGGTACTATTTATATCGGGAGACTTGGGGAAATGCTGGGTGGAAGGAAATTTGTGGCTCCTCACAGATTCCAGAACTTTATGTCACAAAAATGTGATGAAAAAGTGTTTTTTGGCCACATTTTGAGGTTTGCAAAGATTCTGGGTAACAGAACCTGGTGAGAGCCCCACAAGTAACCCCTCTTGGATTCCCCTAGGTGTCTAGTTGTCAAAAGTGCACAGGTTTGGTAGGTTTCCTTAGGTGCCGGCTGAGCTAGAGGCCAAAATCCACAACTAGGCACTTCGCAAAAAACAGGTCAGATTTCAATGTAAAAATGTGATGTGTCCATGTTCCGTTTCCTGTCACGGGCATTAGACCTACCCACGCAAGTAAGATACCCTTTTTATCAGGAGACTTCTAAATGTAAGACAGGTTGTAAAAAAAAAGTCTAGTTGAGAAATGCCCTATAATTCACATGCTAGTATAGGCACCCCGTAATTCAGAGATATGAAAATAACCACTACTTCTCAACACCTTATCTTGTGCCCATTTTGGAAATACAAAGGTTTCCGTGATACCTATTTCTCACTCTTTATATCTCAGCAAATGAATTGCTGTATTCCTGGTATAGAATGAAAACCCATTGCAAGGCGCAGCTCATTTATTGGCTCTGGGTACCTAGTGTTCGTGATGAACCTACAAGCCTTATATACCCCCGCAACCAGAATATTCCAGCAGACGTGACGGTATATTGCTTTAAAAAATCTGACATTGCAGGAAAAAGTAACTGCTGTTTTTTCAGCTCAATTTCAATATGTTTTTTTTTCAGCTGTTATTTTCTGTAGAAAAACCTTATAGGATCTACACGAATGACCCCTTGCTGAATTCAGAATTTTGTCTACTTTTCAGAAATGTTTAGCTTTCTGGGATCCAGTATTGGTTTGACACCCATTTCTGTCACGAACTGGAAGGTGGCTATAAGCACAAAAAATAGTAATCATGGGGTATGTCCCAGTAAAATGCCAACATTTTGTTGAAAAATGTGGTTTTCTGATTCAAGTCTGCCTGTTCCTGAAAGCTAGGAAGATGGTGATTTTATCACCGCAAAATCTTTGTTGATGCCGTTTTCAGGCAAAAAACAACAAGCCTTCTTCATTAGTCCTTTTGCCCCATTTTCTTTAATAAAATACAATTTTCACTGTATTTTGGCTACTTTATTGGTCTCCTTCAGGGGAACCCACAAACTCTAGGTACCTCTAGAATCCCTAGGATGTTGGAAAAAAGGGCACAAATTTGGCATGGGTAGCTTATGTGGACAAAACATTATGAGGTCCTCAGAGCGAACTGCGCCAAATAGCCAAAAAAAGGCCTGGCACCTGAGGGGCAAAAGGCCTGGCAGCGAAGGGGTTAAAGACTTGGAAAATCAACTTATGTGCAATTGCAGTTCAAGTTAGGACAGGTTAATTCACATCAGTATGGTTCTTTTGTCATTCTAAAGACTTGCTTGTAGCTTCCTAATGAATGGATATTTGGATTTTCCATCTGCACCCTACACACCTTTGGTCTTGCATCTACATTACACTTTTGGTCAAATTAGTGTGGTGCATGCTCGTGTTCCGATCATTATGAGTCCTCTAGTATGAGGCTCATTTGTTGATGGATTTGTATTAGCCTTGAATGTAAGACTATGGCCCTCATTACAACGCTGGCGGTCAAAGACCGGCAGGGCTGTTTTGACGATTGCAATGCCAACAGGCTGGCGGTGCAATCTTGGGAATTACAACCGCGGCAGAAGCGCCGCGGTCGCACTGCCGTGACCAGCGGTTTTCCGCCACGTTGGTCCCGGCGGTTTTAATCCTCTAGGGCAGCGCTGCTTGCTTTTCATGGCGGTAGGAGCTGCCATTAAAAGGCTGGCGGAAAGGGGAGTCACGGGGCCCCTGGGGGCTGCACTGCCCATGCCTTTGCCATGGGCAGTGCAGGGGCCCCCTGGCACAGCCCCATTAAGCTTTTCACTGTCTGCATAGGGAGATTTTCTTTTTGAAAATAGTAAATAGTGACCCAGTAGCACAGGAAACATTAAAATGTTTTTATATTCACTTATCACATTTTTTGGCTATTGTATCTGAAAGTAAATATGTCATTTGTCCACCCGCTCTAAATATGGTAAGCGGACAAACTGAACAATGTCCGATGCCCCTTGCTCAGTGGGGCTGTCGGAGGAGTATGCCAGCAATAGCAACAGAGTACTCTCCTTTGCTAGCATATTCAATATCTGCCCAAATATAAATGAGTAGACAGAACTCCATTTTGGCAGAGATGGTAGTCCGTTGCTGTTGTGATGGAGAACCCTCTCCTCCAAACTCTTAATTAAGTCCTTGTTCACTTTTTTGGAGCTCATATTTTTCCAGTCGAGCAAGGCTGTAAGCTGTAGCTGGAGAGAGGTACACAAGGTTGAATATCCTCTCCATGAAACCCTACTAAAACAAATTTGGTGCTGCAGAAAAGCTCCAAGTGGCAGCAATATTGGCCCAGCAGCAACACATTGGATTGACTCAGCACATTTGTGCCTCTCCTCCGGAGGTTTTTGGAGCCAAAACGTTTTTAAGTCCCAGGTTTATCAGGATGTTAGGAGGAGTACACTGTGACACAATCAGGGGGTCCCAGGACATCAGGAACATCACTTGGCTGTCAAGACTCATTCCAGTAGAAGCCACCAGCAGAGTCCAGGATAGGTCTGTTTGGAACTTGGCAGCTGTGCTAGTCAGGAAAAGGAGTTTTTATCAGCTTATGTCCTGGTAGCTTAACAGGAGGTCAGACAACTGCCCTTCAAGTCTACTTCTTTGTCCTTAGTACAGGTGGGAGAAGGTTCAGATGTCCTGCTTTTCAGTTCTTTTCACAGATCTTAATAGCAAGTGCTACCCTTTTCTGTCTTCCACAAATCTGATAGTGTTCTGGGACAATGCTCGGGGTGTTATATTTATACCTGGCATTAGCCTGTGGGTAGATGAACTGCTTGCCCCTCTCTAACCAGCAGAGAAAAGGTTTCCAGTAGTAACCCTATCCACTTTTGCAGCAGGTTGAGTGTTTACTAAAAAACCCAGTGTGCCTCTCCGCCCAAATCCAAGCTAGTGAAACCCTTTTTTCTTGTGCAGAGCACTTGTGCCCACCCTAGAGAAGTGGCCATGGAAATTAGCAACCCCTCCCCTGTTGTCACTTCAGATTTGTTCTCGGGGCAGCTGCTCTTTTACTGGCATTGATGTCTGCCTAAATAGGTAGACAAATGTGGCCCTGCTCAGTTGCCAGCTAACCTTTGTCTATGACAGTGTAGGTCTCTTGGAAGTTAATCAAGCTCTTGGGCACAACCCAGGTGCACATTCTGCCAGGGGAACAGGACACCTCTCCACACCCAAGGCCTTTGTTTTAGCTCTGGGAGCAAGTTCACATCCCATTAAGGGGGCTATTTAGCTAACAGGTGAGAGCTGAAGTTCATGCAAATGGGCTTCTGCAGGCTTTAGGCAGAGAAAAGGCAACTTTCTAAAAGTAGCACTTCAAAAACATTTTTACTAATCTGACCTCACCAGTGATTTGGGCCTGTGACACATATTTCAAAACATCCAAGAATGAGTTATGTAACTCTTTTCCAGCCAGAGATGACATTATCATTGTTAATATTGTATCCCAAATCTTTTCTTTGGAGCGGCAAACCCTGTCACAGTGAAAATAGCCTTTGAGACCTTTAACCTGAAAGGATCATGTTAACATGTTAACATGTTTACATGCCCTAAGAAGGCTTCAAACCTGTCAATGTGGGTATTTTGATAGACTGAATTTGTAGTTTTAAATTTAAAACTGCTCAGAAGGCTACAGTGGTAGGCCTGCAGCCATGTTTACACTGTCACCATAGTGGGTGGCACAATGAGTGCTGCAGTCCACTTGTAACATTTAACAGGCCCTTGGTATACTTGGTAGCATATACTAGGAACTTATAGGAAAGTTAAAGCTGTTCATTAGGAGTATAGCCCATTTTTACATATTTTAGTGGACAGAGCATATGCACCAGGCTTTGGTTAGCAGAGTCAAAAAACAGCAGCATCAGTTTAAAAAATGGGGGTGTTAATCAAAGAGATACATTTTCCTATACCTTCTTTAGTGTCATGTTTGTATTTGAAAATTAAATACATAATATACAGTTTAGTAAGTAAATATTGGCAGGGGCTCATAATGTTCCTAATTGTAGTATTCTACATTGTTATGATTGTGTATTTGCTTCCACATTCTAATGTGTGTGTTTGCATTGAGAGCCACATTGGAAACACATCTAAGTGTGTGAAAGCCAATAAGGAGTCTGATGAACATCTTGCCTTCTTTAGAAGAGGAAGCCACAATCAGTTTTTAGAACTGCTTGTATGTACAGAGCAATCCCTCCCTATCTGATCTGTGTCTCACTGCTAATAAAGTAAGAGCTCATAAGATTTCCTACTTATGATAAGGGCCATGCCCATACTCTTACCCTGTCAGCTAAATGCAAACCAAAGCAAGTTAAGTCTTCATACCACAGACGCTTGTGGTATATTCCTATCACAATCATCCTTTGTGACAAAGATCCCCTTCTAAACAGAAGTTCTCTTGGTTGCTAACATCCTCATATCCCAAATTTCCAGTCCAACTTAGAAAAACTGATTCTAAGTCACTCCCTCCATCCTCCAGTTCTGAGGTTCAGAAGCATCTGATGGCCTCTCAGTTGGTTCACAAACTTGAGAGAACCATGGCTAATCTGATACCTGAGTCAGTGCTGCACTGAACACACTCATCATTCTGTACACTACCAAATTAGGCAGAACAAGTCAAAGGCAGCCTACCCCCATCCTGAGAATCTAGCCAACATCCATGATTTCAACAGTTAATGACTTAGAATATAATAAGGTGCCACTTTATTCTCTCAGTTGTTTAGTCCATCCTGTCTGCAAATTCAATTTACTGAGCTCTCCAGTATGCTACTTTAAGCCAACCTGATTTCCCTTCACAAGTGAAAGATGTGGAACATATACAGGTTCAGAAAAAAAAAAAGAGGAAACGTATGTTTCTTGATACAATAGCAAAAAAGAAACAGAGGCAGTCTAATTTTGCTATGTTTTTGCAACAGGTGATTTATAAAAGGATGAGGAGTTCTGGTTTGGCATTTTATATTTGTTTTACCTGTAGTTTGAATTTTTGGTTGGTTGTCATTTTGGAGTTTTGCTTAGACTAATTGATAAGAAGATGTGTGTGCTTTATAAGTATTAGCTTTGCAAAAAGACTAAAATCCTTGAAGTGACTGTCTGATATGGAAGGATATGTCGCCTAATCATAAAATGCATTTTCTAGTACATTTGTAATACTATAATAGTACTACGAATGTCCCACAAAATGCTACTTAAACACCTATGTGCAGAGGTCTCTGCCTCTTTTAACATTTCTGTGAGCAGATCTCTGGCTCAACTGTGGATATATTTACACACATAAGTATACTTTTGAATAATAAATCTGGGACAAATAGATACCGGAAGAGGTAAAGGGAGTTGTAGGGAGAAGGTTTGGGAGAGCTAGAGAGGGGCTCAGGGAAGGAACTGCACCCCACCCACAAAAGAGTAAGCCCATTGCTATTTAGAAACCACTGCCTGTTAAATGAGTTTTCCATTTTCGGTTTCTTAAGGTATTGATATTATTTTGTCCTATTAATGTACATATTCCAGGCTGAAAATCATTCTGACTGCATTGGTAATGGTCACAATATTATAGGTGAAAGATCAGGTGAATGTTATTTCTAAAGATATCTCTTTGAATGGCTGATTCCCTTCTTGGCTTAATTGTTTTATTAATGGGTGAACTGGAGCTAAACACATTTATTGATATAGTATGTAGGGCAAATGTTTGCACTTTGCAATCATTATTCTTTATTGTTTATTTCACACTTATTATTGTTGTGTTTTTATACTTCTCATTGAACTTGTACATTCATATCTTCTCCTCATAGTAATTATATGGCTGTCTCATGCCCCTAACCCTGTATCAAGATGCTTTAGGGCTGTCTATGACCCACAAGGTGATAGGTCTGGTTTTACTCCTAGGCCTGGATGTGGGTTCAACATATGTTATTTATCGTCTCACCCAAGCCCTGTGATGTTGACTTCAGTTTATATAGACAGTTATAATTTTAACCATGATAGGGACAGGGGGTATGGCTATTGTTTTTGAGAATTCTTTTAAATGTGTCACACTTGAGTTGACCAAGCTGGAGGTAGTAGAGGTTTTTGGTTTTTTGCTTGTTAGTATCCGCTCAAATTTCTCTGGCCAGGATTTTGAGCTTCTATCATCCCCTAGGGTATGCTGTAGTCTTTCTTAACTCATTAGATGAGGCTTTGGCCAAATACATTCTTCAATTAACTCATTTGATAGTTTTGGGTGACATCAAAAAACACTTAGATAATGCAGCAGGCTCACAAAGCTGGGTGCTGCTGGAGAAGTTGACTTCTTTTAATCTAGAGCAATGTATTAGTCATTACTCATTCAGTGGACCACATTTTAGACCCTATCTTCTCTAATTGTGAGATTGAATTGAGAGACATTGGAAATATTGACTTGTCTGATAATTTTCTTATTTATTTTACATAGGGTGCTGAGAATCGATCCCCTGGGAGATGTCAGGAAATGCTTGTCTCATATTGGTATTGGTCTTTAATTAGTAATGCTAATTTTAAGTATTATTTAGGAATTTCTATGTCCTGCTTGAATAAAGAGATAGAGGTTGATGTCGCAGCAGTTCACTCTTGGTTATTAATTATGACCAATACACTGGCTCCCATGAAAAAGCAGAAGCCAGACACCCCCTCCAGACTACTGTCACCTGTTCCTATTAGCAGTGGAATATGTGTAAACTCTATAAAAAAAACCTGGAGCCGTACTGGAGAAGGTTCTATCATTCTGAGGTTAAAGAACTTTGTAAAAAGACCCTCAAGAAATATCATGGGTGGTTAAGAAAGAGTAAGTGACCATTTTTGCTGATCACATTGGAGGCTCTAATAACAAACCTAGAGAAATGTTTAAAATTATAAAAACATTTCCTTTATTTGGATGCTCTTTCTCAGACTCTAGATGCTTCTGGCACTTTATATCATGGAGAAGACGCTAGAGACTCCTGCTAGACCACTTATGAACCATCTTTGTGAGTTTTCAATTATTTCTTTGGAAGAATCGAATCAGGTTGTCAGAGAGTGTAAATTTGGATCTAAAGATGACCAATGCCCGCTATAAATTTTAATTAACAGTTTGAAAGTGATCAATTCATTTTTGAACCATCTATTTAACAGTTCAAACCAATTGTCTACCATACCAACTTGTTGAAAACAGGCTATATTAATATCACAATTAAAAAGCCTTCCGCTGATAGCACAGTGTTGAAACATTTTAGGCCCGTTTCACTGTTACTAACCCAGCCGAAGAGGCTGGCGAAACATATTAAAGGACAGCTTTCCAAATCCTTAGAACAAGGTCAAGGTCACTTGTTGCATCAGTCACAGGCAGGTTTTCAACCATGATTCAATACTGAATCAGCATTAGTAGAAGTGATAAATTCCATCAAGCTGGATAGTTTAGGGGAAACAGGCTGCATTGATATTACTTGATCTATCCGTGGCCTTTGATATGGTGTCCCACTCTATCCTTCTATATAATTTGGAAAATATCACAGTCAGGGGTTCCACACTTGCATGCATCAATTCCTTTTTCGCTGACAGAGGTCAATCTATTTGGCTGATACCATTTATATCTGACCTTTACCAAGTTTGGAGTTCCACGAGGCTCTAACGTGAATCCTACTCTTTTTAAAAAATATTTTCATGGCTCCCTTGGCCTCCTTAGTTGAGTACCTTAGAGGTCCAGAGAGTGTCATATTCTAATGGCACACAGCTTCTCTTTACTATGGACAGCAACTCACCTGAAGGATCTAAGAACAACTGTTAGACAGTAAATGTGGGCTAGCAACTTACCATGGAATGGCAGCAAAGCTAAGATTTTGTTATATGGCTTGCATCCACCTATTTGTCATAGGGAGTGCTGGCCAAGCCATGATAGTCCATAATTTAGGGCTTACGATTCACTGCCAACTATCTATAAGGCCACATGTGTGCTCCAAAAGTCTGTAAAGAAATATTTATGTCTGCTTCTTTTTCAAGCGCAAATAATGGTGATGCATGTTCTGATAACCTCACATTTGGACTATGCAAATGCTCTATATGTGGACCTCCCAACTTAATTGCTGAGGAGGTTACAGATGGTTCAAAACACTGCTGCAAGGACACTATTAAACATTCCTAGGCAGACTTCTATTAGTCCTTATTTAAAGTAACTACACTGCTTCACAGGAGAGAATTCACTTTAAAATTAGAGGTGGGTGGAATTGATTTCCATGGAATTCTGTGGAACTACATTAAAATTCCAGAAGTTTCAGTGTAATTCCACAACAGGGAAGAGTGGGCATTTGGAGCTATTTCTGAAGACAAAGTGCATACTGACATCCGAAAATAGATGCAATGATGAATTTTGCCCTAAAAAAAAAGAGCTGCCAAATCTCAAATACACTTTAGAGAATACCCCCTCAGTGACCTTACATAAACTGCAGTGATTATAATAGGGTACGCATTGGTGTCAAGAGTTATGTGCTGCTGTACATACCTCTTGGTGCCCTTACTTGCTCCATAGTAATCCCTGTATGGTATGTAAGAGCACTGAGTGGTATGCTCTACATGTCCTTACATACTTTGCAGTAATTACTCTAGACATGTATGCTTTGAGTGGGGAAAGATGTCTGTATGCATGTTCCTAACACCAAGGGACATATTTATACTCGGTTTACGCTGGATTTGCGTAATTTTGTTTTATGCCAATCTATCGCAAAATGAACTCCATATTTATATTTTGATGCAAGTCCAATCTAGCATCAAAATATTGGTGTTTGCGTCATTTTAAGGGAGGCATGAAACCGCCTTGCGCCAATGAGATACAAGTTAGGTCTTCCTGTCCAAAAAATGACTCAAACACCCTAGCGCCATATTGATCCAACAGGGCAAAAATGACGCACAGGTGGGATGCGAACTAGCAAAATGACGTAGAGCCTGATTTGCATCAAATTTTAACACCTGGGTCAGGACAGGCGTTAAAATGGGGCAAACACACCACTACTTAAGGAAAACACACACAAGCAACATCATTGCTCAAGAAGGACAACATGGAGGTGCTACTGATGCAGCATGCTAGACGACGCAGAGCACAGGACCAACAGCAGCAGCCACCACCACCCCAACATGGACCCCAAAGGCAACGCAGAAGGCAGGAGAGGGTCTTCAGGACCACAACAACCCTCCAGGGCCTCAGGGAACAGGATATCATCTGTAGGTACAGACTCAATTGGCAAGCCATACAGCAGCTGCTGCGCCAAATTGACCCACAGATAACAGCCAGCCTGTGGACACCACGCAATATTCCACCGGTGACCAACCTGCAAGCTGTCCTGCACATGTTGGCAAGTGACTCATTCCAAACAACAGGTTCCCTGGTCGCTGGGGTATCACAGCCCTCATTCTCCACCTTCCTTCCCAAGGTCTTAGATGCCATCATCTCCCTCACACAACACCACATCAGCTTCCCCAATCCACAGCAGAAGCAGCAGAAGACCAAACAGGGGTTTTACCAAATACATGGCTTCCCGCATGTGCTTGGTGCTATTGACTGCACCCATGTCCGGATTTAACATCCTGCTGCAACAGAGCATCTATACTGGAACAAAAAGCACACCCACTCCATAAATGTGCAGGCCATAGTTGACCACCAAGGATTGTTTACCAACATCTTGGCCAAGTATCCTGGGAAGTGTACATGATTCCTTCATCTTCCACCACAGCACCATCAATTTGCACTTGACTGACGATATGGCAATGGCCTTCTTGTTGGTAAGTCCATAAACCTAGCAATATACACATGGCACAGCAACCCTGTAGGACACAAAATACATACACCACTACATTGACACGTGGGCAGGAAAAAACACCGAGGTTTGACATAGGTAGTTATGTTGTACACCCTGACACAATGGGATACACACATATGGAGAAATTATGGCCTGCCAATAACAATAGATGCCACTCTAGAGCTGCAAGGCACCAATGTCAAAGCACACAGTGACAATGACATGGCCTGCCCTGGACGTACAATTTGGAAGATGAACCATATACTATTACATTAGGGCACATAGTCAATCTCACACCCTCCCAAGCAATAAGTACTGTGGAAGGAGTGTGTTGCTGCAGGTCACATACCATGAGTCACATAGCATGATGATGCTGACTCACATGTAGGTGACATGGAAATACTGAGGGAGTCCCAATATCACACATCGCTCCTGGGGTGACGTTGCCAGGTAGCAATAAGGAAGTGGACTGTGCTATGAACACAAATTGATGTGCCACTAATGCAAACTGCACACTGCTGCACACACTGAAAGAGCCAATTGTCCATCGAAATAAAAGATATACAGAGAGATGGCCCTTCCTACACAGATACAGCCACCTCCACAAGGCAGTTAGCCAGGTTACCTGGAGCAAGTTAGGTAGTGTAGGTGCACGGTTGCACATGAGCCACTGGTAGAGGGAACTACAAAGGTCTATATAGAACCAAGTCACACATGGGACAATTGTGCATTGTTAATACTGAACACCTCAGTGCTGCCAACTTAGGGAGATGTGTTGGGCATTGTCACCAAGCCTAATCAAAGGGCCTCACTTCTGGATTTTATCAGCAAAGACATATGTCTAAGTGGATGGGATGACCAGGCCATGTAGTGCAACCATGTTACCACCACATCGGAATCTATAGTGTGTGTGGAAGTATCATGTCCCCTCCAGTGAAAGCACACTAAAACATGTTGCTTACTACACAATGCATGGTACATAAATACTGAACTACAGCTTGGAAACTAAACCATAGATATCAGGTCAAGGAGCCAAACACAAGTTGTCAAGTCAAACAATCCAATGCAGAAAGAACCTCACAGAAGCCCGGGATCTCACACAATGACACAAAGGCATATGAGTCACAGACGACACAAGATATCAACTGCCATGCTACATGACATTCCTGGTGAAAGCAACAACAAAATACTTACTCCTATTTTCTTTTTCAGCTCATCAGGGTTAAGGGATCCAGCCGTGGATCATGACCCCATTCCCCAACCCAAGTACAGCCCATAGCGTGCCTATAATGAGGCACATCAGAGGACACGCACCATTGTGGAAAGGACCTTTGGCATCCTGAAGTCCAGATTCAGGTACCTGAACATCACAGGAGGCAGCCTCCTGTATGCCCCACACACTGTGTGTAAAATTATACTGACCTATGCTACCCTGCACAACATTTGTGTGAGGAGGAACATCCCTCTATATGAGCCAGAGCAAGAACTGCCTGAGGAGGAGGAGGACAGTGGCAGGGAAAATGAGGGGGAACAGCAGAACACAGCTGCAGGAATGTGCCGCAGACAGCTAATTGTTCAAAACATTTTCAACCAGTAGTCACTCTACATTCCTTGTTAAGATATGTAAATAAACACATTACTTGATCACACAATCCTGCTCTGGTTTCTTCATTCTCCATCACTTGTTCCTTAGGAATGTGAGTATTAACTCAGGGAGCATGTTACAAAGACAAATCTGACTACTTCTGAAGCATCATCACATGTGATGCGTATGATTGTACAACAAGCACCACACACTTATAAAAAATACTCATCTTTTGAATGTCACATATGAAGGACAAAATCAATGGACCACAGCATATGACTCACATCCACGTTGCCAACATGGTCTACTGTAGCATATGACACACAACTATGACATCTCCAATCATAAGGTAAATAAGCACCCCATAAATGAGGCAGTGGATGTGAAATATCAGTGGAAACAGGAAGGTACAAACAGACCCCTGACATTAGTAAGTGTCATTTTCTATCTCTGCAAGGGGCTTGTGTGACAAGAGGTGCATCAATCCTGAAAATGGATAGCATGAGTGTCCCAGGTATGACAAGCAATGGTCACAACATATGCCCTGCACAGTCCATCCTAGTGATAAATCCCGCCACTGCCATGTGTTAAGCCTCTTCCCTCCCTCCTCCACGGGGTGCTGTAAATGGACTATCTGTACTCTGGGAATCATCATTAACACTCACCCAGACCCAGGCTCATATTTCAAATTACTCTTGTATTCTTGCTCTGCTTCTGAGTCTTCTTAGTACACTCCTGACTCCTTCTGAAACTTAATTTGCTTTCTTTTGTCCTTCTCCTTTACTCTAAAATACAGTTACTGTTTTTTTTCAATAAGCAGGCCTTCTCCTAGTCCCCTCCTACATGAGCAAAACTTGGTGAAAGCTCAAGACTCAAGCTTGCCTACCGGACAGGTTTAGCCAGGCACCCAATAATGATGGACTTTTCAAGAGGGATGGAGATGCACCGCCCAATTTGGCAAAACAGTATCATTTTCCTTTTAACAGTCATCATTTTTAGAAGTGGGAAGGTTAACTTTAATCCTCCACAATTTGTATTTTTCAAACTTAGAAAACAGTACATTTAGAGATATTGGCCCATATTTATACTTTTTGATGCAAATCAGTCTTGGGCAGATTTGCATCAAAAGTTTACCGCCGGCTTACGCCATTCCAATGCGCCAGCCGGGCGCCTTATTTATGGAATGTCGTTAGCCGGCCCTGCGGCGTGGTTAGCGTCAAAATAAATTACTCTAACCGGGCAGCGGAGGTGTAGGGAAGAATGGGGGTTGTGCGTCAAAGAATGGTGCAAGTCATGTTAGAGTCAAACAAAATTGTCTCTAACCTGACTAGCGCCATTTTTTTATGCACAACCCCCATGGAAATTACTCCTGTCTTAGCAAAGACAGGAGTCATGCCCTCCTGCCCAATGGCCCTGCCCAGGGGACTTTTGTCCCCTGGGCATGGCCATTGGAAACAGTGGCATGTAGGGGGGCCCAAGTTAAGCCCCCCTATGCCACTTAAAATAAAATAAAAAAATACTTACCTGTACTTACCTGCACTCACCATGGATGGGTCCCCCCATCCATGGGTGTCCTCCAAGGGTGTGCTAGGGCAGCAGGGGGTGTCCCTGGGTGCAGGGAAGGGCACCTGTGGACTGCTTCCACGGTCTCCCACCATGGAAATGAGCCCACAGGTCCCTTAATGCCTGCCCTTACCCAGGCGTTAATTTTTGACGCAAAACGGGATTTACGCAATTTTCCGGCTCCGCTTCCCAGCCGTGCGCCATTTTTGCCCGGTTGGATAAATATGGCACACTGATGTTTAACTCAGTTTTTGGACAGGAACACCTACCTTGCATGTCATTAATGCAAGGCGGTTTCAAGCATCCAGAAAATGATGCACACTGACGTTAGTGAGGTCTAGCGTCAAAGTATAAATATGGTCTTAGTTTTGCGCTGATTCTGCGTAAAAAAAAAAAAAAGATGCAAATCCAGCTCAAGCAGAGTATAAATATGGGCCATGCTATCTTGGGTTTCTCTGGGGCAGAAGGAGTGTTTGCAATGCATTTAACAGAACTGTGTCATACTTAGCCCTTCATTGTTTTGTTCCACAACAGATTGATGATGGTATGCTGCTCAGTGTACCGACAAATATTGTTGTGGATTCTTTTGTGTAGTGTTTGTCCTTATCACACCTTTGCCCAAATCCCCTTTCCCAACCATTCACCGAGCCCCTAACCCTTTTCCCTTGGGCTGTGTGATTTATTGAGGTGTGACTTAATTCTACACCATAAATGGATCACACACTTGCTGGGGCAGATGTGATGAAAGAGACACCAACTCACTGAATGACCTTCTATTACCTGAACAACATTCCACACTGGCCCACCCAAAATCATAATTCATGCATTGTTGTGTGTTGCATAAATGTTTAACCTTGTCCAACCCCACTTGACTCTGAGCCCATGTCTTCTGACTCCATGATTTAATTTTCTAAGTTTAGTGTTTAAATACTAGCTCTATACTATTGCTCATAAGAAGTTGATATTGCTAGTTTTTATTATCTTATCAGGTCTTCTTTGTTTGTGTCAGATACTGTCACTGTGGTACTGTGGTCTCAGAATTCCTAAAGTTATGATATAATATGGATAACCCTTTCATTATTCCTGCAGCTGGAGTTCGTGTAGGTTAGAGTGGCACCTTCTGTCTTTCTCGTTTGGGTGCTAGCCTGCTACTACTACCATCCCCTTGAAGAATAAAGACGCCACCTTGGGCAAACCTCTGCAGTAAGATGACTCACTCGCTTCATCTATTCAGGTAAAAGACGAACTATGGATTGAAGTGAACTTGTTTGGTTAGTAATCAACTTGTATTGAAAAATATTTTCTATCTGTAACTAGGTTTTTGTAAGCAAAAAAAGGCAATAACAACCATCCCCCAGTTTTCAATAAAGTTGCAGACAGCAGTAGAACAAGGGTAAAAGTAAACAAGATTCTCTTTTTTAGCAGGCTTAAAAAACAGGCTACACTAGAGGACAGCAGTGCAAAATAAAATACCAAAAATAAACATTTGAGGCATAAATCAAGTAAAATAAATTATCCCCTTTTTATTTTTAACAAATGCAGAAACCCCCCCATTCCACCAACAACAGACCCACCCCTCTCCCCCAAAAAATAGCCCGTCCCCAAAAAGTCCAATGAAAAGTCCAAATTGAAACCCGGACCCAATTCCCTCCCCACCTTCTCCACCCACAACAAGCTCCTCCTGTGAATTTTATTTTTAAAAAGGGCTTAGAAGAGTGCACTGTATATATAGGTCCACAGCTGGTCCAGGTCCGCTTGATCCTGGTGAGCCGGCTCTCCATCGGGGTCATCCACTGCAGTATACGGTGGAGCAATGCCCTGTCAGAGTGGGAGGGGGTGGCAACAGGTACAGTCAGGAATCTTGACAGCTGGCAGTGGTGGCGGAGATGTAGTGACTGGCAGGCTGGGACTGGTGTGCTGCTGAGCTGGGTCCTGGGTCGGAGGCATTTAATTCACCCTCTTCCTCCTCCAGTGGTATTTGGCCTGGATGTTCTTTAGCCTCTGCAGACGGGCCACTATCTCCTTCCTGGTTTGTGATATTTGTTGACCAGCAAGAGTAGCTATATTGAGAAAAAACAAAAATAAATAAGGCACAGTTTAAATAATGTTTTGAACAAACACTTCTTCAAAACTAGCTAGTTGGTGGCACATTAGCAGTACATTATGGCTCCCATAGGGACATTGGAATTTGATGTGATCTTTATAATTAGGAGAGTCACATGGCCACTTTGATTTGATAACCACACATGCCTCACATAAAATGAACTGACCTTCTGGTAGAAAGGAACTAAGGCAGAGTAACCCCAAAACATTGATTTCATTTTTTTCTTTTAAATGATTTTCTAGTAACTAAACAGACAGATTTAGTGAAAAAATAAAAATGAATTACTTCTCATTTATGAGCAAGGCATCATGCACTATGAAGTACAAGTTGCTATACCAAATTAATGGAGGCATGCTAGGCAGCGCTTTGTGTACTTTGCAAACTTGTATCTTTAATTCCAATGGCCCTACTCTTCCTCAAATGCCCTTTGCTTAGTTTCTACCCTGACTCCAAAGAAGCAGATGAATAAATAAAATACATCACACATATCACATATTAAATGTAGATATATTACCCTATCTGCCACAAGTAGACATTGGGGAAAACAATGCACTGCACTACAGGGAAACAAACAGGCTATATATATTGTTTTTGCCACATTCATCTCAGAGTATCCCTTACGCCAAACTTGAAATCAAATCAGGCACCTATTAGTTACTGTTTACTCACTGGCCTTGACCACCACCACAAATTCTTTTCAACAAATTAATTTGCTGGGCAGTAAGGAAAGAAAACTTGAAGTACTGCAAAGTAAGGCAGAGGGATTAGGTGGGTAGGTAGAGCATTTGCTATTGAATAGAGGGGTGTCAATGATCATGAATTCATCATGTGCTTAGTATCTGGATTATTCAGTCACTGCATAGATGAAAGTCTAAAGGGAAAAATCTGAACAGGCTTAAAATCTGTTATGGGAAACCATAAAATGAATGTTGGAAAAACTTCACATGGCCCTAAAGATGTGGCATATGTCAAGAATTCAATTTTAAATTTGTTTGGTAAGCTGGGATGGAAGAACTTAGGAATGAATAAAGAATGAAGTACTCAGTGGTGACTGAGTGGGTGAAGTGAAAAAACACATCTTGTGTGTTTGGTTTTCAATGCATTAAAAACTTTGTAAATGCTGCATTAACTGAAGCAGATGCACATTGCACAGCCAACACGGCAAGCACAAATTGAACCATATTGCATTTCAATGGACATGGATGGTAAAATGCTGTGGGCAAGGAGGGGGTGATCTATGATGATGCATGGCATACAAATATGTTTAACAAATACAGTGAGTCAAGGGATTAGAACACAAAATGAAATACTCTTTGAACCATAGCTTTGATAAACATAAAACACAAAGTAAGCAAGTAGGTAAGCTGCAGAAAAGCTTCAATGTTTATGCATTCAAGCAACTATTCAATTATGCTTTCATTCTTGCTACTATATTCACCCATAGTCACCGCAATTTAATTTTTACTTTCTCTCATCGTCTTTCACCAACGTTCATAATCAATTATCTATCCATTCAGTATCCACTATCCACCCTTTTTTCAATCATCGTTTTATCCATCCATTCATTTATTCAATACGCACCCCTGCATCCTTTCACCCACCCACGGATCCTTTCCCTTCACTCATTTCACCCATTTTTTCTTTTAACCTGCTGTTTTTCCCTCTTTCCATCAAGCCATCATTTTTAGCATACGTTATGAGGGTCATTATGAGTTTGGTAAATGGAAAAGACGTCCGCCAAACTCCCGCGTTCAGGTTGCCATCAGTGCGGCTGCCTTCCCACGGGCCCCATTAGCCAGTGGCACTGCTACAGTGCGTCGGGTGCAGTAGCACCCATCACATGTTCACTGTTTGCAATGCAGACAGTGAACAGCGTGACGGGGCTCCGCCAGGCTTTACATGGTGGTGCTACCACCATGTAAAAGCTGTCAGAGAGGGGGTTGTAATCCCCAAGGTGGCACTGCTTGCAGCACTGCCCTGGCTCATTAGGACCACCAGCACTGCCAGTCCCTCCTGTGGCGGTATACTTGGATGCTGGGGGTGTGACCACGGAGCAAAAACCACGGTCATAATGTGGCAGTCAGAGCACTGCCAAAGTGGTCATAATGACTCCCTATGTGTGCTTTTGCTGAGTTGCAGATGGAAGATGCCATAATTAACCCAATCACCACTGTAGCTGCTAAAGTGGGGGGGTCATGATCAGTAGATAGTGAGTAATAGTAATTGTCAAGAAGGAAGCAATGTGACTTACCACCACCAGTCCCTGCCACCGATTCTCCCCCGGTCCTGCAGCAGAACTTGAGCCAGCTTCACTGGTGGTCAGTGTGGCTAGAAAAAAACATTATAGAGTTTTAGGTGCCAGGTACACTTCCCCTGTTTTTTTAAATCAATAAACACAATACATTGCTACAGTTTGGTTAGCACTGCAGTATCTTCTGACAAAAATATCACACTGGGCATCTTGTTGGTTCACCATGTTAGAAAAGCCTAGTAGTCATGCCAACCAAAAACTTTGCGTAATGGAGGGGCAGAGCTGTAGTCTATGATGATGATGATGATGACTCGTAATCATTGAAGTGCAATGGAAGGTGGAAAAGAAATGGTCAAAGAAAGACAGAAAAAGAGAATGCAGGGATAACAGGTTGTAAAAAAAAAACTGGATGTGGGAGTTGGAAAAAGGAGACAGTATAAAAAAGTGAACAAGGCAAAATTATAAGTAGTATAATAGTGGGCAGAGGTAAAAGTTAGGAAAATAATAATAACAATAATAATAATAATAGCAATAATAGGAGATACTGGGATGTACTGAGCCCTCAGCATTGGAGCTGCCTATGTGGTACCCCTCTTCTTGACCTTGGGTGTTGATGTAGGAAATAAAGAACGTAAAAAAATAGATTAGTGGTACAGTTAAATTCCACAATTTATTATAATAAGCAAATGCAATAACATGGTGCTTATCTAAATCAGATCGCCTATGGTACTGGTATGGACGGCTATCATTGAGTTGGCTATACTCTTAAAATTGCCGTTCCAAATTTCCTTAACAAAACTTAATTTGGAATTAAGGTATTACAATGAATAAACTTTGATTCTTTTCTCATTTCTCAAGCCCCCCTTAATGGAGCAACTCAGGGGCATATTTATACTATGTTCGCACCGGGTTTGCGTCTTTTTTTTAATGCAAATCTGGCGCAAACGTAACTCCATATTTATATTTTGTCACTAGACATGTCTAGCGCCAAAATATTGGAGTTAAAGTCATTTTTTGCCTGCAGAAAACTACTATGTGTCAATGACGTTCCCGGGCAAAAAATGACTTAAAAGCCCTAGTGCCTTATTAATCCTCCCTTGCAAAAATCACGAACAGGAGGAGGAGGGCCTTAAGGGCCCTAAATTATGGTGCTAAGCCGCCTTAGCACAATGTTTAATGACTGGGTCAGGGCAGGTGTTAGGGAACCTGTGGGCCTTTTTCCATGTCAGAGACCATGAAAGCAGCCCACTGGTGCCCTTCCCTGCCCCCTGGGGCACTCCCACCCACCCGCACCCACACCTGGAGGACACCTAAGGATGAGTCCAGGTAAGTTTTTATTTTTTTAAATTCAGAGTGCCATGGGGGGCCTAACTTGGGCCCGCCTACATGGCACTCTGCCCAGAGGCCATGGCCAGGGGACTTAAGTCCCCTGGGCATGGCCATAGGGCTAGAAGGCATGAATCCTGCCTTTACTAAGACAGGAATCATGTCCATGGGGGCTGTGCATAAAAAAAATGGCGCTAGTCAGATTAGAGTAATTTTTTTGACTCTAACCTGACTAGCGCCATTCTTTCCTGCACAACCTCCAGTCTTACCTACGCCTCCCCTAGACGGTTAGTGTCATGTATTTTAATGCTAATTGGGCCTCAGTGCCGGCTTGCACTATTCCTTAAATATGGCGCCTGGCTGGTGTCCTGGAATGGCACTAGCCGGTGCTATACATTTTGACGCAAACCTGCGCTAATGCAGGTTTGCGTCATAAAGTATGAATATGGGCCTCAGTCTCTCTTTTTTGCAATGCACAGATCCATACCACTACTACACATCACTGTGAAAATGCTTGGGACTGTACAAGCTACCTAAAGAATACTAATTCACTGATATCACTAATTCACTATGGTGTCAGAAAGACAGAGGAGTCTGTATTGTAATGGCTTCTTAAATAATCAGCCAAAGTGAGTGCTGATGAGTACAATGATGTAGAGCTGAGCATCAGCCGTGCTCTAACTGGATCACATAATACTATTCTTAATGTAAACTAAATGTAGCTTATGTCTGAGTGTGAACAGCACGCTATTCAGAAAAAAAGTTAGCATTGTAATACACAATAATATAGTTCATACCCACCAAGACCTGGAACCTCTATGCCTAGCAGGTCAAGTAGATCTTGCTTGCGTTTGAAGATATCCACCCAGCCGTGCGTCAGCTGCTGTGTGGTGCACTGGACCTGGGTGGTGCAATGAATACACCTGTGCACCCTCCCCAAAAGCACCCGATGCTTCCATAGGGGTAACCGCTGCCAGGCCTGCCACCTGCTGCCAGCATGGAGGGGACGTGGTGCATACATAGAAAAACAGTGCTGCCACCTCCACCTCACATAAGATAGCCCGAAGCTGATACCCTTGGTGGCGCCTTTACCCGCAAGGTAGAAGCCTTAGCTGGCGGTCGGGGGCCTGGTCCTGTCCCTCCACTGTTCGCCAGCGCAACCCTGCTCTTCCATGGTGCTGAGTGGTGGGGTGAAGAAAAAAACAGGAGGAGAAGGAGGGAAGAGAGAAGAATAACTAAGGAAGTGAAGGGAAAAATAAACCAAAATACCAAAAGTCACAAAAAGCATGAATAAAATGAAAAAACATAAAAATACACCGACACAAAAAGACACACTAATACAATTAATAAAAATGAGAAGTATATTAATTAGCTGGGTGGAGGACTGAAAATATTAAGGGATGAAAAAACAGGCCCAGTAAAAAACAAAATGGCCATACCTATGCGAACAGAACGGTGCCATTTGTGCGCGATTTTGAACACAAAAATGTACTCCGCATTGTGTTTGATGTAAAATGCAACGTGAATGTGTGCAATGGGGAAACTCCATTCATGGAACTCTGCGTAGCATAGCAGAGTTTTTTACCACTTTGCAGAGTTCATCATAGTGCAACTCTGCACCCTTGGCTCAGGCATATTTAGAACGTGGTGCAGTGAACGCAAGATTAGAAAGATCATGAATAAAGATGTGTAATACATAGGTCTGTGTGTGGCATATTCATTAGCAGGTACCAAGGCTGGTACATTAGGTGGAACTGCAAAAGGTGCTGAGGGCTTGGGTGGAAGTCCATCAGTCACTGGCTACCTCAGCTGAAAGAGATGAAGAGATGACCTGGCAAGACATGGGTTTGGATTTCAGTCCTGAGACTACTGAAGGGGATGGCTGGAACCCTGAGTTGTAGCACTCTTCCAGAGCAGAAAGCTATGGATCTTCGTGCAGCCCCAGAAGAGCTGTTAGAAAGGTGGGAGGAGAAAGGGTTCAGGCTAAGAGTAGCCAACATCAGGATGGAGGAGAAGAAACTTGTCATGGAGGAGGAACTGGCTTTGCAGCATTTGCCTCATGAAAGGAGCCTTAATGTGCTGGAGCTGAAAGCAAGGCAGGTAGATTGCAGCACTGAGGCAGATGCATGCAGTGTCTGAAGTCAACAAGAAGATAATTATACCCAAAGATCTGGTGCTCAACTATGTGGCAAGTGATCACTTGCCATATTTGAGGTAGCTCTAAAGGTACTCAAGATTCCAGAGAAGCACTTAAGGGTTGTATGTGGAAACACATGCCTCCAATTGGGAGGGAAACACTGCTTACACTAGGAGTGGAGGACCAAACCAGATATACCAGCATGAAAACCATCCTTGTAACCAAATTTGGATTCACGACAGAGAAATACCACATATATAGTTTGTGATTCCTCTTTTAGAATGCTTGGTTTGCACATTGACACTGCAGAATTTGCTTACACCACAGAAGAGGGAAAGAATACATCCACCTACTCACTGATTTAAACAGTGCTACTGTCTACTATTGGAATATCGTAAGTATTAGCTACATTGTGCCTATTTATATGAATGTTTGTCTTGAGGCCTTGTTCCAAAAATAGAAGACCCAGATTCCTGACCTATTGCACAAGAATATTTGCACCACTTACTGCTGGATAACTGCATACTTCAAGGACAGATATTGTGGAAATTTGAAGAGGGCTTGTTCCTACTAAACAGCCATCTTAACCTTTTGATATTGTAGACCCTCAGTGTATCCCTATTGGAAGCTGAGGACTTCAGCCTCCTAAATCTCTATGCTATGAAACTCACAACAATACACAGAAATATAGATTTGTGTGACTCGAACAAATAAATAGATTATGAAATATTTAATTCACAAGAATACAAAAATCAAATTTTTCATAGAAAGTGTGGAGCCTTTCAAATGAAAGATGAATGATATGCTAGATTTTTGCATGTCACTTACTTTTTTTTTCTTTCCTAATGCATGTTCTCATTTTGCCAGCAATTACCAATGCTCCAGTTGAACCCACCAGGGGTCCACACTACACCCTGTTTGCTGCACTTGCACTGCTTCCACAAATCAAGCTAAGGATAGCAATTTATTTTTTCAATCTCCTTCAACTTTTTCTCAGTGTTTTATAATTCATAATTTTACAGTTTACTTTTTTGTATATATATTCTTTATCAATGTGTTTATATTATTTAATTTTGTAAACAGTTGTAGACTTCCTGAGTAGGTGACAAGGACCCCCAGGGGCCTGAGGATCACTGGTTAAGAATCACTTCTATAGGAAGTTCTTACCACAGTGAGTGACTGCATCTGCATGTAGCAGAGCTTCTAGGTATGTTCTTGGGACCCAGTTGCCACACTCCAAAAGGGCGCACTTGATGGCACACTTACTATGCTCCATGTCTCTGTGATGCACATTCAATGTACTTGCTGAGTAATTATTTGCCATGGCACCTGCATATGTAATATGGCAGGGTTGCAACTTCAAAATAGTTCCTCATTTGCATTGGACATGCCATCATGCAAATGAGGGAATGCACCTTCAAGATCGCACTGGTGCATATTCATTGTTAGTGTGATCCATATTACAGAAAGAGGCACGCTAGTGTCTATAGTCTCTTCAGTGATATCAAAGTACCCTGAAGGTGCAAAAAAGAGGATCCATGTGCACATCAAACCCCTGGGGCAGCACAGCAAGTCACATTACTGCACTGTCCTGCCTCAAAGAGAAAGGGCAGGAATGCACAGTATTTATCCAATACAGCTAAATTCCTGTCCTTTCATCCTGTGCTGGTGCCCTTTAGGCACCTTGGTGAAAGGCTGCCTTAATCAAATACAGGATTGTTTGCTCCTAAGAGGCTTCTATGTATTTGTGTCATGCATGTACCACATTGTGTGGTACAAGCATGGTACAAATCGCTCATAAATATTCCCCTTAGTTTTTTGTAAAAGACCTAATGGACACATCAAGGATTACAAACCCAATTCAAATGAAAAAGTAACAAAACAGTATACTTAAGGGTGACCAGCAAGCTTGATTCAGAACAAAGAAAAGAATCAAATCATTACTAGCCATATTAAGAGAGTTATTTATTTCTATGAATAATCCACACAACCTTCCACCACAATGATACATCTCTGAGCAGTGTATGATTGAGTTCAACCACGCTATTTTTAAGAGCTTTAAAACTGATACACTCCTTTCTCTCACATCTGACTCAACCGGTACAAATTGGATCTGTGATATATTTGATGCATGAGATGTCATGTGACATTAAACAAGGCCAAGCTCTCTGATTCGCTAATTATGAAAATTGTACCAGCTCGCACCAACTCAAGTGCTAGGTATTTACTAGGTTCAATTTTACATCCCTGCATGAGTAGTAATTCAAACTTCATTTTGGTTGAATGGGTCCAATAAGAATTCCATATTATAAGTATTACCACTCCAAAGTCTGTCTTTTGTGTAACCTTTTAGTTGTGGAACCCTCTTCAATCACCTCCCAAGGACAAAAAACATGGGTGTCATATGATTTTGAATTAGTCTTTACCCCAGAGACCACAGTGTAAACTTTGAACTAGATATGCTTTGAAATGTTCTCCCTCATCTCCACGCTCGACATTGAGTGAAGCTAAACTGAGCTTTATTAATGGTTCATTTGATTACTGTAATTTCATAGGTGGTGGATCAAGAATTACATAGAATGTTTTATTCACAATGACCAAGGAATCATTTTGGGGTTCTGTATTCCTGCAAGATTCATTCCAACTATGGGATGCCCCATGCTCGTGCCATCATTTCTTCTTTACATTTTGGAATGCAAGTAAGATTAGAAGTTCATTGTCATTATGGAAGTTTGAGCATGTTGAACAACAGTCCAAATACAAAAACTACTTCAGATTAATTTTCAACTTCTGCTGCAGGTGTGCTTTCATTTCCATCCCACAAGTAATTTGTTGCCTTTAGTACACCTCTTATATGCTCAAGGGATGCTATGCATGCACATTTAGCCTTCAGGTATTCTACCACAGAGTACAACACTTTGGGACTGATTACAGTACGGCAGTTCGACCACCACATCCTTGGGGCCACAAGCTTGCTGCTACCACCAGAATCATGGATCTTTCTCTGGCAGTGATGGGGAACATCATGGACAGCTGTGGCAATACAGAGGCTTGCACCACCATGCAGGTTACGACCTGCTATTCTGCATAGCTTTTCATGGCTGGGACCCTGCCATAAAAAGCGAGGCAGAATGGCAGGGAAGGGGCCCCTGGGTGGGTTTGTCCATTGGGCAGTGTGGTTGGGGACACATATTGTGCCCCCTATGCCAGCACTGTCGGCTCCCACTGTGTGCGATGGACAACATTGAGCATGGCACACAGTGAGCCCGAGGTGCATTTGGCGCTGCCCTGCTGTAGCATACTTCCTAGGCCCACTTAATTTGCTGAAGCATGCTGCTGCAGTGTCACTGCTAAAAGCTCACCACCAGCACAGCAGTGAGATTATAATATGATGGTGGAGAGGCCGCCGGCTTGGTGGCTTCCTCCCCGTTTTGGCAGTCTGGCGGTCGGCCCATCAAATTCATAATAACGACCTCTATCTAACGACCTCTATCCTTATGTGGGTGTTGAGTAAATCTTTTTGTAAATTGCTTTGTATGTAGTTTTATCGATCATTTTTATGTAAAGACAGTTTGATGTTAATGTAAAAATAAAATCTACTACAATATAATTAAGTTACAGTACATTAATTCTGTACACCACTTTTAATATTTAATAATTCATAATAAAGACATATTTTATTTACTTGAGATATATTTTTAAATTAACCTTCAGAAAAGTAAATTAATATAATATATATTGGTTATGTTAATTTATTATTTAAACTGGGGTTTATATTGCTGTAGCATGTTGCTTTTGTTAGTGTTCTACATATAACATATACATGTTTTTATAATTCATAATAATATATAACATAAACATATTTTTAAAGAAGTTTTTGAAGTTGAATACTCTTTTTTCATTTCCCTTCTACTTTACCATGCAGATGTTTATGGCCTTAGAAGGGAGGTCCCCCTATAAATACATTTTCCCTGTCTTTTATGATATAGAGATCTCTGTCTCAACTGCAGCATCCCCCTACGATAAAGTATGGTGAAAATTGTAAAGAAAGTTAGGGGTTAGCAAACTTATTTAAAAAATCCAAAAATATGTTATTATAAATATACATTTTAATTGATTTTATACACATATTTTATAGGTGAAACTAAATAAATAATGTAAAGTAAATGTATCAAATAAATCCTTATTTAATGTAAATGTATTAAACTAAATTAAAATTATTTTTTCATCTTCTAAGTAAAAATTACACCTAGGTAAAAATAAATATATTAGGCATTACTAATTATTGAAAGTGGTGGGTAGATGTAAATAAACATGATTACATTATATGTATTAAAATGTAGTGTTACATTTGTTTTTCCATAAAAAGTGTATTAAAGCTTGTTATAATTAAATTAAAAAAAATTACTAATTTTTTATATTTTTCAATGTTAAATTATATTTATTTATATTATATATTTAAGGTAATTAAATTTACTTTAACTAGTTAATTCCACTGATTTCTATGGGAGAGTGTTGCAAGACCAGTAGCCATGTATAAGGCTGGACTAACTTCATCTCTGAGCTGGAGTTGCTTACTACCATTTGTGGTCTCTTTTCAGCTGTAGTAACTTTAGAAGAACAGTTTGTGAATAGGAATGGGCTTACTGTTATATATGTGTCCCTCATTAAACCCCTCTCCAGCCATGCCCTTAGCCCTACTTACTCCTCCACATTCCTTTTCCCTTTTGTAGTAAGTATTTGTCACTTTCCAACCACTTCCCTCTGTCCATCCCACATTTACTACTAAAGCATATACTTACGCAGGTGGAGATTCAGTACTCAGGTGGAGATCCATGTATAGAAAAAGATAGGAGGGGCGGAGGCGTATGTTTGTGAATAGCATTTTGTAGTACATTTTGTAGTATTAAAATGCCATTTGCTCATAGTGTCCATCGTCTTCAAATATGCTAATTGCAGGCATGATGTAAATACTTTCTTTTGTTACCTGTCTGATGTCTAAACAAGAGGCAGGTTGGCTCAACTTAAAGAATAACATAAGTACAGAAATAGGTAAAGACATGACACCATGTTAAGGTGTTGATTCAAAACTGAGGTGCAATAAAGCAAAATATTTGCTGATTCTCTATAGGGCAACTGGGGTCGTTATACTCAGAGACCATTTTCATATTTTTTGCAACAAACCCCTTCTCTGCTGTGTAGCAACTTTTCCAGGCACCAGCTCTGAATTTGACTGATTGTTTTATCAATGAATGGAAAATATGGTCTGATGTACTATTATTTCGAAGTTGCACACTGAATTGTTGTGAATTGAAGAGTATTTTGCGAAGACGTACGTAATAATAGGTAATTTCCCAAAATACTGAATCACAGGTGGGTTTGCAGAGTAAACTGCCTGATTCAAATTATGCAGGTCAGAATTTGCAACCCCATCTGACTGGCTTTAATCACAGGGATTTGGGCCTGTAATGAACAGCAGACCACTGGTCATATGATTGAATTCCAAAATATAAGAAGAAGCCTGTGTTTCCTAAAGCAGCCAGTGCTGCTTTAAAAAAATACAATTTCTATTTTACTGGGAAGTGGTCCCCTTGATCACTGCCTCCTCCTGAAAGAGACTAAAAGATTTCCCATTCAGAAGTCTTTAACTCATGAATAAATAACAATCACAATTGCGGTAGTGAACCATTGATACATTTCTCTCAAACATTTTTCGAAATTAGCAGAGGGATGCCTTCTCAAGTCCCCTTCCATTTGAGATTCCCAAAGGAGATCAAAAGTCCTTTTATTGTCAGAAAGGATTTTCTGATTCGTAAATGAGATTTTGTACAAAGTACAAGAAGAAAAGTACAGAGGCTCTTTAGCAGTCACAAAACCTGTGAATTTATGAATCTCAGGGTTTTACAATCACAAAGGGCTTTATACATGAGGCCCCTACTTATGAAAATATATTGATAATTCTAATCCTACACTCAGCTAAAGATAATTACTTACACAGAAAGAATTTCAGATTTCAGAAAAGGCCATGGTTGTTTATCCACAACAAATCAAAACAACTTCAGATAAAATCATTAAAGACTATTTTTAGACACTAAGGGCCTCATTTCGAATTTGGCAGACGGGAAAGCCCATCCACTGAACCCACAACAGGGTGGCCACTGCCTTCATGGTGACCACCCTGCCAGAATGATTAAGAGTTTCCCACTAGGTCAGTGGGCAGAATCATCAGTTTCCACCCACCGGCCTAAAAGGAAACAAGCTACAGCATAGCCCATAGGGTGCACCAGCATCCTTGCAATGTTCACTGTCTGCAAGACCGCCACTGCGGAAATCCAACTGCCACATTACAACCCTGGCAGTCTGACCACCAGGGAACTTCCAGCTCCACCTGGATCGCAGAGCCCGGTGGTCTGGAGGATGGTGGCAGTCCTGAAGCAGCTCTACCCTAGGGATTATGACCTTGTTGGTTTCATGGCAGTACCATGGCAGTACCACGGCAATGAAAAGGCTGGCGGAGAACGGGTGTAGGAGATACACAGAGAGCCCCTGCACTGCCCATGCACTTTGCATGGTGCACCCTACAGGCTACAGCATTGCCGGCAACTCGATTATGAGCCAGAGACAATGCTGTAGCTTGTTTTCCGCTATGCATAGCAGGAAACTGTTAATACCTCTGGTGGGGAGGTCACTGCATAGGCATCGGCTATCCTGTCGGGAGTTTGGCGACGGGCTTTCCCATCTGTCATACTCATAATAGGGCCCTATGTGTGAGTAAAAACTAGGCCTAACCAAAAGCTGCATGTAAACTCGCACTTTCCTTTCTAAATTTTGCATGACCTGCGTTTACTTGACTTGCTTGATTTGCTAACAATGACAAATTCCAACATGCTTTCATTCAATAGAAATATTTCAATCATAAACTTTGCATGGTCTATGCATGAAGCAAACTTCCTCTGTACCAAAGCAAGCCATATTGTATTTTTCTTTCTATCTAGCTGACCTCCAAAACTTGCTAAACTGATCTGAAACTTTCTTCTTTATGAATAGGCTTGAAGATTTGTGCAAATGGAAGTGAAAAAAGTCCAAACAAGCATGAACAAATATACAAGTGTTCTGTGTTTCGGAGAGAGAATGCTTATGTATCCTATCTAATGTTGAGAGAATCAAATTATATTGCATCTTTAGACTGCCTTTTGTTCAAAAAGTCACATCAACCAAAAGTGTTTTATTTCAAGAAAAGGCTGCTCCCAATTAGATGTCCAATATCTTGAAAGAAATAACTTTGCTAAAATGTATTTTTCATGATATATGTATACAAGGTGTCCCAGGGTAAGAACAGAGAGTGATATCAATTGCAATAGCAACAGCAATAACTATAGCATCAGTGGCAACAGCAGTAGCTCTTTTTGCTAGCACTTTGAGACTTACTCTCAGATCACACTCTATCTCTTTCTGAGCTCTTGACACAGTCAGATTTACTTCCTGCCTAGACTATTCTCTATTTCAAGTCTGTTATAGTATTCTTTATGAATATTGATAGCTTTGCAGACCAGACTGCTACTAGTATTGTTCTTTTTGCTATTCATTGATAAAATGTTTTACTTTTACAGATTTAGAATATTAGAATAGAGCAGAATGTGGGACACGCTTTATGTAATGTTCTGCAATTAATGAATAAAGAGAAATTAATAATGTACGTGTTTGACCTGGCATCCTTGGCATGGCGTCCCCAGTCTTTTTGCCTCTGCTTCCTGGATTTTTGATTATGTGCTGCATTCCGTTTTTGGTGGTTTCTGGCACTCTGGGCACTTTACAACTACTGACCAGTGCTAAAGTACAAGTGCTTCTTGTGTATATTGTAATTATGATTGTTTATCCCTGATTGGCATATTTGATTTACTAGTAAGTCCCTAGTAAAGTACACCAGAGGTTCCCAGGGCCTGTAAACCAAATGCTACTAGTGGGCTTGCATCACTGATTGTGACAACCATATGAGTAGCCATCTAAACATGTCGCAGATCTGTCACGTCTGTGTGTGCAGTTTTGCACTGCCAATTCAACCTGGCAAGTGTACCCACTTCGCATTTATTACATGCAAGTCACCCTAAGGCCCAAACCTTCACATTTACTACATGTAAGTTACCCTAAGGTAGGCCCTAGGTAGCCCCATGAGCAGGGTGCAGTTTCCTATTGGGAGCAGATCGAGATGTGGAATTTGGGGTCTGTGAACTCACAATTTAAAAATATATTTCTTGGTAAAGTAGTTTTTTAGATTGTCACCTTTAAAGAGTGAGCATTTTCTTGCTTAACCATTTTGTGCCTCTACTTGGCTGCAGAAGCCACGTCTGTGTCAGATTGACAGTTATGCTATTTGTGAATTCACTCTACACAGTGACACAAGGGGACTGAGGTGTGTCCTGCATATCCTAATGAGTATTCCTGGGCTAGAGTGGGAGGGAGGAGCTGTCACCTTCACTTGAAAGGGCTGTGTCTGTCCCCTCACAGTTCAGCCTCCAACCCCTGTGGCTTGGGCAGGGCAAGGAAGAGGCAGTGTGCTGTGCACTACAAAGAATTTCCCTTGAGGTTTGCCTACTTTAAAGCCATTAATGAGTATAAGTAGTGGACCCCAGATTTTTAGAAGACTTCTGGATCAAGAGGAGAAGAGCTGAAGAGCTGTGGGGAGGAGTACTGTTCCTTTTTTGTGTGTGATTTGCTGGGTTGGCTGCAGTTGCTGCTTCTGCCTCAGAGAGGACAAAGACTGGACATTTCTGTGTAGCCTGCTTGTGAAGTTTCACCAAGGGCTTGGTCTGAGCTTGCCTCCTGTTAAGAGGTCTCAGGGACCTCAAAGACTTCATGTGCCAGCACCTGGGCTCTCTTGCTGAGACCTCTGACTTGCCAGGCGGTACCACATCCAATTCCTGGGCCCTTGGAAGGAGAAGCTGGCGAATCCTGAGAGAAAATCCACGCACTGGAGCTGAGTGGCATAAAAATCGATTCAGCGCCTGCACTGCAGCTGAAAAATGTATGCAGTGGTGGTAAAATTTACGCATCAGCAGCTCAGCATGGATTTATCGTCCCTGGGTGTGAAATCTTCAACATCATCGCACAGGTCCGAGGCTGCTCACCAGAAATTGATGCGTTCCTTCCCTGAGAGGAAGGAATTGGTGCATCGCTTACTCAGCAGGGAAAGAATCGACACAGTACCTCATTTGCGGGTAAGAAATTGATTTGATACATTGCTTGCTTTTCTGAGGCACGCCCGCCCCTATGTTTTGAGATAAAATATGCATCCATTGATTCTTATGGATTAAGACTCTTTTTACTTTAAATATTTTTATCTTTACTTGTGTATGTTGGATTTGTGTTGTGTTGGAGTCCTTTCGTGGTGTTTTCACTGTGTTACTCTGTGTGTTTGTACAAATACTTTACATATTGCCTCTGAGATAAGTCTGACTACTTGTGCCAAGCTACTAAGAGGAGGGGCAGGGGCTATCTGAGCTGTGTATCTCCCTTACCCTGACTAGAGTGAGGGTCCTTACTTGGATAGAGAGTAAAGTGACTACCAACTAGAGACCCCATTTCTAACATTCTGATAAAAGAAAGATTTTAAAACTCCAATTAAAACTCTCATTATTGACTCCTGAAATAATATTAAATGCACTGTTGATGTTGAATTGCAGCTATCCCCTACTACCCGTTCCCAAGAACTACTCTCAGGCCCTAAGAGATGCAGATTATTTTATAATTTTAGAATTCTCCAATCTCCCACAAGTCTACCCCACTTGTGAGTTTGGTGTTCTTTCTGGCTGACTCAGTTAGAAGAAAACGTTCAGGGATGGACTCCACTTCCTGGACATCGTGCAAGGGCTACCAGTAAAACAATTGGTGCAGTTGCAACCTTTGATGTTACCTGTGCTCATCTGATGTCAGAATCCCATTAGCCTGCCTGCATCTGACCTGGAGCCCAGAAAGCCTCTTCCATTTCACACAGATGTAGTGTTCTGAAGCTTATTTGTGATACTACACCCTCCTTATATTAATAAAACCAATAGAAATCCAGCCCCCAACACTGCATACTGCACACCCCAAGAAGCCTGCGCTTGAATTGGTCCAAGCTGTGCCAACTTCCTGCTGACTTTGCCTTAATGTCAATAAAAAGCAAACATAAGGGATCTTGCTTCAGTGTGTTGCTGCAAGCTCCAATGTACTTGTAGGAACTATCACTCTGGGGCAATTATAGGGGTCTTCAATGTCAACTTCAAAGGCCTTCTCTTCCTCAAGTAGGTAGCAGATACATGATACTCTGTGTAATAAACTTCTAAACAACATGTAAAGAGAAAGGAAGCAGAATCTGCACTGCACTACTGTGAACATGCAGAGGAAGGGACTGGCCTGTGAAAGAGACTGCAAGAAGGAGCCTAAAATTTTAGTAATGTTGGGGCAAATGATAAACGAGTAAATGAGTATTGCTTGAGAAATGTTAACACAACAATACATTATTATTTCAAGCATATGATGATTTGCACATTGTTGACCGCATTCTGTTCTTTAAAAGTATAGTATATTTTAATATAACTGGACCACTCGCAAGGGAGTTTTGCTGTTGTAGATTAGCACTGAAGAAAGTTAACAGCTCCTGCACCACCACTGGAAACCACCACTGTCCATTAACAGTAGTGGGCAGCAGGTTCCCTGAAAAATATTTTGACCTGGCATATTTTTTCAATAAATTAAACACTGCTTAAAACATCTGAAAAATGTTAATTTTATACTGCCAACCCCTTTTGCTATTTCTCATTTCCTCTCTCACATGTATGTCATTCTCCTGTTACAGAAATGTACTAAAACCAACAACTTGCCTTTTGTTATTACGTTATTTGATGTAATGCATTTTTCTGCACCAAAGCATTGTAAAAATATTTGGGGGCATATTTACAAAGAATCCGCACATGGTTTGCATGGATTGAGGCATTAAAGTAATTTTAACTAGACAAATCCATTTAAAACTGTACTGCTCAATTGCACAAATGTATTGTAAGACTTCAAAGATGTTCTTTGAAATTAGTCTTATGTCACTGTCTCAAGCAAAAAAGAACTTGTATTACAGATAGGGCACACTTTATGTGATTTCGCCATGGCACACCTTTCAGCAGGTGCACCATGTGCAAACAGGGAAAGTGCAGCCTGTTATTAAGAATTTACTGACCACAGGACAGCTGTGAACATGCGATGCCTTTGGGCAGTGCATTGAACAGATATACGGAGCAGCTCTTCAAAAGCTACTCAGTGTTTCTTTGTGCAGGCAACAACCTGTCCACATTTTCAAAAGGGATTTAAGAACCCACTAGAAGGAAGGTGGAGACTGTACCTTCCTGCAGGGGGTGTTTGGGGCGACTCCAGGAGATGCTTTAGAGGGCTGCCCTTAGGCCCTTTAATGCTATCTATATTTACCCACCAATTCCATCTTAACCTCTCACTTCATTTTGTGATTAGCTAAGCTTCCAATGCCGTCACATTGGTGGCACAGGTAGCTTTCCACCCACAACTTGTTAACGTGTTTTCGCTTTTCTCACCAGGGAAGGGAACATAACATGGGGGATTTAACACTGATAAGAGTGTACAAGGATGAGAATGTTTATAGGAGAGAAGGGTATGGCTCTGTCTTGGAAATATACCTTGGGATCTGGCCAATCTTTCTGTATGTGTTTCCAACACTGACAAAGTACAGCAAGTGCTTGAATTTCATAACTTACTCAAAGGGAGGGAGGTTACCTGAATCTTCCTCCTAAGTTTGTTTAAGGTATATAAGGTGAGGAAACCTGGTGTTGAGGCATTTCTGAGGGTGGATTCATTGCTCAGAAAAAACCCATTGGGGAAGCTTTCTCCTGTCTTAGCTGTCCAGGGTTTCAAAGCTTGATGTTGGCAAGGACGATGATGGATTCAATCCCCATGGTGATGCAATTTTAATTCTTAATTATCTAGCTTCACCGTGTGCATGCATATCTATCTATCTATCTATCTATCTATCTATCTATCTATCTATCTATCTATCTATCTATCTATCTATATCCACTGCATACATATTCATTGTTGATATATTGCATTATTATTGTTCTACTGCTGTGATTATTTTAGTAGCTGCACGCATTTTGCTGCAAATGCTCATGTTCATATTTTTGTATACTTATGTTTGAACCCTGGGAAGTGCCTTAATAAATTCATTACTCAGACTAAAAGTGCTGCATTCTTTGCATTCTTTAACCTTGTTCCCTCTTAGTTTGAAGCAAAGCAGAACAGGCACACTGACATAGTCCCGCTTTTGTGTGGTGTACTGTCAATGTGCCTCCTAAAGGCATGTTTGCCTCTTCACCCACAACAGTAATATGGTGCAGACGCACAGGCAAAGCGATTCCCTCATTTGTATGGTTCCCCATCAATTGAAGTGATGCCCTCTTTTGCACCAGCGCCAACCTGTCTTACACAAGGGGACGCATAAGCATCTGTGCCCTTCTGTAATACCAAAGTGTAATATGGCCCCAGATTTCTTCTTAAATATGTGCAATAGAGCTGACTAAAAACATACTCATAAAGGTACACTAATACAGGTCTCCTCTTTTGCACAGTTGTGGCTGTAAGAGATTTAGGAATTTACAAATATCTCAGCAGTGCCTTTGGAAATTTGCTTGTGATATTTGCTTTTTCACCGATGTAGAATTGTAGGTACAGTACAGCTCCGATTTGGGGAAAAATGCACTGTTGGTCAAATGTACTTGTTTTCTATTTCATTTTCATACTTCTCATGGAAAACACTTTTCCCCACGAGGCAAACCCCTTTACTTAGGCCTGTTTATTGGAATTCTGTTCCCCTTTCAAACCTAGATCGAGAGTAGCTTCAACACTATACCTTCATTTACCTATACCTCTCCCCTTGATTTGGGTGTACTAATGCGTAATTGAAGGGGAACTTATGGATCCCAATTACACTGCAGAGAAAGTATTTACATTTTATTGAAGAATATCCGTATGTTGATGCTTGATATGAAAGCATTTCGCATCGTAAACATAGTTTTTCAGTCGTAAATAGCTTTGCGAATTGGATAATCGGTTCATATTAGCCCTTTTAATTTAATTTTGGATAGGTTTCATGATGTGGGAAACTTCCTAACCATAACTTTCATGGCAAACAAATCCCTTCTGAAATGTACAGAATGAGGATATAAATGGCGACATAGATGAGGATTAACCAAGCATCAACATTGAAAAACATTTTGATGTCGTGTTGTGTTCCATTGCGTTGCTTTTCTTTGTGTTATGTTATACACGAAGTTGTATCCGCACTTTGAACCTTAGAGCAATGCTAGTGCAGATCTAAATGTTCTAGAAAAAATAAGTGTCTAGCGTTAAAGTAACTCACAATCGTCTTTTCCTCAGCTAGTTTAATCTGGTAATGGGACTCTTTAAACCAGAAGCATTTTTTTCAGTTTTGACATTTTCATAAAGCGCCAGAATCCAAAAACAAATTTGAAAATACTGATTAATGGCAAGGTAAGGCCTGTCCACTTGCAATGCAATAAATCATGGAGAGTTTCCAGATACATCAGTTCACTGTAATATAATCGCCGAAAAAGTTTTTTGTTAGCAATTACTTTCTGCTGTGTATTCAATGACTGCTACTAGAATATAACTAAAGGTCTGGATACAAACGCCTATATAGACGAAATGACCAGAAAAGGCCTTTAAACAATACACAAACTATCATACGATTTGGACAGGTCTTTTCTGCTCCTAAAAGTGTTTTTGCTACCCATACTGTATTTTAAAGAAATACAATGAATTCCTCTTAGTTTCGAGTCAGAAAGGTATATATCAGTGGCTTATGACTTCAGTTGCAGTCGCACATCATTGATCAGTCCTCAGTCTCCACGTTATCTCGGTAACTGAATTCCTAACGCGAAGCTGTCCTTGTGGGACTGTTTTCCCTTAGGGAATCGTGTCAGCAGTTTAGAAATGCACATTGGGCGCTGCTGTCCTGTCACAACCTTATTCCTAAGAATAATGGCTGTTATGAAATATATACATATAAAATCAGGCAATGTAATCATTTAACATGATGAACTGAGCACCAGGAGACCGATGTCCTCCAGGCATTTAAATTATTATCACTATGTATCCCTTTGAACAAAACACAGTATAGATCATTGACTTTCAATTTATTCTATTCATTGACTCCTAAACTAAGCTTATTTTACACCTACTTGCATATTTGGAAGCACAGTCTCTAACATTCAGTACATAGGTTTAACACACAAAGTAACCCTCCATCTCACCCAACGTGGCAATTAATTAAGACCGAAGTATGAAAAAAGAGAAACGTATGAGAGTTTCTCACGACCAATATGGTGGGACCTAAGAATGGAATAGGTTTTCTATATAATCATAATATGTGATTATGTGTTGTTTGTCTTTAGCCCTAGATCATTCATATAAAGGTTGAATCTATTGGGAATTTTTGTAAGGTTGTTCCTGTTTTTGCAATCAGAACACAGTCTTCAGTGTATAGGAGAACAGGTAATTTCCTAGAGCCAACAACTGCAAAATCAACCTCTTCGGTAGTAAGAAAATCCCCAAGATAATTTATATGAATAAAAAAGAATAAGGGGGCCCTTATGCATCCCTGTTTTACGCCCCTGTTCATTTCAAATGGGTCACTAAGTTCACCATTCTTCTCATAGCCCACCAGAACCATCACTCCATTATACATTGGAGCAAGGAAATGAACCAAAGGAGAGTCAAAACCCATGTTCAACATCTTGGCCCAGAGTTTCACCCTGTCAACCCAGTCCAATGTGGGATTTATATTCATGAACCCAAAGTGAAGCTAACCATTTTTGGCCGTGGTATATTTAGAAATAACCAGTTGGAGATTGAGGCGTTGCTCCAAAGTGCCCAAACCCTGTCTAAATCCATACTGGATTTCAGAGAAACATCCCTTTTCAGTTACCCATGCTTCAAGGTGTTCAATAAGGATTCTCTTCATAAGCTTGCTGGTAGTATCTATCAGGGAAATTGGGTTGGTAGGAACAGGGGCAGACTGATTACCCTTTTTGAAGATAGTTATTATGTTTGAACTCAGCCAGGATTTAGGAGGAACACTCAGTCGCCACACTTCTCAAGATGTTAGAAGCGGTACCCACAGATCAGGATTATCTGAAAAAAAAAGGTCAACTGTTATCCCATCAGTGCCTGGGGACTTATATCTCTGAGTGCAGTTTCAAGTATGGACAAACTCGCTGCAACTAGGTGGGATGATCCCCATACTATTGCCTTACAGTATGGGAAATACTCGGTCAGGGTAACTATCAACTCCACCATTACAGTTATATAACTTAGGGAAATGTTCAACCCATTTGTGGTGGGGGATGACAACAGCTATCTGTGTACTGTGTACATTGTTATGGAAGGGAGCATTTATATCTTCCAAAAGAGACAGGAGTCTGTTTTTGAGCAGGCCTCATATAGGTTACTCCAAGCCTCAGCTCTGAGGTACTTTTCCTTTGTGCAGTAGCTTATTTATACCTAATTCTACACTGTCTCACCCAGCCCTGGTCTCTTGGTGTTTGTTTTAAGGCATGCAGAAGAATCCTATGTACTTTCTGTCAAATCATCTGTAGGACCTGCTTCATCCCTCCTTCCTGCATTTAATAGTGGGGAGATTAGCATCTGACTGACAGATTTCCTCAAACACCTTTAGCATGATCTTAGGTTTCAACTGGTCTTCCAAGCAAGCTCGGACTAAGCCCTTGTTTGTTTTTAACAGTTCTTTAAAGATATGGTGGCGATCTAACATAGCCAATGTGCTTAGGACCCCTTTATTTGTATTGTAAGCTAATTGTGTATTAAGAACAAATGGGGGTTGGTTAGTCTTACTGGTGTCCACATACAACATAAGAGGTAGTGATCACTTAGACAGTTCGGGGAATTTCCAAAGGCCATGTTCTTTGGGCTAAAGGATTGGCACAATGCTATGATTCTATAAGACAACTTTTCCCTCTTCCCGGGAAGGAAATGAGCTTATTGTTGCTGTCACTATTAAGCTGTTCCCTTAGGTAGAGGATTACTCAGTATGGAGTTGAATATTTCCCCACAAGTGGTGCATTCAAAATATGAGGATAGTCGGTATCCCACCCAGACTGAACGCAAACCACAGAATCTGTTACATGACAAAGCCTACAATTAAAATCACCTCCCCAAATTGAAAAGTAATCTGAATTATGTTCATCAAGATGGTGAACTAATGTCTTCTCCAATGAGAGTGTGATAGAGGCTTGAGCTGGAACAAAATGAATATGGTAAAGATTCACAACCACAAGGACCAACTTCGGTACAAACCTAATAAATCTGATCTGCAAAAAAGGCAACGCCAGATACGTTTTAATGATCCTCCTTTGAAAGGGAGTTGATATTGAGGTTAAGAGGCCACTTTTCAGATGTTTATGTTAGAGTAGGAATAGAAATATACCCGTCAATCTACACCACATCTCTGCTCCATCTTTTCTGCAGGTATACATTGTTAAGGCAGCTAATTGTATTACACCAATCAAGATTATTCACCTTGCTTAAAATTCCTACCACATTCCAAAACATACATTTAAAATCAAAAGAATAGTGCCTGAAAGTCAACCACAAGCATCCAAGAATGATAAGGGTTCATATCTGTTAGAGAGACACAGTTCACAAGGAACAGGAGGACTCTTTCTGGATTAACAGTATGTCTTGGAAACGTCCACTGATTTAACTGAGGGGCACATTCCATGAAAGTGGGCCTGTAAAAGAAATCCAGGGGGTAAAGCCATGATGGAGGAGGATATACCACTTATGGTAGTGTGCCTTATTGAGGAAAGAATATTCCCAGCCACAAATGGTCTGTACAAGTTGATAACTACACAGTGTACAACAAAAGGTTTGCCATCCTTGATCATTTTGCTGACCTGACAGACCATCCATCTGCCTACCTGGAGCCCCAGCAAGGAATTGAAAGGTAACCAGAGTAGTACCTGGTTTTTAAGTTGCATGCAGTTCTCTGGGGTACCATGCTTTAGCAGAGTGGCGTTCTCCAACACCACATCATAAGCAGTGGCATCCTGTGGTAGATCTAGGATGGTAAGACTAGGCCAAGAGGGAGGAGGCAGGGGACTTGACCTGAAATCCTCTTATTTGTCTTATCTCCTCTTGTTTTTATAGGCAACTCTCAACCTGCATTGTGTTTGTCCCTCTTAGTTACATTATTGGACTTTGTCTCATCTTTGACCTAATGAGGTAAACCCCTGCTTACTACCATACATCTTTTTGGTTTGTTGACTCTCTATCATTTTTACTTTGTGGATTTATTTTTATAATTGTTTTACAAACCTGACTAGATGTTATCCAATAAAATCATTTCTGAACCATAAATATTCTACCTTTCTTCACTATGTACAGTTACATAGGTTTGCAGTATCTCACTTCTGAATGGTCTTATTCATACACATGACATATATTTCCACAACTACAGTATTAGTTCTTTCTATCCCATGTGATTCCAAATAATAATCTACAAACTTGTGAAATCCTCAGGCATTCAGCCGGTAAGAGGTAAACACATCTAAGAATGTTTGAATATGTCTGAAGTACATCTGCTATCAGCTAAAACAATAATCTAATGTTTGAAATTTGTGAACATAGACTATTACAGAAAATGAGTGCATGATACACTCTTCTTTGTTACCCCCAAATGAAGAGGGAGTCACTAATATTGCTGTAATATCCAATGATTAGGAACATGTAGGTACTTTACAGAACATTGTTACATTTGTTGTCTTGCCACTTTTTGCACGTTCACCTCATTCTTCTGTAGACTTTTGCCGAGATCAACGCCCTCCTCAAAAAACCCAAGGCGGACCCAAAGGACCTCAAGAACTTCAGGCCTATCTCCCTGCTCCCCTTCCGGCAAAAGTAATTGAGAAGGCCGTCAACAGACAACTTACCTGCTTCCTAGAGGAGAACCGCACCCGGACCCTTCCCAATCTGGATTTCGCAGCAACCACCCTCATCGGCGCCACTGACGACATCAGAACCATACTAGACATCAGCAAAACTGTGGCCCTCATCCTCCTGGACCTCTCGGCTACCTTCGACAACGTCTGCCACCACACCCTACGCTCACGCCTCAGCAATGCTGGAATCCGCAACAGAGCCCTGGACTGGATCACCTCCTTTCTCACCGGCAGAACCCAGAGAGTCCGCCTCCCCCATTCCACTTGGAGGCCACCAAAATCATCTCCGGCATACCCCAGGGTTCATCCATCAGTCCGACCTTCTTCAATGTCCACATGGCCCGCTCAATAACATCGCCCGATCCCACAACCTCAGCATCATCTCATATGCCGACAACACCCAGCTTATTCTCTCCCACACCAAGGACTCCGCCAAGACCTACCTCCATGAAGGAATGAAGGCCATCGCCGAATAGATGAAGAGCAGCTGCCTCAAACTCAATTCCTCCTCCTGCTTCAACACCCTCCTCATGCTCCGAAAGATCTATAAATGGATACCCACCGAAACAAGAAGAACAGTCAGCCAAGCCCTCGTAAGCAGCAAGCTGGACTACAGCAATGCCTTCTATGCAGGAACCACTGGGAAACTCTAGAAGAGGCTGCAACACATCCAGAATGCCTCTGCATGCCTCATCCTGGACATCCCCTGCCACAGCCACATCACAGACCACCTGAAAAAACTGCACCGGCTCCCAGTCAACAAGGGAATCACCTTAAAACTCCTCACCCATGCTCACAAAGCACTGCACAACACCGGACCAGAATACCTCAACAGACGACTTTCCTTCTACACCCCAACCCGGCATCTCCGCTTCGCCGAACTCGCCCTCACAACCGTCCCACGCGTCCACAGAACTACAACCGGTGGTAGATCATTTTCGCACCTCACTGCCACGTGCAACACTCTTCCCACCCACCTGCGCCAGACCAAAGACCTCCTTACCTTCAGGAAACTTCTCAAGACCTGGCTGTTTAAGCAGTAGCAGAACCTTCCCCCGCCTTCTCCCCCTGCCCTCCTCAGCGACTTGAGACCCTCATGGGTGAGTAGTGCACTTTACAAATCCCTGATTGATTGATTGATGCCATTAGTTTTTTGACTCTGTGGACTGGGACTCTGTTAATCAGGCCAAAGTGCATCTGCCCTGACCCCTAAGACATGGTGAATTTGGCTAAACATCGTATTGGCATATTTAACTTACTTGTAAGTCCCTAGTGTATGGTACAAAGTGTACCCAGGTCATATAAGATGAATGTGAGTGTTATCTCTGCCTAGAAACTAGCTGAAAAGTTAATTCTTAGACTTTTTAAAAACTGTATTACAAGACCAATTCATTTGTAATGTCAGATTTGTCATACATATTCCACAAAAAACAAATACTAAAAAGAAGAACTTAACGTGCCTAAAGTCTTTACAAGCCTATTTGCATGAGCTTCCAGCTGTCACCCAGGATCTGAATGACTCCTTGTTGAGGTGTGATTCTGCTTTCAGTGCTCAGTCAAAAGCCTTGGGTGTGGGGAAGTGTAATGTTCCTCTGACAAAATGGCCATCTTGGTAACTTCAAAGAAGCCTTCCCTGTCATAGGCAGATGCAGGCAATACCTGTAACTTCCTGATCCTCAGGCACCTGGCCTACTGGGAGAGGAGCTCCTTCCAGAAACAGTTTTAAGTGACTACAGAGGAAGGGTTGCTCGTTTCCCTCACAACTCCTCTAGGGTGGGTACAGAAGCTCTGCAGGGCACTAAAGGTTCTGCCATCTTGGTTTTAGGTAGAGATGGGCACTGTGGGATTGTTTGCAGTTGGGTACACAGGAAATGCTTCAAAAGTAGGTAGGGTTACTCCTGCTAACTTTTTCTTTATTGGTGCAGGAGGGCCCAGGAGGCACGCCCCCCAATCCATGTGCTAAGTGCCAGGCATAAATGTGGCACCCCTGGACCCCAACTTCAGAATTTTAATGGCCCTATGTATTACAGAAGAATTACTTCACTTGCTGTTGAGGCCTGCAAGGAAATCCATGAGGGCTGCACCTGCACCCACTTGCATCTATGACAATGTGGTTTTCAGGGGTCAGTTGACAGACCTCTTGTTAAGCTATAGGGACAAAAAAGCTGCAAAAGGCCCTCCTTCCTGGAAGAGCCCAGGCAACCAGTTTCCAAAAGACCTTCCCTTGGCATTGCTGGTGGCTTGTGTGGAGTGAGTAATGACACCCTGAAATGAGTTCCTCGAACCCTTGTAAGGTGTCAAAGTGTACTCATTGTGCTTAACCCTTAAACTTTGGACTGGCAAGCCATTGATGTACTGGGACCAACCCACCAGCTGATCCGCAGAGAGTACTTTGCTGAAGCTCCCAGTATATTGCCCGTTATATGTCGGAATCTGTCAACACCAAAGCTGCTTCAACTCCATCCTGCAGCTCCCTCGATGGTGTCACCAATTAGGATCCAATCATCATCAATCACCTCCAGGATGCACAAACTTAAATTTGTACCTACGTTTTTCCCGTCTAGATGAATGGTTTTGTAACAGCTTCAACTCAAGGCCAAAATCCATTGAAGCAGAGCCACTTCTCTATCTGCTCCAGCGCTGTCTGCTTTCACTGAAGGCTGTCATTAGTGAAATGGACCCTTGTCCATGACCCACATCAACTGTGGTCGTTCTCAGCACTTACTTTTGTCCCAGTTAAGCACAACCAGATGACCGCAGCTGACACTTAATGCTTTTTGGGGTTACTGTTCTTTAAAATATTATAGATTTGAATCTTTTGAGATTTTTGCCATTTTTTTCATTTTCTATTTTTATGACTTGGAGTGTGATTTTTATTGTTTTGTGTTTTTGACATACATGCTTTCCCATTAAATTAAGCCTGTCTGCCATGTGCCCTTGGTACTATGGGTTGAGCCCCGGTTTAAATTACTGAAACGTTACTGACCTAAGAAGCGAAGTGACATTACTGCTTGTGGCAAACTGCCATGCTCCCCAAACAATAGTTAGTGTTCTCACATTGGTGTTTAGCCATGGGGTTCAGATCTTATACTTAGCAGTACCACTCATATTTCAAGTTGGAAACTAAAAATCCCTAAATTTAATTAAAAGCAAAGTTTTTGTTTGATATTTTTATTGGCATCAGGTATTTGATTGGGCAGTTTTTAATCTGTGCAAATTATTTTTAATTCCAGTTTTTGCACCCTTTAAACCCTTTGCTGTATGTAAAGGTACCCAGGGTTTGTAGATTCACTGGAGGGGACTGAGAAATTAGCCAAAACATAGCTAAATGTTATTTTTTGGGGGCAAAATGTGAAAAAACCTGCTGCAGAAGAAAGTGTCTGTTTTTGTTTCCTGCCAATGGCATCAACTAAAGCTTTTTGGTGCTAAAACCACCATCTTTCCAGCTTTCAGCTGTCTGCCATGTGCCATAGGTACTATGGGTGAAGACCAGGTTTAAATTTCTAAAATGTTACTGACCTAAGAAGAGTAGTGACATTACTGCTTGCGGTGAACTGCCATTCTCCCCAACCAATAGTCAATGTTCTCACATTGGTGTTTGGCCATGGGGTTCAGAACTTCTACTTATCAGTACCACTCATATTTCAAGTTGGAAACTAAAAATCCCTAAATTTAATAAAAAGCAAAGTTTTTGTTTGATATTTAATTGGCATCAGGTATTTGACTGGGTAGTATTTGATCTGTGCAAATCTTTTTTCATTCCAGTTTTTGAACCCTTTAAACCCTCTGATGTATATAAAGGTACCCCAGGGTTTGTAGATGCACTGGATTTATTATCTGTTATGTAAATGATCATTGTATTTTAAACACGTTAGTCATTAAATATATTTAAGAATGCCATTTCTAAAATGTATTTCATATTTAATATTTGTTTTATTTTATTTGTTTTTTTCAATTAGTGTTTAGATTCTATTATTGGTTGATGTTTAATTAACTTATATATGGAGGTTATGGATTTTTTGTGTGGTAGGGAGGGACGTGTATTTATTTAATATGAATGTGTAAGGTTTTTTGTTTGATACACATTTTATTTTTTAAATGTATATTTTATTTATTTAAATCATATATGATATCTTCTTGAATATTTTTAATATTTTTTATGTTAAAATGTTTAGGAGTTGCTATAGTGAGGAAGTTTTTATGTGTTTTGACTAAATAAGTAATTGTTCTGCATTTGAATTCACACGTTTATAGACATACAGCAGTTATAATTGAAAGAAAATCATTATGATGTATTAAAATTTACTTTCTGGCTTTGACTAAAAGTAGCCCTCAGGTAGGTCGCAATGGCATCTCTTTTAATGTATGCAAATCATGATATTAAATCTCTGTTTCTTTACTCATTTGATGAAACATGCAGCAAGAAGTGTACTGCTTATTTTGTATGCCATATTGTTCTTGCAGAACCCACTAGAGAAAGCCTTTCTGAGCCTTCTTTCCAAGGCTTTTCCTGCTTGAACACCGTATTGCATTAATTCATAATCGCTTTCTGTTGTTTATATAGCTAGTTTGTTCTAAGAACTACAGATGGCAGTAGGACAGAGGGGGCGATTCAACATTCATTTAGTAGTTTAGTGCTAAGATTGTAGGATTATGTGGCATTCCACTAATATTAAATTATGATTGGTTATAAAACTGATGAACTGAATAGTACCAAATCTGGGAAACACCTAGATACTGGTCGATAAAGACTGCTTTATGTTATATGGTGTAAATCCATTCCATAGTTTTGCAGAAATTAGACTTCAAACATAAGTGTATATTTTGAGCACTGGTGGATCTGCAGATCAAACAGATTAAAAGATCTGATGAGACTGGATACCATCACATCACCAAGATACAGCAACAGCCATTGCAGGAATGAGGGACTCAGTCCCTTGCCCTGAGAAAAAGGAAAACAAGATATAGTGGGGAGCAAGTGACACCCGCTCTCTGGGCAATTCCCAGGCTATTAGGACCCTATATCCAGGGCTGATTCTATAAATAAGAAGAGAATATGTGCAACCCCCCCCCTCCTCTTTGGGCCATTTCCAGGCCCCTGGCACTCAATCCGCAAGACATAAAAAAATAAAGGGTAGTGGGGCTTGCAGCACCCCTTTCTGATCCTTGTTGAGGCCCACAGATCCCATCCCCAGGGCCCACAAATATAATTGAGGAGGGATCAGTCCTAAGGCAAGTCTTGTATTGTGGGGTACTGTGGTTTCCCTGCCTATGAGAGTGCACACAGGAACTATTATGTGTTCCCACCTGATGGGAGCTAAGGAAAACCGCTCCTGCTGGATGAGAGCGATCAGGCCCGTCTTCACCCAAACTGTAAGGTCTTCTAGGTCATTAAATTCATGACACAAGTAGAGACTATAATATTTTTAAAGCACTTTGAGCTGGAGCTCTATGCCCCTCAGCTGGAGTCCAGATGTTAGAAATTGGGCTCCTGGTTGGAAGAGGTATGCACCCAGTCCAAACATGAACCACAATCCTAGTCAGGTTAAGTCACAACACACCTCAAATTAACCTGTGCTCACCCTATGATAGGTTGGCACAGTGCAGTCAGGCTTAACTTTGGAGGCAAAGTGTTAAGTATGTTTACAACACTTCAAAGAGTAATACAGTGAAAACACCACACAAAAAGATAGCACACCTGGTTGGAAAGACAGAGCTCAATTTAATAAATAACACAAGACCAAAATTACAAAAAATTGATAAGTAGAACTTGAGAAATGAATTTTTAAAGAATAAACTGAAATAGCATTTTGAAACAAGAAACTCCAACCGGGGATATGTGCAGCCACCGGGACAGGACAGTCAAACGTTCAGGCTGATTGTGATGGAGCATGTGCTGGCTACAGGGTCACCATTGGGCCTTCTGAACCAAAGTACCTTAATCCTAGTTTAGTCAATGTTGAAGATGTGGGAAGCAGGCAGAAGTGATGTGTCGGTGTTGATCCCCACAATGGAAGTGATGCATCAATCCTTTCCATGTAGTCACAAAGATGCATCAGTTTTCTCCACACAGCTGTGACTATGCATCGAGATGCAGCGGTTCCGAATGCAAAGCACCACGATCAATCCCACTTGATAGGCAATGCATTGACTCTGATCCACACAATAGTGGACAATGCATTGGTTCTGAGGCTGGCAAAAGGGGCGATGTCCAGGTTCCAATCCGTGCAGCAGCAGTGATGCATTGACTTTGACTGGAGCAGCACTTTATATGTAGTACCAAATGGATTAGCATCATTTCCACAGATGGCGAGAGGGCAGGTGATGTCGCAAATTAGTTGGATGTTGCTTGTGTCCCTGATACTTCAGAAAACAGGAGGTAAGCCAGCAAGCACTTGGAATGACTTAGATTTTGGGTTGGAGAGATGCAGGTCCAGTCCTTATCACTCCCAGAGATTGTAGCGTGTGAACTTATGAAACATGCATTCAATTACAATTACTAGTGTCTTTTTGGCAAAGATAATAGGCCTGTTCTCTATATTTTAATATGCTGATCCCTTCATAATGCCAATAGCCCCACTTTTTATATTTTGTTGATCTTACCCTTTGACAGATTCAGTTGTGTATTATTTAAAATCGCACCCTTCATATTGTAACATCTCATAATCAGACATGGGCATCCAGGGGACTTTAGGCATCAAGCTCTTTGCCAAGGACTTGGCTGCAGGCCAGGCCATGTGGCCAACCCCACGTCATACACAACCTTTGGTGTTGGGTTGATGTTAGATATTGTAATAAAATATCACTGTGTGTTAGACGTTCATTAGATAGTTACTGAAAAGTGGTGTTATAGTTAAGTATGGTAATAATATCTTACTTTGCATAAAAATCAGCTGTAGAAATTCACCAAAAAAACAAAGGTTAGAGAGAACTTATAGTTAGTTGAAAATGTCAGTTAAACACACAATACCATGGATATTCCCCAGTTATGATATTAAGAAGCTACAACTTGTGCCCTTAGGCAACCATAACTTGAACTCTCACTATGCACTGTTAATTACTGTTAATTACTTCAATAAAACAATCAATCAATCAATATTTGCTTTATAAAGTGTGGCAAATATCCCATGAGGGTACTCAAGCTTCTAAAGTGGCTAACTGATTGGTGGTAATTTGTTAATTCGAACAGCCAGGTCTTGAGTTCTTTCCTGAATTGCTGGGCAGTCCTGAGGTGCAGGGACAGGTTGTTCCAAGCTTTGGACATTACGTGAGAGAAAGAGTGTCCCTGGCTTTTGCTTTGTCAGATCTGGGGGGTGTCTGAGAGGAAGAGGGTGGAAGATCATAGGTGTCTGATAAGTCAGAGGAAGGTCATGCATTTGTTGATGTATGCTGGGCCTTGTATGTGTAGGTCGACATCTTGAACGGGCATCTCTTATGGATCAGGAGTCAGAGTAGCTTCTTGAGGTGGGGTGTGAGGTGGGTTTGTCTGGGGAAGTAGAGGATGAGCCCTACCGCTAAGTTTTGTATTGTCTGTAGTCTCTTCAATAGGTCATATGGTGATTCCTATGGAGAGTGTGTTGCCGTAGTCCATCCTTCTGGTTATGTGGGCCTGTATGATGGCCCTTCTGGTGTGGATTGGGATCCACCTGAAGATTCTGTGGTGCAGGCGTAGGGTGTGGAAGCAGGTGATGAGACTGCTTTTACCTCTTTTTTCAAAGATAGCATATTGTCCAAGACGATGTTGAAGTTGCAGGCATGGCCTGTTGGGGCAAGTGGTGGGACAAGATCAGCAGGCCACTATGCATCACTCCATAACGAGGTGTTGTTCCTGAAGATGAGGACTTCCGTCTTGCCTGTGTTGAACTTGAGACAGTTGTCCTTCATCCACTTGGTGACATTCACAATACATCTGTGGAAGTTGGCTCTAGTGGAGTAGAAGTTTTTTGACAGCGAGAGGATCAGCTGGGTCTCATCAGGGTAGAAGATGACGTTGAGTCTGTGCAATTTTATGGTGTGTTGGTGAGGGGGATCATGTACATGTTGAAGCTCGGGGACTGAGGGATGATTCTTAGGGGACACCACAGATGATCTTGGGTTTTAAGTGAATTGTTGAGACAGATTCTCTGGATTCTTCTGGTGAGGTTGATGTGATCCATTTCAGGGAGACTCCCTGGATTCAGATGTGATTGAATCTGTTGATCAGGATGTGGTTGGAGACAGTGTTGAAGGTGGCTGAGAGGTCCAGGAGAATGAGGGCTGCAATTGTGTCACGGTCCAGGTTGGCCTTGATGTCATTGGTGGCTGCGATCAGGGCTGTCTCCATGCTGTGGTTGGATCATAATCCATATTGAGAGGAGTCCAGGAGATTTTTGTTTTCCAGGTGTTCATTGAGTTGCTGGTTGATTGCTTTCTCCAGTACCTTCTCAGGAAAGGAGAGCAGGGAGATGGACCGGTAGTTCTTTGGGTCTGCTGGGTCAGCAAATGGTTTCTTCAGCAAGGGTTGCACTTCTACGCATTTCCAGTTGTCAAGGAAGGAGGCTGAGTTGATGGAGGTGTTGAGAACTTACTTGAGAATCTCACCAATTGTCTTTCTCCTGAGGTTAAAGATGTGTTGGGGAAAGGGGTCCGTTTGCTCCTGAGAGCTCCCTAGTGTAAGGAGTTCATGATGGATATAGTGGCTTGATTAGTGAGAGGAGCCCAGTGGGTTAGCAGGTATTCAGGGTTTGTGCTTTTTGATATGAGCAGGCTGACGCTGTTGGAGACAAGGGAGTGGCATTCAAAGTGAGTTGATTGAGGTTCATGGAAGAAGTCCACAAGGGTGTCACGTAGTTCCTGGAATTGGGTAATGTGGTTCATGGAGGCTATGGGGTTGGAGAAGTCCTTCACAATGGTGCAGAGCTCCTTGCTGAGGTTTGTGCTGGCTTCTATTCAATCTGCCAGGGTTCTCTTCTTTGTTTCTTTCAGGAAGCGGTGATACTTTCTTGAAGGTGATGTTGTCTCCTTTCTCTTTTCTGGTGTGCCACTTCCTTTCGAGCTGTCAGAAGAAGTGTTTGGTACCACAGCCAAAAACTCATATAGCATACCTCTATATATTTATTTTAAGTGGAATTTAACAGTGAGGGCATGATCTGGAGTTTGACAGACAGGTTACTCTGTCACAAACTTGAAGGATATCCTGTCTGCACATTACGATTCCATTAAATCCTACGGAAATTGTAATACGGCAGACAGGATATCCCTCACATTTGTGATGGAGTAACCTGCTTGCCAACCTCTAAATCAGGCCCTAAGTGAGCAAATCCTTCAGCTACAATTTGTTTCAAATTAGGGAGGGCTATATTCTCATTCAGAATCATGATTGTGCAGATAATGAATGAGTCAGGGGGAATACATTTGTTCCTGGATTATTACGAATATTGCAAACAGGTGAAGTGATTTACATAATGCATCCCTTTTGTTCTCCTATGTACAGCTTTTTATGACAAACACACACATGCTGCACATTTCTGTAAATGTACATGTGTGTCTGTGTCTCCACTTTAGGAGTGATAACATGTAAGATTGCTATTAGATCAACAAATATACTTTGTCACATATGCTTTATAAATCAAACTCATACATCCTATCCCTCTCTTCTTCCTTAATCAAAAAATGCTCACGGAATGAAAATGACTGCATATTGATATGATGTCCAATGCAGGTCCAGATCGAACATATAAATATACAGGATGTTTTAGAATAATTGCTGACTTCCATTAAGAATCATAGTGCTAATTATTGTGGACAAAAAAGTCATGGGTTGTTTCTCAGCAGCAGGTGTTCATTATATTGCAGGTAACTCTTCCTAAAAAGGACCTGCAGTTGGGAGAAAGGCCTAACTATGTGTACAGATGCTTTCTGTCAGATTCTGACAGGTGCTTTCTTCATACTATAGCAGAGGCTGCACACCCACATCTTCAAAAGGCATTTGATCATAGGACCCACAGACATCACCAGGCTCTTGCCCTCTCATCCATGTTACTGATTGAAGAGCTAATTGAACACAAGGGGCCTTATCCCAAGTAGCCCAAATTAGTTGTGGGCAAGCGGGGGGCAATAATTCTCAATTCCAGTTGGTATCCTCATGTCAACATTCAACTATTTCACGTCAGTCAGGAATGGGTAATGACACATACATCTGATCTTATCAAGTCAAAAATTGCATGTCGAATCATATCTCAGGGTGAACTGTATGCTCTTTTCCATTCCAATTTACCACCTATTTTAAAAACATCCAGTGCAGGTCACATTGCAATTATGGGCATCTGGCCAAGGAGGGGCGGATGGACGCGTCTAAAGACCGCAGTCCCTGCCTGGATCATAGACTCTGACAGGATGAAGGTGGTCTGGCTTGTAGCCAGCCATGGCAGCTCTGAATTCAATGCTGTCTAGCTAATTACAATGACACTTACTGCCAGCCTTTTCATGGTGGAGATCTTACCATGAAAAGGCTTGAGAAAAGCCAGTGCCGGGGGGGCCACAGGGGGGAGCCCTGCACTGCCCATGGCCTGGCACCGTCAGAATGCGCATTGTCTGCTTTGCAGACAGTGCACACTCTGAGGGTGCAGGTCAGCCCACTCTGTGCTACGGTATAGGACTCAGCTCCTTTAAAGCTGAGTCCTATATTGTAGCACTGATTCTGCCAGACTGACCGTCGGGAATGGTCTAGTAGAATGTTCCCGCCGGTCAGCCTGGTGGGAATATTGTAATGGGGCAGGGGGAGCACCACCAGTATGACAGTGGCGTCCTCCCCACAGCATTGGTGGTCGGATGGTCCTACCATCAATGTCGTAATCAGGTCCTATCTGTGGGACCACAGAGCACCTAAGAATTGACTAGAGTGGAGCCCCAAATGGTAACTGTCTCATGACTTCTGATAAGGACCAATTGAGTTCAGAATTGACTTAATGTACCCATTCATGCCTGCACATGTCAATGTACTAAATTACTTTCTGTCCCTAATAGAGCGGTAATTACCTTATTATGTTCTTTATTAGTGAAGGCTTAAATGAACAGTGGCGTACACAGGTCTTGCAATGCTGGCAGGTGATGTAACATACCCGTAAAAAAGTTGTGAATTCCTCTGCATCAAGGAGTAATGTAGGAAAGTACCTCCTTTTTGTGCCATCAACCACAGTTTTTGCAGAATTTTTGTGTTGAATTTAAGACACTGCACAGAAGGAGATTTCCATTCAGTGCCCACTGTACATGCGCTGACCACTAAAAATGTTTTAAAAAAATATTATCCTTTATTAGCATATTTAAGTTTTTCATAAGGACATAGATTATGGTGTGAAAATACACTCATGGATTAAAAGGTTAAATATCAACTGTTAACTGCAGTACGTATTATGCCATTCACTAGTGTGACAAGATGGTTGCTCACCTATCATTGTAGCCTGACTGCCACGACATAAAACCTACAGTGTGACCTGCCAAATAATACTTTTTGACAGAAAATAAATCTATTTTTAAATACTAGTAAGTCAAGTCTATGTAGGCCTTGCAGTTCACATGTCAGGGTGAGAGGTATTTAAAGGTGGGACATGCAGAAAATTAGTATTGACATGGCCCTATGCTTACAAGGCCCTAAATGCTATGTTGATAGAGGCAGACCTAGCTGGCCTAAGTAGAAAATCGGAGCACAGAATAAAACACTGACACAGTATTTTTCAGATTTTACCTGCTAGAACAATACATAACCATCTGTTTATCATAGTCATAATAAATCAAATTTAATGAAAAAGCAATTTTTTAGTAAATATTATAGTAAGGTAACTTTTAGAAAATGATTTTTCAATTGCTGGGTCTTCAAGAGGCTAATTAGCATTAGCTATTGACAGCTGGTTAGCCTTCAGGAGGCTAATTAGCATTAGCTATTGACAGCTGGTTAGCTGTAATTGGTCTTAATAAGGTGTGAAACGAGTTTGAAATTACTCCCAAGAGTTACACAATAGGTTAACCCAAAAGGGCAGGGATGACTTCTCTGAGCCGAGCGGAACATCTAGAGCTGGAGTCTGTGGACATCCCTTTGACCAGAGTGTCAACACCTATCTAACATGTTTGTTTGAGCCTCTTGTAACACTTTGGCACATTTTAATGTGAGAGAATAGAACATAAGGATAATTCTAGTGTATTCTCCATTTAGGCAGGATCCTGCCTTTGTCCTAGAAGACTTCTGTCTCCTAGTTTGTCATGGGTACAGGATCTGCTTCAAAATGGATTTTGGTGTACGATGTGGGTGGACACCTGGAACTATCGTACTGTGCTGCCATACACACCCAATATCTTCAGAGACCAAGTTTAGTGTGGTCGAAGCCTTTTACCATCTTGAATATGCTCTTTTAAGTTACATGTAGTGCCTAGTAAGGAAAACAGGAACTATTGAAAAACTGTGTAGGGGTGCCTCCAAGAACCTTAATTCCATTGGTTAGGTAGTGCCCAGGAGTGAACCCCATCCACAATTGCCTGGTCTTCTGTGTGGCTACAGAAGACAATAAAGTTGAAAGAGGCATTTTTCCTGTAATTCCCAACTTGGATTCTTTCTGGTGGCCTCTGCCTGGCACCTTTAGAGTCCTTTTTTACACCTTCCACCACATATACACACACCAATGTCCTGAAAAGTCTAGAAGTGTACTCCTGTGGTTGTTTGGGAACAAAGGGAAAGTGTTTATGCTTCTGAAAACAAAGCCAAAGGGTGGCAGAGGAAGCCTTCAGCATCTCTCGAAAAAGGATGTCCCTTTCTGTTTTGAGACATAGAATTTTTTTTAAGATGTAATCACAAAACCTCCAGAGCTTTAGTGGACCAACCTGCAGCAAGCATCCAACTGACATTGCCACAGCAGTGGTTACAAGGTCATGTTTGTCCTTCTAGGAAAAAAAAAATGTCTTCAAAATAATGACAAAGCAGCTTTTTTTGCTATGACTCTGAAACATTTAGAACTTTTTCTACTTTTAAGTTCAACTAGACCAAACTACTTGTAGGTTCAAACCATTCCGGTCAGCCTCAAATTGCACCTAGGTCCTAGTCTACTGTAACCACAGACCACAATTAGACCTTTTGCGCTTCCTCATGTTATTTTCTCCAACATATTTAAAAAAACATAGCTCTGGTTCACCTTATTATTATTTTTTTGTTTTGGTGTAATTTTATTCATTATATTTACTGTATTTTAATACAATATTGTGCTGTGTTTTTTACTTTTTTACTATTTTAATAGTTCTAATCTATAGAATGTATTTGTCAACATCCATTTGCAAATACATAAACATAGAAATGGTAAGATAGGTTGCCTTTATCAATGCAATACTGTTAGAAATGGGGTCTTTGGTTGGCAGTCAGTTTACCCTCTGTCCAAGCAAGGACCCTCACTCTAGTAAGGGTAAGTCACACACAATCCAAATTAGCCTGTGCACACTCTCTGGTAGCTTGGCACTGAGCAGTCAGGCTTAACTTAGAAGGCAATGTGTAAAGTATTTGTGCAATAAATAATGCAATAACACAGTATAGCACCACAAAATTACACAACAGTCTTTAGAAAAATATATAGCATGTATCTGATAAGTATCTGTTGAGGTATCACTGTTAAAATGATATAAAGTGTCTTTAGTCTCTTAAAAGCAATAAATGTCTCTTGCAAGCACAAAGTACCTGGCTTGCGTTAAAAATCTCTGCAAAGAACCGCAAAGGAGGAGATGCGTGGAAAATAGGGACGTGTGCGTCGAATTCTCGAGTCGCACATGGCAATGCATCATTTATTTTTCACAAATGGAAGGCTTTGTGTCGATTTCCGGTGTTTGGTCTTGGATCCTGTTAGAAATAGGGTCTTTGGTTGACTGTCAGGTTTCCCCCTGTTCAAGCAAAGACCTTCACTCTAGTCATGGTAAAAGAGACCCACCCTCATCTAACCCCTGCTTACCCCCTTGGTAGCTTGGAAGAGCAGTAGGCTTAACTTCAGAGTGCTAGGTGTAAAGTATTTGTACCAACACACTCAGTAACTTAATGAAAACACTACAAAATGACACAACACAGGTTTAGAAAAATAGGAAACATTTAACAAGACCAAAACAACAAAAATCCACAATACACAAGTCAAGTTCTTAATAAAAATGCAAAAAGAGTCTTTAAGTAGTTTCAAACACTCACTAACACTGTTAGTGTGAAAAAGTACCTCAGTACGTCAAAAATAACCCTGCACGGGCGAGTGTGCATCAAAAAGGGCTTGCGATTTGTTGATTCTACTCACGAGTGGGACCTTGCCTCGTTTCTCCTTTCGTTGGGTCGGGGCACGCCGCTCCTTCTCGCTGCAGGAGAGCAATGCGTCAATCCGGTCAGCACCCTCAGGTCCGGGCAGGCCTTGCGTTCTTTTTACACAGCCAGCGGTACTTGTGTCAGAAATCCAGCAGCAGGATGATCCGAAAACCATGCAGCGCAGATCGCAATCTTTAAACCTCCATCAGCGATGCTGCACATCGTTTCTCCTGCTCCGTGCGTCAATTCTTCGGTCACATTTTCAGCAAGCGTCGACTTTCAGCCACAGATTGGAGTTGCATCGATCTTTTCCCCGCACGGCGCTCTGTGCGTGGATTTCCATTTCCTTAGGCTGCCAGCTTCTCCTTTCAGGGTCTCAGGAACTGGATGGGCACTGCAGGGCATAGTAGGAGTCTCTCCAGAGACTCCAGGTGCTGGCAGAGAGAAGTCTTTGCTGTCCCTGAGACTTTAAACAACAGGAGGCAAGCTCTAAATCAAGCCCTTGGAGAGTTCTTCTCAAGAAGGAAGGCACACAAAGTCCAGTTTTTGTCCTCTTATTCTGGCAGAAGCAGCAACTGCAGGATAGCTCGACAAAGCACAGGCACAGGTAGGGCAGCTCTTCTTCCTCAGCTCTTCAGCTCTTCTCCAGGCAGAGGTTCCTCTTGTTTCCAGAAGGGTTTTTAAAGTCTGTACTTAAAGTAAAGTCTCTTTTGAATGTGAAATCCTGCCTTGCCCAGGTCAGGCTTAAAACTATCATCAGGGAATTGGAGACTGCATAGTGTGAGGGCAGGCGCAGACCTTGCAGGTGTGAGTGACCACTCCTCCCCTCCCTCCTAGCACAGATGGCTCATTAGGATATGCAGGCTACACTCCAGCTCCCTTTGTGTCACTATCTAGTGTGAGGTGCGACCAGCCCAACTGTCAAACCGACCCAGACAGGGAATCCACAAACAGGCAGAGTCACAGAAATTGTATAAGCAAGAAAATGCCCACTTTCCAAAAGTGGCATTTTCAAACACACAATCGTAAAATCAGCTTTACTAAAAAGATGTATTTTTAAATTGTGAGCTCAGAGACCCCAAACTCCACATGTCCATCCGCTCTCAAAGGGAATCTACACTTTAATCAGATTTATATGTTAACCTATAGGAGGGACAGGCCGTGCAACAGTGAAAAATAAATTTAGCAATATTTCACTGTTAGGACATATAAAACACATTACTATATGTCCTACCTTAACCATACCTCACCCTGCCCTTGGGGCTACCTATAGCCTACCTTAGGGGTGTCATGTAAGAAAAGGGACGGTTAAGGCCTGGCAAGTGGGTACACTTGCCAAGTCGAATTTACAGTTAAAACTGCACACACAGACACTGCAGTGGCAGGTCTGAGACATGATTACAGAGCTACGTATGTGGGTGGCACAACCTGTGCTGCAGGCCCACTGGGAGCATTTGATTTACAGGCCCTGCCACCTCTAGTGCACTTTACTAGGGACTTACTAATAAATCAAATATGCCAATCATGGATAAACCAATTACAAACAATTTACACAGAGAGCATGTGCACTTTAGCACTGGTTAGCAGTGGTAAAGTGCTCAGAGTTCAAAAGCCAACAGCAACAGGTCAGAAAAAATAGGAGGCAGGAGGCAAAAAGATTTGGGATGACCCTGCATAAGCAAAAAAGTCCAACAAGCAAGAAAAAATCACAAACTGAGTTATAAACTAAATTAACAGAGGAGATGTGTTGGTTCTGCTGGGTCCACGGAGGAGCTGGCAGAGCACTTTCAGGCCTGCTTCAAGGGTTCATGAGTGGGTGGCACCACTTGGCAAGGTGGAAGTTCCAAATGGCAGTCAGACCGTCCTGCCTTTAACACTCATGGCCCACCATAGCTCTTCATATCCCCTTACGCACAAACATGGCCCAGCATACATGCAGCATGCTGCCCAGGGCCCATCCACCAACCCCCACCACACGAGGACTTCACACACACCACTCCATGCATTTATGCCCCATGCATTGTGCTCACAGTGTACTCACCTGTTGGTGTTGAGGCCCATACAGCATTTGGTACTGGGGTAGGACCCCATCCAACAGTCTCTCCAACTCTGCCGAGTTGAAGGCAGGGGCCCTTTCCCCAGTGACACGAGCCATGGTTGGTTCCAGACACAGGTCACAGCAGCACATGCAGTGTAGATCCTCTTGTGTTGAAGGTCACGTAGCAAGTGAGTGAACCAATAGAAAATGGCGGTGACGTCCACGGCGGTGCATACCGTCACCGCCGCCGTACATCACCATTGGCCACTGTACCCCATAGGGCCCAATGATAACCAATGAGGAGTTGCATGGTGGTTCTCGATCACCTCCCGCAACTGCGCACAATGTCAGTGGAATTACCTGATTTCCACCTGGACAGGCAGATGCCATTTCGGGGGGGGGGGGCAGGCCACTGCACCACTGCGTCACAGTACACATAAGCACCATTTGGACCTATCCAACAATGTACTGTTACAATCACAACATGCAATGAAGTGTAGTGGTTGCAAATATGAGATACTGACCAGCTAATCACCGTTTTGCCCCATAGATTGAAACCGCTGCAGATGAATAGGAGATGGAGACATTCCTCCGTGTACAGACCCCTGATGGACTTGGCAACACTGGAGGACAGGCACATTATCCTCACCTATAGACTGGACAGGGCCACAATCACTGTGTGCCCAATTGGAGCCTGACTTGATATCTGCTATCTGTCACCCCACCAGGATCCCCCCTCTTGTGCAAGTCCTATCTGTGCTTTATTTTGTGGCAACTGGCTCCTTCGAAGTGACAGTGGGCTTGGCAGCAGGAATGTCTCAGCCAATGTTCTCAATAGTGCTGACCAGAGTGTTGTCTGCCCTGATTAAACACATGCGCAGCTACATCGTTTTCCCCCAGGTGGAGGATTTGGCCACAATGAAGGCTGATTTCTATGCTATGCGACATATCCCCAACATTATTGGGACAATTGATGGTACACATATTGCATTTGTCCCCCCTCTCCCCTGGAGAAATGAACAGGTGTTCAGAAATCGAAAGAGCTTTCACTCAATGAATGTGCAGATAGTGTGCCTGGCAGACCAGTACATTTCCCACGTCAATGAAAAGTATTGTGGGACTGTGCATGATGCCTTTATCCTGAGGAATACCATCATCCCACATGTGATGGCTCAACTTCAGAGGCACCGGGTGTGGCTAATAGGTGAGCCTTGGTTCCCACCCAGTGGATGTTGGTGAATGGGTATGGTGTGGGCCCTAAGGGTTAGTGTGTGTCTGAAGTTGACCCTCAATATTTGCAGGTGACTCTGGTAACCCCAACCTCACATGGCTACTGGCCCTTGTGAGGAATCCTAGGACAAGGGGAGAGGAACATTACAATGAGGCACATGGGTGAACAAGGAGAATTATAGAAAGGACATTCAGCCTCCAGAAGGCTAGGTTTCATTGCCTCCATCTCACAGGTGGTTCCCTGTGCTACTCACCCAAGAAGGTCTGCCAGATCATCGTGGCATGCTGTATGTTGCACAACCTTGCCTTACATCACCTGAGCCTTTTCTGCAGGAGGATGAGGCTGGAGATGGTCGTGTGGCAGCAGTGGACCCTGTGGACAGTGAAGATGAGGAGGAAGAGGATGAGGACAACAGAAGTGCAATAATTTGTCAATACTTCCAATGACACACAGGTAAGACAGTGTAACTTCACATTTAATTGACAATTTTGTGTTTGACATTGTCACTGGCAGGCAGATTTTCCCACTTCTATGGCCACTCACTGCACCCTTTGACATCTCTATTTGCAGATATTTGTGCTCCACTATCGCTCCTGGTGTGTTGACTACAGCCAACTACAGGTGATTCCTATGTATACATTACTGTACAGTTGAATTGCAATGTTTAAACCTTGTTAAACGAATACATACTTAAATCATTTGACATACTCCATACTTGTATTTTTTCAAAGGGTGTTTATTTAAGTGCCATAGAGTCCAGTCTATGTGGATCACAGGTGCATTGTCCAAGGGGGCATAGGAAGGGGAGCAATGGCAGTTCAAGGTGGGACACAAGGGTGGCATTCAGGAGAGTCTTATTTCCTGGTTGGGTCTTGGCAGTAGTTTCTGGCTTCTGCCTGGATCACAGGGAATGTTTGCGGGGTGGTTCTCCTTCTGCAGTGGGAGGGATGCTGGTGGCCTGTTGGTCTTGTGGCGGGGCCTGCTGTCCACTAGTGGCAGCGGAGGTGGAGGGCAGTTCATCGGTTTGGTTAGTGGTAGGGGCCCGGTAGTGTGCCACTGCCTCCCTCATATTGTTGCCTATGTCTGCCAGCACCCCTGCAATGGTGACCAGGGTGGTGTTCATGTTCTTCAAGTCCTCCCTGATCCCCAGGTACTGTCCCTCCTGCAGCAGCTGGTTCTCCTGCATCTTGTCCAGTATCTGGCCCAGCGTATCCTAGTAATGTTGATATGCTCCCATGGTCGCGGTGAGTGCCTCCTGGAGTGTCAGTTCCCTGGGCCTATCCTCTCCCGTCACACAGTAGTCCTCCGAGCTTCCCTGTTGTCCTGTGCCTCTGTCACCTGAACCGTGTGCCCACTGCCACTGGCCCCAGGTCCCTGATCGTACTGTGTTTGTGGGGTGGCCTGGGGTCCCTGTAGTGGTGGACACACTGCAGATTGACGTGTCCTGGCGACAGAGGTATGGGCCCGCTAGGTGGGTACTGTGCTCGTGTTTCCTGAGGGGGAGGCTCTGTGGTAGCATGGGACTGTGCCTCAGTAACCGACTGTCCTGAGATCCTTGATGGGCCAGGTTGGTCATCCAGATCCAGGCTTCCAGAGCTGCTGTCGTCACTGTGGGCCTCTTCTGTGGGGGGACTGGATGTTAATTGCACCTCCTCTCCGGTGACGTTGGCTGGGGGACCTGTGGGGATGTATTGTTTCTGCATGTGACTTCTTGTGCATGGGTGTGTTGTCCTCTATGTTTGTTATTGCCGTGGCAGCTTTGCCTTGTGTGAGTTGTTATTTGGTGGGCTAAATGTTTCCCTCTAGTGTGCATGCATTGGTGATAGGTGTCCATGCAGGTCTGTGATGTGTGTCCATGCATTGGTGTTGCATGCAGGGCTTGGTATTGGGATTGGTGGGTTGTGATGGTGGGGTGTGTGGGAGGTAGTGGATTGATGGGAGTGAGGGTAAGGATGGGGGTTTGTGATGGCATGCAGGTAGCGGGGGTGAAAGTAGTAAAGAGTTAACTTACAAGAGTCCAGTCCTCCTCCTACTCCTGCCAGGCCCTCAGGATGCATAATTGCCAAGACTTGCTCCTCCCATGTTGTTAGTTGTGGGGGAGGAGGTGGGGGTCCACCGCCAGTCCTCTGTACAGTTAGTTGGTGTCTTGCTGCCACAGAACGTACCTTCCCCCGTAGGTCGTTCCACCTCTTCCTGATGTCATCCCTTGTTCTGGGGTGCTGTCCCACAGCATTGACCCTGTCCACGATTCTCCGCCATAGCTCCATCTTCCTAGCAATGAATGTCTGCTGCACCTGTAATCCGAATAGCTGTGGCTCTTCCTGGATGATTTCTCAACCATGACCCTTAGCTCCTCCTCTGAGAACCTGGGGTGTCGTTGTGGTGCCATGGGTGTAGTGCGAGTGGTGTGGGTGAGGGTGTGTAGAGTGATGTGTTGGGGTGTGTGATGTAAGGTGCGTGGATGGTGTATAGGTGATGGTGGTGTGTGGCTGTGATCTTGTCTGTGGTCTTGCTATCTCTCTTGTGGCACATGTTTTTAGTTGTAAAGGATTGGGGGTAATGTGGGTGAGTGTTTTATAGTGGTGTGGGTGTGTGGTTGTGTTGTGTCGATGGGTGTCAGGTGTATGTAGTTTGAATTGTCCAATGGGGTGTTTTTTTGTATGTGTGTGTGTATTTTGAGCGCAGCAGGATGTACCGCCAATGGTTTAGAGCTATTGAATGTCCGCCGTGGTGATTCGTGGGTCATAATGTTGTGGGTGTAGTTCTGTTGGCGTAACCGTGTGGGTTTGGATACCGCCAATTTATTACCGACCTTTGGGCTGGCGGACTTGTGTGTGTGGCTGTACAGTGAAAGATTGCTACCTGTGTGTCATAATATGGGTAGCCGTAATTGGATGAGGCGGCGCTATGTTGGTAGCAGTCATCATGGCGGTAAGCAGTACTTTCCGCCAATGTCATAATGAGGACCATAGAGTGGGCATACCCTCATCTTAATCTTTTCAAATGGTATGTACTACCAAGAACCAAGAGATACTGCAATTTCATGATCAGATGCTTTCTTGGTTATGTACATGGTAAAAATGCATTGCACACAGACAAATACTCAAAATATACCCAAAATACCCCCTGTAAATTCCAGGAAGGCTCCCCAGTTCATTTACCTAAGCCCAGATTCATGTTAAAGTGGCGCAGCATGGTGCTGTCACAAAAACAAGGAGGTCACACCATTTTAGAAACGCAGAGGTGCGCCGTATATAGAGGAATACCGGGCACCTTTGTGATTCCCTCTGCGATGGAGCTGAATTAAGATGCATAGAGCCAACACAGGTATCCTTGCACCATAGTGCAAGGATGTCTGCATTGAGGGGATAGATTGTTTATGTGCAGGAAAGTGATTTTGCATTTGGCAAAATGCAACACACAAAGAAGTACCAAAGCGTCATTTTGAATGATTGTTTATGTGCAGGAATTGTCAATGGAATTTTGCTTCTTCTATATGTGCTGCAGAATGCAGAAAAAGCAAAAAACAAAGAGGAATAAAAGTATTTCTCCTCGTTTTGCCATGCTAACACCACTCCTGTTATGGCATTAGTTTTTGAAGCTGCCTCAGGTTTATGACAACTTGTAGGAAGCATCAAAAGGAATGGGTGTTGCTGTGGAACGCCCACCACAACACCCATTGCACGCCCCTCTGATAAAGAAAACTGGGTCGGAGGGGCCCATATTTACAAGGAGGCGTAACACCACAAAAAAGTGGCATTACACCTTCTCGTAAATATGTGCTTAGTGACACCGGAGCCTCACAAAAAGTGATTCTCCGGTGGCGCTAGGGGCTCATAAATATGTCTCCTTGTCGTCAGTGATACTTGCTACCCTTCATCAAATGACACTGACCGAATTTTTCCCTCAACATCCTCCACCTCAGGTTACCAAGGAACTCAGCACTGTGACTGCTCTTCAACTGTAAGAACAAACTGGAACTCTGGAGGTGAAAAATGAGAGATTCTGCAGACAGAGAAAGCAGAAAAGATCAAATAAGAAGTGATTATAAGACCTCACAGAAAACAAAGAAGAGATACCACACAAGAAGAATCAAATAAGCTGCAAGCCAAACTAATTCCTATGAGAAATAACTGATAAAGAATTACCTAGGAGCTCTGCACTAAATCCAACCAATTGACAAAAGACCTATTGATCTTCATTGAGAATAAGATCTCAGAGATAGACTCCTATATCTATGAGCATCAAGAATTCTCTTCTTTCCACCCTACTCAGATTCCTTAAACTCACAATAGATCCATGTTCATGGGCAACTATCAAAGAACATTTAACCACACCAACATTACTTTCACATCATAAACATCTCCATCCAAAACAGAAGAATACACTAGAAACTAATGTAGGCTTTAATAACTGCACTACTGCACTACTGAAGAACAGATATACAGATCCAAAAATAGCTATCAAACTACAGATCCATTCCAAACCTCCTTTTCATTAGCAGTGCTACTGACAGCCTTAGGGTGATCTCCACTTAACTTTTATGCCTGCCTCCCTCCATTTTTATGATCTCATTTTTTGCTGGTTTTAGGTCTCTGTCCGTGGCAATGGTGTGAGTTATAATTACAGTAGATCACAAGTTATAGTTACTTGAAATAACTCTAACAGCTGAATTCCCAAGGTTCTGGGCATGCAAAATCTGAATCTAACTATAACATCCCTGTAACCTTTGGTGTTTATATATATATATATATATATATTGTTATACCTGCCAGCCTTAGGGTAGTCTTCTTCCAACCTTTTTGCCTGCCTTCCTTCATGTTTCTGATCTTGTTTTAGCTGGTTTTAGAACTCTGCACAGTTTACTACTGCTGACCAGTGGTAAAGGGATTCTTCTCTCTCCCCTGACCATGGTAACATTGCCTCATACCCAATTGTTATATTTAATGTATTAGTAAGTCCCTAGTAAATGAAATGCCACTTTTAGAAGGTAGGCATTTGTCTGCATTTACTGCTCGCTGTGCCTTACAGCTTGTCTCCAATATACATCTGATCTTTGCTGGTTGACAACTCCCCTTGTATATTCCACCAAGACAGACATAAGCACAGGGCACTCTGCTGCATCTGCATTTGTCTGCATACAAATTGGTCTTCCTGGGCTGGAAGGGTGGAGGGGCTCTCACACTTCAAAGCCTAGTGACCTGACCCAACACAAAGGACTGATAACCCCCCCCACAGATCTCCTGGCAGACAGGACTGAGTTGAAAGAGGAACTGGTGCACTTCAAAACCACTCTTTGAAGTTTCCTGCACTTCAAAGGCACATTTGGATATATATGTTAGGTCTGTGACACCCTAAAATCAGACACTTCTTGTCCTACAACAGGACTTTGCCAGAGGGATTGCCGTCCCACCCAAAGGACTCATCTGGACTGCTTTTCTGGAAGGATTGCTCTCCTGTTTGTTGCCCTGCTGCCCGCTGGCCCCGGACTCTGTTGGAGGGACTCTGACTTCCCCCACAAATGCTCTCCAAAGGCTTGGACTGAGCTTTCCCCCGGGTTTGAAGTCTCAGGACCATCAAAGACTTCATTTTAATGAGAAAATCCACTGCACCAGAAAAACTGACATAATGCCTGCAAAATCAACACAGCACCTGTCTTGTGGCTGAAAAATTGCTTCATTGCCTGTCGGATCAACACAGCACTTGTTGTCTCTTCACAATACATTTTAGATTTTCAACAGATTGTCCCTTGGCATCAAAATATCCCTGCAGCGCAGTGATTAACCAAAGCTGTGCTCCTGGAAATTGATGCATCACCTTGCCGCATGGAAAGAAAAGATGCACCACCTTTACCGTGCCGGAAAAGCATGATGTATCACTTTGCTTTTCAATGCATCTCCTCCTCTGTGGCCCTCTGCATCATTATTGTTGATGCATCACAGCTACTGCTTGTTAAAAGGATACAACCACTGATTCTTACGGTTGAGACTCATCAAAACCTTTAAAAAGTGAAATTTTGATTTGTGCATATTGGATCCTTGTTGTTCTTATCTTATTTTATTCAGATAATAATTATCTATTGTTCTAAACTGGTGTAGAGTACTTTTTGTGGTATTTTCATTGTTTTACTGTATGAGTTATTTCACAAATATTTTACATTTTGCCTTCTCAGTTAAGTCTGCCTTCTATGTACCAAGCTACTGGAGGGTGAGCATAGGATCATTTTGGTTGTGTTGTGAGTTACCTTGACTAGGATCGTGCTCCTACTTGGACAGGGTGCCTACTTCTGTCAACTAGAGAACCAATTTCTGACAAGCAGGGACCTAGAAATTTAGTTTGCAAGACAGCTTTACAATTACCTTAAAACCAGCAACAGGCCAAGGAATGGACAATCAGGGTTCAAACTCAGAAAGGGCACAGACCATGTCCATATTGCAAATTCAATGCCAGATGTACACTGATAACATTCAAATTCATCTCCAACTAGGTTGCCTCTCAGGCTAAAGTATGAACATGAGAACATGTCTGACACATATCTATCGCTGAAGGAAGTAATAGTTAACTGCAACTATATGGATAGAAAAATAAATTCCTGATAATTGCCAACATAACAACAAGTAGCCTCTTGTTCAAATGGGCACAGGAACTCAATTGCCCCTCAATGATTCAGCAATCAGTGAAAATCCATAAGAACTTCTTTAACAAAAACTGTTAATTCAAAAACAAGAGGACAATTGTCAGAAGTTCTAAATAACCCTAATGATCATCAGAATGACTGCAGTATCAACATTAGATTAAACTGGGCACTCATCCCATCCCACCTTGACTACGGAAACAAAATCTAAACTGAACATAAAAGGGTCCTACAAAATTGTGCACCGATACAAAATCAATCAGCACAGTCTAATGAAATCTGAGAACATCAAACCAGCCTTACAAAATTCCCACTGGCTCCCACTGGCATACAGTATCAAATTCAAACTCCTATGTACGGTTTTTAATAGCAGGAGATATCAGACACAAAGGGGGTCATTCCGAGTTTGGTGGGCGGCGGTTGCCGCGCGCCAAACTTCCCCCGTCGAAAGACCGCTCCGTGGTCAAAAGACCGCGGGGGCCATTTCGACTTTCCCGCTGGGCCGGCGGGCGACCGCTAAAAGAGCGCCTGCCGGCCCAGCGGGAAAGGCCCTGCAACATTGAAGCCGGCTCTGAATGGAGCCGGCGGTGTTGCAGGGGTGCGACGAGTGCAGTTGCACCCGTCGCGATTTTCACTGCTTTGCAGACAGTGAAAATCCTGCTGGGGCCCTGTTAGGGGGCCCCTGCACTGCCCATGCCAGTGGCATGGCCAGTGGCATGGGCAGTGCAGGGGCCCCCAGGGGCCCCACGACACCCGTTCCCGCCAGCCTCTTCCTGGCGGTGAAAACCGCCAGAAACAGGCTGGCGGGAAGGGGGTCGGAATCCCCATGGCGGCGCATGGAGGATTCTCCCAGCCAGGGGAAATCCGGCGGGAAACCCCCGGACCCGGCTGGGCGAGTCGGAATAGCAAAGGAAGCACCGCCAGCCTGTTGTCGATGACCGCCAGGGTCAGAATGACCCCCAAAGTGTCTTGGTTTCAAAAAGCTAGCTTTCTCCTACACCAGAGTCAGGAACTCAGATCACGTAGTGCAAAACTGATGGTTTAACGTAATTTTGTTTGCAGATCTCTTGGAGGATGCCCAACTCGATACTGTGTCTGTGGAACTCACTGACCTAAGACCTTAAACTAAACTAAGGTCCTTCAGGAGAAAAGAGGCCTACATTACCTATCAGATGTTTAAGGGCCTCACCTCCTCTCCTTCTAATGAGAGTACATGGACACTGTAAGGTGTTGATTCTTCTCATCAGTGTACACAACACATTCTTTTAAGGTCCATCGCAGCTTTCAGCAATCTCCCAGCTGACATACCACCACATGAAAAGCTGATCTGATTGACATACATATATGTCTATGTTTGTATGTAATTTGTTTTGCAATTTTTGGTAGGGTGAACTTGGCACAAGAGCATTAGAGTACTTTACATGAGTTTCAAATTACATTACACCTGGTCACATTAATGTTTTGTATATTTAGGGACTAGGAGATTAAGAGTTTTGCCCAGAAACAGAGAGTGTTGAGCAAATGCCTGTACTCAAACTTGGTTACCCAGTTCTGATGTCGGCAGCAGCTCTATATGTTAATTCTTCTGGGTACATGGAAAGCATGTTTTTTTTTCCAATTTCCAAAGCACATCTAACTGTGTACTTACTTAACTTGCATGAATAACATGTTAATGAAATATTGGATCATAATGAGGGTCAGTGGATTTGTGCAATGGTGTAGCTGCAGTATTTACCACACAATTATATATTTACAGCATTAGTCATAGAATTTGCCACATAATTTATAAAATGTGCTGGTTATCCAGCAATGTTGTTTCTAACTCAGATAGATGACCATAGTACGTGTAAGTGTGTTACATAATTTGTGTTTTCCATTTAAATAGCTTTGTTGCATTTTTGGTGTTCCATGCCACAAAATCTTAGTAGCTCTCACAATGGTAAAGTTCTGCAGAGTGGTTTGAGGGTTGTCATTATAATGATGTAATATGAAATATTATTATCAAAATATATTTTAAGATGAATGCATAAAATCAAAAATGGATGTTCTCACTTGCTTCGTGAGAACATTTTTATAGCACATTAGCACTTTGTAGAAGTGAAGGAGATAGTAAAGGGCATTTAATAGTAAGAGAAATAGATGTTTTCAAAGGGACTTGATGAACTGAGGGTCACTGTAATGTTGAAAATCATGCAATTTGATTTATGAACTGTTTGGACACATTTGTCATGCGAAAGCTGAATGAAATGTGTTGAGTGAAGAGAAACAGCCAATCTATCCATCTATTGTCTGACGGTCTGTTAGATAGATAGATAGATAGATAGATAGATAGATAGATAGATAGATAGATAGATAGATTGCAATATGACAATTCATATTTGAAATTAGTGTCAATAAAACAATAACCTCGCTAAAGATTCTAACGAAGAAGCAATCTGTGCCTGAAAATTAATGTTTCGGTTCATGCTCAGAATAAAGAAGAAAGGGGGATATTTCCCCTAGGAGAGTAAAACCACAGTTGGAATCATTCAATCCCATAATTGCATCAATTTGTCTACCTGCCTGAAGCCCATATGCAATTGGCTGCTTCAGATCAGAAAACCTTTTATGCTGACCGGACAATCACCACAGTGGGGAGCCATGTTGAGCGGAGCTCCCTGATGCATGTTGGTGACGGGATTGAGGTGAGCAGGTCAGTGTTAGAATCTGGCATCAAAACATTTCTAAAGAAATATGGAACAATACCCAGGTGATACCGAACAATACACGCTGTCCTTGATGGGGATTGCGATGTAAGCATTCCGCTAATAATGTTTCTGATTCATTTTTTTTACCATTTAAATCCAAGATCCAAGAGTAGTTAAAATATATATGAGCTGGTGTAAAAAGACAATTGTAACGTGTGTATACACACACAAACACACACACCGACGTGCACACATATGCTTGTGTGTTTAATTTCTAAAGTGCTCATTTAAAAGCCGTGAAAGTGTTGCTCATCCATCCATATTTTATGGTGTCGATCTAGTAACACTGCAGAATGTGCAGGCAAATTTAGATGGATGAGAATGGCTGGGTTGCATTCTGTATCCCACCATACAGCACGTTATCTCGGTACTGCCCAACACAATTTTCTTTCGATCTGATACTATGTGTGGAATTGTGGCCATTAATACTGAGAGAGTTAGCTGCCTGATTGTTCAGTTCTCACGTCGGATGTCTTTTTTACAGATTGGCGTGTACATGTTGCCATGAATAAGGCAGTAAAATGCAGTCTGCTATTTGCACTAACCTTCCATACTGTATGAGTTCACCTAGAGCCTCAGTGCGTCTGCGACAATCGTGCAGAGGGAGTCAAGCTCAGATTGTTTCAGTTTTGAATTGATTAAAATGACGAAAACGTGAGTAGGAAAGTTTGTATTTTAGAGGAACGTTGTCATCATTCCTCTAGCCATCCGTCGTGATAATGATGCCTTTGTTACTCTCATTGTCATTCAGTTATTCAGTCGACGGAACCGTGTGGTTTTTTTTGGGCGAATCACACAGATGTACTTTATAAAACGGCTCAGGAGAGCAAGTGTCTAGCACCTTAGTTGCCATTCTTTACTTTGAGTCTGTATTTCAAAAACTAATATTGATCACATGTGGAAATTAGTATGATTTTACAGCCAGGGCCTCATTTTAAGAGAGTGTGCATACGTGTTTGTGCCTTTAGCCATCAACACACAGTACATTGCATCCATTTTCTCCTATTTAACATAACATAGCAGACACAACCTCCATTCTGAAGACCACCATAACAGCACAGAGAAAAGACCCATGGACCGTTGTTATTTATCAACTTTGGAGAGTAGCACATGTGAGTGAAAGATTGAATTAGATTTGGGGGCTTCATTGATATGATAGTAAACATTAAATTGGAAAGTGTTAGACGTGGCATCCTTGGCGTAGTATCCCCTGTCTTTTTTGCCTCTTCTTCCCATGTTTTGACTGTGTGCTGGACTGTTTTGCTGTTTTTGTTACTCTGGACACTTTATCACTGCTGACCAGTGCTAAAGTGCAAGGGATTGTCCATGGTTGACATATTTGATTTACCAGTAAGTCCCTAGTAAAGTGCACTAGAGGTGCCCAGGGCCTGTAAATCAAATGCTTCTAGTGGGTCTGCAGCACTGTTTGTGCCACCCACATGAGGTGCCCTGTAAACATGGCTCAGACCTGCCACTGCAGTGCCTGTGTGTGCAGTTTGAAACTGCCAATTCGACCTGGCAAGTGTTCCCAAACTTTCCCATTTTATACATGTAAGGCACCCCCAAGATAGGCCCTAGGTAGCCTCATGGTCGGGGTGCAGTCTATGTTAAAGATGGGCCATGTACTGAGGTGTTTTACATATCCTAACAGTGAAATACTGCCACATTCAGTTTTCATTGTTACAAGCCAGTCACTCTCATAGGTTAACATGGGGGCTGCCTTTAAATATCCTTAAAGTGCAGTTTCCCTTTGAGAGCAGATAGAAATCTGATGTTTGGGGTCTCTGAACTCACAATTTAAAAATACATCTTTTGGTAAAGTTGGCTTTTAAATTGTCTGTTTGAAAATGCCACTTTTAGAAAGTAGGCATTTTCTTGCTTAAACCATTCTGTGACTCTGCCTGCTTGGGTGTTCTCTGTTTGGATCAGACTGACAGTTGGCCTGTTTGTGAATCCCCTCTAAAAAGTGACACAAAAGGAGCCGGGGTGTAGCCTCCATATCCTGTTGAGCCATCTGGGCTAGAGTGGAGGGATGAGAGGTCACTTATACCTGAATGGGCTGTGCCTGCCCTCACACAATGCAGTCTCCTACCTCCTGATGTATCTGGGTCCAGGACTGGGTAAGGTAGGATCTGTTGAACAACAGAGACTTACCTTTGACGTTTGCCTTCTTCAAAGACAGAAAGGGGTATAAATACTGGACCCCAAACCACATATTTTAAGATTTGCTTCTGGAACTAAGAGGAACCCTGCCAAGGAGAAAAGTGGAGGAACTGAGGAGAAGTGCAGTCCTGCCTGTGCTTTGTTAGGCTATCCTGCAATTGATGCCTCTGCCTGTGAAAGAAGACAAAGACTGGACTTTTGGTATACTCCTGCTTGTGCAAAATCCCCAAGGGCTTGGACTGAGCTTGCCTCCTGTTTTGAAGTCTCAGAATCATCAAGGACTTCCTCTGCCAGCATCTGGACTCTCTGCTGAGATTCTTGCCTTGCCAAGTGGTGCCCTATCCAGTCCCAGGGCCCTTGAAGGTGAATCTGTTAGAACAAGGACTGATATCCATGCACAGGGAGCTGTGCGGTGAGAATTGTGATGCACCACCTGCAAAGCTGCTGAAAAACGACGCGCCACCCGCCTCGCAGCCGATTTCAATGCATCACCTGGATTGCAGCTGGAGAAATGATGCAATAACCTCCTTCAGCTGCTAAAAACGGCACAAACTCCGTGCTGCACAGATTTCCATCACCGTGCGACCAGGATTTCTCAGGCATCGTCGCTGGGCGTCAATGTAATCGTGAACCTGCGCAGATCCGAGGTGCCCTGTCTGGAAATCAGCACCCATATTTTGCTATTTGGCAGTGTTTAATGATAGTGGTGGTTTCAGAAAAATAGCTGTGTCATTCTTCGTGCTCTTTTCTACAACTGTCATGTGGCTGCCAGTTTTCAAATGGACCTGTACCTTCTGCAAGCACCAGCCATGTATTCTCATTTAAGTCATCATGCCTGAAATGAAACAATGCATAGTTGTCTTTTTTCTTGGTAGTGGGAGTTATTCTGTTTCTCATACTTGATAATTATTGCATTTAGCTTTTTGCATTCTACCTGGTTGTCACTGCCTTTGGTATTCCTTCTTGTATCGATGATGGTGGGCTGGTGGGCTGTTTGAGTGCTCCTGTCCGCAGGGCCTTCCACTTCTTTGAGAGCCATATATTGGCTAGAGCGTGACTTCAACTCCACATATGCCAACTTTGAATTTCTTTTTATTGAATTGGGTGCATGTGGTACACATGAGCAGCTTGACAACTTTATTCCTCAGCATAACCAATAATAAACACACCCTAATACCTCCCACCAGTTACACTTTTCCTCCTTTGAGTCTGCCAAGCAACGCAAGGGTTCTAGTGCACATAGGCTCACAACACTACTACTACTACTACTAATAATAATAATAATAATGATAATAATAATGATAATAATAATAATAATAATAATAATAGTGCTGATAATAAAATACCTGATGTGCAGAAAAATAAAAATATCAATGTAGAAAGAACTGATTGATGTTCATTAGTATTGTAGGATTATGGAAGCCTTTAGTGCTTACATTTTGTCTTTCTGAAATGAGTAGTACTGCCTCTTCTGAGAAAGTGGTGCAAAGTGGACATCAAACATATACCTTGTGCATGTTTTCCCGTAAGGATCTATTTTCTGATGAGTTTAGGGAAACTATGGTAGTATTCATCAACATACTCTCATGGACCCTTTTAACTTTTGCTAACTGCCATTCCTAATACAGTGAAGGGACATGATAGCAATTATGAGATGTGAGTAATTAATTCTTAAACCTCTTTGTTACGGGATATTGGTAAGTTATGCTGATGAATAGATTTCTGAATGCTTTTAGAGTCTACCCATGTATGACACCATAGTCCATATTTACAGGAAAATGACAGAGTGTGACACAGCACCAAAATTGGCAGCGCCGTGCTCCGTTATTTTCACAATGCAGGGATGCACTGCATTTAATTGAATACGGTGCACCCCTGTGTTGTCCCCTGTGCTGGAGCTAAATTTAGCTGCCAGCCCCAACGCATTCATCCTTGCACCATCGTGCAAGAATGTCTACGTTGAGGGGTGTGATTGTTTATGTGCGGAAAGGTGTTGCTTCCTGCACATAAACAATCACTAATGGTGATTTGGCACTTTTGTGTGTGTTGCAGAATGCAGAACACACAGAATTGCCAAAGTAACCTTTTGAAAGATTTTTTATGTGCAGGAAGCGACACCTTTCCGCACATAAACAATCACACCCCTGAACGTAGACATTCTTCCCACACATAAACAATAATTTCTGTCATTTTGCTCTTTCTATGTGTGCTGCAGAATGCAGCACACACAGAATAAACAAAAAATGAGGGGAAATAAAAGTATTCCTCCTCATTGCTCCTTGAGCTCAGCACCCCTCGGGTGGCGTTAGATCTTGATGCTGCCTCAGGTTTACGAAAACTCATAAATCTGAAGCAGTGTCAAAATGCAATGGCTGTTGCTGTGAGTCACAGCAACACCCATTGCACGCCCCTTCCACGCAAAGGGCTGCATGTTAAAGGGGTCGTTTTTACAAGGTGGTTTTAAGCCACAAAAAGTGGCTTAATGTCACCTTGTAAATACGGTGCAAGGCATAGCACCTCCAGAGCGTCACGAAAAGTGATGCTCCGGTGGCGGTAGAGGGTCATAAATATGCCCCCAAGTATTTTTTATGACTGAAAGGTTCTGTTACAAATTTCCTTGTCTATAAATTTAATTACCATCAATATTCAGCAAGTAGTAAAAGTCTATTTTGGAGATCAGTACTGAACATTACTGTGAGAGGACGGTTCTTAATATCTGGTGCGCCCTGATTTTTCGCTGTTGGAGCACCCGTTTTTTGACCTTTTACTGTGAGGGAGCCTCATATCTTGGGACTCACCCACAGTAAACTCATGGCAAAATGGACTGTGCATGTTTAACACTGGTGCCCCCTTCCTAAGATGAGGCTATGACGATGCCACCAGGGTAGGGAGCCCAGGGCTGGTTACACATGTGCACAAACTTGTGCACCTGTGTGAGGGCTGCGTGGGGAGGATTCCTGGACTGTGCAGCCTAAGAACTGTGCTTAGGTAGCCTGGCGCAGAAGGGACTATGCAGAGTGGGTGGTGACCAGGAGTAGTCCTCATGAGATGGGTGTACACATGTGAGGGATATTCAGTGTGCATAATGTCTTTTCACTGTAGAGACACTCCATTAAATGTCAATGTCAGTGTGATTTCCATCTTTTCAATGTAGGGACACTCCATTAAATGTCAATGGGAAAGCATGGCCTAGGGTGCAACTCCAATCCCCTAGGGCCCAGAGAGACCAGAGTCACACCAATGGACACTGTTACCTGTTTGAAAAGAATAATGCAGTAGGTTACAAAAGCATAGTTGTACCACCTATGGGTCATCCAGGAATGTCATCCTTCTATGAATAAGCTCCAGACAAGGGTCCATTATTGCTCTGTCCAGTTGCCCGAGGAGGGCCTTGGTCAATCAACTAGCTGTCATTCCCTGCCAGTAACTGGGCAGAGAGGCCCAGGAAGGAATCTCAGGGAGGAGGGGCTGAGACTTTCAGAGCACATGTGGCACTAACTCCTGGATGATACCATGTTGAACTATCCTTGAAGACTGTGCAGGAAGAAGGGGGCAGGGGAAAGTATGTGATGTGTCACATCTGGATAGGCCAGAGGTGCAGGCCTGCTGGTAACTTCTGCCCCCAATTAAAAGGTCTTGCACAGAGGAGGGCTCTCTTTCTTGACTGTGCTTCACTGCAGGACACTGGGACTGAAGACGGGTGTCATTGACAGCTAGAAAGAAGAACCCCTTGACTGCCCCCTGAGGCAAGGACTCTGCCCCTGAATGACTTCAGACCTAGCAAGGCATATGCTAGGGCCAGGTCATCTGGCCCCCTTTGTCCCATGAGGACCGGTTGGGGGAAAGACAGGTCTGGCGCAAGGAGAGCGCGCTGCCAAGAGGAAGAGGGCAGCATCCAGATGAAAGGCTGGATCAGAGAGTCAGTGGCATTGGCTCCCTACCATGTGGGGACCGTCTAGGACTGGAGGCTTATCTAAAGTGCTTATGGTGGCAAGGGCTTGCCACCATGAGTGAAAGGACACCGAGATCATTGAAATTAGCCCTTGAGGGCCCCAATATATCACAAGGAGAAGTTCTACAACCTTTGACCTTACATGAAGGGAGCAGCGAAGCACACCTGCTTTGGTCTGTGCCTCCTTGGTGGCCCAGGTCACATGGGCTGCCCCCAAAAGAAGTAAGCTGAGGGCGCTATCACACCCCACAAAGTGAAGATGAGCTGAGGGGCCCTGGGCACCACTCTGGGGCCCCACAAAGAAGCAAACCCAGAAAGCAGTCACACTCCCCCCAAAGATATGTGCAGAGCCATGGGGGCTAAGTAAAGCTGGGAAGCAAAGTCATGCCACCTGTGGAGGTGCTGGAAGGGGCCCCGGACCCCATCCCAGGGCCCCACATAACAGACCAATGGCACTTTCCATAAAATTGCGAGAGGGGCCCAGGCCCCATCCTGGGGCCCACCAGAAAGTGAAGCTGGAGGGGTGCCATTGCGGCCCGAGAAGATGGCAGGTGGCAGTGGAAGGGACTGGTGGCCTATGACAAAGCTGGGGAGTGTCATTTCACCCCTGCAAAATGCCCTGCACCGCAGATGAAGTCAGGGGGCACTATTGCACCCGCCATGAAAACTGACCAAGGTGCCCCAGATCCCATCCTGGGATACTGCACCGAAGAGAAGCCAGGAAGTGCTGTCACCCTGGGCCCGGCAGCAGGAAGGATGCAGGAGTCTTCCCCGGGTGGTCATCAACCCTGCTCCCAGTGCTCGTCACTGGTGGGGGCGGTGAGGACAGACCCACAGTGCAAGTCTATGCAGGAGCGGGCAGACCGAAGAGTGACTGCCAGCTCTCACAGGAGCCTGGGGAGCCAGCGAGGCAGCTGAGGATGGGCTCCCTGAGCTGCCCTCCAACGAGGAGGCATGTTAAAGGTGTCTGAACCCGGGGGCAGCCGAGAGTGGACCTCCCTCGCTACCCTCCAATGATGTCACATGAGAGGGGTGTCCTGGTGGGACCGGACAACCCCTGAACAAAGAGGAACATGGTGCAAGGCTACATAACACAACTGCAGATAAAAATGAAGCGGCTCTCCACGGCACAACAGGAGAGCCGCTCATCAAATATGCACCAAGCCCCATAATGCCTCGCAAGGCATTACAGAATCTTTTTGCCCTTTTCCAGTTTGTGGTGGCCCCAGGAAGATGAGGTCATCACCAACTGTAAGCCCATGGGTAGGGGGAGCTGCAGGAGTAGCACAGCCTCCCCACAACTCAAAGTTGTGTGTCCCCACTCGAGGTTGGCTGGAACAAGAGAATGAAATCCATCCAAGAGTTCAATGTATTCATCTGAACTTCCCTGCTGGAACTTTTGTTCTTCAGTTGTAGAACTGTGTCCTCTAGGGGCAAAGGCATGCAACGTACAATTCTCTACAGCAATGGTAGAAATTATAGCATGTTATGCTTATGGTAGTTTGAAAATGAGTGGTCCCAGTAGTGTGGCCAATAGTATGACGAGAAAAATCGTATGACAAGACACCCACAAGGGTTGCAGGATGGTATTACACAATGTTAATCAAGAGTAAGCTGAAAGTAATAACAAGCACACAAGTCATTCCAACATGCCTCTACATATTCTTGTTCATGCTTATTCAAGCAATGAGACTGACAGTCACCACTGATCTAAGTAGATGTACTTATTGAAAGAAATAGATGCGCTCACGTCAAGTTACAGTCAAATATTGCATTAGGATACAAGCAAATGTTTTGCCATGTGGGTTGTTGGATCATATTTCCCCTTGGGGAAGACAAGAATGATTACGTCATGTCATCTGAAAGGAATTCCAACAATTTGTGTATATTTGTAAATTGTTGCATAGCACTGAGCAGTGTGTGTGTAATAAATGTACTTTCACTTTATCAAAAGAAAGTGTTATTCTTGTGTGCTCATGAATTGGGGTTACCATCCCACACCACCTCCCTTGAGTAAGCCTTGAACTGCTCTGCAACACTACCATATGAAAATCAAGGGCTATGATGGGGTTGTTGGTTCCCAGTTGTGGTTGATTGCAGACCCATTACTTGTAAAGGCCACGCAACTAATGGCCCACCTTCTAACAATTACCACTTTATAACACAACACTTGAATGTGCAACCAATCGGAAGACTTCCTAAACTTTCTAACTAGCTAATCAGCACGAACTGCAAATACTTCAAAGAAATGAGTTCCATTGATACAAATGCCTATCTTTACCAAATGTCTGCTAAGATTTCTTCAAGCTGTGGTCCATTAAAGACTTCCATTTACATTTCTTAATTTTTAGACATTTTATTCGGACACCTAGAACAGAAATGTATTATAACACCTTCATCTAAATTTTATAAGGCCCTCTACCTAGCTACAATTCAATATATATTTCATTGTGTTACTTTACCAATGGCTCATCAAATGTCTCCTAATATGTTTTTGTAGTTTTACGTTTCATTTTGTGTACATTATATATATATATATGTGTGTGTGTGTTTGTGTGTTAGAAATTGGGTATCTAGTTGACAAAGATCTACACCCTGTCCAAGTAGGGACCATAATCCTAGTCAGGGTAAGTCACACCACAAACTAAATTGTCATGTGCTCACCCTCGCTTGGCACATAGCAGGCAGGCTTAACTTAGAAGGCAATGTGTAGAGTGTTTATGCACTAATGCATACAGTAACACAGTAACACCACAAAAAATACTCCATTCTGAGTAAAACAAGACCAAAATGACGAAAATGTAATGCATAAAAGGAGAGATAAGAATTTTGCAGATTAAATCCAAAATAGTGCTTAGAAGTCTCTAGCTGTCACAATGTTACTTGAGGTCAAGAGCGACCAGTGCAAATCTAATGTTCAGGCCAACTGCAATGGAGCAAAGGCCAGCTAAAGAGCCAACGGAGGGAGTACCTTGGATTGAGTAAAGCACCGATTTCGAGGGCATGATGAATCAGTATTTTCCACGCGGTCGCATCACTGCGTCAGCAGTGAATTCCCTGGATGTGAATGGGATGCATCGTTGTCAAACCACACAGAGCATTGTCAGGCCGTGCAGACTGTGAATCTGCTGTCATTAAAAAGCCTCTGTGTCAGCGTTGAAGAAGTGATGCAGTGCAATTTCTCCTAAAACTGAGGTGATGTGTCGGTTTTGGCAGAAATCAGCTGCAGAATCCACTTCTGAGGACCAGAGCTTGAAGTGGCACCTCAGGTAAGGATGAGACTCTCGGGAGGCAGAGTCCAGCCAGCACCAGGAGAGCTGTAAGCTGTTTCTGTTGTATCTAAAACTGCAGGAGAACAGAGGGGAAGCCAGCAAGCCCTTGGAGATCACTTTGGAAGGGAGGCAGAGTCCTTCCAGTAGAGTTAGAGAGCAACAGGCAGCAGGGCAACAAGCAGAAAACAGTCCTTCCTTTCCAGAAAAGCAGTCCAGTTGAATCCCTTGAGCAGCACAGAAGTCTTTCTTACAGAGGTTCAGATCCATATCCAGAAGTGTTAGATTTGATGGGGTCAGGGATCCAATACTTATACCCAAAAGGGCCTTTTAAGTTGGGAGGCTTCAAAGAGTGGCTTTGAAATGCAGAAAGTTCCCTATCAACCCAGTCCTGTCTGCCAGACTGTCTGTGGGGGGGTAATCAGTTATATGTGCGGGGTCAGGCCAATACCATTTGAAGTGTAAGTGTAAGCCCCTTCCATCCTTCCTGCCAAGGAAGACCTAGTAGTATGCAGATAAATGTAGATGCAGTTGAGGGCCCTGTGTTTGTGGCTGTCTGGATGGGATGCACTAATGTATCTGTCACCCAGCCCAATTCAGTATGTATTGGAGACAGGCTATAAGGCACACAGAGCAGAAAGAGCAAAGAAATGCCTACTTTCTAAAAGTGACATTTCCAAAGTAGTACTGTTAAAACCCAATTTACCAGTAGAGAGGTTTTATCATTACCATTCCTAGCTACTCTTTTCTGATCATGAATTATACAGCTTAAAAGTATATGAAGGAATTCATAATGCTAGCCTATGAGATGAGTAGGACTCACATTAGTGAAAAGTTTCTGGGAATTGTTCACTACCAGGACATGTAAAACTTAAGGGTACATTCCAAAGATATGAAACATGATGTAACTACTTTTTTCTGATCAGGAATTACATCTTAAAAGTATATGAAGGAATTCATAATGCTGGCCTATGAGATGAGTATGTCTCACATTAGTGAAAAATGACTTTGGGAGTGTTTCACTACAGGACATGGAACTTATTGGTATATGTCCTGTCCTTTAAATATATATTTATATGTAATAAAAGGGAAGTTTAAGGCTTGGCAAGGGGTCTTAAATGCCACGTCCAGGTGGTAGTAAACTACAGACACATGCCTGACAGACCTGAGAGATGGTGGTTAAAGGGCTACTTATGTGGGGGCACAATCAGTGCTGCAGGCCTCTAGCAGCATTTATTTTGCGTACCCTAGGCACATGTAATGTACTTTAGTAGGACCTTACAAGTAAACTAAATATGCCAATTGGGTAGGAGCCAATGTCACCATGTTTAGGGGAGAAAGCAGAAGCACTTTAGCACTGGTCAGCAGTGGTGAAGTACGCTGAGCCCTAAAACGAACAAAAACAAGATAAGAAAAATGACGGAAGGCAGGCAAAATAGTTGGAAGAAGACCACCCTAAGACTGGCATGTCTAACAACATATATATTCACAAAAACACCGAAGGTTACAGGGACTTTATAGTTAGGTTCAGATTTTACATGCACAAAATCATGGAAATTTAGCTGTTATAGTTAGAGCTAATTCAAGTAACTCCGACATGGGATCTAAGGTAATTATAACTCACACCCTTGCCATGCACAGTTTTCTCATTAATACTGTAATTGCAAATGTTACAGTAATTTCATCAATGACGTAAAAAAAAAGGTGATGTAGTATCTGGTGTAATTAGTAGTGTATGGTGAGGGCGTGAGTTAATATAATATAATATAATATAATATAATATAATATAATATAATATAATATAATATAATATAATATATTATAACATAATATAATACAATATACCATAACATCATATAACACATGTTAGTAAATGGGGTCTTTGTTTGGCAGTCAGGTTACCCCCTGTCCAAGCAAGGACCCTCACTCTAGTCAGGGTAACACACAGTCCAAATTATCCTGTGCCCACCCTCTGGTAGCTTGGCACTGAGCAGTCAGGCTTAACTTAGAAGGCAATGTGTAAAGTATTTGTGCAATAAATCATACAAACCCACAATGTAACACCACAAAAATACACCACACAGTGTTTAGAAAAATATATATTATTTATCTGGATAAATGCAGGTCAAAACGATCAAAGATGAAATAAGCAAGAGTAGGGCTATCACTGAAAGTGATATCAAGTGTCTTTGAGTTAAAATATTACTGTAAAAGCAATAAAAAGTGTCTTAATTTCTCCTAGAAACAACAAGTGTCTCTTGCAGGGCAAAGTACCTGGTTTGCGTTAAAAAATCCTCGCAAGGGACCGCAGAGGAGGAGATGCGTGGAAAACGGTGAATGTGCGTCAGTTTTATCCCTTCGCACACAGATTTGCATTGTTATTTCCACAGGGGAACACGTTGCGTCACTTTCGGGTATGCGACTTGGATCCTCTTTGGGTTGTGGGGTTTTCAGATGCCCCGGGGAAGATGCTTGGAATCCTGGGCTTGTGTAGCGAAGTCACAGGGGCTGCATCGATTCTGGTAGGTGATGCGTGGAATTTTCTTCCGCATGGCACGCACTGCGTCGATTCCTCTAAGGAAGTCTGGTGGCGTTGTTCTGAGTCGGCTTATGTCGATCCAGTAGGGCTGTGCATCGAAGTTTCGGTTGTGTCCCTGGCGCTGCATCGATCTTCTGTCGCGAAGTCGGCTGCGTCATTCCAGTCTCGGCTTGCGGTGAATTTTTCACCGCAAACAGGCTGTGCATCGTTCTTGGAAGGCGGTGCATTGAATTTTCGCTGCACGAGGATTTCAGCTGCAGGAGCGAAGTCTTTTTGGTCCTGAGACTTCAGGGAACAGGAGGCAAGCTCTATCCAAGCCCTTGGAGAGCACTTCTGCAGCAATGCAAGATAGCAGCAAGACAGCAGGGCAACAGCAAGGCAGCAGTCCTCTTCAGAAAGCAGTCAGGTGAGTCTTTTAGGCAGCCAGGCAGTTCTTCTTGTCAGGGTGCAGGTTCTGGTTCAAGTATCTTCTCCAGGAAGTGTCCGAGTTGGCAGGGCAGAGGCCCTGTTTTTATACCCAAATGTGCCTTTGAAGTGGGGGAGACATCAAAGCGTGGCTTAGAAGTGCACCAGCTCCCCTTTCAGTTCAATCCTGTCTGCTAGGGTCCCAGTAGGGGGTGTGGCAGTCCTTTGTGTGAGGGCAGGCCTTCCACCCTCCCAGCCCAGGAAGACCCATTCAAAATGCAGATGTATGCAAGTGAGGCTGGGTATCCTGTGTTTGGGGTGTGTCTGAGTGAATGCACAAGGAGCTGTCAACTAAACCCAGCTAGACGTGGATTGGAAGGCACAGAAAGATTTAAGTGCAGAAAAATGCTCACTTTCTAAAAGTGTCATTTCTAAAATAGTAATATTAAATCCAGTTTCACTAGTCAGCAGGATTTTGTATTACCATTCTGGCCATACTAAAAATTTCCTTCCTACTCCTTTCAGATCAGCAGCTACCACTCAAACAATGTATGATGGCAGCCCCAATGTTAGCCTAAGAAGGGAGCAGGCCTCACAGCAGTGTAAAAATGAATTTAGGAGTTTTACACTACCAGGACATGTAAACTACACAGGTACATGTCCTGCCTTTTACCTACACAGCACCCTGCCCTAGGAGTTACCTTAGGAGTGACTTATATGTCGAAAAAGGTGTTTTAAATGCCAAGTCGAATTGGCAGTGAACTGCCCACACAGACCTTGCAATGGTAGGCCTGAGACAGGGTTAAGGAGCTACTAAAGTGGATGGCAGAATCAGTGCTGCAGGCCCACTAGTAGCTTTTAATGTACAGGCCCTGGGCACAAATAGTGCACTCTACTAGGGACTTATAAGTAAATTAAATAATCCAATTGGGTATGGTCCAATGCCACCATGTTTTAAGGAGCGAGCATATGCACTTTAGCACTGATTAGCAGAGGTAAAGTGTGCAGAGTCCTAAAGCCAGCAAAAATGAGGTCACAAAAAAGAGAAGAAGGAAGGCAAAAAGTCTGGGGATAACCATGCAGAAAGGCCATTTCTAACAACACGTTATTATGTAATATCATAATATATAATCTGAACCTAAATAAAAAGTCCCTATAAAGTTTTTTTAGTGAATTTCTATGGGTTTTTTAAATTCTATTTCCTAACTATAACATCTCTGTAATCTTTGTTTTTGTAGTGAATTTCTAGGGTTTGTTAACATTAATTAAGATGCCCATCACAATGCACAGTGGGGAGGGAGTTTGACACAGGGCCTAGTCTGGCATTGTGCTGCCCCCACTCATGCTTGCGGCTTCTGCGCCCTTCCTCTTTCTATCCATTGCCCAAGTCCATGCCCCTGCTCCTTCATGACAGCCCTTTGTGGCCGTTGTTCTGCCACTGCCCTTCCTGCCTGCCCTGAACATTTAGCTTACTGCCCCATCCACCTCTTCCCAACCCTTTGTTGTCTAAGTCCATGCACCAGCCCCCTCCCTCCTGCCATGCATGGTCCAATGTGTTTTTTTAGTGAATTTCTAGTGTTTGTTAACATTAATAAAGATGCCCATCACAATGTACAGTGGGGAGGGGGTTTAATGCATGGCCTGGCCTGGCATTGTACTGCTACCACTCATGCTTGCAGCTTCTGCCCCCTTCCTCTTTCCATCCATTGCTCAAGTCCATGCCCCTGCTCCTTCATTACAGCCCTTTGTGGCCATTGTTCTGCTACTGCCCTTCCTGCCTGCCCTGAACATTTTGCTTGCTACCCTATCCACCTCTTCCCTACCCTTTCCTGTCCGAGTCCTTGCAGCAGCCCCACCTCCCTCCTGCCCTGCATGGTCCAATGTGCTCTCACTGCCCTCCATTTAGCTTGATGTCCCAGACCACTATTCTTGCCCTCCGTTGCTCAATTCTATGCCCCATCATTGCCGTCCTGCTTAGCCTCTTGTTAGAAAGTGGATTATTGGTAAGGGCAGGGAAGTACCTACACTTAGCAATAGGCCACTGTCCCCCACTAGGTCCAGTCTGGTCTCAGTAAATTAATCCCTGCTCAACCCTTGGTAGCTTTGCAATCAGCAGTTAGGCTTAACTAAGGAGACAGGTGTGTAAAGCATTCAATTCCAACAAAACAGTAAATAAGTAAAAGGCAAAACACAATAAAAATCCAACACCAATTTATAAAAATAGATTTTTACCTAAACATGACACAATGACACCAAAAGAACAAAAATCCAACGTAGGGACCCGGAGATCTGAATTTTTAAAGATTAAAAGTAATTCTAGTGCTTAGAAGCAAATAGTGCTCTAAGGGTTAAAAAAGATCATCCTGGATAGGGACAAAGTCCAGAGTTCATGCCACCCATGATGTAAGTCTACTACACTAACCTTGAGAAGTGTTTCTTGATTCAGGAAAGTGGTCCACAGCACCAGCCAAGGATTCAATGTACCATACTTGCCAACATTTTGAACTTGGTAAGAGGGAGATTTTGAAAAAGAAACATTGAGTTACATTGAGAATTAGGAGATTTTAGGCAGTGGACAGATAAAATAACACAATTTTAGACTTAAAAACATCAGGAGTCTCCTGCTTGAATCAGGTCTGTTGACATGTACAGTTGTTCTGCCACTGCCTCTTCCTTTTGCCTTCAATGGTTGGTTTGTTGCCCCTGCCCGCCATCCCCTGCCATCCATGGTCTGTTGTGCTGCCACTGCCCCTCCTGCTTGCCCAGCGTAGTAAATGTTTTCCTCTGCACCCTCCTCTCTGCCCCAAATTATTCGAGTCCATGCCCCTGACATTTGCCTTCTCACAGTATGAACAAGTGGATTGCTAACATGCTATATTTATTGCAAAAGTATGGCATGCCTGACGTCATCTTGATGTATTCAAAGCTGTAATACCTAAAGCATTTCCTTTAGAAATTATAAAACTGAGGGAGTTTTAGTCCCATAGAAATTATGGTTAGTGCTCTGAAAAAACTAAAATGAGAGAATATTTTCTGAGTTCTCAAATAGCATCAATCCACTTTTAAACTATTTGCTATTTTTATGTTTCTTTATCCAGTTGCTCACTTGACTATATGTTACACTTAGGGGAGAGGATGTGGCATTATGGCCAGAGCTGCAGACTTTGCAACTGGGGAACCAGCTTTGAGTTTCAGCATCAGCTCAATTTCCTGTGATTCTGGGCAAATCACTTAGGGGGTTATTACAACTTTGGAGGAGGTGTTAATCCGTCCCAAAAGTGACAGTAAAGTGACGGATATACCACCAGCCGTATTACGAGTCCATTATATCCTATGGAACTCGTAATACGGCTGGTGGTATATCCGTCACATTTGGGACGGATTAACACCTCCTCCAAAGTTGTAATAACCCCCTTAATCTCCTCATGCCCGAAACCAAAATGAATGTGCCCTTGTGTAATGTAACTGATGCTTATGAAAGCACTCTAATGCCTTCAGGTCACGTCTGTGCTATATAAAGCAGGAAAAAAGGCAAACAAAAAAGTATTTTCACACTTTTGTCATTGGGCTATACTGTGGCTCATTTGTGAATTTCCCAGAGCTGCTTTCACTGCAACTATAATACTTTTATAGGTAATAACGTCAAAATTGTTGTTAAAAGGCATCATATTTAATTTTTCTGCAAGCTCACCCCAGATTTTTTGTCTTATTTTCTGGGCCCTGTTTTGCTGGTCTTAGAACTTCCTGCACTTTACCACAGCTATACAGGAGTACAATGCCAGTGCTCCCCCTTTAAATATGGTTAAACTTGCTTATTCTCATTTGACACATTTACCTTGCCTATAAGTCCTAGATTAAGTGTAGAAAGTCCAACCAGGTCCTGAAGGGTGTATGCCACCTGTGGACTGCAGCACCTGTTGTGGATTGTAGAACATGGCTTCAGGCCCACCATTTCTATTTTGATTGTAGCAGATAAAAACCTGCTATCACACCTGTCAAAATAACTCTTTTTGAAAGGCAGGAAACCCTGATACGTCACCTATTAGAACTACTTGTTGCCCACTAAGTGGGGTGCTTACTTTCACTATGTACAGGAAACATGGTACAGCATGACCCTTACTTTATGATTGACTCTCAGTACACGTAATAGCAATGCACTTGATCACCTTAATTTGGACCATCTGAGGGGGGCCATGTAGTGAACAACGATTAAGAACTAAAGCTAGTGCACCCTACAAACAGCAACATTGCCACTGGCTCAATTATGAGCCTGCATCAATGTTGTGGGATGTTTCCTGCTGGGCCAGTGGGCGGAACCTCTGTTGCCACCCACTGACCCAGGGGAAAACTTGTAATGGGGCCCTCAGGAAGGGGACCAAACTAGCGGTAACTTGACCGCTGGAGTTTGGCAGACAGCCTTTTCTGTCCGCCTGACTCTTAATTACCCCCTAAGTCTTACAGATTCAGCATATATCCTGCGTTAAACACTGGGTACATATATGCATATGATTTTTCATTGTCCACCTATTAAATCTTTCTGGGTAAAGATATGTAAATTAATTTCATCAATATGTTTGGTTACTTTTTCCTTTTGAGATTAACAATATTTTTTTGGGAAGTTCTTAATATGTGTGGAATGGTATGCGGAATTTGGTGAAATTTGTGATTTGCTTATTGCATTGCTTTTCAAATAATCACATTTAACTGGAAGGATGCTAATAAGCTTTCTTTTACCAGATTGTGGAATTTACTCTCTTATCATAGACTCAATGGAGCATCTGCCACCTCTATACAACAACTTCATGAGAAAGATACTTTTTGGGCGCTTCTTAAAACATACTTACCTGAATCTGCTCAGACTAAGAACAACAATAGTGCCTTCTAGCTGCCATGAAAGTTTATTTATTTATTTATAGCATTGTAATTTAACATGCTTCTTTCATTTCTTTCAAAACCCAAAGAATAATTATTATCAGTAAGGTCGTCTAACTTTATTATTCATTTTGCTCTTTTTTATTTTTCCTAATACTTTTTCGTTTTTTCCTCTTCCCCATAAATACTAATTATAAATTGCAATACCACTAGTTACTTTTTTAATATAAGTTTATTTTATTGGTCTACTGTTCTAAAGTGCATTAACTGTTTATGAATGCTTGGTTTATATTTCATTTTATTTGAGTTCATATTTTCATTTAAATACAAGACATGTCTATTATGATGTACTTTTTTACTGATATAATTTCAATAAAGCGTGTTTAAACTTAAAAAAAGATGGTATAATTTTGACTGAGGTGAATCTGCTTGGTGTATCGGACACATGCTCCATTGGTGTATCTGATACATGCCCAATTGAGGTCTATGTGAAATCATGCATATGTTTTGGTCTACTGCTTCCATAGACTATCATTTGTGCTTAGCAATTTTTAGCACTATCTGTTACCTAAACATTTTAAAATACTAAGGGCCTGATTATGACCTTGGCGGAGGGGATTACTCCGTCCCAAATGCGACGGATACCCTGTCTGCCATATTACAAGTTCCATTATATCCTATTGAACTTGTAACGCTGCGGACGGGATATCCATCACATTTGGGACATAGTAATCCCTTCCGCCAAGGTCGTAATCAGGCCCTAAATCTCTTGTCCTCCTTATTGGATTTGTGTCTAGTTGCTGTCATTTTGTTTAATAAAACTTTCTTTAATTCAATTATTTGGTGTTTTGACTTTGTTACTGTATGGTACTGGGTAAATATTTGATACATAGACCCAAACTAAACCTATCTGCTCTGTGCTATAGCTAGCAGGAGGTTGACCTCCGGTTGATTTAGTGATTTTTGAGGTTTACCCTGACAAGTTAGTATTATTGTTTCTTAAGGTGGACAACCACCCAACCCCAAATAATAATTCATTTTTGTAAGAAATTGGGTTGCTTGTTGAGGGGGACCGAAACCATAATCCTTGTCAGGGTGAAATCAATAGCAAACTCCAAATTAACCCATGCTTAACCCCTCAGTGACTTGACAGAGAGCAGTCAGGCTTAACTTACAGGCAATGTGTAAAGTATTTGTGCAATGCTTCAGACAGTAACACAGTGAAAACACACCGCAAAAGGATCCCTCACAGGATGTAAAAACATTGATTACTCTTTAATAAATAAAACAAGACCAGAGCAACAAAAACCAAGTGGTAGAAGCAGAGGTTTGCAGTTTTAATGATTTCAATGAAAATAGCTCCCAAAAGTATAAAGCACCAACTGTGGGTGTCTAATTGCGTCGGACCAAGACAAAGTCACAAAATCAGGCCTTCGGCAATGGAGTGTGGGCCATCTAGAGGGACTAAGTCAGGGATGCTGAACAAGAGGACAACAAATCTTGGTTGTGATGCATCGTAAGGTCCTATGTCAAGGATGTGTCATGCAGCTGAGGTTAGATGTCCGTTATGAGAAGTTGTGATGCTGCAATGCAAGGTCCTCTGTCATCACCGAGGATCCCATCAATGAGGGCTTGCAATGTTGAGTCCACTGTTGAAGATTTGTTGTGCTGTTGAGGCAATGCATCAGTTCCAGGGAACTATGAGACCGCGATGGGAAAACCTGCACCGTCACTGAGGGTGCCATCCATGAGAGACTTCTAATGCGAGGTCATGCATTGGGGAAGCTTCACACAGCGGCAGCTCTGATGCAAGCTCTGAGGTTGATGCAGGGTTCTTGTTCTGAAGGAAACCTTGCAGAAGAGGCAATTTGTCAATTCTGCTCAGGATTGTGCTGCATAACAGAGGGGATGTGTTGGTTCTACTTGGTCTACAGATGGGCTGACAGAACACCTTCAGGCCTACTTCCAGGGATCAAGGACTGAGGTGACAACCCTTGTAAGGGTAGGATTCACAGATGGCATAGTCCAGGTGCTGGGCTTGAGGTTCTTGGAGCCTTCAATCCCTGAGGCTCTAGTCAGGAGCCCAGCCAATTAACAGATGCAAATTTCGTCCTTCACACTCAGGCAAGAGGGCAGCAGGCAGTCCTTCTGTGCAGCAGTCCAGCGGAGTGGCAGTGGCTTAACAGCACAGTAGTTTTTCTTCCTGGCACAGTATCTGCAGGTCAAGAACAGAAGGGCTGGTGTCTGAAGTCCAATTTGTATATCTGGCCCTTCCTTTGAAGTCAGAGAAACTTCTGGAGGATTCCCTTTGATGTCCACAGACATCCTGCCCTGGGCGCACAATAACTATGGGGGTATGCATCCCTTAAAATTGGGAGTAGGACACAGCCTATTCAAATGTAAGCAGGTCTGTGCCCAGCTCCTGCCTCCCATCTTGTCAGTGATGGTCCATTCATGTGTCGCTGTCTAGGAGGAATACACAAAGGTCAACTGTCAGCTGCACCCAGCCATGTAACTCAGAGATATGCTCCAGGCACTTTAAGAGGCAAATTTGAGAGCCCCTACCACCACCTTAGCGCTGCCATAGCATCATTTTCTTTGCACGCACCATATTTACAAAGTGGCGCAATGCTTGAGTTGTGCCACTTTGTAAACCCTTGCACCACATTATGCCTGCCCAAAGCATAATGTATGCAAAGGGGGTGTTCCCCCATTGGGGGGGGGGGTAAAAAAAATGGCACAAGGAAAGCTAAGAGATTTCCTTGCATCATTTTTTTCTGCACTTCTAATGCCTGCGCAGAACATGCGGGAAACGGGGGCTTGCCATTATTTATAATGGTTCCCATGTACTCTGCAGGAGTAGCATCAATACTTTGGCACTACACCTGCAGGGTACATCAGTAGCATCAGGAAGTCTGATGCTATTGCCCCCTACCCTGCACCATGGTGCACCGTATTTTAAATACGGCACACACATGGTGACGGTAGGGGAGCGCTAAGGGGCGCAAGGATAGTGGCTTTGCACTGAGTGCACACCACTTTCCTTAAATCTGCCCCTAAATTGCTAAGGCAGAAAAATTCCAACTTCCTAAAAGTGGAATTTTCAAAACAGTAATAAAAAATTTGACTTCCCTAAGGGAGAGGATTTTTCATTTCAATTGCATTGACACCAAACAAAAGCTTGTTATCTCTTCCATTTGGAAGTTACAGCAACTCAAATTGTATCCTCTGGGAGAGGTAGACCTTGCAGTAGTCAAAAACGAATTTAAGAGTTTTTCACAACCTGGACATGTAAAACATGTCCTTTTTTAAATGCATTGCACCTTGCCCTCTGGGCTGTATAGAACCTATCCTAGGGGTGACATATACATATTAAAAAGGAAGGTTTGGCCCTGATGAAAGGTTTATTTTGCCAGCTCAATATGGTAGTTTCAAACTCTACAAACAGGATGCAATGGCAGGCCTGAAACCCATTTAAAAAGCTAATTACGTGAGTGGCAAAATCGGGGCAGTAAGCCCAATGGAAGCATTTATTTTACAGGCCTGGGTACCGGTCGTACCACTTTACTGGGGAACTCTAAGTAAATTAAATATGCCACTGGGAATGAGCCAATGTTACCATGTTTTAGAGAAAGGTACATTCACTTTAGCACTGGTTAGAAGTGCTAAAGTGCACAGAGTCCTAAGTCTAGCAAAGACAAGATCAGCAAAAGTAGCAGGGGTGAAGGAAGGAGGAAGACCGCCCTAAGGCTGACAGGTTTGTCAATGTATTTCCTTACAATAAGCTGTAGTTAAACTTTTCTCAGATTAAATACCATTTTTATATACTAATTGCAAGGTAGGTCATCTAAGTGAAATTTCTACACTTTGCTTGTTCTTCACTGAACGCTTGTGATTTCCTGAATTGTATTTGCTGTAACCAACTTTCCAAAACCCTATGCGAGTGTTTCTTAAATGAAAAAAATACTGTTGGTGTTTACTGCTGTCATTGTTTGGAAGTTTAGAAAGTAATGGGGCATATTTTTCAAGAAAGTGGCACAAAATTGGCAGTGCCGCAATGTGTCTCTTCAGAAACACAGGGGTGCGCCGCAGTTACAAAAATATAGCGAACCCGGTGTTTTCCCTAGCACTGGCATTAAATTTAGCTACCTATCTCCAATGCAGGTACCCTTGCACTATAGTGCAAAGGGTGCCTGTTTAGCGGGGAATAATTGTTCATGTGCTGGAAGGTGTCCCCTCCTGCATATAAACAATCAATAATGGTGATTGTCACATCTGTGTGTACGGCAGAATGCAGTACATATTGAAGTAGCAAATTGTTATTATTTAAAGATTTTTTATACGCAGGAAGGGACACCTTCCTGCACATAAACAATCATTAATGACCTTTTCCTCTTTATATGTGTGCTGCAGAATTCAGCACTCATTGAAGTGGCTTTAGTTTTTGGCACTGCCTCAGATTTACGTTTCCTTGTAAATCTGGGGCAGTGTCAAAAACTACGCCCTTCTCATACAGAAAACTGCATTGGCGGGCCCATATTTACAAGGTGGTTTTAAGCCACAAAAAGTGTCTCAGCGCCTCCTTGTAAATATGGCGCCACCAGAGGGTCACAAAAAATGATGCTCCGGTGGAGCTAGGAGCTTGTAAGTATGTCCCTTAATTTCAACTGTTTTCTGAATCAGCAGCATATGAAAATATAAATGTTTTTTCCTACCCTAAGTAAAGTAAAGTATGATACATAGTAGTCTCGATCCTTTCATGTAATATCTAGGTGGTCTCAACTCCATGACCAGCTCCTGTAAAAAAGATGTCCAATTTTATGGATCAAAATACCATACATATTAACATGTTGTTATCTGATTTGGTATGCTCTTCTCCACCACAAGATTGAGTCTCTTTCCACTCTCCAAAACACAATTGTTTCTCTGGCTTTCTTCTGAGAATCTGAATAATCATGTTTTATAATTTTTCTCACTAACTGACAACATCCAGAAGTTCAACACACGAATTCAACAGAATAATGCAAACCCTCAGAATGCTCAAATGATTCACACTGTGCACCTGCATGACTTTCAAAACTTTCAGCATCGTGTATACAGCAGTCATCTGTGGAACCTCTGCATACAAAAATCAAAATCAGGAGGAGACAAGACACCACCATTTTTTTTTTTTTTGCAATGATATGGTGATCTGTCATGGAAATCCAGACATGATCTCCCAAAGCCGTCCTTCCTGTACTTCCACGACTTCTTCTTTATATGGTAAACCTCCATACTCAATTATCTACGTCCACACTTCCCCCCATTATGCATTCCTTATATTCACTTTCATGTACAGTGCTCTCTTGTTTTTTAACTATTTTTGCACTGTATAAACCACATACAAACTTAAATGCACACATGTATTATTCTCCATCAAATGTTGCCATTTCGGAAATGCAACACAATCAGGACCTTTAAATTGTCTTGTCTTTGCATCCACACAGAGCGTTGACGTGTCCAGCAGCATGATGTATAAATTCTACTCTACAATTTAAGTACCCTAATTTGTCTCGTGCTGAAGTAATTTTATTGACATACATACAACTGTCGGTATTGCTAAGTAATTATCTTCACCAATTGATGCTTGAATTATAACAAGGGCCTTAAGGAAAATGGTTCATTTTTTTCAGCTTGTCCTTTGTCACGCTCATATCTGGAATTTTCATGACAAATCCCATTCTTATCTATTCTATTCATACGCATCGGCTGTTCAGCACATAAGTACATGAACGATGCTTACTTTTCCAATATGAATGATAGCGGCATAGACAATGAGGGAAGAAAAGACCTCACAAAAAATGTGTCCAAACTAATCCATTCTGCTTGTTCGTATCAACCTTTAAAGGGGCTATACCAGAGATCTCAAACCATTTTGCTCTGATCTCAACCTAAGTTAAATATTGGGAAATCAGGCCCCCACCGAAACTTTAAGGCAAGGGTTGGGAGTGCGAGAAAAGAAGGACTGAGTGCAGGGGGTGGGGCATATGGGATCATTTTTGTTAGATGTTTTGTCCCTTCACACTCCTGGGTCCAAATGCAATTGCACCTGCTGCACTAATTATAACTGTAGCCCTGAGTAGCAGGTAGTCTCCTCTGCCTGTTTCACCCTTTACCTAGCATGCCTGACCATCATTCCAGTGTTTCAGAAAAACATGATGCCCCTCTCTTTGTAGTGAAGGCTTAAACAAAGGTCTGTTCACTGTTTCAGTTTTCCACGCCTGTCTTCCATTGCAAAACAGCCTCCTCTCCCCACCCCACTGGTTCATCACTCTTAGGTCCAGTCTGTTTGAAACAATGCATGATTCTCATTAATTTTCTCTTTATACTGGGCCATGACTGTGAAGCCTCAGGGATCAGGCAATCTGGTCTATGTACCTGAATGCAACCCTGCTGGCCTCTTTCCTGCCAACCTCTAAACTCAGCTGAAACAACTGCTCATAAACAGAGGTTGAAGTGGATGGGATCTGTAGTGAACAACATGCCCAAGCTTTTTTATTTTTTACAGAAACAGTTCCCATACTTTTTGTTAGTAAACAGCAATGCCTGAACGGTTACCCTCGACCTTGAGATGACTCTTGCTGAAAGCAAAGGGATGGAGAGGGTCTCCTGGCTATTAAGGCGTGGGAAGGGCCGCTAAAGAAAAACAAGCACTGCCACCAGAGTGCCTGCTACCTGAAAGAAATGTGCCCATGTGTAATTAGTTAATCCATCAAACATAAGGGCTATTTTGGAGCAGGTACATGGTTTTAAATGATGGAATCACTTAAAGCTTCATGGTGACTAAGATTTATTAATCTTGAGGGATAATGCAAGGGTGTTATCTGCTGAGATCTGGAGTGCATACTTTTAAAGGAAACATATAAATTTGTATGCACTAGGCACAGTCTAATTATAAATTAATTAAGTATGTACTTTGAATTTTTTTTTAATCTTAAACATGACATAATTTTCCTGCAGCCCCTCATACTTTGAGTAATACTTTGATAAAGTAATGACTTACATATTCACAGTGCTTTCTGCTGGAGGACCTCTGGGCTATACGGTGAACAGTAAATATTCTTTATTTGCTGATGTGTGCTGGGACTGAGGTATATTGTGAGATCATTCATCATTTTGCCCTTTTAAAGATATGCCTTTCATAAGTGGCTGGAAAGTTACATCCAGAGTGGATCCAAATAATATTGAAACAACAATTATGTATTGATAAACGTTACCAACCATTCATAACTGTAGATGGGCATGACCTTTACCTCATATGATCTGTGATTGCTTCAACAATTCATCAGGTATGCCCCAAAACAATCCATGGAAAATGAGATGTCCTGAACCTCTTAAGCAGAGCACATATGTAGATGAGGACACACAAGTAACATCGATTACCAATATGTCTGAAATAATTGTGTTAAAGACTCAGTATACATGTAGCATACGTTTCTTAAGTTATAGAACAATATCAGTTGTGAAGATTTCCATGTTATTTTCTGAGTTTTCAGTGTGAATGCTAAATGCTGATGCTTGGTGGACCTCCTCAGAGAACCCAGTACCAAGATCTAATATGAATATATACAACTTGACATAGAAACCAAATAAAATCTATACCTGTAGAAATGTACTGCTTTCAACCTTTTAATACTTTTTTGAGGTATGTTTTGCATGTGCAATGAGCATGGCAAGGTTGTGCTAAGCCTCAAAGATCAGCAGGCACCAACCAGGACCGATGTGCTATCTGCTCTGAGATTAGTAAGACTTGGGGAACCAAAACGTAAATGTTTGCTGTGTCTTACTCTTGGAAATCAGAAGTAAGACACGATTTCCACTTAAGTATGTAATAGAACGATCTTTCAGAATACAGCCCCCAGTATTGAAAATCTACAAATTTTTCCTTAAAATGAGAAATCACAAAAGTCACACCTGGGTAACCTAATCTTCTGGCCAACCTGCACTGGGCCCTCTCCCAGCATGATCCTAGAATGTTACCAATTGCTTGAGATGAGGACTTGTGCACTAGTCAAGACTTGCCATTTACATCTTAAGCTTCTAGAACAGATACTACTGCTTTTTACCTTTGTGTAACCAGAGAGAATGAGTTTGTCTGTTACAGAATCAGCTGTGAGGATGTAATCTACTAAGGCCTCCTAAAACAAACAATATTATACCTTTAGAAATCACAATACAAAGCAGCAACATGTTACTCAGAATAAAGGAATTGCACCCATTAGCTGTATTAACAACAATTTGTATTACTTAATGTTTATCCACATTCAATCGTCCTTATGATAAAGATGGCTGATCTATTCAATACACATGTATAGCTAAGGCAAACCAATAAATTCAGGCCTGACGGGTAACATAGGATTTTCTGATTTTTGCTTTACCTACACAATGGGTAGTGAAAAGTAGACTGTCTGTCCCCTTCAACATCTACGATTCGGCCAACAAGTGTTCCAGGGGGACAACAGACTGCTTTCACTATAACCTGCTTTCATTTGAAGGATGTCTCTGGCAATGCCATCATAAACCTGTAGATTGTGGAGAAAGAGAGAGGAGAATATTTTTCAGCTTCCTATAGAGCCTTTGCTCCTCCTCTCTATCCACCACTTCCTATTCCATTATGTGCTTGGGTCACGCATCAGTCAAATGAAAGCAGGAGCTGACAAATGTAATCTGCACAATTTCCTATACCACAGGATAGCTGGGAGAGTCTGGGGTGCCAGCCATTAACGTCAAGGTTATAAATGCTATGTCTGCAGAGTTTGCCATCAACATTGACTTAAAATATTTCAATATTGAACACCAGTCTAACACCTATCATAACAGATCTTCAAAACTCATTGTGCACTCAAAATAGTTCATAAAGTATATTATGATATTATCATTGTTGATGTAATGACTTTAAACCATGTATAATTTATAAACACAAAAATTCATTTTGTATTGAATGAATTTTGGATGTATGAGAAAAGGATTATCTGTTCAAAGATGCATAATCCTTATATACTTGTATATGTATACAAAGGCAGTATAGGTTTTATTTGTTTCATTCAAATTGATCATTTTTAGTGGATGTTGTGTTGTTATTTTTCCCAATGATGTAACAAGTTGGGTTTTGTTACTGTTTATTTAACAGCCCTGAAGAAGCAACAGTGTCATGAAACACGTGTTGCCTTTGGCGGTACCGAGAGTGCTAAATCCTTGTATTTATGGCATTAACTACATTTTTGATACATAAAATGATGTTCCTAATCCAATAAATATTAATGAACAGGTCAACAATGAGAGTCTAAATCCTTGGAATGATGTCCATTGCCCAAACTGATAACATTTTTGTCTCACTTATTGTGATACCTCTTGGCAACTTCAGGGCTTGCATTTAATAACAGCCAGTGCCCACCCATGGTATAACCCTGAGCCTAGAAACATGGTGGTATTTCTTGATAATGTGTAGCCATCCAATATATGGTACTCCACCCCCAGGAAAATACTAACAATGGCCCAATGGTATTAATTTGTGACCACTTCTAGACATCAATAGGAGGATAACCATCCTTTTAAAATTGATGCACTAAATTATCTGACAAAATGTATGCAGAAGACATGCAATCAACTTTTAACTTGGCAACAAATCAGAGAATCCAAAAGACATCTCCCCCTGTTTTCACCAGGTGGTGTCCAGGGTGAAGGTGAGCTTTATTTGTATCAGTTGTACAAAATAAAGATACTATAAATAGGAGCAGCTGAATGAATACCTTTGACTGCCCACCTTTCCACAGAAATCCTCCTCAAACTTTGATGAAAGTAAATGTAGCAAGCCATACTTTTCAATACTGATCACAGTGGTTAATGGTATCAATCCTAATCTCTTACTACTCTAAAAGTACTACTATCTAGTTGAACATAGCCCTAACCATAGCACAGCTAAACTACTGTGATATCACCTACACTGGCCAAAACCTCCATAATTAGGCTTTTATAAAATGCAACCTCTGAAAATTAGCTTTGAATAAACTCTATTGGCTTCAGGTTGACCCAGTGCTCAAATTAAACATTCTCTGATACTTTTTTATAAAGCATACTGTTGCAAACGGCGCAGCCCGGCTCCCTGAGAGAAGATCGTTGCAGCACCAGCGCTGCAACTGGAACTTTTACGCAGGGCCAAGTGGATCAACGTATAGCCAAGCCAGAACGACACAACCGAACTTGCTGCAAGAAGAATCGACGCAGCCCCTGCTGGGCGACAGAGATTTCCTTGCATCACCCACCAGATCGACGCAGCACCTCTGACTTCATCCTGCATGCCCAGGATTTCTCTGCATCATCCCCGGGGCATCTGAAAACCCGAAGAGGATCCAATTCAGCGCACCGGAAATTGACGCAAAGCCTTCCCTGCGTGGAAAATTATTGACACATTGTCAGTGTGCGCCCAGACAAACCAACGCACACCTCCCCATTTTCCACGCATCTCCTCCTATGTGGTCCCTTGTGGAAAATTTGAACGCAAAACCAGGTACTTTGTGCTTGCAAGAGACACTTGTTGCTTTTTTAAGACTAAAGACTCCTTTTATCATTCTCTGAAGTGATACTTTAACGTGTACTTACAAATCTTGATCATTTTGACCTGCATTTAACCAGATAAATATTATATATTTTTCTAAACACTGTGTGGAGTATTTTTGTGGTGTTAAACTGTGTTATTGCATGATTTATTGCACAAATACATTACACATTGCCTTCTAAGTTAAGCCTGACTGCTCAGTGCCAAGCTACCAGAGGGTGGGCACAGGATAATTTGGATTGTGTGTGACTTACCCTGACTAGAGTGAGGGTCCTTGGTTGGACAGGGGGTAACCTGACTGCCAACCAAAGACCCCATTTCTAACAGCCACATAAGTGCAGGCTTGACCCTTTTCCTACACTGCTAAAAGGCAGGTAATATAAATTCATAGAAGGAAGTGTGCTTGCATTGCAGGCTATGAGGGAAGACACATGATTAATCAACATTTCCTACAAATCATTTAATTATGCTGTAATGTGGGAGGAAATAGATTAAAATATATCAATGAACAGTTGTCTAATGTGTTATTCCCTATTGAAACAGCTGTCCATGATAGGCAAATACAGTTTGGGGAAATGTATGGCATGTTTATAAATATGCTATAAATATTCCATTCTTTCCAAATACAAATCGTAACAATTTGAAGATTTAACTCCATGATGCAATATAGACCTCCAATGAACATGTCAGCGCTATGTAAAATAGGCCAACCTGTGGTTCACCATTTTCCTTAGGGACATCACCTATGAAGAAGTAGGTAATGTTGTCTTGTCTCCCAGTCCCACGGGTCAGAGGAAGAGAGTTTCATAAACAATGGTCCACCATGGAGCATTGCCAGGATCTCTTCTAGATTTTGAGAAGCACTAACTGTGATCATTCCTTATGTTAAGAGTTTATTGTGCAGAATTAAAATTGGGATGAAGTAAAAATACTTTCCTGCTGTAGGAAAGTACCATCTACCCTGGCATGATACCCCACATTGTTACATATGTGTCTGTTTGTTTTGCCTGTCTCGTTGGAATCCTGCTAGCCAGGACCCCAGTATTCATAGTTGGTTGCCTGAATGTGTATACCTGTGTAGTGACTAAGTGTGTCACTGAGGCTATGCTAACCAGAACCTCAGTGATTATGCTCTCTCCGCCTTTAAATTTGTCACTATAGGCTAGTGACCACTTTTACCAATTTCAATTGGCACACTGGAACAACCTTATAATTCCCTAGAATATGGTACCTAGGTACCCAGGGTATTGGGGTTCCAGGATATCCCTATGGGCTGCAACAGTTCTTTTGCCACTCATAGGGGGCTCAGACAAACCTTTACAAAGGACTGCCACTGCAGCCTGAGTGAAATAATGCACACATTATTTCCCAGCCATTTTCACTGCACTTAAGTAACTTATAAGTCACCTATATGTCTAACCTTCACTTGCTGAAGGGTAGGTGCAAAGTTACTAAGTGTGAGGGCATCCTTGCACTAGCAAAGGTACCCAATATTGTTCAGGGCCATTTCCCCGAACTTTGTGAGTGCGGGGACACCATTGCATGTGTGCACTACATATAGGTCAATACCTATATGTAGCTTCACAATGGTAACTCCGTATATGGCCATGTAACATGTCTAAGATCATGGAATTGTCCCCCATGCCAAATCTGGAATTGGGTTGCCAATCCTATGCATCCCCGGGGCTCCACTATGGACTATGGTGTTGAGACGACCGCCGGGTACTGCCAAACCAACTCTCTGGGGTTTTCTCTGCAGCTACCGCTGCTGCCACCCCACGGACAGGGTTTGCCCTGATGGGGTCTGGGAAGCCCAGTCCCAGGAAGGCAGAACAAAGAATTTCCACTGAGGGAGGGTGTTACACCCTCTCTGTTTGGAAATAGGTGTTAAAGGCTGGGGAGGGGTAGCCTCTCCCAGCCTCTGAAAATGCTTTGAAGATCACAGATGGTGCCCTCCTTGCATAAGCCAGGCTACACCAGTTTAGGGGTGCGAAACTGGACAGAGGAAAGGGGAGTGACCACTCCCCTGTCCATCACCACCCCAGGGGTGGTGCCCAGAGCTCCTTCAGTGTGTCCCAGACCTCTGCCATCTTGGATCCAAAGGTGTGAGGGCACTCTGGAGGCCTCTGAGTGCCAGCAGGTGACGTCAGAGACTCCTCCTGATAGGTGCTTACTTGACTAGGTTGCCAATCCTTCTCTGAGGGTTATTTAGGGTCTCTCCAGTGGGCTTTTCCTCAGATAACGACTTGCAAGAGTTCACCAAAGTTCCACTGCACCTCTCTCTTCGACTTCTGCCAAGGATCAACTGCTGACTGCTCCAGGACGCCTACAAGAAGACTACCAGCGACACTGTAGCACCTAATCCTGACGGCTTTCTCAACTGTTTCCTGGTGGTGCATGCTTTGGGGGCTGCCTGCCTTCATCCTGCACTGGGAGTCACAAAGAAATCTCCAGTGGGTCAACAGAAACTTCCCACTGCTTCAGCAGGCACCAAACTTCAGCATCACCGGTACTCTGGGACCCCTCTCATCCTGACGAGTGTGGCCCCTGGAACAAAGGTGGTGGGCCCAAGTGACCCAGACTTCAGTCCAACTGTCCAAATCTGGAGGAGGTAAGTCCTTGCCTCCCCGCTCCAGATAGTAATCCTGTGCACCGCGTGAAGTGCAGCTATATGGGCTTCTGTGCACATTTCCACAAATGGAAGCCCAGGGCCCCAGCACTCTGTCCTGTGATGCTTAGCTCCCTGAGTTAATCTCCGGTGTTGTGGGACCCTCTTTTGCAGTGTTGAGACGACCGCTGTGTTCAGACTTCTTGAACCCGTGTTCAAGGACTTCTCTGGGTACTACATTCTTGTGCGTGGGCTCTCTCCCAAGTGGCGACATCCTGGTCCTTCCTGGACCCGGGCCGCACCCTTTTTCTTCAACCGCGACTCTTGCAGCTAGCAAGGCTTGTTTGTGGTATTTTGCCAAGGAAACAACTCTGCATCCTCCATCACTCTGTGAGACATCTTCTGCATGAAGGAGAAGTTCCTAGCATTTTTCGTTGTTGAATCTTCAGCTTCTTTGATCCGGAGGCAGCCATTTTGCACCTTCATCCGGGGTTTAGTGGGCTCCTGCCCCCAGGACCCTTTTTGCGACTCTGGGACTTCGTCCCCTTCCTTTGCAGGTCCACAGTTCCAGGAATCCATCTTCAGTGCTTTGCAGTCTGTTGTGGTCTTTGCATAATCCTCTATCATGACTTTAGTTCGTTTCTGGGGAAATAGTAGTACTTTACTCCTACTTTCCAGGGTCTTGGGGTGGGGTATCTTGGACACCCTTAGTGTTTTCTTACACTCCCAGCGACCCTCTACACACTACACTAGCCTAGGGGTCCATTTGTGGTTCGCATTCCACTTTCTTAGTATATGGTTTGTGTTGCCCCTAGGCCTATTGCATCCTATTGTATTCTACAGTGTTTGCACTACTTTTCTAACTGTTTACTTACCTGATTTTGGTTTGTGTGTATATTTTGTGTATTTTACTTACCTCCTAAGGGAGTATATTCTCTGAGATATTTTTGGCACATTTTCACTAAAATAAAGTACCTTTATTTTTAGTAACTCTGAGTATTGTCTATCTTATGATATATCTACATAAGTGGTATAGTAGGAGCTTTGCATGTCTCCTAGTTCAGCCTAAGCTGATCTGATATAGCTACCTCTATCAGCCTAAGCTGCTAGAAGACTACGAATCTACTACTAAGGGATAACTGGACCTGGCACAAGGTGTAAGTACCATTGGTACCCACTATGAGCCAGGCCTGCCTCCTACACCTGCCATCAGGGTTCAAAGAGTTTGTGATTCCACTGCCATTGCCCCTAGAATTCTGGTGAATTGATATCCATGAAACACAATCAGTTCTCTAGTGGCCAGTTGAAAATAGGTTCAAAACCCAGTCATCAAAAGTCATTTGGGGAAAGGCAAATTCATAAAATGGTTGATTCATCAGTACTACAAACCAACCTCACTGGCTTCGCCATCTTTATAAAGCTCAATGTGCCTCATCTTCATCAGTATCTGTGATGCTCCGCAACATCAAGGCATCAAAACTGAAGTATGCCTTGTCAGCAGGGGCACCTTTTGCAGAATTCTTCTGTAACAGCAGCACTTAGAATCAAGGTTATCAGGAGACTGTATTACTCCACTACTTCATGCAAGCGACTTTATGTCCTGATTCACACAGAAATAATCCAGGATTATATGTGACCTACTATTATCTTACTCCTGGTCCATAGGAACCTAAATGAGATTAGGGCTCTTCACCAAACATTTGCTATAAGTAGACTTTACTTACTCTTGTAGTGTTTAGGACATAATTGTTGGCGCAGTTGTGCGTCAAAAAGTATAAATATGGGCTGTAGTTTTTAGTTGTATTTTGCAATTAATATGTGTAAGTTACCCCTACTCTGTGATTACTCTTAACTTACTGCTGACTTCTATGTATATGTCAAGAGTACTACTGGCTTACAGGTTGAAGTAAGTAGTTATCCCAGATTATTACAAAAGGATGTAAAAGAAAATGCTTTTAAATGTATCACTAGTATGGCAAAGCGGAAGAGAAAGTCAGTGAGCCATGTGCAACAGGACACAACAAATTCAACACAAGTCCAGTTACATCAACACATGTATTTTCAAAATATCTAAAACCATATATTCCTTTTTAATACTCATATTCCTCAAATAGGACTGCTAGAGTTTTGTACAGAGACATTTGCCAATTAAGTGCTATCTGTTTTTAGGGTCATTTAGTCATGATATGTTTTATTAAAACATTGGAAGCTTGAGAGCTCCATTTAAGACAATGTAGATAATGGGGGGTACATTATATCCATCTGATCTAACATTCCCTTGTTTGTCGTTCTGTTCCTCCTTTTTAATTTACAGAATTCTCACTCTAGTTGATGGAATATTTTAATAGCATTATCGCCTTCCTACCTCGAGCTAGAATGGTTAATAATGGCCGTTTTCCTCATCATAGGCCCTTACCTGTGGTTTGGACCTTATCCAATTATCATCCTCTGCAAAGAGCTATAATTCTTCATTATTATATTTGTGCTATTGTGCATATTAATTATTTTAGGAACACAGAATAATTCATTATGTACAGCACCAACATCTCTCAATAAAAAATATGGGCTGATTTCACCAATATTTTGACCATGACTTACTCTTCTATTACTCCTGGCTTGCTCCTGAATTTCTAACATTTTACTGTGTTTCAGTGTGATTTATTCTTGTAGCACCTCTGGCTTACTCTTGAAATCCCATGAATGCGTATGGAGCTTCGTACTGAGGAAAATGTTGGTGAAATTTTAAAGCTTTGTCATGGCAGCGATACTAATGGCACTGTTCGTCTATGGGTGTACCGTTTAGCACTGAGTGAAAAAGAGAACACTGAGCACTTATAAGACTGCTCAGAGTGTGTGGTGCAGAGGAAGAACAGCCCATACATGTTGCCCAGAATAAGCACTGACCTACACAGTAAGAAGAAAAGAACTAACTGCATAGCACAACCGCAGCAGCTAACAAGCCTCTGGTTCATTTCTATAAAGTGCTGTTTCACCAACACAACACAGGTAGGAACATGGTAAAGGACAGAAGTACCATAGCAGCAATCCAGGGCCCAGTCATTGTCATAGATAGAGTCCTTGGAGAGGTATACAGGTGGTGGCCATCTTTGATTTGGTGGTGATCAGTGTTAGCTTCTTAATTAGAAATTCACAAGACACCTCTCTGAAACAGAAGACTGGCTTGAAATGAGAAAGTGTCTGGACATTGTTCGCAGTGGTGGGTACTTAAAACTTTTCCTTTGGCCACAACTGCTCAGTAAGATATTGAATGTGGATACCAGGTTAGAGTCTTCCTCTCATCACTGATACACATTATGTTACTCTGCCACTTCCTGCCTGTGTCTTCTGTCCACCTGCATTCAACTCACTGCCGCAGCTTTCCGATGGCTGTGATTTATGGCTGAAACAGTTTTATATCACGCCATCTGGACTTTCTTTATGAGCCATGCCTAGGCAGTAAGACATTTTTGTTAATCAATGGTCATATGTTTATGTCGTCATAATGAGCCTTTGTCGGCTTGAACTTTAATCAATATTATGTTAAGCTTTGACCGGTACTTCCCTATAGCAAGAGAGTGTTGGTGGTAGTACTCAAGAATTGTGCCTTGATGTCCACGTTCTTCTCTGCAGCAGCAAATCCTGAAGAGCTGTCCTTCCTCAAAGGATGGTCCCATTGGAGATATTAGACTTTCAAAGAAGAAATTTAGGGCCTAATTTAAAATTTGTCAGGTGGGGTTACTCTGTTATAAACATTACAGATATCGCATCCACTGTATTATGTTTGTGACGGAAGAACCCCTCAGCCAAAATCTAAATCAGGCCCTAAGTCTGAATCTAGAAATGTTCTCAGAGACTTTGCCAAGTGGCTCCCTGATAGTGAAAGTCCTGTTCTGGTCAGAAAACACTGGAACAAAAAGTGGCTTCCTTTGTGATGCAATACAACAAAACACCTTCACCACAGAATCTAGGTCAACTTTTACAGGTGAATTATGACTGTAATGAGTTATATACCTTAAGGGATGAAAATCCCTATTTTCTTTGAAAACTACAAGGAGAGGGAAATGTGGGCTGTCTATTAGATTACCAAAAAGACAAATAAAAGACTCCCACAGTATAGTGATGATACAAATTAAAAAGGCTGGAAAGGTATATAGCTAATTGAAATTCTTTAGAATGAAGACTGTTTCCTATCTGCAGTACAGCTACCAATGATGTCATGCAAAGCAACTTTACAGCTAGAAGGAGACATAATGGAGAAAGAAATAATGCAGGTTATAGATGAGTTTCCCATCTCCAAATCTGCAAGGTTCAGCAGTTATCTTACTGAATTCTATGAGATAAACAAGCAACTTGTGCTCCCTCATTTATATAAAATGTTGAAAAAAGTGAAAGCAGGCAAAGCTCCCTTCTCCAGATATGAACAGAGTCTGGGGCATATTTATACTCCGTTTGCGCCGAATTTGCGTCGTTTTTTTCGACGCAAATTCGACGCAAAACTAACTCCATATTTATACTTTGGCGTTAGACGCGTCTAGCGCCAAAGTTCATGGAGTTAGCGTCATTTTTTTCCGTGAACACCTTCCTTGCGTTAATGATATGCAAGGTAGGCGTTCCCGTCTTAAAAAATGATTCCGATGCTATTGCGTCGGATTTATACTCCCGGGCAAAAATGATGCCCGGGAGTGGGCAGGACTAAAAAACCCGCATTTGCGCCGGATTTTAGCGCCTGGGTCAGGGCAGGCGTTAAGGGACCTGTGGGCTCAGAATGAGCCCAGAGGTGCCCTCCCAAGCCCCCAGGGACACCCCCTGCCACCCTTGCCCACCCCAGGAGGACACCCAAGGCTGGAGGGACCCATCCCAGGGAAGAAAAGGTAAGTTGTGGTAAGTTTAAAAAAAAAAAAAAATTGTGGCATAGGGGAGCCTGATTTGTGCCCCCCTACATGCCACTATGCCCAATGACCATGCCCAGGGGACAGAAGTCCCCTGGGCATGGCCATTGGGCAAGGGGGCATGACTCCTGTCTTTGCTAAGACAGGAGTCATGTTAATGGCGTCTGGGCGCCAAAAAAAAATGGCGCAAATCGGGCTAAGACGATTTTTTGCCTCAGCCTGACTTGCCCCATTTTGGGACGCCCAAACGCCATTTTTCCCTACGCCGGCGCTGCCTGGTGTACGTGGTTTTTTTTCACGCACACCAGGCAGCGCCGGTCGACTAACGCCGGCTAACGTCATTCAATAAATACGGCGCCCGCATGGCGCTTCAGAATGGCGTTAGCCGGCGCTAATTTTTTTGGCGCAAAACTGCGTTAGCGCAGTTTTGCGTCAAAAAGTATAAATATGGCCCTCAATATCTTGGTAATTCTCAAACTAGACAAAAACCCCTTCATCATTATTAGTTACAGGCCTATTTCCTTAGTAAGTGTGGACGTGAAGATATTGTCTAAGGTACTGGTGTGCGACCTGCCAGTCTTTGGGTGGTCTTCCCTCCAATTTATTGCCTTCCTCCTCCATTTTTTCTGATGTCATTTTTACTGGAATTAGGACTGTTAGAAATGGGGTCTTTTGGTTGGCAGTCAGGTTACCCCATGTCAAAGCAAGGACCCTCACTCTAGTCAGGGTAAAGGAGAATCACCCTCAGCTAACCCCCGCTCATCCCTTTGGTAGCTTGGCACGAGCAGGCAGGCTTAACTTCAGAGTTCTAGGTATAAAGTATTTGTACCAACAAACACATTAACTTAATGAAAACACTACAAAATCACACAATACAGGTTTAGAAAAATAGGAAATATTTATCCAAACAAAACAAGACAAAAACGACAAAAATCCAACATAAGCAAGTCAAGTTATTAAATTTAAAAGCTAAAGAGTCTTAAATCCTTTTGTAAACAGGTAAAACACTGTTAGCATTGAAAAGTACCAGGGTAGCGTCGATAAAGGTAAGCGGTGCATCGATTTCAAACCTGCAAGTGAGACCGTGCGTCAATTCTCCTTCTCTGGTCGGGTCGGCATGCGTCGGTTTTCCTCTCCACAGGAGAGCGATGCATCGATCCGGGCGCACACGGGTCCGGGCACACATTGCGCCATTTTTCTGCACCCAGCAAAGTTTGCGGCGAAAATCCTGCCGCACAGTGATAGCAAAACTGCACTGTGTGGTTTGCGACATTACCCGCCTCCGTTAGCGATGCTGCGCATCGTTTCTCCTGCCCAGAGGGTCGATCTTTCAGCCACGTTGCAAGCACTACATTGATTTCAGCCGCGGAGCTGGTGGCCCGTCATTTCTTTAGCCACGTCTCAGAGGTTGCGCTGGAAATTTTCCCGCACAGCGATCAGTGCATGGATTTTCAATCTTGGTCGGCCAGCTTCACCTGTCAAGGCCCCAGGAACTGGATAGGGCACCACTTGACTGGGCAGGAGTATCAGCAGAGAGTCCAGGTGCTGGCAGGGAAGTCTTTGATGGCCGTGAGACTTCAACAACAGGAAGAAGCTCAGGACAACCCCTTGGAGATTTCTTTACAAGCAGGAATGCACAACAAAGTCCAGTCTTTGTCTCCTTTCACTAGGCAGAAGCAGCAACTGCAGGATAGCTCCACAAAGCACAGTCGCAGGCAAGGCAGCACTTCTCCTCAGCTCTTCAGCTGTTCTACAGGCAGAGGTTCCTCTTGATGTCCAGAAGTGATCTAAAGTTTGTGGTTTTGTGCGCCCTTCTTATACCTTTTTTGGCCTTTGAAGTAGGCTTACTTCAAAGGAAAGTCTCTCTTGTTTGTGAAATCCTGCCTTGCCCAGGCCAGGCCCCAGACACACACCATGGGGTTGGAGACTGCATTGTGTGACAGCAGGCACAGCCCTTTCAGGTGTAAGTGACGACTCCTCCCCTCCCTCCAAGGACAGATGGCTCATCAGGATATGCAGGCTACACCCCAGCTCCCTTTGTGTCACTGTCTAGAGAGAGGTGCAAACAGCCCAACTGTCAAACTGACCCAGACTGGGAATCCACAAACAGGCAGAGTCACAGAAAAGTGGCATTATCAAATACATAATCTTCACTAAAAAATGCATTTTTAAATTGTGAGCTCTGAGACCCGCTCTGAGACCCCAAACTACACATGTCTATCTGCTCCCAAAGGTAATCCATGCTTCAATCATAGTTAAAGGTAGCCCCCATGTTAACCTATGAGAGAGATAGGCCTTGCAACAGTGAAAAACAAATTTGGTAATGGGCTACCTAGGGCCTACCTTAGGGATGTAACATGATTAGACATGTAAGAATAGGGAAGGTTTAGGCCTGGCAAGTCGGTACACTTGCCAAGTCGAATTGGCAGTTAAAATCTGCACACACAGTCACTCCAGTGGCAGGTCTGAGCCATGTTTACAGGGCTACTAACGTGGTTGGCACAACCAGTGCTGCAGGCCCACTAGTAGCATTTGATTTACAGGCCCTGGGCACCTCTAGTGCACTGTACTAAGGACTTACCAGTAAATAAAATATGCCAATCATTGAAATCCAATCAACAATACAACTTACACAGAGAGCATATGCACTTTAGCAAAGGTTAGCAGTGGTAAAGTGCTCAGAGTTCTAAAGCGAATAGAACCAGGTCAGAGAAAATAGGAGGCAAAAGGAAAAAAGATTGGGGATGACCCTGCATAAGGAAAAAAGTCCATCAAGTATTATGTGCACTTAACCACTTCTAACCAGTTCTAAAGTGTGTGTGCTCGCTGCTTAAAATAGGGTATCATATGGCTTATTCCCAATTGATACATTTAATTTACATATAAGTCCCTAGTAAAGTGGCACTACGTATGTGCAGGGACTATAAATTAAATGGTACTAGTGAACCTGCAGCACTGATTGTGCCACCCACTTAAGTAGCCCTTTAAACATTCTCAAGGCTTCCATTGCAGAACATGTGTGTGCATTTGTAACCTGTCATGTTGACCTGACACACAAACATTTTAATACCTATAAGTCACCCATAAAGAAGGTCATGAACAATACTGGGGGAAGGATGCAGTGTATATAAAAGGAAGGATATGTACTCTTAAGTTTTAAATGTCCAGGTAGTCAAAAACTCCTACATTTGTTTTTCACAACTGTAAGGCCGATCTCTTCCATAGGATAACATTGGAGTTGCCTTATTACATTTTATGAGTGCCATTTCCAAATTAGGAAAGGTAAACCCTTCACACTTGGTGTCTCTGAACTCACAATTTAAAATCCTAGCTTATGGTGAAGTTGGATTTTAATTTTAATTCTGAAAATGACCCTTTTAGAAAGTTTGCATTTTCTTGCCTTAGTCATTTGGTGCTTGCATTCTGTCTCTGATCACACGGCTGGGTGTAGATGGCAGTTGGGCTTTGTGTATTCCTCCTATATAGCCATACACAATGGGAGCTTAGGTGTGACTGATAGGACCATCTCGAGCAGCATGGGCGAGAGGAGCTGGGTTCAGCCTCACTTACACCTGAATAGGCTGTTTCCTGTCTCCGAACAATGGGCTTAGTAACCCTACATTGTCACTTCAGCCAACATGGAGCCAGGGCATGGGAGGCAGGGAATTCCTTGCACTTCAAAGACTCTGTCTAGAGGCTTATCCCACCTTCCAGAACCAGGGCACTGGTGTATAAAAGAAAGACCTCAGACGCCACCATGCTTCAGTACATTTCTGGACCTGTGGATAGTCTGCCAGAAAGAAGGACTGCTGTGATGCATAAAGGTCTGCCCCTTTGCTGGACTACTACTCTGAAGGCCCTTCTGCCTTGCTGTTCTGACCTGATGCCTACTTCTCTCTTGCCTGGTGAAGAACTGTACCTGCAACTACCTCTTGACCTTTTTCTATGTAAAAAGGACTTGTGGCACAAAACTTGAGAAGTTAAACCTTCAGTTGCACTAATCTGGAATTGTATGTTGTCACGATCCATCATGGTCCAGAAATTTTCAGATAGAGCTTGATGCTTTTAATTGTTGCCTATTCTTTAAAATACCACAACTCTGCTTCTACAGACTGGATGTTTGTAGCTTTGTTTATTATATTCTGCTCTTTTTTCTGATGGTGTGGGATACTTTTTGTTTAGTGTTTTCACTGTTTTACTGCTTGAAGTGCTGAAAAATATTTTACTCATTGCCTCTAAGTTAAGTCTGGCTGCTCTGTGCCAGAGGATTGAGCACTGGTTAATTTGGGTTTTGCTTGTGCCTTACCCTGACTAGGATTGTGGTTGCTGCTTGACCAGGGCTCCCATTCTAGTCAACTAGTAACCCACAGCCTCATTTACGAGGCCCTAGCAGTACACTGCCCAACTGTGCGTCAATTTGTTTTGATGAACTACTGGCGCAGTGTGCTGGGTCATATTTACAAGGCTATGGAAAGCCCCCTTGCATGGCTCTTCATGGCCTTGTAAATATGGACCCCTTTAATGGATAACACTGCGTGAAAGCAGCATTCCATGGGTGTTGCTGTGGGTGGTACCATGTAACATCCATGGAATCCAATGCAATCTGAGGCTTTCCCAGAATTACAAGCCTGAGAATGCATCAGATTACTACCAGTCCTTAGTGGTGACATTAAAGTTGTGCAACGGGGATAAATAACATTATTTCTCCCTGTTTTTTCCTCTGTGTGGTGCATTCTGCAGTAAACTTAGAAAGAGGAATACACCATTAATGATTATGTGCAAGAAGATATCACTTCCTGCAGATAAACAATTATGCCTGCAATGTAGGCGCCCTTCCACCATATTGCAAGGGCGCCTCCATTGGGGCTAGGCAGCAATTTATGTGTCAGCGCAGGGGACAAGGACAGGAATGTGCTGTATCTTATAGATTCAGCATGTTAGAAATGGGGTCTTTGGTTGGCAGTCAGGTTACCCTCTGTCCAAAGCAAGGACCCTCACTCTAGTCAGGGTAAATCACACACAATCCAAATTATCCTGTGCCAACCCTCTGGTAGCTTGGCACTGAGCAGTCAGGCTTTACTTAGAATGCAATGTGTAAAGTATGTGTGCAATAAATCATACAATAACACAATATAGCACCACAAAAATACACCACACAGTGTTTAGAAAAATATATCATATTTATCTGAATATTTGTAGGTCAAAACGATAAAAGATGCAATAAGAAAATGTAAAAATATCACTGGAAAGTGATATAAAGTGTCTTAAGTTTTTTTAAAAGCAAACAAAGTCTCTTTCAAGCACAAAGTACCTGGTTGGAGTGAAAAATGTACGCAAAGGGCTGCAGAGGAGGAGATGCGTGGAAAATGGTGTGTGCATCGGTTTCGCCCCTTCACACACAGACTTGCGTTGTTATTTTTCATGCGGGGAAGACGTTGCGTCAATTCCGTTGCGCGGACGGGTCTCCTCTTCAGGTCGTGGGGTTTTCAGATGCCCCGGGATCTGTGTGTTGAATCCTGGGCTTGTTGACCATCTCTGCGTCGGTCCAGTGGGCGATGCAGGGAAATTTCTCCCTCACGGCAGGCGCTGCATCGATTTCCCCTCTGGAAGTCGGGCGGCGTTGTCCCAGGTGGGCCATGCATCGAAGTTCCGGTCGCACCGTAGGCGCCGCGTCAATCTTTTCCTCGTGAAGTCGAGCGGCGTCGTTCTGGTTCGGCGAGCGGTGAATTTTTCACTGCGCCACAAACTGTGCGCCAAATTTTTCGCCGCACAAGGAGTCCAGTTGCAAGAGAGAAGTCTTTTTGGTCCTGAGACTTCAGGAAACAGGAGGCAAGCTCTTTCCAAGCCCTTGGAGAGCACTTCTGCAGCAAAGCAAGAGAGCAGCAAGTCAGCAGGGCAACAGCAAGGCAGCAGTCCTCTGTAGAAAGCAGTCAGGTGAGTCCTTAAGGCAGCCAGGCAGTTCCTCTTGTCAGGGTGCAGGTTCTAGTTCAGGTTTCTTCTCCAGGAAGTGTCTGGGGTCGTAGGGCAGAGGCCCTGTTTTATACCCAAATGTGCCTTTGAAGTGGGGGAGACTTCAAAGAGTGGCTTAGAAGTGCACCAGGTCCCCTTTCAGTTCAATCCTGTCTGCCAGGGTCCCAGTAGGGGGTGTGGCAGTCCTTTGTGTGAGAGCAGGCCCTCCACCCTCCCAGCCCAGGAAGACCCATTCAAAATGCAGATGTATGCAACTGAGGCTGAGTACCCTGTGTTTGGGGTGTGTCTGAGGGAATGCACAAGGAGCTGTCAACTAAACCCAGCCAGACGTGGATTGTAAGGCACTGAAAGATTTGCCTTTTTACCCACACAGCACCCTGCTCTAGGGGCTACCTAGGGCACACATTAGAGGTGATTTATATGTAGAAAAAGGGGAGTTTTAGGCTTGGCAAGTACTTTTAAATGCCAAGTCGAGGTGACAGTGAAATGGCAGGCCTGAGACAAGGTAAAGGGGCTACTAAAGTGGGTGGCACAACCAGTGCAACCAGTGCTGCAGGCCCACTAATAGCATTTAATCTACAGGCCCTGGGCACATATAGTGCACTCTACTAGGGACTTATAAGTAAATCAATTAGTCTAATTTGGTGTGATCCAAGGTTACCATGTTTAAAGGGAGAGAGCATATGCACTTTAGCACTGGTTAGCAGTGGTAAAGTGCTCAGAGTCTAAAAACCAGCAAAAACAGTGTCCAAAAAGTTAGGGGTGACCACCCTAAGGCTGTCAGGTCTAACACAGCGCATTCCTGTCCTTTTGTTTTGATGCAGGGTGGTGCAGCAAAAAGGCTTGCGGCGCTGTGCCAAAACTTAATAAATGAGACCTGCAATTTAAAACAAATTGTGAATAGACTGAAGGTGGTTTTGCAGTTCCTGATACACCCTGACCAGGAGACTTTGTACCACACAGTTCCTTGGTTACCCACTTGAGATCACTGTTGCATATCTTGTGACAAGTACATGATGATGAGGATAAAAAGGTGGTGATCATTAGGGACGCTGACATCAAATTGGAATGGATTGAATGGAGATGCCCACTCAGAGTACCGGCACTCATGAGTTTAGGACAGGAATACTTGTTGAAAATCAAATGGAAACACTTCTATCTCACAGCAGCAATGTTGTACAATGAGTATGCATCACATTCTTTTGATAAATGTACGCGAATGAGGCAAAATGTGCACTGGCCCCACTACTATTCATCCTCGTTCTAGAACCATTGGCAATTACTATTAGGAAAGGCATAAATAATAAATGCATTAGCACTTCAGTGGCTGAACCCAAGGTACAATTTTATGCGGAAAATATTATCCTAACCTTATCATACCCTGCAAACTCCTGTACATACCATACAGAACTTATTACAAGATTTATTTTGTTTGCCTGGATACCGTATCAATTGGGAATAATGTGAAGCCTTGCCATTGCCTAGGTGTCCTATGGTAGCCTACCCTGGTCTGCACCACCTCCATAGAAAAAAAGGAAAAATTAAAAATATGTGTCGATACTTTTAAAATCTGGTATTGAAATATGGCGTAAGAAAACATGTGCCCTTTATTTAGACACAATACAACATGATATAACAAGATAGTCTGCCTATCACGTATCTCTCGTGAGAAGTGCTCTAATTATGAAAGTGAACGTAGCACCTTGCCTTAGCTATGTCTTTGTGATGCTGCTTCTAAAAATCCCCAGGAAAATGCCACAAGAGATACCCACAACGATAAAGATGTTTGTGTGGGGAGGAACGAGGTCCTGGTAAAAAAGAGAGAATAGAAAAACTACATGCGCCCATGGAATTTGGGGGACTTAGACTGCTAGTTTTTGGGTCATACTCATTATCCTTTCAAACAGAGCACACTTGTTTTATGCATTATACCATAGAAAGGCTATAGTGGATTAAGATAGAAAATACATTTCTGAGCAGCATAAGTGGCATCAGAACCTTATATACAAAAGACGAGAAAGGGTTAGTTTGCAACTACCTCACACTGAGTACTGAATGCTATGTCTTTTGCCTAGCAAAAGGTGCACCATCTGGTGTACCCGGATAGCTTGTTTTATTAAGAGGCACCACTTTGTAACAATGGGCAGTTGTGTATTGGGGACAAAGAACCTTATTGGCCAGATTTCCTCATGAGAGGGATTCATTCAATAGCATAACTTTGCATTGCAGAAGAGGTGAACTAATTTGAGGAAGCAAGCACTGACTCTGGACTGTGTACAGTAAACCAATAGTGATACGGACAGCTCTCACAATGTTTTAATAAGGCAGAGAAAACCAACACAACAAGCTATCAACATCTACACTGTTGGCATATTTGACTGAAAATGGGGGACCTGCAAAGGTGTTGTCTAAGCCCTCTCCAAAGCAATAATGAATGAGAGTTTTTCATGTCCACAATCATCACATCCTAAGGTCTGCTGGCCACATAGACTGTGGATGGGTTACACAGATGATGACTCAGATTAATTCTTTCAGACACATGACAAAAGTCTGAGAGAAGCTAGGCTAAACTAAGCTATGATAAGATTCGGCACCAGTGGCACTGTTCCCCATGAAGACTGTAGCTGGGATCTGTAGTCGTTTTGAGAATGTTACAGGTTACAAGCATGCTAGGGGCATGTTTAGAGGATGACGAAAGGGGTCTTTAATGTTTCTAAAGAGTTTGCATACACTACAGCGCTACTGCATGACGTAACAATGCTCCCTGAGGTCTCTCCACAAAGTGGGAGATGGTGTACGCAACAGCGACAGCCATGGACAAGCTTTATATCTTCCGGTTCAGGAGGACCTTTGGCAGTCACGAAGTAGAGATATGGATGCAAGAAATATTTCATGTAGTCTTGTATGAAAATATAATATATCAATTAAATTTTCAGCTGCACAAACTTAACAGCTGAATAGTTTTCTGGAAAAAGCAACAGATTGAAGGGCTGAAAGTATGAAGGATATAATCAATGCATCCATCGGGTACTGTGTAGTTAGAGGGTGTGTGTGTATCATAAAAGAACTACTGTGCAGACATATATCCCTGAAGTGCCTTGTTATGACCTGTTAAATTAGGTATGTATATTTGACCACTTCTATGGGATACAGAGATCTTAACTCCTAATTCATCCACTCTTATTGTTGAAACATTATGATATTGCGTTATGGAGGAGGGAATGTAGAAAATAGGGTATGATTAGGATTGGACAGGGGTAGAAATAGGGAAAGGGGAGTTAACAGGTATGATGGGCTATTTAGAAGCATATGTATGATGCACTGCAACTGTCACATAGACATGTTACTGCAGTCCTTGGTTGTCATTTGAGATGTTCTCTATATTAAAGCCTGGTTGAAAGTTCTATGTGCTCCTTTCCGGCCTATGCCTATCATACTTCTTGAACCCATGAGTGAGCCAGGAGGATTAAGTAAGGGAGTAAGTCACAGCAAAATTGTTGTGATATATGTCAAAATGTACTTCGTGTCAGTTTCCTTTCCTCTTTTGGATAAACAGGAGTATAAAATTCTAAACTGATTGAGTGATGCATGGCACATTTAACAACCATAGATTTCGAAAGTGTTTCTATCATCTTCACAAAAAATATTGATAAATCAGTGATATCGAGTACTGCAAAAGTCAACTCTATCAATAAGTTTTTCTCCTGCCAGAGCTTGATTTGTCATGTTGCAATTAAATCCGCACATATACATTCAAATGAAGATACGTACATAGACCACATACACAGTAGTACCACATACCCAAACTTATCTTCCGAGTCACATGGACGCTCTTTTACAGAAACTGTCATTCACGTTTTAGAAGATTCCTTAAACTGTATCGCCTCTGCAAAACTGAAAGCTTGTTATAGAGTTGCAATCTGTTGCTGTTTCCTTGCATCTCACTCTGGAAACTCCATTGCATATTCATTAGTTATGCTCCAATTCCACCCTCCAAACTAAGGGAGCACGGTATGCACAATATGTTATGTTAATGTTATGTTAATTGAACTTATAAAGCGCTTAACTACCCAAAGGCCTTGCAGCGCTAAAAGGACAACAACAAAAGCTGTAAGGAGGGGACAGTAAGGCCTAAAAAACCCAGGTTTTGACTGCCTTTCGGAAATCAAGTTCATGGCTAATTAGTCGGATGCTGAGGGGAAGGGAATTCCACAGTTTGGACCGAAAGTATCCCATTGCAGCGCTGCCGCATCTGCCTTTTTTTAATTTTAGGTAGTAAAGCCAATGCTGTTGAAGCGGATCTGAGGACTCTGGTGGGCTTACAAAAAGTAGCCAAGGTTTTTAACAAATGAGGTCCCCTTTATTATGTAGTGATCTATGGATGAAGCATAAGGTTTTAAATTTTATACGTTGCTCCACAGGAAGCCAGTGGAGAGAGGCGAAGGCCGGTTTTGCCGAGGTATGCCTTCGGATGTCTAGTAAGAAGTGTGCCGCGGCATTCTGGACCACCTGTAATTTCCTAATCAAATATTTGGGGGAACGAAGAAACAGACTATTGCCATAGTCAAGTTTTGACATGATAATTGCCTGAAGCGTAAGCCTTTTCGCAAGAGGAGGGAATATTCCGAATACCTTTCTTAAAAGTCTTAGTGATCCAAAGGAGGCGGCCAAGATTTTTTGGGCATGATGTTCTAGGGTTAGTTGGTAATATAACCAGATTCCTAGACTTAATGTATTTCTTGGGGGGGAGGCAGCTCTCCCAAAAAGGAAGGAAGAAGGGGATTGTTAACTGGATCCGAGTGATGGCCTAAGATCATTATTTCTGTTTTGTCCCCATCGAGCTGGTGCATACTATTTGTCATCCAACCTGATACTGCCCGTAAACATGAAGACAGTGAGGATCCTATTGACCCTCCATTCGTGGAGAATGAGACCACTAGCTGGGTGTCATCTGCATAGGAAACCAGTGAAAGTCCAAAAGACTCCACCAGCTCCGCCAGGGGGGCTATGTATATATTAAATAGCCTAGGGCTAAGTGACGATCCCTGTGGCACCCCGCAGCTCCAGTTGAACCTATCAGAATAATATGATCGGTCCAAAACCTGGAATGTCCTGTCCTCAAGAAACGAAATAAGCCAACTGAGTGCTAAGCCTTTAATTCCAATATCCCTCATCCTATGGGCAAGCAGATGGTGATCCACTGTGTCGAACGCAGTACTCAAGTCAAGGAGTCATCTGACCCTGATCCATCCGCTTTGGAGGATGGAGGATATTGTTACCTTCCAAGAACATGGATAATTGAGAGTTGATGTATTTATCTAATAATTTAGCCATTACGGGAAGTAAGGATATGGGCCTATAGCTTTTAAGATCCGAGGCCTCCAAGTCCACAATAACGATATACTGGTATGCGGCATTAAATAATTATCAGTGACTGAGATTTATTCAAATGTTCCATCCATCAATTTTTGTATATGTTACAAATTCAACCTGTAGCTGGCAAATCAATGCAAGCTTAAAGTAGAATGGAGCACTGCCTAAGCACACATAGACTGGTACTTATCACATGATTTTTCATTATTTGAATAGTTTTCATACCTTTGTGAATTATTTATTATAACCACCACCTGATCATACTAAACATACAAATATATATTTATAGTTTGTAAATATATTTCTAAATCCATGTGCTAGATTTTGAAAGTTGCATATGTAACAGAATCTGATGTATTATTCTAATGGAAAATGATAAACCTTTTCAAATAATTACTTTGAAGTACATAAATATAAATTCATTGTTTTCGATATCTATGTTTTCTTAAGTTGCAATACAATATTCTGTATCATTTTCAGTTTTTGGGATACATAGCTAAGATTTCAGGGATGGTTCTCTTTGAATGAGGAATTCAGTAAGAACCCCAGCCCTATATTTAAGAAAAATTACACACAACTGCTCTAGTGCAGTCGTGAATCATTTTTCTTAACGCGATCTAACGCCATTCCCTAACACCATCCATGTGCTATATTTAAGAAATGACGCATGATGGCGCTAAAGAATGGCTAGCGTCTCGAAAAAAGAAGGTAGCCGGTGATGGATGAAATTAGGGGAACTGGTACTAGTGGGTCAAAAATGATGGCAGGCTGATTAGTGGCAAAATATCTGCCACTAGTCAGCCTAGCATCATTTTTGACGCACAAGCAGACAAAAGATGACTCCTGTGTAAGTACAGACAGGAGTCATTATCACTACCCCAATGCCCACCACAAGGGACCTGTATCCCTAGGGTAAGCCAAACATACCCAGTGCCAGGCAGGGGGGCCCATATAAGTGGCACGCAGTGGCACACCACACTTAGGCATGTACACTTACCTGCAACTTACCTTGGATGGGCTTCCTCCTCCTGTAGTGTCCCTGTGGTGTGGGTGGTGGTGATGCTGGGAGTTGGGGTGGGCATCTTTGTGCCCATTCCATGGTGTTTCCAAATGGAAATGGGCCTACCAGCACATTAACGCCTGGTCTGACCTGGCGTTAAATAATGACGCTAATTAGGCATAGACTCATTACTCAGGCCTGCCTCCTTGTTGCATGTAATTTCAGCTTCAGGAGTTAAATATGGAGTTGGGGGCTAGCGTCATTTTTAGGAAGGAAACGCCTACCTTGATTCTCTTTGACGCAAGATGGGTTGGCGCTTCCTAAAAATGGCATTAACTCCAATATTTTGCGCTAGACGGGTCTAGTGTCAAAATATAATTATGGAATTAAGTTACTGCTACTTTAGCGTCAAAATAAATTATGCTAATGAGACACTAACTTTCCCTAATTATGGGCATCAGTGTCATTAGAGAGGACGGGGTGTCAGAGCCCACAAAATGGCACTATATGTAAGTGTTTACTGCTCCCAGATCACCAGATTGTAGTAGAACTCCTTAACTGGCACAAGTCAGTCTTCTAGGAATGATTGGCTGAAAAAGCATCTACCTCTCCTGCTATGCCAGCTGTAGTTTTCTGCATCTTGGGTGTGCACTTATAGTAATTGCTGGAAAGATAGAATCTCTGCATATCTCTACACAATCTGAGCAACAGCATTTTTAAACCCCCTTATATTATACAGATTCTAATATAATTTAAGCAAAAAAATACTAATTGCTTTTTGGTGTGTTTTATTCACAGTACAGATTCTGCTATTGGCGTGACTATGTATATGAAGGAATGTAATATCCTCTGCCATACATAAAAAGGACAGTGCAGGTCACATCAGAGTTCTATGACCTTGTGAAAGAATTCCTCAGTGACTTGCAACAATCTTATCATAAACAGGAAGGGAAACTTTTTCGCATATTTATTCTGTAGATTACTTTAGACATGTCAACAAATGCTTTTTTATTTCGAGCCATATGCAGCCAGTCCCTATAATGTTCTTGTGAAAATATTACTATTGCCTAAGGAGGTAAAATAGAACTGCTCCAGCTCTCCAAAAATTTTAGACTAGTCGTCCCCAAACTGTAACCAGACAGGCATCTTAAATTAGCACTTGCATTGCTCGGTTTATACATGGATCAGAAGACAAAAGCATACATGTTATTGACTTGGGTTGATCTGTCAATGGTCAGGGGATCTTTTATTTTTAATAATGTAATTGCTCAGTTCAAGGTGCTCTGTGGAGGTCCTTAAAGACACCCAGGACACCATTGCAACTGAAACACCAGAAGCATTCTTAAACTACCAGAACATGCTGTCATTCAACACACACAAAATGGACATTGTCTAAGCAACTATACAAGTAATTTGGTACGATTTTGAAACAAACACCGATCTGGAAATTCGAGATCAATTGAAATCCATTGATTCTAGTGTGAAGGACCTTCTGAACAGTTCATTGAAAGGCCCCCAGTGTCAGGTTCAGAGGAGCTGTGATGTGTGGCTGCCTTGCCAGGTACTTTTAAACCATAATACCAGAGTCCATCTTGCTCAGTGTCTTCTTAAGCTATAATACTCACCTTTTCATTGTCTTCTCAAGACTTAAGAAAGACTTCTTCACTTTTCCACAAATGGATGCATGTATTAATGTCATGCTGGTTTGTTCTTCAAACTAAACTAGCCAGGAATCATCCCATTGGCAATATCACTGCAAGATAGACTGCCCCCCTTTGCAGTAGATTCAGTGCATAGGTTACAGGACAAACAAGAGATGGTAAATTAACAGCGTTTCACCCATGATGACTGCTCCTTGGTCTGTGGCCTGACATCTAACACGAGAATGAGAGACATATTAGTGAAAGGGGATCATATTTATGTCTTGACATTATGAGGTATATTGACAAGAGATCAGGGTGTAATATTCAAATGCAAGAAACTGCGGGGGATAAAAGGTGCTAAAACATGGCAGATTAGAGAACAGGAAAGTTACATAAATTCGTGACATAGGTTTTCCTATCTGAACACAGTTTGTACCCAACAAACGTTTGTAGCCAATCCCTATCTAAAGTAGGATGCAAAGTTCAAACACTACATCATAACTACAATGTTCTGAAACCGTACATAGGTTCATATGTAAGTAAATAAATGACAAATCTAGAGCAGTGGTAAAAAACGTTTTGAACTAATTTACTAATAACCAAGAAGGGTAGGGGCAGTTCAATAAAATATACTGTGAAGAGTGGAATAGTTTACTTCTATACACATTTTCTATCCTGCAGACTAGGCCAAAGTCTGCTTGTTTTGGGAAACAGTAGGAGAAAGCTCTGAGATCTAGGAATCATCTAATATTGTCTCAGACTGATAAACAATGTGGTTTGAAAATACTGAGTCAGTTTGTTAGCTGCTTAGTAAAATGCACAAACAAATACATCTATTTTCTTTCTGTACGTTTTAGCTACATATATTTCTTCAAATATACAATAGCTCAACAAAAAGACCCAGAGTTGCATGGAGTTCCATGCGAATTGTATATGCACTATGTCTGCCTTACAAGTAACAGACTGATATTTTACTTCATGTTTGACAGCAGCATATGTTTACAATGTTTATATCATAAGGGCTGTTTTAGTTAAAAATTGTGCTATGTGATTATAATGTTACTGAAGTCTTAAAAATGTTGTAGGAAGGAAAGTTCAATATCTTTTCTCAAGCCACAATTACGATATGTACATTATTGCCTTTCCTGGGATAGTTGCTTAGACAAATAGCTATTGAAAATGAACATCTGGGAAATGTCCAGCTCATGCCTACTAAATCTTTTAGCTTTACAAGTGACAGGAAATATAGTTGTCATTAACCTTTTCAGTTCTGAGAACCTGACCTCAAAGGTATTTATCACCCTACTCTGACAAATGCATGCTCTTAGGAAGTCTGATGTAGATTCACTAGCTGTTGGAACCAGAAGGCTCTTAGCTGGTTTCTATCACAATCAAATGTGCAATGTGTGTGGTCTATTTGGAGGGAAAAGTATTCTTTTGAACAATGTTTATTTTTGGATGAGTATTTTTGCATTTAGCTTTTTTCAGCTTGCAACATATAACTGAGAACAATCTGAGGATTTGTTTAGCTGGATATTAATTCTGAAATTGATGTGTTTATGACGTTTTGCTGCAAATTGCACATTTTTGGTGTGGGAATTATTTTAGCATTGATTAGATGGGCATAGTCGACTTGGTATTTAAATGGTCACACACAACCAAATGTTGATGCTCAAAACTAGAAACAGCACAATTGCTATTGCGACTTTTGAAGAAAAAACAATACCTTTAATTAGGAGACCAACCACATAAACTCTACTCTTTTAAAGCACTTCTTCATTGGTTTGAATTGAGCAAAGTCCTACTATGGCCTCCCTGTGCAATGGACTTTTACCAAATTGTAAGAACCTCTTTGCACGCAGGTGACATTTCACTTTCTGGAGCTATGGCATGGGGATGCTGGTGTAAGGTATCTGGTGACCAAGGTGAACTTTGGGTAAACTGGACAATCAGACCTTCTAGTGATTGGGTTTCTCTGTAAAAACATCTGTAAATCTTTTCACTCAGTGGGCACCTTTTATTGGGGACATGTCACGTTTCTTCCTCAGTGAAATTTGCTTTAAATGTCTGTAATGTCAACTGAAAGAAATAGGGTGTGCAAAGGTAACTGGGGTTCGCTCCTTCCTTCAAAATTATTAAAACCTTTGTGCTGAGGTTCCCAAATAAATAATCTTGGTGCACTACTGCTCTCGGCTAAGGTAACCATCTTTGATACAGGTGGTCTTAGTGCAGAATTGTACTATCCATTTCTTTAATTTCAAAGAAAAGTAATAGGGAATTCTATTTAAAAAGACATATTTCATCATGGCATTTGACATTTGAACAGTGTAGCTAAATGGTTAATCTTTTTGAGTTCACAGAGGTAATTTTACATTTATTCAGCCAATAAAACTTTTTCTTTGTTGTTTTTTAATCTCTATTCCTGACTTTGCTTGCTGTTTATCAGTAGTATTTCTTAAGCATTTGCCTGCTTTTCTGAAGTTTTATTTTATTTTTCACAATAAATTGTAACTTTTTACTTACCTTTCACATGGACATTACTCCATTAATGTGATAATTGCTGTACATGCGCACTACCTTCATCCACTTATAGTAGGTTTGTCTTGGAACTCAGGTTAACTGCTAAATGTGAGCAAGGCTAGCCATAATTATAACCTATATGCCACTCTTTACTGGACTGTTGATAGTTTCTTTAGAGGCCAGTTTACTACAATGAGATTTCTGTCTTCCATTCCAGATCAATACCAAAACATAGTTGGGAACATCAAAACTACATAAATAATTTTTGGAATGCACATGTGTCTCTCTTTTGATACTTTGAAACTATGCCCATAGAGTACAATCATGCAGTATTGGTGTCTGGTGTGGACACAGGAAAATAAATTTAAATTAAATATAGTTAACAAAGTTCATTTTAGATTTTTCTCTATTTCACTCACATGGGCTCCATTTTTTCAAAGAGAAAAACATGTATGTATTCGGAATCCTGCTTTTGCTTTCCACATATTTATAAGATTTGTTATGCATTCATATGCATGGGTGGGCTCCACATTTATAGGGACAAGAAAATTTGCCATAATGAAAATTGGTATCAGGTCATTCACAATTTGTGTTTTCTGTTGATCTATAGAGTGTATCTATTGGGCTTTTTTTTAGTTTTTATTATTATTTGTGGAGTGGAACCCAGGCCAACTATCCATGTTTTAAATTAATGCCTTTTCTTAATACAAATTGTAAATCCCTCTTGCCACGAAATAGTGATGCACTACTATTAGTGGGTTCTGACCCCCTATAGTACACTTGCTACTGTTGCTGCTGACCTGGTTCTGTCACTGCAGCTGGGTTGTCTGAGCACTTTTTGAACTCCTCATGCCTTGTAAAGACAAGAGTGGGAACCGAGTTGTGTTTGATTCATGAATATGTAATTAGGAGATGGTCATGAATGCTATATGCACTCAGAATAGCTTCCTGTGCGGTCTCCTTGTTTCCCAGCCTTAATCATTGTAATCATGTTTTTTATCAAGCACGCACATAGTACTTATTTTATCATATCTTCTGCCATAATGCATTCTTTTTAAATAACATGACCCATTTAATTTTCTCTGTATTTTATCTAATTGGAAGATTGTATGTTTCTTTGAGGCTTAAGAATGTTAGTCTGGTCAAGTAACATTAATCAAGATATGCATGACTGGTAGTCTTCTGATCAGCTCTGCATATAGTACCTAGCTTTAAAGGTCATCACCTTCTGCAGGTTGTTCATGTTGTTTTTCTATTGGCTTTGTGGTTATTTAAATTAGGAATACTTTAAATGTAATGTTAGTTCATTGTTTAGTATTAATTATTTTTAAACGCGTAATTAGTTATGTAATTGTTTAATTGTTATATTCTCTTTTGAATTTTAAATTGTGTTGTACTTTTTTTTGTTTCATTATTAGTACTAGTAAGTTATACTTTAGAATGGGCTGTATGGTTTGAGGGGTATGGGGAAGGAAGTTATTTAAATTATAAATAATTACAAAATAATGTTAATTTGTTTCCAATTGTAAATTAAATATTTTTGTATTTGTTGTTAGAAATGGGGTCTTTGGTTGGCAGTCAGGTTACCCCCTGTCCAAGCAAGGATCCTCACTCTAGTCAAGGTAAAGGAGAATCACCTTCAGTTAACCCACACTCACCCCCTTGGTAGCTTGGCATGAGCAGGCAGGTTTAACTTCAGAAGCAATGTGTAAAGTATTTGTACCAACACACACAGTAATACAGTGAAAACACTACAAAATGGACACAACACCAATTTAGAAAAGTAGATAATATTTATCTAAATCAAACAAGACAAAAATGACAAAAATCCAACATACACAAGTTAAAAGATGAATTTTAAAAAGAATAAGAGTCTTAATTCTTAGAAAACAGTGAAAACGCTGTTGCTACACAAAGTACCAGGTTAACGTAACAAATAAAGCCGCATAGGCAGCGTGCATTGGAAAAGTCAGCGATACGTCCATTCCTTACTTGCAAGTGAGGCCGTGGGTCGTTTCCCTCTCCGGTTGGGTCGGTGATGCATTGTTGTTCTCCTTCGCAAGAGAACGATGCCTTGATTTCCAGATGGGCACTTCTGGTCCGGACAGGCTTTGCATCGATTTTTCACACCCAGAGCTGTTGTGTTGAAATCCTGTCGAACGCTGTCAAGAAACCGCACTGCATGCAGTTTGCTTCATTATCAGCAGCCTCTAGCGGGTGTTGCGCATTGTTTCTCCAGTTGCGTTGCATCGGTCTTACAGCCGCAGAGCAGGTGGAGCGTCGATTTCAGCCGTGAGGCCAGTTGTGCATCATTTATCACGTTGCAGGTGGTGTGTCGAAGATTTCCCCACATGGCGGTCTGTGCATGGATTTTAGTCCTTTTCCAATAGCTTCACCTTTCAAGGGCCCAGAGACAGGATGGGCACCAATCGGCAGGGCAGGAGTCTCACCCAAGAGTCCAGGTGCTGGCAGAGGATGTCTTTGATGGCCCTGAGACTTCAACAACAGGAGGCAAGCTCAACTCAAGCCCTTAGAGATTCTTCTCAAACAGGCATGCACAACAATGTCCAGTCCTTGTCCCCTTTCACAGGCAGAAGCAGCAACTGTAGGATAGCCCAACAAAGCACAGTCATAGGCAAGGGCAGCACTTCTCCTCAGTTCTTCAGCTCTTCTTTTTGGCAGAGGTTCCTCTTGGTTCCAGAAGTGATCCAATTTTTAAGGGTTATGGGTCCAATACTTATACCCCTTTTGGCCTTTGAAGTAGGCCTCCTTCAAAGGAAAGTCTCTGTTGTTCTTAAGATCCTGCCTTGCCCAGGCCTTGCCCTGGACATACACCAGGGGGTTGGAGACTGCATTGTGAGAGCGCAGGCACAGGCCATTCAGGTGTAAGTGATCACTTCTCCCTCCACTCTAGCACAGATGGCTCATCAGGATATACAAGCTACACCACAGCTCCCTTTATGTCACTGTCTAGAGGGGATTTACAAATAGCCCAACTGTCAAACTGACCCAGACAGGCAATCCACAAAAAGGCAGAGTCACATAATAGTTTAACCAAGAAAATGCCTACTTTCTAAAAGTGGCATTTTCAAACTAACAATCTAAAAACCTAATTCACTAAAAGATGTATTTTCAAATTGTGAGTTCAGAGACCCTAACCTCCAAATTTCTATTTGCTCTCAAAGGGAATCTGCACTTTAAAGTTTTTGAAAGGCAGCCCCCATGCTAACCTATGGGAGAGTTAGGCCCTGCAATGGTGAAGACTACATTTAGCATTATTTCACTGTTAGAACATGTAACACACCGCAGTACATGTCCCACCTTTCACATATACTGCACCCTGCTCATGGGGCTACCTTGTGCCTACCTTAGGTTGGCTTTACTTGTATAAAAAGAAAAGGATTAGGCCTGGCAAGTGGGAACACTTGCCAAGTCGAATTTTGCAGTTGAAAACTGCACACACAGACACTGCAGTGGCAGGTCTGAGCCATGTTTACAGAGCTATTAGTGTGGGTGGCACAACCAGTGCTGCAGGCCCACTAGTGGCATTTGATTACAGGCCCTGGGAACCTCTAGTGCACTTTACTAGGGACTTATTAGTAAATCAAATATGCAAGTCATGGATAAGCCAATTACACATACATTTTACATGGAGCACTTGCAATTTAGCACTGGTTAGCAGTGGTAAAATGACCAGAGTATCAAAAACAGCAAAAACAGAGTCCAGCACACATCAACAACCTGGGAGACAGAGGCAAAAAGCATGCCAAGGATGCTAAGTCTAACATTTGTTAACTATGTACATAGTTTCATCATACTTTCATTGTCATTTATTTCAGTTTAGTAAATTTAAACCCTTTGACATGCAAAACTTTTGCCACTGTTGCTCAGACTGGAGTTGGAATCACAAATCCAACCCGTCTGAAGTCCCTACTGTTGGTTCAACTGGAATGGTAAGTGTGGATTTAATCCATTTTATGTCCAACACTTCCCCAACTGTTGATTACACTAGAGTGAAAAAATAAATGCAATCCTACTGAAATCATAACACTTTCACTCCTGTTGCTTAGATGCAAATTGTTATAGTGGGTCTAACCTCCATGAAGCCCAACAATTGACCTACTGTTTGTCAGACTGAAGTGAGAATAGTAATGTAACCCCTCCAAAATCCAACACTTTCCCTACTGTTGACTAAACTGGAGTGGGGATAGTAAATCTAATCTTTCCAGATTGGTGACATAGGATGTAATCTATTATTTTTTGTTTCCAATTAATATTGTTTGCTTTTTATGGCTATATTATTTTAGTATATATGTATTTTGGGGTTGTAATATTTTACTGTTTTATATATTGGTGAAATTAAATATTAGAATCAAATTGTTTATATGTTGATGTTGTTCATTATAGATCTAATGTGTGTGTGTGTGTGTGAGTGTGTGTATACATATAGATAAAAATATACCTATATATATATATATATACACACACACAGACACTAATGCATTTTAAACCACTAAATGTAATTGTTTAAATATTTAAAATTAGTATATTTTAAAACAAATTGTTTTCATTTGATCAATCATTTCATACTATTTATACACATATATTTATTCATGTATTTATTTTTATGTAAACACTTTTATACATATATGTGTGTTTATATGAATACATATGTACATATAGTATTAAACAATTACTGGAATGTATTTACTTTAAGGTATATTAATTTTATGTGTTATACTATCTACTATTTTAAATTGTATAAAAATTTGAAAAAAAGATTTTGCTTGTTTTGATTATGTTCATTATTGGATTACTATTAGTCAGTTTTGTCGTTTTCATTACGGGGATGGAAACATGATATTATTTTAAACAATATTTAAACACAATAATTTTGTCAACAATATTTTTTACCATGATGTTGTGTCATTGAACTGAATTTGGTGAAATGTGTTTTACTTACAGCCTATTTGTATCTGATGTAAAAGGAAAAGGCTATGTAAATATTTTTGATCTGTCATCAATAAGAGTGTTGAGTAGTCACTTCGGGATCAAACACTCAGTTCATTATTCTGGTGCCCAATACCCCATTTTCTCCCTGTGAGAGGTTCTTTGTACGTTTGGTTTCAACCAACATAATACAGTTCAGGAGAACAGAGTTATTTGTTTTCATTGCTTGATATTTTAAGAACTTGTTGATCAGACAATTTTGAGATTGTTGGTGACAGATGAGGACACGGGAGAATTTGAATTGTGTGTTCATATGCCCAGTTTAGTAAAGTCAATCAAATGTCATTCACTGAGAAAAAAAAAAAACAAAAAAAAAAAACATTTGGACTGCTAGATTATTTTCGCTGCTTTGTCTCACCTATATGAGATCAATATGTATGATAAGGCACAGATGTGTTTATCCAGACACTTGTTTTAATCTTGTCCGCTCCAAATAATTTTTAGGTGTATGAAGGAACATTCAGATGGCCATTCTCATGTTGAGCATTATTGTTTGACAACTGCATTTTTATGGGTCTTAACGTGTAAAGAATGGCTCCTCCACTCTAAGACTTTGATTTATACTGTTTTTTTGTGACGAATTTGCGTCATTTTTTTACGCCTAAGCGGCGCAACCTTACAAAATACAACTGTATTTTGTAAGTTTATGCCGCTTTTGGGTCAAAAAATGATGCCAATGCGGCACAAGAAAAAGTATAAATCAGGGCCTAAATTTCGTCTGTGTGCGATGTTGCCTTCGGGTCATCTGAGACCACAAATCAATGACTTTCAGTCCATGATACTACACTGTCAATTTAGAGAACCAGCTTATTCCAGTGCCAAAGAGTCTCTTAGAATGTGTCTGTCACTCAATGCACTTGGAGTGTTTCAAATTTTAACATCATTCTGACGTCAAAATAGTGTATGAAATGGTTTTCATCTATTCTTCTAAGGAAAAGCATAAATCCCCTTTGCCACCTATGGCCTAATAAATTATAGGCTCATAACTATTAGTGGATGTTGGCCTGTTTGACTTTCAGTGCTACTGTGGCTGCTAACAACCTTTTCTGGAACCAGCATCAGTGTGCACTTCCTGTTTTCAAATGCCTATAAAAGAAGAGAACGAAAGAAAACGTGTGCATGTCCTCAGAAAGGTAAATCAGAAGCTGGTACTCAGTGCTGTAAACACCACACATGGTATCTGGTAAGCTTCACTTCTTGTGCGCCAATATCAGATCCTGACCAACTTTTCTGTGCTTATACTTTTAATTGCTATCCATTTCTGTTTGACAGACATACCGTTTATGTTATTTTAATTAACGTACTGTTTTTTTTTTTTTTCTGATACTCTGCATCCGTTTTTTTATTGCATGCCACATTCTATTTTTATGCAAATGTTTGGCTTCTCTGCAGCACTTTACAATTTAGTAGGACATTATGGAGGCTTTATTCGATTTCTCATCTCTTATTTACACACTGCGCAAAAGGTATTATTCAAGGACAATCTTTTGGACATCAATGCCTTAAGGCCATAAATAGAAGAACCTTAAGTTAGCACAGAGAAAGTATTTGAGATAAGACTGCACGTAAGTGGCTGAGTTTCAGCGATTGTGGTTTACTAATTTCAATTTGTGGTGTGAGGTTTTTCAAAACCATTAATAGAGTAATTATATGAAGAATTGCTAATAGGACAATTAATAAGCATTTCACTCAGTTACAGAGTTCATAATCAGTGCTTAAATGACTTCCTCAAGCTTAGGAACATCCAACTAGACGGAAGCTGACAAAATATGAGGGTTGGAAGGGTCACTTAGCCAATACAGGTAGCTCGCAAGGGTTGTCATTGCTTTTGATTTAGAAAACTAAATTAACAGCTCTGGCAGTCGGATAATCCACTATGCTGGAAGCAGTTTCTAATTCAGTGTGACATATTCATATCACTAATAATGACCTCATCAACATCAAACAGGCAGTTATCTAACATGGGAGGTGGGGGCTTCAGACAATCGGTACAGGGTTGTTGCCTTAGTACCCCAGTATTAAATTAATTTAAGGGGGGCAAAGAATAGTGTTGGTACCTTCTGTGTGCAGCAGCCATTCAAAAGCCATACTACAGAACAGCAAAATGTTATGAATTTTCCCATGAACACATTCTCTTGCACTGGAATGTCTGGACAGAGGGATCCTCTCAAGCAACTCAATCAAAGAGGTTTCTGGCAGGTAGCTCCACGCTAGTACTGTATGAAGGAGTCTGATTTCAAGATCCTCAGGTTTCCCAGAGGTCAGCTTGATCATAGCAATATAAAGCATTAGTCAGATCAAACAAAGTTAAGGCTAAACCTAAGGACTCTTTGTATGCAGGAACAGCCATGATGTAGTAGGTGTTGTAAGTCACAAGGGAAGTAAAACGTTTATTGCTCCTGTGTGTGAAAAGGCAAAAGACACTTAAACATAATACATACAACCACATTCAAGCATGGAAAGTGTGCGCAGAGAAGCTTCACATTGTGGAATTTCAATATATTTTGTGCGGAATCTGATTGACAAACTATAACATATAAACAACAAACAAACATAAAAGATAGACACCTTTTTGATTCTGTGACATCGTACTCCATTAACATGGTGAAAGTGTCATAAATAAATCATTTATTTAATTATAAAAACATTAGAAGATTAAATAATAAAAACTGTTTATGCTCCTAAAACAGCTATAATCATAATTTTGCAATACAATATATTACAAGACATATTTCATTATCCATTGAATGTGTTCTATTTTACAGATTAAATAGCCAGTTAAACATTTGTACATAGCCAGAGACATCTCCTGCCGAGTGGGGTACTTTGAGTTTTAACAATTGCCATTGAAAACTAGACTGAGCAGAGGACATTTGAGCATTAAACAAACACATTTGGAAGCAGGTCAGTGTGGCACCCTGTTGCGTCTGTGACTCTCAAACGTCTATTTCACGTTAATGAATAGTTAATTACATTTAAATGCTAGTTTTGCGTGTAGGTACAATTAAAATAATGCGTAGATTGCTTCATCATAAAAGAGCGGTTTCAAGCATAGCAGGTCGTAAGTGTCCTTCAGAAAATGCCCTTTGAAAGTCTTTCATCATAAGAATGTAACATTTTTTATCATATTAGTCCACAACATTTCCTTTAAGGGCTTACACAGTGACACACACAATTTGTGTATATCCATGTATGAATGCACGAACACAGGTACGCACTGGTGAGGCTGTAAATGTGTAGCAGCAAGTTGAGACACTAGGGGCCTGATTTATGAAAGGTTAGCGCCGCCTTTAGGTCATTTTCTGAGACAAAAACTTACGTTTGCACCGTTTTTGTGTAAAAAAATGAGCTAAAGGCGCGCTAACGTTTCTTAAATCGGGCCCTAAAGCTGTGTATGGCCATGAATGTATATATGAGCATGGGCAGGAATGTTTAGGGCTGACTCGTGAAGGCTACGTTGGCCAGTATGCCTGCAAGGACTTATGAGTGCATTTGTATGCAGGTGGTCCAGATAACAATTTCTTATGGTCTTATAATCTCACCCAGGGCTTCTGGTGACATACCAAACCACAGTAACATATTGCAGTGTTTAATTGTCACATGGGTGTAGTTAAAAGCTAGTAAAGGCTCTCTCCAAATGAGACCGTCGAGACTCATTCGGATCCACAGCTTCCTACAGCAGTTACATATACCATTAAAGTCACTTCATAAAGATGAGTCCCTTTGGGGAGCCAGCGTGTGTTTATTCGCAAACTAAAATGGAAAGCACGGCATGCCTCTCTTTTTGACAAAAAACATGGTTCACTACTGCTGGACCTTTCTGACCCTGGCTCATTGTATTTCCAGCTCTCTCGTTCCTGTTTCATATAGGAAATATCCAGGAGTGGTGGTTAATTATAAACTAAGCAAATGCGTGTCCCGTGGCCTATTCGGCCTATCAACAACCACCAACGTGTGTAACATTGTCTGGCAGCAACTTTTACTATCTCTTGTCTTTACCTCTTTTATTCCATCAACCCTCTTAGTTTTATTTTACTGCCCTGTTTGACTCCACACGATACATTGCTTTTTTAAAGTTCGTCGTATTTATTGTGGATTTTCCCATTGGTATTTTTATACTATACTACACAGGTTGTAATTTCTCAGGTTTCACCAATAACTGACAAAGAGAGGATACAGGTATGACATCACAACTATACTGCAACCCTTTTTTCGAACTCTGAATTATGTTCTAATTGTTTAAGAGTTGTCTGATATCACAAAGCTCTCACTGCACAGAAAAAAAGTCTCGTTTTGCTTACTTTGCATTTCTCCTTATAACCACGTATGCACTATATCCAGCTGATTCACAACAGGGCTATTCAAGAAGAGACACAAGAAACAATCCAGTAAAGTCCCCATTTGTGTTCACTTCTATTTTTTCATCATATGTTCCCATTTTTAGGAACCCAAAAAATATTCCTAAAATGTTCTGAAACTTTACAGCGGCGTTAGTTTTCCAAGAATGCTCAAATGCATAGTGAAAACAACAGATGATGGACGGAATGCAGAACAAATCAAACATTCATCCCCAGTCACAGATCTGGGTTTAATCCATCAGCTTTTTTGCTTGCCAAGCCATTCCAGTTTGGACCCAGCCATTTGCAAATCAGTCTTGACCCTGTTCCCCATGTGAACAGTCTAGCCCAAACTGCCAGACCAGGTCCTCCTTGGACCAAAAACAAGCCTCCTGGGACCCGTTTCAGGGTATTACCCTTCATTAGCCAGGCTAGCTTGAAACTGGTGGCATAACAAGCCTGAGACCCACGTCGGGCATACCCTTCCTACTTGGGGTGACAAATACAAAAACAACAGATGATGGATGGAATGCAGAACAAATCAAACATTCACCCCCAGTCACAGATCTGGGTTTAACCCATCAGTTGTTTTGCTTGCCAAGCCATTCCAGTTTGGACCCATCCATATGCAAATCAGTCTTGGCCCTGCTCCCCATGGAAACAGTCCAGCCCGAACTACCAGGACAGGTCCTCCCGGGACCAGAAACAAGCATCCTAGGACCAGTTTCAGGGTATCACCCTTCATCAGCCAGGTTAGCTTGAATCTGGTGTCATAGCAAGCACAGGACGCACTTCTGGGCATACCCTTCCCACTTGGGGAGATAAATGCAAAAACAACCGATGATGGACAGAATGCAGAACAAATCAAACATTCATCCCCAGTCACAGATCTGGGTTTAATTTATCAGTTTTTTTGTTTGCCATGCCGTTCCATTTTGGACCCAGCCATATGCAAATCATTCTTGACCCTGTTCCCCATGGAAGATCAAAAATGGTTGTAGTGGTTTTTATGTTGGGCTAACATTTTTAATACAAAATGAAAACTGTTTTTAAACCTTCACTTTAAATCTTCTTATGTCGAATTGCAGTAAAAGTCAGAAGAACAGCTACTGTCTGTTGTCCCAATGTTACTAATTTCATTAAAACGCATTGTGTATGCCTTTAGGTGTATGGAAACATACAATATGACATGTGGTGCATTAAATTAGGCATTATGCCCTACCACAAATTTAACCCAACATGTTTCTAAAATGATTGGACACATACATGTGTTGGTTATTTTATTCTTCTCTTATTTGCTTTGTTGATTCCTTTTCAGCCTTGAGAAAATGATCATGTCATGAAAATCGTTAGAATTCCTAGTCATAGTTACTTGATTACAGAGGGAGTAATGTCATTGGAATCAAATGAAAAGTTTAAAAGTGGTACCATCTTTCTCTCACTGGCGAATATCGAGCAATGTGTGCTCTATTGGAATCGTGAGTAGAGTAGGCTTGGAAAAGACCCAGGTGGTCAATTTTGAGGCTGATGATATGTAACATTTATTCGATGTTGATCTGTAGATAAATTGTTTATTGGTTATTTAGAGTTACTGTGTGAATAAATCAGACAAATGACCTACAGCCATGACAATTAAATAGCATTACTTGCAAATGATTTCAGATGTTTTCATCATTATGGCTAACATGGTTTGCAAGTGTTAGAATCAATATTGCATACAATAATCACTAAGTATTTTCTAGATCCTTGAAGAAAATTGCTTTGTTATTTTTTTTTTAAATAATCAAAGCATAATTAACCACATTGTCTCAAGCATGTTATATGTGTTTCAATCTAAAAAACACCCACTGAAATGATGGCTTTCTTTTAGCTAATAACTTGATATCAGGCTACATATTGTATGTTCACTGGGACAAATTCTTCATTTGTTTTCGTTTCTAGAGTGAGTAGTGCAGCACAAACTTCTGTTAAACATTGTTTGAAACACTTAGGTCCCGATTATCTGCAAGGCAGACTGGCCCTGTGTTCCTGCAACTGGTTTTCCACGGTGGGGGAACAATAGACCTGATTTTACCAATGGAAAAATGTCACTCTAACGGCCAAGCCTTGGAAGTCGCCCACACTGAACAGGCTGCTTTGGGAAGAGGTAGCATGTTGTGCTTCAGGCTGCTAGAAATATTCTTTACCTTCTGTCTCCCACACTCCCTAACCCCCTCCCTCCACACCCGCCACATTTAGAACCTACCACATATTTAATACCAGCTCAGAGAAAGAAGTAATAGGGGGTGATAAACCATTCACAATGTTGGTGAAGGTATTCCTCAGTACAAGGGGTTTAATTCCTAATTTCCAGTTATTGGTGGGTGGCGTTGCAACATGTTAACAATAAACATGTGTGCAGGATTTTCACCGCTCCAGTACCATACAACTCATTATCTGGGCCTAAGCATTAACCCGTTTTCATCATTGCAGTCAAAACATAAAAGCTACATCAAAGATGTGCTTGTTACAATTCATTCTGGTTCGTATAATTGCAAGGAAATATACCAGGCAGTATGATCATGCTGTCCTGCATTAAATACAAAGTCTCTCTGCAAAGACTTCGGTACACCAGGAGGAAGGGTCATCAACTGTGTTAGTAGGGGTGTACATATATTGATTTCTTACCTCCAATTCATCTCTTGTCAATAAGTGTGCAGGAACACTATTTTTAAGGGCTTCTATACAACTATAATAAAAACTCACATGTACAGATGAAGGTGACTTGGCTAAATTGACAAATTGGCATTCAGTAACAGTAACGTTTTGAGTGATGATTCTAAAAGTAATTTACAGCAGCGGCAGTTTCCTCATTTGCAAATAAAAGAAATGTTTTTCACTCTGGGAAAAAGTTACCTATGGACTATTTGCCGAAATATAGTAGATCTGGCGTGTACATGTAAATCAATGACTTTCATAGGTTTCTATGGGCCAGATGTAGGCAACAGTTTGCACATTGCAAACAGCGATTTTCGCTGTTTGTGATGTGCAAACTGCACTATGCAATGCACAAAACCCGTTTTGCGATTTGGTAACCTGGTTACCGAATTGCAAAATGGGTTTGCGAGTCACAATTAGGAAGGGGAGTCCCCTTCCTAATTGCGAGTCGCAGTGCAATGCCAGATTGCTTTGTGACCGTGAATGCGGTCGCAAACCAATCGCTGTTTGCACCCATTTGAAATGGGTGGTAACCCATTCGAAAAAGGGAAGGGGTCCCTATGGGACCCCTTCTCCTTTGTGAATGGAAATGCAAAAAACAATTCCGAGCAGGCAGTGGTCCTATGGACCTGCTATGAAAAAATGAAACAAAAACGTTTAATTTTTCGTTTTTGTAATACATCTCGTTTTCCTTTAAGGAAAATGGGCTGCATTACAAAAATAAAACTGCTTTATTAAAAAGCAGTCACAGACATGGTGGTCTGCTGTCCGCAGCAGGCTACCATCCCTGTGAATGCCGCCACTCGCAAGGGGGTTGAAAATTGTGACCCACCTCATTAATATTAATGAGGTGGGCCTTTGTGACCCCCTTGCGAGTCGCAGATGGTGTCGGGACACCATCCTACATTCCAATTTGCGACTCGCAGATTACGAGTCGCTCTGACTCAGAATTTGCAAGTCGCAAATTGGAATCGTCCTACATCTGGCCCCTATTCTTTTAATCTTCTCAACCGTGGCTATCTACACACTCCTTCTTGGATCCTAAACTTAAATCCGAAGAAAACATAGATGAACATGTATGATGCATACAGTTTCTGTTTTTTATGAAACAGGCAGCTGTTACAGAGAGTTTGTTTTATATTGCCTCTATTAGATCTGGGTTGAAGAGGAAAGCATGTTTCTTTACAAAGAATATGCATCTAGAACCAATCGTTTTGTGAGTACTGCAATACCTTGCCTTATGTCGGTTAACTATTTGCTCATTGAAAAATGTTTTTTGCCTACCATAGTTTGAACATCACTGTTGATATTTGAAACATTTTGGGTTAATTGCTATCATTAGGACTTTGAGAATGTTATCCTTTTTGAATACCAAATCCTTCAGATGATCGACAAATTAGTAAATGCTCTTGTCCCATCATGATGCGTGAGTTACACATGCTACACTATGCTCCCAGTGTTTGTATACAATATAATGTTGTATTGTTCAGTGCTTAGGAGTTGCCAGTGAGAGCAGATACAATCCCTGGCTTATCTTCTAGTTCATCTGGTTTTAGAGCATATGAAGGCAGTGGCAGGAATATGACGTAGTTGATGATGTATGACCATGTACACATTCTGCAGTTTTCACGATTTGCTCATTCCCTATTCCCTGTGGGAGAAGTAAAAGGATATTCAGGGGATAAGTGTGGGACATGGATTAACACCTTTGATGTTGCTAAAGGTCAAAGACAGATGTTAAGTGCTAAGAAGTCCATGCTATTTTAGAGTGGGCTGTGAGGAAGGGACACAATACAATGTGTATTTTGTGGACGCAGAGGTGACGCATCAATAAATATGTAGAATAAAAGTTCATACAGGGTTAGCCCATCAAGATTTCGTCTCAGTTTAAAATGTCAATGTGTATGTTCAAGGCAAAGCGGAAAATACAGAGTGCCAAATCGTGTAAAAAAAGAAACTGTAAGAAACAACCAATTAAATGTAAGAAATGTCTGATGAAATGAGGAATTTAAAACAATAAATTGGAATCCACAAATGTCCTTATGACTTGCAGTTAGCAACCTGCAATGTACAGACTGAAATAAATTTTACTCTGAAAGAAAATATACATGATACCAAATATGAACGTCTTTGTACATTATTTGTTCTTTATGAAGTAGAGAAGTTGCAGATCCCATCATGGAACACCGAACGGCCCAGAAATTGCTTAGAACAGGTAAAGCATCTTCCTCCAAAGCTTTGTTGAAATGTTGCTAAATCCTCTTCTGCAAATATTTCTTTTTAAAACAGCGATGAAAAGGATTTGCAGTTTCTGTTTCAAAGTATCAGGCCATATATGGAGAATGATTCAATGTTTTCAAAATCTTTGAATACATTTTATTGCCACCATATCAGTGTCAAATGGGTAAAAGAGGAATACAAATGTACGTCAATCCAAATAAATTATAAGAAAACATAAAACCGAAAAGAGATGATTACAAGCAGTATAAAATCAATATATTTTATAGGAGTTCCCAGTAGAGATGGTGGGAACTGTTACTTGTTATGTAACATGTTCTTCAACACAGAAGCACAAGTACCAAACGTTCTCTGTCCTTTATTAAAAGAAGAAAAAAGCAATTTTGCCCTGGATACCTTGCAGGCGGGCATCTTGAATAGTCCAGCATCACTTGCAGACCTCTGTGGCGATCAGATGATTAAAGTCTTCGGCAGTTAGTGTCAGGCGTATGGGATTTCTCGTGCTGTTTCCTTGTTTCCAAGCTTGCTGGCTTAACATCATTGTGTACACAAACGACCTCAGTACATGACATCTGATGCGGTGACGGTCTCAGAGCTGGCAAACAGAGAAACAGCATGAGAAAAGCCCTTTCCTGCATCATTTCTTCAAAACATATAAATAAATGCATTTATATCTATGGCAATGTTAATGCTATTAAATGGGTAACATGCACTGTAGTTACAAAATATATTAATTTGGTTGATAGATAGCCCTCACAGTTATTATTTATCTTTAGAAATTAAAGCCCATGCAGGAAAACTGAAAGGTGCGACATGGAGATATCTTGGAGGCAGTAAATAGATAGTTGAAGAGGATAAATATAGCAGCGACGCTATTCTGTATGATATGACACAATTGAACAAGGGCTGCTAGTTGATATGTTGCTAGCTATGTGTTCTTCCCCCTGACACTTTTCTCACAAAGATGCACTTGCCAGCATGTGTTTGGATAAAACCAGAAGAAGCTGCTCCATCCAAATGAAAAATATTAAACAATGGGAGAAAAATTAGGAAAAGCTAAGAAGCTTTAACGTGGCCAAACAGAATCATTTAATCGTGGAGACAGAAGACGAATCAGCAAAACCTGTCTGTTGCAACCTGAATCAAACCCTTAGCTCATTAAGTGCATCATCAGAGTAATGCAACCTCGTCCAGACTGTACCTAACCGGAACATCCATAGATCAGAAGGGCAAACGAAGGAAAGAGATGCTTCCTTTACAGGAAACACGCCGAACGTAATCAAGGTGACATTGAATAATATGCGTTTTGACTAATTGTGAAACGAGGGGCTGTTTTTAATCACATGAAATACCTGTGTTACTAGTGCCCTATCCAAAGTGTTCGGAGTGGGGTTTTCCTTTCGCTTTTAAGGCCATGATGATTTCTACACAGTATTTTACCTTTAAGGTAGCTGTAGATTGGCTAAATTACAAACACTTAACAGATTCTTAAGTTGTATCAATAAACAAGGTTGTGTTCATATTTATTTTCTCGTCTTTTAAGCGACGCTTACTTATTTTATTTTTTCAATCTCTTCTTTAGGATTGCTAGCATCTAGGTGTAAGTAACCTTTATTGTTCCTATCCTCGATAAAAGAATTCCTTCTGGTGAGGGCACAAGACACAAAGACATTATTCCCAAGAAGAGCCTGTCCTGCTAACGCAGGCAGCTTATCATTTCTTTCACAGCAGACTACTGAATTTGAACTATCTCCCCTTGCTAATAGATGTAATTCATAATTATATAAAGCTGCACTCTGTGTATTAATGCACCAAAACTCCTTATACTTAATGTGACAGAGATAATATTCACAGAGCTGAATTGCAAAATGTGCACAGCATTAATGAGATGAGGACTCCACTGCTCTAGCCATTAGCTGAGTCACAATTTCAAGGAGGGGAGTGCGGTTAGGGACTGCAAACCTTCACAAGCAGCTCCTCAGTCCTCCTACAAATGGAAAGACAGTAGCAGGGGAGACATACAGAACTGTGGTTTGCGGTGCAGCTATGTTCGAACATCTGTAGGCTCGATAAAGGTGTCTTGGGACCAAGTGGTAATTGTAGAGCCAGTTCAATTCATTGCAAATCGTAGTTCCTCTTGACACACCAGGCCCATCTCAAGGAGCATACATGGATAGTATTTGTATGTCCTCAAATTATGCAACTGCACAGTTCAATGGTGCATTAGACTTTCCTTCTGTTGTATGAGGAACACTGATATACAAACGAGGGACCCTCTCTTCTTGGTTTCTCAGGTACAAAATTCTCTAGCATTTTTTACAATACATAATTGTTCCAAGATTCTGTAGTTTTAATGTGAGTGGGATGTGCTGACCACACTCATTGTGGCATAGGAAATGTGGTGTTTCTTCTGATTGCACATAAAACTCATCAAAATTAATGAGCTATGTTGACTCTGGAGGTACTCGCACTAATGTAACATTATTGACCTTTGTTTGAGGTAATTGTTACTTGTGCAAGTTGATAATGTCTTGTCAACAACACATTAGCTTCAGTAACATTGTAGCTATGGTGTCTGAAAGTGGACTTAGAGCCTCCTGATATCTTGTCTCAGTTAAAATGATGTTTTCTGGCTATTTGTGCTAGTTGTGTCACATTGCGGCAGTGTGCACTGATGCATCCTTAACATGTGCATTTCATTTCAATGGTGCATTTACTGAGATCTGCTGCCGAGCCTCAAGGCCTAATGTTGTGTGAGAGTTTGGTCTCTATCATGCCCAGTGCTGCCTTTCACAGAGACTGAGAATGGCAGTCAACAGTTTACACTCAATCACATTATTATTCATTAAAAGGCATGAGGCTGACTTTTAGAAAAATATTTCAGCTTGATCTGATCACTTTAAGAGAGCAAAGTGAACCAGAGTTTGTGTAGTTCCTAGTCATAGCTTGTAGCCATGTAGGACCAATGCAGCATCTTCTGCAAGCTTCTCCTCGGCGTAGGACCTATTGGTCCAAGACAAACAACGGGATATTCTCTTTAGACCATTCTATGTGTATATTAGGACGGCATAATGTGTGGGACTGTGAATATACACAACCCTATTTTGATGCCTGTAACAGAAGCTATCAACACCTGTCATTCTTGTGTATCTGATGGAAAGCAAAGTATGAACCTCTCTGGAAATAGCGATTATTGGACGAGCCATTACTCTCACGCCTATTCACACCTAAACCTGGCTTGGAATCCTTTGAGATAATGAAGAACACTTCTCTTATCAAAGGTGCAAACATCATACTAGAAAATGAAATAAAAAGAGGTGCACATATCCATGGATCTCTAACACAAAACATATTGCTACTCATACGGCCGTATTCACTTTTACAGTTTATTTGCACGTACATAACAGGACTGTTTATAACGTTCCTTTTTTATCTACCCTTACCCCATCTATATTGCCTCAATACCCCACTATAAAGTAATATTTGTTCATGCAAAGAAGAAGACAATTTAGGTTGTGCAGTGCTCAGTTTGCACAGGCTACCCTATAATATATGTATCAGTCATTCAGCTGATAGTTTTTAAGGAATGTGCACATAGTTTCTCCTAAATGAACAAATGCTTAACCAGTCTAATAATCTGGTAGGAGGATAGTTTCTCGAACAGATTTATTTCAGTTCCTTATTTTGCAAATCAAAGCGCAAAAAATAAAGTCTATTCAAACTAAGGCTGTCACATTGACATTTAAACTAATGGCTTCTTTATTTTTTTTCATTAAGGGTAATAAATGTGAGTATGAAAATATAGATTTATAGCTGTGGAGGCATACATGTCAGGGCTAACAAGTTGGTTTATGGGCATTTCAAAAATGTAAATACAAGCCAGTTGAATGTTTACCATGACATTTGTGAATTATATTTAAACACACATGAACACTTATTCTACACCCTGTTACTCCCTACTTAAACTACCTTTTTTACCTTACACAATGTTGTCTCTTGTTTCTTTACCATAATCTTTTAACATAACCTTAAACTATGCCAAAGTGTTTGCTTGAACCATTCTTTCACCACAACCGTAACATGTGATTTATTCCCATCTTTCAATTTTTTGTGGACTATTTTTTTGCCCTTTTCTCTTCTATTTCCTAAACTAGAGCATTTTAATTCATACATCCTAATTGATGTTTAGAAATGTAAGAGATTTAATTTAAATTTTACTACAAAACTATTTGTTAGGTGGTCTATCTAAGGTAAGGAACTGATGCATTTTACATTTATTTGTATACATTGAATTAAAAATGTAATTGTTTCTTAAAATGACATCAATGGGATCACAATGTATTTCCATCACAAATAAATGAAACAATAGTATCCTTTTTAAACCCCCCAAATAAGCATTTTCTATGGATTGCGAACATGTAAAACTTTGATCGAATGTATGGAAGTTCATATTATGACAGAATTTTTGAAACTTAATACTGTTTAGAGTATGAGACTGTCGGTAGTTACACATTATTAATGATAGGCATTCATTGTCTGTCTTCCCTTGATGGTCTTGCCTAATGAGACTGGAGATAAACTAGCACCAAAATACTGCTGTTTTCGATTGTGTAGAGTAGCTAAGTTGAACTGTTACTGAAACCAGTTTGTGGCGATGTGAAGTCTAAACCTTTAAGGTAATTTGCCTTCCTTGTTGACACCATAATCCTAGCAATTCTCCATCCCGGAATCAGATTTAATGTCCAGAGCAAGAACTGTACGTGCTTGATACATCCACAGAACAGGGAAGCAACTCACCAAGACAGCAAACAGTGATCAGGACACTGCTGTGGGCTGCCCAACATTAACTGATGCTGCAGTGTCAAGAATCCAGTGAAAGCGTAGGGGCTGGAACAAAGGGGAGAAAGTAAGGTGAAGCGTAACTGGGATCACTAGGATGTCATAAAGGTTCAAAGGCACTATGAGATATGAAATACAAAGAAAAAAATAAATACACTTGCAGGTTAATAACAAACCTTCCAGGTAGTTCAGAAAGACAGCACCTAGGATCACTGTAAACACTCTGAGTGATTTACAGTGACTGTAAAATCGAATTGGCCTGAATACTCGATAAGGATGCAATCATCTAAAATCATCTAAAACATGGAAAGCAGAAGAGGATGTGCAGTCACATACCTCCATCGGTCATAGTTACTTTGAACAAAAGGAATCTGAAGAAAGCAAAGGAAGCAGAAAGGTAAAAGGATGGAATGAAGGAAGGAATGATGGTAAACAAGCATGCTACTGCTTCAAAAGAGCAAACAATTTACAAGAAAATATCAGCACATAAAGAAACATAATAATGCAGAACACCTGTGCAAAGCAAATAAGGTTAAATGCAGGCAGATTTGGCTACTCATAAACCAAATTGGATCCTTATCAGTGACAACACCAGTTGCAAAAAATGGTAATTTATTTACATTGTGAATAACAGTAAGTACGTTTTTGTATTGTTATGATGGCTTTACAGTTTACCGCTTTTACAAGGGTTAGAATTTGGAAAGTGTCTCCATTGTGGTATGCTTTAATCGCAGGGATGGCTTGCAGCACCCTCGTTCAGATGTGATTGCTTTTAAATAGCTTTCATATAGGATTGGGAATGATTTTACCAGTGGCTTAATCACGACTGTACAAACGATTCTGGTGATGCATGTGGTTCACAGTGCTATTTATAAAAGGCTTTCTGTAGGGGGGTTATCATACAAGTATGCTAGATACACAACAGCCTTTAGACGCTGGTTACCTATATCGCTGGATGCACAGTCCGTAGTGGTTGTTTCAGTATGCCTCACACACTGGTCTTTTCGAAGAAGCCTTTAAACCCCTTCTTTGATGGTGATTGCTTTAGCACGGTTAGAACATGGTCATTAATCTTATTGGGTCCATCAATTGCACATGGGGGGAGGGTATAATAGAAGTGATGGAGTTCTTGCTACTTTTGAGGCATGGTCATCAACAGAAAGGACACCAGATGGAGCGGTGCTGCACCATGGATTGCTCTTTCAACAATGTGCATACTGCAGATTGCTCAACATTTCCTTGTAGCACAACATGCAATTGCACTCACATGAACACCTCTTTGGCAACATGGTATTACGTAAAAGGCTAGAGTTCATTATCTATCCTTTTAGGTAATCTTCGATGCCTAGGTCCAAATGTAATGCATGCACCATGGTAGTTCGACAACTCCTTATTTGAATAGATTAGTTGGCAGTAATGGATGAGCCCTATCACAAGTGGAAGCACATAGTCAAAAAACCCTTTAGGGATGAATTATAAATGTGCAACCTAGGATAGGGTACAAATTCAATGCCTTGGTACGAGCCCTTCGTGACGGGCAAAGGAAGGCACTAGAAACCTATTATATGACTTAGCCACCCTAAAAAGTGATCAAAGGAAGAGAGATGCTTAAAATGACAGTGAGACCCGGGCTGGACTCAGCATGTGCACACAGGTAGCCAATACTCCTGTCCCTGAAGGGAAGGGGATCTTCAGCCCTTCCTTCAAACGTTGTGGTGAGTGGTTAGAAGTTGTAGCAATGGAAGATAAGTATCCATTCTCATCATCATAGTATATAGAGACACAAAGTACAACATGTCACCTTTTTTCACAAAAAAATAGTTTGTCAAAAGGTGCAAACATGTATTTATTTTTATTTATTTCTGGAGGAAAATACTTTAAGCTAGAATGACATCCTGGAGGTAGGGTGGCAATTATTCACATTGAAATTATCACAAAATAAGACAAAACACATATTTCACATCCAATTGCAAAAATCATAACTTTTCAGGACAAACAATTCTCCTGTAAGTCTATTTTAGCATCAGAATAAGTAAAAATCAGGAAGATCAGACTTTCAGTACCTAGGTAGCAGATGCCAAGGTATTTGACTGCATGAACTGCATCTGGGAGCATTCCCAATACATCATGCTATTCCATCTTGAACTATGAAGAAAAAGTTGCTGCTAATAATTAGGATTTTAGTCTTATATCCATTCAGTTTTATAAAGTTCCTAGCTATTTCTAGGAGGCTGGCAATCTATATAGTGTACAAACATGATTTGCACTGTGCAGAGAGTCCAAGCAACCTCACTTTGCAATCCAGAGGTAGCAGCAGACCACCTAATGCTCAGTTGTAGTGGTAGTGTGGGCAAGCATTTAGGCTAACCCATGACGTGTGCCAGCATTTCTTGCACTCACAGTGTCAATAAATGTGGACACTCACTCCGAAGAAAAACTCGAGACCTATATACAAAATTACTTCAGAATTTTATAAAAAATTTAAGACCAAGATAATCAATAAACAGTAAGTACCCCATTTGTTATGATTTTTCAAAGTTTAGAAAATGTTCTGTGTTTGTGCGTTATTACACCCCATATGGATCAATGGAAATTTGTTATTAAAAATGCATATAAAATCAAACAATACTCTCACAACTGTCACCTTCTATTTTTAGGTTGAGGTTGTCAAACTGTCTAATGGATCAGTAGGAGAATGTCCTACAACACAGCTGATTTGTTGATGCAAGGGCCAGGGAGGCCAAGTGCAGCGCAGAGAGGTCAGCCTGGAGTCATGTGTCTTAGGGACCGTGGAGTCAGGAGAAGGCAAATTTGATGGTAGATTGCAGGTCAGCAGGGTGACTCTGGTGGGGGGTGGTTCCTGGGTGTCCTGAAGTCCCTCTACTGGTGCTTGCTTCTCGGATAGTGATGGTCCAGAATGGCCTTTGTTTCTAGGTGTCTGACTTTGGAGGTCCAGTAACCCAGGCAGTAGTATGCCACAGTCCTGCCGAGTCACAGTGCCACTGAACTTGGTATGGTGGCAGGTCTTGTCCTTGAGGGATGTTGTATGGAATTTAGCTGGGCTGCTGGGTCCATGTCATTGGTCAGCAGCTTGTCACTTTATTGGACTTCATGGGTTCCTTGCCTGCAGGAGTGATACCTTAACTCAAAATGAGGTTCTTGGCAACTTTTAGAAGGCTGTAGGTGCTCTGGGGTTTTGTAGAGTCCTTCAGGTTCCCAGGCGACCCCTCAGTGATGATTGTTGAGTCCTTGGAGCAGCAGGCAGGGTTTGGTGTCTTTTTATTTGTACAGCAAAAACTTCATTTCTCATGCCTTGGGTTTTCTTTGTTCCTGGTCTTCTTGTGTCCATCAAATCGTATATCTTGGGCTAGGGATGCCCTTTAAATACTGCATTTGGGGGGCCTTAGGGGGAGTACCTGGAAGTGGCCAATAGGCCTCCTACCTGAGGGTGGCTACACCCACTAAGTGACCACTTCCTGTGGGAAAGAGTCACAGCTCCATCCCTGATTGGCTAGTTTCCTACTATCCAAGATGGAGGAAAATAAAATGGAGTGGTCACCTCGCCTGCCACACCTGTGGGTTTGTGCAGGCTGTGGACAGCCACTCCTCCGATCCTTGCTAGGTTTCCTGCCCGTTTTCCCACCTGAAGTGGGGGTAAAACTGTTGAGCAGTAATCTGCTGCTAGCAGCAGAGGTAGTGGTCAGATTTCAAAGGCGGTTACGCCTTTGAAGTTGACCGCTGGAGCAGTTTGCCTGCCTGGGGGAGGAGGTGTAACACCTCCACCCAGGAAAGAATTTCTGTTTTGGTTCCTGATAGCACAGACTCTCACCCCACGAGTCCAGAATTGTGTCTTGTCGTGGCAGGCTGGTTAGGGGCAGTCAGCAACCCTGCCAGGGCTGTTACATTTTGCAGGGGGCACCTCTAAGCTGCCTTCTGGGTATATTTTATAATAAATCCAACACTGGCATCAGTGTAGGTTTATTATTCTAAGTTTTTTGACATGGTTCAGAGAGGCCATCATGTAGCTGGGGAACTCGTAATGACCAGTGTCCAGTACATGCATTTGCTATGGCTTCCCTGTGCACTTACTATGTCTAAGAGTTAGCAAAGGAACAATAGGGGCATATTTGCTCATGCACACTTATGCCTTCATATGCCTTATAGTGCACCCTGCCTTAGGGCTGTAAGGCCTGCAAGAGGGGCGACTTACCTATATTGCATGCAGTGTTAATGGGCATGCTGCACTTGGTGAGTGCCATGTCAAGTTTGCAACTTTGGATTCACCATGTCATGCACTTGCAATGGCAGTCTTCATGAGGCTGGTGTGGGGCCTCTCAAAGTGGCACAATTTGTGTTGCAGCTCAGAGGGGTTCTCTTCAGTACCCATGCCCTTGGTACCAGGGATACCATTTAATAGGGACTTACAAAGGTGTCTGAAGTGCCAAACATACTACAGTTTTCGGGAAAGAGATTTGGCCCTGTGAACCTCTTTAGCAGGAGCCCAGGGCACTTACAGTTTGAAACCACATCATTTTCTATGCAAAAAGTGAGTGGCTACCATGTCAAAAGAGGCCCTTTTTCACAGGGATAGCACTCAGATACGCTTCAAGGTGTCTGATATGTCTGTGGAGTAGCAGGGAACCTTAAGCAGAATCTGAGTGCTATGGGTGTAAAAACAGCCTTAAAACAGGAATGCAAGTGCCCTATAAGATGGATAAAGAACTTAAACAGTTTTGGTGATAGTCCTTGCCCTTGTTTGACATGCAGCTTGAAGGTTGCTCAGCTGATGAAAAAGGGGACACCTATAAACTAGGTCTACTAAATCAGGAAGAACCTGATGGAGTTTGGTGGGTGTCCCACCAATCCAGACCCCAGCCTGAGATCCATCTCCTGCCCCTATGCAATAAAGAGGAATGGTGAGCCACTTGATTATATGTGGCTCCATTATTTAAGAAAAATATGGTGACATGGTAGTAGGTCCATAGAATTTTAAGGACTCAGTGTCAAATTGTGGGGCCTCATTTACAAGAAACTGACGCATCATCATCGATGCGTCAGATTTCTTGCACCTGCCGCACATCCACTAACATTGCCATGGATACGCTGTATTTACAGTATAGAGCTCCAAGATGCACATTTTCACAGATGCGTCAGAAATTCTGACTTATCTATTGCCGCTAAAGTGACGCATTGCTGGTGTTGCATTGTTAAACTAACGAAACTTCAGGAATGAGAGGAGAGCCTCAATTAAAAAAAAAAAAAAAGCCCTACATCAATTTTATGCCTAGTCTGAGCAGGTGGTAAAATTATGACGCAGTGAAGTCATAGAGTGAAATGTTGTAAATTTTACTGTGCCAGTTCTATGTGGCTTTTTCTTTGGAAACACCTACCTTGCACACATTATACCTGATGCAGGTATAATATGCTGAAGAGCTTCACAAACTAACGCATTTGGTCCAATGCATCAGTTTGTAAATGTGGAGCAGTGTAGTGCTCTGCTAGCATGGCCGCTGCATCACAAAGAAAATGAAGCAGCGGCGGTGCGAGGGGCTTGTAAATGAGGCCCCTGGTTTCATTACAGGTGCAAAAAACTGTTTTACCACACTCCAGGATCACTCCTCAGGAGGCAGGCCTTGTAATATAGCAATCAAAAAGAGTCTTTGGGTGAACCGAACTTGAATCCGAGCAGAATCATACCCACTTTAGCTGCATTTATCAGTGGAAGAGAGATTCTCACTGCTGATCTCACTGCTGAAAGTACTCAGAAAGTCATGAAGATGCTAGGATCCTACACTGATGGCAGGGAGTGCTTGCTCCCTTCACTAGTGGTACACACTTTCCTAGCAAAGAAAGCAGACATCATCACACAGGGCTTGCAAGGGTCTAATCTCACAAGCACAACAGGTGGTATAAAGAAAATACTTAACAACAGAATAAAGTTCCCATAATCTGTTTGGCAATTATATTAGATGGATTATAATAAAGATGACTTGTTTTGCATAGAGACATGATTTATAGACTTCAAGATGTTTTTAAAACAAAACAGTTTCTCCTCAGAATATCCCTACATTATGTGATGTGGAGTAGTACAGTATTTTCAAGTAACAAATATAAATTTCAAGCTGTTGCACCACATTCAAAGCCATTCACTTGAGGCGGTATCTCTTGACAGAGCAGGAGTAAGTGCATTTGTCTACATATTTTATATAGCCCTCATGAGTCTCAACATGCCTGAACTACATGAACATTCTAGGGACCTAACAATTCAGCATAACTGAGGAAACTAATAGGTATTGAGCATTCGGTTCTGGTGCAAAGCCAAGATGCAAAATCACCTGCAAAGGCCTTGTGGGCTCTTTTACCCATTAGAAAGGATTTAATGCTTCTTAAGTCTGCATAGGCCTACATTAGTAGCTGCCAGTGAAGTTGTCAGCATTACCATTAACATCTTCTAGAACCAGCAGAAGGGAAGCAAGCCAACAAAATAGGGTTAGAGCCCAGAGAGGGAGATATCAAGAGAATCATTGTTGGACCTAGCCCTTTTTGCCGGGTCTTTCCCTGATATTTGCGTTCTGTTGCTGAATCCACTTTTCTGCCTGGAAGACAATGTGGTAAAGTGCATGTCCTCTCTCCATAAAACATGGTACAATTGGCATCTACCTAATTGTTATGTTTAATTTACTAATAAGTCCCTAGTAAATGGTGCAATTTGTACCCAGGGCTTGTAAATTAAATGATACTAGTGGCCTGCAGCACTCGTAATGCCACCAAATAACGTGGCCTTTTAAGATATGTCACAGGCCATCCAGTACTGCCTGTATTGTACTTTTAAACTGTCATTTTGACTTTACAAAATATTTGCAAGGCCTAGTCCTTCTTTTTTAATACTTATGTCATCCCTTAGGAAGCCCCTAAAGTGTCAAAGGGCAGGGTGTACTGTACTTAAAAAGTCGGGTGTGTATATTTAGGTGTTACATGTCTCAACAGTTAAAAACTTTGAAAGTCATTTTTCACTATTGTAAGGCCTATCTCCACCACTAACACTGGGTTACCTATATTGAGTGCTATCTTTGGATTGAGAGCAGATATAGATATGTTGCTTTGATCCAAAAAAATTGAAATTTAAAATCCTCTTTAATGGTAAAGGTGGATTTTAAGTCACAATTCTAAAAATGCCACTTTTAGAAAGCTGCCGTTTTCTTGTGTTAGCAATTTGTGCCTTTTGTGTGTTTTCTGGGCTACATGACTCTGCTTTTGGGGATTGTATATTCCTCCCAGACAGTGACACAAAATGGGATTAGCTATAGAGAGGGTGGGCATTCTGCCAGGATGACTGGGGTGGATGTGTGCCTTGCTCCACTTACACTTCATAGGGCCTTCTTCGGTCACACACAAACGAACCTCACACTAGTCTTTTGTCACCCCAAGTGTCTTGGAGCCTTGTCAGGAGAAACAAAGAACTTCCCAGAACCAGATGTGGGGAGTGTACCCTAGCTTAAAGGCTGGCACCAGGTTTAAATATCAGTCCTCCATAGCCACTCATGACAACACTTTTGGATCTGTGGACATTACAGACGAAAGACTGCCTTGCTCCCCAGAGGATTGTCTTGCTGCTTGAGGGCTGCCTTGACCACCAGACGTCTGCCCTGCTGCTTGCGGACAGCCCTAATCTCTGAAAAGGACAACTGGACCTGGCTCCCTTCATCCCATGCTACTTGAGTAACTCCAAGGGTCAGTTGGTCGATCTCCTGTCTGAGCTACAGGGACACAACAAGCACAAGTGGCCTCCTGGCAACTGCCCAGCAGATCTTCTACACTGGACCTGCAACTGGACCTGCCTGAGCCCTGATGTCTTCTGTTGAACTGAGTTCCTGACCCTCAAATGGAGCCCCCTCGGGCTCTAGAACGGTGGTTTGTATCAGTTGAGCTCTTCCTGTAAAGAAAAGTGAAACCCCTACATTTTACTTTTCCATGACAGCGAAAAGGCCTGTTTGCACCAAGACACTTCTGCCCCTGACAACTTCAAGCATGAATCTGCTCTAAATCCCACTCTTCACTCTACATGGACTGTCAGTGATGACTGGCAATGATCTACACTTCTGCTACAGCAACAACAGCCTGAGTTCACTGCCAACACAAAGCTTCAGAATACAGTGAATGGCAGCCAGCACGACCTGGCCTGCTCTTCATGCTACAACGATGACCATCCACAAGACTACCTGTTCCATTTTGGCCTCCTCCTCTACCGCAAATGGAACTCCTCATGGCAGACTTTAAAAAGGTAATATTTTCAGTGGGGCTAACCTGGTCCCTGTATCCGGCCCACATTCTATCACTCTATCACTGCCTGAACTTGTGACTTCCCTCTGTTTAACATGACCAAATGACCACGAGCATCACTTTGTGCTCTTAGGCGCTATATCTAGCTAAATCCTTAAAACTGAATATCTCCCCTTCTACTGATTGGACTTTTGTTATTCTGGTATACATTTATTTATTAAAACATTCTCTATGCTTTTAACTTGATGTGGGATTTTTCTTGTGTTGTGTTTTCACTTTATTAATCTGTGTGTTTTTGCTGCATACATAATTTACACTTTAAGATAAGCCTGACTGCTATGTGCCAAGCTACCAGAGGGCTAAGTACAGGTTAATTTAGTGTCTTTTGTCATTCATCTTGACAAGGATTGTGGTTGTTGCCTGAATGGAAGTTCCAATCTCCTCAGCCAATTATCCAGTTTCTTACAATCATGTACTACATAATTATAGAGATGCTGAATTTAGAGTTCAGTCCATAGATACTGGGTGACTTTTTTAATCTTAACTGATGTATGCTAAATATTACATCATGAAATGTAAATTCTGCAAAGAAAATAAATTTTGTGATTTATAAAATAGATGTTGAAAACGGGGTTTACTTTTAGCATTTGAAATGGCAAAGGAACAGTTGAGCATTCTTGGAATTTTTTAACAGTATGTGTTTTATACAGTGGACGTTTATATTAACAAAGGTCATTTTTATAGTGCAAATATGTCAAAATGGTATTAAAAAACTTAACAACAGAACCACTCTCTGTTACATTTTGATACAAGGGGATCAACTGATTCCACCCGAATCACAGAATCTTGAGGCGAGGAGGAGATTGAAACCTTGCTATGAATGTCCTACTCCAAGCTCCGTGCTAAGAAACCTCGGTGTTTTGTTTGATAGGACTCTCTCCTTGGAACATCAAATTAACAGTACAATTAAAAGTTATTAGTGCCTGAAAATGTTTTTAAAAAAATCCCTTTCTTTAAAGATAACTTAAAATTCGGTGACCTTAGCATTAGTGATGTCTAGACTTGACTATTGCAATGCGCTGATGCTTAACATCAGGAAGGCCCCTATTAAGCAACTACAATTGATTCAAAATGCGGCGGCTCGCTTAATTCTGGAACTTCCAAGTTCCGCATCGGCTAGCAGCAGTTTAAGACAGCTGCATTGGTTGCCAGTGGAAAAAACGGGTTACTTTTAAAGCATACTTTCTTATATATAAGGCTTTTTATCAGGAAGGCTGTAATTATTTAAGCACTACTCTAAGGCCTTACCAGTCAGGACGTCAGCTCAGATCATCTATACTGGAAATTATATTTATTCCTCGCTGCCGTATGGTCAGATGGGGGGATAGAGCTTTCTCGGTCAGAGCGGCCTGACTTTGGAATTCTCTCCAACTCTCCATCAAGACGGAGGAAACGTACTTCTGTTTTCGAAAGTGGCTTAAAACTTGGCTATTCTCAGATTAGACTAGGCATTCCTTTATTTCCACCTTTTGTTCTGTACTCTACCAAGTTTCTAGCCTCGGGTGGTTCTTTCATTTTCTTTTATTCTTTTTCTTACTAGATTTCTCCTTTCAATGTTCGCTAGCTCGTCGATGCTACGGCTGCAATGCACTCTACAAATAGTTTACAATACAATACAATACAATACAAACCTAGTCCTCTTTGTTGTAAAGTTAGCTGATCTAGCTAATAGGTCACATCTCCTCCCCATCGAATGAAATAAACTATTGAGTGCCAGAAAAGTTTAATACTACTGAGTGAAAGCAAATATTTTCTAAAATAATGTAACATTTTTATCAGAGCGCATAGGATTAAGTGTATTTTTAAGTCAATATTTGCTGAACCAATTGATTAAGTTTAAAAAAATACTGATACCTTCTAACACACATTGGATATGGGAATATGATCTCACAAATGTGTTTCACTCAAAACATTAATATTTAAATATTGTATTCCACAAAGACTCAGATATCACAAAATTGATTTGAAATGTGCTAATTACATTTGTTATTTTATGTTATTAATTACAGAAATATTATTAAATAACATACTAACCCCTGTGCAGGCTGGTTTCATAAACAGAACAACAGCTTTGTAGCTCAGACATTTCTGTTCCTTCTATTGTGCTGAAAAACTGGACTCATCAACAGGGCCCATCTTTATGTTGCCTTTGTTTACCTGAAGACAGCATTTGATCTCTTACCCAAGGAAAGCTTTGGACCACCCTACATGACCTGGGAATGCCTCAGGAGATCTTAATTCTGGCCATACATCTTCATGAGGAAATATTTGCAAACATTTGCTGGGGGACCAGGGACAGCTCACAGACCAAATCCCTGTGAACAAGGCTGTGCACCAGGGAGGTGTACTTGCTCCAACATAACACTATTTCCACTTACTCTCTTTAGGTTCCATGGACCCCCCTGCTCTCACCAAGGAAACACTGTATACTCCTGTCTTTGCTGATAATGTTTTACTAGTATCTGAAACACCAGGTGGTTTGCAATGTCTGTTGAATCATTTTTCACCATGCATGGTCTGGAGCTAAATATGAGGACAACAAAATACATGGCCATAAAACATTACAAATCCTTTCGGGGGAAAATTCACATAGGGGGAGTCAAACTTGAAAGGGTGGAAGCCTATGATTATCTGGGCATCAACCATTAACAACTAACATATCTTGGTCCCATGTTGATAAAATGGTCATGAAACACAGACAAGTTATAGACGTTCTAATGAAAAAGCACAGTCCATCCCATTGCAAGCCAGTAAGGCCTGCTCTGCAGAACTATGACACAAAAGCAGTGGGCACAGCTCTATATGGAGCAGAACTCTGGTAGTTATCCAGCACTATAGATCTTACAAGGTCAGAACACAAGTTCATAAAGAAACTAGTATTACAGCCGGTCAGTACTCCTCTACACCACATAATGCTTGATATGGACAGAAAATAAATCCAAGACAAACCTAGGTTACAACCACTCATGTTTTGGAGGAGATTTGTCACTACACCGGAGCTAATAGTTCATGCCGAAAAGTTTAGGGAGCTAACTATGTTGGACAAATCACAAAAAATAGCTTGGTTGGGCAACAATAAAAAAGTCCTTATCCACTTTAGGCATGCATGCAGGAGGCATGGAACTCCTGTTTTCCCGACCACATTTCATCCAAACAGCAGATGAAGAGGAAATATTGGACTGGGTAGCTAAAAAGAATGAGGGACTGGGTAGCTCAAAAGGATGAGATAAACGCCTCAAGAGGGGCATTGACAAGGCAGTTTACAGACTTAAAGACCACCAGAGCATACAAGCAATACCTAGATACCATCTCAAACCCCATGGATAAGAAACACTATATTGAATTTAGAGTGGGATCCCTCCCACTTAAAGTATTTGCAGCCAAATGGACAACATCACCAACTACAACTTTACTTTGCCGAGGCTGCAAACCTTTCAGAGAAATTTTGGCTCATGTTTTATTTGCTTGCGGGACTTATGCCTGCTTCCGGTCCACCTGGATTAAGCCGGTATGCTAGCAGTTGGGCACTCCCCAACATGACGTGGCCCAAGGAAAATTGAGATGTGACCCTACTCCCCTATGTGCCTGAACTGTTGCAACATTTTATGTAGTATATGGATTACACAGAGGAAGGACTTACTGATCCAGGTGTACAGCAGTGAATACTACTACTGTATATCCTCATACAGAGAGGTACCTGATCTGTGTCCCCACCCTGCTCGTACCACTAGCTTTGACCTGGCCTTGCTCTTACCACTTACACTCACTTGATCACGTCAATTGAACTACTCCTAAAGCTATATTGGCAGACACATAGCATTCCTTTGTTCAAAGATTGCCAATGCCTAGACTCCACGACTACTTGCAATAAGGTCCACCTTTCTATATTGAATTTTAATGTCAGTCCTGCATGAATTAAATGTTATTTTTTACTCACATTTTAATTGCACTTAATTGCACTGACTGTTCAAAAACTCCAAGACATTTCATTGTAGTAATATAGCATGTCGTTCACTATGTTGGCATACCTTAAATACCATTTGTATAACATGCCTATTTGCCAACATAACTGTCAGTTAGTCCTAGACTTTCTTCAAGCATAGCTCAGATATTTAGATCAATAAATACACTGGTAGGAGTACATAGTGGAACCTGTAAAGAGGTTTTTGTCATCCTCTTTCTTTACTCATGAGCTTCACTTGAACACAGCTGTTAATCATTTCTGATGTTTTTGATTTAAGTGCACCGAACTGTGAAAGCATCTCCATACTTTTTATCTAGTTTGCATTGTCTCTTGCTTCTTGGATATAACATACCGCTTACCAACTCTTGGTGTATTTTATTGTATTATGCTTATGAGCCACTAAGCACTTCATAGCCACATGGAGTTATGTCAAATGTACTTATTTGTGTGTGATTGGTCTATGCTTGTTAACATTTTTATATGTGCAATTTGTGGATCCAAGCACTGTTTTTTTTTTTTTTTTTTTTTAATGTTTGAACACTTATTGCCTTGTGGCCGAAATAAAGTTGTTTACTTCTACTACTATTAAATATTACAACATTAATTTCTTCAATAATCATTGCATTTCTTCATCAAACCTTGCATTGCATATAAAGAAAAGAGTAAACAGTCATGCCCACCTTCCTCCCTCTCAATAGAATGGGGAGAGCATTACTGCAACCTTACAGTTCAGTGGCAGATGTGCTTCCAAGTCAAGGGTTTCTGCTGGGGAAAGTGCAGGAACTAAGATTTATGTTGGTGGAAAACAAGGACTGCTAGTTTATAATGGGGTCTCCTTCCAGCCAAGTTCTAAATTATGCTGTATGCATTAATGGTTGCTCATTTGAAGGCTACATTGCTATGGACTAAGATTAGTGGCTTGTGACAGAGATTTTAAGATACTATAAATATCTTCAGAAGGAGGGTTCTATATTAGTAAAGTGTGACAGTTGACGAGAGTGATGACTGTGACATTGAAGTGTCAATTTGTCAGACCAATTTGGTAGTTAGACATGTTTAAGATGAAGCCATACATACCAACATTGTTCTGATGACGTATTTCTTATTGAAGATTAAATAAGCAGAGTGAAATGATATGTAAATGGAATTTTAAAGATGGAGTTGCAAGGCAGTGTTAAAGAGCAGAGGGTTGTATGAACACCTGAGGTATTGGGGTGAAGTAAGGCTATATTTGAGTGTATACAGTGGGCAGTGGCAATGGCAAACAAATCCTAGGAGAAAGGGGGTCATAGAGATGTAGATCATTTGAAGAGGGGTTTGCAAATGCAGCATACTTCACTTAATAATGAGTTAAACAGACAAATTAAATGTAGCAAGCTAAACTGTCAAATAGAAGTGTCCAAGTTAACAGAAATATAAAGGACAGGGCTCATTCAAAATACAAGTATTAAAGGTGTCCACCTATTTTGCAGCCAATTTGCAAGCCATGACCTTTTGCATATTTTACCACTTTACCTTTTTGTCCTTACCATTCAGACATTTGGGTTGTGGTCTAATCTGGAGTGCCTGTGGCCTTCAGAGGTCTTCCAGGGCCATGATATGATGAGTCCTCATCGGCCTTACAGTGATGTAGGTTTCTTGACCCACAAATCAAAGGCATTGGTGCTGCTGTGCAACCATAGTATATTTAAACTTTTGCCAAGGAATGGTTCCTCCTCAGGTATAGTGATCTTATAGTGGAAAGAGAGCTGATGACCTATTCTATCAAGACTTCAAGGCCAGGAAGGTAGAGTCCTGTAGTGATTGTGGAATTTCTAAAGCACCCTCTGACGAGTAGAGGGTCCATATTCTAAAAGGTCTGTTGCCTGACTTTGTTGTGGGGCAATATTGACAAGTGGTTTTAGCCTTGTGAGATTGCCCTACAGATGCACAAGATTCCTGAGGAGGATGGGGGGACTAGTCTATGCAGACATATCCCTAGTGAGGGAAGGGACACCCTACTGGCCCTAGAGAAGGACGAAAGAATGAAGTATCCCCTCCATGAAGGGAGCCTTTGTCAGGGAATATGATCTGACCCACGAAAAGTACAGACAGAGGATTAGGAATAGTAACAAGTGGGTGGATTGTGTGAATTCCTTTTGCAAGGCACTGGATGATTGGGTGAACAACAGTGAGGTAAATAATTATCAGGGGCTGTACAATGTGGTTGCAAGGGAGCACATATAAAGCCTTTGTATTCCAGATGTGTGCCAACACCTGATTGATAGTAGGTTGACTGACCTCAGGGAGCTTCTAAGGAGGCACACTGCTGGATCAGCTCCTGCATCCAAAAGAGGGCACCTCAGAGTGACCCCAGGAAGGGTGGTTCAGATTCCCCATAGCAGGATGAGCAGGTGGTCCAGAGAGACACAGACAACTCCCAGAGTAAGGGGGAAGGAAAGTATTCTCTTGCCTCTTCTGAGAAACTGAAAGGAGATTCAGGAGGATGCTGGTCTAAGGCATTCCATTAACAACCCTGCTGCTTTTATTGTTCTCAGGTAGGACACAAACAGGAGGGCACTGCCTGTCCTAAAAAAACACCCAGCGGTTGGACCTTTACAGGTGTGGCCACTGTGGCCTTAGTCCCTAGGACCTGGTCATAGACTATGCCATGATCTTCCTTAGGTGGGAGGTGGACTCAGAGGGAGAGTTGGTGATCCCTGAGGGTGGGATTCATCACTTCCACCAGGTGAAAGTGAATGGGACCCTGGGAACCGCTCTGCTGGAGAATGGGGCTAGCCAGACCATGGTACTGGAAAGACTAGTTTCCCCAGAGCAGTAGCCTAACCCGGTGTGTAGGATAACTAAGGCCAATGGGCAGGACTTCTTCCACCCTATGCCCCTTGTATCCCTCGAGTAGGGTGGGGATGTGGCCCAGAGAAATTAGTCCCCGAATGCCCAAAGACTGCATTCTGGGGAAAGATCTGCCCCTGATGTTGAGGGAACTGGGAGGGGTGGCCACCCAGTGCACCGTACAGTCCAGTTTTCTGGGGGTACCACTTCCAAGCTGAGGGTACACGTCCCCAGATGGAGGGGCAGGGTGAGTGAGAGCTCCCCCAAGTCTCCTGTTCTGCCTTTGAATACAGTTTCAGGATTCCATCCCTGAACTGGTAGGAGGTAAAGTAGAAAAAGAGTGCAAAACACCTGTAACTACTACACACCAATCTGAGAAACCATAGAGGTCAGAGATCTCTGGATGGCCAGAGGTCTGCTTTTGAACATTGGCAGCTGTCAGTAACTTCTGTTGGTTGTTGTTCTTATGGATAGAGTTTTCCTTGGTTTGGGGACAGAAGTCTGATCCAAGAGGTAGAATGGGCTACATCACTTTGTTGGCCATAGGAACACACATTAGTTCTCAGTTTTAGCTTAGTTTTTATAATTTATATTTTACACATTTGAGATGACATTGCTTATAGCAGTTGTATTTTACACATTTAGGCTTGCACAACATTATTATAAGAACACCTTGTACATGCTGCTTATTTTGAGTTAGCCTTTCTCAACATTTAATCTGCACCCTCTGTACAAGGCTAGGAATAGAGTACAAGATATCCTAGTGCTTGTCTGTGTCTAGACATTACATTGCATCAGAGCTGTGCCTCTAACACAGTGTGGCTTTGATTATATAAATTATATACTGACCCAGGGTGGTCAGAGAAACACTCCCGCCATGACCGCCTCAAGATGAGTGCTGTGTTGGACATGCAGCTCTGCTGGTCCTGATCTTTCAGCCTGCAGAGGATTGGCATCTACACTACAGGCCAAATTCCTGCCTCTGTTGTTTAGGTATGGGGGCTAAGTCTATCCTCTAAGATCCGGCAAAGGCAGAAAGTACATTCACAATGCTCTCAGTATAGGGATAGTGATAGATAGGAGTAAGATAGGAGTAGCTAGAAAACATTTGCATTGGTTCGACTGTTAATTTTTTTCACCATGTTCATCATGCTGGTAACGTTGCTTTCTTTCATCTGCCTAATTATCACAGCTCATTCTCTATATGCAAGACTACGATTGTTTCAATAAATATATTGAAAACTTATCTTGTATCTCTCCTATGGCTTGCCGGGGAATGCATGAGTAAGACAACAAAAGCGTATGATCTTTATCCACTATTCCATTTAGGATCAGAGTGTCATAATCAGGTTGCCCTAATCACCTTCCACCCTGGAAATGTTAGGGGTTTGTTTGAGGCACTGTAAGCTAACCAGGAGTTGGGCCAACAGCTTCTGAGTGTGTGAATGGGCTCAGTCCCCACATTCTGAGGTTCTGTCGTCCTACTAGGCAGTCCTAATATTTTAGTAGGAACCATATAACACAGTGCCACCAATGTTCATAGGCCAGGCCATCATTAAACGGGTCACGTGAGTAGTTCTTGTGTGTGCCCAGGGTCCCCTATTCAGCATTAACTGAGACGTCTGTGGTGTTAGGGCTAAATCCTCCTCAGCATAATAGGAAGCAATTATTTTTGTCTGTAGGCTGGGATACCCCACCATAGTAATTTCCTCTCTGAATTCCAAACATTAAAATGGTGGATAAAATTAATGTTTTTGCTAACCGCTGGACTGCTGTTACATTACACTTAAATTGACCTGGGCTGTATAATGGGGGTGGAGATGTTACCTTTATGGTTGAGGCAGAGAATGCATACAAAGCTTTAGTATTTTACTCATGGGTCACTTTTCCTGCAGTTGGTGCTAATGCAAATACATTCCACACATCCACCAAGACTAACACACCAGGCCAATACAGAGCATATCAGGACTTAGAAACATTTCAGGAACATCAGAATTGGGTCCAAGGCACCCTACCACATGTCTTAGAAAATGTTAGATTGGGTCTGCTCAGCAATGATGGGGCCACATGGCCAGTACTAGCTGGCTACACACCATATCCTAATATACAACTAGCAGTGGGAGATTTACACCTCTTATATAATAACCTTGGTAGACTATAAAGATGTTTCACTCAATTTGTTGTGTGCACCATAACAATTGCCCCAGCATGGGCTGTTCAAGCTCTCCAACCACAGTTAGCTACATCTAAGATTAGCCAAGTAATTATGAAGGCCATTATATGTAAGATACCCACCAGGCAGAAGAAAAAACTGTTCTAGATAGCACAAAAAAACAAATCAGCTTGAAGCAGTGTTTCCCCATACCGGGACCCCAAGATAAACATAGAATTCTCACCATATGCTTGCCACTTGGGATGGTTCCCTCCATTCATGATTGTGCTAATTGGGGTACAGTCTTTGCTCCAATATATACCATTCCTCATGGTACACCATCACTTGCTGTTTTGCCAAATGTGCTAAAACAGATTCAAAATGAAAATGGGACTGCCTCTGTCCTGGAGTGGGGGGTGAAAATAATTGGCAACTTTGCCACAATATCCTCAACTATTTTAGAAAGTATGAAAGGGAGAGCAGCGGCACTGGCAATAAGTTAGAGAATGGCACAGGTCACAGTAGTGGAACAAGAGCTTGAGTTACCAAACATATATGCAGACACCTGTCCATTTATAGTTTGATATAATTTTGGGACCAGACCAAATAAGACACAGCTTAAGGGTAGTTCTGACAAGGACAATACAAGTAAACTTCTGAAAAAGGCTGGATTAAAGGAAATAACATGGGGAGAGTGTCTGCAACCGGAGACCTCTGATAAATGTTAGAATTTACATAACTGTGATACATTAAAACAACCTGATTGATATCAGTATATTGATACATGTCCTTCTTGTACCTTTCAGAAGTCATCTGACAAAGGATCAGACAGAGGGGTGCATTCAGAGAACAGACAAGAAGAGTATTTGGAACCATTGTATTACTAGCAAGAATAAACATGCATGAGCAATTTTGAGAAAAAAAATATATATTACAAGGATCTTTTTATAATTTCCCTGTGTAAATAAACATGAGAAAAAATACTTCCTACTGCCAAAATGAGCAAAATTACATCTTGTTCTAAACCCGGAATCCAAAGGAGCAGCTATGGTGTTTAGAGTGGTATTACGTGACAAGACAGTACTACATTGTAGACCTGGGGTCAATCTGTTATTTATTTATTTATTAATATTTCCAAGATGAAGTTTCATAGAAATGAAAACAAATATAATGATAGTAATCAGCATCATCATAATCATAATAATAATAAAATACCTGATGTGCAAAAAAAAAAGTCAATGCAGAAAGAATAGATCGATGTTCAGCACTATTGTAGGAGTACAGAAGCCTTTTTATTTTGCCATTCTGAAATGAGAATTACTGCTTCTTCTGAGAAAGTTTTGCAAAGTGGATGTCATACCCAGACCCTGCCCATGTCTTCCCATCTGGATCTATTTCCTGATGAGTAAGGGTCATTTATCTTCTGGATCTCTTCATACTGTTTAGGGAAACCATGGTAGTATTCTTTAACGGACTCTCATGGAGCCTGATAGCTTTTGTCAACTGTCATGCCTAATACATATGATTATATGGAAATGGGTAACTTATGATGATGAATAGTTTTCTGACATTTGCAAATGCATTTATTTATTCATATTGCCAAGACAATGTTTCATAGAAATAAAAACATATAATCATATTAACAAAAATAATAATAATAATAATAATAATAATAATATTAACAATACTAATGTGTTAATATAGGGCATATATTGATACAGAATAGTGTTAATACAGTTAATACATCAGTGGTCATAACGCAAGAGACAACAGATGATAAAAATCTGAAAAATTGCATCAAAAATGTATTTTGACTTCAAAATGCTGAGTGCTGAAAATGATCAGATGTGATACAGGAAATACTTGAAAGTGTAAGGCTACAGTAATAAGAATGTAATTGAAAAACAAATGATATTACAAGTGAAACAGAAATGGTTAGGACATGACTAATGCAACTGAATGACACTCTTTGTGGTCCATCAAGCTCTGGTCTCCCTAATATCAGCTTAGAAAATGCTTAAACCATGTTTTTGTTTTGACAGCCATTTCAGCTCTGGGCCGTCCTGTGGACAGAGAAAAACTGTAATGTATTGGGTGTCAATTTGTGTTTGTATTCTGGCCAAAGGTTTCTTCATAGGATAATTGACAAGGTAGAATAGAGGAGTAATGGGCATGAGCAAGATAGGTACAGTTATATGTGCATGCCAAGAGCCGTCAATGTATGTTAGTTTGCAACTTGTAAACCATTGTCCTTCAGAACAGTGGTCTTTCTGCAAAACGTTAAGAATGGCTAAGTAGTGGAGAATTACAACTCTGCTTCATAGCATGTCATATAAATATAAAACACAGAAGAATGTGTTTATTGAGCATGCAGTACAGAAAAGTACATTTAAGCTCTAGCTGCTAGGGTGCAGGTTTTCGACTAAGGGAAAATGTGATTGAATGTTGCCATGAGTAAAATATTTATACCTCTTCATACTGAGGATAAAAGGGCTATGATTAGCTTATAGATGTTAGGGAGTGAGAAGGGGTAGAGGTAGAGTTACTGGCTTCAGATGAATAGAGCGGTAATAAGATTAAGCTTGGGAGAGAGGGTTATAACCCAAACATAATAGAGGGGAAGGGATTCTTAAGAAAAGTAGGAATAACAAAAAATTGATTTAGAAGAGAGTCACCATAAGTGAGAGACAGAGATCAATAGAAGAAGGAGAATCCAGGATGATAGGGAAGAGATGATTCTCCTAGCCAATTAATGTGGGGTGAAAAAGTCATTTGCAGATAAAGCGATAAAAAAATGTAGTGAAAAATGTTTATCTATAGCGCTCTCTTGCAATGCTCATTGTATAAGAAAATTAACATTTTAAAAAACTTCTGTTGATTTTTGTGATCTGAAAGGTAATGGATTACAGCATTGACATCATCTAGAGGTCACTGGGGGGTCACACATGCAACCCATGGCTTTGCCTTTGCGACCCTTGGTACTGCTTTTTAGGCCACTGGCCTCAAAGTGGGAAAATCATTGTCAAAAACACAAGGGCAGCTTGCTGTTTTGGTTGTTGGGAGTTCCTCTCTCCTTCTTTACTACACAGTTTTTATTAAACTAATAGTGAATAATGTTGAAAAGTTATAACTTATTATCTGCATTAGAGTCAATCTGAACTGCAGGAAATCTCCCAGTATCCATGCTGCACAGCATATGTACAGCAGACACACCAGCAGTGTAGCCATCCCTTGCACACATAAAAACAGAACCTGCAGTGACAACACATCATACACATAAAGGAGCCCCAGCTCAGGAACTAAAAGTGCAGAATTCCATGAATTACAGAACTGCTATTGCAGGTGCACATAGGACAGGCTCAGAAAAGGTGACCGTGGTAAATGATTCTGTTAAACAATAAATAGGAACATATTAGGTAAAAGCATTGAAAGATTAAAATGCACACAGATCTGTTCACCAAAACTGCAAGTTTCAATCCCATACAACTCAGGGAAGGAATGCAAGCCATCGAAGTGGTCCAACAATAACCAGCCTTGTACTCTCTCTCTGTGGCAATGCTCTACATACTCTGTGCCCGATGAACAGTTTTGTGCTCTTCCAAGTTATGAACATGTTCCATGAGTAGTTTGCAATGTCATGTTGGACCTTTCCTTTGCCAACGTAGGATTGACTGCTGGAGCCTGTGCTATAAATATTTGATGCCTGATGCACAAAGGTAGCTTACACTTTAAAGTAAGTTTACATTTCTGAGTACGTTTACTACTTTTTGGTATTCACAAACTCTGAGTTTAAATTACCACAATACAAAAAACACTAGTAATTTCAGCGCTGTACATAGTCAATCACTGGTGCAACACCATCCCATAAAAAATACAGAAGATAGGCATGTAAATTAAAACTCTTTAGGAAACAATGTTACACTAAATTAAATGATTTTGAATAGTTTAAAATATCAATAAGTATACACTTTAGTTCGAAATATATATTAAAAAAATAGTAAATATTTAGGGGCTCATTCTGAGCCCGCCGGCCCAGCGGGACAGCCCCTGCAACGAGGAAGCCGGCTCCGAATGGAGCCGGCGGAGTTGCAGGGGTGCGACGGGTGCAGTAGCACCCGTCGCGATTTTCACTGTCTACATAGCAATCTTTGTGGGGCCCTGTTAGGGGGCCCCACGACACCAGTTCCCGCCATCCTGTTCCTGGCGGGTTTTACCACCAGGAACAGGATGGCGGGAAGGGGGTCGGAATCCCCATGGCGGCGCTGCAAGCAGCGCCGCCATGGAGGATTCTCTGGCCCAGGGGAAATCCAGCGGGAAACCGCCAGATCCCCTTTTCTGACCGCGGCTTTACTGCCGCGGTCAGAATGGGCACTGAAGCACCGCCAGCCTGTTGGCGGTGCTTCCGTTGCCCATGGCCCTGGCGGTTTAGGACCGCCAGGGTCAGAATGAGGGCCTTAGTGTCCTCTCATTAGTTTACCTGGTCATGGGGCAGCCAATGAGATGAGGAAAGATTGCACTGTTGTTGCATATACTATTGATGTTCCTGAAACAGAGAAAATGTCCCACTACTGATGTCTACGGAGCATATGCCCTGTGCATAACTGAAATTTTCACTACTCTGAAACATGTCAGTTATCTTCTCTGAGTTAAAGATACTTTAGAAAATGTTTCAAAATTGCAACACAACAACTAACTATATTCAGTGGTATTAGACATTTGAAATGGGCATTTGAACATGGCGTGAAACAGTGAATCTCCCATCCTGCTCTGCACACAATTTCTACTCCTTAGACGCAGAAATTGTCTTTAGCTTCATTGGTATATTCAATCACCTCTGAGGCTTTGTTGTTTGCTAGTGGTGTCCAAACATGTAATTCCAACAGTGGTGGATGGGTGAAATACTTGTCAGAGGTAGTAGTTGCCCATAATATGGCTGGGCAGAGGGGCAGACACACACACACTCACTCCCACTTCCCACCACCCACTTACAAGCACAAATACTCGCACCCACTTATCCACATGCACAGTCATTCACACCCATCCATTCCCAAATAAATGCACATAAACTCATCATTCGCAAGCACATACACATTCACACATCAATTCACAGCAAATATATATGCAAATACACATATATTTATACATACATACACACTCAATCTCCGCATTCAGCAAATGTTCACCAGGCCACAGGGTTGACACTGGATGGCGAACCAGAAAGGCCTAGTGGTTCTTATAGATTTCAAGACAATGAAGGAACTCAAAGAAGACCCACTGTGTCCTCTCATTGCTTTACCTGGTCATGGGGCAGCCAATGAGATGAGGATCCTTCCCTAAGGCACTCATCATGCTTTGAAAAGAGAGGGGAGTGGGGCCGCTCTGCCCTTATTGACAGGCTGCAACTGGTCAAAGGGATTTTACTACAGTTTTCTAAAACTTACAAATTCAATCATAGCACATGAAAGCACCACTCATCTTTGCACAATTCACCTTTCTTGTCATCCTCTTTCTATAATAGGGCAGACTTTAGGTGAACGAAGGTGAGACAGATGGCAAGTGCCATTTTTTTAAATATATTTGATAGCAAAAATAATAAAATTATCACAAGCAAGGCATGCACAATGAAGGAACAGAACACCAGAAAATATGGAGCAAGAAAACATCTCTGGAAACAGAACTTCAGCAGTAAAGATTGTTGCAAGCATTAAGATCACTAAAGGGAATTGAACTGTTCCATTCATCTACAGAAATTGCTTTTCACCTGTGCCTGACCATACATCCTTGAAAGTGTGAAACTCTTTTTAGACTATGTATGGGTATTTTTCTCTGTCAAACTTCTACCTATTAAATTCATAGTGGTTGGATCAAATGTTGGCTTGTATGGTCAATATTTTTCCACAAGCTGTGACCTTAATTCACAAGTATATGAGATAGTTTTGCAAAAGCACACTAGATATTGTGTGACTTGCATGTCGTCAAGGAGAGACAAAAATTACCAATGTGAATCGAATTGACACATGTTCACTTCCATCTTATATAATAATGATGTTTATTTTTGCTCCCCTTCTGATCCTGGGGGACAACACACAGCAAAATATTATGGTATTGCCAAGCAGTTGTATTTTGTCCTAATGTTGGAAAATGGGTTATTGGTAGGGCAGGTAGGTACCTACACCTAGCAACAAGCCACAAACCTCCACAAAAGTACAGTTAGGTCTCAGTAAATTAATCCCAGCTCTACCCTTGGTAGCTTGGCATCGAGCGTCAAGGCTTAACTTAGGAGACAAAGTGTAAAGCATTCAAATATCACAAAACAGTAATTAAATAAAACACAGGAAACAGTTTAAAAATCCAAAACCAATTTATAAAAATAGCTTATATTTTTATCTTTAAAATGACACAAAAACGATTAAAATCGGTTCAGGGGAACCGGAGATATGAATTTTTAAAGTATTATTATTTTCTAGCGCTTAGAAACAAAAAGCGCCAATCGGGTCATCTGGTTGCACCAGGACCGGGGCAAAGTCAAATTTCAGGCCGACCGCGATGGAGCCCTGCTCGGCTACAAGTCGCGGGAGGCCTCGGTTAAAAAGTTACCTTCTGACTTAGTCTCTTTTTTGATGTTTTTCTTCCCCGGGACGAACCTGCCAGTTGGATCCGACCTCCTGGAGCCCTTGTCCGGATACGCGAAGTCGGTTTCCTCGGTGGTGATTTTTACCTTCGGACTTAGTCGTTTTTTCGAGATGAAAATCCTTCGACCGGGGTAAACCTGGATCTTGATCCGATGTCCGTGGAGCCCTTCTCGGATACGATGGCTGGAAGGTCCCGGTCAACTTTTTACGTTCGGACTTAGTCTCTTTTTCGGATGTTTTTCTTTACCGGGACGAACCACGAAGTCAGGCCGGGTCGCGGTTGAGGCAAGCCGGCTAGAATTTCCGCGTCGGGTCGGTCACTTTATGGAGCTTTTTTCTAAAAATTCTCCAATCTTCTCCAAACTTCTGGGGCTTCACCCAGATGTTCTTTTAAGGTTCTTTTGGGGTCCACAGCTCACCCCAAGGGTCCAGAAGTTCTGTGATGGTCCTTGGGAAGTGCGGACTTCAACTCCCAGAATACACCTGGCGCAAACTCCTTTTTGGCCACTGGACAGTGGTCAGCTGGTCACTTTTTCAGGAGTTGGTGCAGGGGACTCTGGTTAGCAATTTTTCACCTGTAGCAAACAGGGAGTCCCTCCTTGAACCAGTGGAAGCCAGGCAAAGTCCTTCTTGTGGTGAAACCCAAGTGTGCAGCTGGTGCAGTCTTTCTGAGTGCAGGGTCCAGGTGCAGGCCAGGGGTCCAGCAGGGCAGTCCTTCTTCTCCTTGTAGTTCTTTCTTCTTGAAATTTGGTGGGGATCTGAGGCGTGGGTGCAGGTCTGCCAGTTTTATCCTTGCTCCTGGGTGAAAAGCAGGGGGGCCCTGGTCCTCCAATCAGGGACAGGGTCGTCCCCCTGTGATGACCACTTCCTGGGAAGTGTGGCAAAAATCCATCCCAGAAGGCAACAGTCTCTAAAAATCCAAAATGGATGAATCTGATTTTTAGAGGAGAGATCTGGCTGAGCCCACCCACTGGTGTGGCTAAAAATCATAAACACACCCCTCTCCTGCCCTCTCCTAATCTAATCAAGGGGGCACCTAGCTGTCTGGGGTTGCAGGATGTGGGGGTGTTGCTGGGTGCTCCAGATGTCCTTCTCTGCCTTTGAAGACCAGTTTGGCAGCCCTCCCCCTTCCTGCTTCCCCATCTGCTGAGGGGAGATTCTCTCCCCCAAGCACATTCCTTTGTGTGAAGTCAGGCCACTTCACACTTCATTAAAGTAGCCTGGCAGAAGCTGCTGCAGGCTGGCCAATCAGAGCACAGGAGCAAAAACAATGCAGAGCTGAAATTGGCAACTTTTTAGGTAAAGTCTAAACTTTTTACCTGCACTAGTTATATTAAATCCAACAACTGGAAGTTGTGGGATTTATTATAACAATCAATTTGATACCAAATTCTTGGTATGTAACATTTAAGGAGACTTTAAAATTTAAAATAAAGTCTGCCCATTCTAGCCTATGAAGGCCATTTACTTCAATGAGGGAAAAACGAATTTGGCTGTTTTTACCTCACCAGGGCTTATAAATCTATTTTTATAAAGTCCCTGCTTATAGTTACATGGCACCCAGCCCTAGGGGCACATAGGGCACACCGTAGGGGTGACTTATATGTAAAAATAAGGTAGTTTAAGACTTTGGAAGTACCTTTAATTCCAAAGTCGAATTTGCATATAACTTTAATTTAAAAGCAGCCAGCAAGGCAGGCTTGCTTTTAAAATGACACTGGGCACCTCAGCAATGCACCTAGGTGTGCACCACCTATGCTGTGGTCCCTAAACCTACATGCCCTACCATATACTAGGGACTTATAGGTAGGTTAACTTAGCCAATTATAATTAGCCTAATTTGCATATCCATTTTACACAGAGCACAGGCCCTGGGACTGGTTAGCAGTACCCAGGGCACCAGCAGAGTCAGGAAAACACCAGCATAAAGTGGAAAATGGGGGCAAAAAGTTAGGGGGCCTCTGCAATCAGCCCCAGTTTCTCACACAACCCCCCCCCAGCCCACACGCCCAGGAGACTCAGCCCAATCCTGGGAGAGTCTTCCTGGCTTGTTAGGCGAGGAAGACAGTGAAGAAAACTGGCTGTCCCTTTGCAGGGCCTACTCTGCCTTATATCCTCCTGTCAGGGTCACTCCCTCTGGGTAGTGAAGCCATCCCAACAGTAAAAGGACCCAACTCAAACTGAAACTTCCCTCTAGGGGGGTTTTCCTCCTCTCTCTCTGCCAACTTGGGTAGTGAGGTGCCCCTCCCCTACTCCAAACTTTGCTAGGGCAACACCTAGCTTACCCAAAGAGGTCACCCAACACTTGAGCAACCCCACCATGACCAATAGGGTCAGGGGGCCTACTTTGCTATTGGCCCTGGGGTCTGCCTCCCAGGCCAAGTACAGTGCTGCCAGGAAGGCTAGCACCCAGCAGAGGCTACTGACAGCTGTCAGTACCCAGAACCACACCCTAAGCTCTCCACTGACAGGTGGCTGAGCTGCTTTAGGGGCATCTTTGGGGTCCTGGCACCCCTCTTGCTGTCTTGAGTGGGGGGCTACCACCTCCTGTGGCAGACACCCTCCTTCCACTCTCCCTTCTGTCAGTGCAGGGGCAACACCTTGCATCTGGACAGCTGCCTGACTACTCAGGACTTCCTTGGGGTCAGGGGAGGCCTCACCAGTGCCAACTCTGGGCTCCCCCCTTACTGGGGCAGAGGGCCCTTGGCTCCCTGGAACTCTCTTTAAGAGTGGCCTACCCTTCCTTTTCTTCTTTCCTTTTCTTGGGGACCCCTGTCTCCTAACTGTAGGGACTGACTCCCCAGGACTTTGGGTTGGGGGGGCGCCCTGGGCGACCACCCCATCTGTGACCAGACTCACCTCTGGGAGGTCATTGCCCAGGATACAATCTAGGGGGAGGTCAGCACTGACTACCACCCTAATCCAGTCAAGGATACCCTCCCTCTCTAGGGGCACTATGGCTACAGGTTTGGAGGTGACCTCCCCTGTGGCTATCCTGACTTTCTTTGTCTTTCCTGGGACATACATGTCTGGGGTCACTAACCGGTCACTCACTACAGTGTGACTGGCACAGGTGTCTCTCAGGCCAGTGGTAGGGATCCCATTCACTTGAATGTGGTGGAAGTGCCTACTCCCACCCTCAGGGATCACCAGCTTACCATCTGGTCCTGTCTCCCAGCACAATGCTAGGAGGACTTCATCATCTGAGGAATCCTCCTCTATGGCTACACTGGACAGCCCAGTGCTAACCACCTTCTTTGGACAGGCTGCATCTCCTCTGAAGTGACCTGTCTGCTGACAGTCAAAGCAAGCCCTACTGTCCAAGAGCTTTTTTAACCCTGGGTCTCCCTGTCTCTGCATGTCAGAGTGGGAGTGGGATTTACTCTCCTCCTTCTTAGGGTTCTGGGGTACAGAGGGAGTCTCTGTGGTGGGCTTACCACCTCCCTCCTTAGGTTTTTGGGGACCTGTCCCCCCCTTCTTGGAGTCTCCCCCCTGGGACTTGACAACCACCCTGGTTCTCAACCACTCATCAGCTGCCTCCCCTAGCTCTCTAGGGTTGGTCAGCTTAGAGTCCACTAGATGCTGGCGTAACCTTTCTTGGATACAATTGGTCAAGATGTGCTCTCTCATGATCAGATTGTATAACCCCTCATAAGTATTTACTTTGTTGCCAATAATCCAGCCCTCTAGTGCCTTTAGTGAGGTGTCCACAAAGTCAACCCAAGACTGGGTACTGACCTTCTGGGTGTCCCTGAACTTCATTCTATATTGCTCTGGGGTCAGACCAAACTTCTTGACTAAGCACCTCTTCATACTAGGGTATGAATCTGCCTCCTCCCCCCTTAAGGTCAGAAGCCTATCCCTCCCTGAGTTGGGGACCAACTCCCACAAAAGGGAACCCCAGTATTGAGGCCTAACCCTTCTCATTTGGAGTGCCCTCTCAAAGGCCTCCAGCCACTTATCTATGTCATCCCCCTCTACATAAGTAGGGACCACCCCCTTGGGTAATCTGGGGCAAACTCCCCCACCCATGGACACCTCAGCTTCTTTATCGCTGCTTCCATCTCTTTTTTCTTTGTATGCCCACTTTTTCTTCTCTAGGGCCAGCTTCTCTGCTTCCAAAGCTATGTAGGCTAGCTGGGCTTCCAGCTCTCTTTCCCTGATGGATGGGTTCTCTCCTCCTGAAAGGACCCTCTTCCTACCACTAGCTTTGGGTCTGCCCCTAGTGACTGTATCCATTGAGGTCCGTTCCTCCTCTTCCTCACTTGGGGTCTGATGCCTTCCCTCCCCTGAGTGGTTAGAGTTAGCATCTTCCTCTTTTTCTTCCTCCTCTGGAGCTTCCTCTGTCTCTACCTCTTGTGCCTCAGCCCATGCTGTCAGGGATTTAATCAGGATTTGCTTCCAGAGATCAGGGGTTGCAGGCAACCCCCTCTCAATACACAACCCCCTAAGCTGGACTACTGTCAGTGTGGGTAGGCTAGCCAGATCAAGCTCCATGGTTCCCTAGTTTTGTGTCAACAAAAACTTTTTGCAAAAATTGGAAACAAGAATTTAGAAAAAATTACAAAAATTCAATAATTGAAATTAATCCAAATTAATTTAAAAAAAAAATTAAAATTAAAAATTAAAAACAATTTTTGCACTAGGACAATTTAAAGGATTTTTAATTTGTTTTATCTAAAACTGTAACGTGATATTGAACACAAGTACAGGATCCCGTCGCTGCTTCCAATTATGTTGGAAAATGGGTTATTGGTAGGGCAGGTAGGTACCTACACCTAGCAACAAGCCACAAACCTCCACAAAAGTACAGTTAGGTCTCAGTAAATTAATCCCAGCTCTACCCTTGGTAGCTTGGCATCGAGCGTCAAGGCTTAACTTAGGAGACAAAGTGTAAAGCATTCAAATATCACAAAACAGTAATTAAATAAAACACAGGAAACAGTTTAAAAATCCAAAACCAATTTATAAAAATAGCTTATATTTTTATCTTTAAAATGACACAAAAACGATTAAAATCGGTTCAGGGGAACCGGAGATATGAATTTTTAAAGTATTATTATTTTCTAGCGCTTAGAAACAAAAAGCGCCAATCGGGTCATCTGGTTGCACCAGGACCGGGGCAAAGTCAAATTTCAGGCCGACCGCGATGGAGCCCTGCTCGGCTACAAGTCGCGGGAGGCCTCGGTTAAAAAGTTACCTTCTGACTTAGTCTCTTTTTTGATGTTTTTCTTCCCCGGGACGAACCTGCCAGTTGGATCCGACCTCCTGGAGCCCTTGTCCGGATACGCGAAGTCGGTTTCCTCGGTGGTGATTTTTACCTTCGGACTTAGTCGTTTTTTCGAGATGAAAATCCTTCGACCGGGGTAAACCTGGATCTTGATCCGACGTCCGTGGAGCCCTTCTCGGATACGATGGCTGGAAGGTCCCGGTCAACTTTTTACGTTCGGACTTAGTCTCTTTTTCGGATGTTTTTCTTTACCGGGACGAACCACGAAGTCAGGCCGGGTCGCGGTTGAGGCAAGCCGGCTAGAATTTCCGCGTCGGGTCGGTCACTTTATGGAGCTTTTTTCTAAAAATTCTCCAATCTTCTCCAAACTTCTGGGGCTTCACCCAGATGTTCTTTTAAGGTTCTTTTGGGGTCCACAGCTCACCCCAAGGGTCCAGAAGTTCTGTGATGGTCCTTGGGAAGTGCGGACTTCAACTCCCAGAATACACCTGGCGCAAACTCCTTTTTGGCCACTGGACAGTGGTCAGCTGGTCACTTTTTCAGGAGTTGGTGCAGGGGACTCTGGTTAGCAATTTTTCACCTGTAGCAAACAGGGAGTCCCTCCTTGAACCAGTGGAAGCCAGGCAAAGTCCTTCTTGTGGTGAAACCCAAGTGTGCAGCTGGTGCAGTCTTTCTGAGTGCAGGGTCCAGGTGCAGGCCAGGGGTCCAGCAGGGCAGTCCTTCTTCTCCTTGTAGTTCTTTCTTCTTGAAATTTGGTGGGGATCTGAGGCGTGGGTGCAGGTCTGCCAGTTTTATCCTTGCTCCTGGGTGAAAAGCAGGGGGGCCCTGGTCCTCCAATCAGGGACAGGGTCGTCCCCCTGTGATGACCACTTCCTGGGAAGTGTGGCAAAAATCCATCCCAGAAGGCAACAGTCTCTAAAAATCCAAAATGGATGAATCTGATTTTTAGAGGAGAGATCTGGCTGAGCCCACCCACTGGTGTGGCTAAAAATCATAAACACACCCCTCTCCTGCCCTCTCCTAATCTAATCAAGGGGGCACCTAGCTGTCTGGGGTTGCAGGATGTGGGGGTGTTGCTGGGTGCTCCAGATGTCCTTCTCTGCCTTTGAAGACCAGTTTGGCAGCCCTCCCCCTTCCTGCTTCCCCATCTGCTGAGGGGAGATTCTCTCCCCCAAGCACATTCCTTTGTGTGAAGTCAGGCCACTTCACACTTCATTAAAGTAGCCTGGCAGAAGCTGCTGCAGGCTGGCCAATCAGAGCACAGGAGCAAAAACAATGCAGAGCTGAAATTGGCAACTTTTTAGGTAAAGTCTAAACTTTTTACCTGCACTAGTTATATTAAATCCAACAACTGGAAGTTGTGGGATTTATTATAACAATCAATTTGATACCAAATTCTTGGTATGTAACATTTAAGGAGACTTTAAAATTTAAAATAAAGTCTGCCCATTCTAGCCTATGAAGGCCATTTACTTCAATGAGGGAAAAACGAATTTGGCTGTTTTTACCTCACCAGGGCTTATAAATCTATTTTTATAAAGTCCCTGCTTATAGTTACATGGCACCCAGCCCTAGGGGCACATAGGGCACACCTTAGGGGTGACTTATATGTAAAAATAAGGTAGTTTAAGACTTTGGAAGTACCTTTAATTCCAAAGTCGAATTTGCATATAACTTTAATTTAAAAGCAGCCAGCAAGGCAGGCTTGCTTTTAAAATGACACTGGGCACCTCAGCAATGCACCTAGGTGTGCACCACCTATGCTGTGGTCCCTAAACCTACATGCCCTACCATATACTAGGGACTTATAGGTAGGTTAACTTAGCCAATTATAATTAGCCTAATTTGCATATCCATTTTACACAGAGCACAGGCCCTGGGACTGGTTAGCAGTACCCAGGGCACCAGCAGAGTCAGGAAAACACCAGCATAAAGTGGAAAATGGGGGCAAAAAGTTAGGGGGCCTCTGCAATCAGCCCCAGTTTCTCACACCTAATTAACAGTAAACATGTAATTAATTGTAGCCAAGGTAGCATACTCATGGTCATAACTGATATTCTCAATTACAGAGACATAACAATGCAGTGGCTAATCTTCTGGCATGGAAGAAACCTTCAATAGTCACACCATCTTTTGGACCTTCATTATGGAAATTGTCTCTGGAAAATGAATCTAGGAGCACGGAACCTCAGTAAGAGTATGTGTTCCCTGAGAATAGCAGACAGACTTTAATTTGCTCTCTCAAGACCAATGTGGTTGCCCATGTGTAAACCCATTCTTTGGGGGCCCACGGGCTTCACCTCAATGGCTGTGGGAGTGAGCTAGGAGTATATCATACAGCTCAGCCACAGCCCATTGCCAGAATCTGGGCCTAATTATGAGTTTGAAGGATGGGATAACCTGTCTGCCAAACTCCCAAAAGGTGGCGGCCGCTAGAGTGGCCACCAATCCGCCGGACATGTTAGATTTTTCCCACTAGGGAGAGAGGAGGAAACCAAGGTTTCGGCCTGTAAGCCTAGCGGGAAACAGATAGAAGCATTGTCTCTGGCTCTAAATTGAGCCGGCAGCAATGCTTTTGCCTTCAGGGTGCACCAGCACCCTTGCAATGTCCACTGCAGTGAACATTGCGAGTGTACCGAGCAGCGGGACCCCTTCACTGCCCCCCTGTGGCCCCCTGCACCTGTTCTCTGCCAGCCTTTTCATGGCAGTTTCACTGCCATGAAAAGGCTGGCAGAGAATGAGGTTGCAATCTGTAGGGCAGCGCTGTATGAAGCGCTGCCATGGCGGATTGCAACCTCCACCTGCTGTCAGCCCGTAGGGATCACCGATCCCAGCGGACATGGCAGAACACTGGTGGTCTGACGACCAGGTTCCTAATATAGCAGTCGGCCCACCACAGCAGCGGTGGTCCTGACCACCACCCTCGTAATGAGGCCCTTTGTCCAAAGTCACTCAACATAGATATCAGAAAAAGTCCAGGCCTCTCCCACTGCACCCCACACTTTTTGTATATACATAAGAAAAAAACATTTGGTTAGGGAACCATCTCTGTCTTCTCTCAAAGGTCCATTTTCTACCACTCAAAATTTTTAATGAGGAAAAAGAATAATGTACTGATGATAGTCTCTTGAAAATAACTGATTGCTCTTTTGAGTGTCTTTAATGGCAGAAGATTTTCGTGCTTGCATTTAGTACTACAGATATGCCCCATTAGCCTCTTTTGTAATACAAACGTATGCTGGATGCACCTAATCCAGGGCAAACTGTGGTCTGACAGAGAATGTGTTTTCTGTGCTCCACTGATGCACTTATCCAACAGATTAAGTGAAATATTAATGTTCATGCCCCCATTACAAATGCACTTTTGCGTGTAAAATAAATTGCCACTGTTAGACTTTTCATCCTTGGCGTGGTCTCCCTTAACTTTTTGTCTCTGTTTCCCAGGTTTTAGATGTGTGCTAGACTCTGTTTTTGCTATTTTTGTTACTCTGGGCACCTTACCACTGCTAACCAGTGCTAAAGTGCAACTGCTTCTATACAAAATGTGTATGTAATTGGTTCATCCATGATTGGCATGTTTGATTTACTCATAAGTCCCTATTACAGTGCACTAGAGGTGCCCACGGACTATAAATCAAATGCTACTAGTGGGCCTGCAGCACTGGTTGTGCCACCCACATTAGTAGCTCTGTAAACATGGCTCAGACCTGCCACTGCAGTGTCTGTGTGAGCAGTTTTAAACTGTAAATTCGACTTGGCAAGTGTATCCACTTGCCAGGCCTAAACCTTCTCTTTTCTTACATGTAAGGCACCCTTAAGGTAGTCCCTAGGTAGCCCCAAGGGCAGGGTGCAGTGTATGGTTAAGGTGGGACATATAGTAATGTGTTTTATATGTCCTGACAGTGAAATACTGCTAAATTTGTTTTTCACTGTTGCAAGGCCTTTACCTCTCATAAGTTAACATTGGGGCTACCTATAAATATGATTAAAGTGTAGATTCCCTTTGGGAGAGGATGGACATGTGGAGTTTGGGGTCTCTGAGCTCACAATTTAAAAATACATCTTTTAGTAAAGTTGATTTTAAGATTGTGTGTTTGAAAATGCCACTTTTAGAAAGCGAGCATTTTCTTGCTTAAACCGTTTCTGTGACTCTGCCTGTTTGTGGATTCCCTGTCTGGGTCAGTTTGACAGTTGGGCTGGTTGCACCTCTCACTAGACAGTGACACAAAGGGGGTTGGGGTGTAGTCTGCATTTCCTGATGGGCCATCTATGCTAAGAGGGAGGGGAGGAGTGGTCACTCACACCTGAAAGGGTTGTGCCTGCCCTCAATCAATGCAGTCTCCAACCCCCTGGTGTGTGTCTGGGGCCTGGCCTGGGCAGGGCAGGATTTTACAAACAAGAGAGACTTTTCTTTGAAGTAAGCCTACTTCAAAGGGCAAAATGGGTATAAGAAGGGCACTGAACACCACAGACTTACGATTACTTCAAGGATTCAAGAGGAACCTCTGCCTGGAGAAGAGCTGAAGAGCTGAGGATAAGTGCTGCCCTGCCTATGACTGTGCTTTGTGGAGCTATCCTGCAGTTGCTGCTTCTGCCTGTGAAATGGGACAGAGACTGGACTTTGTTCTCTCTGCCAGCACCTGGAGCCTCTGCTGAGACTCCTACTCTACCAAGTGGTGCCCATCCAGTTCCTGGGACCCTAAAAGGAGAAGCTGGAAGCCCAAGAGTGAGAAATCCATGTACCGACCGCCGTGAGGGGAAAAGATCGACACAACTCCGATCTGCGGCTGGAAAATCAACATGCCAATGGTTTTACGACTGAAAATCAACGCTCGCCTGCAGTGCGGCTGGAAGATCAACGCAAGTGGGTGGAGAGATGACACGCAGCATCGCTGATGGAGGCTGCTGAGATCGCAACCCGCGATGCGTGGTTTTCGGATCATCATGCAGTAGGATCTCCGACGCAAACATCGCTTGGCATGTAAAAACGTTGCAAGGCCTGCCCAGACCTGAGAGTGCGGTTCGAATTGATGCATCGCTCTCCTGCGGAGGGAAGAAGCGACGTACGATGACTCGACTGAAGAAAAAACAACGCACGGTCTCGCTCGTGAGTAATATGGATGCATCGCAAGCCCTTTTTGACCATACTCACCAGTGCGGGGTTATTTTTGACGCACCCTGGTACATTTCCACGCTAACGGCGTTACCATTATCTTTAGAATTACATGAAGACTCTTTTTGGTTTTTAATTGATAACTTGACTTGTGTATTGTGGTTTTTTGTTGCTTTGGTCTTTTTTTGTTTAGATAAATATGCTCTATTTTTGCAAACCCATGTGGTGTCATTTTGCAGTGTTTTCATCAAGTTACTGGTTGTGTTGGTACAAATACTTTACACCTAACACTCTGAAGTTAAGCCTACTGCTTGTGCCAAGATACCAAGGGGGTGAGCAGGGGTAAGCTGATTGTTATTCTCTTTTACCCTGACTAGAGATAGGGCCCTTGCTTGGACATGGTGTAACCTGACTGCCAACCAAAGACCCCAATTCTAACATTGGTGATCAGCGGTTGGGATTGGACATGTATTTGTACTTGATATACAATGATTAAGTGTACACTACTGTTTTGAGTGCAGACCACTACGTGACCACATACTACTTGTCTTGTGATTTGTGCTTTTTCTCTTTTTCTTGGATTTTTCCCTACATCCATTTTTGTGGTAATCTTTGATTGACTTCTGAACTTCATTGGGAACTTGTTTTCTGCCTTTTGGAACGTTGCACTTTTGTTGACTTTTCATCATGTCTCAATCTGGGGATGCATCAGTTGGAGCTGCTTTTGACCTAGAAAAATTAGAGAGCTATACAAAGGCTCAGTTGAAGCAGTTCTGTAAAAGTTTTGACTGTCCCATTAAGAGCTCATCCAAGAAGGAGCAGCTGGAAAAGGTGCTGAGGGCCTGGGTGACAGCCAAGAGCACTGAAGGGCACAAGGAGAATGAGGAGGATGATGAGGAGGAAGAGCATTCCATACACAATGGTATTGTGGGTGGGCCTGTTATACCCAGGCAGAGGGTCTCCAGGGAAAGTAGCAGTGTCTCATCTAAGGGTCTGACCCCTGAAGAGTTGCAGGACAGGCAGAGACGGAGCACCAGAGGGAGTTGGAGAAAATGAGGATGGCCATAGAGGAGAAAAAGTTGTTGTTGACTCATGAGCTCAGCTTAAGAGACTGGATCAGAGGAGCCAGTCTAGTAGGGATGTTGGAAGCCACATCACAGTGCAGCCTGAGAGGAGGGTGCACATTCTTAAAGTTCTTGTGAATGATTACAAGAGGGAGGATGACATATAATTGTGGTTCAAGCGGTATGAGTCTGAGTATGGTCCCTGAAGCTCATTGGGGTTGGGTATGTGGAAGCACTTTGAGGTAGAGGGGAGGGATACACCAACAGCCTTAGGGGATGTTAGGAATCTCACCTACACTATCATGAAGGATACCCTACTCACAAGACATGGTCTCACCCCTGAGTAGTATAAGGATAAGTTTAGGCCCTATAAGAAGAAGGAATCCCAAACATGGTTGGAACGTGTTGATTATTTTTGCAGGTCACTGGATGGTTGTGTGAAGGGCAGTAAGGTAACTACATATGAGGGGCTTTACAATCTGATTGCTTGGAGCACTTGTACAGTTTATGTTTTCCAGAGCTGTGCCAGCACCTGACTGACAGCAAACTGACTGATACTAGGAAGCTTGCACAGGAAGCAGACCACTGGGAGAGCACGAGGGTCCAAAAGAGGTATGGGAGAGACCATGCTAAGGGTGGGCATGGTCCCTCTCAGAAGAAAAGGGGGGTAAGGGTAAACAAGGGGAGTTCTCTAAAGAGCCCCAAACTGATTCCCAGGGTAAAGATTCCCAACTCCCCAGTGAGAAGAAGCCATGGTTCTCCAAAGGGAAGCCAGTGGCAGGGGGACCCCCACGTAAGTGTTATGCACTTGACCAGGTGGATCATGTGGGGGGGACCCCAAATGCCCCAAGAGTACACCGGCACCCACTGGTACGCAGCCCCAGGGTTTGGCTAGTGTATCACTTGGGGAGGAGTTGGTTCCAGGAGGGTGGGAGCCAGCTGAGATGACCCTTGTCTCAGTAGGGGACAGTGAGATGGTTTAGAGAACCTTCATGCCTGAGAACACTAAAAAGTACATGCAGTGGGTGACCATCAATGGACAGAGGGTGGAGGCTCTGAGAGACACAGGAGCCAGTGTGACTACATTGAGGAGTCAGCTGGTGTCTGAAGAGCAGATTGATCCCCGGGTACTTCACAAAGTAGTTGCAGTGGACAACTCAGAGCGCCTGTGCAGAGTGGTGCAGGTTCCCTTTGAATGGGGTGGGGGAGTCTCAGGTTCCTTGAAGGTAGCTGTGAGTCCAACCGTGACTGTAGATTGTTTGCTAGGCAAAGACCTGGAGGATTCCCCTTGGAAGGAGGTGGAACACAGGTCTCACTTGGAGATGTTGGGTCTGCCTGGGTGGGTATGCATATCCACCCAGTCAATGGCAGCCCATCAGGGTGGTCAAGAGCCCCTGGAGCCTGAAACAGTGGCCCAGGGGACTGCCAAAAAGAGGAAGTGCAGGTGGCTGGGAAACCGGCCCCAGAAGTTCCCACGGTCCGGGAGGAAGTGGAGCCTGAGGGTGACACCCCGAGCCTTCAGGGGAACAGGTGGCTGAACTGGAGGAGGTGGCAGCAGAAAGGGGGACCCACCAGGGAAGCTTCCTTTGCAGCACAGAAGAAATGCTCTACTCTGGAGGGTTTGCAGCAGCAAGCTGCAGACCAGGCGGCCAGCAAGGAGCCAGGATCTCACCTGATTTACTGGGAGGACGGCCTCCTGTATAGTGAGCCTAAGGTTCCTGAACCTAGGTCAGCCAGTATGCTGGTGGTATGCTAGTGCTTCAGGGCCTTCCTACTGGGGTTGGCTCATAATGTGCCATTAGCTGGACATTTGGGGTGGAACAAGACCTTTGTGAGGATAGTCACCCGCTTTCACTGGCCCCTAATACGCAGGCACTCAGATGCACATTGCAGGTCTAGCCAAACTTGTCAGGCAAGTGGCAAGAGTGGCAGGAAATGTAAGGCTCCCCTCCAAACTTTACCTGTAGTTAGTATTCCCTTTGAGAGGGTAGGTATTGACATTTTGGGGCCTCTGGATCCCAAGACAGTCATGGGCAAAAGGTTCATCCTGGTCTTGCTGGACCATGCCACCGGTACCCAGAAGCCATTCCTCTGAGGTTAATCACTTCCCCTGTGGTGGGTCGTGCTTTGATGGTAGTTTTTACCCACGGAAGTGGGATCTGACAGGGGTACCAACTTCATGTCCACGTATATGAAGTCTCTGTGGAAGGAGTGTGGGGTAACCTACAAGTTCACCACCCCTTACCACCCCCAAAGTAATGGTCTGGTTGAGAGATTCAACCACACTTTGAAAGGCATGATTATGGGCCTGTCAGAGCCCTTGAGGCGGAAGTGGGATGTCCTCTTGCCATGCCTTCTGTTCGCTTACAGGGAGGTGCCTCAAAAGGGACTTAGGTTTAGTCCCTTTTGAGCAGATTTATGGCCAGCCTGCGAGGGGACCTTTAAGTCTGGTCAAGCAGGCTTTGGAAAAAGCTCCTAGTAAACCCCCCAGGATGTATTCAGCTACATGCTGGCTCTGAGAAACCAGACTGCCCGCTTCAGGAGTCTCGCACAGGAGAACCTGGAAGCAAGCCAGGAGGACATGAAACGCTGGTATGAACAGAATGCCACTCTGGTCGAGTTTCAACCTGGACAAAAAGTGTGGGTGATGGCATCAGTGGAGCCTAGGGCACTCCACGACAAGTGGACAGGGCCATTTGAGGTGGTGGAATGCAAGAGTGAAGCCACCTACCTGTTGGACTTGCAGTCTCCAAGAAACCCTTTAAGGGTCCTCCATGTGAACTGCCTCAAGCCGCACTTTGAGCGGACTGAACTGTCCATGTTCCTTGCGACAGATGATGGGGTGGAGGAGGAGAGTGGGCCTCTTCCTGAATTCTTGTCTGCAGGAGAGAGAGATGGGTTTGTGGAGGGAGTGATCCTCTCCCCCTCCCTGACTGAAGAGCAGCAGAGGGACTGTCATCTGGAGTTGGGACAGATCACCTCACTGTTTTCCCTAATCCCAGGGGTCACACACTTGTGCACACATGATGTGGCCACTGGGGACAGTCCACCCATTAAACAGAAAGTTTAGAGGGTAACTGACAGGTGAGGGCTTTCATTAAGGATGAAGTATCCAAAATGTTAACCCTAGGGGTTACTGAGCATTCCAACATTCCTTGGGCCAGCACAGTGGTATTGGTCCCAAAGGCTGCTGCACCTGGTGCCACTCCAGAACTAAGGTTCTATGTGGACTACCGGGGACTCAATGCTGTCAGCAAGACTGACGCACACCCCATCCCCCGAGCTGATGAGCTCATAGACTGGTTGGGAACTGCCAAATACTTTAGCACGTTTGACTTAACGTCTGGGTAGTGGCAGATTGCCTTAACTGAGGGGGCCAAGGAGAGGTCCGCATTTTCGACCCCAGATGGACACTTTCAATTTAAAGTGATGCCATTTGGGATGAAGAATGGCCTGCCACTTTCAGAGGTTGGTGAACCAGGTGTTGGCCGGGCTGGATGAGTTCAGCGCCACCTACCTGGATGACATTGCTGTGTTTAGTTCCACATGGGAGGAACATCTGCAACACCTCTGGAGAGTGTTAGATGCCCTGCAGAAGGCAGGTCTCACTATTATGGCAAGCAAGTGCCAAATAGGGCAGGGTTCTGTGGTGCATTTGGGATTCCAGGTGGGGAGTGGCCAGGTAGCACCCCTACACCCATAAATTGACACCATTCTGGTTTGGGAGCCTCCCAAGACCCAGACGGAGGTGAGGGCGTTTTTAGGCCTCACTGGCAATTACAGGAGGTTTTTCAAGGGGTGACCCCCTTGGCCGAGTTGACCTCTAAGAAACAGCCAAGGAAGGTGATATAGACGGAGGCTTGCCAGACAGCTTTTGATGCCCTGAAGGCCGCCATGTGCACAGCACCTGTGCTGAAGGCACCTGACTACTCAAAGGAGTTTGCTGTGCAAACAGATGCCTCAGAGCATGGTACTGGAGCAGTACTCTCACAGCTTAATGAAGAGGGCCTAGAGCAACCTGTATCCTTCATTAGCAGGAGGTTACTTCCCAGGGAAAATAGGTGGAGAGCCATAAAACGTGAAGCATTTGCTGTGGTATGGGTGCTGACGAAGCAAGGATCCTACTTGTTTGGGACTTACTTCCGGGTTCAGACCGACCACAGGCCCCTCAGATGGTTAATGCAGATGAGGGGTCAGAATCCAAAACTGTTGAGGTGGTCCATTTCTGTACAGGGGATGGACTTAACGGTGGAACACCGCCCTGGTACAGAACACGCAAATGCTGATGGTCTGTCCAGATTCTTCTGCCCTAGGTGATGAGAACTCCCATGAGGTTGTGTTGTTACTCCCCAGTTTCAGCTGGGGGGCACATGTTAGACTTTCTATCCTTGGCGTGGTCTCCCTTAACTTTTTGCTCCTGTTTCCCATGATGTCAATGCGCCGTAAATAAATAATCCTTCAGATTGAGGGTGAGGAGGAGATCCCAAGCAGTCAGGACCATGTTACACAAAGTGCGCTAGGTCAAACGGGTGTGTGCACTCGCTTTGTGTGCCCCCAGGGAACTTTTGTATTACAGAGGGTGGCCACAGATGCTTGTGCGGCCCCTTCTATAATACTGATAGCACTGGTGCACATCTGCACCAGTGTTATTGTAAGAGGGAATTCCCTCATTTGCATCAGGGCTTGGCAGCACTATGTTATGGATGCCGGCACAAAGGCATAGAAGTCTTCAGAAGCTGCACTGATTGTGCACCATGAAAGAGTGAAGGACTATCAGTGCTCCCCCAGAGGGCAGCCCTCAGGAGAGCAGAAAAGGGTCCCATAAACCTGTTAGATATAACCCTGCAAGCAGGTTCAGTCACTTACTGCACCCACCTCCGTCCAAGGGGATCTCTCTCCTCTCTTGAAAGTTCATGCAGGTTGCCACCTGAACTGTGAAACAGGGAGCGACTTGCAAACAGTGTCTCTGTATTTCATGTAAATGTGCTGCCCCCAGATCAGCTCAAGTTCACTGCCACCCTGAGGGAGGCACATTCACTGTAATTAGGCACACATTTCCTGTTTGTGTCTGACACACATTTTGTAAGGTGTGCTGTGGTGCAAACTTTGAGAGTGTGCCCTGTCTCTAATACAGCCCTAGTCTGATTTTTCTTTTCCAGGGAATACCTTCTTACAGTCTTGCTCTTGCCATTCACTTGAAATAAGAATACAAACCACCAAGCCTTCAAGTGGAAATGGTCGAGCCTAAAAAGTGAGGGTGCAGGATTCCTGTTTACAATCTGTTTAAACTCAATGTCATTCTTCACCACTGAGTCCTTATTACAAATGCAAGAGCATTTCATACAGGCACACTGACTGGCATGTGTTTTTGATGTTCCTATTTGCCAAACGTATGGCAAGGCTTTCAAATATATTTGGGGGTTAATTCTTTCACAATTATAGGAAAAGCACAGAGATACTGACACTGGGGCATAGCAAAATGGGGGAGCTTCAATAATTAAAACACTGGCACTGCCCATTCGCCATATGTTAGACGTGACATGCTGAGATAGTGTTTTCCCAAACCTTTTGCTTTTTCCTATAGGTTTTACTGATTCTCTTATAGTGGCCTTAGGGCCCTAGGCACATCCCTCTGTAAAAACAGGGTGAAACTGTGTGCACCCCTCCTGTGTATGTTAGGAATTGGTTCTCAACCGTGTGTGCATGCTTGAAAAATGGTGTTTTGAGAACTGCTGAGCCTGCCATTGAAGGCCCTTTGTGTACGCTTGCACAATAGTGTTTAACATGTGTCCAGCCTTCAGTTGCAGTTTAGTGTGTGCGCACTTGCACCAAGGGTCTTTCTAAACGTGGTGAGGAACATCTATGTGTGTTCTCACTACTTCTGAGGTTTCCTCTCCCCATGGGTTAACAAGGGGGGATGAGGGAAAGCACTCCAAACTGCAATAGTGAATTCTCAGTGGAGCAGTCTCATGATGTGTCCTGTCAGTGGATTTGAAGTGATAAACCCCTTCTTTTGGTAAGAGTGGCATTGTCATTAATAGCTGGGAATGTGTACCACCTATATCAGGGGTTGGACACTTATAACTTAGCAAGGCTAGGTCACTAATAGTTCAAACATCTCACAAGTGCCAGTGCTGATGCTATTTCTACACATCCTTAAGAGTGTTTAGAAGTAGTGTAGGTACTGACAGTTGTGAGATGTTTGAGCTACTGGAAAGTGGCCATTTATCTGCTCTAGAACCCATTGTGTGCCTTCCTACCTGGCTCGAATCTACACCAGACGTTGGGGGAGCACATCTGAGCAATTTACAGAATTTTGGGGGAAATGCTAGAAATGTCACCTAACAGGTTTGAGTGATTCTTTTTTTAATTTTTTAAAACAAATTTAAAGGAGAAGGCACTTCATTCATGTTTTACTAAGAGGAAAAGCAAGATTCTTTTTTTAACCTCATATATTATAATTGTGGATTACTCTTGCAGCGCTGTCCTGGCAGATTGCGACCTCCACCTGCCGTCAACCCATCGGGATCTTCGAGACTGGCAGTCTGACCACCAGGGTCTTAATGCGACAGATGGGCCACCACAGAAGCAGTAGTCCTGACCGCCACCGCGAGGCTGGGGGGCTTAGGACCACCAGCTTCGTAATGAGGCCCTTTATCTTAAGTCACACCACATAGAGATCAAAAAAGTCCAGGCCTCTCCCACTTCAACCCACACATTGGGTATGTATATAGGAACAATACCACTTAGTTAGGGAACCATCTCTTTTCTCTCAAAGGTTTTCTATCACTGCAAATTTCTTAATGATAATACCCTTGAGCATTTTTACTGGAAGAGGATTTTCACTCTTGCATTCAGGACTACACATATGTTTCATCAGCCTCTTTTGTAATACAAAGGTAAGCTGGGTGCATGAGGTCCAGGGCAAACTGTGTTCTATTAGGGAATGTACTTTCTGTGCTCTATTGTTGCACTTTCTTGCAGATTAAAGGAAATATTAATGTTCTTGCCCCCATTACAAGTTCACTTTAGTGTATAAAATAAATTGCCACAAATATAATTGGCCAATCAGACAGTAAATAAATAATCCTTCAGTTTGAGAATGAGGAGGAGATCCCGAGCAGTCGGGACCATATTATACAAAGTGTGCTAGGGCAAACGGGTGTGTGCAACCACTTTGTGTGCCCGCAGGGAACTTTACTCTTACAGAGGGAGGCCGCAAATGCTTGTGTTCCCCCTTCTATAGTACTGATAGCACTGGTGCACATGTGCATCAACGTTATCATAAGAGGGGATTCCCTCATTTGCAATGGGTCATGGCAGCAACATGTTGTGGATGCAGATGGAAAGGCAAAGAAGTCTTCAGAAGGTGCATTGATTGTGTACTATAAAAAGATGAAGCACTGTCAGTGCTCCCCCAGAGGGAAACCCTCAGGAGGGGTAAATGGGTCCCATGAACCTGCCAGACACCACCCTGGAAGCAAGCGCAGTCACTTACTACACCAACCTCCACGGGGATCTCTCTCTACTCTTGCAAGTGTTGGCGGGTTGCCAACTGAACAGTGAAACAGGGAGGGGCTTGCAAACAGCATCTTTGTATTTAATCTAAATGCACCGCCCCCAAGCTCGTGTTTGCTGCCACCGTGATGGTATTGCATTCACTGTAATTAGGCACACATTTCCTGTTTGCGTCCGGCACACGTTTTGAAAGGTGTGCTGTGGTGCAAGGAAAGTGTGCCCTGTCACTAGTACAGCCCCAGGTTGGTTTTTCACATCTAGGGGACACATTCTCACAGTCTTGTTCTTGCTATTCACTTGAAATAAAAAATAAAAAAAACACCAAGCCTTTGAGAGGAAATAGTCGAGCCTAAATAATGAGGGTGCAGAATTCCAGCATACCATCTATTTAAGCTTAATGTAATTCCATGCCACTGAGTCCTTATTGCACATGGAAGAGCGTTTCATACAGGCACACTGACTTGCATGTATTTTTGTTTTTCCTTTTTGCCAAAAGTACAGCAATGCTTTCAAATATATATTGGGGTAAATCTATGCCTTCTCTCAGAAATAAAGGGAAAGCACAGAGATACTGACACTGGGGCATAGACAGGTGGAGGAGCTTTAATAATTGACACACTAACACTGCCCAGTCGCCATATGTTAGACCTGAAATACTGAAGTAGTGTTTCCCCAAACCTTTTTTGCATTTTATCTGCAGATTTTACTTATTCTCTTATAGTGGTCTTAGGGCCCTGGGCACTTCACCCTGGGTGAAAACATTCTATGTGTGGTCATTATCCTGCCATTCCTTGATACAGTAAATGCTAGAAGAAACTTTTCTGCAATGTCGTTTGCTTTAAAAAGAATAATAGTTGCACAGAGGGTCTAAGCCTTAGACTCTAAGGGGAAGTGGTCTTGACTAATAATATTTTGTACATGCGTTCGACATAAAATAAAAATAATTGTATAATTTTGCCTAGCCAGTTACAGCTTCAGTGTGTGATATTCACCGTCAGATAGGCCATAGGGTGCAACAAAACTGGTACAAAGGTACAGTAAAATATGGCAATATTATTCCTGGTTGTAGGCAAAACTGTGAACTGCCTATTAATGTAGCTCAAAATATGAAATATGTGTTTCCTATGTATGTTTTTAGGATTATCACATTTCCTGAATTTGGTTGGAATTTTTTCACTCTCTGTCCTATCATAGGCACCATGGTGGTGTCATTGTCATATTTTTTCCAGTCAGACATGTTTGACACATTTCATTATTCACCTTGATTGCTCATATATTTGAGGAAGGCATAAAGGCTGCAGCACTAGACTCCACTATCCACCTGGATATGGAGCTGTGAAGTTCTAAGATTCCTCTCTTTTTTGTGTGAAGCTGTTGCCTATTGTGTTCCAAGACTATATATCTCATTTTCTGCATTTGGCTGGTTAGCTTCTATTGTTTTCTATGTAGAAAACGCAACTATCCTTTTTACCTTAAAAACTTAAGGAATCTGGGGTGGCCATCGGGGATTGGATGAGTTTTTACTATCTACAACCTGACTGCTGATAAGATATTATTTGGATGGACTGCAAATACTCTCGAATTCCCAACCTATCTGTGTTGATAGGTTACTACTAACTTAACAACTCTTTCGTAAAGAATTTGAATTTAAAGGTGGAGATACCTGCATGTCCTACACTGAATATGAAAGGTATTAGCAGTTGTTTTAAAAAACGTAACACCCTCTGTAACATTCTTTTTTTTCTGCCCAGTGAAGATTGTGCTGTTGTCCATAATTCATGTAATCTGTTGTCTTGTTTTAAAACTCGTTTTTCATTTTTTGCATGACTAACTACCTCAATAAACTGTTATATATTATTCACATTAAATCTGACTGTACGGCTACACAGAACAGCTGGAACTATCTTAAAATGGCTAAAGTGTGTTCACGCTTGCAACATGCACCTTGTAGACAATTTACAACCTCTGCACCACACACTGGGCAAACTATGTCAAGGACACCTCTTTTATGTTAAATAACCACACAGCCCAACCTTTTTCTGCTTTTATCAGCCATAGTCAGGTGATGATATCTCCAAGTTAAGAAGTCAGCATGGGGATGCCTTTCTGCTCTGAGCACACCAGGTGGAACTCGGGCCATATTTACAAGAAGGTTATGATGAGTCACTTTTCTTGTGCCCCCTAAGGCATCTACCGTCACCAGGGTAGCGCTATATTAACAATACGGTGCACCATGGTGCATATTAACACAATAGTGTGAACATTTTTGATGCTGTTGTGGTACATTGGTCGACTAGCGTAAAAAATTATGAAGCTAGCCCAGAAATGTGTGGGGAGGCCGATTGGAAAAGATGGCAGTGTCACTTTAATGCTTGCATTAGACATGCATTAAAAATTACAGGAATGATTGGACAATTAAATCTCATAACTTTCACTGCGCCATTGTTCTGGTCCTCCTACTAACGGGTGAACGCCCCCATGCATACATTATGCCTGGCACAGACATAATGTGGCACAAGGGGTTGCAAGGTGGTGCGATGCTTGCATTGCATCACTTTGTAAATCTGCAGAAGGTACAGGCCTCCTTTATGCCCCATTTAGGGTAAAAGAAATGGCACTAGGTCCTGTGTCTTCTGCTTCCTCTGCATTTTTCAGGAAATTAAAATGACATTCAAAGGAGCCTGAAGACCAGGCTATTCCAAAAATAGACACAAATGTGGATAATGCTTCATTGATGGCCAAAAAACATTTTAGATATATGTCTGTTTCTGAAATTGAATTATCATTAATATTACAAATGACATTGGTTCAGTGCGTAAGCTGAGAGCTGTTCCTCTAATGGTATGCTACTTAGAATTGAGGCATGTGGTTCACTGAATTGATTTCTAATCAGGTATTCAAACTTACCCTCGCAAAATCTATGAATGGGGAATGTTAGCTTGTGCAATATCTATATCAGCTAGTGCATAAGGAACAGACTTACAGTACCTGAAGTGCCAGTTCTGGGAGGGTGGTAAATGTAATACCAACATGGATAACCACATCCTAGAGCCTCTTTATTACATATATTGTTTATTGTTCTCTATATGCTAAATCATAAGAGAAGTCTAGTTTGTGTACAAATGGTTTATTTGTTCTGTCGATTCTTATGGCCTCATTACGAGTTGGGCAGTGACCCGCCACAACTCCAATATGGTGGTGGTAAGACAGCGGTGAGGTGACTGTCAAGCCGGTGGCCTCAGCATCATCATATTATGAAGTTTCTGCTCGGTTAACTGGTGGAAATGTCATAATATAACGTTTCCTATAGTCAGCCTTGCACCCTTAAATGTGCACTGTCTACCATAGCAGATGTGGTTATGGGCAGTACAGGGGCCACCCGCTATCCCCCAACTCTGCCTTTCCACCAGCCTTTTCATGGTGGGGGCCCCACCATGAAAAGGCTGATCGAAAGGAAAGTTGTGATCAGCACGGCAGGGCCAAACTTGGCACTGTTGTGGTTGACCACAACTTTGACTGCCGCCAACCCTTTGGGATCCCTGATCCTGGCACAGGCGACCGTCTCCTGGTGGTCTGACCACCAGGATCGTAATCTGGCCGTTGGACTGCTAGGATTGCAGCAGTCTGACCGCCACCACAAGTTTGACAGTCTGAGGACTGCCAAACTCACAATGAGGCCCTTAGTTTTGAACCTTCTTTCAACCTGTATCTCTCCTTTTAATTAGAAATAATTGTTATACTAAGTATACAAAGTAAGCTGACAATATAGAAATGATATATTAGAAAATATCCAAAGATGTATTAATCATTAAATAGAAAAGATTAAAGGGAGCGAAAGTAAAGGTAGAAGTACAGGTCCAGACCAAATTAAATTGTTAATAAACATGAAATAGTCTAACTAAAAGCTAGGAATTCAAAAATAAATATGTTTTAACAAGTTTGTTCTTTGTCCATTACAAATACTAATGTCTACAAAAGAAAAGTAATAAAGTGACACCCCTAACCATTGATCATCTGTAAGTTGCCAGTTCTCAGTCAAAGAAAAATACTAATTGTGGCAAGGTTTGTTCCTGAATGATGATGTCTCAAAATCAGCATATATGATGATGACATGGGGAGTCCATGACACATTTATAATTTTGTTTTAAAAAACGAATAAAACAGTTAATCTCAATTCCATCTGAGCATTTATCACTTTGTCTAATTCACCAATAAGAATCCTGTTGCAGCCACTTGTACATTTTATGAAAGTACAATTCAGGTAGAATACCATTTGATTGCGAAAAATGAACGTTAAGAAGCTGTTGAACAGCCACTTCTAGTGAAAACAGACCACTCTACAGCAAATGTCTCCTCCAAAGCAGCTAACTATCTTCTTGAAATGTGATTAAAGTTGCTTGGAGAACTATTTCAGAAGTGGAAACATATTTTTTCTAATCAATGTATTACAGAAACATGTTTCAATAACTGTGATATAGTCTATGATCTAGCCCTGACTATAAAGGCAAACACACCTGTATATATTAAAAATAAACAAATGGGAGTTTAAGACATCACATTGCGTACGCAAAACAACATCACTGAGAATATTAATAAAAGCCAATTTGTCTATTACTTGGATATCTCAATTTATTACAATGCAAACATTAATAGCTCTATCAAGGAGGGCATTAATCCATATACATCTTTTGAACATCTGATGAGAGAATATGAAGAGAAAATGTTTCAAATTTGAATCACAACAGGTTAAATAGCGATGAGTACATTAATATCATCATTAATGGTCTGTGAAATTCTGCCCCCAGCAGCCCTGTGGCACCACAGGATTTAAGATGGTCCAAGCCCTCCTTGACTAGGGGAAAGACTGAACCTTGTATTGTTTCATTGTCCACTTGCTACCTTTCAGATAAACCTCCTAATCAACCGCGAATTGTTTAAAAAAAAAAAAAAGAAAAAGGTAGCTTTATGACCTTCATGGTGTTAAAATGCTACCTCTAGACAGTCAGGGATAGTTTAAACCTTGATGGGTCAAATCGTGATGGGTACATTAATATCACCATTCATGGTCTGTGAAATTCTATTGCCCGTGGCAGCCCTGTGGCACCACAGGATTAAGTTGCTCCAAGCCCTCCTTAACTAGGGAGATGACTAAGCCATTTATTTTCTCATTGATCATTTCCTACCTTTCAGATAAACTTCATATCAAGTGTGAATGGTTAAAAAAAAAAGAAAAAGGACGATCCACGACCTTCACAGTGTTAAAATGCTACCTCTAGGCAGCCGGAGATTATACCACGTATTCTGCCGATAGCCTTTTTTCAGAGTGGTAACTAGATCATACTCCACATTTAGAGTTTCCTTCAGATATTCTTTGATCTCAGCAATGAGCGAGGGCAATGCAACATAAAATCTGAGACAGGTATATCGTCTTCTTCACTGGCCACCTTAATTGTTTGCCCTACTTACAAATTTGGATACCCTTGGAACATTTTAAACACGTCAAATATACTCAAAATGGACCCCGAGCTAGAAACCTATTTGCGCACATTTGACATAATATATCTCCAGTAGACTTGAAGCCTTGGTTAAACTCCACTTATGGGATACAGATAATTCTACAAGACTGCAGTAAAAAACAGGCAAAGGTAGGCCTAAAGGCATGTTGAGCATTTATGTGACCCTTATCAATGCTATAAACGTAACTGAGCTGGAAACAAACTCTCCATTTATACATGCACTACTAATTAATAACTGTACATTTGAGACTCTGGAAATTACATTCTTTGTAGTGAACGTTTATTTGAATCCAAAGGGCACCCACAGCAAAAAAGGCAATGTCAGCTTTGAAACATGCATTCATTGCTCCAACTAAACAGCTGTTGTTCATGTGCCGAATGGATAATGACCTGGGACTTAAAATTGAACGCTGACAAACCACCATAAGTGCAGCACGGAAGCATGCACCCAAGATGCAAGCTGGAGCATACCCGTGCAGGCCTCAAAATATGCAAACCTTGACAGATCTGATCACCAGCTGCTGTCAACATTCAAAGCAATGGAACTTAATGCACTAAATGGAAGGTTTGTCATGAACTTTCCAATGGCGGTAAATCCATGTCAGTAGAGTCAGTGCTGGATGACATATTTATCTCCTTTCATCTATTCCACAGGGTCACAGTGTTTACATTAGCAGACTGACGAGAAAGCGACCATCAGCCTCTAATGGTAGAGCTTACAAACAACAATGAACACATTACCCAGAGGTGCAATATAGGCTTCCAAGACCCAAGCACAACTTGGAATCGGGTAAAATGGACAGAAGCCGCCCAAGAAAAATGTGAGTAGTGGAAAAAGTCTAACCTGCAGAGCATGTAGGAACAGCTGAATCCTTTGACTGCCCTGGAAACCATGTTAGCAGATCTAAAAAGCTTTGTCAGAGTAAACATATGGCTATGGTTGCTCCAGCAGCATTCGGCCAAAAACAAGTGGTACAACAGCACTTTCAAACATCAGAGGCGGGCATGAAAAGCAGTGAAGACAAAGCAATATTTACAAGCATGTGAATCTCACTTGCCTACAGTCACAGAGCTTAGGAAGGAGTATAAGAAAGCAATTTGGGAGGCAAAGTGTGCAAGGAATGAACAAGACTAGATTGAAAGTCTACAGACCTGTAAATCAAAGAACAGCAAAACCCTGTGGGACCTGATAAATCAATTAGAGCACAGTCCCACCTCGCTGCTGGCAGTAACGTTCCACAACAAAAATGACTTGCTCAAATTGGGTGTTTATATCACAGCGTCGATCCCACTCCGCCGCTCACAAATAACAAGAGCGACATTCCAGCTCTTTCTTTCCCCCAGACCATTATTAAAGTGCAGATTAAAAAAATTAGGGGAGAAGGGGCGCTGGGTCCAAATGGTGTGCCAGTTTCAATCCACAAGCATGAACCTGCCTTGTGGAGTGAATTACTCTGCCAACTATTTAACTACTGACTCCATGAAAATTCCATGTCAGAGTCTTGGTGAAGGTCAATCCTTCACCCAATTTACAAAAAAGGACCTTACTCGGCCCGAACACTTATCACATTATTGTGCTACTAGATACTGACACAAAGATCTTTGCTGGCACCCTACTGCAAGAACTGGAAAACTGAGTGGAAGAATTGGGCTGGCTCTCGCGCAGCCAAACAGGCTTTAGTCACAAGTCAAGTATGCTAGTCTTGTTGCCCTTTGCGTGTTATTAGAAAAACACACTCATAAAAGTCAACTTCTTTACACATGCTTTCTTGACTTCTCAAAAGCCTTTGACCATGTAGGCAGGAATTTTGCTATGGCATAAACTGATATCATGGAATATCCCAGCTAATCTCCTGCAACTCTTGTACTCTGAGACTTGGGCAAAGGTTAGCCTAGGTACAAAAAAGGGCCTAACACCACTGATATCAACAGGACGGAGACTAAAACAAGGTTGTGTACTTACCCGAACATTGTTCAACCTCTTAATTTCAGATTTGAGTAAAGCATTGGATGAGGTGCATTCACACACCCAAAATTGGAATCGCTAGCATCATTCCAATGCGAAGACAATATAGTCTTCATGATTTTAACCCATTTTGGCTTGGAAAAGTTGCTGAACACACTGACTCTCAATTGTGCAACAAACCAGATGACAGTTAATTTGTATGAAAGTAAAATAGTAATCTCCGCAAAAGGCCACAAAAAGTGCAAATGGTACCTAGGCAGCAATCCAGTAGAAAGAATCTCCAGCTCCAAATATCTTGGCGCCAGTCTCCAAGCCTCCACCTAAATACACTAATACCCTGCCTAGCTTAATTCATCACTGCCTTTCAAAAACTGCATGGTAAATTCTGGTCACCCACTTGGAAACCAATCTTGGCAGCGATTAAAGCAAAATCGATCCCAATGCTATGCAATGGATCAGTAGCCTCCTAGAAAAGAGCAATGTCTTTCGCCTCATATTCCACCTTTCACTGAACACATCACCTGCACAAATTTGTCTAGAATTCAGGCTACAAGAGAAAAGGCCAAAACTGCAAAGTGCCTTTCTCAAGTTCCTGTCATCCTTAAGAATGGGCCCTCCAAATACACTAAAGGAACTCATTTGGAAAGAGATTCACGATAACAGTCAAACAAACAGTTGGTCTCAGGCGAGAAGTGAGGCTTCAGAAGCGCTGGACTCGCAACATCTTTGGGAAGCATACTTACCCCATAATGCTTTTAAACTCGCAATAAACAAACAAAGCTATTATCGAGGGCACAAGACAAGGAACGCTTTCACAGCATAAACACTCATGGCTATGCATCAACACATACAAATCACCAATTCCGCAGAGCTATCTTCTGGAAACTATCAAAGGTTTTTACAAATCCAGATTCTTAGTGCTAAGATTCGACCTTCCATCAACGAATGCTGGGCTGCCGCCATGGGCCGCAGAACTGAGCTTGCCATCATGCAAGATCTATCAGGTGCCTGAATAATCTTTTTTACACATATTGTACAGATGCCCAACTCTGCAATCTGCATGCAGAAAGCTTCTACAGAACGTTTTTTATTGCTAAAAGAGTAAGAACATGGGCGTCAAGCTCTTCTTTTCTGCTTGCACTGCCGGGTTGCCCGGTTGCCTGGTTAAATGTATCATCATTGCGGAGAAGCTATTTAGAATTGGTGCACAACCAAACTGAGGATTTTTTTCCCAAAGGCTCCCCCACCTTATTTGCACTATCCATGAACTGGCGCTTTTCCCCTAGTATGTCTGGCACCGTTAAGGACAATTACTGAAGAGATCCCTTGCCTCTCCTTTGCTTTGTATAATTTAATTGTTTTCTATACTGTTAGCTTGCTCTTTTTTGTCATTCCTAATGTTCCCCCTTTACCAATTGCACTTTCCACACACCAGTACTGTTTGCATATTTGTCACCACTAAGGGCAGTTACTGAAGAGGTCACTTGTCTCTCTTGTGCTTTTGTACCGTATTTTTTCTACTTGCAACGTGATCTTTTATCATGTAAAGTTTTTACTTAACAGCATCACGATTAATAAAATACAAATACAAATTCCATTTACCAGCAAACTTTTAATAAGCTCCTTGTTCTTAGATATCGGTCTATACCCTATACATTTAAAGGGATTGTTTATTGTGCGTATTCACGAGAAAACATTGGCTCAGACGAATATGTAGTACACAACTCCGCCAAAGCACAATGTACCATCATCTACCCCAGGGTAAATGTTTTTATATTATGCTATTTAATGGTAATGGGTTCTACAACAGGTTAATAATACCAACCATATAAGCAACCGGAATGCTTGTCTACGAGGATTTGGGAACTTATTAAGCATTATGAATGCAATTACCAGGACATTTCGAAGGCCTAACCGTTTCATCTCAGTTGTGTCGACTAAGGTAATTGTTAAAGATTTCGCTGACAATTTTTGATGTAAAAGATTGTAAGCAACACAAAAAAAACATTTTTGCACAAACCAATTTAACAAAAAAATGGGGCGCCTATTTCCAAACAGTTCAGTTAAATCGTGTATAATTTTGCATTTCATATTTTATTAGACATGATAGGAAACCCATACAAAGAAATAAAGTTGTTTAGTCAAATTATGCATTATTGTATAGAAGACAGTTAATGGAGAAGGATCGTATTTTAACTAAGGCACCCAAGTCACCAGACACCAACCTTATTGCTGAAACTGGGTCAACAATATAAAAGTGAGCATGATCTGTGTAGTTCTGACTGCACCTTATGTTTGTAGCTAAAATCAGCGCGCAAGGGTGAGAGAATCGAATATGCGCTGCCATTCATACCTTTCAAGATGGAGTCATTGTGGCGCATGCTCAGACGTTCTCTGCGCTTGTATGCAGCTTGGTGTGTGGAAGGTCTGTGCGTCAATGTGATAGCACATGTCTGAGGTACGCCCGAACAGATAACAGCCCTGGCCCCACCAACTATTCCAAAACAATTGAACGTCACGGCATTTTTTAATATTCTGTACACTGAGCAAGACTTATTCATTACAGTTAGTGCTTTCAAAAAATATCGTTTCTTTCCATATCGGCTGTACAGCTAAACCATTGTTCCGTGTAATAATTCAAAGCAACCGCAAAACTGTAGTGTGTTTTCGAAAACTCGGGTGCTAAGGAGTGTTGGCATACACATGTAAAAACTAATGTACGAAAAAGGCTTAGACGCTATTAAAGAATGCATGAGTAAACAAGTCTAGCTAGCAGGAAAGGCATCTGTATTCTCCTTGACATTTAAACCTTTCATTCTTTTCATTTATCGCGGTCTACGGGTCTTTTCAAAAGATATTGCACGGGATGCTACATTGACATTGTGGAGCACTTATCGAATTGTGCTAGTCGCTATGACTCTTCAACTAGCTGTAAGGCTTTGCACGTGGACTAGATCACATGTATTTCCCTGAATGTACAATACGGTTAGAGATTCTCTTTTCATCGTAGCAAGCTGATTTGCTTGAAGCAGAAGGTGCCATACTGCCGCCTAGAGACACATTCGCCCCTTAAAGTAATCATATAGCCAAACCCCACTGTTAGTCCCACAGTTCATACCTCATACCACCAAGCAAGAATAAACATGTAAAATTATAGCAAAATGGCATGCAGAGATTACTAGTGGAATACACATGCATGAGAGGAGAGATAAGGTAAAGAGAAGTGCAGCAAGAGTATCTGATGCAGACATTGAGACATCAGTCAATAAGATAGAAAGTGGGTGATCTAGGAATACAGACATGCACTTGGAATTACCTGTCTGGTGTGAATAGGGCCTGTCGTCTTGAAACCCCCTTGGCAGTTGCATTCGGAAACACTATAAGGGTCCGAGCTGCTTGATGAGCACTTGGAGAGTGAGTCACACCCCACCACAAATGTATTATCCAAAGGAAGTTCCTGGATGACATGGTGCTTTTTAGGTGGGACTGGTGTCTCAGCTTTTATCTGGAACGAAGGCTGCGGAGATGCAGACTTGTAGTGCTTTGCCAAATCTGGGCTGTCGGGTTTAAAGGTGGTTGGGGTGGTACCCCAGTTGTATTTTCCCATAGTCTGTTCTTCAAGCTCCACAGGTATATCCAGTGTGCCGTTAATATGCTCATGAGCAGGGTCATCAGGCTTTGATTCTTCAATTGTCACAAAGTTGAGGAGAAGACTTTTCGGAGAGCGCTTCTTCTTTTTCTTCTTTTTCTTGATCTGCCTATTTTCCTGGTTTTGGGAAACCCATTCCCCACTTTGTTTACTTTTCTGAACAACTTTATGTCTAGGGGTTTGGCGGCAACGCACAAGAGCGGTGACAAAGATTACCAGGATTACTGTCATTGTTCCGGCAATGATTGCTATAATGAATTTCACATAGTCATTTGTCTGTGGAGTAAATTCCCCATCTCCAACATTCTGGCCAACTGGTGTTTCCATATTTCTACGAACTAGCTCGAGGACATAGGACCCATTAGTAACAGTCTCATTCACAAATAAATGCACTAAAGCTATTGTGTACAGGGACTCAGGCTGTCCTAAATCATTGACCTTTATCACCAACCTATGCAAGCCATGATCTGCTGCAAGTACTTTCTCTTTCAAAGTGATGTTCCCTGTTCGTTGGTCAATACTAAATAAGCCTCTAGAATTTCCACCTACTATACTGTAGTGAAGTTCTGCATTCATGCCGGTGTCATTGTCAACTGCAAAGACTTTTGTCACCACAGATCCTGGGCTGGTGGATGTTTTCACTAAGTCATAAGAGAAGTTTGTAGATGGTTTCACAAAAACAGGCCTGTTGTCGTTAACATCTACTACGTTGATTGTCACTTTAGCAGTTGAGGAGCGTGGTGGGTTCCCTTTATCAACAGCCTTCACCTGGAATGTGTAAGATCCTTGTTGCTCTCTGTCAAAGGATATATTCGGCCTTATAACACCTGTGATGGGATCTATTAAGAAATTATCCTTGCTATTAACAATTGAGAGAGTGACCACAGCATTATCCCCAAGGTCAGCATCAGTGACTGTGATGAGCCCCACTGTGCCGTATATAGGTAGATTTTCAGGGACGTAGAAATTATACTCATTGTGGGTGAAGGCAGGACTGTTGTCGTTCTGATCAAGCACCGACAATGTCACTGTTGTATTTGTCTGTAAGGAAGGGATGCCATTGTCTTTTGCAATTACTGTGAATGAGAACCTGTCCACCTTTTCTCTATCTAGTTTCCGCACTGCTGTCAAAATCCCTGTTCGTCGATCCAGGTTAAAAATTGGGGGGGCATTGGAACCAAGAGTATAGGTTATCTCGGCATTCCGTCCACTGTCTGCATCTGTAGCACTAATCTTAGTTAACTCCGTTCCCGGGGCATTGTTCTCAAAAAAGGAAAGTCCAATCACCGGTAGGGTAAACACCGGGGCATTATCATTTTCATCCTTGATTTTAATGAGAAGCATTGCAGACTGATTTAGAGGTGGTTTCCCGGAATCGGAAGCAACTATTTTAATGGCGTATTCCCGAGTTGTCTCATAGTCAAGAGGGGCTGCAGTTTCCAAGAGAAATTGATTGTGAAATACTGGCTTCAGCCGAAAAGGAACGTCATGATCTGTGTAGCAAGTAACTTTCCCATTCATGTCGGCGTCCTTATCGATCACTGTTATAAGGGCAATTTTTGTATTGAGAGGAGCCTTTTCTGAAAGCAGCACAGTCCCATTTACAGGGGTGATGATGTATCTTATGTCTATTGATGGGACGTTGTCGTTGATATCATTAATGTTGATAATTACCGTGGCTCTTGATGGTGTTGTGCTACCATCACTAGCCAAGACTGTTAACTTGTGAAAATGAGATTCCTCTCTATCCAGTGGTTCCTTGATGGTAATGAGGCCTGTATTATTGTCAATAGCAAATAGTTTCCTGGTGAGATTAGACATCTGATTTCCAAAGTAGAAGTGGATCTGTGCGTTTGATCCCAAATCAGCGTCCGTGGCATGCAGCTGGATGACAGAAGTGCCGACAGGAGCATTTTCAGGCACGCTAACTTCGACCTCATTTTCCTTGAACACAGGACGATTATCATTCACATCAGTGACAGATATTTGTAGAATAGCTGTACTCGATTTTGCAGGATTTCCACCATCTTCGACTTTAATCTTCATAACATAAGTGTCCTTTTGCTCCCTGTCCAGAGTTTGCTGAACGATAAGTTGTGGCCACCTGTCTCCCTCTGGTGTTTCAATTATGTCAAGTCCAAAGGCAGTTTGGCCCTATGAGAAAATACAGAAAAAAGCATGTTACCGTGGAGTTAGTGAGAATTTTTTTTTTAGGATAGTCAAATAAATCAGTAAACTCATGAGACATATGTTATCAATGCTAACTGAACAGGAGTAAAGACATAGACATGTTCACACGGACATACGAGTATTTTCTTCTGTTGACAATCATACATAAACAAATAGTTACATTATGACAGAAGTTCGATTTTTTGATAATGATTACATTAAAACACTAATAAATACTGGTTTATCACTGAATCGTCCCTTTCGTCCTTTTTCTGAAAAAATCTAATGCATATTTTGTTTGCATTACTTCTTTGAATTACAATCGACTTTATATATAGGAACATATTGAAAAAATATAGGATGCAATAAAGTTCTATATCTCTCCATACATGTTTATTAGAGTATAATGACATCGTACCTGACATCACAAACAAAAGCACTGGTGACGTTATTGAAAACAGCTACATAACTACATAAAAATGTACACCATCAATTACATCCCTGAGCACATTACTGGATTTTAATAGCACCCATTCTCGAAGAATCATCATGAAGGTTTTTGAGGAAAATATTTACATAGAATATAAGGGCGAAAGTGGAATGAAGACTAGTTTACTTTTACAATTTACATTATTTAATGTCAACATAGATTATAAAACTCAATTTGATAAAGTATTCTTTCGGCCCAGAAATTCAAACAGGAGAGACTGGTTTGAAAATGACATCCACGCAGTTGCTCTTTTCTTATTATTCTGTTTGTGCTCTCTGCGTTTTCCTACCTTGAAAAGGAAGATCACTGGTTCCCAAGTGGGAATGGACCTCAAAAAGGTATATGAAAACAAAAATACAAGTTAGTTTGCGGTGGACACATTCTTTGAAATATCCACTCCTCACACCTAGGAATACATTTACTCACATAAAAATCTTCTTATAGGTACATCTTTTTAGGAGTGTAAAACCACAGAAAGATTCTGATATGATCACATCATCTCCACGCTGATAGAACCCCACTGATTCCCGTTATTGGCCCATAGCATCTTCAAAACCAGCTGCCTCATCTACAAAGCCATCACGACCATCACATATGTCTACACGGATGACAAACACACCATCTCTAGTGGCGTTTGGCACACTTGTAGCCAGGACTCTAGTGGTGTGCAAAATTCACAAATTTGTTTTTCTATAATTAGGCAAAATTTCAGAAAAAATTACTTACAATTGCGCACAAGTATGTGAATACCAAATCCAGCACTACATTTTATTGTGATCTGCATCCTCGAGTCCATTTTGTACACGAAAATATTAGCATAAAAACCATAATCCCCATAAACAGCATCCACTCATAATCTGGCTGCTCTCATTTTTTCAGTGAGCTCATGCAACATTTTTGCTATGAACAGCAGATAATCACACAAGGCATAAAAGCTAATTTTGGGAAATGGGTACAAACATAAAAAGAAATTAGACAATATTACAACCACGTATCAGAAATTCACCCAGGCCTGGAGGACATCATCAGATCAAAATAAAAAAAAGGAAGGCCAGAGGACATCTCCATCTATACACTCAGGGCACAAAACAATGTTTCCATATTTATTAGGACTGCCCAGATTCTGTCCAATTTATCAAACACTAATCTTGGTGCAGTCCAGAACTAGCTAATGCTCACCGTTCACACCTTCGGTTCTGCTTACTGTTCCATTGCCTTTTGGTTAGATTTGCACTATATAAACACCACATACATACATACATGCATATTGTTTGCGATTGGCATGAAAAGAGTATGAGCTAAATGCATGCTGTGCTTTATGAATCAGGCCCATTGTGTCTACCTCTAACCTTACTGGCCTTAGTAAGGTATAGAAAAATAATTTATTATTTGGAGTGGGCGATCACCCACCTCACGGAACACTAACCCTAAATTGACAAGGTGAACCCCCATAGTCACAAAATTACTCAACCCTCTGGTAGCTATAGCACAGAGCAGGCAGACTTATATTAGAACAATGTGTAAAGTATTCATGCTGTACCCAAACAGTAATAAAGTCAAAATACCAAACAATTAAAATCCCACTCCAATGTATTCAAGTAGAGAAAAACGTGATAAACAAAATTACACTCAAACAAAAAAAGTCTAGTAAGGGCAACCGGAGATATGAGTGGTAAAACACTAAGCTCCAAAAATAGTATTTTGTCCATGGTTGCGGTATACCAGGACTAGGATATATCAAGTGGGATGGTCGGGTCACAGATTTTAACCTTCGGATTTAGTCTGGAATATAGAGGAGGCAATTTTCCACTAGGATAAGGCAGTAGTTGTTCCTGGCAAAGTCAATATGGAGTCAGATTGCTGTTGCACAAGGTCCAGCTGAAACATTCGGTTTAGGTGGGAAAATTTGCGAGCAGGAATTTTTTTTATTTCCCATCTGCAGAGATACAACTATCATGCAGATACTTTTCTTGCCTTCGGTTAGTGTTACTTTTCTCACTGCAATTGATTATCTGAATTGGAAGTCATTTTTTCCAATGGGAAAAGGCAGCAGACTGTATCAAACGAGGAATCCACAAACTCGGATACCTGTCCGCTGAGGATCCATTGAAATAAATTTCCCTGCTGCTGAGATGTTCCAAGCAGGAAAAGCTTATTTCCTCCATTCAACAAAGTTGCACTTTCACAAGATCGTCTCTGGTGATTTAGTCTTGGTCATCTGAGGGCTGAAAGTCACAATGTTTTTAAGCCCCTAAACCTTGGAGGAGCAATTCCCTTTTTCATCAGTTCCCTGCCTGAAATGTCAAAAGGCTAATTAGCACAAGCATCTGTCAGCTTGTGCTCAGCCTCGAATAGGTGTGAACAAGGTGTGTAATACCCCTAAAGAGCAAACAAAAGGCTCGCTTCTTTGAGCTCAAAAGAATATTCTCTGGGCATTCTTTTTGACAGGACAGTGTCAAATCCTGCTTGGCAAGCCTGTTGAGCCCATGCTACACTTTGGAACACTGAAAAGAGAGAGAAGAAGGTGCCAATTGCATTCTTGTGTATCACCTCCCTGGTAGATGAAGAGCCCTGCTTTTGTCCTACCTGATTTCTGTCACTGAAAATGTTGTGGGTAAGGTGCGTATGTCACTCAGAATTTTAGTATTTTAGTTTCAGATGTGGGGGACACTGGTGAATTACATATAAATCACCCACACGTCACATAGCAGAAGCCCTCAAAAAGTTTTGTATGGTTGAAGGCATTGGCCATTTTGAAAATGCCTTGACACATGGCATTTTGGCCTGTTTGCTGTAAGGAAAACAAGAGCTATTGATAAGGGGGTGAGGCTGGCCCTTGGGAACTTTTAGTCCATTGGTTAGGTAGTGCTGAGGAGTCATCCCCAACCACTTGATGGTGCTAAGCATAAATGTGTTTCCTTCAGGTGCCAACATCTTTGTGGAAGAACAGAAGAGGACTGAACGAACTGTCTGTGACCTGAGTGGAGCCCTGAAGGACAGGATCCGCTCCCTCTTGTACCCTGGACAAAGCAGTGGAGTCCAAGTGTCAGCTGTCTGATCTCCGGTGAGCTGCAAGAGGCCTTTTTCCTAAAGTGCAGAGCTGACTATTGGCAACTGGACTTGGACTGGACTTTCCTGTTGGCCCCTGATTAATACACTGAGTGTCTCATTTTGAGTTTTGATGGAAAATCCTGCTGCCAAACTCCCAGTAGGGTACCCGTGGCCTACTTGGCGACCACACCAGAGTTAACATGAGTTTCCCGCTGGGTCGGCAAGTGGAAACCTGAGTTTTAGCCCGTTGGCTTAGTGGGAAACAGGCTACAGCGTTGTCTCCAGCTCATAATCGAGCCAGCGGCAATGCTGTAGCCATCAGGGTCTACAAAGCAGACAGTGAACATTGCAATGGTGCTGGGCAGGGGGGCCCCTGTATCGCCCATCCCAAGTGCATGGGCAGTGCTGGAGCCCTATGCACCTGTTCTAGGCCAGCCTTTTCATGGCAGTGTTACTGCCATGACAAGGCTGGTGGAGAGCAAGGTTGTAATTTGAAGGGCAGCACTGCATGCAGCGCTGCCCTGGCGTATTAGGATCCCTGCCACGGCCAGACCACCAGGATCCAAGATCCTAGTGGAGCTAGCAGTCGAACCTCCAGGGTTGTTATGTGGCAGTCATAAGACCACCACACTCATAATGAGACCCTGAGTCTCTAGGTGCCTCCTTGAGTTGCTACTGACCTTTAAAGAGTACTCCTGTGGTTGGTTGGGATTAAAATGCTAAGCCAGAAGGTAAATGCCTTTGCCAGTATGAACCTGGTAAGTCAATCGGACCCAAGCTCCATCATATTTGGCATTAAATTGCACCTAGATCCCTGTCTAAAATGAACACTGATTACCATTAGCACCTCTGGCTTTTAGGTGCTGTTTTCCCTTAAATCTTAACAAAGAATGTCTATGGTTTCTCCTTATTAATTTTTCTAATTTGGTTTGGGATTTTTTTAGTGTTTTGCCCTAATTTAACCTGACTCTGTGCTATTGCTACCAGGGAGTTGAGCTCATGTTAATTTAGTATCTTGACAAGAATTGTGATTACTCCTTGAGGCGGCCTGTCGCCCATTTCAAATAATAGTCAAATGTCATACAATGTAAATTAAAGAGACGGCAAGATACCTTTAGGAGGCTATTTACAGTGCCTCTCATAATTGCCAGGATTAGAGTATGCATTGCAAGCATATCATAATAAAATTATGAAATATATGCCTTGCAACTAAAAATACTCTCTGCACTTCATGGGCTAATTATAGGAATGACCCATGTATCGCAGGCAGAGCAGAACTAAACCATGGAACAGTGTTGATTTTAGGGCTCCAAGTCTCTATGTAGGTGACCATTGCTGACCCTGAAGTGGGACTCTGAAGACCTTTACAAGGGTGAGTAGAGACTCTGAAACTTGCGACAGGAAGAAGCAACTGGGATGGTTTCTGTCTTCACTGAATCAGTTAAGCTAATGACTAAAGTCATCTTTTGAGAATCAGGGAATGAGGAATATAGCTTTTGGATCTTCTCATTAAAGAAGACCATCAGCTTTTTGCAGAGTTCAACAGAGGGAATAATAGCAGACTTAGTTACTTGAGGGGAAACATAAGAGCTCACTATTTTAAACACCTACTTGGAGGAATTAGATGCTATCTTAAACTAAAGGACAAATTGTTCTTTCATGGCAGTGCATTATTTTTTTAAAAATTTCCTCATCGCTGCTTTATGTAGAGATTTAGGATTAAGATCATATAATTTCTTCCAGATGAGTTCTCATTTTTTACACCAACTTTCCTATGTTATTTAGTCCTGAGAAAACCAAGGCACAGACGACCTCAATCTTTTCACCACATACATTGTTATGGGGACAAGCTGATCTAATGTGTTAGATATTCAGCTACCAACCAGTAAAGTGTCTATTGCAACTGCTGCTTGCAGTATTAGAAGAGGGGAACTAAGGAACTGAGCCAACGATTCCTCTGAAACATTCTGCATTTCCTTTTCAGTTCCTGGGTGGGAGTTTGCCTGATCAATAAAAGGGATCCTGAAAACCAAAAGGAATGCTGAAGTGGTCAGAACAGATCAGCTCTGCCGAGTCTTTGACCCCCCTTCCACACTAGGGGCCTCATTTACGAGTCATTTACAATTTTCTGCTACAGGGTAGCACAGCAAATCTCTTTGCTGCCCTGCCCTTCATCAAAAGAAAAGGGCAGGAATTCACCATATCAATGAAATATGGTGCATATAGGAAGGTAGCCTCTTTCTAGCCTTGTTACCCCCACTTTTGGCCTGTTTGTGAGTATATGTCAGGGTGTTTTTACTGTCTCACTGGGATCCTGCTAGCCAGGATCCCTGTGCTTCTAGTGGAAACCCTATTTGTCATTGTGTTTTATATGTCTCACTGGGTCCCTGCTAGCCAGGGCCCCAGTGCTCATAGTTTGTGGCCTGAATGTGTTTCTTGTGTGGTGCCTAACTGTGTCACTGAGGCCCGGCTAACCAGAACCTCAGCACTTATGCTCTCTCTGCTTTTAAAATAGTCACTGCAGGCTAGTGACCATTTTCACCAATTCTGATTGGCACACTGGAACACCCTTATAAATCCCTAGTATATGGTACCTAGGTACCCAGGGTATTGGGGTTCCGGGAGATAACTATGGGCTGCAGCATTTCTTTTGCTCCCCATAGGGATCTCAGACAATTCTTACACAGGACTGCCACTGCAGCCTGAGTGAAATAACGTCCACATTATTTCACAGCCATTTTACACTGCACTTAAGTAACTTATAAGTCACGTATATGTCTAACCCTCACCTAGTGAAGGTTAGGTGCAAAGTTACTAAGTGTGAGGGCACCCTGGCACTAGCCGAGGTGCCCCCACATTGTTCAGGGCAATTTTCCCAGACTTTGTGAGTGCGGGGACACCATTACATGTATGCACTACATATAGGTCAATACCTATATGTAGCTTCACAATGGTAAATCCGAATATGGCCATGTAACATGTCTAGGATCATGGAATTGTCACCATGCCAAACCTGGTACTGGGGTGCCAATCCCATGCATCCCCAGGGCTCCAGCATGGACCCTGGGTACTTCCAAACTAGCTCTATGGGGTTTTCACTGCAGCTACCGCTGCTGCCAACCCACAGACAGGCTTCTGCCCTCCTTGGGTCTGGGCAGCCCAGTCCCAGGAAGGTAGGACAAAGGATTTCCTCTGAGAGAGGGTGTTACACCCTCTCCCTTTGGAAATGTGTGTTAAGGTCTGGGGAGGAGTAGCCTCCCCAGCCTCTGGAAATGCTTTGAAGGGCAAAGATGGTGCCCTCCTTGCATAAGCCAGTCTACACTGGTTCAGGGATCCCCCAGCCCCTGCTCTGGTGCGAAACTGGACAAAGGAAAGGAGAGTGACCACTCCCCTGTCCATCACCACACCAGGGGAGGTGCCCAGAGCTCCTCCAGTGTGTCCCAGACCTCTGCCATCTTGAATGTAGAGGTGTGAGGACACAATAGAGGCCTCTGAGTGGCCAGTGTCAGCAGGTGACATCAGAGACCCCTCCTGATAGGTGCTTACCTAGTTAGTTGGCCAATCCTCCTCTGAGGGCTATTTAGGGTCTCTCCTGTGAGTTTCTCTTCATATAACGAATGCAAGAGATCACCAGAGTTCCTCTGCATCTCCCTCTTTGACTTCTGTCAAGGATCGACCGCTGACTGCTCCAGGACACCTGCAAAACTGCAAAAAAGTAGCAAGAAGACAACCAACGACATTGTAGCGTCTAATCCTGCCGGCTTTCTTGACTGTTTCCTGGTGGTGGATGCTCTGAGGGCTGTCTGCCTTCTCCCTGCACTGGAAGCCAAGAAGAAATCTCCTGTGGGTCAACGGAATCTTTCCCCTGCTAACGCAGGCACCAAACTTCTGCTTCACCGGTCCTCTGGGTCCCCTCTCATCTCGACGAGCGTGGTCCCTTGAACACAGGAGCTGGATCCAAGTGACCCCGACAGTCCAGTGGTCCTTCTGTCCAAATTTGGTGGAGGTAAGTCCTTGCCTCCCCACACCAGACAGTAATCCTGTGTACTGCGCGATCTGCAGCTGCTAGGGCTTCTGTGCACTTTTTCAAGGAATCCTTCATGCATAGCATATCCCAGGTCCCCAGCACTCCATTCTGCTTTGCTCAACTCGCTGAGTTGACTACCGGCTTTGTGGGACCCTCCTTTGTAGTGTTGAGATGACCGCCATGCTCAGATTTCTTGAATGCCTGTTCAAGTGCTTCTGCGGGTGCTTCCTCCTTCTGCATGGGCTCTCTGTGCTGCTGAGTACCCCCTCTGTCTCCTCCTCCAAAGGGCGACCTCCTGGTCCTTCCGGAGCCCGGGCAGCACTCATTTTCTTTGCAGATAGCAAGGCTTGTTTGCGGTCTTTCTGCGTGGAAAGAACTCTGCATCCTCCAGCACACCGTGCAACATCTTCTGTGCAAAGGAGAAGTTCCTGGCATCTTCCGTTATTGCAGAATCTTCAGCTTCTTCCACCGGAGGCAGCGATTTTGCACCTTCATCCCGGGTTTAGTGGGCTCCTGCCCCCCCTGGACACTTTCGTGACTCTTGGAGTTGGTCCCCTTGCTTTACGGGTCCTCAGGTCCAGGAATCCATCTTCAGTGCTTTGCAGTCAGTTGTTGTCTTTGCAGAATCTCCTAGCACGACTTTAGTGTTTGTCTGGGGAAGTAGGGTCACTTTACTCCTACTTTTCAGGGCCTTGGGGTGGGGTATCTTGGACACCCTTAGTGTTTTCTAACACTCCCAGTGACCCTCTACACACTACACTAGGCCTGGGGTCCCTAAGTGGTTCGCATTCCACTTTGTTAGTATATGGTTTGTGTTGCCCCTAGGCCTATTGCATCCTATTGTATTCTACAGTGTTTGCACTACTTTTCTAACTGTTAACTTACCTGATTTTTGTTTGTGTGTATATTTTGTATATTTTACTTACCTTCTAAGGGAGTATATCCGCTGAGATATTTCTGACACATTGTCACTAAAATAAAGTTCCTTTATTTTTAGTAACTCTGAGTATTGTGATTCTTATGATATAGTGCTATATGATAAAAGTTGTATAGTAGGTGCTTTGCATGTCTCCTAGTTCAGCCTAAGCTGCTCTGCTATAGCTACCTCTATCAGCCTAAGCTTCTAGAACACTACTAATCTAATAAGGGATAACTGGACCTGGCACAAGGTGTAAGTACCATCAGGTACCCACTATAAGCCAGGCCAGCCTCCTACAGTGCATTCCTGTCCCTTTTTACCGGCTCACAAATTGGTGCATTTCAGTAACAAAGTTATCCACACCACAGTCAGACATACCAATTGTCATAATAAACCTGCAATAACATTTTCATAAATTCCATATCATTACATTCACATGTGTAATATCATCAGGGTACATGTCCCACCACTTTACCATATCGAGCCTAGTCAAAAATGGTCTCACCATTTGCTCCAAATTTTCACATTTTTTTGGCTTCATAAACCGTTTTTTCTAATTGGACACACCAGTCCACTCCACAGCTCCAGTGGGACAACAAGGTCAGTGGGGGGTGATTTCCATTTGCAAGCTGTGTCTTGTTTGGCAACTATGGTGACCACCCCCAAGATTGCCCGATCAACCCTCATGCATACATCCCGTCAAGAATTCCCTGGAGGAGAGATTTTAGGAGAGTGCCACCTCTCATCCCAGCACCTCTGAAAGTAGTTTAGTCACTGCCAGTATTTCACAAAAATGGGAGATGTCCAGACCATATGACAGAAATCTGCATGAGCATATGTACATCTAAAGCATGTAGGGCCAGGGAGGAGGCGTGGCTTGTGGGGATGGGTGGGTGTGAGGTACACACAGTGGAGGTAATATGTCTGTTCTAGTTGCAGTCTAGAGGAAATTGTGATGATGTGGGGGGCCATCTTGGCATCTCTCCGATCATCATCCTTCATTTGTCTCAATCATTCCTCCCACTGAGTCCGTAGCTGTGCTAATGTGTCTGGTGTATTATTGGTCAACAAGTTGTAAATCTGAAATATTCCTCCTTTGAGATTTCTCCCATCAAGAGTATAGCCTCAAGGAGGCTTAATTTAGGAAGTGACTTACCCAAGGGAATGTCCACCCTCAGTGCATGCCTTAATTGAAGATATTTATGAAATTATGTATGTGACAGGGCATATGTCGCTCAGAATTCTTGAAAAGTGTTTATGCAGGTGGCAGACCAAACATCTCCCAGGAGGGAAATGCCTATTGTGTCCCATTGAGCAAATCCCTCCAGCCATTTCGGGTAGCCATGTTTCCTTCCATAATGGGGTCTGTAGAGTAAGTTTAGAGTCCCAACCCCTGTAATCGGAGTACAGCACGCCAACTGAAAAACACCATACGAGCCACCTTGGGTTTGGGCAGGTTCTTAGGGATCCGGGCACCATAAAGCATTCCCACACAGCCTTGAATCCCAGCAAGGTTAGCTCTACTCTATACATTGGATCTGATCCTCCCTCCCCACTGAACTGATTGTTTATAACCAGAACGTGGGATGCCAAACAGTATAGGTATACATTAGCCATACCCGGACCTTTGTAATATGGCACCTGCTGACATTTGGCAAGAGCTAGTCTCGGCCAGGATTTGTGCTAGAGGAAGCACTTCTCTAAGGAATCCATCTCTCTGAACCATTGTCGAGGCACTGGTTGTGGAAACAATGGAGTTCAATCTGCACTGTGGAGAAGGCTCCTTTATATTCCCTGGGTATAACGCCCCTTTTCTCAAATGACACTCTAGAGATCAGCCAGGTGTACTCCACCTTCAGCTTAGTGCACACTCAGTGCATCACACCCTGGCTTTGTCTGCACATTCAACGTGACACGTCATAATGGCAAATACATTTCTTCATCATAGGGTCACACACCACTGGCACTATGTTTAGTGCATCTCCCACTCTGCCAGGACATACCAGAAAGCATTTAAAACACTTTTAGATGTCTAAAGTCAGACTGTAAGTCACCATAACTGGTTGGGATTTGAAACCTTTGCCTCCTTACACATAAAGAGACTACTTTGCTTCATCACACACCTAGATGCCTTGGCACATCAAAGACAAACACATTTTCGGCTCTGAAAGAAAGGTGTATACTTTTAGTGCTTCATATGAAATTGAAATTAATCCATGATTTGCAAAAAAAAGATAGATTTTTAAATTATCAAACAAATTGAACCCTAAATGAAATTATGAGTCATGGCATGCTTTATCCATTATCTTTTTGCACATAGTATAACAGCTAGTTCTACTGACCATGTAGATGTTGAGTGAATTTCCAATTAACTGAGTTAATTTTATAAAATACAACGAAAAAGACAAGTGTTTTAATCCCATTCATTATACTCTCCCCGACGTGTACTGCTCTAGGAACAACATTCTACATGGTCTTTTGAGCAAAGATGTGATCATTTTCGGCCAGACTTGCAGTATTATTGTCACAATTTAGAGATTTTTAGAATGTACGATTCTGGGGAAAACAAGGGAGCTGTAAACAGTTATTTTGGTTCAGTTAAGCCTGACGTTTTAAAGTTTTTATTAACCTTGTTTTTAAGAATAATGTTTTCAATGCTATATTTATCTATTTCCATCCTTTTGTAGAGCGCACACATTTCCAGCTGCGATATGAAGACATTATACACCCAAAAGCCACATCTGAAAAGATGGTTCCAATTCAAAGTGATGAAACGAGAAATAAAGCTGTCTGAATGAAACACAATTAGGGCACAGTTGTAGTATTAGCATTGGTGGTTTACCAGCGATTTCATCCTTCTCTACTTGCTATGAGAAATAAAAGGTTATTTAGATTTTTCCACCCGTTCCGCTGTTTTTTTAAATATTATTTCCAGCGCAATCCCTCTGGGCAACATGTAGAGGAAGTTGCGAAGGGAAAACTCCCTGTAGGGAAAGGTAATTCGTGCCTGGCTCAGTATGTAAAACTGTATAAAAACCCTCTAAGCACCCACTTTTACATTTACTGTGGTGTTTGGAACCAGTCTTTAAATAATATTTTTGTAAACAATGATTATCTTATGCTTTCTTTTTCACTCTGTAACTATAATAAAGAAATATTTGAGTTTCTTAGTAATTGACAGAAAGTGATATTAATTAGTAATATATACATGCAAATTAGTATGTCATTTAATCTTCGGGTTTCTTATTGGCACCCTTATTCCTGAGAGGTGCAACTGGTGAGTAGTAAATAGGAGACACCCTTGTACCCAGGAGTAGCATAGCATGCTTGAGCCCTTGCTTGAAATAAGATATTTCTCATTGGCATGCTTGAGCCCTTAAGCTAAATTACAACGGTTGACATGAGATATTTAAATTTATAAGAGAGCTATCCACGGCTTTTCAAAGTAATAAGATCATTATCGTTGACTTTTCATTATACATGTATATGACCCTCCACCTTTTCCATGTGCCTAAAAATCAAAGCTATAAATGGAAGCATTATTAAATACTCTTAGCGGTGACCTGGGTGATACTCTTTCCCATGCATTCCTGTGCTGTCCATGACATTGAGGGTATCACACAGGAAGTATCATTGTCTACCTTATACAATGGAGTACAAGGCCATCCATTGAGGGGGGTTGGGGTAGATACAGCCTGGTTAAATATGTCGAACCCGCTCTTTTGCAAATCATCCATTGTGGAACTTGCAAATTATTGGAATGTACTCATGATAAACAACTTGGGGCCAGATGTACAAAACTATTTAGCGGCTGCAAACTGTGAAATCTGCCGTTTGCGACCGCTAAATGGCCTTGTACCATGTAACAATCCTGTTTTGCAAGACAGTAACAGTTGGACCTGGCCCTTTTTACAGGGTCATCCCCAAACGTTTTGCCTCCTTCCTCCTATGTTTTAGGACCCCTTGCTGTTGGCTCTAGGACTCAGAGCACTTTATCACAGTTGATCAGTGCTGAAGTGCAAGTGCTTTCCCTTCTAAAGTTGGTATGATGGGCTTGCATCTAATTGGCACATTTAATTTAGCTGTAAGTCCCTTGTACAGTGGTATACATATACCCAGGGCCTGTAAATTAAATGTTAGTAGTGGGCCCGCTGTGCTGCTTGCACCACCAACAGAAGTAGCTTTTCAAATCTGTCTCAGGCCTGCTAGCGGAGGGCCTGTGTGCGCAGTTTACTGCCACAGGGGCCTGGCATCTAAACTTACTTGCCAGGCCTGGAACTCCCCTTTTACTACTTATAAGTCACACCTAAGGTAGGCCCTAGCTAGCCCAATGAGCAGGGCGCTAAGTATGTAGAAGGCAGAACATGTGCCTGGTTGTGTGGCCTGTCCTGGTAGTGACAAACAGCCTATTTGGTTTCTCACTGCTGTGAGTGCTGCCTTGCTCATAGGATGGCACTGGAAATGCTCTGCCTTATATCTCTGGGTATTGTCTGATCTGTGAGGGGTAGCGTAGGCATGTTTGGCATGGTAGTAATGGCAGTGAGAAATGCTGCTTACTAGTGTTGGTAGATTTTTTATTATCAATATAGAAATGCCACTGCTAGAAAGTGAGCATTTCTCTGTGTTTATGACTCTGGTGTTTAGCAGCTTGACTCCAATTCATGTCTGGGGAAGAGTGACGGCTGGGCCTTGTGCATACTTTTCAGACAGCCTGTACCCAGGGAGGGTGGAAGTGTCACAAAGGTGCTGTGCTGGAGGAGAGAGGGGACACTCCTAGAACCAGTTGGAACTGGTTGAAACCTCTTCTCCCCCTCTTTGTGAAAGCATGTGCAAAACTGAGTATAAGTACAGGGGGTTTTCCAATGTTAAGAGAGACATTTTTGGAGAACTGAAATGGACACAGGAGGCTGCTGGAGGGACACACCAGGAACTTCCTTGGACTGCTGCTGTTATGCTGATCTGTGACCTGCTGGGTCACTAGAGGAACTGCCACAGACTGCAACCTTTTGTGCTAATCTGTTTGTTGAGGCCCTACCACCCTGTACCCCCATTTCACTGTCTCCAGGGGCTGGATGCAGAGACCACTGTTCCCCTGCAAGTTTTCTTGTCCCCCAGCACTGGGGAGCACTGCAACTAAGGATTGCCATGACGCAGGCAGAGAGCTTTTATTGTTGTATCTATATTACAAGGAGAGTACTTTATTATTATGCCTATCGGCGTATGAAGAGCACTTCTGGCTACAGTATTAGAGTGCGCAGGAAGAGCACTCCATTGTGGCTGCCTGGTTTCCTTGTCACAGGGGAATACATGGGGGATCACCACTGTGACCCGGTTGAGTCAAGGAAAGCCAGCGCAAACGAAGTGCGCTTTCGGAATGGTGCCCCCAGGGTACAGGAGCACATAGAATAGTGCCCCTGGGGCACGAGCAGGAACTGTTCGTCAAAGGGATCACTGCCGCGAACTGGGGAGAAAGCAAGTTCACCTGCTGATCAGACAGGACAGAGGAACCTCCTGCCTGTGAAACGAGAGGCCCGATCTGCACTCCCCCGAACTGGTAGCCTCGCTCGGAGGAGGCGCGAGCCTGGTGCATTAACAGCATTGGCGGGAGCCACTACACTTCTGGTGCAGGTTACCAATGGCCTGGGAATCCCTGGGGAGGGGCGCCAGGTGCGCTTGCCAAGAAGGCTGTAGAGCACGGGGTGAGCGCAAATTGGTAACTGCTCTGCGTGGATGCAGATGGCTGCCAGTAGTTGAACAGGAGCACTGGGCTCTACCCAGGGGACTCTGAGAGGTCTCCCCATGACTAGTGGAGCCACGGGTGCTCTTGATTCTTCCCGTTTGTCTTAGGGAGGAGCGTGTGAGCTCCTTGTAGTCCTGAGTACTCATTGGAGGACCTCATTTCCCCTAATTGGAGCGCAGGAGTTCTTAGGCTGGGAAATGTACGAACTCGGTTTCCCTCCCCATTTATGATTTGCCAGTGGGGGCATCTCAGGGTTATGTGCATTTTCCCCAATGAGTGACTTGCATCATTTGGGGAATGGGTTTCAGGAGGAGGTCGTGGCCTCCTTGCAAACATTATTACTCTGCCAGGAGCAATTTTAGTAGTGTTTCATTCAATAATGATGTTCCTTTTATTGGCATTTATGATCATGTGTTTAATAGGGCATGTGCATTTTTAGTAATGTGCTGGCTGTGACCTTATGCCTTTATGGTGATATGTGTTTTACTATGATAAGTGCATTTTAGCAATATTCACCTGACTACTGCTCATGTTGCTGGATAACCAGTAACCTATGTGTTGTTTGTGACTACTGTTGGCTTTTGCAGATTAATAGTGCTGTGTAATGTTCTGACAACTGCTTGGGTAGAAGAGTATTACTGACATGTTGTGTTTGATCTAATGATGTGTACAATACAGTTTGTTTTTATATAACTTGGTGCTGTGCTTCCTTTGTGGTGGGGATCATGCATCACGTGTGTTATGTGTGTTGTGCAATCTTTTTACACATTGCCTCTGGGATAAGCGTAACTGCTCGTGCCAATTTACCAAGGTGGTGAGCAAGGGATGTCTTTGGTTTGTAACTCCCTCGTCTTGATTAGAGTGGGTGGGTTCTGTCTGGCTTAGGTGCATATACTAGCCAACCGGAAACCCCATTTCTAACAGTAACCTGTTAATGACTCGCAAAATAGGGTTTGGGACTCGCTATTAGGAAGAAGCATGCTACGGGCGTCCCTTCCTAATAGCGAGTCGCATGGGAATGTATAATTGTTTTGTGACTGGGAATGTGGTTGCAATGAAATCACAGCTACCACCTAGTTCAAGTAGGTGGTAACCCATTCGCAAATAGGATGGGGTCCCACGGGACCCCTTCCCCTATGTGAATGGGGGCATCAACATGTTTTCAGAGGAGACAGTGGTCCCATGGACCAATGCCTACTCTGAAGAAATGAAAAGGAATTTTCAAAATAAATTTTGTAATGCACCCCGCATTTGAAAAAAAACTGCTTTATTTGAAAAGCAGTCACAAACATGGTAGTCTGGTGACTCCAGCAGGCCACCATCCCTGTGAGTGTTGGCCATTCTAAATGGGTCCCAAAATGCTACCTGTCTTATGAATATTCATGAGGCAAGTCCCTTGTGACCCATTTGTGAGTCACAAACAGTGTTGAAGACTCTGTTCTACATTAGAGAATGTGACTCGCAATTTGTGAGTCGCAAAAATTTGCAAATTGCAAGTAGCAATCTCTAATTGTTGCACATTTGTTCCTAAATTCCACACTCATATCGATGCTGTAGCTAAGGATACACAATACGAAATCACACTTCTCAGGCTCACAACTTCAAATTGGTAGACCAATATCTTGCCCTATTTAATCCTGGTTATGGGAACTTGTTGTTGACTTGCATTCCCAGAGTTGACCAAGGCCCACTCAAGACCTCCCTCATATCTGCATTACATCGAATCCGAACACATCACCACCAATCCTGGCCACATTTAATTACCTCTCCATTAAAACAATAAGTAATTTTCACCTTTGACAGACTACTGAGCATGAGGAATCAGCTAACCACCTGGCACATCAACTAATCATAAAAAGAGGCACCTGCTCCCTTCATGTTAAAGACTCTCTAGATCTAGAAATTGCTGCATTCAAAAAGTCAGAACCTTGAAACAAGCTTTCTTAGGAAACACTTCTAAAAACCAGTCTCCTTCCCTCTGGCCATTAGGACAGATCCCTCTCATGAATTCTTCAAAAGAGTACTTAAGTTTATTCTCTTAGAGCAGCATCTCTCATTATAATGGGCTGTGTCAGAAAAACAGTATCTTCATCCAGTCTCTAAAAATACTTACTCTGGGACCATTCATATCATCTCATTAATGATAAATTATAATTTGATATTTCTGTGGTATTTTTTGTTGTTATGCTCTGATTGTATTTGTGAAACCTATGTAAAGCATCTCGATGCCCCTGATGGATGATTTGTGCAATAGAAATCTGCTTAAATAAATAAAATAAGTAGTAATGATTCACACAGGGTGAACCACTGCTTATGGATTCAGTCCAGCTCTTATGCCTCTGTGACATACAAGGAAAGGGATCACCTGCTCTCCAGTTCACCTGAGGGCTGGGTGAATGCTAGCCACCATTTGAGTATTTGTGAATTCCATTGTCTTTCTTATGGGGCCTACAGGGATGTGCTACCTTCCGTTTTGCTAGTGGTTATTTTGTAAGTACATTGTAAAAGAGTCAGTTAGAAGATTAGGATACTAGAATTCCCTTCTCAAGATGTTCCCCTTTTATATTTTGGCTTTCTGAGATCTCTGATTCCCAGGATGCATCCTAGACAGCCCCTGGAACCAAGGAATTCCAGGATCAAGGGACAGAGGCCAATTTAACTCAGCTTTATTTACCTTGTTTGGTGGTTCTTCAGTGGTGACCTGCACATTCCATCTGTGACCTGGAGTTGATTCTTCTGCTTTGCACTGTCCCTACTAGATTTTTCTAAATTATGTCAACACACTTTTGTTACACTATAGAATCTATGCTCTGGTGGTGTGAATAGGCTGAGTTTGTATAGCCCCTGGGCCTAACGGTGACCAGTACTGATGCTAAGAGAACAATGTTGTCTTTTGTACATTAACACACACCCACATGCACACACACAAACACACCTGAAGCAGCATGCACTGACACTTACCTGTAGATTCTGAACGCAGCTCTCAACCATTAGCGTGCATCGATCACGGTTAATCATGCTTTTCCTTTCTCCTCTTTATGTGCCTGTTACTCAGGATATTTCAATGTGGCCATTGTTGGGGCGTTCCCAGAAATACACCTCACACAGTTATACATGTGGAAATGTATTGGGACTCCCCCCAACAACTTCTTACCAGTAGGGCCAGGATTTATACAATTTCTAATGGCAGTACTCTAAGGTGAATTACAATCCTGGCACTACAGTTCTGCTCACACTAAGAGTAATATTCGTCATTGATATATCATTGGTAACGTCTATTCAATGTTCACACAATCACTTATCACACAGTCATATATTATTTGTTTTGGAGGAAGTGGAAGAATGAAAGGTTTTATCAGATCTGCTCAGTTTGAAACCTATGGATTGCAAGTGTCATCAATAGTTTACGATCCAAAAAGCTATATTTACTGATTCTATGTTGAATAATAAAGAACATCCATAGTGCAGGTGCTAGAAAGAAAGTAAATATTTATGAAAATAAGTTACAAAAATACAATGTAACTAAATTAATAAATCAATAATGCTTGTACAGCACGCCAATATGAAAGCAGAATAGGAGGGAACGTGAAAACTATTCCTTATTACAAGTGGCAGCTTGTAGACAGAGAATAAAGTAGATCAAAGGCAACCTCTTGTAATGGCTGCAGCAAAGTACTGAACACATGTAAGTCAAGGAAACACATTAACCTCCCTCAGAACGATATTTGATTGTTGGTACACTGTCATAAGCAGGAGGAGACAGTGGCCCCCACTGACCTAAGAAATAGGGAAGTGAGTCTGCAGGAAATGAAATAAACTGTCAGAATATTATCAGTAGTGATTTGTCAGTGCCCTAAGAGGCAGTGGGAAGGATCAGAATATGTGGAATTTTAAGTAAGAAACAGTAATCAGTTGCACTCTGTATTGCTTCAAGGGCAGCAGCAGTGGGGGTCTCACCTGCACTGACCAATCTGTTGCACATAGATCACAAAACCTCTTGAATGCAGTAGACTTTGTTGGGTTCAGATGTGAGAATCATTGACACATGGAGTTGATTACCTTGGACGTGAGCATGTATTAACCAGTATTGAAGCATTCAGACACGGAAAACATGCAAAGCAACATTCATTAAGTGTAAACTATATCTATCAACTGCCTTATGCTGTTTTAATAGAGTGGGCAAGAACGAAAAGGTGCTATGTATAAAATTCCCCCAGCAAAGGATTAATTAGTGTTAGAAACTGGGTTTCAGCTGGGCAGAGGTATGCACCCTGTCCAAGTAAGAACCACATTCCTACTCAGGGTAAGCCAGATACACACCATAACATTAACATATGATCACCCTCTGGTAGCTTGGCACAGAGCAGTTAGGCTTAGCTTAAGAGGCAACATGTAAAGCATCTATGCACCACTTCAAACTGTAAAACAGTGACCACCTCACACAAAAATACACCACACCTGGTTAGAAAGATAAAGCTTAATTTTATGAACCATGCAAGACCAAACAACAACAATTTGATAAGTGGAAGTTGGGATATGATTTTTTAAAGATTAAAATGCGTAAAAGCATAAAGCACTAACTGGATATATATGGTTGCACTAGACCAGGTTAAATACAAGAGTTCAGTCCAACCGTGATGAGCGCAGGTCAGATATAGTCCCAGACAAGTCCAGCTGAAGTATTACCTTCCCAAAAATTGAGCCAAGATTCTTGTTCATGGGGCAGAAGTTCGCTGGGAGCAAGGAGAACATTGCTGGCAGTGATCCATGGGCAGAAAGAGTCAGCTGGGCATCATGGGTGGGTGGACTGGAGCCTCGCATTCAAGAGCGGTGATGCTTGTTGTGCGAAGAGAGAAACTTGCACATCTTACGTTGATTCTTCTGGTGAATGGTGTGTTTCTGGTGCAATTAGGCCCATTCACGGTCCTGAAGAGCCTAAAGCTTGATTTCAGGAGCAAAAAACACTTCCAAGGGCCCAGGACTGGAAGGGTGCCTCTTGCCGCTCAGGAACCCGTTGAAGGTTGGCCCAGGAGCTGTAGCCGGTGAGTTGGAAGTCTTTTGTGTCTCTGGGAATTTAGAACACAGGAGGCAAGCCAGCAAGACCTCAGAGCCACTTTGGTTCTGAATTGGAGTGATTCAGGTCCAGTCCTTTTCACTACCAGGCATGGAGCGAAGCAGGCGGCAGGTCAGCACAGCAGAGCAGGAGTCCAGCAGAGTGACAGTCCTTTCAGCAGCACAGCAGTTCTTCTTCATAGCAGAGTAAACACAGGTCCCGAAGTGTACTGAAGTGGTTGTGTCTAAGGTTCAGTTCATATACCCAGCGGTGCCTTTGAAGTCAGGGACACTTCAAAGAAAGGCATTGGAAGTGCACAGAGCCCCTGCCCCGGTCCCATTCTCACTACAGGGGGTTATGCAGCCCTTTGTGTGGGATTAAGTCACAGCCCATTCAGGTATAAGTATCAGCTCTTCCCTCCTATCCTGTCCAGGATGGCCCATCAGTCACACCCAAGCTCCCTTTTTGTGTGACTGTCTGGAGGCAATGGACAAGAGCCCCGCTGTCACCTACTTAGATGTGTATTTAGTGATAGGCAGAAGGCACCAGATAGTGAAAGTAGTGTGAAAATGAAAAAGTGCCATTTCCAGAACTACTATGTAAAATCCAATTTCACCATAAGATGTGATTTTAAATTATGATCCCAGAGACACCAAACTTGGGGGCCTTGTCTGTTCCCAATTAGAAATGTCACTTATGAAATGTGATAAGGCAATACCAATGTAATCCTATGGGAAAGATAGGCCTTTCAGTAGTGAAAAACACATGTAAGTTGTTTTTTTGGGTTTTTTTTTACTACTAGGACATGTAAAACGTAAAAGTACAAGTCCTACTTTTTAAACACACAAAACCCTGCCATTGGGCTGCCTAGGGCCTAAGTTAGGGGTGACTAATATGTATTAAATTGGAATGTTTGGTTATGGCAAGAGGGCTAATGTGAAGGATTGACATGACTGTTTAGAACTGCACACACAGGCTCTGCAATGGTATGTCTGGGTTTAAAGAGGGCTACTAAAGTGGGTGGAACAATCAGTGCTCCAGGCCCACCAGCAGCATTTAATTTTCAGGCCCTGGGCACAGGTGGTGCAGTTTACTGGGGACTTATAAGTAAATTAATTATCAAGTTTCTGCATAAGCCAATGTAGCCATATTTTAAGCAGGGAGCACGTGCACTTTAGCACTGGTCAGCAGTGGTAAAGCACCCAGAGTCCTAAAGACAAACAAAATGAGGTCAGAAAAAGAGGAAAGGAGGAGAAAGGCAAAAAGTTTGGGGATGGCTCTGCGGAAAGGGCCAACCATTAGTGCATGCATGAAGCTACCATAAAAAAGCAGAACATCAACAGTAAAGAGAAATGCATTTTGCCACAAATCCTTGTTGGCACCAGTGGCTGGATTTGAAGAATTACTCAAAGGATAGTCATCCTGCCATTTTGTGCCCGAGAGATGACTCTCTAAATCCAGCTGTGGAAAGGCTTGATCTTGTGCAGAAACATTTTTGCACGCTTTCCAAAACTCAATTCATGACCATATTAATTTCTTAAGGTTATGTGGTGGCATAAAATTGGGTGAGGGGAGTGTATGTATAGACGATTTTTAAGTATGCACTAAATATTACTTTCAGTTCTAATTATGTGTATTAGATCATTTTTTATTTTGAAAGAAATAAACTTCACAATTAATTAATTAAAATGTTATATTTACATTGTTGTGGGTTATATTATCAGCTATTTTGATACATGTCTCCAATTTTATGCACGTTTGACTTGTTGGTTCATGCACTGATTATATGTAATTTCATTTCTAGCAGATGTTGTAGAAAATGCACTTCATTAAAAACCATTCTTTATGTAAGGCGTATCTGCCATTAATGTTCCCTCTATCTGTTGTTACTTCACTCTGAGAGACCTGTGCATCAAAGGATAACATTGTACCTAGGTACCAATGGCTGAGATTAAGTCAAGCAATCCATCAATCCATGGTCCTAAGCTAGAATCTGGTCCACCGCTCAATCGCTCATCATGCCACTTACATTTTGAGTCCCATGGCACAGTGAGCAAGGGCTTCATGATATCCAACTGGAAGGCCAGACCCGCCCAGGTACAAGACTAGTAGGGTTTTAAACTCTGTGTCGTTCCCAGATGCATTACTTGATTACATCATTATCCATTACTAATATTATGAAAGTGTGCATATTTATTTTAAGCCATAGTCCTTAACTAGATGTCTGTATTAGCACATGCTCAATGGTGTTGCTTCCATGAGATGATCATGCTGGTGGGAGCTGTCACATTGTGGTCACTATCAGCCTGCCAAGAGTTGTTACAGACGGGTCAGTGCTTCCATTACTCTTAACATAGTATGTGTTCAGTTACCATCTTCTCCAGCTGATGCTACTTTGTTGGAGGAGCAGCTTGCATCCATATTATTCCCCAAGGGGCTCGTGGCTGAATCTAAGAGGGTAAGAGTGGCTCTATGGGGTCGTTCCTGCAGTATTTATATGCATGTTCCTGTACAAAACATACACCTTACCAATAGCACGAGTATGGCTTGCAGTGATCACTTGAACATGATGCATTTGTTTCAAGGATGAAAATACGTCTACGACTTTGTGTATATCTCTATGTATTGTTCTAATGTTTGTCTTTTATCCAGATCCCCACACTCTAATGAGAGATATCCTACTAGGAGATAATAGGTTTCATCTATCAAGCTGAAAAGGAGTATTCTTACTCTCTTAGTGAGGACTAGGGATTATATGTTAGGTACCGATGAATCACCCCTTGATCCTCAGTGACTATACAGGCGAGAAACATGTTGACAAGTTGTTCTGTAATGTAGGTAATACCCGCACACATCCTTTCTCATACATACTCATACAGTTGAGGTGATAGGTATACATGTTTTCACTTCTTTGGGACAGAGACAATTATAATCTAATGTTTTCCCTTTTTCCTGTTTTTAACCTTGACATCGGTGTCAGGTTGCAGTAAAGATTGTCTTTTTGATACGTATTCTGTTTTGTGATGACATGGTATTCATGTACAGAAGGATCCTGCTAAAGTCAACTTTAGAGATATATTTGTACCTTATTATTAGGAGGAATATTCGGACAGGCAGCAAAATGGTCTGGTACTGGTAAAGGAGGAGGCCCAAAGCCTTTTATGCAGCTTGATCCCAATAGTAGACTGATGATATGTATAATGGCTGACTGGACGTATATTACTAATTTTTTTAATTGAGCCCTGGAGTATCCAGTACACAGTTAAGAGGTGATGGATTGACAGATTTCTCTTGCAACACTTGTAAATATTTTAACATGATTAATGAAGATGATTTTTTAATCTGTCATGTGAAGTGCACGCTTTGCTTGTCAGCAGAAACACTGCACTTCACTTCAATGTGTATATAAAACACGTGAGATATTGAAACACTGTGCATTTGTCTTTATTTCTTACACAATTGCACCATGCCTCAGTTTTTAAAACATGGAAACTTCTTATCATATTTTAGAAAATAATGACTGTAAAATATGCAGTAGTCATTTATAAAATATTGAAAAAATAAGGGTCCTTGCCTTTTCAATTTCGGCATACATATTGCAGACTTCTCGCATTTTAAAAACCATATTGAGAATAAAGAGTACCTCAGCAGGGTGCTAATAAGCCTTGTTCACAGGTCGCCATCCCATCGTTACAAACACATTTACCCTTCCCGCTCTGTGTTCAAAATGTCATTAAAATGCATAGTTGGGGGTATTACAGTCCTTCACAGCAAGTGATACTTTGCAAATCAGCAACGCGCACATGCTCATTTTAAAGCAACGCACCACTTTGAAAAGATGTTCAGAAAATATTACGAAATAAACACTTAATAATCTTAGCTTTGTGTATCAATCTTATTTCAAGCGACATCACCAAAATCACACTGTTTCATACAAATAGGCAGCCACTATCTTCATTCCTCTTAAGTAACTTGTACGGTGCTGTCAGTACTGAGCATATATTTTTAAGGTCTGAAAAACTCGACCCTTCAAAAGTTAGACCTCATCAAGAAAATCAATTGCACAGATAACTTGATTCTCTTCAATAGAAAACATGTCCTGTGCCCAATTAAGAGGCCGGTGGATGTATTGGATTTTAAGCCACTTCTTCCTTTTGCCCGTGTTTCTGCCTTCAAGTCTTTATCATAGTCAAGGTAAAAGTTGTGTCATATGGGTAAATTTGTAAAAAAAAAAAAAAAAAAACATGTGTTAAGTACATTTTGAGTTTTTTTATTTGTACCTAGCTAATTTTCTAAATATTTACCCACAGAGACTGGTTCAAGAAAAAAATGTCTTGCTGGAAGTGTATACTTAGGCACAAATTTAAGAGAGTCTTGTGCCATTTGTAGTGCCACATTAGCATCAATTTTTTATGCTAATGTGGTGTTAGAAGACCAAAAACACTGCACCATATTTACAAAGTTGTGCAATGCCAGCATTCTGCCACTTTGTAACCCTTTACGCCACATTATGCCTGCACCAGGCATAATGTATGGAAAGGGGGTGTTCCCCCTTTAGTGGGCCAAAAAATGGCGCAAGGAAATATAAGAAATTTCTTTGCACCATTTTTTCTGCACTTTTATTGCTTGCTCAGAGCAGGCATTAAAAGGAGGCTTCCATTGGTTTCAATGGACCTCTAGGTGCTATGCTGGATTAGAGTCAACATTTTTTACGGTAATCCTGCAAAGCGCTGTGCTAGTGTGAAAAATTATGACGCTAGTACCCTTAACTACCGCCATATGGTGCACACATGGTGGCGTTAGGGAGAGGCACAAGAAATCTGCCACTTAATGTCTGTTGTGGCCGAGAGACATTTTCTGCTCGATCCAATCTCCCGCTGGTTTCTGTTATGACTTTTGTATACAAAGTATGCTCTCAAGTCAAATGTTTAGACAAGATACCAGCAGTGTTTATTTAGACTAATCTGTATAATTGCAAATGATTGCTATCAAATTATGTGCATTTTTCCAAAATAATTAAAACGTTTTATTGTGGGATATTTGCTATGCGATGGATTCACAAAACCTAGGGCCTGATTTAGATCTCAAAGAGTGAATACCCTGTCACAAACGTGACGGTTATACTGTTGGCCATATTACGATCCCCATACAATATAATGGGATCATTATACGATGGAGGGGATATCAGTCATATTTGTGACAGTGTATCCCCCTATGCCGAAATCTAAATGATGCCCCTAGTGAGATGTTGTGTTCCAATTTTTGTTGAGGAAAATTAGAATTATAGCTTCCTGATATGGGAGGTGCACTAAAGCCTAATTAATATGAACCAAACTCAACACAGAAAGACATATTTTGTGAAGAAAACAATTATAGAACACTTGTGACCAAAAGCCCGCATAAAAAATTAACCATTAAACAATGAGTGAATCAAAGCATACTCGTTAACTAACCAATAACATTTAAAGTTGTATGTGTTTTTTTTGCTTAGCATGCCATATTTTTCAGTTTCCTATACTGTATGATACATGCAGCTTAAAACAGACTCTATACTTGCAGTGGCAGCCGGTAAATTTAGGAGGGAGGGGGCGGGCAGCACACACACACTCATTCATTCACCCACATGCACATCCATTCACAACACTCATCAACATTCAAACATACACGCACGCACCAAACATTCATTTTAAAAACATACACACACACACAAACCTTTAGCTCGGAGGTCCTAGGAGGGTTGGGACTGCTGCCTCTAAGGTTAGCTAATGAGGGAAGGCAGCAGTCCCAACTTCGTCACAGACTGGGATGGGGTCAGTGAGACTGCTGACCCATCCCCACTCTGTGATGAGGTGTCACTGATTGACACTCACCCTGGGAGCTTCAGGGCTTAAACCTGAAGTGACCAGGTCGAAGTCAATGGGTGACGCTTCCCCTCATCACCGAGGGGAAGGGCCTCAAGGCACCTTTGCTGAGCGGAGGAGGTCATGCCCAAATGAGCTGTGACCTCTTCAGCCCAACAAAGTACAGCTCAGACAGCCAGGAATCTGCTCAAATTGTGCACGTCTCACTCCTGGCTGCCTGATCTGAACATGAAGAGTGTCTGTCAGGCAGATCTTTGCTTAGCCTCACAGGCACTCTTCATGAGGGGCAAAAGGTGGGAACGTGTGGTCCCTCCGCCCTAAAGGCTTTATACTTGAGAGGAAGAGTGTTATGCTGTATCTGCTGAAATAAGAACAAGATGTAGGAAGGAAGAATGCAGAAGGTAATTTTTGGGGTGAGAGAAATTTAGAAAAGGGTTGTCGATATAAGAATAGAAAGTGACTAGCGTTGATCTGAATAGGGGACTGCGAGAACATGGATTCAAATAAGAGAAAAGAAATAACTAAACAGAGGTACAAAAACGGGATTAAAACAGAACATTTGCAAATGTATAATGAGGTTTAGAAGCGCTATAAGTTGAATGAATTAAAGATATTGATAGAAAATGAGAGGCAAGAACAGACGGAAATTATAAATGTCGCTACATGTGCTTGAATTTAGGACGAGCAGAAGACTTGTGAAAATATTCCATCAGCATGTGATAACAAAATCAAAGCTTATCAAAGGCATGTTAAAGTAACAAATCGTCTTGCTTTGGTGTTATTTCTAAATATATTTTTTCTTAAAACCTCAAAAATGCTACAAAACTTGTAAACGTTGAAGTAAATGTTTAACATTTGCTGCGAGGGAGCTGCTGTTTTATTTCTTCACATTAGTATTTTACAAAATAGTTTGCATTTCTAGAAATGTTAAAATAACTTTAAACAACAAGGGTAGACAAAAACATAACGGTTTGTGAAAACCCTTACATCATATTTCTGTTCTCAGTTATATTGTATATTGTATGTGCCAAAGGTAATACTTTTTAACCTAGAGAGGTTAGCAGTGGTAAAACTCACACAGTATCATAGAAAATATCAGATTTGACACAGAATCACTCGCTAAATCTAACACGTAGTGAACAGGCATCAGAATAAAACAGACATTTTATCCTCTCTCAATGTGTCCTACATAGCTGTGCAAATATATAACTAGATATTAAGGGTTGGATTAAGATTTAGTGGTCTGACCGCTTGATGGCCAATTTGGCAGTTTGGGGGATGCTGCCAAGCCGGCAGAGTGCCCACCACTGTATTACAACACTACCATCAGGCTGGCGGTAGTGTCTGTGGTGGTGTCACTGCCATAGTATGCTTCAGCTCAGAAAGTGAGCTTAAGGCACATGCTTCATAGTGCAGCACCAGATGCACCTCAGGCGCATAGCTTTGCATGGCAACAGTGTACACGGACTGTGTAGACCTAGGGTCCCAACATGTGCCCCAAACAACACTGCCAAATGGCCTTGAAATCACCCTGGGCCCTTCTCTGCCTTTCTGATGAGCTTTTCATGGTGGGTTTTCCCGTGTGAACAGCCCTGTGGAAAGGAAGGTCTTGATCAGCATGGCAGTTCCGGCATTAGCACTGTAGCAATTGACCACGGCTTACCCTACTGCCGCTGCTGCGGATCCAAGATCATGGCGGTTGCTGTGGTTTTGTGGCAGTCTGAGTGCCATCCTCATAATCAGGTGGTCAGACCTCCAAGGATGCAGTGGTCAGACCACCACTATGGGTACAGTGGTCTCAGGACTGCTGTACTCGTAATCAGGCCCTAAATGTACATAGACGGTTACTGAAGTCTGAATAAAGTGGGTGGTACTGAAGTACAAGGTTCCTGGAGGAAGTGATTTTGCTGATCACATCTGAACAGGCTAAGCAGTCTCTGATTATAGCAGGAGAATAGAGAAATCAAGAATAGGTGGTTGTTCTTTTAATGTTATGCCAGAGGGTCATTGGAATACCCTGCCTCTCAACCTAAGTTTAACTTAGATTTGTTAACATTTCGGAGGATGTTGAAGATTTGGCTCTTTCCATTATAATGGCTTCTGTGACATATGGAGTCTGGAGAAAATTAAGTCTTGCGATAACAAATCCCTTAAGGGATGATTGAGTGCTTCAGAAATACCTTAAACAAAATAAATACATAGCTGAAGGGGCATACAGTGTGCTGCCGCTTCAGTCAGCCAATGATAGTCAGGGCACTCTTCTGCCTGAGGAAAAAAATACTGTTTGTGCTGAGGCTCAGGCAAATGTATCACTATGGAGCAGAGAGAGAGAACTCCTTTTCTTCAGATTTTTTAAGGAAGACAGTATGCATACAAGCAGTATGGAGTGGCAAAGCCTACAGCCAGGGCTGAACTTGGGAACCAAAAGCAGCCCTGCAAAAATGTTAATACCATTCCTTTTCCACTTGTCTTCTCATGCAATCTCCTTCTTCCCACTATCTATTCTCTCTCCCTCTCTCTATCACTTCTTCATCTAACCTTGGGGAGCTGAAAAACAGACAGAGTCATCTGGAATAGGCATGAGATTTCAAAACTAACTTTCAAGGGATACGGTCTATCAGGGGAAAGCCTAGTAGAATAGATGGCCTATCCAGCCCACCAACAGCTCAAAACACATATAAACCTACATATACTAATGGAAACAATACACACACAATGGAAAACATCTTTGATGCATTAGGACCATTGGCTTTTTTAAAGTTTGCCAGTTTCCTAAATGTTTTTTAAGAGAAAGACCGCATTTCCAAAGAAAGTGCCTTTTGCTACATTGGACTGCTGAGAGCAGTAGAGTCTTACCTTATCTTGGCTGTGTTGTATTCCTCCTTCATTGGCCATGGCACCAAAACTTAGATGGGACCTTTAGGACAAGGATGCTTTCTAGGGGGAGGTTAGAAATTTAGTCTTTGGTTGCCAGTCAGGTTGCCCACCATCCAAGCAAGGACCCTCACTCTAGTCAGGGCAAAGGAGAAACAAATGTGGTTAACCCCGCTAACCCCTTTGGAAGCTTGGCCCGAGCAGAAAGACTTAATCCAGAGACAATGTCTAAAGTATTTGCACCAACACACACAGTAACACAATGAGACATTACAAAATGGACACCACACATAGCCAATATTTATCTAAACAACAAAAGACCAAAACAACAAAAATCCGACCTATCCAAGCCATGTTGAACATTAAAAAAGATTAAACACAAGAATAAGGGTTAGAAACACAAATGCTTCGATTAGGTGGTATCACGGCATGGTTATGGAGTCAGTCCCAACAATCCGACATCAATGGTGCCTGTCACTGAGTCACATGGACCCTAAGGTACAGCACCTTGTGAAAATGAGGAAACAAGCAGGTGCATGGAGTCAGGGGTCACGGCGTTGCTGGATCCCAGGTGGTGTCGGTTCTGGTGCTGCAGAATGAAGAAGCGGAGGCATCACGAAGAGGTGTCGAGTCCTTGCAGTGGAGCGGTGGAGGTGAGGCGATGTGAAACGTAGGATCGGTGCACTTCCGGCTGAGTCGATGCCCAGCGGTCATGACATGGCACAGCAAATTCTACGGAGTCGCGGACTCCAACAAGGCTGCAGAGGCGTCAGGCTAGCGAGGTCATTGCACTCCAGCAAGGACCAGAATTTCGGTTGCAGGCGGCATCACAGGATTTGGCAGCACAGTGGGTCCAGAGTTGTCTGAAGTCAGTTTCCTTGGATCTTCTTGGTTTTCCACCCGCTTCTCTTTGATGACAATGAGACATCAGAACAGGGGGCACGCTCAGACTAAGCCTATGGAGAGTCTTCTCAAGTAGGAATATACCACGAAGTCCAGTCTTTGTCCCCTTCCCAGAAAGAAGCAGCAACTGCAGGATAGCCCAACAAAGCACAGGCAGGGGCAGCACTTTTCCTCAGCTCTTCAGCTCTTCTCCTTGGCAGCGATTCCTCTTGAATCCAGAAGTGATCTTGAAGACATCTAAAGTCTGGGGTTTTGGGTCCAATACTTATACCCATTTCTGCCTTTGAAGTTGGCCAACTTCAAAGAAAAAGTCTCTGTTGTTTACAGGGTCCTGTCTTGCCCAGGTCAGGCCCCAGACACACACTAGGGGGTTGGTGACTGCATTGTGTGAGGGCAGGCATAGCCCATTCAAGTGTAAGCGACCACTCCTCCCTCCACTTTAGCTCAGATGGCTCATCAAGATATATAGGCTACAAACTAGCTCCCTTTGTGTCACTGTCTAGAGAAGATTCACAAACAGCCCAACTGTCAGCCTGACCCAGACAGGGAATCCTCAAACAGGCAGACTCACATAATGGATTAAGCAAAAAAATGCCTGCTTTCTAAAAACTGCATTTTCAAACTAACAATCTAAAAACCAGCTTCACTAAAAGATGTATTTTTAAATTGTGAGTTCAAAGACCCAAACTCCAAATTTGTACCCGCCATCAAAAGGAAACTGCACTTTAAGAATATTTAGAAGCAGCCACCATGTTACCCTATGAGAGAGACAGGCCTTGTAATAGTGAAAAACACATTTGGCAGTATTTCACTGTTAGGACACCTATGAACACAAGTAAATGACCTACCTTTAACATACACTGCACCCTGCCCACAGGGCTACCTACGGCCTACCTTACGGGTGCCTTACATGTATAAAAAGGGAAGGTTTGGGCCTGGCAAGTGGGTACACTTGCCAAGTCCAATTTACAGTTAAAACCTCACACACAGACACTGCATTGGCAGGTCTGAGACATGATTATAGAGCTATTTATGTGGGTAGCACAACTAGTGCTGCAGGCCACTAGTAGCATTTGATTTACAGGCCCTGGCACCTCTAGTGCACTTTACTAGGGACTTACTAGTAAATCAAATATGCCAATCATGGATAAACCAATCACGTACAATTTTACACAGAGAGCATATGTACTTTTGCACTGATCAGCAGAGGTAAAATGCCCAGAATAACAAAAACAGCAAAAACTGCCAATTCGACCTGCAAACCTTCATTTTTTATACATGTAAGGCACCCCTGAGGTAGGCCCTAGGTAGGCCCATAGGCAGGGTGCAGTGTATGCTAATGGTGGGACATGTACTGATGTGTTTTACATGTCCCGACAGTGAAATACTGACAAACTAGGTTTTCACTACTGCAAGGCCTAGCTCTCTCATAGGTTAACATGGGGGCTGCCTTTAAATATATTTTAAATGTAGTTTCCTATTGGGAGCAAATGGAGATATGGAATTTGGGGTCTCTGAACTCAAAATCTAAAAGTACACCTTTTGGTAAAGTTGTTTTTTAGGTAGTCAATTTGAAAATGCCACTTTTAGAAAGTGGGAATTTTCTTGCTTAACCATTCTGTGCCTCTGCCTGCTTGAGGAATCCACATCTGGGTCAGACTGACAATTGGGCTGTTTGTAAATGTCCTCTAGACAGTGACACAAAGAAAGCGGGAGTGTAGCCTGCATATCAGGATGAGCCTCCTGGGCTAGAGTGGGGAGGGTGGAACTGACACTTATACCTGAAAGGGCTGTGCCTGACCTCACACAGTGCAGTCTCCAACCATGTGTGTGCCTGGGGCAGGCCTGGGCAAGGCAGGATCTTGTGAACAACAGAGTCTTTCCTTTCAAGTTTGCCTACTTAAAAAGGCAGAAAGAAGTATAAGTAGTAGACACAAAACCCCAGATTTTTAGATTACTTCTGGATCAAGAAGAACGTTTGCAAAGGAGATGAGCTGAATAGCTGAAACAAGAGTACTGCCCCTTTGCCTGTGAGTGTGCTTTGCTGGGTTGGCCTGTAGTTGCTGATTCTACCTGAGAGAGGACCAAGACTGCACTTTGCTGTGTTTTCCTGCTTGTGAAGTATCTCCAAGGGCTTGGACTGAGCTTGCCCCCTGTTCTGAAGTCTCGGGCCATCAAAGACTTTCATTGGCAGCACCTGGGCTCTCTTGCTGAGACTCCTACCCTGCCAAGTGGTGCCTAATCCAGTCCCTGGGTCCTTAAAAGGAGAAGCTGGTGGAACCAAGACTGAAATCAACACACAAGAACCATATGGGAAACAAATCGACGCACCACCTGCATCACGGCTGAGAAATAGACGCAAACACTGTATGCGGCTGCCAAAATTGTCTCCACCACTGTGCACCAGAATTTCGCATGCATCATCACTGGGTGTCAAAATCACAGTGATCCTGCATGGACCAAGTTCGGAAATTGATGCCTCACTCTTCTGCAGGAGAGAAAAATGACCCCTTGCCTACCCGACCAGAGAAGAAACAGCGCACAGCCTCACTTGCGAGTAAGGAATCAATGCATTGCTGACTTTTCAGGTGCACGCTCATCTGTGCGGCTTTATTTTTTACGCAAACCAGGTACTTTGTGTAAAAACAATGCATCCATTGATTTCTAGTGATTAAGGGCCAGATGTAGGTACAAAAAAATTAGCGACTCGCAATTTGCGAGCATGTGCGACTCGCAATTTGCGTGTCGCTAACTGGAATGTAGGTATAATTTGCGGGGACAAATTGCGACTCGCACCCGGAGTCACACCGCAGATAGCGAGTCCGCTGTTTGCGAGGTCGCTTTTTGCGACCGTGCAAAAAACGGACTCGTAATTTGCGAGTGGGTGTCGCAAATGGCGACTGTGCTGAAAATTGAATGCAGGTGCTGCAGAACACTCCAGAAACCACTCCAGAACACTCTGGAAAACACTTCCTGGCACATGATGAGGACATCACAGCCAGGAAGTTTACAAATACACCTGGGAGGAGGGAGGACCACACCCTTTTTAACTGCAGCACAGCTAACAGAGCAACAGCAACCATGGCTGACACTCCCAGGAAGAGAAAGCTGAAGTTTGCAGAGAAGGAGCTGGAGGTGCTCACAGAGGAGTGCTGTCAGCACCACGATGAGCTTTTTGGGAAGGCAGCCCTAAATGTGCCAGACTCTGCCAAAAAACAAATTTGGCAGGAAATTCAGGAGAAGATAAACTCCCTGGGGGTCAGCCACAGGACTGTGGATGAAATAAAGAAGAGGTGGTACGACCTCTGCTCCCGGACCAAGGAGAGGGTGGCAGAAAGGCTCTGGGAGATGAGAGGCACAGGAGGGGGACCATCTTCCATACCACCACCCACACCCCTGGAGGAAAGGGTGGAGGAGACCCTGGAGCCGGAGTCAGTATCTGGATTTGGAGAACTGGACACCTCTGAGCCCAGAACATCAACCAGTGAGTACCATGTGATATGCCTGTACCCCCATCAATGCCATACCCCCACCCACCATGTACATAGGGGCATGCACAACCAAGATAGCTCCATTTCAGAGTAGCATATACCAGCATGATGCATTATGGGCAATGTAGTCAAATAGGCAGTTAATAGGCAAATGTTTATTAGGAAGTGTGCAACAGATAGTAGACACTGACAGTGTTTTCCCCATGTCCCACAGGTCTCCCACAAGACACCACCACCAGCCACAGCAGCCAGGTGCCAATGGTCAGCCAGCCCCATGAGGATACAACAGGAGCAGCCACCACTCCCACCTGCACCACCAACACCATCCCCTCTATGGCAACACCCGCTGCAACAGTGGTCTCGGAGCCTGCACCAGCAACAACCAGGAGTGCCACATCACACATCACAGGGCCTCCACCGCTGCGCAGGCGACGCAGGATGAGGAGAGCAGGGCTGCAGGCAGAGTCAGGTCTTCCATCCACCACACCGACGGAGGCACAACTGCTACGGGGTCAGCGTCTGCAGAATCAACAGTTAGGGCGGATTAGTGGGGTTTTGCAGCGCTTCGAAAGGAACCATGCAAACAGCATGCAGCAGGTTCATGCATAACTGGAGGTAATTGGCAACAACACTGGTGAGCTAGCCCTGTCAATGCGTGAACTGGTGGCTGGACTGCTTACGCAGAGTGAGGGTGCGCGGCGCAGGGACCGCCAGCTGCTCCAAAGGCTGGACAGGATGGCCTCCTCTATTTGCAGACTGGCAGTGAACACAACTGGGCTGTCAAGGAGAACAGTCGGCCTCCAGGTTGAAATGGGCCACTTTGCGGGTGATGTGGCAAGGGGCCTGGGCCAGATCACCAATGCGATAGACCTCATGGAGGCACGGCAGGTGTCCAGGGGTACAGGGGACACCCCACAAGACAGTGAGGAGGGCTCCACTGTCAGCAGTGTCTCTGCTGGTGACACCAGGGTGCTACGGAGTGGGAGTATGAGGCAGAGCACTGCTGAGCAACCTGGTACCAGCCAGGCTGGTAGAGGCCGCCGTAGGCTGTGAACTAACCACTGTCCCTGATGTTGGGGCACATGATGGCAATGTGTCCCATGCCAGGTGGACTTTTTGAAGTCCCTGAACAGTTTTTCATTGTATATAGTTTGGTTTTTGCACATATTAAATAATGTTCTTGTTCCACTTAACAAATGGAGTGTTTGTTCAATTGGTGAGTATGGTAGAAGTTGGCACGTACCTTCCAAAGTATTGGGTTGCAATGTGTTCCCGTTTCAGTCTGCCTTGATTTGTGATGCTCCTATCCCCATGATGGCGATGTGGTTGCTCTTGCTCTTCATCCTCAGAATCTGGGTCTGCAGGGGTGAGAGGTAGCCCACGTCGGGTGGCAATGTTGTGCAGGATAGCGCATGCGACAACTATTTTGAATGCCGTTATGGGGGTATACTGGAGGGCACCTCCACTTCGGTGAAGGCATCTGAACCATGCTTTCAGCAATCCAAAGGTTCTTTCAATCAGGTTCCTGGTCCTCTTATGTGCACTGTTGTATCGCCTCTCACATTCAATGCTGGGTGTTAAGTACAGAGTCAGTATCCATGGCCGTAGTGCATATGCACTGTCACCTGTTGGGCACAAAAAGTACACTGTTAGAAAGTCCTGGTTGGTGTGCACATTGATCTGTGTGCATGTCTACAAGGTGTATGCAGCTCTACCTAGGAGGTATCCGTTTCCAAACTCCTCACGTTCCAGGCGTTGGTGTATCCCACTGTGCCTAAAAATGTAGGAGTCATGAGTACTGCCTTGAAATTTTGCTACAATGTCAGTGATGACAAAATGGGCGTCACAAACAACCTGAATATTGAGTGAGTGGGTACACTTTCTATTGCGGAACAGATATTCCAGGTTTGCAGGGGGACATATTTGAATATGTGTCTCATCTACACATCCTATGACATGGGGAAAGTTGGCAATCCGGTAAAAGTCCAACTTTATGCTGTTGATTTCTGCCTCATTCCTGGGAAGGTATATGTATTGGGACATGTGTGTGAGTAAGGCATCTAGGAAAGCCCTGAGGAACCTTGATAGTGCACTTTGGGATACCCCACCTGCCACAGCTATGACCCCCTGATAGCTCCCCGAGCCCAAGAGGTGCAGTGAGCATAGCACTTGCACATGCGTAGGGATGGCGCAGCCGCGCAGAGTCTGGCGTTCTAGCTGTGGTTTGAGTAAATCTATTAAATCTAGTAAAGCTGCGCTGCTAAGTCTGTATTTATCATAGATTTCCTCCTCAGTTTGCTGGAAGAGTGTCTGCCTTGTTCTGTAAATCTTCTCCTGTCTCTGGCTCCTCCTCCTTTTCTGCTGGGCTGCGTGGGCTCTCCTCCTCACTCCTATCAGGTATATCTCTGCCATCTTGAGTAACCCAGATGCCTTCTGGGTCTCCTTTTATACTTTGGTAATGGTTACCACCTGCTCTGAGTTAGTGGTAAATTGGACATGCAAACTGGGCTTTTTGCGACTAGTCGCAATTTGCGAGTGGCTATTGCATTTGGCTTGCGACTCGCAAATTGCGACTTCCTATTAGCGGGTCGCAAAATGGGGTCGCAAATTTTGCGAGTCGGTAACGGCTCACATCGCCTTTTGCGAGTCGGAAATGGGATTTTTACATCCCATTTCCGATTTTGCGGAGTCGCAAATAGCGATTCGGGCCATTTGCGACTCGCAAAAGTTAGCTACATCTGGCCCCTAAGACTCTTTTTAACTTAAAAAGTCATAGCTTTGCTTGTGTACATTGGATTTTTGCATTTTGGTCTTGTTTGATTTAGATAAATATTGGCTATTTTTGTAAACTGATGTTGTGTCACGTTGGTGGTGTTTTCACTGTATTACTATGTGTGTTGGTAATAATACTTTACACATTGCCTTTGAGATAAGCCTGACTGCTAGTGCCAAGCTACCGAGGGGGTGAGCTGGGTTTGTTTTAGGAGTGTAATTCCCTTACCTTGACTAGACTGAGGGTCCCTGCTTGGACAGAGTGCAAACTGACTGCCAACCAGAGACCCCATTTCTAACAGAAGCTCTGACACAAAAGGGAAAGATCAGTTGAGGTCCTTCATGGGAGTAGTAGAGTATTATGCAAAATTTGTGGACAACTTTTCAGAAAAGACGAGGCATGAAGGGAGAGGTTAAGAAAGGGGAAGACATTTGTATAGGGTGAAAGGCAAGAATGGGCTTTTGTGAATGTCAAAGAGGAAATTAACAAAGCAAAGATTCTAACCCCATTTGAGCCCAGAAATAGAACCATAGTAACAGTGGATGCCAGTGCTCAGGGCACAGGGCACAGGGCCTATATTATTGTAGTACAAAGACAGGGTGGAAAAAACAGTGGCATTTGCTTCAAGGTCATTAAACCAAACAAAATGCAACTATGCTGTGATTGAGAGAGAAGCACTGACAGCTGCCTGGGGTGTCAATCATGTTCATATGTATGTGTGGGAAATTCCTATTACATTACATATGGATCATAAACCTTTGTTGAGGGTGTTGCAACTGGGGGGCACTGACAAGGTTTACACTACATTGGCTTGGTTTACCTCACAACTACAGGAATACTGGTATGTTATCAGATATGTAGCGGGATTGAGAAACGTACAGTCAGATTGCTTGTTGAAGTTGCCATTAAGTGTGGTTAATGAAGACCAAACAGAAAATAAGCTGATATGTGTGGTGGTGAGGGTGTAGGATGACCTTGAAGATGAAGATGAGGCCATCACATAAGAGGAATTGGAAGTAACTGTACTGGATGATAATGTTTTCCAGGAGTTGGTAAAGAATATTTGGAATGGATGGAAGAAAGAATGGGATTGTAAGTTATGTTTGCGTGGTATCATGAAGGTACAAGATAAATTGAGCAAAGGTGCGACAGATACAAGGAGAGAAGTATGTACCTCCTAAAGAGGTGAGAAGGACATAAATAATGTTGGCTCACGAGGGCCATTTGCGACTGTCGCTTACAAAAAGACATTTGAAGGAGAAATGTTGGTGGCCAGATGTGGACAGGAAGGTGAATGAGTGAATAGAAACGTGTGTTTTGAGTAGGGAGAGCAGAAGCAATTGAAGATAACTAATAAAGGAAAGGGTTCACTTTGCGAAGGGGAAAGCCCTTGGACGAAGGTGTGTTTGAATATAATCAATCCCATGGAATATATGGATGAGGCTGAGCATTTTGTGGTGGTAATGGTGGATGTGTTTTCAAGGTGGATGATGGTGGACTTTGTAAGAAATATAACTATAGCGAGTGTTGCAAAACATTGGAGAAGGTGTCAGGAAGGAAGGAGGTCCAGGAATCCTAGTAACAGACAACAGACACAACTCATGTCTACAATTATGGAAGACTCCTGAGAGAACATGGGATCAAACATATCTGTATGTCATTATATAACCTGCATGGAAACGGAATGGTTGAGCACGCCAACCTCTCGGGGAAAGGTACAATACAGATGGCGCTGAGAGGTAGAAAAGGAATAGGTGATGCAGTGGGTAGAATAGTGTGGGCATGCAATACCACAAAATATGGCATGGCAGGCTAAACACTGTTTGTGAGAATGTGAGGGAGAGAAGCTAGAACAAAGCCCAGCGGATGTGGAAATATGGAGCAATGATAAAAAGTGATGACATCAGAATGGTGAAAAGCAGGCATGAGAATGGTGGTTTTGTAAAAAATTAATTGGGGAAGAGAACGGATGGTGTCAGCAAGTTCTTGAATACCATGGAGGTACCAGATGTCAATGAGTGACATGTGATGTTACATAATGGGAAAAAATGGAATAAGAGGAGGATGGTTGTACTGTAAGAAGAACAATATGACACTGTAAAAACAGGAAGATTGGAAAGGAGTTAAAAATCAATGTATGGGATTCATGTTGATGGGTGATGAGAAAATAGTAAAAACAAGGTGCAGTACGAATGCAAGGGGAGGAGTAGGGGTGAACAACTTGTGAATAATTCAGAGTAGTGTGAGTGGTGAAGGTCTCAGCAAGAGGGGAGGAGAATGCACACAATGTCTAGTTCATGCTAAATTATAGGATTACGTAATGAACTGGTGTGTCCTTTACCATAGGCTAGGTGAAAGTGTTGGTAAGTGTGAAGGGAACTGGGTCATGTGTGTTCTAGTAATATATTTTTAAGTTATTACTGTAAGCATTTTTGTTTATTTAGTAATCTTAATTAGGTTACATTCCTTTGTTCTAAATTTGCATCTTATGTTTTGTTTCATTCTTGAAATGCATTTTGTTTCCTTAAGAGGTTAATGTTTATTTGGAGTTGTGGTTAAAAGGAGGAAAATAATGTTATAAGGAGCAATTCTTTGTGGCGTAAAGAACGGGGATATATTGTAATGTAAGGGGGGAAATTTGTCAGTTCAACCACAACATGCGTAGTTACTGTAACCATGATGTCACACTCCCTGTCATCATGAAATGTTGGATGGTTGGGAGGATGACAGTTAATAGAGAGCAGGTGAGGAAGCTTCATACATGTTCTTGAATAAAGTGACTGAATTACAGTAGCAGTGTCTGGAGTTTGCTTCACAAGTGCCTGTTAGACTTGGCATCCTTGGCATGGCCTACCCTAACTTTTTTGTCTCTGTTTCACAGGTTGTTGATGTGTGCTGGACTCTGTTTTTGCTGTTTTTGATACTCTGAGCACTTTACCACTGCTATCCAGTGCTAAAGTGCAAGTGCTCCTATGTAAAATATACATGTAATTGACTTTCCAGGATTGGCATATTTGGTTTACTAGTAAGTCCCTACTAAAGTGCACTAGAGGTGCTCAGGGCCTGTAAATCATATGCTATTAGTGGGCCTGCAGCACTGGTTGTGCCACCCATACATGTAGCCCTGGAAACATGGCTCAGGCCTGCCACTGCAGTGTCCGTGTGTGCAGTTTTAAACTGCCAATTCAACTTGGCAAGTGTACTCACTTGCCAGGCTTAAACATTCCCTTTTTATACATTTGAGGCACCCCAAAGGTAGTCTCTAGATAGCCCGATGGGCTGGGCACAGTGTATGTTGAATGTGAAGCATGTACTTATGTGTTTTACATGTCCTAACAAGGAAATACTGCCAAATTCGGTTTTCACTGTTGCAAGGTCTAGCTCTCCCATAGGTTAACATAGGGGCTACCTTTAAATATTATTAATGCCTAGATTCCCTTTGGGAGCAGATACAAATATAGAGTTTATGGTCTCTGAACCTACAATCTAAAAATACATCTTTTAGTGAAGTTTGTTTTTAGATTGTGTAGGTGAAAATGCCACTTTCACAAGTAGGCATTTTTTTGCTGAAACCATTCTGTGACTCTGGCTGTTCGGGGATTACCTGTCTGGGTCAGTTTGACAATTGGGCTGTTTGCACCACTCTCTAGACAATGACACAAAGGGAGCTAGGGTGTAGCCTGCCTATCCTGGTGAGCCACCTGGGCCTTTCCTGAGCAAGGCAGGATCTCACAAACAAAAGAGACTTTCCTTTGAAGTAGGCCTACTTCAAAGGCAGAATGAGGTATGAGAAGAGCCCCCAAAACCCCTGAAGATTGGATCACTTCTGGAATCAAGAGGAACTTCTACCAAGGAGAAGAGCTGAAGAGCTGAGGAGAAGTGCTGCCTTGCCTGTGACTGTGTTCGTGGAGCTATCCTGCATTTGCTGATTCTGCCTGGAAAGGGAACAAAGACTGGACTTTGTGGTATATTTCTGCTTGAGAAGAATCTCCAAGGACTTGGACTGAGCTTACCTCCTGTTCTGAAGTCTCAAGGCCATCACAGACATCCTCTACCAGCACCAGGACTCTCTGCTGAGAGTCCTGTCCTGACAAGTGGTGCCCTATCCAGTCCCTGGGCCCTTGAAAGGAGAAGCTGGTGAAAATCCAAGAAAACTGACTCCGGATGACTCTGGACCGATGCCACTGTTGAATACTGTGACGCTGCCTGCAACCGACTCTGTGGTCCTCGCTGGAGTGCAATGACCCTTGCATGCCTGACACCACTGCAGCCCCAAAGAAGTCCGCGACTCCATGGAAGTCACCACACCATATCATAACTGCTGGATATTGACTCCACTCGAGGTGCCCAGATTCAATGCCTCACCTCCACCGCTCCCCAGCACGGACTCCATGCCTCTTCATGAAACCTCAGCTGCTTCGCCCCACAGCACCGGAACCGATGCCGCCTCGGATCCAGTGACGCCACAATCCTTGACTTTGCGCACCGGCTTGTTTTCACACTTTACGAAGGTTCTCTACCTGGGGGGTCTGCGTGACTCCGTGCCCGGCGACATGGGCTTCGGATTGTTGAGAACGCCTTGTTAACACCTCATTGAAGCATTTTGTGTTTCTAAGTGCTATTTTTGAGTTTAATCTTTAAAAATTCATAACTTGACTTGTGTATGCTGGATGTTTGTCATTTTGGGGTTGTTTTGTTTAGTAAATATTTACCATTTTACTAAACCTGTGTTGAGTCATTTTTTTGATGTTTTTGCTATATTACTGTGTGTGTTGGTACAAATACTTTACACCTGGGCTCTGAAGTTAAGCCTACCTGCTCGTGCCAAGCTACCAAGTGGATGAGCGGGGGTTAATAACTGAGTGTGATTCTCCTTTACCCTGACTGGAGTGAGGGTCCTTGCTTGGACAGGGAGTAACCTGAATGCCAACCAAAGACACCATTTGTAACATTGGTGATCAGCGGTGAGGATTGGACTTGTATCTGTACTTGACATACAGTGATAAAGTATGTAGTTCTATTTTAAGTGCAGATCATTACGTGATAACATACTACTTGTCTTTGTGATTTTTGTTTTTTCTCTTATTTGGATTTTCCCCTACTTCTATTTGGTGGTAATCCTTTATTGACTTTTGAACTCTATTTGGGAACGTGTTTTATGCCTTTGGAACTTTGCCCTATTAACTCTTCATCATGTCTCAATCTTGGGATGCATCAGCTGGAGCAGCTTTTGATTTAGGGAAACGGGAGAGTTACACAGTTGCCCAACTTGAACAGTTCTGGAAGGATCTTGCCTGCCCTGTTAAGAGCACCGCCAGGAAGGAGGAGTTGCAAAAGGCACTGAGGGCCTGGGTGACATCCAAGGAAGCTGAGGGGCACGTAGAAGATGAGGATGAAGGTGAGGAGGAGGAGGAGATGCAGAGTATTCACAGTGGTATAGTGGGTAGGCCTGTTATTTCCAGGGGGAAGGCCTCCAGGGCAGGTAGCAGTGTGTCATTCAAGGATCTGACTCCTGAAGAGTTGCAGGACAGAAGGCAGAGAGGGCTCACCAGTTGGAGTTGGAGAAATTGAGGGTGGTCATAGAAGAGAAAAAGTTATTGTTGGCTCATGAGCTCAGCTTGAGGGAGCTGAATCAGAGGTGCCAGTCTAGTAGGGATGGTGGCAGCAACAGCACAGTACAGTCTGAGAGAAGGGTGCACATTCCAAAAGACCTAGTGAAAGACTACAAAAGGGAGGATGACATATTCTTGTGGCTCAAGGAGTATGAGTCTGCTCTCCATATGAATCTGGTCCCTGAAGCTCATTGGGGGGACGGGTCTGTAGAAGCACTTTGAGGTAGAGGGAAGGGACACCTTGACATCCTATGGGGATCCTCAGGGACTAACCTACACCATAAAGAAAGACACCCTACTCACAAGATATGTTCTGACCCCTGAGCAGTATAAGGACAAGGTTAAGTCCTACAAAAGAGAGAGTCTCAAACCTGGTTAGAGTGTGTGGATTCCTTTTGCAGGTCACTGGATGGTTGGGTGAAGGGCATTGAGGTGACAATATATGAGGGGCTTTACAACTTAATTGCTTGGGAACGTTTGTACAGTTTATATTTTCCAGAGCAACACCATCACCTGCTTGACAGTAAGCTGACTGCCCCCAGGAAGCTTGCACAGGAAGCTGACCACTGGGACAGCACCAGGGTCCACAAGAGGTATAGCGGAGACCACACCAAAGGTGGGCAGAATCCCTCTCAGAAGAAAGAGGGGTGTAAGGCTAAACAAGGGGAGTTCTCTAAAGGCCCCCAACCTAGTTCCCAGGGTCAGGATTCCAGTGAAAAGAAGCCATGGTTCTCCAAAAGGAGACCTCTGGAAGGAGGTCCCCCATGTTAGTGTTATGCATGTGACCAGCTGGGTTATGTGAGGGGGGAACCCAAATGCCCCAAGAGTACACTGGCACCCACTGGTGTGTAGTCCCAGGGTTTGGCTAGTGTAGTGTTTAGGGAGGAGTTGGTTCCAGGTGGGTGGGAGCCAGCTGAGATGGCCCTTGTCTTACTAGGAGACAAAGAGATGGTCTAGAGAACCCTCATGCCTGAGAACACTAAAAAGTACAGGCAGTGGGTGAGCCAGTGTGACTACTGTGAGGAGTCACCTGGTGTCTGAAGAGCAGATAGATCCCCGGGTACTTCACAAAGTAGTTGCAGGGGATAACTCAGAGTACCTGTGCAGAGTGGTGCAGGTTCCCTTTCAATGGGGGGGTCTCAGGTTCAACCATGCCATGGACTGTTTGCTTGGCAATGACCTGGAGGATTCCCCTTGGAAGTAGGTGGAACACAGGTCAAAACCTGGAGATGTTGGGTCTGCCTGGGTCGGTATGCATATCCACCAGGACAAAGGCAGCACAGACGGGTGGTCAGAAGCCCCTAGAGCCTGAAACAGTGGCCCAGGGGACTGCCAAAAAGAGGAAGGGCAAGGGGCACAGGAAACTGGCCCCAGAAGTTCCCACGGTCCGGGAGGAGGCGGAGCCTCAGGGTGACACTCTGGAGCCTACAGGGAAACAACTGGCTGAACTGGGGAGGTCCCTGAGCTGTCGCGGTGGCAGCATGGAAAGGGACCCACCAGGGAAGCATTTTGTGAGGGACAGAAGCCATGCCCAAATCTAGTGGGTTTGCAGCTGAAGGGAGCAGACCAGGCAGCTGGCTCTGATCTATTAGGAGCATGGCCTCCTGTATAGTGTGCGTAAGGTTTCTGAGCCTGGGTCAGCCTGTGTGCTGGTGGTACCGCAGTGCTTCATAGCCTTCCTGCAGGGTCTGGCTCATGATGTGCCTTTAGCCGGTCATTTGGGGCTGGACAAGACCTTTGAACGGCTTGACATCCACTTTTACTGGCTCCTAATGTGTAGGCACTCATATGCTCATTTGAGGTTTTGCCACACTTGTCAGGCAAGTGGCAAGAGAGGGGGGAAGCACAAGGCTCCCCTCCAACCTTTTCCTGTAGTTAGTACCCCCTTTGAAAGGGTTGGTATTGACATTGTGGGGCCTCAGGATTCCAAGACAGCCATGGTCAACAGGTTCATCCTGGTCTTGGTGGACCATGCCACCCGGTACCCTGAAGCCATTCCGCTGAGATCAATCACTTCCCCTGTGGTGGGTCGTGCATTGATGTTTTTTTTTTTACCCTCATGGGGTTCTCCAAGGAAGTGGTATCTGATAGGGCAACCAATTTCATATCCTCATATATGAAATCCCTGTGGCAGGAGTGTGGGGTAACTTATATGTTCAGCACTCCTTACCACCCCCCAAAACAATGGTCTCCTTGAGAGATTCAACCGCACCTTGAAAGGCATAATAATGGGCATGTCAGCCCTTGAGGTGGAAGTGGGATGTCCTCTTGCTATGCCTTCTGTTCGCCCACAGGGAGGTGCCTCAAAAAGGGCTTGGCTTTAGTCCTTTTGAGTTGCTGTAGGGCCACTCTGTTAGGGACCCTTGAGTCTGGTAAAGGAAGGCTTAGAGAAAGCCCCCAGTAAACCTCCCCAGGATGTATTTAGCTACATGCTGGCTTTCCAAAACCACACTGCCTGCTTCAGAGCTCTCGCTCAAGACAACCTAGAAGCAAGCCAGGAAGATATGAAACAGTGGTATGGCCAGAATGCCAGTCTGGTCGAGTTTCAGCCTGGGCAAAAAGTGTGGGTGATGGCGCCAGTGGAGTCTCAGGCACTCCAGGACAAGTGGACTGGGCCATTTGAGGTTGTGGAGCGCAAGAGTGAAATCATCTACCTGGTGGACTTGCGGACTTCCAGGAACCCCTTAAGGATCCTCCATGTGAACCGTCTCAAACCTTACTTTGAGCAGACTGAACTGTCCATGCTCCTAATGACAGATGATGGGGTGGAGGAAGAGCGTGAGCCTCTTCCTGACCTACTGTCTGCAGGAGAAAAAGATGGGTCTGTGGAGGGAGTGAAACTCTCCACCTCCCTGACCGCAGAGCAGCAGAGGGACTGTCGCCATGTGTTGGGACAGTTCGCCTCCATGTTCTCCCTGATCCCAGGGGTCACACACTTGTGTCCGCATGATGTGGACACTGGGGATAGTCCAATCATTAAACAGAAGATTTAAAGTGTAAATGATAAGGTCGGGCCAGCATCAAAGATGAGGTGTCTAAGATGTTAGCCATAGGGGTGATTGAGGTCTTTAGTAGTACTTGGGCCAGCCCTGTGGTCTTGGTCCCAGAGGCTGCTGCTCCTGGTATTACACCAGAACTCTGGGTCTGTGTGGACTACTGGGGTCTCAATGCGGTCACTTAAACTGATGCGCACCCCATTTCCCGAGCTGATGAGCTCATAGATCGGATGGGAGCTGCCAAATACCTCAGCGCGTTTGATTTGACGTCTGGGTATTGGCAGATTGCCTTAAATGAGAGGGCCAAGTAGAGGTCAGCATTTTCTACCTCAGATGGACACTTCCAGTTTAAGGTGATGCTATTTGGGATGAAAAATGCCCTTGCCACATTCCAGAGATTGGTCAACCAGGTGTTGACTGGGCTGGATGACTTCAGTGCAGCATACCTGGATGACATTGCAGTGATCAGTACCACTTGGGAGGAACACCTGCAACACCTTTGCAGAGTGTTGCATCCCCTGCTAAAGGCAGGCCTCCCTATTAAGGCATGCAAGTGCTAAATAGGGCAAGGTTTAGTGGTGTATATGAGACACCAGGTAGGGTGTGGCCAAGTGGCAACCCTACAGCTAAAGGTTGACCTTATTCTGGTTTGGGAGCCTCCAAAGACCCTGACTGAGGTAATATCCTTTTTAGGCCTCACCCGCTATTACAGGAGGTTCATCAAGGGATATGGCATCATTATTGCCCCCTTGTATGCGTTGACTTTGAAGAAGCAACCCAAAAAGGTGATCTGGACAGAGGCTTGCCAGACCGCTTTTGATGCCCTGAAGGCTGCCATGTGTTCCTAATCACTATTTTTTAGTTTAATCTTTAAAAATTCATAACTAGACTTGTGTGTGAATGATTTATGTAGTTTTGGTCTTGTTTTGTTTAGATAAATATTGTCTATTTTTCTAAATCTGTGTTGAGTCATTTTGTGTTTTTTTTTTTACTATATTACTTTGTGTGTTGGTACAAATACTTTACACGTAGTCTCTGCAGTGAAGCCTACCTGCTCTTCCAAGCTATCAAGAGGGTGGGCGGGGTTAACTGAGTGTGATTCTACTTTACCCTGACTAGAGTGAGGGGCCTTTCTTGGACAGGGGATAACCTGACTGCCAACCAAAGACTCATTTTCTAACAGTGCCATAATATAGTTCACTTCTAATAAGGCAGAGGAGATATCTATCATGCTTTTGCCAGAGTAACTATTTTGACAAACCCCAAATCAGGCCCTGATTACTTTATTCACACAGATGACAGCAAATGCATGAGACAGAATGAGTACATGTGAAAATTCACAACTGCTGAACAATCAAACAAAATACAAAAGTTCACAGCAACGACAAAAAGATTTAAAACATGAGCCCTAGGAGCTTCTTTACACTTTTAAAATCAGTTATAAATTAGAAGAGCACATGGTATTTACAAGATGGTATGAGACGCTGAGCGTGCTCAATGGTGTAACATACTTAATGATTGACATATGTGAATTAGTTAATGTCGTTATTGATTGTGCCATTGGAGAAGTGATGTTTGAAGAAACGTCATGAATGAAATCACAGTTGGTTGGAAATGTGCCCCTATCAATTATGCCACGTCACACAGGATGTAAAAGTACCACAATCTTTTTATTTTCAATCTGCTGGCAGAGTTGGCCTAAAATCTTAAATGTAAAAAGTACACAGTTGCAATATAATTTATATTAAGGGTGGCTTTTGGATGTTAACCCACATTTTTTCCCTTTTCAATACTCCATTGTTTTGAGCACCACTGCACTGAGATCTGTATTGTTTTACTCACTTTTCATGTGTTTGCTTTGCAGTGGCGTGTTATTTTGGCGCATTTTTATTTCCTGAAAAGTACACACAAGTGATACTATTGTATACATGAGAGCTTAATTATTCTAGCTACCATTCAGCTTTTACAGTGAGCCATGGAAAAGTGTGTTCAATATCTTTCTTTTGCCTCAAAGCGTCTGCCTGTTTAGACAACCAGTAATGTGGGCACGTTACACTAGCAAACAAAGGTTGATATCCTAGGATTTTGGAGAATATCCCATGTATGTCGCTTGCTCTCGTTATGGAACTCATAATATATTAATAGGTTTCATTTAGCCCAAATGACAACTAAAATGTATCTATCTCTTCTAAGAAATGGAAAGGTTAGCTTGTATACCTGTTTCTAAATAAAAGAGAACCTAACAGAAACTTTATATATATGAAGGAAAGCTCAGTTGTACAGTGACTATCATGATGTTCCCAATAGCACTTGCTACCAAGATATATCATAGAGAAACATATAATAAAAAACGCAGTAGACAGAAAAATGCCTACATACATTGACCCTAGTTCTAGTCAAGCAAGCCACGCAGCTAGCAACACTATGCTTGAAGGGCAAAGTACACATTTCCAAAGTAAGATATGTGCAACAATTGAAATGCTGAAAAAAAACAAGTCTCCTATGCTGGAGAAGTGTGGCTCAATGGTTAGAGTGGCAGACCCTGATGTAGAAATCTGGCCCGGGACCAGTGTTCAATTCCCGTCTCAGTGGGTCTTGGGCTCAATTTCCTCAAACCTGATTATTCTCGCATGGGTGCCTAATCTAATTCATGGGTCCCACTCTGTAACTCTGGGCAATAGCTTGCTTAATCTCCACAACGTCCCCAACAGCGCTGGGATGCCTGGCTTCACCTCGGAGGTTGCCCAGGAGTGGGCACCTCACAGGGAAAAGCCAGGAGGGGTTCCACAGCGGTATGCGTACAGCGCCTTGAGACCCTAACGGGTGAGTAGTGCGCTATACAAGTACGAAGTTTACAGTTTTTACACTGACAACTCAATACGTAAAACATTGACACCCACATACCTAATATGCCCGGGATGATCAATTTTACATCTGAACCCATTGCTTAACCCCACACCAGACAAGTTAGAATTATATGTGTTTCTATTAATTATGGTGGTCCAGCAACCAGGTGACTAGGCCTAGTATTACCTCTTAGGCTCCAGGTGTTTTTGGGCTTTTGGCACTCCGAATATGGTGCACATTCACTCTACCTCTCAAACGTGTACGAAATTAGGTACATTGTTTGCAGTGAGATAACAGCGGCACAATTTTCCTGTTGTATTTACAATTTGTTGCATCGCTCTAAAATTGGTTGCAAACATTTAGTAGTCACTTTAGATTTCAAGATTCCTGCTTCGAGGGAAGAATTCACACTTGAAAATTTTGGTTAGCAATGCGACTACTTGCAGAGTTTCTCAAACAAAAGTAAGATCCCAACTCCTGACACTGTCTAAATATCGCACTCCAATGCTGCGCTGTTTTTTGCAGGTAAGTACATCTGGAAGTTTGCAATCACTAAAACAATTCAAATATTAAAACTTTGTGAACTTGAAACCATTTTGTTCAGAGTATTCTTTTTAATGTGTGGCATTGGTTTTAGTAGTGTTTTTTTCACATCTTCTCTTACTTCCCTGTGACTTTACTAGAGATGCCTTCTCCTAGCAGAGTCACTGACTTGTACCATTGTGTTTGGATATTGCACAGTATTGTGTTTTGTCCTCCTGTCATTAGCTCTAAAGTGCTTATTCTGTACGTATATTTATTGTATTTATGAGTTATTACAAAAAATAAACACAGAGATCTGGGATTTTATACTTTGACTTACTCTGTTGTATTGATTAGATTCACACTCCTACCTAAGTTAAGTCTTGAGTTTCTTGCCCACGTCCACTCAGAGAGTCAAGAAAGCTCAAATGACCCCAGGTATCGTCTGCTAATGACCTTGAGCTTTCTCTTGCAATGTGAAACCCGGTTTAACTCCATTCCATTTTTTCATGTATCCCTATAGTCATAGTAGGATCAAGCAATTAAAAAATAATTATTTTTTGCATATAATCGTTTTTTGTGTGTTTTACTGCAATACCTTCACCTACTCCAAAATCCAAATATGTCGAGAACCTTGTAGAAACATGCTTTTGGCTAAACAAAGCCTTGTGAGAACCGAATTTCTAGACACAGGTTTGAAACATTAAAAAGAAAGTCCTTTTGCATTGCTAATCTCCCAGGAGATGGACAAAATAATTTTAGAAACATACATAAAATGTGAATTCCGTGCGCTTGGGGCTTGAATACATACAGTTCAAAGCCATCAGAAGAACACTGACAGTCAAAAACAAGAATGAAGGCATGCCGTTTCAGTACATGTTATATGAAAGAAGTATATACATGTGAAAAGAAAGAAACACAAAGGTTTAGAGATGAAATCTCAAAAAATTTAAAAAATGATTTGACTTTGATGTGTATATTAGAAAATGCGTGGGCTAAAACCAAGCAGCATGTCTGAGCTTTCACACAAATTTAATTCGAATAAGTTCAGCCCAAAAATGACTGTGTTGCAGAATTAGAGACTACAAAGCAAAGATTCGACAGACAATACAGGTCTTTAATAGTGATGACTTGGGGGACAGAAAACAATCATCCTGCTTTGCAGTCAGACATTCAGCTTACTGCTCCAACGCTATTAAGGGTTATTATTCCACAGCCTATGTTTGCATTGTACTTGCCAGGGACTTTAGTGGATTACATACCTCCAGCAGATGCAGAGTTGCTTAAGAGGATTCCAGAGCATTCAGACTAAAGCCAGATGCTGGCAAGATGAATGTATCATAGCTTCAGGCCCAGAGAAGATACATATTAGAATTTGTGCGCGAAGAGGGGCAACGCAAGTCATATTCAAACACATTCAATAAGTCCATGCATTGTATTGTATCAACCTGCGAGTGCTAAAGGTTCAAGAAATGTAAATCAGAGTCTCGTATTTGGCCAACCACTTTTATATTTTATCCTGTCATAGTGCCATATGGTTCCAAAGAGACCTCCGCAACGGTAATGTTAACTTTGCACCTGCATCTTCCCTTAATTATATGATTCACAAATGTTCGACCACTGATACGTTACCTGAATAATATGAATCATTCATAGAGGATAATGGAGCTTTACATCCTAATAGTGTCTCCAATAAAATGAACGTGTGTTTGATTTAGCCATGGTAGGTCATTGATATAAAATAAAAATCTGCGCATTCATCATGGGACGAGAGACAGTTGACCACATCAGTGAAAATGCTTTGTGGCTCAGCAAGTTGCTATGTGCATTGAGCATTGTCAGGAAAAGAAACATCTGCATTTCAGTGGCACCTACAATTCTGAGTGAACATATCATGGAACAGTCAATGAAATTGATAGATGCATCTGCTTCAAAACTTTGTTTAGACCACTTCATTTCACTCCCTGATTATATTCAGGGAAAGCTAGGGTCTGGGTGTCATTTTGATTAACTATTCCTCTGGCTGCACATTAATTATATTTAAAACCCGCATATTGAAAAATAGTAGTATTGCATGTTGTTATCCCTGAAAAGTGACCCAAGTGCAGCTTACATTTAGAATATGTGCAACAGCCAAGAATCACAACCTCAATAAGTGCCAAACATTTCTTTAGACATTCAAAACACAGGTGTTGATCCAACGCTAGCATTGCCTACATTGGAGTTAAGGATGATTAGCGCAGTTGTAGAAAAGAATGCCGCTTCACTGTAATGCAATTACCTCAACATAGAAATGCAATTAATTCTTTTTTGACTGGGGATGAAAGAGCAGGGTTACGAGAGTCTTAATCTCTTAGTAAAGTCTCAAAGAGGATCCCCCATGGTTGTATGGACCTTTCATTTTTTACTTGAAGATGAGGAAAGGAGCTTACATCAGCAAAACAATTCCAATACAGTGAAACATTTTTGGCTGTACAAGAATGACAGAGAGGACAGTGTCCAGACCTTAAGGGTTTTATTAACATTTTTTTTCAGATTACATTGCATTGTTCAGCATTCCGTCCATCATTTGTTCTTTTTGCTTTTGTCACCCTACGTGAGAAGGATATGCCCAGACTTGGGTCCCATGCTCACTGTATCACTGGATTCAAGCTAGCCTGGCTGATGAAGGGTGATACCCCGAAACCGGTCCCAAAATGTTTGTTTCTGATCCAGTGAGGACCTGGCCTCGCAGTTCGGGCTGGACTGTCCCCATAGGGAGCATGATCCAGACCGATTTGCATATGAATGTGTACAAACTGGTGTGGGGTAGTAGGCAAAAAGCTGATGGATTAAACCCAGATCTTTGTGACTGGGGTAAAAGTGTGCATTGTTCAGCATTCCATCCATCATTGTTCTTTTTACTAGTGGGCCTGTAGGACGTATTGTGCCACTCACCTAAGTAACCCTTTTAAACATGTCTCAGGCCTGCCATTATAGCCTCTGTGTGCAGCTTAAAACTACCAATTTGGCCTTGCAAAATAAACCTGATGCCATATCTAAACTTTCCTTTTTAATGCATAGGTCACCCATAGGGCAGGCCTTAATCAGCCAGTAGATCAGGGTGCAGTGTATTTGAAATGTTGGTCATGCATGTTAGACCAGACTGCCATAGGGTGGTCTTCCCCCAACTTTTTTGCCTACCTCCCTCCATTTTTACGATCTAGTTTTTGCTGGTTTTGGGACTCTGCTCACTTTACCACTGCTGGCCAGTGCTAAAGTGCTTGTGCTCTTGCCCCCAAACATGGTAACATCAGCTCCAACCCAACTGGCATCCTTAATTTACCTGTAAGTCCCTAGTAAAGTGCACTATATGTGCCCACGGTCTGTAAATTAAATGCTGCTAGTGGGCCTGAAGCACTGATTGTGACACCCACATAAGTAGCCCCTTAAACATGTCTCAAGCCTGACATTGCAAGGCCTGTGTCTACAGTGTCACTGCCCCTTCAACTTAGAATTTAAAACCACTTGCCAAGCCTTAAACTCCCCTTTTATTACATATGTCACCCCTAAGGTATGCCCTGGGTAGCCCATAGGGCAGGGTGCTATGTAAATAAAAGGCAGGACATGTATTTGTACACTTTACACGTCCTGGTAGTGAAAAACTCCCAAAGTCATTTTTCACTGTAGTAAAGCCTGCTCCTCGAATAGGCCAGCATTGGAAATTCCCTTATTTACTTTTATATGGCAATTTCGGATCTGAAAGGAGTGGCATTGCTATGTTTGGTATGTTTGGAATGGCATTGAGAAATCCTGGTTACTGTTGAAGCTGGATTTTGCATTTGTCTGCACTTACTGCTTTCTTTGGCTTACAGCCTATCTCCAATCTGCATGTGGTCTTTGCTGGTTGACAGCTCCCCTTGTGCATTCCACAGAGACAGCCATTAACACAGGACACTCAGCTGCATCTGCATTCATCTGCATACTGATAGGTCTTCCTGGGCAGGAAGGGTGGAAGGGCTCTCACTTGCACGTCAATGGCTATTGGCCTGACCCCACACAAAGGACTGATAACCCCCCAAAAATCTCCTGGCAGACAGGATTGGGATGAAAGGGGAACTGGTGCATTTCAAAACCACTCTCTGAAGTTTCCTACACTTCAAAGGCACATTTGGGTATATATACTTGTTCCGTGACCCCCAAAACCATACACATCTGGACCTGCAAGTGGACTCTGTCAAAAGGACAGCAGTGCTTCCCAAAGGTCCCAACTGGACTGCTTTTCTGGAAGGACTGCTCTTCTGCGTGTTGCACTGCTGCCTGCTGCTCCCCTGTTGGAAGGACTTTGCCTTTCTACCACAAGTGATCTCTAAGGACTTGTCGGTGTACCTCATTTTAAGATGTTTCAGGGCTATCAAAGACTTCACCTAAAAGAGAAAATCCATGCCTCAACGTGCTGCACTTGAAAAATCTACATCTTCCTCACGGCTGAAAAAATGATGCAACACCTGAAGAATCACCATAGCGCCTGTCTCGTGGCTGAAAAGGCGATAAGGCACCTGCAGAATCGATGCAGCACCTGTTTCACCACAGTTTCATCATCACAGAGCATCTAGATGTTCCACTCATCACCCCTGGGCATCAATTTGACATCAACTCTGCGCTGCAGTAAGGAACCAAGGGTGCGTGTCTGGAAATTTAAACATCTCCTTTCCTGTGAGTAAAGAATGGACGCATCACCTCCTCTCTGTAGTAAGGAATCAACACATTTCTTTGATTTCCAGTGCCTCACCTCCTCTTCAGCCTACATCATTTTGTTTTGCTGCAGCCCGGGTGCTTTGTGCTAAAGAGATACATCCATTGATTCCTATGGATTAAGACTTGCTTAAATCTCTAAAAAGTGATATCTTGACCTATGTATGTTGGACCTTTGTTGTTTTGGTCTTCTTTTATTCAGATAAACATCATTTATTTTTCTAAACAGGTGTGGACTAGGTTTTGTGGTGTTTTCACTGTGTTATTGTATAAGTTATTTCACAAATACTTTATACATTGCCTTCTGAGTTAAGCCTGCTGATCCATGCCAAGCTACTGAAGGGTGAGCACTGGATACTTTAGCCTGTGTTGTGTCTTTCCGTGACTAGGATTGTGGTACCTACCTACTTGGACAGGGTGCATACCTCTGTCAACTAGAAACCCAGTTTCTAACAATGTGCTCTGAGATTTTACATGTCCCAGTAGGGGGAAACTCTGTGTTTCACTACTGCAAAGCATAACACTGGGTTAATTTATTATATTTAATAAGTTTTAACCGTCAAATGGGGACAGGTAGAAATCTCAAGTCTGGTATCTGAAGAATTGTAATTTAAAACTGTCCTTAATAGTAATTTAGATTATGAGGGACAATTCTGAAAATGCCACTTTTAGCAAGTTGTAACCTTCTCGTCCCAGCCACTTGGTGCCTGCACTCTGCCTGCCTGATCATGGACAGCACTTCAATATTTACAAATAGCAATTGTTGCCTATTTGTCCATCATCATATATACCACATCACAAGGAGCAATGAAAGCCTCAACATCATGGACAAAATTAAATCACTATACTATACTTGCCCTTTCATTGGCCTCACCACTCTATCCAGGTGAAAAACCTGTCTGAGGCGCAGTCCATGATCTATTTCACCGCTAGTAGGTGACATGTGACCCAGTAACAATATGCACACACTCTAGTATTTGCATACCATGAACCAGAATGGCATGCAACATGTGTACTTAACACACCTGCAGGCAGTCTACACTAGGCCTAAGGAAGTTAATGGCAAACTACATTAAACATGGCAACATAATCAACAATTCCCTTTACTACAACTTGGCTAGACCAGTAGCTCACTGCTGCACAATGCACAAAATCCCTCATAACATCAGTGCACCAGAAGTCAAAGCCTTCACTGCATCTGAACATATCAGTGTTTCTGTGAGGTAGCAGAGGAATTAAAAAAGAAAGAGTTAAAATCCAATAGCTGTACACATCAAATACAAAGATTTATTTTGTTATTCAACAGCAGTTACATACATCAAATAACAATATACACATAATTCACCGAATTGATCCTTAATGTGTCTCAGTATGTTGAATAATCTGACCTCTCCCTTCCAATTTGGAATATTGTCTGCCTAAAATATAACTTTTGACTGGAAATGCATAAGAAAGGCATATCCCTACATATATTACTTCCATCTCAATGCTAAGGTCTGCCTGGATGTCCCCACATCAGTCAAAGCAGAGAGCAGGCAGACCTCTAGCTCTGCTCACCACCAAGGGATACTTTGAGGGAGGAGGCCTGAACTGGTTGGATGGAGCTTGGCTCAGAGAAAACAATATATCGCAGTTTTTCTTCATGCTACATTTGATTCTTCCCAGAATGCTATGCAAATAGTTTGACAGACTGTGTTATGCACCCTGGTAGTGCTAGCGCACGGTGGAGGGATGCTGCATCATCTCTGGATTGAGTAGGGGCTCATACCTCATAAATGTCTCTACTCTGTCTGAAAGACCATGTAAAGGGACACATATGTGGGACAGTAGGAGCAACAGAAGGAAAGGTGCAGACCCATATGGTTAATGAACCTTATCCAGACTGGGACAGCATGCTGGACGTGTTCCTGTAGCATTTATGTTTGTCTCACGAGCTAGCATCACTAGGTCCTTGCTTCTACCCAGTGACATTAGAAGATGGACTTTCTAGGAAGGGAGTACCCCTGGATTTCTGTTTGTCTTAGGAGGAATACCACAAGCTCCTGCTCACCACACCAGCAGTCTAAAAGTGGCAGAAAGCATTGGGTGTTTGGAGAGAGTAGGCAGAGAGAGTGGTCTGCCTTGAAGACTGTGGAGTACTGCTGCAGGCCAGGAGACTACCAAGCGCTAAACCGGAAGGCAAGTCCATTCCCTTACAACACATTGTTGTAAAGAAGGAGGCTGCAGCAGGTGCAATGGGCTATGGAAAATATTTAAGGAATGACTAATGTTTTGGGCCAGTAAGCCAAACAGGAGTATGCCACCAGCAGCATAATAAACAAAGTGCCACTTTGGTTGGTGCATCAGAGCCTGATCAGCAGCTGCTTGAGTGGGATGCTGGTAAATAACAAGTGGTTACCTGATGCTTGTGAAACCTATCAGGAAGGAAATCTCAAGCAAGTTGACAGAATAAAACCTGTTGAGCCCATGAACTAATGAATCCTCCCAGGGGATCAGAAGATCAGGAGATTCATCACACTATTTTAACTATCCATCTGTTTAGATGGTGTTAGAAACCCAATGTGCCTCAGGGACCAGGTTCATATGGAAAGCAGACTCATACCCCTTGAACCACAAATATATGTCATCCTCCCTCCTATATTCCTTCACTAAGGCCCTCATTTTGACTTTGGTGGTCTTTTGCCATGACCACCAAAGCCATAGGCGCCAGAAGACCGCCCACCAGATCACGAATACTGAAGGATTTCAGACACATTTTGGGTGGAAATCCTCCTACAGTAGTGCTGGAGGTCAGAGGCGATGTGTTGTTCCACTACCAGCTCTTCCCCACAAAAAGGACTCTATCAGCCATATTACGAGCAGTAATGCGGCCTGGTGGTGTCCTGATGGCAGGGCGCTGCCGGTAGTGGAAGCACCCCAGTCCCTTTCCCTGCCGGACGACCTCATCGCCGGACGACGTAAGTTGGGTGTCTGACAGGTGAGGGGTGTTGTGTGTGCATGTGTGAGTGAACGTTGTCTGTGTGTGTGAATGTAAGTGTGTGTGTGTATGAGTTTTTTGAATGTGTGTTTGAATGCGTGTGTGTATGCGTATGTGAATGTATGTGCGTATGTATGGTTTAATGCCTGTATGAATGTTGAGGTGAGCGCATGTATGAATGCTGAAGTGAGGGTGTGTATGAATGTTGAGGTAAGTGCACGTATAGATGCTTGTGAGTAAAAGCGTGTATGTCAGTGTAGATGTATGAGTGTATGTGAGACGTGTGAATGAGTGTTTGCAGAGTGTTTTTGGGAGTCTGTGTGCATACATGCAGGGGGTGGGGAGTGCGGTTCTAGAAGGGGGCAGTGGGTGGGGGGCCGTGGTGGAGGGTGCTGTACTAGAAGGGGGCGGGGGTTCTGGGTGGTGGAGGGTATTGGGCTTGCTTGGTTGTGGGGGAGTCATCTGCCAGTGACAGGAAAGAAATTTCCTGTCACCTGTAGCCTTTCCACTAGGAATTTTGTGGCGTGCTACAGCCACAGAAACCCTGGTGGAAAGCGGGCTTCAAATACCGCCGGCGGTCTTCATTGGATCACTGGGTTGGAGATGCTGATTTCCAACCCAGTGGTACAATGGCCCGGGCTGTACAGCCAGGGATGTGGCGGGTTGGCAGGGGCCTACTGGCCAGAGTCATTATATCTTGGTCTTCACCACCAGCCCCTTGTGGTGAAACCGCCACTGTGGCCCTAGTGGTCAGTAGACCACCTGGGTCATACTGAGGGCTTAAGTCTTAATGAATTTTCACCCTTTTTTTCAGGCTGCATTGAGGTACTGGTGCAACCATCCCTACTGGACTGGCTCCTCTGATCCAGCTCACTCAAGCTGAGCTTATGAGAAACTTTTTCTCTTCAATAGCCAGCCTCCTTCCCTCCATCTCCATTTTGAGCCTCTCCAATTCCATCTGGTGTTTCCTCTCTGTCTGTCTGTCCTGTAACTTCTCAGGAGTCATACCCTATGATGACACACTGCTTTCTGCCCTTAAGACCCACCCCCAGGCATGACAGGTCAATCCACTGCAACATTGTGTATACTCTGCACCTCCTCCTCATCCTCCTCCTCATCTGTATGCCCCCCAGCCTCCTAGGCTGTCACCCAGGCCCTCAGTGCCTTTTGCAGCTCCTCCTTCCTGGTGGAGCTTTATTGGGCCTGGCATGATCTTTACGGAACTGTTTCAGTTCAGCAACTGTGTAACTTTCCAGTTTCTCTAACTCAAAAACAGCTGCAGCTGGTGTATCTCCAGATTGAGACTTAATGGCCAGTCAAAAAGTGCAAAGTACCAAGGCAGAAAATAGAGTTCCCAATGAGATGTTCAAGAATCAATAAAAATATCACAAAACTATGGAAGCAGGAAAAAAGTCCATAGAGAGCAAGAGCAAAAAACAAGTAGTTTGTGGTAACGTAATGGTCTGCAATGAAAACAGCACTGTACATTTAATCAATGTATGTCAAATACAAATACAAGTCCAATCCCGCCGCTGCCACCAATGTGAGAAATGGGGTCTTTGGTTGGCAGTCAGGTTACCTACCCCCTGTCCAAGCAAGGAGCCTCTCTCTAGTCAGGGCAAGGAGAAACACACCTGGTTAACCCCCACTTAACCCCTTGGGAGCTTGGCAGGAGCAGGCAGGCTTAACTCAGAAGCAATGTGTAAAGTATTTGTAACAACACACACAGTAATACAGTGAAAACACTACAAAATGGACACCACATCAGTTTGGAAAAATAGGCAATATTTATCTAAATCAAACAAGACCAAAAACACCAAAAATCTAACATACACAAGTTGAAGTATGAAGTTTCAAAAGAATAAGAGTTTTACTCCACAGAAAACAATGGAAACGTTGATTTTGCACAAAGTATCAGTTTAGTATAAAAAAATAAAGCTGCACTGGTGAGCGTGAGTTGGTAAATAGCAGCAATGCATCAATCACTTCCTCGCACGGAGGTTGTGCGTCGATTCTTCTCTGGTTGGGTCAGCGATGCCTCATTTTTCTCCCTTGCAAGAAAGCGATGTGTCGATTTTTGGATGGGGCACCTCGAATATGCGCAGACTAGGGATGACTTTGACACCCAGGGGGTGATGCGTGTAAAATCCAGTTGCACAGTGTTAGAAAACAGAGATGCGTGGGGTTTGCGTCATTATCAGCAGCCGCAAGCAGGTGTTGTGTGTCGTTTCTACAGGTGTGATGCGGTGATCACCCAGCTGCAATGCAGGTGGATCGTCAATTTTAGCTGCGAAGCCATTGGCACGTCGTTTATCAGCTGCATTGCAGATGGTGCATCGAAAATTTCCTTGCACGCGTTCTGTGCATGGATTTTTAACATTGTTCTGCCAACTTTACCTTTCAAGGACCCAGGCACTGGATAGGACACCACTTGGCAGGGCAGGATTCTCAGGAGAGAGTCAAGATTTTAGCAGAGGATGTCTTTGATGGTCCTGAGACTTCAAAACACGACGCAAGGTCAGTTCAAGCCCTTGGAGATTCTTCACAAGCAGGAATATACCACAAAGCCCTGTCTTTGTCCCCTTTCACAGGCAGAAGCAGCAACTGCAGGATAGCCCGAAAAAGCACAGTTACAGGTGGGGCAGCACTTCTCCTCAGCTCTTTAGCTCTTCTCCTTGTCTGAGGATCCTCTTGGTTCCAGAAGTGATCTAATTTTCAGGGGTTTAGGTCCAATACTTATACCCCTAGGCCTACTTCAAAGGAAAGTCTCTGTTGCTCACAAGATCCTGCCTAGCCCAGGCCAGGCCTCAGACACACACCAGGGAGTTGGAGACTGCATTGTGAGAGGGCAGGCACAACTAATTCAGGTTTAAGTGACCACTCCTCCCTCCACTCTAGTACAGATGGCTCATCAGGATATGCAGGCTGCACCCCAGCTCCCTTTCTCTCACTGTCAAGAGGGGATACACAAACAGCCTGACTGTCAAACTGACCCAGACGGGCAATCCACAAACAGGCAGAGTCATAGAATGGTTTAAGCAAGAAAATAACTACTTTCTAAAAGTTCAATTTTCAAACTAACAATTTAGAAACCAACTTCATTACAAAATGTATTTTTGAATCGTAAGTTCAGAGACCCCAAACTCCAAGTTTCTATCTGCTCTCAAAAGGAAACTGAACTTTAAAGTTATTTAAAGACAGCCACAATGTTAACCTATGAGAGAGATAGGCCTCACAACAGTGAAAACAGAATTTAGCAGTATTTCACTCTTAGGACATATAAAACACATCAGTACCTGTCCCACCTTTAACATGCACTGCATCCTCCCCATGGGACTACCTAGGGCTTACCTTAGTGGCACCTTACATATATAAAAAGGGAAAACTGCACACACTGACACCGCAGTGGCAGGTCTGAGCCATATTTACAGGGCTACAAATGTGGGTGGCACAACCAGTGCTGCAGGCCCACTAGTAGCATTTGAATTACAGGCCCAGAACACCTAAAGTGAAATTTACTAGGGACTTACTATTAAATTAAATATGCAAATCATGGATAAACCACTGATACATAAATTTTATATAGGAGCACTTGCACTTCAGCACTTGTCAGCAGTGGTAAAGCGCCAAGAGTATCAAAACTGCAAAAACAGAGCCCAGCACACTTCAACAACCTAGGAAGCAGACTCAATAAGTTAGGGGAGACCACGGCAAGGATGCCAAGTCTAACAGCTGGGGAATGGAGTTGTTCTACATTAGGCGAAGTAACATCGTCTAGACATGAAACTGAGTGTGGAATTCTTCTACGAGTCAAAGTAATATTAACACAATTGGACTTTAGAAACTATGAAAGGGCTGAGGGGGGCATTGGCTGTGGTGGCACAGTAGAGACAAACAAAATCCTAAATTGTCTATAATTTCTCTTTAGCATCTACTCATGTGACAATGGAGATTGGACAATGCAGAGTGGCATGAATGTAGGTGGGCTCTGATTTTATTAAGCATTCCATATCTTAATTACACACACACATGCACACCTAAGCACAATTCTAACTTTAAAGATTTAGATTTGATGTGTTGAATAATCTGCCATAGAAAAAAGAGAATAAATGAGTGTTCACTTCAATTAAAGATGCTACCACCACAGCAGGTATTACGTTGGTGCCCATAGTGAAACATTTACACACAAGTGAGTTGCCACTGTACTGTCACATTGTCTGAGTTACGTGCATACTCACAAATGCACTTAAACAAAAATATAAAGTGATAGCTTGAACATGTTGACTGCTAAAGTATATAAAACATAAAGACATTTATGTGCAGCTGGACCACTCTGCCAGCTAAGGCTTTGATGTAGTAAAGACTTTGCACTGTGGATATTAGGTTGGTGTTACTGTGCACCACAGGTAAGGCCACTGAAATTATGTAGTGGGGGAGATTAACTTGTGACTAAATTACGCCACAAGAAAAGACAAATCATGCAACCTAATGCAGCACGTTTTAAATACATTACCTCATTATTTTGTCATTTGTATACTTGTTAACAGTGTCTTGGCATATATTTCTCCTTATTAGTAGCATTTTCACGCCCGAATAAACAACAGAAATAAACAACAGAAAGGTGACCAGTCAATCATTATGAAGGGCTTCCCATCGCTTGGCAGCATACACCACTGCTTTATTAATATCATTTGATTTGTTTGAGCTAGAAAGATACTTTATTTGTTAAAATCGCCAGACTATGCAGCAGTGATGGATTATGTGGCAAATGCGGCAGATTTGAAGGCATGTGCAAACCACAGTGGACACAAAAGCACATAATTCAAGTCGCCCTGCCTACAAGGAGGCAGTTCTCTGGTAATATGCCCCGCTTCCAATGCAGAACTAGAGAAAGGTGCTTGAACAAGGCAAAGGCTTTTTAAAGCTTTGCCCTAATTTTAATTCCCACGAGGGTATCACACAAGACTAAAATGTAGGCCAGGTATTGATGATGGAAAGACTTGGAAAAAACACTGTTCAGTTGCTGGATTTTTAATCACAATGTTCCAGCTAAAAATACAGTTATATTTCTTCATCAGTAATAAAAACAGCTGTGCAAGCATTGCTGCATTTTTACTTCTCAATATATTTTAATGCATATTGTTAAATAGCATGCATGACTAGCAGATCGGAGTGACAAGCGTTATTTTATCAAGGACTATTAAAATATATAAAAATAGTAATCAGTTGAAATATAATAAGCCCTATAATTAACATGTGTGGTAGTGCATGAGAGGACAGGCACTCTCTCACAATTCTCTGTCTTATTACAAGTGCATTACCTCCGATTCCAATTGCACTTGTAATAAGGAGTACGTGATATCCTCATGTTTGTGGCGAATACTGCTAACTCAGGCACTTAGGGCCTGATTACGACCTTGGCGGATGGGATAATCTGTCACAAACATGGCAGACATCCCGCCAGGCGTTTTACAAGTTCCATAGGGCATAATGGAACTTGTAATACGACAGACTGAATATCTGTCACGTTTGTGACTTATCTCATCCGTCAAGGTCATAATCAGGCCCTAAGTGTGCAACCTCTTTTAAATTTGGGTAAGTAAATCCTGCTGGAATTTAAAGGGAGAATTCTGGTTTCGTAAATATAGTGACATCGATTTTGGTGCTCCAAACCAAACGAAAATCCACATATTATTTTAAATATTGAAGAGCAAAACTCACAAGAATCAATAATTGTTGTACCTGATAAAATCCAAACTTCAGGGAATTAGCAGATGCAATAAATATTGCATCCACTACTGGTCCACTAATAATCAGGGCATTAGCTGTACAATGACAGAAGATATTTAGGCAAGCACAGAGTAATCGGAAGGAATAATTGACGTAGAACGGAAAGTTACATGCACTTCTTTCTGTGTTAATAAGTGTATGACAATGGAAGTGGAATCAGGGGGTGGATTTCAAAAGTCTAGGAAAATACTGAGCGAGTCATGAAGGGAAAATTGGAGTCTGTGAGAAGGCTCCCTGGTCTAGAAATGGCACACTCATATCTTATCCTAAAAGTAAGTTATTTAAAGTAATGTATAAACTAACTACATAATGAACTCTGGCACATCCCTTATTTTACATGATAAATGCAAACCACATGAATGGTCTAAGAAGGAAGCACACCAAGCAGTAACGTCTCTGGAAATGCATATGGTTAATAATTAAGGAGAGCGTTGTATATTTCATGTTTTTCTCTTCTATTTTCATTTTCAGTGTGATTCATACAAAACACTTCAACATTTAATTAAAAAAAAACTAAAACACGCGATCTTGCAAGAAGATTTCAGATGTTTTCTGAGGCTACTGTTTATAGTTAAATCATATTTAAAATGCTATTTGAACAGTCATTTTACAATGACAAGTTAGGGAAAGGTTAGCTGATGTTCACTTGGGACGGCAGGTACCCTGCTCATGATCCCATTGACCAGATCTAAAAATAATTTGTGCGTCACCAAAAAAAGAAATATTAACTAGTTACTCCCATAATTAAAATACAAATACTACTACTATAGACATACTGCAAAAGCCCACCAGAATATTGTGTGTGACATGTGATCATCATGCCATATCAAAATGATTTATGCTACTACTACAGGATCAATGTGAGCCACTTTGTTTCTTCTCGATCAGGACTGAGGAAGGTATGTTGCGTACCTAATATATATGTATACCATATCATTGACATAAAAACACAAGACAGCTCAATCAAGTATCCAGGTAGGAATAATTATATTTAGTCATTTAGAGATGTAGTTCTCTGCTTTAATGAATGGGTGGCAGTTCAGCTGGTAATTCGCCTGGATTGTGATTTAAGTGATTGAGGATGATAGGATAAGACTTTTGCTTGGTCCAACTTCTTTTCTCAGTAATAGCTATGCCACTGGCATTTACCCTGATATTGGGAGCTTTCTATCAGGATGACGAATTCAACAGGAAAAAGAAAACTTCTCTGAATACTTTACCATTTTTGTTGTGGGGTTTTGAGAGGCTGCATCTGTCAAGACTGGCCTCCAAAGCTTTGGCAAGAGGGCAAATGTACATTTTGCCATCTTGGTGAAACACATACAACCTTGATGGAACAATCTAAACTTGGAAGATATTCTACAGCTGCCATCACTGTACTAGAAATTCAGATAGATAACCAGATGAATGTGCACTATTCCAAATTCAAGTGAGATCCTAAATCTTAAAACATAAATAGTTAGATCATTTGAGATGATATTAAATGGACTCATTTGGTTTATAACAGAAAGAAAGGAGAGCATGCACCATAAGAAAAAAAAAAAGAATACACATTTCTATTTTAGCCCAATTACAATAAAGGTATTGCTGATCTGTAGAAGTTGTGTGTAGAAAAAATATAGGCTTTGGATCATGCTTGTGCTTGATGAATTTGACTTTGCAAACGTATGAAACCTATTGGGTCAGGCTAGATTTGATGATCTAGACTGGACTGTAAGGCTACTGGATAGCAACTGTAAGTGCAGATAATCTTCATATGCATTTTACCCATCCTAGGTTAGATGCCATGTGGTATACCTGAGTCATTTATGTCGTAATAAAGCAACACTTCAATTTTAGAGGACATTATGGTTCCCAAATATAACTTCAACCAGTCCTGCTATTAGCGTCCCCTCAATGTCAATCAACATCTAAAAGTATTCAATACATGTTTTAAATATTTTGGACAGTTTATATGGTGTAACGTTAAAGCAAATGTACATAGTCTCATAGGACGTATACTTACCCACTCCTAAATCAGACTTCACATTAAGATCCCTTATTATAGTGTACACATCAGAGTTTCTGTGTATCTCTCACAACTAGTTTAAATTAAAAACTTTATGTTCCATAAATACATGCCTTAATCAACCAAATCTTAGCCTTTGTGTTTCTTAAGTATGTAAATCCATAATACATAACTAATACTTTTTATGAGTCTCACCCCATTTACTGTGCCATCTTTCAAAAATAAATTGAAAATTCGTTTTTTCCTAAGGATTAATAAACAAAGTAAGTAAGATGACAATACATCTCCAGCTACTTTAAAATGTGATTATTTTTTTAAAATATGTATTTATGAGAAATGTAACAGTAATACATAAACATAAATACTTATGGAAAACAAGGTATCCAATTAATCATTTCAAGTTGTATCAAAATTACATAAATAGACATGTTTGAATGGATATCTCCTATTCTATCAAGGCAATACTTAATCCACCACGGTAGGTCCCCCCTCTTACAAAACATGCATTATGAAGGCAGCTACGCAGGTCCCACTCTCCCTTAGCCCCGTTACATCTGTGATATCTACTTCATCAGTCAAATGAAATTCTATTAAATATAACCATAAAACCTACCCTTTTTGCACACAGAATTTCCCTATATTGCACTCTGTCCATCTTTATTTCCAAGTCTGTAACTAATGGAATTTTATTTGATCTCTAGTTGTATAGAATCAGTTACCTGGCTACTAAGGCTGTAATAAATATAAGTTTTGTCCAATAGTCAAATCTATCGCAGACCTTGTCGAACCAAATATTGAGATCAGAGGATCTGGAGAAATGGTCAAATTCAATTTACGTTCAAGTTTCTGAAAAACATCCTGCCAGAACTTTATATATCTCTAGTACTCTGATTAAATCTAAAATATGTTGATGACACTGCAGGGTGCATCTTATGGAGTTTTGCTGGAGTATAATAAAGCATCCATTTACCAAATAAAGCCATCTTTCCCAAATTAGCTGCTCTAACTGCATTTTGACTAATCTGATTCCAAAACTGCCATTGCCTGACATTATTATTGCAGGCTGTAGTGTTCACAATTGCCTGGAGATGGTTTGGGATTGAAATCGTATTGTTTGCAGTAATCAGTTCCCTGTACCAATTTCTGATAAACTGGATTAGGGAAACAAAATACGACCAGCTATGTTTCTCTGTGATTGGGTTATCACCCTCACCATAACAGACTTTCCTAATCTGAACATAATTAAAGAAAAAAGAAGCATTTATATAGGTACGAAGGCCCGACAACTACTGCCAAAAAGAAAATTGCCCCACATAAAAAAAATCCTGCAGCCGATGAAGGCCTAAACTCGACCAGCTTCTACACACAGTTGCACTTACCTGTAATCCCAACAGGATACACTCTAGTAGCTTCAATTGAGGAGGAAAACCTGCAGTCGCAAAATTCTCACAAATCTTCTGGAATTGGTCTACAATTACATATGGTATTTTATAGCGTGATTTTTATGGGCAGCCTGGGAAACAAGGCAATCTCTGATTCTTCTAAAGACAAATTCAATAAGGTTTGCATCGTGAAAGGATGGGCAGGTAGCTCTAACCAACCAATCCAAAAGTGATGCCTGATTATAAGTTTTAAGAAAATGTAGTGCCATCCCACCTCCCTCAGAATGCAGTAGCAGGTTTGTAATTGGAGCCTCTGTTTCTTACCTTGCCATAAAAATTGTTTAATTTCTTTTCCACTGACTTAAAATACGTCAGTGGAATCTTAATCAGAATATTAATGAATAAAAAAGGAAAAAGATGAAGAATAGACATTTTAATTAGCATGGCCTGCCACATGAATAATAAGGGAAGATCTTTCCACTGAGAGAATAAAGTGCTTATTTTCTACAGGGTAGTCTTGAAGTTGAGGGTAAAAAGGTCCTCAAGTTTAGAAGAAACCTAAACTCCTAAATAGCGTATAGGTTTTGATGGAGAATAACGAGCTTGCATGACACTGGGTTATATATCAGAAGTGTAATTGAAGAGTAACACCTCAGATTTTGAATGATTTATTGTATAGCCCCTGATTACCATGAACTGCTGAATTTTAGTAAAGGCCTGTCTAATATTAACCATATCAGTTGCTAGGTAAAGTGCCATGTCGTCCGCAAACAATTTTAACTTGGCTGAACCATTAACTGAAGTCTGAATAGCTATGTCCTGTCGAATTGCGGAGGCTACCAGCTCGAGAAAAAGCAGAAATAGAATAGGCGATGTGAAAAACCTTTGCTATGTTCCCTGACTTATTTCAATCTGATCTGCTGGCTTACCATTAATAACTATTGATGCTTTTGCTTTCAGATACAAAATCTTTATTACTTGCACAAATTGAGCTGGAAAATCTAACTTTTCAGGCATTGCGAAGAGAACATTCCATTGCACCATATCAAATGCTTTCTCAGCATCTAAATAAATGGAGCAGCACAAATTTGTTTTAGAATGAAATAGTCATTCGCTTATAAAAAGTCATGATTATTAGTAGACAAATATCTGTCTGCGAGAAAAACACTCTGATCCGAGTGAATAACTAATGCTGCCACATGTACAAGGTGATTACAGGAAATCTTCATAAAAATCTATAACCTACATTTAGTAGACTGATCAGGCGGTATGACTGGGCATCCTCAGTGGACTTCCCCTTCTTCAAGAAACTAACCACTACACCTTGAGTTCAAGTGTTTGGAACCTTGTTCCCCTGCAAGATGGAATTAAACACAGTTATTAGTTATTGATTTAGTTGAGGAACAAACAATTTGTAAATCTCGGTTGGAATCCTATCTGCTCCACAGGCTTTTGCATTGGGTATTGAGTCAACTGCCTCCTCAACCTCTGCAAGAGAGATGGAAGTAGTCAAAGAGGCCCTTTGTTCAATTGTAATTGATGGTATATTAATATCTACTAGCCTATTCTCAATTATTTCAATCACGTCCGAATATAGAGAATATAGAGCAGTATAATGATTAAGAAGATCTTGGCTATCTCTACTTGACCGGTGTAGATGCTGCAGTGCTTGGATCATAAATCTGTGTAATAGTGTTCGTATTGGCCTTACATTTTGACGACCAGGCCAGAAACCTACGGGTGTGCTCCTTTTCTTCATAACTTAGCGTTGTGGTTTACTAGCTGTCTGCTTAGGAAATAATCCTTAAGAGCCTATTGGTGTTAACCTCTTGCGAGGGTTTCACTGAATAGGCGATCGTCACCTAATCGAGTGTAAGTTACAACTGCTATAAAGCAGATTTCTCTGACCACTTTATCTGCGTATTAAAGACTAGCACCTAACCCCTGAAACCCAGAAAATCTTGCAACGCAACACACTTCTGAGTGACTCATGCTTCATTAACTAATACAGAGTTTTCATACATCCACCTTGATGGTGCCTAATATTGACCTTCCAGTCCCAGGACAAGAGTGATTGCAGCATTATCTGTAAAAGGGTTTGCCACTATAGCTGTCTGAGTTCTTGGCAAAGCATATGACGTCAAAAAGAAATCAATATGTGATGATGAAAAATGACACTTGGAATGGCAAGTGTACACATCTCACATGATCACATCTCCAGACATTAATCAAGACGAAATCGTTCATCGAAGCCCGGAAAGCTTTTATGGATCTTGGTTTTGTCTGGGATTTATTACCACACAAACAATCCAGCACTAGGTCATATAATATATTAAAGTCACCACCCATCACTAACGGACCCTCCATGCCCTTAGCAAAGTTATGAATAGAAACCAGCGACTTGGGGGAATCTTCTATAGGACCATATAAACTGAATAAATTGATGACCTGATTGAAAAGCTTCATTTGAGCCCACACACATGTAGCATATGGATCTCGATAAACCATCATTATTTCTACAGTAATATCCTTATCAATCAATATTGCAACACACAGAACTACGGCATTACTGATGCTAAGAGGACGTCCTGAATATACCCTGGGAATTTAGTTGGGGCTGCTGATAATTTGAAATGTGTTTCCTGTACCAAAATGATACTAGCTTTCATGGATTTGAACCACTCTACCATTGCTTCCATCTTCTGGCAATTGTTAAACCCATTCATATTACAAGATACAATGGTAAGTAGTCTAGAGCTCTTCATGAGAATATTTTCTCATCACACTCTGCCAAACTGTGCTGAACATACAATAGGACATTTTACAACTCTTTAGCATCTTTGAAATATACTAGTATATGTTTTATTCTACTCTGAGCCAACCCACTCACACCCTCCAAGAAACTGTGTCCCTCTAAACACGCAACCCACACTTCCCCTATACCAATACCACCTAGTCTCCCAGAACCCTGTGCCCTCCTCCCCCATTCCCCTTCCACTTCAGGCAGTAAAGCCATAAGAAGTGACCCCGATAGGGCTCCCCACAGGAGACCCCCAACTCTGAACTCCCCCTGTCCCTTGGCTGAATGCTTCCCGGGATCTGCCTAATGAAGGAAACAAACGTTTCAACGTGGAACTCCAACCCTTCAGCCTCAGCACATATACCCCTTAAGCAAAACAGAGCATCCTCTGATGCTTTTTTCTTTTTTTTCTCTTTCCCCCTCTCCTTTTCTCTCTTTTTCTTCTTCCTTTCACCCTTTCCTTCACTCTCTTTTCCTTCTTTCTTCCTTCACTTCTCTTCTTCCCCTTTTCTCTTTCCCTATCTTCTTTCTTTGGACCGACCATTAAAAATAAGAGGGCAAGAAACCCCTGACCTTCATGTCATTATCTCTTTGTCTCAGCAGTACACTGTCCCCTCCCAAAATGTACATTTTACTTCTGTGATTGTAGCAGCTCTTTTGCTCGCTCAATTGATTGTAGAATATGAAATTGGCCTGCCACCAGCACTTTGAGCTTCGATTGCTGGACTATAACAGCCTGGATACCTTGATTTTTCAAAGGTTTGATCATATTTTTAAACTCTCGTCGACAACAGACTGACAACATGACAAGTCAGGAAAAGCATTAAAGTGACCTTTTTTGGGCAATGGCAAAACCTTAGATTTAATGGCAGCGGATAAAATAGTTTTTAGGATTGAGAGGGAGGGACGTGGTGGGTCCGTGTGATGGAGAGATCCTTTGACGGAGAAGAACCCTCTGAGAAAACAAGTTGGCCGATCAAGTCAGTCAAGAATTTAATTGGGTTTTTGCCATTCTTGAGGCCCTTAAGAAGACCCACAAAACAAAAGTTAGAGTGCCTGCTGTGATTCTCGAGCTCATCCATTTTCATTTGAATCGCAAAGATCTCACGTTTAAATTGCAGCATTTGAGGCGCTATGCAGCCCTGTATATCTTCCAAATCTGATACACGCTGTTCTATTTTTAGCAGTCTAGAATTAAGTTGCTCCAATTTTTGGTTGATGTGACCCAGCTGAGTTTGTACTTCTAAATGGGCCTTATAATGTGTTGCCTGCAGAATCCTTAATTCCCCCAGAATTTGAGACAATAGAGATTCCAACATTGCATTAAAATCAAGCTTGCTCAATGCCTTGGTTGAATCATTAATGATTGGATAAGATGTTGATATTTGCAAAGCTGCTTTGTTCAGCAGACTGTCAGCAAGACTTGGTTTTGACTCAGTCTCCAAAGATCTAACTACGGAGTCATTAGAGGGCCTAGGTTCTGATGGATCTCCTCAACTGCCTACAGGAAGGGAAGACAAAGCTGCTCTTCCAGTTTGTAAGGAAATGCCTCCTTGGCATGGTTGCCCCCTGACTTTTTGCCTTTGCTGATGCTATGTTTACAATTGAAAGTGTACTGAGGCCTGCTAACCAGGCCCCAGCACCAGTGTTCTTTCCCTAAACCTGTACTTTTGTATCCACAATTGGCAGACCCTGGCATCCAGATAAGTCCCTTGTAACTGGTACTTCTAGTACCAAGGGCCCTGATGCCAAGGAAGGTCTCTAAGGGCTGCAGCATGTCTTATGCCACCCTGGAGACCTCTCACTCAGCACAGACACACTGCTTGCCAGCTTGTGTGTGCTAGTGAGGACAAAACGAGTAAGTCGACATGGCACTCCCCTCAGGGTGCCATGCCAGCCTCTCACTGCCTATGCAGTATAGGTAAGACACCCCTCTAGCAGGCCTTACAGCCCTAAGGCAGGGTGCACTATACCATAGGTGAGGGTACCAGTGCATGAGCATGGTACCCCTACAGTGTCTAAACAAAACCTTAGACACTGTAAGTGCAGGGTAGCCATAAGAGTATATGGTCTGGGAGTCTGTCAAACACGAACTCCACAGCACCATAATGGCTACACTGAAAACTGGGAAGTTTGGTATCAAACTTCTCAGCACAATAAATGCACACTGATGCCAGTGTACATTTTATTGTAAAATACACCACAGAGGGCACCTTAGAGGTGCCCCCTGAAACTTAACCGACTGTCTGTGTAGGCTGACTAGTTCCAGCAGCCTGCCACACCAGAGACATGTTGCTGGCCCCATGGGGAGAGTGCCTTTGTCACTCTGAGGCCAGTAACAAAGCCTGCACTGGGTGGAAATGCTAACACCTCCCCCAGGCAGGAGCTGTAACACCTGGCGGTGAGCCTCAAAGGCTCACCCCTTTGTCACAGCCCAGCAGGGCACTCCAGCTTAGTGGAGTTGCCCGCCCCCTCCGGCCACGGCCCCCACTTTTGGCGGCAAGGCTGGAGGGAACAAAGAAAGCAACAAGGAGGAGTCACTGGCCAGTCAGGACAGCCCCTAAGGTGTCCTGAGCTGAAGTGACTCTAACTTTTAGAAATCCTCCATCTTGCAGATGGAGGATTCCCCCAATAGGGTTAGGATTGTGTCCCCCTCCCCTTGGGAGGAGGCACAAAGAGGGTGTACCCACCCTCAGGGCTAGTAGCCATTGGCTACTAACCCCCCAGACCTAAACACGCCCTTAAATTTAGTATTTAAGGGCTACCCTGAACCCTAGAAAATTAGATTCCTGCAACTACAAGAAGAAGGACTGCCTAGCTGAAAACCCCTGCAGAGGAAGACCAGAAGACGACTACTGCCTTGGCTCCAGAAACTCACCGGCCTGTCTCCTGCCTTCCAAAGATCCTGCTCCGGCGACGCCTTCCAAAGGGACCAGCGACCTCGACATCCTCTGAGGACTGCCCCTACTTCGAAAAGACAAGAAACTCCCGAGGACAGCGGACCTGCTCCAAGAAAGGCTGCAACTTTGTTTCCAGCAGCCTTGAAAGAACCCTGCAAGCTCCCCGCAAGAAGCGTGAGACTTGCAACACTGCACCCGGCGACCCCGACTCGGCTGGTGGAGATCCCACACCTCAGGAGGGACCCCAGGACTACTCTGATACTGTGAGTACCAAAACCTGTCCCCCCTGAGCCCCCACAGCGCCGCCTGCAGAGGGAATCCCGAGGCTTCCCCTGACCGCGACTCTTTGAATCCAAAGTCCCGACGCCTGGGAGAGACCCTGCACCCGCAGCCCCCAGGACCTGAAGGACCGGACTTTCACTGGAGAAGTGACCCCCAGGAGTCCCTCTCCCTTGCCCAAGTGGAGGTTTCTCCGAGGAACCCCCCCCTTGCCTGCCTGCAGCGCTGAAGAGATCCCGAGATCTCTCATAGACTAACATTGCGAACCCGACGCCTGTTTCTACACTGCACCCGGCCGCCCCCGCGCCGCTGAGGGTGAAATTTCTGTGTGGGCTTGTGTCCCCCCCGGTGCCCTACAAAACCCCCTTGGTCTGCCCTCCGAAGACGCGGGTACTTACCTGCAAGCAGACCGGAACCGGGGCACCCCCTTCTCTCCATTCTAGCCTATGTGTTTTGGGCACCACTTTGAACTCTGCACCTGACCGGCCCTGAGCTGCTGGTGTGGTGACTTTGGGGTTGCTCTGAACCCCCAACGGTGGGCTACCTTGGACCAAGAACTGAACCCTGTAAGTGTCTTACTTACCTGGTAAATCTAACAAAAACTTACCTCCCCTAGGAACTGTGAAAAATTGCACTGTGTCCACTTTTAAAACAGCTATTTGTCAATAACTTGAAAAGTATACATGCAATTTTTATGATTTAAAGTTCCTAAAGTACTTACCTGCAATACCTTTCGAATGAGATATTACATGTAGAATTTGAACCTGTGGTTCTTAAAATAAACTAAGAAAAGATATTTTTCTATAACAAAACCTATTGGCTGGATTTGTCTCTGAGTGTGTGTACCTCATTTATTGTCTATGTGTATGTACAACAAATGCTTAACACTACTCCTTGGATAAGCCTACTGCTCGACCACACTACCACAAAATAGAGCATTAGTATTATCTCTTTTTACCACTATTTTACCTCTAAGGGGAACCCTTGGACTCTGTGCATGCTATTCCTTACTTTGAAATAGCACATACAGAGCCAACTTCCTACATTGGTGGATCAGCGGTGGGGTACAAGACTTTGCATTTGCTGGACTACTCAGCCAATACCTGATCACACGACAAATTCCAAAATTGTCATTAGAAATTGATTTTTGCAATTTGAAAAGTTTTCTAAATTCTTAAAAGACCTGCTAGGGCCTTGTGTTAGATCCTGTTTAGCATTTCTTTTAGAGTTTAAAAGTTTGTAAAAGTTTGAATTAGATTCTAGAACCAGTTGTAGATTCTTAAAAAGTATTCCAACTTTTAGAAGCAAAATGTCTAGCACAGATGTGACTGTGGTGGAACTCGACACCACACCTTACCTCCATCTTAAGATGAGGGAGCTAAGGTCACTCTGTAAAATAAAGAAAATAACAATGGGCCCCAAACCTACCAAAATACAGCTCCAGGAGCTTTTGGCAGAGTTTGAAAAGGCCAACCCCTCTGAGGGTGGCAACTCAGAGGAAGAGGATAGTGACTTGGAGGAAAATTCCCCCCTACCAACCCTATCTAGGGAGAACAGGGTCCCTCAAACCCTGACTCCAAAAATAATAGTCAGAGATGCTGGTTCCCTCACAGGAGAGACCAACACCTCTGAAATCACTGAGAATAACCCCAGTGAAGAGGACATCCAGTTAGCCAGGATGGCCAAAAGATTGGCTTTGGAAAGACAGATCCTAGCCATAGAGAGGGAAAGACAAGAGATGGGCCTAGGACCCATCAATGGTGGCAGCAACATAAATAGGGTCAGAGATTCTCCTGACATGTTGAAAATCCCTAAAGGGATTGTAACTAAATATGAAGATGGTGATGACATCACCAAATGGTTCACAGCTTTTGAGAGGGCTTGTGTAACCAGAAAAGTGAACAGATCTCACTGGGGTGCTCTCCTTTGGGAAATGTTCACAGGAAAGTGTAGGGATAGACTCCTCACACTCTCTGGACAAGATGCAGAATCTTATGACCTCATGAAGGGTACCCTGATTGAGGGCTTTGGATTCTCCACTGAGGAGTATAGGATTAGATTCAGGGGGGCTCAAAAATCCTCGAGCCAGACCTGGGTTGACTTTGTAGACTACTCAGTGAAAACACTAGATGGTTGGATTCAAGGCAGTGGTGTAAGTAATTATGATGGGCTGTACAATTTATTTGTGAAGGAACACCTGTTAAGTAATTGTTTCAATGATAAACTGCATCAGCATCTGGTAGACCTAGGACCAATTTCTCCCCAAGAATTGGGAAAGAAGGCGGACCATTGGGTCAAGACAAGGGTGTCCAAGACTTCAACAGGGGGTGACCAAAAGAAAGGGGTCACAAAGACTCCCCAGGGGAAGGGTGATGAGACAACCAAAACTAAAAATAGTAAAGAGTCTTCTACAGGCCCCCAAAAACCTGCACAGGAGGGTGGGCCCAGAGCCTCTTCACAAAACAATGGGTACAAGGGTAAAAACTTTGATCCCAAAAAGGCCTGGTGTCATAGCTGTAAACAGCATGGACACCAAACTGGAGACAAGGCCTGTCCCAAGAAAGGTTCCACTCCAAACTCCCATCCAGGTAACACTGGTATGGCTAGTCTCCAAGTGGGATCAACAGTGTGCCCAGAGCAAATCAGGGTCCACACTGAAGCTACTCTAGTTTCTGAGTGTGGGGTGGATTTAGCCACACTAGCTGTCTGGCCGCCTAACATGCAAAAATACAGACAGCAACTCTTAATTAATGGGACTAGAATAGAGGGCCTGAGGGATACAGGTGCCAGTGTCACCATGGTGACAGAGAAACTGGTTTCCCCTGGCCAATACCTGACTGGAAAAACGTACACAGTCACCAACGCTGACAATCAGAGAAAAGTACATCCCATGGCAATGGTTACTTTAGAATGGGGAGGGGTCAATGGCCTGAAACAGGTGGTGGTCTCCTCAAATATCCCAGTGGACTGTCTGCTTGGAAATGACCTGGAGTCCTCAGCATGGGCTGAGGTAGAACTAAAAACCCATGCAGCAATGCTGGGTATCCCTGAACTGGTGTGTGTGAAAACAAGAGCACAGTGCAAGGCACAGGGTGAACAAGTAGAGCTGGAGTCTGGAAGAATGGCCCAGCCTACCAAGAGAACAGGAAAGTCAGTTGGGAAACCAACTGCAACACAGCAAAAGAAAGGGAACCTCTCTTCTCAGGAAGAAGTTCTGCCCTCTGAGGGAACTGAGCCTTTGGGGCTTGAACCTTATCAGGTTGAGCTCTTAGGCCCAGGGGGACCCTCAAGGGAGGAGCTGTGTAAGGGACAAGAAACCTGTCCCTCTCTTGAAGTCCTTAGGCAGCAAGCTGCTGAAGAGTCCAAAGGCAAGAAAAATGGAACACATAGGGTCTATTGGGAAGGTGGACTCCTGTACACTGAGGCCAGAGACCCCAAACCTGGTGCCACTAGGAGAGTGGTAGTGCCTCAGCTGTTCAGAGAGTTCATCCTAACATTGGCCCATGACATTCCCCTTGCTGGACATTTGGGACAAACCAAGACGTGGGAGAGGTTAGTCAACCACTTCTACTGGCCCAATATGTCCAACATGGTTACGGAGTTTTGCCTCTCCTGCCCCACCTGTCAAGCCAGTGGTAAGACAGGTGGGCATCCAAAGGCCCCCCTCATTCCACTTCCAGTGGTGGGGGTTCCCTTTGAAAGAGTGGGTGTGGACATAGTTGGTCCACTAGAACCTCCCACAGCCTCAGGAAATATGTATATCCTGGTAGTAGTGGATCATGCTACCAGGTATCCTGAAGCTATTCCCCTTAGGTCGACTACTGCCCCTGCAGTAGCCAAGGCCCTCATTGGTATCTTTACCAGAGTGGGTTTTCCTAAGGAGGTGGTGTCTGACAGAGGTACCAACTTCATGTCAGCATACCTGAAACATATGTGGAATGAGTGTGGAGTGACTTATAAATTCACTACACCTTACCATCCACAAACTAATGGCTTAGTTGAGAGATTCAACAAGACATTAAAGGGCATGATCATGGGGCTCCCAGAAAAACTCAAAAGGAGATGGGATGTCCTCCTGCCATGTCTGCTTTTCGCTTACAGGGAGGTACCACAGAAGGGAGTAGGGTTCTCACCCTTTGAACTTCTGTTTGGTCATCCTGTAAGGGGACCACTTGCCCTTGTTAAAGAAGGCTGGGAGAGACCTCTCCATGAGCCTAAACAGGACATAGTGGACTATGTACTTGGCCTTCGCTCTAGAATGGCAGAGTACATGGAAAAGGCAACCAAAAACCTTGAGGCCAGCCAACAGCTCCAGAAGTTTTGGTATGACCAAAAGGCTGCACTGGTTGAGTTCCAACCAGGGCAGAAAGTCTGGGTTCTGGAGCCTGTGGCTCCCAGGGCACTCCAGGACAAATGGAGTGGCCCTTACCCAGTGCTAGAAAGGAAGAGTCAGGTCACCTACTTGGTGGACCTGGGCACAAGCAGGAGCCCCAAGAGGGTGATCCATGTGAACCGCCTTAAACTCTTCCATGACAGGGCTGATGTGAATCTGTTGATGGTAACAGATGAGGATCAGGAGGCAGAGAGTGAACCTCTCCCTGATCTTCTGTCATGAGACCCAAAAGATGGCACAGTAGATGGAGTGATCTAATCAGACACCCTCTCTGGCCAACAGCAAGCTGATTGTAGGAGAGTCCTACAACAGTTTCCTGAACTCTTCTCCTTAACCCCTGGTCAGACACACCTGTGTACCCATGATGTGGACACAGGAGACAGCATGCCTGTCAAAAACAAAATCTTTAGACAGTCTGACCATGTTAAGGAAAGCATCAAGGTGGAAGTCCACAAGATGCTGGAATTGGGAGTCATTGAGCGCTCTGACAGCCCCTGGGCTAGCCCAGTGGTCTTAGTCCCCAAACCTCACACCAAAGATGGAAAGAAAGAGATGAGGTTTTGTGTGGACTACAGAGGGCTCAATTCTGTCACCAAGACAGATGCTCATCCAATTCCAAGAGCTGATGAGCTCATAGATAAATTAGGTGCTGCCAAATTCTTAAGTACCTTTGACTTGACAGCAGGGTACTGGCAAATAAAAATGGCACCTGGAGCAAAAGAGAAAACAGCATTCTCCACACCTGATGGGCATTATCAGTTTACTGTTATGCCCTTTGGTTTAAAGAATGCCCCTGCCACCTTCCAAAGGTTGGTGAATCAAGTCCTTGCTGGCTTGGAGTCCTTTAGCACAGCTTATCTTGATGATATTGCTGTCTTTAGCTCCACCTGGCAGGATCACCTGGTCCACCTGAAGAAGGTTTTGAAGGCTCTGCAATCTGCAGGCCTCTCTATCAAGGCATCCAAATGCCAGATAGGGCAGGGAACTGTGGTTTACTTGGGCCACCTTGTAGGTGGAGGCCAAGTTCAGCCACTCCAACCCAAGATCCAGACTATTCTGGAATGGGTAACTCCAAAAACCCAGACTCAAGTCAGGGCATTCCTTGGCTTGACTGGGTATTACAGGAGGTTTGTGAAGGGATATGGATCCATTGTGACAGCCCTCACTGAACTCACCTCCAAGAAAATGCCCAAGAAAGTGAACTGGACTGTGGAATGCCAACAGGCCTTTGACACCCTGAAACAAGCAATGTGCTCAGCACCAGTTCTAAAAGCTCCAGATTATTCTAAGCAGTTCATTGTGCAGACTGATGCCTCTGAACATGGGATAGGGGCAGTTTTGTCCCAAACAAATGATGATGGCCTTGACCAGCCTGTTGCTTTCATTAGCAGGAGGTTACTCCCCAGGGAGCAGCGTTGGAGTGCCATTGAGAGGGAGGCCTTTGCTGTGGTTTGGTCCCTGAAGAAGCTGAGACCATACCTCTTTGGGACTCACTTCCTAGTTCAAACTGACCACAGACCTCTCAAATGGCTGATGCAAATGAAAGGTGAAAATCCTAAACTGTTGAGGTGGTCCATCTCCCTACAGGGAATGGACTTTATAGTGGAACACAGACCTGGGACTGCCCATGCCAATGCAGATGGCCTTTCCAGGTTCTTCCACTTAGAAAATGAAGACTCTCTTGGGAAAGGTTAGTCTCATCCTCTTTCGTTTGGGGGGGGGTTGTGTAAGGAAATGCCTCCTTGGCATGGTTGCCCCCTGACTTTTTGCCTTTGCTGATGCTATGTTTACAATTGAAAGTGTACTGAGGCCTGCTAACCAGGCCCCAGCACCAGTGTTCTTTCCCTAAACCTGTACTTTTGTATCCACAATTGGCAGACCCTGGCATCCAGATAAGTCCCTTGTAACTGGTACTTCTAGTACCAAGGGCCCTGATGCCAAGGAAGGTCTCTAAGGGCTGCAGCATGTCTTATGCCACCCTGGAGACCTCTCACTCAGCACAGACACACTGCTTGCCAGCTTGTGTGTGCTAGTGAGGACAAAACGAGTAAGTCGACATGGCACTCCCCTCAGGGTGCCATGCCAGCCTCTCACTGCCTATGCAGTATAGGTAAGACACCCCTCTAGCAGGCCTTACAGCCCTAAGGCAGGGTGCACTATACCATAGGTGAGGGTACCAGTGCATGAGCATGGTACCCCTACAGTGTCTAAACAAAACCTTAGACACTGTAAGTGCAGGGTAGCCATAAGAGTATATGGTCTGGGAGTCTGTCAAACACGAACTCCACAGCACCATAATGGCTACACTGAAAACTGGGAAGTTTGGTATCAAACTTTTCAGCACAATAAATGCACACTGATGCCAGTGTACATTTTATTGTAAAATACACCACAGAGGGCACCTTAGAGGTGCCCCCTGAAACTTAACCGACTGTCTGTGTAGGCTGACTAGTTCCAGCAGCCTGCCACACCAGAGACATGTTGCTGGCCCCATGGGGAGAGTGCCTTTGTCACTCTGAGGCCAGTAACAAAGCCTGCACTGGGTGGAGATGCTAACACCTCCCCCAGGCAGGAGCTGTAACACCTGGCGGTGAGCCTCAAAGGCTCACCCCTTTGTCACAGCCCAGCAGGGCACTCCAGCTTAGTGGAGTTGCCCGCCCCCTCCGGCCACGGCCCCCACTTTTGGCGGCAAGGCTGGAGGGAACAAAGAAAGCAACAAGGAGGAGTCACTGGCCAGTCAGGACAGCCCCTAAGGTGTCCTGAGCTGAAGTGACTCTAACTTTTAGAAATCCTCCATCTTGCAGATGGAGGATTCCCCCAATAGGGTTAGGATTGTGTCCCCCTCCCCTTGGGAGGAGGCACAAAGAGGGTGTACCCACCCTCAGGGCTAGTAGCCATTGGCTACTAACCCCCCAGACCTAAACACGCCCTTAAATTTAGTATTTAAGGGCTACCCTGAACCCTAGAAAATTAGATTCCTGCAACTACAAGAAGAAGGACTGCCTAGCTGAAAACCCCTGCAGAGGAAGACCAGAAGACGACTACTGCCTTGGCTCCAGAAACTCACCGGCCTGTCTCCTGCCTTCCAAAGATCCTGCTCCGGCGACGCCTTCCAAAGGGACCAGCGACCTCGACATCCTCTGAGGACTGCCCCTACTTCGAAAAGACAAGAAACTCCTGAGGACAGCGGACCTGCTCCAAGAAAGGCTGCAACTTTGTTTCCAGCAGCCTTGAAAGAACCCTGCAAGCTCCCCGCAAGAAGCGTGAGACTTGCAACACTGCACCCGGCGACCCGACTCGGCTGGTGGAGATCCCACACCTCAGGAGGGACCCCAGGACTACTCTGATACTGTGAGTACCAAAACCTGTCCCCCCTGAGCCCCCACAGCGCCGCCTGCAGAGGGAATCCCGAGGCTTCCCCTGACCGCGACTCTTTGAATCCAAAGTCCCGACGCCTGGGAGAGACCCTGCACCCGCAGCCCCCAGGACCTGAAGGACCGGACTTTCACTGGAGAAGTGACCCCCAGGAGTCCCTCTCCCTTGCCCAAGTGGAGGTTTCTCCGAGGAACCCCCCCCTTGCCTGCCTGCAGCGCTGAAGAGATCCCGAGATCTCTCATAGACTAACATTGCGAACCCGACGCCTGTTTCTACACTGCACCCGGCCGCCCCCGCGCCGCTGAGGGTGAAATTTCTGTGTGGGCTTGTGTCCCCCCCGGTGCCCTACAAAACCCCCTTGGTCTGCCCTCCGAAGACGCGGGTACTTACCTGCAAGCAGACCGGAACCGGGGCACCCCCTTCTCTCCGTTCTAGCCTATGTGTTTTGGGCACCACTTTGAACTCTGCACCTGACCGGCCCTGAGCTGCTGGTGTGGTGACTTTGGGGTTGCTCTGAACCCCCAACGGTGGGCTACCTTGGACCAAGAACTGAACCCTGTAAGTGTCTTACTTACCTGGTAAATCTAACAAAAACTTACCTCCCCTAGGAACTGTGAAAAATTGCACTGTGTCCACTTTTAAAACAGCTATTTGTCAATAACTTGAAAAGTATACATGCAATTTTTATGATTTAAAGTTCCTAAAGTACTTACCTGCAATACCTTTCGAATGAGATATTACATGTAGAATTTGAACCTGTGGTTCTTAAAATAAACTAAGAAAAGATATTTTTCTATAACAAAACCTATTGGCTGGATTTGTCTCTGAGTGTGTGTACCTCATTTATTGTCTATGTGTATATACAACAAATGCTTAACACTACTCCTTGGATAAGCCTACTGCTCGACCACACTACCACAAAATAGAGCATTAGTATTATCTCTTTTTACCACTATTTTACCTCTAAGGGGAACCCTTGGACTCTGTGCATGCTATTCCTTACTTTGAAATAGCACATACAGAGCCAACTTCCTACACAGTTGATGTGGGTAACACTGCATTAGGACCAAACAGAGGATAAAGCAATATTTTTTCCTGCTTTCAATGAGGCTCTCCACTTGTGCTGATGAAAGCATTGATGTGTTCTGTACCCCATGCCCCTGAGGTTGGGGTGGTGAGGGAAATATCATGGATACCACTGGTTGTGAAGATGCTTTTCCCTCCGCCCCCAAAAGAGAGACCAGTTGCTTAGAATTCTCATTTAGTCCTTTGTGACACTGCCTATTAGCACTACTTTTGTTGCTCTCTGAGGAATTATAGCATGCTTTGACATTTTAGGCACTCACGCTGTCTTGCTTTTGCCTGGGTGCACCCCACTTTCTTCATTAAAACACCCGATTGAGAGAAGAGGAGTATACCAAAGTCCAATGTAGCCAGAACTCAACTTGGTGCCTTGACACAAGTCATCCCCCCCTTCAAACCGTGCATTCAATGTGAACACGAAGAAGAGAGCGGGGGATAAAATGGTGGCACCAGTTTCCAAACTCTAACATACCAGCCAGGGCACAGGGGACCACAAGCTGCACTCACACCCAGGCAGGCTACCTCTGCAGTTCCACCCACCCGACCTCACCCTCAGGGAATGCTACTCAATCTGGGGAGGACTTGATTACTGATATGCAAGGAAATGCGATCAACAGTCATATAGACATGCCTCAGAGCCCAGGCCTGCCATGGGTATCAGTAGCCAAAAAAGTCCACCAATAAATGAGGGGGTATAACAATCCTTAAATAGGTATAGCGCTGGGGAGGCGACTACTCTTTAAACGTCATTCGACACAGAGTGTTCCACTTAGATTTCACTTATTCCGCTGTGGAAGTTGCAGCAATTCAACCCCTCGTGGTTCACTGGGCTTACTCTCCTTCCCTGGATTGACGAGGCTGGTGCTCTTACAGTCACTCAAGTGCCTCTGCGTTAATTATCAAGGTGTGTTGCGGTCCACTGCACAGCCACAGAGAACCTCCAGTGGTCAGCTGTGGCTCGCTATCACCATCTCCATTGCTCAAATTCTGACTATGTCTCGGGTCCTCTCAGCACCGTACAAACAGCGCACTCCTGCATGTCAGCCTGTATCGGTTTCCCCCAGAAGCAGTTCGTCAGGGCGAGAGCATAATGTGATCACTCCCACCGCTCCTCCTTCTTAACTGAGTTCTCATGTAAATATCTATGGTATGATTTAGATTATGCATCAGCAAATACTGATCATTGTTAACCCATTTGGAGTTCCTTTAAATTGTAACCAGAAGACAACATGTCCACACCTGTAAGGCATTTCAAAGCTACACTCTATTATGCAAAGGTATCTACTGAACAGTGAGAAAAAACACAAATATAGGGGATATTAAGAAAAGTTAGACATGTAAATTTACTCACATAGAAATGTATTATTGCTCCTACTAGTAACATTACACTTTTTCGCAAGTCACCATTTCAGAGTGTAAATTTACTACTGAATAAAACCGCACCTAACTCATCTCCTCAAAACAAGGGTTGGTGCATGCTAGAACATGCTTTATAAGTGTACAGTGACTGTAAAGTTTTAAGAAACAAATATTTAATAATTAAAATATTTTAATGTAATTTTATTGAAGTAAAAATAAAACATTACAGCACAGTAACTCATCATATACAATGTTTAAAAAAATATATAAATAAAACATTCTAATTTAATTTGTAATTATTATTATGTAATCAATTCAAAAACGTTCCACCCTCACAACTTTTATTCATTAATGTATTTAATATAATTTATATGGGGTGTTCTTTAAAGTCTCTGCAACCTTTAACTTCTATGGTAGTGTGTTGCAGGATCTGTGAGTAGCCATGTGTCATATTCTGGACGTACTGCAAGGCGAGGTTGGAGTACATTTAGGACTCTTTCATGTAATTTTTAACCATAGTAACTTGTGTGTGAACCGCAATGGACATACTCTTTTTGTGATTGTGTGTTTGCATTTTCAGTTCCTGTCTGAAATACCTTTTTACCCCTCCTTAAACTGCTCTGTACCCTTTCTTAAACCCCTCTCATTTATCATTAATTATTCCCGATTTACCAGCCACTTTTCTCCCAAATTTATTACTAAACGCATACATAGAGATTAAGAGACTAACACAACCCAGGACAGAAAGCTTTGGGTAGAAAAGGTATCAGAGACTGAGTTATCCACACATAGGTTTGTGAATACCATTTTATGTAGCATGAGTAGTCCTATTGCAGATCTACTAATAATACTACAAAGTGAATTTTGTGAATCAGACTAATTATACTGCAAATATTTCATATTAATCTGGAATGTATTTTTCACTTTTCATGGCTCCCTTTAAAGTGTCAGTCAATCAGTAAAACTTTATTTGCTATGCTTCCGTAGTATAAAAGTGCAAGATAAAGTACACAAAAAATTAAAATATCGAGACAATTCATTATATCATATAAAGTTAGATGAAATATGAAAAACCATAACCAGAAAACCATTACCACAAATTAAAACATCCGTACACTAAACTCCCCCTGCACAAAGGTGTTATAACCCTACATAAATTGATCATATAAGTTAAAATATAGCACATTCATTAAACCACCATCCAATGAAAATAAAGTGGTTGTGTCATCCCTAGTGTACTATAATCACAGCAATAAGCTTTTTTCTAAACTTTATACCCTGTAAGATAAAAGCAGCCATCATCTGCCAAACCACAGGTGTGTTACGTTTCTTTAAGAAGCAAAGAGCCAGTCTGCATTGTCTAAAGTTATAACCTTTGAAGAGGGGCGCAATAAAGGTTTTCCTAGAGACCTCATAAAAGAGATAGGTCTGATTGAGGGGATATGCCATCAAAGGAGTATATCCCCTCTATCAGATCTAACTCCTACAAGGAGTAACACCTATGAGGATACCCCAAAGGTAAGGGTAAATAATTTAGGTGGAACCTGGTGAGGACAAAAAGTTGCTGTAGGTTCTGAATACCTAATAAATAAGGTTGGAGACAATCATTCGAGTCTGTGTGGTTGTACCAAAGTACTGCTGCTTTATTTTTGTTGGACTCCACTCTTTGTAGGTTAAGCATGATTGAGGGAGGTTAAATATCTCCGATAGTCACATCTACTCCATTTTCAATTTCACATAAAAACTCCAGGGTATCTCGAGTGCTGCATTTAATTTCAAGCAGTCCTTGAGTACTTGTTGAGTCAGCTTAGCAGATTTCCTTGTCCAAAGTGAGTGCCAGAGTAAGAGAGGGGCAAGTTGAATTCTCTTCTTAGTGTAGGGAAACCTAATTTCTCATGCACACATTGTTTGCACAGCTCCGTAGGACAGGTAAAATATTTTTTAAGAAGGGGTCTCCAGCACAATGATTCTTATAAATGTTCCCCATGCTCCAGATCTTTGCCCCACATGCCGCAATAGCCACAGATTTGGCCGCATAGATGGTCAGAATCCTGTGGACTGATTTAACACCTAGCTTCTTACTGAAATTTAGCAAAGCTAAGACCGACTTCTCTAGCATGGCCGCTCTATTGGACACCATCTGTTTCCACGTATAGTTGGAGTCAAAGAGAATGCCCAGGTAAGAAAAGTTCAAGGCATCACTCACCCTGCAGTTATTGTTGGAAAATATGGGACACTTTTTTGGGCTTTCTGCCACTGGTTATGGTAAAGATTTGCTCTCATTCAACTTCAAATCCAACTTGTGCAGGTAGGTGGTATAGTCCTGTGTTAGACCCTGCAGTGCCCGTCATGTTCTTGCTACGAGCACTGCTTTGTTCACATAGAGAACGATAGTAAGGGGAACACATCAATATATGGGGTGTCTCTAAATTTCCTCCCCAAAGCTTCTTTTACTCTGTTAGTATACAGGGAAAATAAGAATGGGAAAAGCACACAACCTTGCTTAACCCCAAGTTTGATCTTGAAAGGCTGGGGGCACTAACCCTCCCTGCCATTTCACTCACAAGCACTCTCTTCAGAATATAGCTGCCTGATGAAATTCATTATGGCAGCCTTAATACACATCTCAGATTGAGGATCCTGAGTTTAGAATGTACCACACAATCAAACACGACCATTAAATCTATCAAGTCCATGAATGATAAAGCAATCAAACCTTTCTTTGCGACTGCATACATGCCTATTATAATATGTAGGTTCAGGCCTTGGTCAATGGTGCCTAACCACTTTTTGAAACCATACGGGGTATCTGCTAGCCTATGCAACAGAGCCCTACTCATAACTTTAACAGTTGAATCAAGTAGAGATATAGGTCTGTACTTCTTTGAATATGACTTATGCCCCTTTTTGTAAATTGGGATAATGATTGGTTGTTGCCATGTAGTAGGGGGCTCACCTCTTGGTATAGCATTAAATGCTATAGCATTGAAGGCATTCATGAGGATAGGTGCCCACAGGGCCTGACACTCCATGAAAACATCCACCGGGACCCCGTCTGGTCCGGGGACTTTCGACTTCTACATTCCCCCAAAGCCCTTTGTACCTCAGATAGATCAAAAATTAAAGGCTTGTTTAAATCTACCTTCTGTATCTCAACTGAGCCACTCATGTAAATTGCGGAGAAAATATCTATCCATGCTGATTCCTGGACATGTACTTCTAAGGTGAGATTTTAGGATTCCCTAAAGTAAGGGGTGTTCAACAGCTTCCTGAAACTGGCACAGTCCTTGTTTATGCTTGATACCCGCAGATCCTCCTATGCCCTGTCTTTCAGCTCTTTTATCCTGGCAGCTTGGGCCTCTTCATCGCTTCTTCATGACCTTCTTAAAAGATCCCTATCTTTCTGATCCGAGTGAAAGGCCTGATGTAGCTGTGACAGAGTTTTCGGCCAGGTATAATCAACCCGTCCATGAGCCAATGAATAACTAGGTCGGGATTTTCACAAAACAACATTACTAATATTAGTCGTGATTTCCACGAAGGCTGGGATAACCTGCCTCAGAGACATTTTGGGATTTAACCACAGGCAGACTTCTGCACGACTACAGTTATGGACACAAGGCAGGAAATTTACTTTGTCAACGTGTTACCATTTAATGGTTGTTAGAAATGGGGTCTTTGGTTGACAGTCAGGTTACCCCCGTTCAAGCAACGACCCTCATTCTAGTCAGGGTAAAAGAGAATCACCCTCAGCTAACCCCTGCTTACCCCCTTGGGGCAGAGCAGTAGGCTCAACTCCAGAGCGCTAGGTGTAAAGTATTTGTACCAACACACACAGTAACTTAATGAAAACACTACAAAATGACACAACACCAGTTTAGAAGAATAGGAAATATTTATCTAAACAAAACAAGACCAAAACGGCAAAAATCCAACATACACAAGTCAAGTTATGAATTTTTCAAGATTAAACTAAAACATAGCGCTTAGAAACAAAAATGCTTCGATGAGATGTTAACACAGCGTCGTGACGGAGTCGTTCCCAACAAGCCAGCACCAGCGGCGCCGGATACGGAGTCGCGTATACCCCCAAGTACAGTAGCTTTGGTGAAGAGTGAAAACAAGCCGATGCGCGAAGTCGGGGATCGTGGCGCCTGTGCAAAACGTTGAATCCACGCACTACGAGCGGCATCGGTCACGACGTGGTGCAGCAACTTCCACAGAGTCGCAGACTTCAGCTGGGCTGCAGCGGCCTCGGGCCTGTGAAGAGCGTCGCGTTCCAACGAAGGACATGGCGTCGAGTGCAGGCGGTGTCCCCGGATTCAGCAGCGGCGTTGGTCCGGAGTCGTCCGAAGTCGATTTCCTTGGATTTCCACCAGCTTTCCTTTCAAGGGCCCAGGGACTGGATAGGGCACCACTTGTCAGAGAAGGAAGGAGTCTCTCCAGAGACTTCAGGTGCTGGCAGAGAGAAGTCTTTGCTGTCCCTGAGACTTCAAACAACAGGAGGCAAGCTCTAAATCAAGCCTTTGGAGATTTCTTCACAAGATGGAAGGCACACAAAGTCCAGTCTTTGCCCTCTTACTCTGGCAGAAGCAGCAACTGCAGGATAGCTTCACAAAGCACAGTCACAGACAGGGCAGCACTTCTCCTCAGCTCTTCTCCAGGCAGCGGTTCCTTCTTGTTTCCAGAAGTGTTCTAAAGTTTGTGGTTTTGGGTGCCCTTCTTATACCCAGTTTCTCCTTTGAAGTAGGCCTACTTCAAAGTAAAGTCTCTTTGGAATGTAAAATCCTGCCTTGCCTAGGCCAGGCCCCAGACACTCACCAGGGGGTTGGAGACTGCATTGTGTGAGGGCAAGCACAGCCCTTTCAGGTGCGAGTGACCACTCCTCCCCTCCCTCCTAGCACAGATGGCTCATCAGGATATGCGGGCTACACCCCAGCTCCCTTTGTGTCACTGTCTAGTCTGAGGTGCAACCAGCCCAACTGTCAAACTGACCCAGACAGGGAATCCACAAACAAGTAGAGTCACAGAAATGGTATAAGCAAGAAAATGCTCACTTTCTAAAAGCGGCATTTTCAAACGCACAATCTTAAAATTAACTTTACTAAAAGATTTATTTTTAAATTGTGAGCTCAGAGACCCCAAACTCCACATGTCCATCCGCTCCCAAAGGGAATCTACACTTTAATCAGATTTAAAGGTAGCCCCCATGTTAACCTATGAGAGGGACAGGCCTTGCAACAGTGAAACACAAATTTAGTAATATTTCACTGTCAGGACATATAAAACACAATACTATGGGGGTCATTCTGACGCCACGCGCCAAAGTAACCCGGTCGAAAGACCGCTCCGCGGTCAAAAGACCGCAGGGTCATTTCGACTTTCCCGCTGGGCTGGCAGGCGACCGCCAAAAGGGCGCCCGCCGGCCCAGCGGGAAAGACCCTGCAACAATGAAGCCGGCTCCGAATGGAGCCGGCGGAGTTGCAGGGGTGCAACGGGTGCAGTTGCACCCGTCGCGATTTTCACTGTCTGCAAAGCAGACAGTGAAAATCGTTATGGGGCCCTGTTAGGGGGCCCCTGCACTGCCCATGCCAGTGGCATGGGCAGTGCAGGGGCCCCCAGGGGCCCCACGACACCCGTTCCCGCCATCCTGTTTCTGGCGGTGAAAACCGCCAGAAACAGGCTGGCGGGTAGGGGGTCGGAATCCCCATGGCGGCGCTGCAAGCAGCGCCGCCATGGAGGATTCTTCGGGCCAGGGAAAATCTGGCGGGAAACCGCCGGCTCCCCTTTTCTGACCGCGGCTTTACCGCCGCGGTCAGAATGGCCCTGGAAGCACCGCCAGCCTGTTGGCGGTGCTTCCGTGTCCCTCCACCCTGGCGATCCATGTCCGCCAGGGTTGGAATGAGGGCCTATATGTCCTACCTTAACCATACATTGCACCCTGCCCTTGGGGCTACCTAGGGCCTACCTTACGGGTGTCTGACATGTAAGAAAAGGGAAGGTTTAGGACTGGCAAGTGGGTACACTTGCCAAGTCGAATTTACAGGTAAAACTTCACACACAGACACTGCAATGGCAGGTCTGAGTCATGATTACAGAGCTACTTATGTGGGTGGCACAACCAGTGCTGCAGGCCCACTACTAGCATTTGATTTACAGGCCCTGGCACCTCTAGTGCACTTTACTAGGGACTTACTAGTAAATCAAATATGCCAATCATGGATAAACCAATCACATACACATTTTGTAAAGGAGCACTTGCACTTTAGCACTGGTTAGCAGTGGTAAAGTGCCCAGAGTACAAAAACAGCAAATTCAGAGTCCAACACACATCAACAACCTGGGGAACAGAGGCAACATTTTAGGGAGACCACGCCAAGGATGAAAAGTCTAACAATGGTAAAGTCATTTTTCTTCTACCAGCACTGGTTTGAAGCCTAACCTATGCTGAAATGTAGTCACCCCTTAAATCTCAGGTTACAGGATAATCTAGCATGAGCACTAAAGCTTCAGAAAACCACCTTGAGGTCATACAGCAACTTACCTAATATATCTGAAACTATAATAAAATCAATAGTTGATACACTATCAGTCCCCCAAAAGGCTGGGGAAGGGTGTTACCATGCTCTTTGTGTTCAAAATATATCAGGGTATCACCCTCATTATCCACCAGACCACAGACTGCCTTCTCTACCCTTTACAATTGTAAACATTAAAATCACCAACCCATAGAAGCTTGAAGGCTTTAGGATGTTCATTGATAATCGACTGAAGAGTTTCCTCAAAGTCTATCACCACCTGTGGGGAGTTGCCATTAAAGCAGTTGTTATAATAATTAATGATTAGCAAATCCTAGTCCCTAGACCAGTCAGATACAAGACAGTAAAACTAGGTTAAATCATTAAAGTCTTTTATAACCTTCCCATCCAAGGTATTAACAATCAGCATGAGAAGACCACCTTTTGCTCTTCCTGCATTACAAGCTAGGGCAGGGGAATGATAAGAACAAAACCCATCCAAATCGCTGGCTCAATCTCCCAAGTTTCTAGAAGGCAGATCGCATGGTGGGCAGCTACTTGGTTGATCCACCCCTGGCCACCTAACTTTTTTGTGAGTCCAGTAATATTCCAGGACAAGACCTTAAGTGACTCACAGGAACTAACATTCATGCAGGATGATGCCAGTGCATTCTATGGACTGCTCCCCTGAAATCAGAGAACCTGGATACTTGTGGAATGTCCAGTCAGCCACACCCCTTCAGCCCTTCCAGGGGTTCATATTTATTCTGAAGCAATACAGTCCTGTGTCACGCAGTCCCTGGGGGAAAACCTACCAGAACTAGCAACTGCTGAGAGAAAATAATGAGGTTAATAAAAATACCTCAGTGGGTGAACAGAATTATGGGAGGCCTCAGGGAAAAAAGGGGGGATTGCCTTAGCAAACTTGAGGGAGTTCCTGGATTCTTAAAATTACCCAATATACAATCTCCCGGCATCATTTTTGAGGAGGGCCCTACCCACTCGTCCTTCCTTGTCAGCAGGATATTTCCTATTGGAAAAGGGTAATAACCTGTAAGCATTGTTAGCCAGTGAAAAACTTCTAAATCCAATGGCCTTTTGTCTTGGTCTCCACCAGTTAAAATCCTAGGGGCATTCACTAATGCCAGAACGTAAGGGCACACTGCCAGGGGAAGGTTTAATCTTTAACTGTCCCTACCAAGGCAACAATTGTGCATAGCCCTGGCCTCCAACCCAAAATTTGAAGCAGGCTCTTCCTTCCCCCAATGCCTATTTGGTTGTTAGGCTTCCGTGGAGCCAATTGGGGAGGGTTACAATGTGTGCTACTGGTTCCTGGGCCTGAGCAGATGATAATCGATTGTTGCAGAGCATCGCTAACAAGATCCTTATCAGAAATCACTATTTGGCAGACTAGACCACATGGAGTTCCCACCATTATTCACAGTGGGAGGAGCATCGGAGGGGGCAAGAGGAGCCTCTGTGGTGGACTTAGGTGTAACAATACGGAGTAAATTGGATACCTTTATACTAGAGAGGTAAGATGTTCAAAAACAGGGGTTAAGTATTGTTTAAACAAACCATCAATATGTGTACAATCCTGCTTAGCATTTGGCCCTGTATAGGCTAGAGACCCCTTCTTCTGTAGAACTCCAGCCCTCTTCTTCTTTACTGGGGTTCAATGCACAGTGAGTTGTCTGCCTGGGTAGAACCAACCCTAACTTGCCCAGGGGAAAGTGGGGGCAGACAGGGACAGACAGTTGTGCCTCCCATAAGCCCCATGGTGTCAGAGACAAGCAGATCATCCCTTGCCTTCTCCAAGGAGAGGCGGCTCTCAGCTAGTTCAATTTCTTTTGATAAAACTCCTGCAGCATGCATGGGCAATTAATCAAAGTGAGCTATTGTGTCGCTTCCTGTGGCTCCAGCTGTAATTTTCCTTTTCCCTATGTTACCATTTTGAGCAGATGAAGAGTACATTACTGGTCACAGGCACAAGCACATGGGAGGTCATGGCCCGCCTTAAACGGCTTCTGACGGATGCAGACAGGCCCGATCTTGGCTCAGGTACACACCTGGGTGCTAGGAGCCTTGATATATGCGTGTTAAAGAGGAAAACTTGTGCCCTCCTACTGCAGAACCTCTTGGTAGATGTAGTTGTGGCCCAGGCATAGCGAGAGTGATGAGTAACAAAATGCCGCAATATTAGGAGAGCTGGGGGCAAGCACAAATCAGGATGCAGTCCTCCAAGGGAAAGGCCCCTCCATTCTGAATGCGCATCCATTTTGAATCAATATAATAACGTTGAAAAAGTATTGAATAAAAGCAGCACAACTGAAACCTTTTTTTTAAATTTACCAATCACATGGGAGAGAATGGGTTGGTCAAAGAATAAAGAGATCTTTCGGGTGCAGATAAAGTAAGATTACGCTGATGCTTCTTTGCACAGCAAAATGGCAAAACAATAAATACACAGAGTTAATCTTTCACAAAAGATCAGGAATACTGCAGTTACAATGGATGAGTACAATCTTGTTGAAATCAGCAACGATAAAACAAATCAATGTTTAGCTTGAGAACATCAAAAGGCACTAAGCAGTAACAGATGCTGCATCAGTAGAGAAAACATTTGCAACATCATCTTAATAAAAGACATTTCGGTGCTGAGGATAAAGTCGAAAATGCCATTTTATTCCTTTGAAGTATTCTTGTAACCGCTGTCTGAAGATGCGGCAATACTATTTCTCAGATACTTTGACTTCAAGCATGTCGCAACACTACTGAGCTGTTGAGTCCAATGATTTATAATGGTAGAACAGAGCAAAAGATTCTATAATCAACCGTTTATTCCGAAATAACAATGGCCATATTGGATTTTGGAAAGCACCGCTGTCAGTGAGCGATGCACTATTTGAATTTAACGTCTGACAGCACGAGAATTCAAGAAGGGCTTGTCGTGTATCTTCTAAACTAGTTTTTGTTAGGCCTGACACAAAAATCTTTTCTGATTCATGAATTCACTTTGTTGCTCTCTACAGCTTGCTCAGAAGTGAAACACTTTCAAAAGAAATGTTCAAGATTCCTAATATTTTCCCTTTTATGGCAGTTTGAAAGCACGATCAGCTCTGTTTCCGAAATCTACAATCAAAAGTATGTCTCCAGTAGAGGAGGTGCCTGGTCATGGTTAAAAACTATTTTTTTTTAAATTTGAAGGGAACACCATAAGTTTTGTTTTTCAAAACAGATAGTTCACAGCCGCATTTTGCACCTTCTGCCACTGGGATCCGCAGAGATGTGTGCAGTGCCCAGAATCTGAAAGAGTCTACGCATTGTTTCATAACTCAAAAAAGTGCACACAAGCTCGTTTTTTTTATATTCCAACATTCTATCAGGTATTCTCCCCTTCAAGGCGTGGTTGGTGCAGCATAAACAAAATGGCGATGAAAGACTAATTTAATTCTACTCATTTCATGAACGAAACACGATTCCTATATGTTTTTATTAAAGATAAAAATGTCTTCATAGGCTCATTAAAGAAGCAACACAAAATTAACGGATTTTCCACGGAGTATTTTTCAAAGTTGCAAAGTTTCAGATGCACATCCATAAAAGCCATTTCCCCACATTTTTGCTAGGGACAGCGGAGTATCTAGCTATGCATCTTTGTTTCTTTCTGTCAGTTACAGTCATGGGAATTATTCCAACCACTAATGGCCACCAATGGCAAAGTATATAAACCACTGTCAATGGTGGTGGAGCCATGGTGGTGGAGACACTGGAGTTCATATGAGAGTGGTGATTGCATCTGGTCCATATTAGTTCACCCATTTAGAGGTAAATATTGATGCCCCGCCATGATATATTTTTCATCTAGACATTTTTGTAAGATGCAAAACATCTTTCAAGTTGCAATGATTGAATCCAATAGAGATCCTTCATTCTTTCTACGGGGAATCTTTTTCATGGCTGCTGGAAGACTGCTATTTTCATTCCAGTATAAACGGTGCTGGATTTAGGAACATCATTCACACAAACACTGTTTCCAAATAGCAAAGTCCAGAGTAATCATAATGTCAAAGACATTTTTGTCAAATGGCATCTGTCTCAATTTCCTGATCAACACTTAGGGTCTCATTATGGGTATAGCGGTCACTAGACTGCCAGACTTGTGGATGGCGGCGGAGCTAGACCTATTGGGAAACTCCTAATGACACCGGCGGGGAGGTCGCCACATAGGTGGCAGTCACCCTGTCGGGAGCTTGGCAGACAGGCTTTCCAGTCCACCAAACTCAAAATAGGGCCCTTAATGCTTAGAGGCGAAGGCTCTTCTAAGTATGAGTGTTCAACATCTTTGTCATTTAATGTTAGAGGAACTATGGTCACACACACATACCAAGCACTTCCTCATAAGGAGGCTAGAAGACTTGCAATGATTAGAGTGATGCCAGGACTGTAAAAGAAACTGCAAATTTAATTACAATATGTATGTGGAGTAGCTAAAACAACAACCCATCTTGTTTGTAATCTAATTTACCTCTTTTGAATCTGTTGGGTAGGTTTTTCAGAAAAAAGCACTGGAGTACCCTAAAAGAATTGAAAGTTTAGACACCTCTCAGACGTGTAGTGTCATGTTTCTGTTATTGGGCTGGACTTTTAGATGTAATATGGGCAATTAGATATATGTCTCAGATGTATGCTTCACTTTTTGCAAGTTTTAGCTGCAAAAGCCAGTTCCGAGGCACAGGACTGGAGGGGGGACTCAGGCAAGGGTAGGACTCACAGATGACAGATTTGAGCAGCACTAGGAGAGTTCCAAGCAGTCTTTGATGTCTCTGAGACTTAAGAACAGGTGGCAAGCCAACAAGCCATTGGAGATTCTTGGGTTCAAAGGTGTAAAGACCAAGTTCAGTCCTTCTGACTGCAGGCAAGAAGCAGCAGGCAGAAAGCCAACCCAGCAAAGTAAATAGCACAGCGGCAGTCACTTCTACAGCACTGCAAGACACAGGCCAACACAGCAATGTAGTTGCAGAGTGGTAGTCCCTCCTGGCAGCACAGCAGTCCTTTTTGGCAGAGTGTCCTTGGTTCCAATAGAGACCTGATTTCCAGACGTGCCTTTGAAGTGGGGGAGATGTCAAAGGAGGATTTTGAAGATCACAAGGTCCCTGCCCTTCCCTTCCTTGAGTCCAGACAATCTACAGGGGTTTATGTAGCCTTTTGAGTGAGGATAGGCCAGCCCTATTCCGGTGCAAGTGTCAGCTCCTCCCACCCATCTAGTCCAGGAAGGTACATCAGTCGGCTAATGACCGATCAGGATGCAAATGTCACACCCAAGCTGTTAGTGTGGGACTGTAAAGAGGCAATGCACAAAGTCCAGCTGGCAACAACTCAAGATGTGTATTCAGAGACAGGCAGAGGCACAGAATGCTCAAAGTAAGAAAATACCAACCTTCTGAAAGTGTCATTTTCAGACTTACAATTTAAAATCCGATTTCACCATAAGTTGTGATATAACATTGTGGATCCAGGAACACCAAACTCCATATTTCTATGTTTTCCTGATTGGAAATTACACTTAAAGATGTTCTATGGTAGTGACAATGTTATCATATGGGAGCACTGAGCCTTTCAATAGTGAAAAATGAATTTAAGAGTTGTACACTAACTGGACATGCTAAACTTAAAACGTACATGTCCATCTTTTTATATACACTTCACCCTGCCACCCTGCCACTGAGGTTAACTAGGGCCTTCCTTAGGGGTGACTTACATGTAATAAAAAGGAAGATTTGGACCTGGCAAGTGGATACGCTTTCCAGATTGAAATGGAAGTTTAAAACTGCTCACACAGACTATGCAGTGACAGGCCGGTGACATGTTTGAAAGGCTGTTGTAAGTAGCCTCTACTGTCAAGAAGAGCTGGGGTGTGGTGGGCAGTGTGCAGAGGAGGGGGAACCAATAATAATGAAAAAAATTACCTGCCACCTCGGTGTTACGCCGCTCCTGCCAACTCAATTCTTCTTGTCTTCTTCCTTCCTTGCCCACCCAATCCTGACACTTCTCTCTTGCTGTTACCAACATGAGAGAAGAACCAGGATTGTCCAGAGCGGTCAAAAATGCAGCTGGGGAGGTAGTGGGAGCCTGTGCTAGGTCCCGCACCCGGCAGTGCCTCGGATGGTCGGCCAAACTACCATGCACAATTAGAAGTGCACACACTACTCCTTCTCCCTGGTGATATGAGGCTGGCTGTCCTTGACTCACCCACACTAAGCAGAAAAATAACATGATAAGAAAATAGTTTTATTATCACTTTTTCTGCTTTCAGCAGCAGGGCTGCGCTCCTCCACCATAGCGGAGGGCCAGACCCTGGTTACTGTAGTGGGTGGCAAAGTCAGTGCTGCAGACCCACTAGTAGCACCTATAGTGCACCTGACTAGGGACTTACGGGGAAATTAAATATACCAATTGCTGTGAAGCCAATGTTAACATGTTTAGAACTGCACTTTAGCATTGGTCACTAGTCTTAACGTGTCCAGAATCCTAAAAGCCAGGAAAAATGAGTCCGAAAAACAGGAGGTCAAAGGACAAAAAGTTAGGAGAAACTACACCAGGGATGCCAGGTCTAACATCTGCCTTCAAGATATTTCTTCCAATTACTGATGCTTTTAAACTTCCAACATTGTGCCATTTATGAACCAAAACTGGGCCTGTTTGTCAGTTAGATTTATTCTCAATTCCTCTCTTAGGCATTTTCTGTGCTGTGCTGTAGCCCAGTGAGATAATGCAAGCCATCATAGCATCTGAAATGACAACTCTGAAATTCAATTTGTTATAAATAATTTGTATCTATGCTTCTGAATCAATAGACAAGGAAAAAAACTGCCTCTAATTTGCATTTTGAACCCCTGGTAGCCCGGGGAAATAACACGTTAATAAGTAAACAAGCTACTGTGCATTTTTCCAAAGACATTCCAATTATGTAAAAATTCTTGCAGTCGTAAATACGTAAGACTAATTTCATGAACATGGAAGGAGCTGCTGCACTGTTAGCAATGACACAGTTTCTGCTATTTGTATGCTTCTGCCGCAGCAGAAATGAATTAATTGGTATGGGTGTCCAGTATTATACTAATTAAACATCTCTGGGATTCTCACAATGGCTTTAATTTCAGGCAGTGCCACATATCAGTAGGGTAATTTCTCTTTCAGCCTTGAATTGAGACAAAATGCTTTAATATAGATGAGCAAAAATGCAACAAAAGTAAACTAACAAATTCATTTCAGCCAATGTTTTCAAATAATCTGTGCCAAAGTATGTGTATACTCCTGCCAACCTAAGTAGGTGCAACTTCAAGCAATAAGGTTGCCTAGATTATGACCAGAAAGGGGGAGAGATGCGCTGAAAAAGAACCTTTTTTTGTCATGCAATGTGACTGGCATGCTTGCTGAATTAATAAACAAGGATGATCTCGAGGATGACTTTGATGAGGGACTTGTGATGCAAGATCCTGCTTCAGTGATGGGTCATACAGTTGTGGTTCTGATGTGTGTGCGAGGATATGCATCACATTCTGTCAATTCTGCCAACAGGACACAGCTGGGCATGCAGAGCACCTTCAGACTCACTTCCAATGTTCCAGGACTAGGCGGGCACCACAGGGATAGGACTCACAGCAGACAGAGCCCAGGTGCTGGGTCACTGTGGTTAGAGCCTTTTGTGTTACTGAGTCTTTGATTAGGAGGCCAGCCAACTAGCGCTTGCAATCACTCTGGTGGTCCTGGTTCAATGTGCAAGTCCAGTCCTTTCACACAGGCAGCAGGGCAGCAACATTTGGGTCTATTTATACATGGTGCCCACTTTGATGAAGAAGGTTCTGTAGTTTACCACCCAACTGAGGTTTTTGGAATTTCCTGTCTTCCTGTCCTGGTGCTAGCTTGACTTGGGGCACAAAAGTGAACATCAAAACCCTTTGTGAGTGTGCTGGGCAGGGCCTTTGTGATGTGCAAGTGTGGTATGTGACAACTCCTTCCCCTCATTAAGTCAGAGATGGCCCATCCTGCCAACACCTATTCCAACTTTGTCTCACTATCTGGGAACAATACACAAAGGCCATCGACCAGCTACCCATAGTGATGTGAATCAGGATACAGGCTGCTGGCACCAAAGGAAAAGGACAAGAAAATGAACATTTTTAAAAAGTGCCATATTCAGAATTGTGAAGTAAAATCCAACTTTATCACTAAGTAGTACATGTACAGCTTTTTAAATCCACTGCATCCTGTCTTATGGGCTGTTTAGTGCCATCCCTAGGGGTGACATATGTATTGAAGAGGAAGGTTTGGTTTGCCAGGTCGAATTGGAAGTTTAACTGTAGACACATAAAAAAATGGCAGGCCTGCAATATGTCAAAAAAAGGGTTACTTAATGTGGCACAATCAGTGATGTAGGCTCACTAGTAACATTTAAGTTATAGGCCCTGGGTACATTTAGTAGCACCTTACTAGCGACATACAAGTACATCTGTGCCAATTGGTTACAAGCCAATATTACCATGTTTTAAGGAGACAGCACAAACACTTTAGCACTGTTAGAAGTAGCAAGGTACACAGAGTTATAAAAGCCAACACAATGGTTAGAAAACACAGGAGAGAGAAGGAAAAAAAATTGAGAATGAGCTTGCAGGGGTAAAATCTAACACTGAGCAATGGCCATATAACAAAAAATATAAGTATTTAAGAAGATTACCTTAATTGTTCCATGATTTTAATATATTGCTTTTGATGTACACTCCAATCACCTCCTTGAAATTTGCTGAGTAACTTAATAAAATAAAATAAATGTGGTCTAGTTTATTGAAATGGTGCAGAAAGTAGGCTGCAAATGTGTTCACTAAACAGTTTAATGAAAATATAATTGGGTATGGTTATCATCACAAGTAGTGATGGGTTAGCTTCACGCCCATTTACTCATTATGAGATATGACACAGCCCTTCAGCCATGTGGTAATGCACCAGCAGTGTTGAAAGTTGGAACACTTTTTTTTAGGTCCATGCATTTGTAGGCCACCCTGTCCACATTTTTCCTTTGAATTTTGGGACTTGTATTTCTAATGTTATAATGTGATCAACAGGACTACAACTCCTGGAACATAAACAAAAAACCCAGGCCTGCATGAGTTAATCCCACGTTGAACTGGTAATTTGAGAGCTTTGAGGCACTGTTCCAGCTGTGTTTATGATTCCCATGTTTGTGCTCTTTGTCTGTTAATGTTCATTTGATAATCATTGGGTAATGTGCCTTGTCATTAAAATGATGTGATAAAAGATGGTGAAAGGCACTGGAAGTACCAGAAAAGAAATAAATGAATTCACAGTGACCATAAATTGTATGAAGCATACCGATTTCATGCTGGTTATGCCTAGTCAACTAGGTAGAGCTTGGTTCCAGTGCCACAGTGTGAACAGGACCTAAGTATTGACATACCCGTACCACTTAGGGCGTTACACTAAGTATACAAAACACTGATGGGTGGACTGCTTGAATTAATCTTAGCCACTGGTAATCACTCTGGGTAGAATCTCACTAAGTGGAATTAATACACAAATTATATGGTATGGTGGGTGAAAATCAATGCACTGGAATGTGGTCCTAAGCAATTGCCAGTGGCTGAAATTCATTTCAGCATTCAATCCATCCATCACCGTGTTGTTTTTGCATTTGACACCCTAAGTTTCCTGGGTATGACTAGACATGGGTCGGGTTCACTGTGCCACCAGAGCCAAGCTATACCTGGAAAAAAGCCATACCTAGGGCAAAACCAGTGCTAGGTTGCTTGTGTTCCAGCTCAGGGAGGATCTGACCTGGAAGTTCAGACTGGACTGTTCCCATGAGGAGCAGGGTCAAGATTTTCATATGGCTGCATCCAAACTGAGGTGGCATGGTGGGTGAAACATATGGATTGGGATGTATCCCAAAGGGGTTACTAGTGGTTGAGAGTAAGTCGAGCATCCGCACAATCACCTTGTTGTTCTTGCATTTGACACCCTCAGTGCATCTGTTATGTCCAGGTGTAAGTCTCGGGCTCACTGTGCAACTTAAACCAAGTTATACATGATTGAAGAGCCCTACCTAGGGTGAAACCAGTCATAGGCTGCTTGTATTGCATTCAGGGAGGACCTGGCCTGCCAGTTCGGGTTGGACTGTTCCGATGAGGAGCAGGGTCAAGATTGATTTTTATAAGGTTGGGTCTAAACTGAAGTGGCATGGTGGGTGAAAATTCTTGGACTGGGATGTGGCCCGAGCGTTTGCCAGTGTGTTGAAAAAGGGCCCTTTCTTCAGGGTCACCCCCATACTTTTTGCCTTTCTCCTCCCCTTTTTGCTGAATTAATTTTTGTTGGCTTTAAGACTCTGGGCACTTTACCACTGCTAACCAGTGCAAAAGTGCAAGTGTTCTTTCCCTGAAACATAGTAACATTCGCTTATCCACAATTGGCATATTTTATTTACTTGTAGGTACCTAGTAAAGTACACTATATGTGCCCAGAGCCTGTAAATTAAATACTACTGGTGGGCCTGCAGCACTGATTGTGCCACCAACTACAGTAGCCCTTTAAACATGTCTACCAATTTTTAGTACAGCAACCTGATTCATAAATATATTGTTATTTGGGTATCATATGTCAGTGTATAGTTGGATCTTTCCATTGGATTGTCTTGTGACCACCACAGAAGCAATCCAGTCAGACAACTCTAATATTTCAATTATATCAGACAGAAAGAACTTATCAAGTTCCTTGGTTACGTCATCTCTCAGCATTATTGGTATACACTGTACCTTATGTACCTTTGGTTGAACATTCTCTTTTTAAAAAATTCAGTGTTCAAATCCAATCCCTGCACAGAAGAATTCAGGGAATTATTTTAACACTTGCATCCAAGTGGTTTCTCTTTCATCCACCAACAATACCTATCTAGGACTATTTGAGTACAAAACTATGTTCAAATTGCCGTGATCAAACCATCCCAACACAGAAGGTGCTTTTTTCTCCACACACAACTTCTCAATAGTCTTTCTCTCTTTAAATCTGAAAACTAGTGAGTGGTACCTCATCAACTTTATCTTCAGGGTGATGGTCTGGCTCACTCAACCTCTTTCCAAAATTGTTAATAAGTTTGTCATTCCACACACTTACAATAGTTAAAGTGACCCAGAATCTGTTAACCAATAAATTCTCATTCCACCAATAGACATGTTACAAACAGATTTCTTCTTACGACTTACTTCATCCATCATATTAAGAATTACATGTTTCTTTTCTCGCACTGAACTCCCTCGTCAGTTGCATGCACTTCATCATCAGTTGATTAACCCTTACCACACAGGAACTTTCATCTTCCTACTACACACTTTAGCAAAGTGTCCTGCAATGTCATAAGAACTACAACATTGTTTCATAGCAGAACACAGTTTTGAATTTGCCAGATGGTTCGAACTGTCACAATTATAACACCTAGATGAATTTTTCCTCACTGGCATCACATTATTCGACCCTTCAAACTTCTTGCCCTTCTCACTCCTCACATTGATTTGTCCAACCTTTTCACCATTCATACCCTGTGTACTACCCTCAACCTCCTTTGGGCTTTTACCAGATAATCCTGCTTTCTGCACAATTGCTAAAATACCTTTCAAAATTTCAGGTCCCTTCACCACAATCTCTGCAGAATAGCTGGGTCTTTAGCATGCATTACTGCTTGATCCCTGATTAGCTCTTCCTACAACTACCCAAATCTACAATCAGTAACCAGTTTGGTCAAGGCATTATCAACATTTTCTATTTTTTCTTTCTCATCCTGCTCTCTTTGGAAACACTTATGTTTGGTAATACTGATGCATGTGTAAAGTATGTATCCAACTTTGCAAAGTGGTATTGAACACATTTTCAACTTCTGCTCCACCTTGCTTAGGTACCTGAGTATTGTTTTTAATTCCCTCAGAACCAAACGAATGTAACAAATGTGTTGTTTTCATCCTTGAGAAAACTTGTTTTCTTCATTAAATGTAGCAATGTATGTCAGAATATACTCCTTCCATTCCAGACATGTCTGAGTGAAAATACATGTCTTCGGTGGATTAATATTTAACTATGTTAAAACTCTGTGAAGACATTTTGAGGCAAAGTGGACTAGTGTTCTGATAACCTCCACTGCAATTGAGTATCACCACAGGTGACTCTTCACCACCATCTAGTCACAATTTACGCCTTCCCCCAATGGTTATAATACATTTCCTCACCTTTGAAGATATAAAACAAACACCAGCAATGCAAATCTCTCTAAAACATTGATGCTACATACACACACTGCAGTACACATACTTGTTCCATAATAAACAGTAGAAGCATAAGTGAAAATGAAAACGGATGCCATGTTGGGTCAACTTGAGGTCATGCTATGTTGCTTCCTGACCACACACAGCATGTCACATACATTCAGCTCCAAGCAGGTGCAGCCTCACAGTACTATCATGCAATTCCAAGGTTCCAAGACCCAGAATGGGTTCTGTGCACAAGTCCAATGTGTCAAATGGCTCATGAGACAGAGCGGTTTAATAGCTAAGTGCATACGAGTTGAAAATCGTTGCAAGGGTTGTAGTGACCCTCGTGACTTTTTACTTCATTACTAAACTATGCACAGTGTATCCTTTAAATGGTAGTAGGATTGTGGAGCGATCACTGGTACACTTGGAGCTCATGCAGAATTACCACTCCATAGCATCTGAGGAACGGCCACAATACCCAAAAAACTGCGAGTCGGCTGACAGCTCATCACCTTGGATATGTTGCATATACTACACCAGCCAAGATCCAATTACAAGAGTTATTAGTGAAACAATCACAACATACAGCTTACAAGCGCCAGATTTCTTTGCCTCCCCACAACATTCTAAACCTTCTCCATACTTATCCTCCCAGAATGTTCACCCCATCACATTCCATACTACTTCAACCTGACATCAACACAACACAGTGTTACTGTTGCACTTTTTTGCTTATGCAGGGTCATTCCCAATCTTTTTGCCTCCTGCCTTCTATTTTTTCTGACCTGTTGCAGTTGGCTTTTGAACTCTGAGCACGTTACCACTGCTAAACAGTGCTAAAGTGCATATGCTCTCTGTGTAAATTGTATGTAATTGGTTTATCCATGATTGGCATATTTGATTTACTAGTAAGTCTCTAGTAAAGTGCACTAGAGGTGTCAGGGCCTGTAAATTAAATGCTACTAGTGGGCCTGAAGCACTGATTGTGGCACCCACATAAATAGCCCTGTAAACATGGCTCAGACCTGCCTCTGCAGTGTCTGTGTGTGCAGTTTTAACTGTAAATTCGACTTGGCAAGTGTACCCACTTGCCAGGCCTAAACCTTCCCTTTTCTTACATGTAGGCCCTAGGTAGCCCCAAGGGCAGGGTGCAGTGTATGATTAAGGTAGGACATATGTGTTTTATATGTCCTGACAGTGAAATATTGCTAAATTCATTTTTCACTGTTGCAAGGCTTGTCCCTCTCATAGGTTAACATGGGGGCTACCTTTAAATCTCGTTAAAGTGTAGATTCCCTTTGGGAGTGGATGGACCTGTGGAGTTTGGAGTCTCTGAGCTCACAGTTTAAAAATACATCTTTTATTAAAGTTGATTCTAAGATTGTGTATTTGAAAATGCCACTTTTAGAAAGTGGGCATTTTCTTGCCTATACCATTCTGTGACTCTGCCTGTTTCTGGATTGACTATCTGGGTCAGTTTGACAGTTGGGCTATTTGCTCCTCTCTCTAGACAGTGACACAAAGGGAGGTGGGTTATAGCCTGCATATCCTGATGAATCATCTGTACTAGGAGGGAGGTGAGGACTGGTCACTTACACCTGAAAGGGCTGTGCCTGCCCTCACACAATGCAGTAGGAGGCTGGCCTGGCTTTTAGTGGGTACCTGATGGTACTTACACCTTGTGCCTGGTCCAGTTATCCCTTATTAGTAGATTAGTAGTGGTCTAGCAGCTTAGCCTGATAGAGGTAGCTATAGCAGAGCAGCTTAGGCTGAACTAGGAGACATGCAAAGCTCCTACTATACCACTTATATCATATAGCACCATATCATAAGAAACACAATACTCAGAGTTACTAAAAATAAAGGTACTTTATTTTAGTGACAATATGCCAAAAGTATCTCAGAGGATATACTCCATTAGGAGGTAAGTAAAATGCACAAAATATACACACAAACCAAAATCAGGTAAGTATACAGTTAGAAAAGTAGTTGAAAAACTGTAGAATACAATAGGATGCAATAGGAGACGATTAGCTTAGGGGCAACACAAACCATATACTCCAAAAGTGGAATGCGAACCACAAATGGACTCCAGGCCTAGTGTAGTGTGTAGAGGGTCGCTGGGAGTGTAAGAAAACACTAAGAGTTCCAAGATACCCCACCCCAAGACCCTGAAAAGTAGGAGTAAATTTACCCTACTACCCCAGAGAGAGTAAAGTCAAGATAGGGGATTCTGCAAAGGCAACAACTGACTGCAAAGCACTGAAGATGGATTCCTGGTCCTGAGGACCTGCAAAGAAAGGGGACCAAGTCCAAGAGTCATGCAAGTGTCCAGGGGGTGCAGGAACCCACTAAACTCCGGATGAAGGTGCAAAAGAGCTGCCTCTGGGTGGAAAAAGCAAAAGATTCTGCAACAACAGAAGGTGCCAGGAACTTCTCCTTTGGTCAGAAGATGTCCCACAGTGTGCAGGAGGATGCAGAGTTCTTTCCACGCAGAAAGACTGAAACAAGCCTTGCTAGCTGCAAGAGTCACGGTTGAAGATAATGGGTGCTGCCCCGGCCCAGGAGAGACGAGGAGGTAGCCCCTTGGAGGAGGAGACAAAGGGGGCGCTCAGCAATAGAGAGAGCACACGCAGAAGCAGGCATCACCCGCAGAAGCCCTGTGCTCCAGAGACCACGCTTGTCAAGATGAGAGGGGACCCAGAGGAACGGTGATGCAGATATTTGGTGCCTGCGTTAGCAGGGGGAAGATTCCGTCAACTCACAGGAGATTTCTTCTTGGCTTCCAGTGCAGGGTGAAGGTAGACAGCCCTCAGAGCATGCACCACCAGGAAACAGTTGAGAAAGCCGGCACGGCAGGATTAGGCGCTACAATGTTGCTGGTAGTCTTCTTGCTACTTTGTTGCGGTTTTGCAGGCGTCCTGGAGCAGTCAGCGGTCGATCCTTGGCAGAAGTTGAAGAGAGAGATGCAGAGGAAATCTTGTGAGCTCTTGCATTCGTTATCTGAAGAGAAACCCACAGGAGAGACCCTAAATAGCCCTCAGAGGAGGATTGGCCACCTGCCCAGGTAAGAGCCTATCAGGAGGGGTCTCTGATGTCACCTGCTGACACTGGCCACTCAGAGGTCTCCATTGTGCCCTCACACCTCTGCTTTCAAGATGGCAGAGGTCTGGGACACACTGGAGTACCTCTGGGCACCACCCCTTGGGTCACTCCCCTTTCCTTTGTACAGTTTCGTGCCAGAGCAGGGGCTGGGGGAATCCCTGAACTGGTGTAGACTGGCTTATGCAAGGAAGGCACCATCTGTGCCCTTCAAAGCATTTCCAGAGGCTGGCGGAGACTACTCCTCCACAGCCCTTAACACCTATTTCCAAAGGGAGAGGGTGTAGCACCCTCTCTCAGAGGAAATCCTTTGTTCTGCCTTCCTGGGACTGGGCTGCCCAGACCCCAGGAGGGCAGAAACCTGTCTGAGGGTTGGCAGCAGTGATAGCTGCAGAGAAAACCCCAGAGAGCTAGTTTGGCAGTCCCTGGGGTCCATGCTGGAGCCCCGGGGATGCATGGGATTGGCACCCCAAAACCAGATCTGACATGGGGGGACAATTCCAAGAACTTAGACATGTTACACGGCCATATTCGGAGTTACCATTGTGAAGCTACATATAGGTCTGGGGAAATTGCCCTGAACAATGTGGGGTCACCTTGGCTAGTGCCAGGGTGCCCTCACACTTAGGGCCAGATGTAGCAAACACTTTGCGACTCGCAAACGGCGAGTCGCAAATGCGTGTTTGCTATGTAGAAATTTCCGAGTTGCAAATAGGAAGGGGTGTTCCCTTCCTATTTGCGAGTCGCAGTGGTATGCAATTCCATTTGCGACCGCGTACGCGGTCGCAAATGGAGTCGCAGTTACCATCCACTTGAAGTGGATGGTAACCCACTCGCAAACGGGAAGGGGTCCCCATGGGACCCCTTCCCCTTTGTGACTGGACCCAAAATTATTTTTTCAGAGCAGGCAGTGGTCCAAGGGACCACTACCTGCCCTGAAAAAATCCGAAACAAAAGGTTTAGTTTTTTTTTTCTAAGTGCAGCTCGTTTTCCTTTAAGGAAAACGGGCTACACTTGGGAAAAAAAAAAACTGCTTTATTGAAAAGCAGTCACGGACATGGAGGTCTGCTGTTCCCAGCAGGCCTCCATCCCCGTGAGTGCCCTGAGTCGCTATGGGGTCGCAAATTGCGACCCACCTCATTAATATTAATGAGGTGGGTGTTTGCGACCCCATAGCGACTCGCAGAAGGTGTCTCAGACACCTTTCTGCATAGCAAATTGCGACTTGCAATTTGTGAGTCGCACGGACTCGCAAATTGCAAGTCGCAATTTGCTTCTTTCCTACATCTGGCCCTCAGTAACTTTGCACCTAACCTTCACTAAGTGAGAGTTAGACATATAGGTGACTTATAAGTTACTTAAGTGCAGTGTAAAATGGCTGTGAAATAACATGGACGTTATTTCACTCGGGCTGCAGTGGCAGTCCTGTGTTAGATTTGTTTGAGCTCCCTATGGGTGGCAAAAGAAATGCTGCAGCCCATAGGGATCACCTGGTACCCCAATACCCTGGGTGCCTAGGTACTATATACTAAAGAATTATAAGGGTGTTCCAGTGTGCCAATTAGAATTGGTGAAAAGGGTCACTAGCCTACAGTGACAATTTAAAAAGCAGAGAGAGCATAAAGGCTGAGGTTCTGCTTAGCAGAGCCTCAGTGATACAGGGAACACATATAGGCCACAAACTATGAGCACTGGGGTCCTGGCTAGCAGGATCCCTGTGACACAGGCAAAAACAAACTGACACACAAGTAAAAATGGGGGTAACATGCCAGGCAAGATGGTACTTTCCTACACCTGATGTGTGTCTGGGGCCTGGCCTGGACAAGGCAGGATCTTACAAACAAGAGAGACTTTCCTTTGAAGTAGGCCCACTTCAAGGTCAGAAAGGGGTATAAGAAGAGACCCCAAACCCCCAGAAAATTAGATCACTTTTGGAATCAAGAGGAACCTCTGCCAAGGAGAAGAGCTGAAGAGCTGAGGAAAAGTGCTGTCCTGCCTGTGACTGTGCTGTGTGGAGCTATCCTGCAGTTTGTGCTTCTGCCTGTGAAAGACTGCACTTTGTGGTATATTCCTGCTTGGGAAGAATGTTCAAAGGTCTTGGACTGAGCTTGCCCCATGTTCTGAAGTCTCAGGGCCATCAAAGAATTCCTCCACCAGCACCTGGACTCTCTGCTGAGACTCCTGCTCTGACAAGTGGCGCCCTATCCATGCCCTGGGCCCTTGAAAGGAGAAGCTGGTGAAAATCCCAGAAAACCGACTTCAGATGAATCTGGACCGACGCGCTGCAGAATCTCATGACGCCGCCTGCATGGTGCTCCCTGGAGTGCGATAACCCTCGCATGCCCAACAGTGCTGCAGCCCCGCCAAAGTCTGTGACTCCTTGGAAGTCGCCACACCACGTCATGACCAATGCATATCTACTCCGCCCTGAGTGACAGACTCAACGCTTCACACCGATCCCGCCTCACCTCCACCACTCCGCAGAAAGGACCTGACGCCTCAGCTTCTTCACTCCGCAGCACTGGAACTGATGCCGCCTTGGATCCAGCGACACCCCGATCCCCGACTTCATGCACCGGCTTGTTTTCACACTTTACTGTTCCTGAGGGTCTGCGTGGCTCCGTGCCCGGCGCTGTTCGTTTCGAATTGTTGGGAACAACTCTCTCTGTCACAACGTTGTGTTAACACCTCATCAAAGCATTTTGTGTTTCTAAGCTTATTGTTTTGCTCTTGTTTTGTTTAGCTAAACATTGGCTATTGTTCTAAACCTGTGTTGAGTCATTTTGTGGTGTTTGTACTATATTACAGTGTGTGTTGGTACAAATACTTTACACCTTGTCTCTGAAGTTAAGCCTGCCTGCTCGTGCCAAGCTACCAAGAGGGTGAGCCGGGGTTATATGAGTGTGACTCTCCTTTACCCAGACTGGAGTGAAGGTCCTTGCTTGGACAGGGGGTAGCCTGACTGCCAACCAAAGACCCCATTTCTAACACCACCAAAGACCTGGTTCTCAGTTTGATGGTTGTCCATAACTCAAAAGTATTCAATTTAAAATATGTGATCACATATGTGAATGCTCAGTTACTCAATATCATGGCTTTTTTGCTTCTTGCATAAGCCAAAGTTCATCATACAAGATAAAACACTGGCATGCACATAACAAATGTAATGCAAGTTGACATGGACATTCATGCCATATAAACAATACTAACAGATCTGCCAATAATTTGTGTATGTAATGTCTTTACACACATGTCTGTGTAAGCTGGCACCTTGGAAAAGTTATAGAAGACATACTGTAGTCAGGGTAAAAATGAGTTCAAGACAGACATCCTATATGTGATGGATAACTAATCCAGGTAGATATTTGCATACAATGTGTAAGACAACTAAAACTGAACAATATGAAAATATGTTTTATGGTGTAGTGGTAAAAACTAGATGTGTCATTCAATCAATAAGGGATTTGTAAAGAGCACTACTCACCCATGAGGGTCTCAAGGCGCTGAGGAAGGAAAGGGGGGGAGGAGGTGGGGGTGCAGCTACTGCTAGAACAGTCAGGTCTTGAGAAGTTTCCTGAAGGTAAGGAGGTCTTTGATCTGGCGCAGGTTGGTGGGAAGAGTGTTCCACATTTTGGCGGCGAGGTGCGAGAATGATCTACCGCCAGCTGTAGTTCTCCGGACGCGTGGGACAGTTGCAAGGTCAGCGAAGCGGAGATGCTGGGTCAGGGTGTAGAAGGAGCGTCGTCTTTTGAGGTATTCTCGTCCGGTGTTGTGCAGTGCTTTGTGAGCATGGGTGAGGAGTTTGAAGGTGAGTCTCTTGTTGACTGGGAGCCAGTGCAGGTTTTTCAGGTGGTCTGTGATGTAGCAGTGGCGGGGGATGTCCAGGATGAGGCATGCGGAGGCGTTCTGGATGCGCTGCAGCCTCTTCTGGAGTTTGGCTGTGGTTCCTGCATAGATGGCATTTCCATAGTCCAGCTTGCTGCTTACGAGGGTTTGGTGATTGTTCTTCTGGTTCCGGTGGGGAGCATGCGGATGGTGTTGAAGCAGGAGGAGGAGTTGGCGTTGACTTGTTGGGTCATGGATAGTTGGGAGTCCAAGATGAATCCTCGGTTGCGTGCGTGGTGAGTGGGAGTCGGAGTGGTTCCGAGAGTGGCAGGCCACCAGGAGTTATCTCATAGGAGGGGGTGGAGCCGAAGATGAGGTCTTCCGCCTTTCAGAAAGTTGTAATGATAGTGTGTTCTACTTTGTTGTTTAGACCACTAAATGTTCCAATAGTAATGCTGTGCTCAAATCATTTGAACATATTTTTAGAAACATTTCCTACCCAGCTCCTTAATCATCTTATTGACATTTGCCACTTTTTCTAGGACACTTCAATTGAAATAACGTTGCATTAACACTTCTACAGCTTTAAACAGTTAATATATTGAGTGATCTGCTTCACATTGAGGTAGTATACGTAAATTTGATTTTCCAGCAAAATATAAGAAGCGTATTAAATGGAAACATATAAGTCTGATATTCACAATTAAGTGTGAAGCCTTATTTGCAATTAACACTCCATCTAAAAAATATGTTAAGGTCACACACTTACATTCCTTACTCATACCCACTGGTAATCAGCAGCTGTGAAGCCGCAAGGATTCTCATGGAGCCCTTATCAGAGGTGTTGCTATGATATTTGAATGGTACTGTAAAATTAAAATCAAAATAGTTTCTCATGCAAATTTGAATTGCCGTGAATCAGAGAATGAGAACTAAGAAGATGATCGATTTAGGTGAAAAGCTGGACCAAGATGTTACATCGAAGCAGGATAAACCATTTCAAGAGTTGTAAAATTGATATTTAGACAGATGTGTAAAAGTAAGTTAGAGATGCTTACACATAAACAGCATTTTTTTTCTGAGAGGAACATGTTATATTTGAATCCAATAAATGCTGGCTTTGGCTGAAAATTAATCAAATATCACATTCTATTTGGCTCACTTTAGAATGGTGTGAGTGGTGGAAAATTGCTGTTTATGTTATGTATGCTTTGGTTGCCTCAAGATGAAAATGATGATGATGGTGCAGAGTCTTGAATGCTATTTTGCTGATATTTCATAATTCTTATGGGATCCAATGCCTCACAATTTGGGCTGTTTGCTTTAAAGGTAGAATGTTCTAACGAGCTATTATGGTTTCCTTGCCTTGTCTTCAAATTTGTTTTCAATTAAAATATAATTTCTGCTATTCTTTTTCTAACTATCTTCAAAGGACGTCTACACCTTGACTTAATTCTTAATTTGGAATGTGCGGAGCTACATGGAAGTTTCTCTGGACCTTTTGTTCTGAATGAATAACGGGGTCTTTAGAAAGATGTAATGCTGCATTTTCTTATGAAACAGTCAGCCATGCTTTAAGGTTAGACATGCCCATTGAGGCTGAGTGAACTAACAAGTAAGAGATCAGTCCCTCTTGTTTTGTATTTCTTCTCAGTGCTTTTTCATTAAGGGTCTGTCTTTAAAATATAACTTTATTGACGAGATGTTAAAAGCAGATGACCTTATTGACTTAGATATGTCTTCACACAGCACAGTCACAGACAGGACAACCATTGTTAAATAGGTTAACTATCCAAAAAAAGAACGATAGGAAGAAAGTTAGCAAAGTTCAGGGTCAATAAAGAGAAGAGAGAAACTATTGAGGTTAGAGAAGCAAGAACACTAGATGAGAGTTTTAGGTATTTTGTTAAAGCTTGCTATGCCTGTGGCAAAAAAGTATAATAACCACTTGTCTCTTAATATTCACAATGGCAGTAACATGAACTCCAGTAATAAACAAATAGGTTTTGACTATTTTTGAAGAAATCAAAGGCCTTAGAGGAAGTATATAAGGTATGTTTTGGGCAGAACAATGAACACTGCCTGTGTGAATTAAAAACAACTATTCATGTCTATACTTGATAATTTTGTCAACTCAATCAAGGTCTTTTTCTGATATAACATTGAACTCTTAACACATTGATCATTATAATTCCGGTGCTTTATTGGTTGACAGCATGACCTCTTAAAAGTCACTGCATATCTTTTATATTGACCTACCAGACTATTCTCTGAAAATAAATATTCTCTTTTTCATGCATGCAGAAGCGAAAGAAATTTGCTTTGACAAATCCATTGGTTGTGTCTTTATACTAAAATGTGCGAACCTGATGACTTGTAGTGGGTTGTCATGCTGCATAAGAGGGAGCCCCATGCAGCAGGTTGAGGGTCACTCCGACCAGCAAACTTAACAGGAATATGCTATAGACATAAAAGTGTTGAGAATGCCAAGATGTAACACACAAGTACAGCAATTAAAATGTTGCTGAGAGGTGTAGGTTCGTTTATTAAGCAGTGGCTTCCACGGTGCAAACTCTAAAAGAAATACCAAGGTGATACATGAATGGAAATCCGTAGCAACCCTGTTCCTCTTTGGGACAAGCCATCCCTAAGTGCAGGTGATGGCCTAGCACCATTAACATCAAGCTGGAAGGAGGGAGCAGATGATAAGTAGCCTGGCTAGAGTATGGAGCCCACCACTCTCAATATGCACCTTGGTTGGTGTGGTGGAGAAAGGTTTTATGTTCCCATGCCCTGGGCAGTTTACATTTTGGATGTATGACTGCAGCCAGTGAATGGAACATGGTCCCATGTATGTTCAAAACATGCTACAGCAGCAGAACAATATAAACCCGCTTTGTTATATGTCATCATGGCTGCCAGCCCATTCAGATGAATGTGTGATGCTATTTAATGCTTTAACTATTTCCATTCCACTGGAGATGTCAAGGTGCTTTAAGGAGACTTGTGAGCGGCTAAGGAAAGCCACTCATAGCTTACATCCGGAAGGCTAGAGCACAGCAAAAGGGCAGCAATGGTGAACTAATTCTCATATATGCCTCCCTGCTTGTTTGAAGAATTTTGTACACTTGATATTACACATTTCGATACAAAAGTTTGGGTTCTACATGAGAGGGAATCCTGATTGCAGGGCTAGGAAACAAATGCCTTAGTGGTTTCTGCATTAGAAAAGACGCCTACTCATTAAAGTAAGAGATGATGGGTTCCTTACAATTGTAGGGATAGCACCCTTGCGTCAGAGTATACCTTAAAACATATACAGATTCGTAATGTATATGACTCTGCTAAATTAATATGACAATAAGGTGTGCCCACGTTCAAGCAGCAGATAAAGTCCTGTCAGGCAAATGATTCATTCATCGAGACCGTGATTTCCAAACCAGACAAAGGCTAAAGTATTGTCTTGTAGAATGTTGATGCATTGATTTATTCTGTCACCAAGACATACTTGATTGCATACTCATGATAAATGTTTCACTTTATCTTTCTACGATTATCAACTACAATTTTGTACAAAGATGCACTTCGTTTTACAATACATTATGGGCTAATAAGGCAATTTCCTGACCATGAACTGTAGTCTCTTACTAGTGTCAGATCTGTTGGAGTCTTCAAGTTTTCTTTTGAAGTTATTTATTTTCCATATTTAGAACAGGTTATCCAGCATGCATTATTAAAAATAAGGCCTATATCACAGATGTTCCCTATCAGTGAAAATCGGTAAAGGCAGCTCCTATGGAGTTAATGTGTGGGGCTGGGATAATGAATGCACCTCTGAAGTGAGTATGATAGATTAGACCATGTGAAGAAACTTTCAGCTCAGCAGTGGCCATGATACTTCATTAACACCTCCAAGCAGAATCTACTCTCCTAAATGCTTTTTATACCTAAAGTAACTGCAGGTGGCATTAATTCTTCAAACAGATCCTTAACTTCTGATTTCTAGCCAGTGCTGCAACGTTTTCTCTGAACTAAAATCAAATCGTATGCTTTTGACTCGTGTTCATTAATAATGGCACATATCCTGACATAATCGTCATTTTGGTCTAGTACATACCATTTTTTTTTCTTTTTATAACAATATGAAATAGTTTTAGCATTCCCATTTTATTTATCTGCAAACCTGAGTTCTGAAATTTCTCCTTGAATTATTTCAACCTATTGTGAAATATGTCAAAAGCCAAACAAACTTGTGAGAGTTCTTCATAAATGTTTTCTTTATTCCTATCGGAAAAAAACAAGCACTCCAAATAGATCATAGTAACGCATTCAGTCAATCACTGAGTAAAATAAATGTATCGTCCAATATGATGAGATCCACACCCGTTATTATTAAAGAGTTTTTGAAGGCAGAAACATATGAAAATCTAACCTACGTTTAAACTATATAAGTTTAAGGAATACTGAAAAATTCAGCAAGTGACTGTTACTATTCCTGTTTTTTTAAAATAAATGTACACACATCTAGACCGTTTGAACTGTTTATTTCCCGTTGGAGTCCAAATACTTCCGTGATAATCCAATGGACTCCTGTGGCATGTGTAAGAAGTGTGGCAGTTTTTTTAAGTGGTATAACGTATTAAACAGGGCCAGATTTAGGATCTCATTACAAGTGCCCACATAATCCTTGTTATTTCTTGCCTCTGAATTACAATTACTAGGTGTGCCCGTAATTCTGGAGGCCGGGAAGTAACATGAATTCTGAGTTTTTAGATATGCTGAAATCAGACTTAATGCAACTAGAGACTTTGAATGCTTGAAGCAGGTGCTATATTTTGGTGAAACACCATGAAGATGTAGTGTTGCTGCAAAACGTATGCTTACAACGGGGCCAGTAACTCTTGCTACGGGACCATTTTGATTTAGTGGGACACCCATAATCTGGCCCTTAAAGCAGTGAGCGTTCAGATTAGCTCAACATGATTTGCCCAGCCACAATCTGTGTACATAGAGCTATTTTCAGTAGTTGCTATTTCACAATGGGGATTTGCACATTAAGGAGATACGGAGCTGGTCATATTGCATAAGAGGAAAGGAGAGCATATATGTTTGGCCGTGTAGGTGTGGGTGGGTGTCTGTGCGTCTGAGTTTGTGTTTATGCCTCAATCCACTAATAAATATTCAGGATCACGTTCTGCCATTTCCAGCGTAATGTAAGGATTTTCCGACCCCTAAGCAAGGAATAGATCAACTGGTTTTGTATGATTCAGTTTCTGAAAGGTTAACGTAGTTTCTATTTTGTAATAGTGTGCTAGATTCAATTAGCACATAATGGGTAACAAAATTCACAATTATTATGAACCGGGTGGCCCAAAATATGTCTTGCCTTGGGTCCCAAAATCCTCTTCTAGCCTGTCCTCCACAACCCTGCAAGAATAGATGAACATTTCCTGCAGCCTGCAAAAATGAAGATCTAGTGGACCAATCTGAAAGGGCCCATCTTTTGAATTTCAGGGAATTTGACACAAATTCACTTCTGCTAATTAGAAAAGACTAACAATAAAAAAGACGTGGAGCTCTCCTCCTACTGTTCTTTAACATTGCATCATACTCCTGCATGTAGTTCTGTTTCACTTATGGCAACTATGACATGGTAGAAATGAAAACAGACATATCATTTTCCCATTGGCCTCATGTTTCTCTGTGAATCAGGGGCAGAGTGCCTTTGTGGCTGTTTTCCCCTTCGTTCTTGTCCCTTTATACAAACACTGGCTAGTTTAGTCCACTTTGGTATGCCACTTAAGATGTGTATCACTAGTACTTTTCCAGATGCATTGTTGGTGTCAGGTTTGTCCTCATAAAATGTAAGCATATGCTATTGTAATTGAAAAGTTTTGAGATTTTACTAGTTGATTAGTTAAATAAATACCCCACAAGAAATGTTCACAAGTGCTCTTGTCATACATTCTCAACTTAGAACCATCTTGTTGGAAAATGGGATATTTGTGAGGGCAGGTAAGTACCTACACTTAGCAATAGGCCATGAACCTCCACTTAGGTCCAGTTAGGTCTCAATTAATTAAACCTAGCTCAACTCTTGGTAGCTTGGCAACAAGCGACAAGGCTTAACTTACGAGACAAAGCGTAAAGCATTCAAATATCACAAAAACAGTAATTAAATAAAAAACAGGAAACAGTTTAAAAATGCAAAACCAATTTATAACAATAGGAAATGTTTTTAGCTTTAAAATGACACCAAAACAAATAAAATCAGATAAAGGGAGCCGGAGATATGAATTTTGAAAGAATTCATGTTTTTTTAGTGCTTAGAAATGAATAGCGACAATCTGGTCATCTGGTTGCACCACGATGGGGCCCTGCTCGGCTGCAGCTTGCGGGAAGCCTCAGTCAAAAGTTTACCTTAGGGCTTAGTCATTTTTCTGGAGATTTTCTTCAGCGGGACCAAGTTGCCAGTCTACTCCGACCCTGGAACTCTTCCTTGGATACCTGTCAGGGGAGCCCTCGGTGGAAATTTTTGCCTTCGGACTCAGACAATTTTTTAAGATGAAAATCCCTTGACAGGGGCAAACCTAAATCTTGATCCGACGTCCTTGGAGCCCTCTTCGGAAACAGTGCCTGGGAGGTCCCAGTCACCTTTTTACACTTTTTCTGAGATTTTCTTTACTGGGACGCACCTGCAAGTCAGGCCAGATAATGGTTGAGGCAAGCCGGCTAGAGTTGCTGTGGCGGGTCGGTCCCTTTATGGAGCTTTTCTATTTAAAAAGTTCTCCAAACTTCTCTAAACTTCTGGATTTTCTCCAAGGTGTTCTTGTAAGGTTCTTTTGAGGTCCACAGCTCACCCCAAGGTTCCAGAATGTCTGAGATGCTCCTTGAGGATGAGGACTACAACTCTCAGAATGCACCTGGTTCAAACTCCAAATTGGCCACTGGACAGTGGTCAGCCGGTCAGTTTCTTCAGGAGTTGGTGCAGGGAACTCTTGTTAGCAATTTTTCACCTGTAGCAAATAGGGAGTCCCTCCTTGAACCCGTTGAAACCAGGCAAAGTTCTTCTTGTGGTGAAGCCATAGTGTGCAGCTGGTGCAGTTCCCCAGAGTGTAGTGCCCAGGTGCAGCCCAGGGGTCCAGCAGGGCAGTCCTTCTTCTCCTGTAGTTCTTCTTTGTAGGAATCTGAGGTGTGGGTGCAGGTCTGCCAGTTTTATCCTTGTTACTGGGTGAAACACAGGGGGGCCTTGTTCTCTAATCAGGTGCAGGGTCCTTCCCCCTGTGATGACCACTTCCTGGGAAGTGTGGCAAAAATCAATCCCAGGGAGCAACATTCCTCAAAAATCCATCATGGCTGAAAATTATTTTTGGAGGTTACATCTGGCTGAGCCCACCTACTGGTGTCGCTAAAAATCCTAAACACGCCGCTCTCCTGCCCTCTCCAAAGCAAATCAAGGGGGCATCTAATTTTCTGCGTTTGTAGGATGTGAGGAAGGTGCTGGGTTGCCCCAAATGCCTTTCCCTGCCTTTGAAGACCAGTTTGGCATTCCTCCCCTCTTCCTGCTTCCCCACTTGTTGCTGAGGAAAGATCTCCTCCCCCAGGCACATCTCTTTGTGTTGAGCTCAGGCCACTTCACACCTCATCAAGGCAGCCAGGCCAGGCTGCCAGAGGCTGGCCAATCAGAGCAAAGCAGCAAACCACTACAGGGCTGAAGTTGACAACTTTTTAGGTAAAGTTTAAAACTCTTTACCTGAACAAGTTATATTAAATCCAACAATTGTAAGTTGTGGGAATTATTATAACAATTCATTTGATACCAAACTTGAGGTAACTGTCACATAAGGGGACTTTATAACTAGGACACTGTTAGAAATGGGGTCTTTGGTTGGAAGTCAGGTTACCCTCTGCCCAAGCAAGGACCTTCCCTCTAGTCAAGGTAGAAGAGAATCACCCTCAGCAAGCCCCCGCTCACCCCCTTGGTAGCTTGGCATGAGCAGGCAGGCTTAACTTCAGAGTGGTAGGTGTAAAGTATTTGTACCAACACACACAGTAACTTAATGAAAACACTACAAAATGATGCAACACAGGTTTAGAAAAATAGAAAATATTTATCTAAACAAAACAAGAACAAAACGACAACAATCCACCATACACATGTCAAGTTACTAATTTTGAAAGCAAAAGAGTCTTAAATCCTTTTGTAAACAGATAAAACACTGTTAGCGTTGAAAAGTACCTGGGTCGTGTTAAAATAACATGCACGGGCGAGTGTGCATCGAAAAAGGTAAGCTGTGTGTCGATTTCTCACCCGCAAGCGAGCTCGTGCGTCATTTCTCCTTCTCTGGTCGGACCAGCGTGTGTCGTTTTTCCTCCCGCAGGGGAGCGATGAGTAAATCTGGGCAGCACTCAGTTCTGGGCAGTCGTTGCGTCATTTTTCCACAGCCAGCAAGGTTTGTGTTGAAAATCCTGCCACATGGTGATAGTAAAACTGCACTGTGTGGGTTTCGACGTTTCCAGCCTCCGTCAGTGATGCGGTGCATCAGTTCTCCAGCTGTGTGCGTGTATCTCCCAGCCCCGCTGCAAGCGCTGTGTCGATTTCAATTTCACCCACGGAGCCGGAGGTGCGTTATTTCTTCAGCCACTCTTGGAGGTTGAGTCGGAAATTTCCCTGCACGGCGGTCTGTGCGTGGATTTTCAGGCTTGGTCTGCCAGCTTCACCTGTCAAGGCCCCAGGGACTGGATAGGGCACCACATGGCATGGCAGGAGTGTCAGCAGAGAGTCCAGGTGCTGGCAGGGGAAGTTTTTGATGGTCCTGAGACTTGAACAACAGGAAGCAAGCTCAGGACAAGCCCTTGGAGATTTCTTCACAAGCAGGAATGCACAACAAAGTCCAGTCTTTGTCCCCTTTTACCAGGCAGAAGCAGCAACTGCAGGATAGCTCCACAAAGCAGAGTCACAGGCAGGGGAGCTCTTCAGCTCTTCTCCAGGCAGAGATTCCTCTTGGTTTCCAGGCTGATCTAAAGTCTGGGGTTTTAGGTGCCCTTCATATACCCATTTTGCCCTTTGAAGTAGGCTTACTTCAAAGAAAGGTCTCTCTTGTTTGTGAAATCCTGCCTTGCCCAGGCCAGGCCACAGACACACACCAGGGGGTTGGAGACTGCATTTTGTGAGGACAGGCACAGCACTTTCAGGTGTGAGTGACCACGCCTCCCCTTCCTCCTAGCACAGATGGCTCATCAGGATATGCAGGCTACACCCCAGCTCCCTTTGTGTCTCTGTCTAGAGAGAGGTGCGAACAGCCCAACTGTCAAACTGACCTAGACAGGGAATCCACAAACAGGCAGAGTCACAGAATGGTTTAAGCAAGAAAATGCTTGCCTTCTAAAAGTGGCATTTTCAAACACACAATCTCAAAATCAACTTTACTAAAAGATGTATTTTTAACCTTAGGAGTGACTTATATGTAAAAGTAAGGTAGTTTAAGACTTTGGAAGTACTTTTAATTCCAACATTGAATGTGCATGTAACTTTATTTTAAAGCAGCCAGCAAGGCAGGCCTGCCTTCAAAATGACACTGGGCACCTTAGCAGTGAGCCTATGAGTGCACTACCTATGCTGGGGTCCCTAAACCTACATGCCCTACCATATGCTAGGAACTTATAGTTAGGTTAATATTGCCAATTATAATTAGCCTAATTTGCATATCCACTTTACACAGAGCTCTGGCCCTGGGACTGGTAAGCAGTACCCAGGGCACAGACAAGAGTCAGTAACCACCAGTATCTTGTCCAAAAAGTGTGGGGGTGACCAGGGGAAAAAGGAGGACTTCCCTACATCTCTTTTCATAATACAATGATAAAAGGTGTTTGCCACAAGCACTGCCTTAACCTACTACACAGGACATGAAATATCACTGGTCAAAACTATTTTGTGATCCAGGCCATATATCTTATCACATCATATAATGTTTATCCTGATTAATGCCAAGATTACAAGTGGTCCACGTTTGTTCCTTCATTCAAAAGCATTTTCACGTATGCATCTTGTGCCAATGTTCTTCAAATGTGAGGTACGAAACATCACTTAAGAAGAATGCACTTAAACTAAATATCACGTGAAAATCCTTGTAGTTGTTCGAGTCTTTAAACGCTATTTTGATGATGTGCTGTACCTGTCTCCTCTAGTCATTGAAGTGTTCTATGTGTTGCCACGACAGCATCCGTAATCAGTGCATTGGGACCAACAAGCAGAAAATATCAATGGAAGCAGTGAATCATATTCACAGCGATCTATACAGCAAAAGCAGTCAGTCGATTTGAACATTGCCACATAACAGCACTCTACGTGGGTCAAATGGCAGATTCACACCCAGCAATGGGTGGCAGTGTTTGTTTGGAGAGACTGATGTATTTTTTGCTTACTAAGTTGTTATGTAAACCAGAAAACGTAGCACTAGATTTCCCTATGAAAAAGTGGTATGGTATTGAAAAGTATTCATGCACCATTAAATCACAAGCATCTAATGTGCATATAATGAGACTGTGCTAATTGCAAACATTTAATTTCAGGTTCATAATCCCACCCGATCGTTTTCCTGCTCTTATAAAGTAATATAAATGTACACAATTATCCAAAGTGTAATAGTGAGGAATGGGTTAGGTCCTGGTGACTCAATGCCTGATGCCATAGCCACCGGATCTTTTTAAGTGCATAGACTGTAACCAGGGTACTTACTTAAGTTGAAGGCTCTTTAAAGAATCTTTTTTGCTAAAGTATTTTTTCTAACAGGTCCTAATGTACAGATGAAGTCAACTGCATTTCAAAACAGGAGGTTCGCAAATACATTATCAAAAAAAAATCTGGACCATCATGGGCCAAATAATTCGGGTGAAAAGTCCCCCGCCCCCTCTACCAGATATGAAGGGCTCTCAGGTTCACAAGATCCATGTGTGAGTGGGTGAAGTAGTCCAAGGTTTTTCTTGGGATTTCTAAGATATGCAGTAAAAAAGATGCATACTTACATAATAAGTGGTTAATTGGAAAACATTTACAAATTTTATGAAAGCTGACATCATCCCTGGTACTGAACTGTAATCTTTTCTAGGCGAATGTACACAATACACCATCTTGTCACTCACTGTGATGGGAGCCAGTATCTGACCTGTTCATACCAATTGTCCTATGCTGCATGCTGCGAGTGGCACGATCAAAATGTAAATTTCACTTGAACTGACCAATGGATAACAAGGGCTATCTGAAAGCTCCTGAATTATATATATATATATATATGTACATTTATAATGATGTTTTTGGGAAACATGACGCTGCATGGAACTAAAGCTGCCTCTAGGAATGACCTAAAAAGGATATTGCAAGTCAGTCAAGAGCTTTGTGACCTTATAAAAGAACTTACGCTGTAGTCTTGGTGGTCTCCCTGCTCCGGGAACTCGTCTGTGACATCCACTGTTCTAAGTACGAATAGGAATGGGTGGTTCACTTCAACAAGCAGGGTATTTTATTAGTGTAACAGCAAAAGGTTATTACACTTTGAAGAAAAAAGCAGACTTTTTGTAGACTAGTTCTTCGTCACAGAGTGACATGGATCTGCACTGATCAGTTGTAGATTTAGCAACAACGTAAGTACCAGTGGGTCCCGTTATCACCAAGCTGAGGCAAGGTGTAGTATCACATTCATGTTTGAGCATCTTTGATATAAGCGCGCAGCACCAATACAAGAGAAGCAAAAGACAGTATTGTCGTAGGTTTAGGGATGGAATGAAAAGACGATTGATGGCTGCCAGGGGGTAAGCAGCTCTCGACAATTATAGTTATCAATATTATTGATATTTGCCTGGTGGACCAACGAGTGCGCTCAGTGGTCAGTTAATGGACTATCAGTTCAAACCCTAGTTTGTTAGTGCAGAGACAAAGCAATCAATATTTGTATTACAGACGTGTTTCTCCCTAACCCAAACAAAGTGCCTACAACATTTCGTCAATAGGACAATGGGTAAGGTCATGTTCAGAAAAAAAAAAACACTATTCAACTTTTGCGATGGACACTGAGTCAAACCAGTGAAGCAAAAACGTGGAATAAACTTCATAGGCCTATGGAAACCTTTAGCAAAGTTTCAATATCTGACCTTTGAAAATTATTTATAAATTGTTCATTTTAATTTCCTTGACTGGTAAGGTAGGCTGTCGGAGTTGAGCCAACATTACTTGTCTCAACCCATCTATAAAGGAATTGTAAAGGCACATAGACAACGAGCCCACACAAACGTATACATCCGTTTATTCATATTCTCAATTGCTGTACCTGGGACCTCACCTGGGACACACCCAAATTCAGGTGGGCACTGCACATATTACTGCAGACAGATATGCAGAATCAGGCATAAATACTCATTGTGCAAATGAAAACATAAATGTGGTATTACCATGCCTACCAACTTTAGTAACATAATCGCAAAAAAAAACTTGAGAGAAAAGCCATTGATACGCTGCTAAGTGATTTGTGCAGATTGGCGAGTCATGACTCGTTAGTTTCAGTAATTTAACTTGTATTGAAATGCATTTTTTATTGCTGGCAGCCAATAAGAGCGAATGTGGTTAGCCGAAGTATTACCAGCTTGAAAATAGACGATTTGTTTGTGATGGGAAACAAAATCATCACTTTCCTTGCAATTTCAGTACTCATGATGTGGCACCTACTAACATGAACCTGGACATTTTATTAAATCTAATGAAGACGTTTCTCCACAAATTATATTAAAAACCGCTATAATAACATACTTTAAGTATTAGCATTCAAGACTGCATAATCGTTTTGGTACATTTCATACTTAAGGTCGCTTGCAATAGTATGGATAGACAATGTGATCTAGAAATGGTTCAGGGGTTGAGTCCCTTATAATTCAATGATAACATATATTGAGCAATTTCATGTAATAGTTTGTATAATATTCTGTCGTCAAAGAAAAATACCAGTTTTCGTTCTCTTGTGAAAGTGAAAAATTGATTCACAAATGAACAAGATATTTCTAAACATGAAATACTCTATGTTATGACCAAAGACTACACACAGGGTAAAACCATCAATGCCTGAGTCACTTGCCTCAGTTTCATGGGTGAAATAGCAAGATCTTAACATCCGGGACTTGAGTTTCTACTGCACTGCAAAATAGATTGACCAGTTACAAGATACCCATAGAAAGGTAGCTTGGTAACCAGAGAGTTGCTTTAGCAGGTCAGTTAATGCAGGGGAGCCTTACAAACTAGAAGCAGAGAGATTGAGATTTGCCACTCGGAAATATTCAGATTCAACCATTTTCAAAGGAAAGAATCTTCTCAAATTGGGAACTAAAAGTATCTCCTAAGTGTGCATATTCTTTGGATCAGCTTATTGAGTGCTTCTGGTCACACTACTGGAAAGCATAGAAATTCACCTGACTATTGTGCGAAGCATCTTGTGGGTGGTGCTGCATCATCGGATCAGCTTGGATATTTCTTCGAGCTTCGTTGTTTGAGGCACTAGTAATTATAGGCAGTGTGAGCCAGATCAGGAAGTGTCCAATGACAATCTAACATCCATGACTTTGATTTCGAATGCTTGTGGATGAACTTCAACACTGTTTTATTTGTTCAAACAACTATGCCCTCACTTCGCATTGGTAGCATTTCACAATCGAAATAAGAAAATAAGTTAATGTTAGATTTGCTTGTAAGAATTGAAATGCTGCATGGACCCGGCCACACTTGATGCTTTTTCTTTATGGCTCAAGGTTTATCAGATAAGATCACTGGCCGTACACTCCATAGGGCACTCAGTAACACCTATTGGATAGAAACTCACCCAGTTACCAGTATTTAGATTCTGCAGCTAAGATATCAAAGTTTGTCAACAGTTGTTCTTAAGCAAATTTGGTCTGCGCAAGGATCACCGGTCTTCACTTCCTGTTGCGTTTTAAAGCTTCTGCATAAAAAGATGGCCGAAATTGCATCTAAGAAAGGCAACATCAGATCTAGTCTGTATTCAGGACTAAAACGGAGATGCTTTGAGATTTGTACTTATTTAGCTAATGTATGAATTTGTCCTGTGTAATTCTGGCCTATCTCTTTCTAGACGATTAGCAGCACTGGATAATAAGTATTTGTCATATAAACATTTTTGGGTACCTGCTATGACTGCATTTGTAAAATCGGCAAGCTAGTTTATTTCATGTGTTTAACTGTGTCTTCCAGAAAGATCTGCCTAAAGTCAGAACAGAGGACATGATGCTTCAGAAGGGCGTTTTAAACAAGACGATTGCACACGATCAAAATCTGATTTGGAAATTAAGGGTCACCACAGTGGTACTAGTTCACACTTGAATCATCAGGTACCTGACTATTCTAGTTTTAGAGAGCAATTATGTAACTAGTAATTAACACATATCTATGTTTTGATCGTGTTTAGTGCTGGGTTGCTTTGTCTTTCCCATTTTTCTATACTTTATGTGACATTGAGCATATATATATCTATATATCTATATATCTATATATAGATATATAGATATATAGATATCTCTCTCTCTCTCTCTATATATATATATAGAGAGAGAGAGAGAGAGAGAGAGAAAGAGAGAGAGAGAGAGAGGGAGAGGGAGAGAGATAGAGATATATATCTATATATCTATATATATATGGATACTGTTCGGTACTGGATTGTCTTTTTTCTTCCCTTTTGACTTCCTCCGACTAATCAACACACTCACAGTTCTGGTGGGTCCATGACTATGGTGCTTCTGCCTTTCTCATTTAGTTTGATTGGCCACTATGTCCCACTCCACAGGGACTGTTCCTTGACCGTCTGTACAACTTATTGGTCACACTTGTGATGTGTTGCTCACAATGATACTATGACACCTTTCACCAACTGTCATGCAATTCAATTTTTGTTATGATGAACACATTTTTACCACATAGCGTGTCCCCCTTCATCCTCGTTTTGATGTTTTAATGCCACATGTGCTTTATTCTGGACTTTACAGTTCTTGTTGCCCTTCCGGTTTCTTGAGCATTCTGCATTTAATTTGACAGTTCAGATAAGCTTTCACACTTTACTGAATTTTAAGTACACGTAGCATTTCCAACTAGTGACGCTTTCTTTGTTTTAGTAACATTTTATGCATTTATTTTGTGGAAATGTGACCTGTGTGGTTTTATATGTTATCCTTCCCTTGGATTATTTGACCGTTTTTCTTTTTTGACTCTTTTTTTTAAGCTCCCAATGTAAGATGGCCGTTTCTTTCAATTTTGGTGTTCTTCGAGATACGCTGCACACATTTTGCGATTCTCACATTTACTTTACCTTAAGTCACAACAATTACTGCCTATTGAGCGACAAACCCAAGCGCCGGCTAGCGCCATTCCTTAAATATGCCCCCGGCCGGCATCTAGGAATGGTGCTAGCCGGCGCTATCCAGTTTGCTGCAAACCTGCGCTAATGCAGTTTTGCGGCAAAAAGTATAAATCTGACCTTGGTGTCAAATTATCCTTTCCTGATTTCTGTAACATAGATGTTTAAGCCAGGGGTGGCAGTGTCTTACATGGGGACCGCTTTGATTTCACACTTCCTTGTGTACTTCGGCAGCAGGAAAGGAGGTGAATTAGTTTTGCATTGCCGTTCACCATCAATGCTTTAACGCAGCACATACTGTTGCAAAGGCTTTTTGGAACCTTGTAGACTTAAATCATTTTGGCTTTTCTCTATTCCCCATACAGTACTATAGGAGGACTTATCATGGCCTCTAAGGATTATGTTTGTCTCTAACTTCGGCTTGACACACGTGAACTTCCTTGCCAGGTATGTAATGTGACACCTTTTCTCGAGGAATGATCTGGTTGCCAGAGTGTTCTCTGATCGGCTCACTTGGCCCCCTGCTTCTCTCTTGTTTTTAACCAATCCTTGATAGATTTGAAGCACGAATAGTAGCTTGTACCTTGAGCTGATTACTTGTGTTGGACTTTTTGTTACTACTACGCCAACTTGGACAGTCCGTACAGCTATTATGCCATGTGCTTTTCACACAAAATACTTTAGGTGTTTCAGTTGTAACACGTTTTGGCTCTTTTTTCACCCCCTGTTTGCACTGTTGGTGTCGGTTCACCTTTTGTACATGGTGTTTATATATCTTATACATGGCTATATTCACTGATTCTTTTTGGGTCACTTTGTCAACGGAACATCCACTACCATGGAAATATTAATGGTGGTCTAAATCTTTCCAAAAAATGACACAGTTTTGGGTCTTTTTGATATCTTACGTATGGAATATTAAGTGTTTATACTTGCTATACAAAAATGTATCTTTGCAGCATTAAAAAAGTTATCAGAGACAAAACGCGTGTCGGCTGCTTGCCCACTAGGCTATAAACATCACGTTTTTCTACTGATTTTCCACTTGGACTGGATTTAATGGATACTTCTTAGTGACTTTTGATTAATACTGCTCTGCTCTGGGTGTTGCTTTTATTATGTTTCTGTGGGAGTTTCTCTCACTGTCTGTGGCACTAAGTGGGTAGCATAGTGCTATCACCTGTTGAAAAAATTACTCTAATTTGTCACAAATAACTTTACCGACTTGATGGGCGGTGCGGCAGTTGTTGCACCACTTGCTACCACGTCATTATTGAAAAAAATGCAATTGGAAGAAGTGACTGGAGGTGAAGAGTCATGTTCCTCAATATTGCTGCACTCTGAGGTAAACTAGGCTAAACTGTACTCCTGATAGCAGTTATGCGCATGCAGCTTAAAAAAATATCAGCAAGGAAATACAATTAACTGTTTAGCGATATCAGTGTGTGAAGACTATATTACACTGATCTCGATGGACAGGATAGAAAAGCACTCTCTCTCTAGTACTGAGAAAGTGGCAACTTGTACATGATGGGTTTCTCCTCAAAGCATATGCCATTCATCTTTGCCTCACAAGGACATGCCCGATCACGCTGTACATTTATGGTTCGTGACAGCTAGTGTTATAATGCAAGCCTTGAAAGTGGAAGCATGCACTGGTTTGTCCTTGACCCCGACTCACTGTGAACTTTCATGCCTGAAAGAGCTGTTTCACTTCAGCTTCCAGTCCTGCTCCTCAAGGACTAACCGGGTAATGGGACCTGACAGTTCTGTGGTTGTGATGCCACAAGCTACCCCCCAGGACCTTGCATAAACGAACTAAAACCTGATTTGCAATCACCATTCCTCTTGACTGAATTAGTTGGAACTTCTACCAGTTAACAGGATTTTATTTACTTTGAGAGGCAATCTCCTGGCACTGAGGGTGCAACACGTTATATGCGTTTTCCCCTCAAGAAAGCCTGCTAACTATTTTGTACTGCAGCTATTTAGCTGGTCCCCCAGGAAAAGCCACCATCTGTCAAAATCGTATCTGCAAGACTGTTAGCAGAGATTTCTTCTGTCCCATTGAAATGCTCGTTTACATCACGCACCGCTTTGAGTGGGATGATAAACATATCATCAAGGAATACATAGACTCGCAGCGATTAATGATATGTTGAATTCGTCCACCCAAGCAGATGGTAAAGTGCTGGCGAAATAAAAGACGCTCTGTAAAGTACATTAACGGCATATAAAGCAAGGTTTCTAATTTATAACGAGGACTAAATCAATAGTCCTGAATATGTAATTTGCAATCTACACCTTCTTAATCATATGCTTTCTTCCAGGCCTAGAATTATAAAAAAAAAAAAAAGTGTCTGAAATCTTCAGATAGTATTGCATAAAGTTCCTTCCAATTTATGCATTTCTTCTAAAAAACAGAACACTGAAATAATGTGGAAAATGAGCAAGAAAACATTCCTTAAATATTTTCTTAGATTTAGACATTCGTTTCTCTGGATTTACACATCTTGAGTAATTTCAGCATGGGAAGGATCTAAAAATCCTGTGAGGTCTAAAGAATCCATTAGAAAAAGTACAGCAATGAGCACAGCACGTAAGGGAATATTCCCTGAATTTTCCATCAGATGTCCACACATCTTTCTGAAAGGGATAATTCAAAAGCAACATACAAGTGCGGGTTTCCCACAAACAGGCATATAATTTCAACATGGAAAGGAGCATTAAGTATTTTGTCTTAAGTCGTCCAGAGTGCATAAGAAAGTGTGCGTCAAGGAGGACATGTATATTTCTATAAACAGAAAGCTGAAATGAGATATATATCTGCATGTGGACATTGTAGCACTTCGGTCTTCAAAGCGATAGGCAACCCTAGTGACAAGCCAATTGAAAAAAACTGAACTAAGAAAAGATTCTAATGAATTTAAGGGTATGGAGTCCATTGGAAGAGATCAAGACGAATCAAACGCTTCAAATATATAGTACAAAAGACAAACCAACACTCTTGGAAAAAAAAAAACTTTCTATAAGCATCAAAGTGAATGTTGCATATTGGATGATTGATGTGTTTAAGATGTGCCAACGAGAGAGCAGATTCACCCGAAGCACAGCTGATGTTTGGCCTGTAAAGCAGAAAAAACTTAAATATGGTTCCAAATCTAGTCTAGTAAAAAGTTATTTTACGGGAAGTAAATTAATCAGCTTTCATACTACAAATGTGACTATACTAAAACACATCACAATTATATAGGAAATTGGGATGTTGGTTGACTAAGGGTTAAACCTTGGTCAAGCAGCAACCACAATCCTTGTTAGGATAGGACGCAAGTAAACCCCAAACTAAAATATGGTAAACTCCTGGTAAAATGGCATAGTCAGGCTTAACTTAGAAGCAATGTGCATAGTATTTGTGCAACGTTTCAAACAGTAAAACAGTGAAAACACACCACAAAAGGAGTCCACAAGAAGGTTAGAAAACTAGAATATATCTTAATAAATAAAACAAGACCAAAATGACGAAAAAAATAGCACAAAGCGCTATTGGTCACAAGTTCAGGCCAGTCGCGATGGAGTGGGTCCTTGTTAGGCTTGCTGAACAAAGTACGTTAAATCCTAGTTGTGGAGCATTGCGTGGATCCACATCAAAGATGTGTCGTGCAGCCGAGGGGATGCACCAGTTTTGAGATTCAGCAAGGCTGCAGTGCAAGGTCTTGTTGCATTGGTGTTGAGAATCACATTGATGGAGCTTGCAATGTGAAAATTGGTGTCAGGGTTGAATTGCACAGTCGTGGAGATGTGTCAGTTCCAATGAGCAGTGAAGTTGCAATACAGAGCTTTCTGCGTTGAGACTGCCATCAACGCAAGATGCAAGGAATTGCTCAGGAGAAGTGTCACACAGCAGCAGTTCTGAAGGTGATGTGTCAAACTCAAGATGCAGGATGCAGTGGCGATTAGAGTATTTTGCAATGGGTCCAATCCACGTAGCAGCAGTGCTGCGTCAGTTCTGCTCGAAGATGCACCGCTCAGCAAAAAGGATGCATCAGCTCGGATGGCAATCACGTTAGGCCCACTTCCAAGGGTCCAGGAAAGAGGTGGCACAATTTGGCATGATAGAATCACAGATGGCAGAATCCATCTGCAGAAATAGGGTGGTTGGAGGTCTTTTATGTCCCTGAGATGTCAGATCAGCAGGCCAGCCCACTAGCCCTTGCAGTGACTTTAAGTTCTAGTGTCAAGTGATGTATATCCAAGCCATCTCACCCAGGCAGTGGGCAGCAGGAAGCAGGTCAGCACAGCAAAGCAGGAGTCCAGCAGAGTGCAGACCAGCAGAGTGGCCATTCTTCATTAACACAGCAGTCCTTCTTCCTGTCAAAGTTTCCACAGGTCCAGAAGTGTACAGAAGTGAGGTGTCTGAGGTCCGGTTATTATACCCAGTTGTGTCTTTGAAGTGAACAGATGTCCTTGCCCTAGCTGCAGACTAACTAAAGGGGGTATGTAGCCCTTTATGCGGGGACAGGCCAAAGCCTATTCCGTGTGAGGGTAGGTTCAGCTCCTCCCTCACAACCTGCCCAGGATTGCCCCTCAGGTCAGACCTAAACTCCCATTGTGTCTGGCTGTCTCGGGGGAAAACACAAATTCCAAATACTAACTACACCCAGCCCTGTGACCAGAGACAGGCAGCAGGCACCCAATGGCTAAGGCAGTAAAATACCAACTTTCTTAAAGTGCAATTTTTTTTACTATGTTATCCCATACGAAAGATAGGCCTTGCAGTAGTGAAAAATGAATGTAAGAGTTTTTCAATCCCTGCACATACATAAATTAAAGGTACTTGGCCAGATTTTCAGAAACACTGCACCCTTCCCTCTGGACTGTCTAGGGGCTCACCTAGGGGGTGTCTTTTATACATTAAAAAGGAAGGTTTGAGCCTAGCAAAACGGTTATGGCACCAGGTTGAAATGACAGTTTACAAATGAACACACATGCTCTGCAATGGCAGACCTGAGACATGTTTAAAGGGCTACTTGAGTGAGTGGAACGACCAGTGCTATGAGACCACTAGTAGCATTTAATTTACAGACCCTGGGCACATGTACTGCACTTTACTATAGATTTATAAGTAAATTAAATATGCCCATAGTGGATAAATCAATATTACCATGTTTTAAAAGAGACCACAATCACTTTCGAACTGGTTAGCACTGGTAAAGTGCACAATGTCTTAATACCAGCATAAACGAGGTCAGAAAAATTGGGACGGAAGGCGAAACATTGTGGGAAGACCACCCTAAGGCTGACAGGTCTAACAAATTGTATGTTCTCATCCTGAAATCAAGTTTCAGTAGTGTAATGGGAGGACACCCATGTTTTGCTGTTAGTTTGGGTACTGGAACTAGGGGTGCCACAGGTGATGCAGCAACCCCAGACATGGAGGCAGTTGAAAAAGGAAATGGAAAACAATGATGCTTTTCAGTCAGTTTTCTTTTCACACAGCATTAGCTGTTTGTTCAAATACAGTGAAAGATAATTTATTATTAAGCGGTGCAGGAGAACATGTTGGATTGTTCCCTATATGTAAGTTTACAGTATGTGGGTTTCAGACATTTCCTGTGCTAATACATGTTTGTTTCTCTTCTGGACAGGACCTATGGAAAATGAACAAATGCAGCATGTTTAAGGCACCAATGTAAAAAAAAAATTAAAAAAATGGCACATTTACAGTTTCCAAATATTGAAACAATGGACTTATTTTGGGCCTTTAAATGTGGAAAGTGGTTGCAAGTTTCAAGGCATGATGAAAACACAAACCAATTCACATTCATTTTATCTTGTGTGCACACATTGATCAAATCATTTCATGTTATTAATGCAAACTGACACAATTTAATCGGATCAAAAAACACCATTTACCCCATTTTTTAAAAGATGTATTGAACCACAATCTTACCTACCCACTTCCATCCCACAAAAATATACTTCCCAATTAAAACCTTTTGCCAATTCATCGCATGTGCTCGCTCAGAAACACTAGGGTTTTTAGAACCCCAATAATGTTAGTGAGCTGATGCCCCTACCCAACACCCACAGTCACAAAATTGTTTCAGCACCAGTGGCTGTTTATAGTGTAACTATTTAGAGAAGACCACAGATGTGCACAATCTGTATGTGCAAAATGTGACGCTTGATAAAATTTAGTGACCAGCTTCAGAACATGAATCATTCACCCCAGATTATCATAAAAGGAACATTTACTCCAAAGGAGAGCCCTAGCCCACAAATTAAGTTTTGCTTACTACAAAAAAACTTGAAAGCACAACACAGCATTATTTACTCCTGGTCATCAGGGCTAAATTTGTTCCCTCTCTCACCTATGGTTCTAAATTATTAAAAGGGTACGATGCATCCAAATTAAACCAGCTTCAGTTGGTTTTGTTTAAACACATCTTTTGCCTTCCTCAGCATATCTCGCAACCACAGGTGAGATTGGAATTCAGCTTATTCCTTCAAGCCCTGGTAAGGTTGGGTACAATCATAACATTGTGCTGGGACCTCAGATCACACTGGTAGACTTGTTGGCCACCCAGTGCTGGCTGGGATTGGAGTTTCAGCCCAAGCATTAAAATTCCTGGCCAACCGTAGTCCAGCACGCATTGACCAACTTAAATTTGACCAAAGCATGGGATTCAAACATCTACGTCATTATGGTAAAAAAGTCACCAATAAGGTACTGAATTTGCACTCAGGGGCATTAGATAAAGCTGAGATGGTCCGAAAGAGGCATTGATGGACAGTTCTCCAGTCTTATACCTTCTGAAGCCCACAACCATATCTTGTAAACCATATTTGACTGCCCCTTCAACATTCTCTTCTTCTATTCCATATGGGCGCTTTTCCATCAAAAGACCAAGTTCCAGACTGGAAGCAAACCTGGCCAGACCCTTAATGCCACCTATGCAGCTCATTAGAAGAAAGTGTATTGCACTCATTGTGCATCTGCCCAGTGGTTACTCATCAGCGCATCGGCCTAGTGGTTACTTATCTGAAACAGAAACTAATGTGTCCTGTTTGGAGGGTGCTTTAGATTAGATCTTTGCATCCCGCAGTGCTGCTGCTCTTAAATGGGCATAACATTCAGCTTGTCTGGAGTCCTACAATATTTCTGTTGCAAATCATAAAGCTGCTTTTATTGCAAACAGTGAGATCTCATGAAACGTAGTCGCTGGCCCCGTATGGTATTTTTAGAGCCTGCCCTCTGTTGTCATGTTTTTAAGAGAAGAAAATTCGAGCAGAGTTCTCTGAAACTGTACAGCGAACTGTGAACGAGTGCAAAACGGGCTTCCTGCACTATTTTTGCACTTCAGTGTTCGGCTATGGCTGTTACTATTGCAAATTGTCAATTCATGTTTAAACTTTAATCTTATGCGCCATAATACGCTCTAGAGATAGTTTTAGAATGTACACCTTTAACTGATGAACAGAGAATGTTTACTTAATGTGGTGTACAAAGTCATTGTCCTGCCTTCAGGGTGCCTCAGATCAGATCCTGCCGCCCTGTAGTGATGGCACTCTTAAATGTGAATAATATTCAGCGTGCACGGCAACAAACGTCCAACTGCAAGTTAGAAAGTTACTCTTATCGTATACAGTGACCTACCACATAACATAATATTTCAGGTCCCTCACAGCTGTTTTAGAGACTGCTCTTTGTCATCACATTTTCAAAAGAAGCCAGTGTGGGTCTTTTCAGTGCAAGGCAAACGGTAATCTGCACTTTAGTGTTCGGTTTTAGCGGTCACCTCCGCAAATCGTGATTTTGCATTTACTTACTAATTTTTTGTTTCATAATGCACTTTAGAGCTTTTTTAGATTATCTTGTTTTAATTGATGACAACATATGGTTTTTAATTATTGTAAGGCGAACAGTGATTGAGTGCAATCAGGCCTTTTGCACTATCTTGCACTTTAATGTTCGTCTTCAGCAATCACCTTCGCAAATCTCGACTTCCCATATAATTACTAGCTTTTTGTTTCATAATGCACTTTAGAGCTTGCTTTTTAGATTGTGTTGTTTTAATTGATGACAACATGTGACAACATATGACTTTTAATAACTGTGGCCACAAATGCATTGATTCTTGTCAATCTGCAATAAAGAGTTTCTTCTTCTACTTCCGTTTGTGAGGGGACTCCCACTGATCCAGATTTGATTGGTTCCTTTCATGGGCACTAGGCTCAACCACACAAGTGGTGCAGTATTTTTATCAGCAGAAGTAGGGCAATGCTGGGCGGTGGGAAATCTGTGGATTCCAGTGGACTCTAGAAGTTTTCATTACTGGAATCAATGAAAGGAAAATGCATGATTTCAGACACATTTTGAGGTTTGCAGTGCATTGTGGGTAAGAAAACCTAATTGCATCTATACAAGTCACACCATTCTGGAATCCCCTCATTATCTAGTTTTGAATGCCCATGATTGATAGGTTTCCATAGGTGGTAGCTGAGCATGGCCCAAATCCCACAGCTATCCCTATTGCTGACCTCTCCATGTAGCACTTTAATGCCTTTTGTGTTCAAGTCTCTTGGTCCACCCACACTAGCGAAGTACAATATTTATCAGGAGACTTGCGGTAATGCCGTGTGGCAGAAAGTCTGTGGATCCCCGCAGATTACAAAAGTGTTCCTCACAGAAATGTGTGTTTTTGTCCAACTGTGTGCTTTGCAATGCATTGTGGGTTAGAAAATGGTATGGAATTCAGTCAAACCACACCTCCCTGGACTCCCCCAGATGTCTACTTTTCAGAACTGTCTGTGTTAGGTAGTTTGAACACCCTATCAACCCCAAGGAAGAGCAGTATACCTATTGGGCCAAGAGATTTCGGGGCACTGGCCCATGCCCAAGAGCCCTTCTACCCCCCCAAAATACTGCATGACTACAGTCTCTGGAGTATAGTGTGGCCATGCCCATGGTGGATGGGCCCCACCATTATTTTAAAAACAAAAATCTTTTTCCCTGGTGTCTAATGGGCCTTCTGCCCCAATAGGGGGTGCAAATACGCTGATCCCTCATGCAAATGCCCAGGCCCATGGTGTGAAGACCCCCCCCCCCAATATTTAAAAAATAAATAATTTTCCTGGCATCTACTGGGTTTTCTACCCCCGTTGGGGGCAGATTGCATTAGTTGCCGTCATCTGCCCCTCATGGGGCAGAAAGACAGATGTTCGATTTAAATGGGGTGGGAGCATGGTTATGCCCTTTTTGTGCAGTACCCACTCCTTTATTTCAAAGAAAATCCTTTCCCTGGTGTCTACTGGGCTTTCTGTCCCCCTTGAGGCTGGGCAGATTGAGAGGAAGTACCCCCATACACCCAACAAGGAGGAAAAACACTGATGTGACACTTACATGGGGTGTGGGCAAGGTCATGCCAATAGTGGGCAGCCTCCACCCCTATATGTAAAGAAATAAATCCCTTCCCTGGGGTCTAATGGGCTTCCTGGCCTCAGGGTGGGCAGATTTGGGGCAATGGGACAGAAACACTCATGTCCATTTAAATGGGGTGGAGGTATGTCCATGCCTATTGTGGGAAATCCCACCCCTATATTTGTATAAAAAAATCCTTTCCCTAGTGTCTAGCGGGCTTTCTGCCCCTGAGGGGTAGATCACTGGTAAGTACCCCCTTCTGGCACTGTGGGGGCAGAAATCCTCATATAGATAAATATGTGGTTGTACAAGCCCTTCCCTAAGGGGCTGCTTCCCCCATCCCTGGTACCTAGTGGGTGTGTGAGTGTCTCTCCTGTGATGATCAACAAGCAGGGATCTACTGTGAAGAGGTTGCTCTGGAAAGGGGAGATTCTCTCCTACCAATCAGTGCTCAAGGGGCTGAAATACGCCACCGAGCACTAACGTAGTGAAAGAAAAACAAGCCCTTTGATTTATGTTACATTCACTTGACTGTAATGATGTCAGTGTTCCCTGCTTGCTGATCATCATTACAGTAAAATAAAAAAAATAAAAACAGTCAGGCTGCTTGACAAGCTCTTCCTGAGCAGCCCGAGCTTAAAATGAAATAAAGGAATCCCTCTCAAGTGTCAGCCAATGGCTGAAACAAGTACTGGTGATGAAGTGCAGGTGTCGGCCTTTGGCCAACACCAGCACTCAAGGTTAAATTGACAATAACTGCTTATGTAAATATTTTGATTCACAATCCTTTCCAAACAAGAAATTCATAAAGAAAAAACAAGTTGTGCTTATCTTCAGCTGTTTTTATCCTCAGCACAACACTGATCTTTGAATGTTCCATGAAAACATGAAAAAGTAAACTAAGTTGCAATGAACAATAATATACTGTAACAAATATGATATTATTCAAATGTGCACAATCTTTTTTGATTGCAAAATGCATGTTTTTTGTGTGATGTGTCTTTTTAGTTTCAGTCTTACCTTACATTTGTAAATGAACATGCATTGTATTACTAGGAAATGCTCGACATGTTTTATCTCGCACTGGCGAAAATAAAGAGATGGTTCAGTTTTGTCATTTCAAAATATACTCATCCATTTTGCTCATTTTGTTGGCATTTGCTCAAGTGGCCATTTACATCCAAAATATAATAGTGCTTCACTAAAATGAACAAAATTCCAAAAGGGTATTTTTTTACAAACTAGCACTTAACAAATAAAGACATTTTTGATGAGGAAAGCAATTGTTACTCAAGGAGATCTGATCTGTGGACCAGACAATAGAAGAGAGGACAGGAATTTGACATCAAAGTACCTTCAGAACACAGAATTTGTGCATTAACATTTCACCTTATTAGGGGCGAGCGCAAAGCACTCAGTCCCCTGCGGTAATCTCTCTTTGGGCGTTTAACCACGGCCATGTCATGTCAGTCACTTTATTTGGTTTGTGGACTTGCCTTTTAAAATAGGCTTGCTTTCATTAGTGAAAGGCAAGCATACGTCATTTCTTTTCCGGTGTTTAGCCCTCCTCGAGCGCACCGACCAACTACAGAAAACATACGAGGCTCGATGTGTTACATCTGTTTTCTCGACTACTTTTTCTCTTTATTTTGCAGCACGAACTTGCTGGACAGTAGTCTAGTGCTTTGCACGACATCGATCCTGTCACATAGGTAATTGCACTTTTGCCGGTTACATAGATAATTGCACTTTTGCCAGTTACATGGATAATTGCACTTTTGTCGATAGGTTTCACTGCAAGTGAACTTTTATTTTCCTTTGTGTGTATATTTTTAGCTGGTGGCGGCCGTCGGCTCGCTTATGTGAAGCTTTTACTTTTCAGTTTATATGGCAAAAGTCTGGTTAGTTATATGAAAGTGTTTTACTTTAAAATATCAATTTATGTGGCAAAAAAAGTCTGGTTAGGAGTTTACAATTCTAATAGCTCTAACTCAAGCAAACTCGAGACCCATTGCATTGCAAATGCATGTTTCTTCTATTTTCACTACAGTATCTCGAATAGCACCTCCTGAACTGAAATAAAAAGATTCTTCTTGACTGCACTGAACTTTCTATAAAAACTGTATATTATTTATATCGGACTGCATGTATACTTCTGCTCTTTAAATGCCCAGAAGGAACCCTTCTTTATTCATCAAAGTCAGCTTGCAAAACCTATATCACAACGTTAAAGGATATATAAGGAACGTAAACATTTCATCTGCTCAACTATAAAACGCTACATTACCTAGCCTGATCCAAAAGAGGAATATTTAAGTTAATCTTTCACCTTTTTTCCTACAGTAGTGGTCCCATTGTCTTATGTACACTAGAATGGTATGTTGAATTACATTTATTGACCTAGTAGATGTAGATGTTTTTATGTCATAAAGAAATAATGAAAAGTAATTTTACATAATAAAAATATGAATCATTACACACACAACGGTCAATCAATGCTTAGTTCCTCTTTACTCTTGTATCTTCCACAGTCTCACCTACTAAATCATTAACATTCACACACATCCCAATGATCAACACTTGCAAAAGTAATAACTCCACAAATACTCTCTCCTTCCAGGACAACATCACTCTTACTAAATAGGACTGCAACAATTGTTGTTATGCATTGAAATCTCCTCTTAAGTTGACACTATTGCCTAAATTTCCTTCACTGTGACAATTTATTGCCAAATGTGACCATTGATAGGAACATCGAGTTTCCATAACTATGTTGACTCATTTTCAGTTTTTTATGTGTTTAAACCCTTGTGTCCTCATTTGTTCATCATCAGACTATCATAGCCTAAACATATTCATTTCTAAAGATCTACTTTTTGGTTGGGATGGTATTGGGGTCGTTGATTTGAACATTGCAAGTTTGCTGGTCAAAGAAACAATGTCAGCATGTTTCATTTTTGATCCTATTTTTTATGGAAGTTGATATTAAAACGGTGCTGGTGCTGATACTGATGTTTGTTAACATCAATGGTTCCTGCTTCTTGCCAAGAGAAGAAGTCAGATTATTCGTTGATCTCTAATCCACTTATGCAACATGTTGGATCCTTCGATACACAATCATATGTTCCTTTCTTGTGTTCTGAGAGTTCCTGGCCCATCCATGCCTCCTTGGTGCAAGGATCTGAGCACTTCTCCCATGATTTTTTATTTATGTCTTTACTTTGCATGTATCCATGGCTCTTGGAAGTTTATTTGCGTGCTACTGATCCTCCAATGCCACCTCTACACATTGCTCTTGTGAATCTTGGTCCCCCTGTGGTGACGATGCTCTACATTGTTTTCCACCATATAATTTGTTTGAAGGTGTGACCACATATGATCTGTATACTTTATTTTTCCTTTCAAGAAGTATAAGGGGATTTTTTTGGGAGACAGTTGGTCTTTTGGCCCTCATTAAGACACTGGCGGTAAGTGCCGCCTACTGCTGCGGTGACGGCCGCCAAAAGACCGTCACCGTGGCTAATATCCATCCGCCACACTATGACCACAGACGGATTTTCGCCACAAGAAGGGCAGAAATACGGCTGTCGCCATACTGGCGGATGGTGTTAAGGTGGCAGCAGCGCCACACCAGTAAACAGCTGCCAGCCATATTATGAAAAATAATACGCCCTGGCTGTGTTCTGCTGGCGGTAGCAGCACCTTGTCCTGTTCCCTGCCGGAAGACCCCCTAGATGCAGGTAAGCTGGGTTTCCGACAGGGGAGGTGGGTGGGGGGTGTTGTGTGTGTGGGGGGGGTTGTGTGCATGAATGTGTGAGTATGGGCATGAATGTGAATGTGTGTGTGCTGTTGTTTGCAAGTGTGTATGCATGTGTGAGAATGCGTATATGAATAAAATGTGAATGTGTATCTGCATGTCAGTGTGAATGTCCGTACGGATGTGTGCGAGAATGAATGGATGCATGCGTGAATGAATGCATGTATGTCTGTGTGAGTGAGTGTGTGTATGCGTGGTGCATGTCTGCGAGTGTGTGTGTGAATGGGAGGTGAGGCATAGGAAGGGGGGCGTGGATGCAGAAGGGTGTGGGGGACATCTGGGGAGTGTTTGGGGGGGTGGTGAGCCTCCTACCAGTGACAGGGAAGGAATTGCCTGTCACTGGTGGGGCCTACCACCATGGTTTTCGTGGCATTGTGAACACCACAAAAACCATGGCAGTATGCATGGTCATGATGCCGCCGGAGGTACAATAGCGGCCGCCAGGCTGGAGATTCTTATCTCTGCCCCTACAGCTGCTACTGACATGGTTGTCGGAATGGTAAATTGGTGCAGCCAACCCGCCAATGTCATAATGTGGTGGTATGTATCCCCAGCCTTTTGGCAGTACTACCACCACATTATCACCGACCGCCGGGGTCATGATGACCCCCGTAGTGTGGTGACTCTGAACTATTTTGCATTATATTCAATGTGAATTTGAAGAGGGATATTTCAGTGAATTTATCTTTCCCCATGTTTCATCAGTGACAATCTGATTCTCATTGTTTCAACTTCCACATAGAGGTGCATAGATGACAATACATTAAAAGTCCCTCTAGAAGACCTTGAACTAGTCTCTTTTTAGTCATTGTCATTATTCTACCATGTTTCTGTACAAACTTTATGCAGTGTCAATGATTAGAACTTGCCTCCATTGTGACCTCAGAATCTCACAATGTTTTCTGTGATATTGCAGATATTTGAAGTACTATTATTGCTTATTTCTGCCTTCTTCAATGATCATATCTTTCAATATCTTACTTAGATGTATAAATTAGCCAAGGATTACTTTTTCTCATAAGAACACCTACAGAAATTCCATTTTATCTTTTGTTTGGTATTCAGTAGGTAGGACCTCTTTAAAAAGATGACTGGCTGATGTTAGATGGTCTTGTGATACTACTCTAACTAGGTTAGACTTTATTTTATTATTCACATGATAGCACATAACAGATTTGAAGCTAGCAGGACTTGGGAGGATCAGAAATGTATCTGTAACTTGCAAACTGTCACACTGGAGGGAGAAAGAACTCATATTCCATGCAAAAATTAACTTGAAACAGAGGTATAGAAAATGATGGAAGATTATGTAGAGGATCAATGGATTAAATCTCCTTTACCTCCCAGCAAGATTTGCACAGTAGTCATACCTCTATATTCATGATACTTGTTGAAAGGTAAGTAAAAGAGAAATAATTGTAAAGAAAAATAATCCATATCACTGCATATTTAGGAAGCAGTAATCATTAATCAATATTCAATTAATTGGGATGAAACCAGGCCTGGGTGGAACTTGTGGAGGTTCAGACCACAGAATTCCGCAGAGTCACCTACAATCTCAGGGATATTTCACAAAGTTCCACCAGTGGGTGTAATTCAGGCACGCTGTGATGCTTGCACCAATTTTTAGCCTGGGAGCTTCTTTCTTGATGTAAAATCAGCACAAACTGCACCATGTGGTGCACTCAAGCGTGCTGCTTCTTTCTGTGACCTGCTGCGACCACCCGCTTTGAGAAATCTCACCAGGAGCTGTTCTAATACCCGAGGTCATGCTAGAGGATGCAAATTTTCGTTCACCAGTATAAGATTGGTGAGTTGTGTGTGAGAAAATACACCTCCACCCGGTGGTTGGCAGGGCTTCGACAAAACTCCACACCCTGAGCAATGAGTGGGCGAAACACTGCGATCTCTGCGCTCGGAGCATAATTTTTCACTCACTGCAAAGGTAACTGGTGCAAACCATAATTAAAAAGGGGACAGAGACAAGATTTATTTCCCTTAATGTAAGAATATGTTCAGTCAATGCTTTCTAGGATGTCTGAACTTTTCATGTTAGGAGCAAATGCTGTCATATAGAAAGGCTAACATCACAAATGAACCAATCACATTTGAAACATTATGAGGGTACAATGTAAATCAGGATTATATTCAGTGTGAAAAGATGAGGGAACCTTTTGTAGAGATGTTTATTTGTTGTGTTGAATGTTACAAAAGTGAGATTAAATCATTTTTTCTGCTATGTCCTTATGGAATTATGTCAGTCACAGGCATGAGAAGGGGTAGGGAAGTAGGTACCTTTAGTCAGATCAGTACTACTGATTTAAGGATGAGACAGAGATCACCCTCCATTACGTTCTTCTTTGGCCAGACTACTTAGGATATTGCAGCCATTGGCTAATACCCCTCTCCAAATCTGCAGTGATTACATATAAAGAGAAGTCCTGCCGTTCTCAAAGAACCCCTTTGACATTAAACCCAGTCTGCAAATTTCAAAGACTTCCTCTCCTCTCTGATCCTAGTTCAGTGATAAGCAATTTTCGTTTTTTCTTTTTGAGATTCGAGGGTGCATATTAAAACACGCCCCTTTGTTTAGTACTGTATTTACACTGGTTTCATTAGTGTTCCTTTATTAACCGTTCTGCACATGCAATACCTTAGCATGGCTGTGTATGTGTGAATGATATTTATTTATAACAGCTGTTCTGAATGAATATATTTTTGTTAATTTTTAATCAAGGTAAGCTTGGCTATTTAATTTCAGATGCTATTTACTTAACACATGAACCAAGTTAAGATGGCCAAGAGGTGGAAGATTAGAGATCATAGTTATTATAAGATATTTACCCTAATGTGTCACCATTCAACTTTATTAGAGTAACTTTCAAACATAGGATACATGTTCCTGATATTTTTCTATTCATTTTGTTCTGGCCATCAGCTATTTTGTCCTTGCAGTGGCTACAGACTTCTAATCCGGCTCTTTCACATTTCTCTGTTTCTAATAGTAGGTATTTTTTCTTTCTTAATTACCATAATTAACACTATGTAAGACAGCTGTGTGTGTATGTGTACAGCTGCAGAGAGTAGAGATGTTTGAGTCTAAGGAGTTATTCCTAAAACATTAACAACCTTATTCAAGGTAGCAGTGCTAGTAGAACCTGTGGAAAATCCCTGAATTGCAAAACACATCCAATATAAAAACCAAAGCAACCTGCCACGCCTGCCCCCCAAAATATGCAATTTTAGTGGTTTTATTCTGTGTTTCTATTGCTCAACATTTTGCTGCATCCAATATCATGATAGCTGCTGACAGCCATTAGGGTTTCAATAACTTTCTTTAAGATCAGCCACCACATTGTCTGACATTAATTGCATGTCAGGCAACTATGAGGGCACGTTTAATTTCATGACTCCATTCTTACACACAAACCACATGTACCTTCCCTGATGAAGGTCTTCTTGTATGATTCAGTCAATTGAATGAGAGCCATTAACTCCACACTGGAACCTGTTTTTCTCAAAAGCTTAGATTGTTGGGGCCTTCTGTGACCTCAGCCATACCTAACATACTCTGTTGTCTCTCTCGAACAGCTATTGTAGTTTCACGTAATGTATAAGGACACTTTTATATACTAATATTACCAGTTCAAAAACAAACAATGAAAGGAGGTCACAGTGGGAAACATAGGTTTCAAGTGTCCTAGTCAAACCATTAACAATCAGCAGCATTTTGAAAGATTCCAGCAAGGTTAACATAGATTCTGCATTGAAGCAGGTTTGAAACAATTTCAGAGAAATTGTAGGAAGATTCAAATTCCATTGAAACAGTGTGAAGGATTAGTAACATGTTATAGTTATGTGGTTAATGTGTGCTTCAGTTTTTCCAAGTAACAGTGAATTATCACTGATATAAATGTTTTAACCAATAATGTTTAGGTCAGTACTGTATTTGATGTAAACGTTTATGGCTTTGTGAATATTTTATTTGTAGTCTCTCAGTTGCATGAAAAACTCAACTTTGGATAATAGGTCATATTTGTTACAATTAGGTCCCGCAATTCAGTATGCCTGGATTGTTTGCTATTTGGATCAGCAAATTTGCTATTTTTGACTTTTTAATGTGGGTGAGTCTCTCAACATGTATCTCACCCACAGTATTCACATAGCAAATGGACTGTGCGTCTTTACTGCCAGTGTCTGCCTTTTAAATAAGGCAGCTGCTACACAACTAGGGAAAGGGGCACTTGGCTTATTGCACATGAACACGTGCACATGCATGTGCACTCATGTGAGAGATGCATGTATGAGACTACTGCTGTGCGCAGCTCAGTAACTTCGCTATTCAGGATTAGGTATTGACCTGGGGTAAATCTTATAATGTTAGTGTACACTCATGAGGTAAGCCAATGTGATTAACTGTTTTGTCTATAGTGACACTGTAGGAAAGTATGCTCACCTCCACACTTTTTTCCCCAGTGCTGATGGTTATCGCTCTGAAAGTGCACTGAGCCTGCTAACCAGGCCCCAGTGCCAGTGCTCTCTCCCTAAATATGTCTTTGAATTTGTATCTCCAACTGGCAAGGACTGTAACCCCCTTATAAGTGCCTGATATATGGTACCAGTGGTACCTAGTGCATGGGTGCTAAACTGGTCACCAAGGTCAGAAGCACTGAAGGAGCACCACCATGACTGACCCGAGCAACCTATGACAGCAGGCCTGCCATTGCAGACTGCAGAAACAATGGAAACTGGTCCAATCCGACTTTGCACTTATCATGTGTGGGAAGGTCAAAACACTACTTTTAATACATGCCAGTCACCCCTAAAGCACTCTGTCTCCTGAGCCCAGGAGGCAGGGCACATTATATTAAAGGTGTGCTCCTACAGTAGTCCTATCCATTAAAGGCTACTATAAGTGGTCAACAGGCCATAGGCTACCATGCGCTGGCACCTGGGGAGGTTGCCAACTCCTGCTGGAGTATATTATGTTTGAGATCAAATGACTCATCTCGCCAAACCTGACTCAAATCCGGAGTTAGATTTAATGTAACATACACCCAGGTGGCTACCTTAGAGGTTGCCCACCAGGTTGTCCAAGCATTTCCTGTATCTCAGCTGACAGCCTTAAGTTGCCACTGCCAAGACAGAACTCTTACCCCCTGCAAGGAAGTGTGAATACTCCCTCCCAGGAGTCAGAAACAAAGGACGTCTGGGTGGGCAGTGTCACCTCCCTTCCTGGCAGGATGGCTAGTAAAGTGGCACATTAAGGCAGTAGAGCTTCAAAGGGCATTCACTCTCTGATATGCAAATAGGGTGTCCCCAGAGGTGGAAAACGCTGTCCCCATGCCCCAAGGCACATTCACACCTAGGCAGGGGAAAAAATTAGGTAGTCAGAAGGCATACACAAACAGAAGGCTAGCCACATCTCTAGGGTGGGCTACCTGGTCTGTAAAGCTGAGGATGGGTTCTACCTTTTTTTAAAGTAGCAAAATAGAGGGTTCTCAGTAGAAAAGGTGACACACACCCCAGATGTGATCACCTTGGGGAATATTAGCCACTGGGGCTAGTAGCCCATTGGCCACTTTCACCCACGACCCCAACACCCCTAAATCTAGGGCGTAAGGGGCACCTATGATACCAGAACCTAAGATCTGATTTGACCTGCACCCAAGGACAAATAAGAGACACAAGCCTGTGACTTAAGGACCTGCACAGAGAAATGGTGTGAAACTCTACACCTGCGGCAGCCACCCTGCAATTGCATGACTGCAACTCATCCTAGACCAGAGACTAGTTCCAAGGTCAAGAAGAACTTCTTTGAGTACCAATGAACACCCCAGAACTCACTAGCACTAGAGGTACTAGTCCCCATAAAGCCCACAATACCCAGCAGACTCCTGAAACCAAAGAATCACTAGCCATCGGTCCCGATGATGAATCACCCAAAGTAATGGTCTAGTGCATTGTGGGAAACATATTTCTGACCTCTAGCAAGTTTGAGGCCAAAACTACTTTAGTTCAGTTTCCAGGATGTCAAAGTAACTTCACACTGAGAATGGTTGGTGGCCAGCCAGGCTATCACCATCCATGCTTGACTGCACCTTGAGGAAAACCCACAAAACATCCAACCACTCACATCAGTGGCTCAATTGTGAAGCTTTTGCATCTGTTTCTACTCCAGCACCATCTAAGTGGTAAATACAGCATCCACAGCTCCTGCATTCAGCATGATGGATAGCCAGGAACACTCTGCACCCTGGTCATATGAAACAGGTAAAGTTGTACTGCCTGATGAACCTTGGTCAGAGGACCCACACAAGCTTAACTTACAGTGGGTTTCTCTGAACGTGACCTGTGAGTGATAAGGCATCACAAGTGTGTTTTCCTAACAACTGCAACACCTGTTTTTAGAACAAAAGACAGCTGGGACAAATCTGCAACTGGGTCGTATGAGCAAGGTAAAATTGTACTGACTGCTGACCCTTGGTCCTGGGACCAGCATCACATTAGCCCCCACTGAACTCAACCTGTAAGTGGCCGATTGTCACTGCACTGATTTATTTTGCCTCCTAAAATCCATATGCCTGCTTATAAGTATCTGATTGTGTTGATTTTGATGTTTAGATTTAAATACATTTCTGCTCTATTTTTATTCATTGTTGTCAGATTTCTTTGCAGGTGTGTCAATTCCTTATCGTCCATGTTGGTACTCTAAAATGCTTAACACATGTTTCTCTAGTAAAGCCTGACTGCTCTGTTCCACACTACCAGGACTGAGCTAGGGATTTATTACTGTGAGTCCGAAGGATCTAGTTTGGGGTATTGTAAAGTATTGCATAATGAAACCTAACCAGTCACACTGCATAATACTCCACTTTCCTACAGACATGTTGTTATTCACAAAAGGAGAAAACTGCTTTAGACTGCAGTTTCACTTCCATTTGGCTCACAAAGTCCAGTGACATATCAAGATAGGGTGGAACATGTCCACAAAAACAAATCTGAGAGTTCTAATAGGATGCCTGTACAACTTCTAGGTCATCCAGGATTACCATATTTCTCTGGCTCAGCTCAGGATCATAGCTCAGGCCTTTTTTCACCCTGCTGTGCCAAGTTAATTACATTTCTTCCCAGTAGAAGAAACAAAGGAGCAATTAACAGTGCTTCCCTCTGCTCCTGAGCAGAAAAGGGTGGGGCTACAAAATGCATTTGTTAAGTACTTGTAACACTGCACCAGGACTGGGGATAGGCCAGGCCACTGAATAAAGGAAGAAGATCAGATAACTAGAGCAAATCAGGAGGGTGCTCCTCTTTGAAATGTTGGTGGGTAAGGCCCTGGCAGTGATGTCAGTGAGTAGCAGAGCTGAGACCCCAGGAGCAGAAGTGACCAGTGACTCATTGATGACACCATCTTCAACTGTCCTAACATGCTGTGCAGAGGGTTGGGACAGAGGTGGACGGGTGATATGGTACCCTGGGATGGGGCATGGGTGCCTGGCTTCTAGAACCTTTCACCTCCCTTTAAAACTATTGCACAAGGGAGAGAAAGGGCTGTCACATTTATTCTCTTCATCGCTGGACCCTGGGCCTGACACAGCCATAAACAACTGGAAGGAGAAACCCCTGATTCCCAAAAGAATTAAGGACTCCACCCCCAGTTGACCACACAGGAGAAGTGGTTCTTTTTAAAGGCCAGGACCAGTTGAGGGAAAGTCTTAGACATCTGCACCCAGAGACAAAGATTACGAAATGAAAACTAGGGCAGAGAGCTAGTGGAACCAGCTCCCTGTAGATATACCACTTTGGAGGTTTGCTAAAACTGCTGGCTAGACTGTGGTAACAGAAATGAAATGAGTTCAAGATTCTTTGAATCAGCCCAACGGAGACCAGGTGACGGTCTTTTTAAGGTAGAGGCATGTTGGAAATGGCCTCTCTGCAGAGTCACCCACACATCTTTTGCCTTTCTCCTCCACTTTTTCTGACCTAATTTTTTCTAGATTTAGGACTCTGGACACTTTACCACTGCTAACCAGTGCTAACCAGTGCATGTGCTCTCTCGCTATAAACATGGTAACATTGGCTCATACCCAATTGGCATATTTAATTTACTTGTAAGTCCCTAGTAAAGTGCACTACATGTGCCAAGGGCTGTAAATTGAATACTGCTAGTGGCCCTGCAGCACTGGTTGTGTCACCCACATAAGCAGCCCCTTAACTATGTCTCAGGACTGCCATTGCAAGTCCTGTGTGAGTGCAGTTTCACTGCCACTTCGACTTGGCATTTAAATACACTTGCCAAGCTCTAAACTCCCCTTTTCTACATATACGTCACCCCTAAGGAAGGCCCTAAGTAACCCATAGGGCAGAGTAATATGTAGGTAAAAGGCAGGACATATACATGTGTGTTTTATATGTCCTGGTAGTGGAAAACTCCTAAATATATTTTCTACAGCGAGGCCTGCTCCTTTCATAGACTAGCATTAGGTCTTCCCTCACATACTGGTTGAGTGGTAGATCCTGATCAGAAAGAGGTAAACAGGTCATGTTTATTATGGCCGGAATGGTAATTGAAAATTCTGCTTATTTGTGAGGTTGGATTTTATATTACTATTATAGAAATGCCACTTTTAGAAAGTGATAATTTCTCTGCACATAAAATCCATCTGTGCCTTACAGCCTGTCACCACTCAACATCTGGGCTGCGATGGTTGACAGCTCCCTTGTGCATTTCACCCAAACAACCACAAACACAGGATACTCAGCCGCACCTGAACTCATCTGCCTACTGAATGGGTCTTCCTAGGCTGGAAGGATGGAGGGCATGACACTTACATTTCAAAGGCTAGCTGCCTGCCCTCACACAATGAACTGCCAAACCCCCTACTGGGACCCTGGAAGGCAGACCTGTACTGAAAGGGGAATACAGGTGCACTTCAAAACCACTCTTTGAAGTCTCCCCCACTTCAAAGGCATTTTTGGGCATATAAACTGGGTCCCTGACCCCACCAAATCTGACAGTTCTGGACCAGATCCTGCAACCTGTCAAGAGGAGCTGCCTGGCTGCCCAAAGGACTCACTTGGACTGCCCTGTTGTGAAGGACTGCTGCCTTGTTGTTGCCCTGCTGCATTGCTGGCCCCTGACTTTGATGAGAAGTGCACTCCAAGGGTTTGGATTGAGCTTGCCTCCTGTTTTCTGAAGTCTCAGTGCCAAAAATACTTAATCTCTTCCAGGAAACTCTGTGTGAGCCAAAAATCGATGCACAGCCTGCCAGAAACGATGTGCAGCTTGTCCTGCGAAGAGAAAAGTGCTGCACAGCCGAAATGGATCGACGCAGCCAAACTTCCTGAGCGAAGATCGATGCAGAACCTGCATTATGACCAGAAATGCGACATATGGCCCTACTGGATCGACACACAGCCGAGCGGAACGACGCAGCTTGACTTCCTGAGTGAAGAATCGATGCATGGCCTGCCATGCAACAGCAAATTCGATGCATCGCCTACCGGACTGACGTAATGCCTGTGACTTCTTCCCACACTCCCAGACATTTTCCCAGCATTGTCCCTGGGCATCAAAAGAACCCTGCATCACAGTGAAGATCCAAGACTGCCCATTGGAAAGTGACGCAAAGCCCCTTGTAGCGTGGAAAGAAACAACGGATCGTCTGTGCCACGTCAGAAAAACTGACACACACCTTATTTTTACACGTGTCCCCTTCTCCGCGGTCTCCGTGCATGGTAATTTCGATGCAAACCAAATACTTTGTGGAAACAAGAGACAGCTGTTAATTTTTTAGACCTAAGACTATTTTTAAACTTTCCAAAGTGATATCTTAACTTGTGCTTATTTTCACCTTAATTTAACCAGATAAATTTCTTATATTTTTCTAAACCTGTATGGTGTATTTTTGTGGTGTTTTTACTGTGTTATTGCATAGTTTATTGCACAAATACTTTACACATTGCCTTCTAAGTTAAGCCTGACTGCTCAGCACCAAGCTACCAGAGGGTGGGCACAGGATAATTGGGATTGTGTGTGACTTACCCTGACTAGGACTGTGGTCCCTATTTGGACAAAGGTGAATACTTCTGTCAACTAAGGACCCCATTTCTAACACAGCCTTTGACTGTTTTTTTTTAAAACTGAGTTTGTAGGGCTCCGCCGCATCTTCAACAAGGGTTAAGCCTGGGCCCTGGGGTTTGCACAATGATTATTTGTTTATATATATCCAGGGATGGGGTAGGTATAGCCCCCTAAACCCATGCTCATGTTTGCCATGCCAGGGGTGGAGGCAGCAAGCAAGAGGATGAGGAGGGGTCTGGGATTCTAACTCCCAGCCCCAGCAAGGAGCCCCAGCGAGGGGAAGGAAAAAGGCGGAGCATGGCAGCACTCAACCAAGCAGTGGTGGGCCTGTCCTGGTCCCTGTGCCTGTGTCTAAGGGAAGTCTGCAGTCACCAACAAATAAAGTGTCCTTTTAGTGAGAATTGGCAGGGGAGAATAGCTGCTGGCTCTTGTGACAGCAGAGGTGATTTTGCATGTGTAGGGAGCCGACCAGGCAGCATGGGAGTGAGTTCCCAGTACTGATCTCTATCCAAACATTAAATAACTCACCTTGGGGTGTTCCGAGTGGGACCAGCACCCCAATACGAAAAAACAGGAACAGAAAGCTATACAGCTCTCTCCCGCACAGCCGGAGAGTCGCCAATAAAATAGTCACTGGTACTGGCTGGAGCGTCCATTTTTGTCCTGTGGGGCTTCTGATTTGCATATTTCTCTTGCCTTGTGGTGGCCCCTGGACAACTGCTGCTTCACTAATGGATTGTGAAAGTGTTGCATGGCTATAGAAATGACTGCACCATTCTCCCCAGAAGTAATCTTCATATTGTTAACCTAAAAGATTAATCTACATCTGTGGCGTCTTGAAATTTAGGACCATTGTAGGATTTTCAAAAATGTTTTCCAAAGCACCCCCAAGGCTGGATCTTCTGCTCTACAGCTGGGAATACAGAGCCCTCTAGGGACTGGTTCTTTGGCTACATTTTATGTGGCCTGAAGGTGTATTAAGAAAATGCATCACTCTCTATGGGCTGATTTTATAGCACTCTCTCAGCTGTTATTATGATTGTATTGTTATTGTTTGAAAGTATGTAAACATCACACAAACTCATCTAATGCTTATTTTAAAATGCTATAATGACATAATATTTTGACAATGACTACTGATCAAGGTGAATATGCTTTATTGACTTAGTGAGTTCTTTTAGGCATGGTCATTATTGATTGCATGTATGCATAAACTGACCATGTTTTAACCTGGTTGTTGAACTTGAACCCTTAACCGCTTAGGTGCGGGCGTCGGCCACTGGCCGACGCCCACACACCCTCCCTGGTGCGGGTCACGACCAGTGGCCGACACCAGGAAGGGTATCAATAAATCCTCGGGTGCGTCGCACCCGAGGATTTTTTATTTTTTTTAAACCCCCCCCGGGAGACACGGAAGCTTCCGTGTCTCCCCCCGCCCCCCCACCCGCCCCTTTGTGACGTCAGCGCGCCTCGCGGCGCGCTGACGTTGCAAAGGTGTTTTCCCCATCAAAGCAGGAAGCAGCCTTGCGGCCGCTTCCTGCTTTGATGGGGAAAACGGCCTTTCTCACGTTCGGGAAGGCCTCGTAAGAAAGGGGAGTGTCTCCCCTTTCTTACGAGGCCTTCCTGAAAGTGTTTCCTGGCCCCCGATCGCAGCACAGCTGCGATCGGGGGCCAGGAAACACTTTCAGGAAGGCCTCGTAAGAAAGGGGAGACACTCCCCTTTCTTACGAGGCCTTCCTGAAAGTGTTTCCTGGCCCCCCGGTCGCAGCTGTGCTGCGATCGGGGGCCAGGAAACAATTTCAGGTTTCCTGGCCCCCCGATCGCAGCACAGCTGCGATCGGGGGGCCAGGAAACACTTTGAAAATGCCTCGTAAGAAAGGGGAGACTCTCCCCTTTCTTACGAGGCCTTCTCAAACTGTTTCTGGCCCCCGATCGCAGCTGTGCTGCGATCGGGGGCCAGAAACAGTTTGAGAAGGCCTCGTAAGAAAGGGGAGAGTCTCCCCTTTCTTACGAGGCCTTCTCAAAGTGTTTCCTGGCCCCCGATCGCAGCACAGCTGCGATCGGGGGCCAGGAAACACCACTAGACGCCAGGGATTTCACTTTGGGGGGGCGGCCCCCTCGGAAAACGGGCCGCCCCCCCGGGGCATAATTAATAAAAAAAAAAAAAGGTAGGTGCCCCCTGGCCGGGGGGGGGGGGGGCAGCGATCGCGCCCCCCCCCCCCTCCCCCCCAGGGGATTGTTTTTAAAAAAAAAAAAAAAATAATAAAAAAAAATGACAGGGGGTCGCCCGTGGGCAGGGTGACCCCCTGTGGGGGCAATTTTTTTTTTAGATGTTGTAGGGTTTCCCTGGGGGCCATTTTGGCCCCCAAGGAAACCATACAACAACTAAAAAAAATAGATCTATATATAGATCTATATTTATATATCTATGTAGATAGATATATCTATGTACATGGATATATCTATAGATATATCTATGTACATAGATATATATATATATATAGAGGTAGATCTATATATACCAAAGAGATTTATAAAGTGTGCTACTCACCTGTGAGGGTCTCAAGGCGCTTGGGGGGGGCGGGGGGAGGGAAAGGGGCTGGGAGGTTCACTGTTCGAAAAGCCAGGTTTTGAGGCCCTTCCTGAAAAGAAGTAGGTTTTGGGTCTTGCGAAGGTGGGTTGTGAGGGCGTTCCAGGTTTTGGGTGCAAGGTAGGAGAAGGATCTGCCCCCGGTGGTGGTGTTTGATGCGGGGGACAGAGGCGAGAGAGAGGTCAGCTGAGCGGACGTTTCGTGTGGGGGTGTGGAAGGTGACTCTCGTTGAGGTAGGCAGGGCCTGTGTTGTGGAGTGATTTGTGTGCGAGGATGAGGATCTTGAAGGTGATCCTTTTGTCAATGGGGAGCCAGTGGAGGGATTTGAGGTGTGGAGAGATGTGTTCGTGTCGGCGGAGGTCGAGGATGAGTCGTGCTGCTGAGTTCTAGATGCGTGTAGTTTGCGCTTGAGTTTTAGAGTGGTGCCGGCGTAGAGGGCGTTTCCGTAATCAAGCCTGCTGCTGATGTGTGCGTGAGTGACAGTTTTTCTGGTCTCTGTGGGGATCCATTTGAATGTTTTTCAGTATACGGAGTGTGTTGAAGCATGAGGAGGTGAGAGCGTTGATTTGTTGGGTCATCGAGAGGGAGGAGTCTAGGATGATGCTGAGGTTGCGTGCGTGGTTGGCGGGGGTGGGTGCAGGGCCTAGCGTGGTGGGCCACCATGAGGGGTCCCAGGAGTTTTTGTGTGGGCCAAAGAGGATTATTTCGGTTTTGCTTGAGTTGAGTTTCAGGTGATTGGCTGTCATATATATATCACTTTTGTCAATATGTGTGTGGTTTCCCTGGGGGGAAAAGGGTCCGACTTGTCTAGTGGCAGTTTTAGTGCCATAAAGAAGCGCAGAAGGTTTATATGCCTACTGCAAAGAGCAAATCTGTATTTTATGTAAATAGCTGAGTACATTAGCAAAGTCTATGGAGAGATGAAGGGCACTTTTGCTGGGTGGTAATGAGGGAATCCGAGGAGGAGGGAGTGGGAGCACCAATAATGATTGTTGGACTGGGCGCAGGAGGTGCTAAAGACTGTGACGAATGGTATGTGACAAGGTGTTTTTTGAGTGTCTTGAAAGTACGTGCTGATTGAGGGCAGAAGCGCAGGTAAGGTGGCCTCTACTGTTGCACGTATCTCACACACCATCGATTTTGTGACTGTCTACGTAGGCTAGTGTTTTAGAGCAACAGTTTAGCCAATAGCAGAGATGGCATCTTGATGGATGACTGCTGCCTACACTCGGGTTATAGAGGACCGCTCTGACATAGGATCAGAGACTGAGACATCAGATACTGAGACAGCATCTGAGGGATAGGACAATGGCGCAGACTCTGGGAGTGATTTTTCAGTCAGAGGAGTCCCATTCGATAACTCCTCTTCCAGTACATTATGAGGGAGGTGATGAGGACAGTCCTGCTGTCCCTTCGCAAGCTGTTTGTGCAACTGGGTAATAGTGGGTTAGGCCAACCCAGAAAGCAGGTGAATGCGGCGGCAAGCAGAGAGAGAGTGCTCTCTTGGGAGCTCCCCAATTTAGTTCCGCCCCAAATTCCACCACCCAAATCATATTGTGGAGACATCAAAATTATCCATGGCAAAACAAACTGGTTTTGTAAGGCAGGCACCTGTGTTTTTGGTCCTGGATTCGGCGGCCATATAGAGAAACACACTAAACCCAAACATTTCTGGAAACTAGACATTCGGGGGAGTCCACAGAGGTGCGACTTGTGTGGCTTCCCCAAAGTTTTCTTACCCAGAATACCCTGCAAAGCTGAAATGTTGAAAAAAAACTCAATTTTTCTCGCATTTCTGTCACACAAACTACAGGAATAATCTGGGATCCACAATATTCCTACCACCCAGTGACTCCTCACCTGTCCTGATAAAAACACTACCCCACTTGAGTGCCTACACCTAGTGTCTGTGTCAGGAATGGATCACCCCAGGGTCAACAGCTGCCTCACGTAAGGACCAACATTGACCGTTGTGTGATCTATTCCTGTCGCAGGCACCAGGCCTAACCACACAAGTGAGGTATCATTTTTATCGGGAGGCTTGGGGGAACGCTGGGTGGAAGGAAATTTGTGGCTCCTCTCAGATTCCAGAACTTTCTGTCACCGAAATGTGAGGAAAACTTGTTTTTTTAGCCACTTTTTGAGGTTTGCAAAGGATTCTGGGTAACAGAACCTGGTCCGAGCCCCGCAAGTCACCCCTCCTTGGATTCCCCTAGGTCTCTAGTTTTCAGAAATGCACAGGTTTGGTAGGTTTCCCTAGGTGCCGGCTGAGCTAGAGGCCAAAATCTACAGGTAGGCACTTTGCAAAAAACAGCTCTGTTTTCTGTGATGAGTCCACGTTGTGTTTTGGGGCATTTCCTGTCGCGGGCGCTAGGCCTACCCACACAAGTGAGGTATCATTTTTATCGGGAGACTTGGGGGGACGCTGGGTGGAAGGAAATTTGAGGCTCCTCTCAGATTCCAGAACTTTCTGTCACCGAAATGTGAGGAAAACTTGTTTTTTTAGCCACTTATTGAGGTTTGCAAAGGATTCTGGGTAACAGAACCTGGTCAGAGCCCCGCGAGTCACCCCATCTTGGATTCCCCTAGGTCTCTAGTTTTCAAAAATGTACAGGTTTGGTAGGTTTCCCTAGGTGCTGGCTGAGCTAGAGGCCAAAATCTACAGGTAGGCACTTTGCAAAAAACAGCTCTGTTTTCTGTGATGTGTCCACGTTGTGTTTTGGGGCATTTCCTGTCGCGGGCGCTAGGCCTACCCACACAAGTGAGGTATCATTTTTATCGGGAGACTTGGGGGGACGCTGGGTGGAAGGAAATTTGAGGCTCCTCTCAGATTCCAGAACTTTCTGTCACCGAAATGTGAGGAAAACTTGTTTTTTTAGCCACTTTTTGAGGTTTGCAAAGGATTCTGGGTAACAGAACCTGGTCAGAGCCCCGCGAGTCACCCCATCTTGGTTTCCCCTAGGTCTCTAGTTTTCAAAAATGTACAGGTTTGGTAGGTTTCCCTAGGTGCCGGCTGAGCTAGAGGCCAAAATCTACAGGTAGGCACTTTGCAAAAAACAGCTCTGTTTTCTGTGATGTGTCCACGTTGTGTTTTGGGGCATTTCCTGTCGCGGGCGCTAGGCCTACCCACACAAGTGAGGTATCATTTTTATCGGGAGACTTGGGGGGACGCTGGGTGGAAGGAAATTTGAGGCTCCTCTCCGATTCCAGAACTTTCTGTCACCGAAATGTGAGGAAAACTTGTTTTTTTAGCCACTTTTTGAGGTTTGCAAAGGATTCTGGGTAACAGAACCTGGTCAGAGCCCCGCGAGTCACCCCATCTTGGATTCCCCTAGGTCTCTAGTTTTCAAAAATGTACAGGTTTGGTAGGTTTCCCTAGGTGCCGGCTGAGCTAGAGGCCAAAATCTACAGGTAGGCACTTTGCAAAAAACAGCTCTGTTTTCTGTGATGTGTCCACGTTGTGTTTTGGGGCATTTCCTGTCGCGGGCGCTAGGCCTACCCACACAAGTGAGGTATCATTTTTATCGGGAGACTTGGGGGGACGCTAGGTGGAAGGAAATTTGAGGCTCCTCTCAGATTCCAGAACTTTCCGTCACCGAAATGTGAGGAAAACTTGTTTTTTTAGCCACTTTTTGAGGTTTGCAAAGGATTCTGGGTAACAGAACCTGGTCAGAGCCCCGCGAGTCACCCCATCTTGGATTCCCCTAGGTCTCTAGTTTTCAAAAATGTACAGGTTTGGTAGGTTTCCCTAGGTGCCGGCTGAGCTAGAGGCCAAAATCTACAGGTAGGCACTTTGCAAAAAATAGCTCTGTTTTCTGTGATGTGTCCACGTTGTGTTTTGGGGCATTTCCTGTCGCGGGCGCTAGGCCTACCCACACAAGTGAGGTATCATTTTTATCGGGAGACTTGGGGGGACGCTGGGTGGAAGGAAATTTGAGGCTCCTCTCAGATTCCAGAACTTTCTGTCACCGAAATGTGAGGAAAACTTGTTTTTTTAGCCACTTTTTGAGGTTTGCAAAGGATTCTGGGTAACAGAACCTGGTCAGAGCCCCGCGAGTCACCCCATCTTGGATTCTCCTAGGTCTCTAGTTTTCAAAAATGTACAGGTTTGGTAGGTTTCCCTATGTGCTGGCTGAGCTAGAGGCCATAATCTACAGGTAGGCACTTTGCAAAAAAACAGCTCTGTATTTTGTGAAAAAATGGGATGTGTCCACGTTGTGTTTTGGGGCATTTCCTGTCGCGGGCGCTAGGCCTACCCACACAAGTGAGGTATCATTTTTATCGGGAGACTTGGGGGAACATAGAATAGCAAAACAAGTGTTATTGCCCCTTATCTTTCTCTACATTTTTTCCTTCCAATTATAAGAGAGTGTGTAAAAAAGACGTCTATTTGAGAAATGCCCTGCAATTCACATGCTAGTATGGGCACCTTGGAATTCAAAGATGTGCAAATAACCACTGCTCCTCAAAACCTTATCTTGATCCCATTTAGGAAATGCAAAGGTTTTCTTGATACCTCTTTTTCACTCCTCATATTTCAGCAAATGAATTGCTGTACACCCAGTATAGAATGAAAACCAACTGCAGGGTGCACCTCATTTATTGGCTCTGGGTACCTAGGGTTCTTGATGAACCTATAAGCCCTTTATATCCCCGCAACCAGAAGAGTCCAGCAGACAAAACGGTATATTGCTTTCAGAAATCTGACATCGCAGGAAAAAGTTACAGAGTAAAACATAAAGAAAAATGGCTGTTGTTTTCAGCTCAATTTCAATATTTTTTTATTTCAGCTGTTATTTTCTGTAGGAAAACCTTGTAGGATCTACACAAATGACCCCTTGCTGAATTCAGAATTTTGTCTAGTTTTCAGAAATGTTTAGCTTTCCGGGATCCAGCATTGGTTTCACACCCATTCCTGTCACTAACTGGAAGGAGGTTGAAAGCACCAAAAATAGTAAAAATGGGGTATGTCCCAGTAAAATGCCAAATTTGTGTTGGAAAATGTGTTTTTCTGATTCAAGTCTGCCCGTTCCTGAAAGGTGGGAAGATAGTGATTTCAGCACCAGAAACCCTTTGTTGATGGCATTTTCAGGGAAAAAACCACAAGCCTTCTTCGGCGGCCCTTTTTTCCCATTTTTTTGGAAAAAACTAAATTTTCACTGTATTTTGGCTATTTTCTTGGTCTCCTCCAGGGTAAACCACAAACTCTGGGTATCATTAGAATCCCTAGGATGTTGGAAAAAAAGGACGCAAATTTGGCGTGGTTAGCTTATGTGGACAAAAAGTTATGAAGCCCTAAGCGCGAACTACCCCAAATAGCCAAAAAAGGGCTCAGCACTGGGGGGGAAAAGGCCCAGCAGCTAAGGGGTTAATAATGCCAATAGACCTGTATTATCTAAAGTGATGCCCCCTTTATTATAACGTGTTCTCAGGTATAGGTGGAGGTACTGTGATGATGGGGGTCTTGACCCTTTAGGGAACAAATGTGATTATGCAATGTCATCCACAATATTTTCAATTTGCCTAATCTACATATTTGTAAACTAATGTGTAGTATTTAGTAGCATGTGTGTAATAAATGTACTTTTCCTTAGCTAAATAAAAGGCACTGACTGAATAATCATTTATTGAGCGTTATTGCTGCCAGGGCTTGTTGATTACTAGCGCACACCACCTCTCCTGAGTAGGCCTTGGACTACTCTACTTTGCTACACTGAGATAGTCGAGCGCTACGATGGGGTATTTGTTTGCCAATGAGAGGAAATTGTGGCCAAAAAAAGATTACCAGATTTTTTTCTGCATCATGTAATTGTAAATTATCTTTTTATTAGTGTCTGCTCAATTTAAAGAAAAATGCATGAGTTTTATGAGGCATTATTCGGAAAACTAGTAATCCATATGTTTTCTTTTGTCCAGATCAATTCAGGTATTCAACAGTCAAGTTGACTATAGCTATTACAGTTCAGGTTTTGTATGTGCCTTAGAGTTGTACTATGAGTAATAGGAACAACAAAAATCAAAATGGCCACTGCAAATATTCTTTCAAAATGATTGTATTGATTCACATTAAAACATATACATACCTTTTTTGCACTTTTGCACCTTTTTGCACATTTAGTACACCATTTTGGACATGTTAGTTTGGAACTGGGAGTTGTTAGACCTGTATCCTTGGTGTGGTTTTCCCTTTCTTTTTTGTCTCTGCTTCCCATGTTTTGAATGTGTTTGCTGTGTAATTTGTATGTGTAATTGGCTTTTCCATGATTGGCATATTTGGTTTTCTTGTAGGTCCCTAGTAAAGTGTACTAGAGGTGCCTAGGGCCTGTAAATCAAATGCTACTAGTGGCCCTGCAGCACTGGTTGTGCCACCCACATGATTAGCCCTGCAAACATGGCTCAGGCCTGCCACTGCAGTGTCTGTGTGTGCAGTTTTAAACTGGTAATTCAACCTGGCAAGTGTACCCACTTGCCAGGCCTAAACCTTCCCCTTTTATACATTTAAGGCACCCCTAAGCTAGGCCTAGGTAGCCCCGTGGGCAGGGTGCAGTGTTAGTTAAAGGTAGGACGTGTACTTATCGGTTTTACAATTCCTAACAGTGAAATACTGCTACATTCGATTTTCAGTGTTGCAAGGCCTATCTCTCTCAGAGGTTACCATGGGGGCTCCCTTTAAATATCCTTAAAGTGCAGTGGCCCTTGGAGAACAGATAGAAAATTGGAGTTTGATGTCTCTGTACTCACAATTTAAAAATACATTGTTTGGTAAAATTGTTTTTTAAAAGGTCAGTTAGAAAATGCCACTTTTAGAAAGTGGACAATTTCTTGCTTTAACCATTCTGTGACTCTGCCTGCTTGTGTATTCTTGGTCTGGTTCAGACTGACAATTGGGCTGTTTGTGAATTCCCTCTAGACAATGACGCAAAGGGATCTGGGATGTAGCCTGCATATCCTGACGGGCCATCTGAACTAAAGTGGAGGGAGGTGTGGTCACTTACACCTGAATGGGCTGTACCTGCCTCTTTAAAAACATTTTTTTTAAAAATCATATCTTAACTTGTGTATTTTCGATTTTTGTCTTTCTGGTCTTGTGTGATTTAGAAAAATATTTCCTATTTTTCTAAATGGGTGTGGTGTACATTTTGTAGTGTTTTCACTATGTTACTGTGTGTGTATTTAAAAAAAAAACTTTACACATTGCCTTTGTCAGCTATCAAGGGGGTGAACAGGGATTATCCAAGTGTGTATCTCCAATGCCCTGACTAGAATGAGGGTCCCTGCTTTGACAGAGTGCAAACTGACTGCCATCCAGACACCCCATTTCTAACAGGAGTTATTTGAATGAAAAACATTAAATGGAAAAAAAATTGGTTATGAAATAAAACCAAGATGTTGCTAGCTGAAGCTGATGAATGGTGTTTTTTGTTTCTGGATATGATAAGTCTGTGCATACCAGAGACATGAAGGAAATGGATGGCCCTTTACGTCTGTTGCTTCTTGGTATTTCTTGTAGCCTCTGTATTTTCTTTGTTGTTGAACATCACGTTGGGTATAGTAAAATGTGATATGCCTACTTCAGGCATCTATCAAGAAATCACTAAGGGCTACATGTACTATTTACTGGTTGCAAAATACTCCTTACTGTTTACTACCAGTAAACAATTTTCGGGAGCAGAGCATACTAATAAGGTGATTTCTAAAACTCTGAATAATTTTGGATTGGAATCCAAACTACCTCATCAACATTAGTGAGGAACATCGAAAATTGCGAGGCGCTATGATTGGAGGCCACCAGAGGGATGGTGGCCTGCTTGAGTCATTAGACCACCATGTCTGTGTTTGCTTTTTGAAAGAGCAAACTTTTTTTTTTTAATGTAGCTCATTTTCCTTAGAGGAAATGTCAATGGGTTTACAAATAAAAGACGCCTTCACTTTTTTTGTTGATTTATAAAGTGGCAGTGTTCCACTGGACCACTGCCTACTATTCAACAAGTTAGCCAATAAAATACCAATATTTCGTGACCAAATTACAAGCCAAAAACATTGATAAAATACTGATTCGGTATGTGCACGAGATGCCTGCAATTCACTCCTTTTCAAAACCAAAATGGTATCCATATGGCATTCCATTTCAGGAATAATAAAAACGTTTCCAATTCCTAAAATTGGAATGGCACATAAGAAAAAGAAGTTTAACTGTTAACAAACGCTGATTTAGAGATTTTGTGACCGATAAAATTCTGAGTAAACCTGGCCCTCATTGAAGAGCAAGGTTCAAAAACCTGCAGACCTTGCATGCCAAATCTTTAGAAATATTTTTTTATGGTATTAGATGAAGGTTATAGGTTCCAGATGGTCAATTTTCACACAGTTTCATCACACAGAGCTCCCCATATATCAGATAAGCAGGGACACCCTAAATCCACATTCAAAACAGTTTACATTCTAAGGATGACGCTCAATTACTTAAGAATATGTGTGACTCAAAGACAAAGACGGCACTTATGTGTCACAGTAGTAATGGCTCATTTCAGTGGTGTGCACCCCAGAATATTTGGCTATGCTAGTACAGCTAATCTACTGTTGGTATGTAGGTGAGTGAAGTATCCAGAAGCACAGAAATTCAACACACCAGCCCGCTATTTACATCTTCATAAATGGGTCTGTTCGGAGTTTTGATCAGTCAGCACCACAACTCTTGAATATTTGTCCTTCATAAACACAGAAACAACAAGATTCTGCAGTTACTAACACACGTGGCATTTAAATGGTAGATTTGTTGGAGGCACCATCTTAATTTCCTACAGTAAGGGAAATGACAATAAAGACCAAACGTCTGTTAACATTTCTTTGCTTGAGAATGTAAACTAAAAGGAGCCAGGTGGTATTGTCATTAATGTCAAAAGCTAATTCACCATTCTAATTTGAAATTTGATTTAATTACATAAAACTGATTTCACTGAGAATTATTTCACCATCTACATGGGATAAATATCCTCCTGTCTAGCTCTGCTGTCATCTTCTCTAAAAGACGAATAGACATTGCTGAGGCAAATAGAGCATTTCTATACACACAGTTATGTGTACCCTGCAACGTCTATTTAATGTATTTAAACAGCCCATAATGCCAAGTAAATTAGTGGTTTACTTTATATTTCCCAATGGCCTTTGATAACATTAGAAAAATGAAGTCAGGAGTTACTTAATCCGATTTGTATCAAACTATTTAGTTTTCAATCACACCTGACAACCCTAATAAATGTCTGCTTGACGTGGGAAAAAGCTCACTGTTGACAGTTTTGCGCAGAAGGTGGACATTGATAATAATAATGCTTGGCTCTCGGTGACCTATAAAAAGAACAATCCTACCTCTCTGTCCTTTCTCTACACTGATGAAACACTTTTTGTAAATGAGCTTGTCAATAAGACTTTCGTTCGCTTTCAACAACTGAATTCATCCTTCCTTCAAACAAGTTTTGAGAGTATGAATTAGTGGATGTGCAACACCTGGAATGTAGATAAGGCGGCACTTCAAAGCGGGAAAAAAGGTATTCTGGGCTTACCGGCAGTTTCCTTATGCTCAAGGCTCAATTTCGGAAGTAAATTCATGCAGAGCAGAAGGACTGTAAACTCGTTCTTCTTAAGATGTTAATAAAAAATTAAATTAAAGGATATGTTTTTATAAGTATTATTTAAGAGTCAAATGAATGACTTCAGTGTTCACTACAGGAATTAAATCGGGAGAAGAAAGAGTAATCCTCTATGATATTCAAAATTTTGCACTGAGACCTATATATCAAAATTTTTGTCAATGTATGGGAATACTCCAAATGCTAGATCAGGACACTGCAGGCCAAATGGATTCCATTGTGAAAAAGTCCACATTGCAGCAGCATTTGATAGATGATTTTGTGAACGTTCAAACTTTTACTAATAAATATTTCATGTATTCTGTAATTTGTATTTGAATAGAAAATGAATTAACCTAGAAAATAATGTGCAACTCGATAAACATGCCCACTTGAATGGCCGCCTTATACTATGTAAATGTTTACTAAACAGCGTATTAATGTTTATTCAGAACTTCTAATAATGAAAAATGCAGTAATGGGTCATACTTACGATTACATGCTATGTATTTGCTTAAGTTAATTGTAGGCCTCAAAAGCTACAAAGGTCTGAGTCTTAATATTGCATTGACGTTTATTAGAAAGATGGAATGTCAGACTAAAATATGATCTCATGCTTGCTGAATAAAGCTGTATTGTTCTAATTGAAGGTTGACAGACTCCTAACAGTAGTAAAAATTGTTTTTCCAGTCTTCACTAGAAACTGTGTGTTTTGTAATGTGCGTAGAAACCTGAATGTGCCGACCTGGTTACAAATGTTAACATGAAGCGTATGAGAAAGCGATTTTCCCAGGAACTAAAGATGAATGTACTGAAGGAAGGACAGAAGGATGTAAAAGTTGCTTCTTGCGAGTCGAACGATGTGCGTTAGAAGAGAAAGCCAATCCTCAATGTGTGAAAGACTGTTCAGTTATATCTTAGATCTGAAACATAAATTTTATTGAACTAATGGCTATCACCTGATTGCTCGACCAATGACAATGTGGGACAACTTTAACTTAACCGCACTGCACTAAGAGTTCTGATCAGTTCTTCAACACTTTGCATGCAGAGAGACTCCACTCCTTTTTTTATACTTGTGCTCCATGCATAATGCTGGTGCGTACTTTTGCGCTCAATGCTTGGAACTTGAAACGCCTTTGCTGCCTGCCCTAGATACTTCTTTCTAATGGTTCGGTAAGCTTAGAGTCTCAGATTCTGAACCATTTCCCTTGCCCTGCCCAGATGCTGATTCTGCTTGAACTGATGTCCGCTTGACAAAGACTGTTCACCGCTTGCTGACTCATAAGGACAGATATATCAACTGCAAATGTTTTTATTGTTGATTTGTCTTTTGTTTCTAGGTACCAACTGCTGCCTTTTGATAGAGCCATAGTTAGATCTTTTCCAACTTTGTTTTGAATACATTATTTTAAAAGAAGTCCAAACACGTTGATGCTAATCTGATGTTAGTGAGTTTTTCCTTCATTCAACTAATTGCTATTTGATGTTACTCAGTTGCTGAACTCAAATGTATGTTATTACCATTGCACAATTACTCTTATTGTTGATTTGTACTTTGGCTTTAGAAGGCTTAGTACAATGCATTAGTTAAATTGAGATTCTGTAGGATATTCGGTCAACCAGTGTTATTCTTTCATCCTTATATCATATGGTTTTGAGACTTATTTACATGATACTAGCATTTGTTAATCTAGGGAAATAGATTTTCTAACTGATACTAAAGGCGTGGCCTGGCCTAATGGGTCATGGTGTGTGAGAATTACTGTGTCTAAGGAACTTTCTTATTGTTTGTTTGACGCTACTTATAATCTTTACTGCTTAGATGTGTAATCATCTTAAACAAGTCAAAAGGTCTATCGGTATAAGGATGCATCCCTTTATCAATTAACATATGAAGGGCCAATAAGGTAAGATGCGCTCGCAAGAAATGGTAGCAGAGTAGGATAGTTTGTCTCTTTGAGAGCACATCCTTGAGAATAGTCCATGGTTTGCCTCTTTAAGAGCACATCCTTGAGTATTGTTAATAGTTTATCGCCTTAAGAGATCCCCATAGTGTCCCATGGAAAAGATAGAAGTTCAAATTGATTTGGTTAAGATTTTCAGATTCAACAGCACAAAGTAAAGAGAAAATGTGCCCCTAAAAACCTAGGATGACTTTCCCAGATCCCTGGAGCTTCCCTATGATTGTTTGAAGGTGTTCTCTGCGTGAATAAAAAGGTTTTGCGCTTGCACAACTTATGCAAATCACAGGTGAATTGTGATGGTTGTGAAGGTTTAGAGAGTTTGCGTACTCCAAATGAAGTTGTTGAAGGAGTTTGCGTACTTCAAAGTGTAAAAGTAGGGAAGTCTTTGAACTTCATATGTATGTGGTGCTTTGCGCTCAAAAATTGTCTATATGGTTGTTGGTATACAGGCCCTGCGAGGTCCAAGACTCCGGAGTATATTGAAAAATGTATGGGACACTTGGTTTATTGTTGTAATTTGTCTGTTTAGTAGGTCAATCGTGCGTAGTTGACAAACTTTAGAGTGTGTGTTAAGGTGAGTGAAAGGTTTTTCGACTGAGAGATGGCGAGTCCTATGTGCACCAGGACAGACCCCTTGATTAGTTGAGAGTAAAATTTGTGGATCGAATTTTGCTTGCGAATCAGTGGAACTGAGAAGGAAAGAGTAGTTGCTAGAGCGAAAGGCCGTAAGTGAAAAATCGGCATGGTTCCTGAAGCGATTGTGTTACCCTACCTGTAGCGAACAGACACATTTTGTTTTTGGGGTTTTGTTGAAGTGCTCGCAATAACTTTGCATTAGTTTGGTGTGAATCTGAGTTGAGGAGGACAGGCCGCAAGACTTCATCATCTGCTGTACGTGTGATTTGACGGCATTGGAGCCGTGCTGGGATAGGTTGGTTAGTGAGAAGGGTCGCACACGGATTGGCGGACAACCATTAAATGCAATTGGTTGAGAAGGTCAGTGAAAGGGATTTTGGGATTAAAAGTCACTTCCTTATTTTATTGAACTAGTGTAAAATTTGAAAACAAATGAACATTTTCAAGACTTTAAAGAGTGCCTTATCTTAAAATGTGTATATTCCAGCAACAGTAGGGGAAGTTACTCCACCAGAGGGTACACCCGCTTTTATTGTGTTCGAAGAGCAGGGTGCTGCACCATGCCTTTGGTTAAAACATTGGTGCACAGCAACAGAAAAAAAGATGGGCGTTTAGCGTTTCCTACACATGGGACATTTAATTTGAGAAGCTTAGAAAACTTAAGGAGGGTTTTGTATTACCTGAAACCACCTCCGAGACCAGCACAGTTTGAAGCTTTAGCAATTTGGGAACTAGTAGCTAGACAGCAACAGTAGCTAAAATTTAAAAGAAGATGAGAAAGGCAGAAAAGACACTAGAGGAGGCTAGATGGGACAGTGATGAGAAGTTTTGGAGAGCTGAGACTTCATAGGGAATTAAATTATTTCCTGCAATTAAATAAGATAATGAAAAGGAAGGGAGGAAAGCTACCAGAAAGACAAATAAAGGTCCATCTGAGGGTAAAGAGCAGAAATCAAAAGAGAGTAGGAGGTCTTTGACCCCCAGTGAAGAGTCAGATGATGATGAGTTCATTATACAGTTGTTGAGAAATCCTCACCCACCGTATGCAGCACGAGAGTGTAGTACATACACATATTTAGACTCTACAGAATTGACACATGTTAACCTGACACAGAGTCCAATACAGAGTGGTCCTAGTGGACCTACCAGATCAGCAGCTCAAAATCCAATGCCACAGTCGAATATTCCCAGAATTTACCCGAATGTGCCTATTGTAGATACTGCAACAAACTTAATAGTGCCGACAGGACAGGTTTACCCAAAACCAACAATTGTTCAGATGGAGTCAACTCCACACTTACTGCCTTCAATGCAGCCACAAATGATTCCAACGTATACCCCTATAACAGGAACACAGACAAAGATGTCCATACTGATTTATGCATTTACGAGACCTGAATGTTAGATCATGTCCAGATGCAGTGTCAGTACCAGTTACCATTGGCCCAGTCATACCATTGTTTGCCCAGGGAAATTACGAGACAAATAGCCAGAGTATCTTGAGTCAGAATTTATCAGGAGAAAGACTTGATGAGGATACCGGAGTAGTATCCCCTATGAGACCGACCCTTAATGGAGCAAGATCATTAATAGATTTAAGTCCTTACAGAGTTCCTCCAAATACTGAAGCAAGGTCACATGTCATTCCTAACCTGAACTTAATGACACCAAAAATCAGCAAACCTAACTGTACAGCAGTTGACCAGTGCTCAGCCCAACAACATTTCACTGCAAGGTTTCACAGCCCAACAATTAACTGAATAGTTGGAAAAATTGAGTAGCCCCAAGGTCCTTCTAGTGGAGGTAATTACCTAAACTATACTAGACTTAGGATGAAAGCAGACAAACTCATCGAAGGAACTATGGGAGTGAACAGACTCGAGTAATACTCTGAAGATGAATTGCATTGCAGAAAGCGGGCCTAGTACATCAAAACTCTAGCACACACACAAGACAAATATGATATAGACCTTGAGAAAACCAAATATTTGAAGAGGAGTTACAGGTTAGAGTTTGACACAAAAGACTTTGAACACATGAGAACTGCACAAATGAAAACACACCTTAGAGAATTGCTTCAAAGCATCCAGACATGGAGAGCATTAGACAAATAAAATGGGAAGGCAGATGGGTGAAGAAACGAGATAAAAGAAAAAAGGACTCTGATACTCCACCTGCAAATATGCAGCAGACTGAGGACCCAGTAAAAATTTTACCAATGACAGAGATTCCGGGAGGGAATTTTGTGCATGTCCCTTGGAGAAGTAGTGAGCATCTGTCATTACAAATTATTACCCCAGGCTGAGTCAGAAACCTGTAGAATGGTACCAGCAGACAGATAGGTTTGTGAAACCTGTGAAATGTCTATTGGAAGACTTAAACACTCTGTTGGAGACAGTAGTCACTGCAGGCTTATGGCTGAAATGCAAAAGGTGAGCAGATTGGCTGACAAGGGAGCCAGAGAGAGATCCAGCAACAGGTGCACCATCTCCTGATGTAATGAAATATTGCTATAAGGTGATTGAATTGTTTAAAATGAGGATTTCCCCTAAAAAAATAAATTGGCAGTGCATAGATAGGACAGCCCAGTAAGCAAAAGAGTCAATACATGAGTACTTTAAGAGATTGTAACAGGTGTTTAAACATTACAATGGTACAGAGACAATTGAGCCGAAAGACATGATTCATTTTGTGTTCAGATTTGTTGAAGGACTGAGACCTGAAATTTGTCAGATGATTAAGAGCCATTTGATTTGCTGGTTAGCAAAGCCGATTGATGAGGTGTTGCAATATGCAAAATACTGTAGTGACGAGACTGAGTTGAAACAGGGAAAGTTGAAAGAGAAGGCAGTGGTGATGCAGATAAAAGCGGAACAAACAGGGTTACAAAACAAAAGGGAAATACACTGTTTCAGAGTTTAGGCAGAGGTAGAGGTCATGGAGTAATGGGAAATGGGAAATGGGAAATGGCAATTGTGGTCCTGATTTGAGTAAGGTAGTAGTACAAGGCAAAATGCAAGGAATGAAAAGAATGTTGCTGTGTCAGAGTTGCAGAGGCCTCGGGCATTGGAAACGGGAGTGCCCGATGGTAAGTAAAGAAGGTGTTGTTCAGCAAATCAGTGATGTCAATTCTTTCCAAAATGTGAGAGGGATGAGAATTAGAGGTCCAAATCCAATTTTTCGGATGCAAGGTTTTCAGCCCGTGTAGCAGATGCAGTTGCCACAAATGCAGATACCCCAGACACAGCAGATGCAACCTCAGGTTCAAATGGTATCTAGAACACAAATCCAAATACCTTAAGCCCCTATGGAACAGAAGCAAGTGATGTTTACTCAGCCAGTCACAGGTTAAAGGTTAAACCAGAGTAATAATACTATACACCAATTCCCCCTACTCAGTGAAATTGGAATGAACGATGATTGGGTGAGTGACAGTTCGGATAAAGAAGAATGTGTGCTTGCAGCTTTCTTAGAATTAGAAAGGTCCACACATAAAGGGAAAGGTAATGGGTCACAGAGTTACATTTTTGGTTGACACTGGAGCTAGATGCTCTTAAGTGAGAACTGTAGAAGTTCCAAAACTGTCTCTTTTGGGGAAAACAGTCCAGATTGTAGGAGTTGCAAGCCAATAATTGGCAAAACCAATTACAAAACCAGTCCTGGTCAAAATTGGTGATTTCAGGGGATTGCACAAATTCGTGGTTTGTGACTCGAGCCCTGTGTCACTGGGAAGGGATTTGTTGTGCGAAACAAAATGCTCAATTACTTCCTCAAATGATGTAATTGAAATTCAGATGAACAGTGATGATGAATATGATTTACTTGCAGAGACAAATTGTGACGCAGTGAACGAGGAATACCCTCTGATTGGTTTCTTTCCAGTCTTCACTGTGAGAGATCTTCTTTCCGATTTACAGGGAGCTGTCAAGATGAAAGTGTGGGATTTTTCAGGAAAAGATATCAGATTGATAAAGGGAGTTGAGTCAGTTAAAGTAATGATCAAACCAAATGCATTTTTTCCCCAGATTCCACAGTACCACATAAACACAAGAGACAATTGAAGGTTTAGCACCAATAATTTCAGAATTTGTAGACCAAGGTTTTCTGAGAAAAGTGCTGAGTAGTTTATGTAACTCACCAATAATGGAACTGCGCAAGCAATGTGGAAAGTTTCAAATTGTTCAGATTTGAGAAAAATAAATGACATTGTGATTAAATGTTGCCTGTTGGTATCCAACCCTGGAGTAATTATTTTTCAAATCCCATGTGATGCTGAATGGTTCACCGTAGTGGACCTGTCACAAGCATTCTTTTCTGTTCCTTTTCTGTTTCAAATTCTTAAATCGAGTTTTCTGTTGGTGTAGGATCCCACAATGGTTCTTAGAGTCACCTTTAATTTTCAATCTGATCCTGAAAACGAATTTAGAATCACTAGAAAAGCCTTACCAATTGACACTGGTACAGTAAATTGATGAGTTATTGATTGCACCCAAAACAAAGGAGGATTGCAAGTATGATACTATTGCCATGCTGAATCACCTAGGAAAGAATGTCATAAAGGTGGTTGTTGGACTTTTGCTTATGCAGGGTCATCCCCAGTCTTTTTGCCTCCTGCCTCCTATTTTTTTCCGACCTGTTGCTGTTGGCTTTTCAACTCTGAGCACTTTACCACTGCTAACCAGTGCTAAAGTGCATATGCTCTCAGTGTAAATTGTATGTAATTGGTTTATCCATGATTGGCATATTTGATTTACCAGTAAGTCCCTAGTAAGGTGCACTAGAGGTGCCAGGGCCTGTAAATCAAATGCTACTAGTGGGCCTGCAGCACTGGTTGTGCCACCCACATAAGTAGCTCTGTAATCACGTCTCAGACCTGCCACTGCAGTGTCTGTGTGTGTATTTTTACACTGTAAATTCGACTTGGCAAGTGTACCCACTTGCCAGGCCTAAACCTTCCCTTTTCTTACATGTAAGGCACCCCTAAGGTAGGCCCTAGGTAGCCCCAAGGGCAGGGTGCAGTGTATGGATAAGGTAGGACATATAGTAATGTGGTTTATATGTCCTGACAGTGAAATACTGCTAAATTCGTTTTTCACTGTTGCAAGGACTGTCTCTCTCATAGGATAATATGGGGGCTACCTTTAAATATGATTAAAGTGTAGATTCCCCTAGAGAGTAGATGGACATGTGGAGTTTGGGGTCCCTGAGCTCACAATTTAAAAATACATCTTTTAGTAAAGTTGATTTTAAGATTGTGCGTTTGAAAATGCCACTTTTAGAAAGTGAGCATTTTCTTGCTTAAACCATTCTGTGACTCTGCCTTCTTTGTGGATTCCCTGTCTGGGTCAGTTTGACAGTTGGGTTGTTTTTCACTTCACACCAGACAGTGACACAAAGGGAGCTGGGGTGTAACCTGCATTTCCTGATTAGCCATCTCTGCTAGGAGGGAGGGGTGGAGTGGTCACTCTCATCTGAAAGGACTGTGCCTGCCTCTAACAATGGCGGCTCCAACCCCCTGGTGTGTGTCTGAGGCCTTGCCTGGGCAAGGCAGGATTTTACAAGTAGGTGTGAGTCCCCTTTGAAGAAAGGTGACTTCAAAGACTAAAATGGGTATAAGAAGGGCACCCAAATCTACAGACTTTAGAAACACTTCTGGAATCAAGAGGAACCTCTGCCTGGAGAAGAGCTGTTAGCTGAGGAGGAAGTGCTGCCCTGCCTGTGACTGTGCTTTGTGGAGCTTTCCTGCAGTGCTGCTTCTGCCAGAGTAAGAGGGCAAAGACTGGACTTTGTGTGCCTTCCATCTTGAGAAGAAATCTCCAAGGGCTTGATCTAGAGCTTGCCTCCTCTTGTTTGAAGTCTCAGGGACAGCAAAGACTTCTCTCTGCCAGCACCTGGAGCCTCTGGAGAGACTCCTACTCTGCCCTGTGGTGCCCATCCAGTTCCTGGGACCCTGAAGGGAGAAGCTGGCAGCCTAAAGACAAGAAAATCCACGCACAGAGCGCCGTGCGGGGAAAAGATCGACGCGAATCCGATCTGCGGCTGAAAAACGACGCGCCGCCAGCTCCGCGGCTGAGAAACGACGCTCGCAGGAAACGCGACCGAAGAATCGACGCACGGAACAGGAGAAACGACGCGCAGCATCGCTGACGGAGGCTGGGAGATCGCAACCTGCGCGGCTGGATCGTCAACTCATCGTGCGGCTGGATTTTTGACTCGAGTACCGCCGTGCGGAGTTATTTTTGACGCACGCCCGCCCGTGCGGGTTTTTTTTTGACGCACACCAGGTACATTTTCACTCTAGCAGCGCTAGTGTGTTTTTAAAACTACTTAAAGACTCTTTTTGATTTTTAATTAATAACTTGACTTGTGTATGGTGGATTTTTGTCGTTTTGGTCTTGTTTTGTTTAGATAAATATTTCCTATTTTTCTAAACCTGTGTTGTGTCATTTTGTAGTGTTTTCATTGAGTTACTGTGTGTGTTGGTACAAATACTTTACGCCTAGCACTCTGAGGTTAAGCCTACTGCTCTGCCAAGCTACCAAGGGGGTAAGCAGGGGTTAGCTGAGGGTGATTCTCTTTTACCCTGACTAGAGTGAGGGTCTTTGCTTGAACAGGGGGTAACCTGACTGTCAACCAAGGACCCCATTTCTAACATTGGTGATCAGCGGTCGGGATTTGGACTTGTATTTGTACTTGACATACAGTGATTAAGTGTACACTACTGTTTTGATCTCAGACCACTACGTGACCACATACTACTTGTTTGGTGATCTTTTGCTTTTTCTCTTAAGGACTCCTTTTTGTTCTACTTCCATGATTTTGCTGATCCCTTCACTGATTCTTTTTACTTCATTGGGAACTTATTTTCTGCCTTTGGAACTTTGCACTTGTGACCATCATGTCTCAATCTGGAGATGCAACAGCTGGAGCTGTGTTTGAAATGGAGAAACTGAAGGAGTACTCAGTTGCTCAATTGAAACAGTTCCTTAAAGATCTTGACTGTCCCACTAAGAGCTCCACCAGGGAGGGGGAGCTGCAAAAGGCACAGAGGGCCGGGGTGACAATCAAGAAGGCTGGAGGGCAGACAGAGGAGGAGAATGTGGGTGGGGAAGTGCAGAGGATACACAGTGGTGTAGTGGAGGTACCTGTTACGCCTGGGGGGAGGGTCCCCAGGAGGGGTAGCAGGGTGTCGTCTAAGGATCTGACTCCTAAAGATGTGCAGGACAGACAGGCAGAAAGGGTTCGCCGGTTGGAGGCAGAAAAGTTGAGGATGCAAAGGGAGTATGACAAGTGGGAAAGGGACTTCGAGATACAAAAGATGATTTATGCTTACAAGCTTAAATTGAAACCGCTGGAAGTCATGAGGGCTGAATCCAGCTGGAATGGTGGCAGCAACAATTTTATATCTAGTGCTGCTGAAGAAATGCACATGCCCAGAGATGTGGTGCCCTACTTGAAGGAGGGAGTTAACACACACCAGGAGGTTCAGGGGTATGAGGTAGCTCCAGTGATGCACAGGGTACCTGAGGTGGATTGGGGAACTGGCATGGGGAGTCATATTCCTACTGGTGGGAAGGACACTCTACTGACTCTAGGTGAGAGTGACAGGGAGAGGGGTTCCCCCCAGGTAGAAGTCCTGGTTATGGAGTGTGAAAACATCCCAGAAGAGTGTGGGTTGAGTGTCAGGGACAGTCAGGTACTGTCTCACCAGTCTCAGGAGGGAGATGTGGGGTGCTTTTTCAAAGCAGAGTCACTGGATGGTTGGGTGAAGGGTACTTTGGTTAATTCATGTAAGGGGCTGAGTGATGTAATTGCTGGAGAGCATATGTCTAGTCCTTATTTTCCAGAGCTACGCCAACACCAGGTGGAGTGTGAGTTCTCTGACCCCAGGGAGCTTACAATGGAGGCAGACCTCTTGGTGAGTACCAGAGAGTCTGAAGAGGCATTTGGGGGTGCTCCTGAGAGGAGTGGTCTAGGTATTTCCCAACCAGGTGAGGTAGGGAAGGATTGTAGTGTCCCAGGTAGGTCCCAGTGTAGTGGGATGGGTGAGGGACCCCATGTCCAGTCTCTGAGGAGAGGGAATGGGGATGGGCTGAGGTCCAAGGTGCCCGAGATCCGGTCCCAGGTCCTGGAGGGTTCCATGAGGGAACACCAGGAGGGGAGCCTAGCCTGTACCATAGGGCCATCTGTTGAGGGAGACCCCACAGTGTCAGGAGAACTTGGGGGGGGCGGCTGTAGCCAGCGTCCCACCAGTTCTGGTGTCTGGCAGTACCACTCCTAGTGAGGGGGTGCAGAAGTCCAGACAGAGGGTTGAGAGGGGGTTGCGGACCCCAGTGGAGAACCTGGAGGGTCAGGGGTCAGCTCTGAGAGCAGAGCCTCCCAGGAATGACCTTGGTAAGACCATTTCTGGGTTGGGGGGAATCCAGACTCTGTCAGATGGGCAGAGGTCAGGAGACCTGCGCCAGCCAGACTCTTGTGTGGCCCTTGGGGACAGTGTGTCCCTTGAGGGGGGTAAGTGTGCCCCCCTGGAAGTCCTGGTGTGCCAGGCAGTGGTTCAACCGCAGGGTGGTGACCCTGGGTTGGATGACCAGGTTCAGAGGGTAAACTCTGATCTGGTGGGGGGTAGGTATGCCCCCCAGGAAGTCCTGGGTTGCCAGGCAGTGGTCCAGTCTGTGGGTACAGACCCTGGACTGGAGGATCAGGTGCAGGGGGTAAACCCTGACCTGAAGGGGTGGGCGGTTTGCCCAATCACCCCCCCTAGTGTGATTTCAAGGGGTACTCTCCCTGAGGGGGGGGTGCAGAACCCTGAGAGTAGGGACAGGGGAGAAAGAGCCTCATCCCTGGCCCTGGTCCAACCTGAAGGTACAGACCCCAGGTTGGCGGACCAGTTGCAGGTTAACAGCCCTGCACTGGTGGAAGAATTGTGCAGGACTGCTTCTACAAGCACCCTGACAGTTTTTGACTCTGGGGGTGCCGCTTCGGCAGGGAGGGTACAGAGCCCCAGAGGGGAGGACCAGGGTCAGGTTGTCATCCCTGACCTGGTGGAAGAGAGAGTGGTCAAAGGGTGCCAGGCACCTGGGGCTACCGCCCCCCACTCTCCGTAGTCACAGTGGTTGGAGAGGCCTGAGATCGGGCTCTCATCCCTGACAGTTGTCCGGGGCCACCGTGATTTGCTGTCCTGGTGGACAGAGTTGCCCCTGGGGAGGGGACGAGAGTCACACCCCGGGGGTAGAGTGGGCAACACCACTGTGTTGGCCCGGGTGGTACTATCTGCCCATTGCAATTCATCTGTGAGCAAAGTAAAGTTAGGTGCTGCACAGATGGTGTCTGTAGATGTGGAGAAGGGTTCCCCATGGGTTAGCTTAGTGGGCCCTGAGAGTATGGACAGAGGGATCCAACTGGAGTCAGGAAGGCGTAGAACTGGAACATGCCCTTGCTGTTGTGGGCCTGGGTCCTTGTTCTATCGCCCCAATCAGGGAAGTACATCAAGGTATTGATTGTTCTCCCCTGGCTTTAGGCTGGTAGGGGGTCGTGTTGGACTTTTGCTTATGCAGGGTCATCCCCAGTCTTTTTGCCTCCTGCCTCCTATTTTTTTCTGACCTGTTGCTGTTGGCTTTTCAACTCTGAGCACTTTACCACTGCTAACCAGTGCTAAAGTGCATATGCTCTCCGTGTAAATTGTATGTAATTGGTTTATCCATGATTGGCATATTTGATTTACTAGTAAGTCCCTAGTAAGGTGCACTAGAGGTGCCAGGGCCTGTAAATCAAATGCTACTAGTGGGCCTGCAGCACTGGTTGTGCCACCCACATAAGTAGCTCTGTAATCACGTCTCAGACCTGCCACTGCAGTGTCTGTGTGTGTATTTTTACACTGTAAATTCGACTTGGCAAGTGTACCCACTTGCCAGGCCTAAACCTTCCCTTTTCTTACATGTAAGGCACCCCTAAGGTAGGCCCTAGGTATCCCCAAGGGCAGGGTGCAGTGTATGGATAAGGTAGGACATATAGTAATGTGGTTTATATGTCCTGACAGTGAAATACTGCTAAATTCGTTTTTCACTGTTGCAAGAACTGTCTCTCTCATAGGATAATATGGGGGCTACCTTTAAATATGATTAAAGCGTAGATTCCCCTAGAGAGTAGATGGACATGTGGAGTTTGGGGTCCCTGAGCTCACAATTTAAAAATACATCTTTTAGTAAAGTTGATTTTAAGATTGTGCGTTTGAAAATGCCACTTTTAGAAAGTGAGCATTTTCTTGCTTAAACCATTCTGTGACTCTGCCTTGTTTGTGGATTCCCTGTCTGGGTCAGTTTGACAGTTGGGTTGTTTTTCACCTCACACCAGACAGTGACACAAAGGGAGCTGGGGTGTAACCTGCATTTCCTGATTAGCCATCTCTGCTAGGAGGGAGGGGTGGAGTGGTCACTCTCATCTGAAAGGACTGTGCCTGCCTCTAACAATGCCGGCTCCAACCCCCTGGTGTGTGTCTGAGGCCTTGCCTGGGCAAGGCAGGATTTCACAAGTAGGTGTGAGTCCCCTTTGCAGAAAGGTGACTTCAAAGACTAAAATGGGTATAAGAAGGGCACCCAAATCTACAGACTTTAGAAACACTTCTGGAATCAAGAGGAACCTCTGCCTGGAGAAGAGCTGTTAGCTGAGGAGGAAGTGCTGCCCTGCCTGTGACTGTGCTTTGTGGAGCTTTCCTGCAGTGCTGCTTCTGCCAGAGTAAGAGGGCAAAGACTGGACTTTGTGTGCCTTCCATCTTGAGAAGAAATCTCCAAGGGCTTGATATAGAGCTTGCCTCCTGTTGTTTGAAGTCTCAGGGACAGCAAAGACTTCTCTCTGCCAGCACCTGGAGCCTCTGGAGAGACTCCTACTCTGCCCTGTGGTGCCCATCCAGTTCCTGGGACCCTGAAAGGAGAAGCTGGCAGCCTAAAGACAAGAAAATCCACGCACAGAGCGCCGTGCGGGGAAAAGATCGACGCGAATCCGATCTGCGGCTGAAAAACGACGCGCCGCCAGCTCCGCGGCTGAGAAACGACGCTCGCAGGAAACGCGACCGAAGAATCGACGCACGGAACAGGAGAAACGACGCGCAGCATCGCTGACGGAGGCTGGGAGATCGCAACCTGCGCGGCTGGATCGTCAACTCATCGTGCGGCTGGATTTTTGACTCGAGTACCGCCGTGCGGAGTTATTTTCAACGCACGCCCGCCCGTGCGGGGTTATTTTTGACGCACACCAGGTACATTTTCACTCTAGCAGCGCTAGTGTGTTTTTAAAACTACTTAAAGACTCTTTTTGATTTTTAATTAATAACTTGACTTGTGTATGGTGGATTTTTGTCGTTTTGGTCTTATTTTGTTTAGATAAATATTTCCTATTTTTCTAAACCTGTGTTGTGTCATTTTGTAGTGTTTTCATTGAGTTACTGTGTGTGTTGGTACAAATACTTTACGCCTAGCACTCTGAGGTTAAGCCTACTGCTCTGCCAAGCTACCAAGGGGGTAAGCAGGGGTTAGCTGAGGGTGATTCTCTTTTACCCTGACTAGAGTGAGGGTCTTTGCTTGAACAGGGGGTAACCTGACTGTCAACCAAGGACCCCATTTCTAACAGTGGTCATTACAACAATAGTGGTAAAAAACACCTATCGCCATGGTGACGGCAGCCAAAATACCGTCACCGCAGCTACCATCCGTCCACCAAATTATGAGCACTGCCAGAGTTCCGCCACAAGAATGGTGGAAATCCGGCAGTGATCATACGGGCGGATGGTGGTAAGCTAGCCCTGCTACCACTAGCACCGCCACGCCAGTTGAACGCTGCCAGCTGTATCATGAGCTGTGATTTGGCCTGGCGGTGCTCTGTTGGCAGGCGCTGCTACCTTCTCGTTTCCTGATGGAAGACCTCCTCAACAAAGGTAAGCCGGGCTTCCAACAGGGGAGAGGTATGGAGGGTGTTGTGTGTGTGTGTCTGGTTGTGTGTCTGGTTGTGTGCATGTGTGTGTGAGTGTGTGTGTGAATGCATCTGTGTGTGTTGTGTTGTTTGCATGGTGGTATGCGTGTATGTCGGAATGGTGAAGTGAGTGTGTGTCTGCATGTCAGAGTGATTGTGTTTAAGAATGTGTGCGAGTATGCCTTGGGGTATACGTGCATGAATGCCTGTATACTAGTGTGTGTATGAATGCATGTATGCCAGTGTGAGTGATTGGGTGGATGCGTGGTGCATGTCTGCGGGTGTGTGTGTGTGTGTATGGGTGTATGTGTGTGTGTGTGTGCGAGGATCGGAGGGTGGGTTGGGGGAGTGTGAGGATTGAAGGGGTGGGGGTGCGTATGAGGAGCGTAGGGGGTGCGGGGGATTTGGATGGAGGGGATGGGGGCATCTGGTGAGTGTTGGGAGGGTGGGGGAGCCGCCTACGGGTGACACGAAACCCACGGTGGTAGGCAGGCTCATTATGCTAAATAATCTACTGACTCAAATGGCTAGATATTATCATGGTCAAACACATGTGGTAAGGGATGCCATGACCCAGACTTTTAAACAATTTTGGTTCAATCCGAAGTTTAGACAGGTTGACAAAGTAATTTACCATAGATGTGATGTCTGCCAGCAGATGAATGTGGGAAAAGAAACAGTAGTCAATATGGGCCAAATTGGAAAAGCTGGACGTACATTTAGCAGAATTCAGATGGATTTCATTGAGATGCCTGTGTGCGGAGGATTGCAGTATGTGTTGGTGATTGTGTGTATTTTTAGCCATTGGATTGAAGTTTGCCACACATGAAGAAATGATAGGCTCACAGTAGCAAAGTTACTGCTTAGAGAGCTGATATCACGTTTTGGGTTTCCTGTCTCTTTAGATTCATATAGAGGAAGTCACTTCAACAATGAAGTAATACAATTGCTATGCTTAGCTTTAAACTTTGAGCAGAAACTACACTGTAGTTTTGCCCTAAAGCCTCAGGAATTGTGGAACAGATGAATGGTACCTTGAAGTCAAGAATGGCAAAACTGTCTGCGTCCACAAATCTGAAATGGCCTGACGCACTCCCGGTAGTTCTAATATCAATGAGAAGTACACCTGACAAGAAAACAGAATTGTCACCACACAAGATCCTCATGGGCAGAGCAATGAAGTTGCCAGCGGTCCCTGAAAATGCTCTTGTGAACATTATAGATGATATGGTATTGGACTACTGAAAAGGCCTGGCTGATGTGGCTCTTTCTCTCATCAAGTGGAATCCACCACACTGTAACCATCTCAGGACCAAGGACACAGCCTGAAACCAGGTGATCAGGTGGTGATCAGAAAACATGTGAGGAAGTTGTGTTTGGAACCTAGGTAGAAAGGCCCCTACCAGATAGTGCTGATCACAACTACAGCTGTAAAGTGCGCTGGACTTCCAAACTGGATCTATGCTAGCTATACTCAGAGGGTACCAAATCCTTCGGATGAGGAAGAAGGTTTGTTGAGAATACCAACAATGTCTAAACATGCGCCAGGTTCGGAGAGAGGAGAAAGTGAACTAGAGACTGTATTTGAGCCAACCACATCCATACAAACCACTCCTGTAAGAGATGAAGTGGAAGGAATACAGGAGAGTGGCAATGAACTCACCTCAACTGAGGTTGCAGGAGAGTCTGGTCAAAGGAGGGCTCTTCCAGAAGCAAACAGTCTTAAAAGACAAACAGAACAAACAACTGACCAGCAGGGAAGGAGTTGAGGCAGATCAAAGCCATTACGATTTGACTCCTCCAGAACCGGATGTGGGTACATCAAAAGAAGATATTGCGGATCAAGAAGAAACTGCATGGCCGACACAGAAAAGAGCATTGATGAAAGAGCCACTGAAAGATGACAAGTGGACAGAATCACAGCCAAAGGCAAAGAAAACAATCACAGTAACAACAATTGGGGAAGAAGTTGACACCCCAAGAATAGAGGATCTACGTGAAGGAGAATTAATTGGAAATCGAAAACTGAAAAGAAAAAGAGTCACAAACAGAAGGTACGTGAGCCCTGAATGGGCCTATGTATCTACCAGTGAGTGGCAGAAAGAATTTTTGTCTTTTTGTTTTGATCGAGACATTCCTTTTCAATATTTTGGCACCTGAGGGAAATCAGTGAACTGAACTGTTGAAACCCTATAACTTTGAGAGGGTCGCAGAAGAAGAAAATACTGAATGCTGTAAATAATTCCTAGAAAAAAGTAATTGAAGATTCTTTTTGTTTTTTGCTGCATAGCTATAAATGTTTCTTCTTCTCCTTTCTGATTCTTTACAGATCATGAGCAGCCATAGCCAGCAAGGTAGGAAGGGTAGATGCTGTAAATATATGGGTATTGGTTTGGCGATTGTATGTATTATAATATGCATGGTATTGACTGTAGGCATGACTGTTCTTGACAAAAATTAGGCCAACCATACCTTAGCTGTAGAGACAACTACTGTATTATCAAACATAGATAAGTTTAGGTTAGATGAGAAATAGTTTATGTACATGACACACAGGGAGAACGCTCTTCTAATGTTTTCTATTGCTCATTGTGTGAGTATGTTGACACAGTGGATGCGAGAGAATGTTATGTTTCCAAACATATTCCTGACTCAGTCAAGGAAGGAGTTACCTACCATAGCTTGCCTCTTACATAAGGCATAAGCTGCAGACTGTTACTAACAGGATTCTATAATCCGGAATATACCTAATAGTGAAAGGATTCTTTCAACCTACGTTAACATTTGGAACGGTTTATGTGCATAGAAACAATCTCACATGCTTACTAACACCTGTAAAATAAAGCTTTGTAGATCACACAGAAGATAGAAGGAGGGCATTAAAGGCAAACATAGAAAAAGGGTTAGTGATAAGGACACCAGGAAATGATCATGCATTTACTGACATAACAAAGCAGGGGAAATTAACTTTAGGTGTGCAACATTTAGGAAAGCTTTGCATATATAGGTCTGATTCTAGAGTTGACAGGGTGTTTGTTGGACAAGTGAATGCAGGCATTTATTTTTGTTTCAGTATAAATGGACGTTTATGTTGAATGGTCAGGATCCAGAAGTTCCTGGAGTTTATTACATCTCTGGGTCAAATGCATATTAACATCTTCCAAGAGGATGGTATGACACATGTTACTTAGGGATAGTTTCCCTGAAAATGTACCATCTTAAAGACTTGAATCAAGTGCCTGAAATGACTGAATTACATCACAAAAGACAAAAGCGAGAATCAGTTTCCAGCATTGTTGGAGACATATTTGGAGCAATTATTCCTTCATTGGGAGTTGCTTTGAATGCCATAAAAATATGAAAATTGTTGACTAGAGTAGACAATATGCTGACAGATTATTCAGGATCCATTATCCTAATGGATACAGAGATGGCTGTGGTAAGAGCTATGACTCTTCAGAACCATCTTGCGTTAGACATCCTTTTAGCAAAAGAAGGCGGAGTTTGTAAATTGCTGAGTGCACAACATTGTTGTTTGTATATAACAGATAATAGTAAAGACATTAGAGGCCTTATTAACAATCTAACCAAAGATAAAGCTGAGTTAAAAGAACTAACTGAACCTACTATATGGGAAAATGTTAGCAAAGGAATTACTTCTGTTGGGAATTAGCTTGGCAACCTTGGAAAAGGGATATCAATGAAGATAATATGAGTGATGTAGATTATTGTGATTTGCTTAAGTTGAGTATAGGGAATACGTAAATTGTACAATGTGATTATAATGAAAGGATTGATAAAGGATCAGGGGAGGGAAGGAATTAGAATGGAAAAATTGTTTAGGGAAACTTCAAAGGAGAAAATAATGAATGAAAAAAAGAAAGAGACAACATTTTGAAAAAAAATGTATAACAAAATAAATACATTTATTTGGGGAATGTAAGTGTGATGACATATTTAGTCATCAGATGAGGAATTATGAGCCCTGAAACCTTTACTAATAAATATTTCATGTATTCTGTACATTGTATTTGCATAGAAAATGAATTAACCTTCACTTCTTTTTTTATACTTGTGCTCCATGCATAATGCTGGTGCTTACTTTTGCGCTCGATGCTTAGAGCGTGAAGCGTCTTTGCTTCCTGCCCTGGATACTTCTTTCTAATGGTTTGGTGAGCTTAGAGTCTCAGATTTTGACCATTTCCCTTGAATATGCCTAAACAACACCCATGAAAAGCCTCTATCATGAAGTGTTATGTGTAAAAGGGGTCCATAGTTACAAGGCCATGAAAAGCCACACAAAGTGGCTTTGATTGGGCTTGTAAATATGGGCTAGCACACCGCACTACCGAAGGGTCATAAATAAAGAAGGTGGCGCTCTGTGCTTCTAGGGCCTCATAAATGAGGCCCTAAGTATGTGATAAGCACAAGGCACAATCTAGACACCTAAGTAACATTGTTAGTGATATACAGAAATAGAAGAAGAGAACAGATGGAGACAATCCAAAGAGAGCTGAGAGGAGCAAGGGCACATTTTGAATCAGGATGTTCATATTTAAAAAGACAGTAGAAACCTATTTATCAGTCAGGCAATTTTAAAATTATATTTAGAGATAACACCAAACTTGCAGGATTAAAATCGTTCCCAACCCATTAGAGGGACATGGCTTTTCTGCACTGCATTAGGGCACTCCCCACAACAATCCATAATCATGACTTAAAGCCTATCCATGTTCCCTGCTTTCTTGCTCTGTTGTTAGGTTTGTACTCAGGAAATACCCCTTCATACATACATTGTGCTTGTTATACCTCTTAGCATCATACTTCAACTTACAGCAAGCATAACGGGGGAAACGAACTAAGGTACAGTATTTAGACATTTTAAATGATTTCTAAATGTGATGTTAACATCTCAAACTACAATGAATTTTCACGTATAAAAGCAAAACTGCTAAAAATGAAACAGAGCTTCTGTGGTTCTGGTAATTGCCCAAATATAATTGATATTTGATTGTAGCCACTGGCCATTTTGCCTGCATGAGTGGCTCGCAGTGTGCTGAAGGGGCGGGGTGACGCATGCTGGGAGGAGAAAAATTAATTAAAAAATCAAACACTTACCTGATTCCCCACTGCGGCTGCCACCACCACGCCTCACCCCTGCCTCCACTGCAGGTGCAGGCTCCCCAGCTGCCCTGTAGTCAATCTGAACCGCTGGTGTCAGCAACGTTCAGATTGGCTGGAGTGCCAAGCCAGGGCACTCCCCGAGGCAGAGTGGGAGTCTATGCCTGCTGTCTCCAACCCAGTAACACAGTGCCAGGTTGGAGAGAGCACAGTGCTCATGTGTGTTTGGCCAGCCCGAGATGACCGGTCAAGGATATATGTGCACTGACGGGAGTGCTGTGCGCTCCCCCTCCATGCTCATCGTACCCCACCCCTTTTACAATGAAATGATAAAAAACATAGTTTATCATCATTTTATTGTAAATGTTTAACAGCTGCTGCTGCTGGTGGGGGGGGGGGGAAGCTCCTCCGCCATAGTGGAGGAGCCGTGTCTGTTGGCCTGACATTCTGAGATGTATCCCACATACAGGAATAGTGAAAAAATGATGTCACAGTACACAACCTGGGCCTTCACTGAGACATCTACAAAGGCCACCTAGGACTGTGTGCTCACCTTCTGGGTGTCCCTGAACTCCGCCCCTGTACTGTTCTGGGGTCAGACCAAATTTCTTGACCAAGCATTGTTTCATGTGAGGGTAAGATTTTGCCCCATCCCTCTGAAGGATCAGGAGCCTATCCCTCCCAGCTATTGGAATCAGTTACCATAGGACAGAGCCCCAATACTTTGAGTGGACCTGTTGCATCTCAAGGGGCCTCTCAAATACTGTCACCATTTGTCAATATTAGTGTACATTAGTAGTATTCCCTTGGGGAGCCTAGTATGACCCCTACCTCTCCTGGGTATCTCAGCACATTTTTCATTGTCGCTGCCACCATTCCCTCTATCTTCTTCCCTTGCTATCTTCTTCTTTTCCAGGTCTAGATTCTCCTTTTCTATAGCTAAGGCTTCAAACTGAGCCTGAAGCTTCGTCTCTGCAAGAAACAGTTTGGGTTTTCCTAGGGGGAGAGCCTTCCCTCCCTAGCTGGGATTATGTACCTAGTACTGGAAGTGGTGGATAGGATGTCATCTTTCTCCTCCTGGTGGAGATCATTGGAGGGGATACCTTCTCCTTCCCCTTCATTCTCTGGAGCAGTCTGTGCTCAGGCCTTCTGGGACCTAATCAACTCAGCCATCCTGATCTTGTTCCTATTAGGTAATCCCATGGATCTACACTGACCCTTAAGTTCAGCCTCATTGAGTTTGTTCAGTTTAGCCAGATCAAGCTCTGTTCTATGTCAATTTTGTGAATTTTTACTGATGTCAACTCACTTTACTGTATCGTGCAATTCAAACACACGTCTACATCCCCACTGTTGAACACCAATTATGTTGTAGGCTGGTTAATTGTAGAGGTAAGCACACATCTACCACTAGCAATACACCCCCAAAACAGTGTTTTTGTCCATTCAAGGTTTCAAAACATTAACTCCTGGCTCAATCCCTGCTAGCTTGGCAATGAGCAGGCAGGCTTATTTTAGGAGACAGGTATGTAAGGCATTTAAATACACCAATACAGTATTAAGTAAGACACAACACAAAATAAAAATCCCACAGCAATTTATAAAAATAGGGAATATTTGTATTAAAATGACACCAAAACGATAAAAAATCCAATATAGGGAATCAAAGATATGAATTTCTAAAGATTAAAAGTAAAACTAGTGCTCAGAAGCAAATTGCCCTCAAGGGAAGGTTGCACTGGACTGGAACACATTCAAGAGTTCCAGCCATCCGCAATGGAACAGTTTTACACTTACTTCCAGAAGGGTTTCTTGGTGCAGTTAAGTGGTCCACAACCCCCAATCCAAGGTTCCAGAATCTCTGAGTTGCTCCTTGGGACGTTGTGACTACAATTCCCACAATGCACCTGGACAAATCCTTGCAAGTCCTCTTGAAAAACTCCACGCTGGTGATGTTTGTGGAAGCTGGTACAGGGAAGTTCTTTTAGCCTGTTGCTTTCAGGGAGTCCATTCCTGAGATCTTTTAAAAGCAAGGCAAAGTCCTTGGGGCTGTTGTTCCAGTGTGCAACAGGAGCAATACTTCAGTATGAAGTCCTCTGGGTAGCACACCAGGGTTCCAGCCTGGCAGTGCTTCCTCTTCTTGTGACTTCAGGCAGCAGAACTCAGTTCCAATGCAGATCAGACACTTTCATTCAATCATCTTGGGGGACAGTCAATGGTCATCCCTGTCCAGTGAGCTACAGAGTGCTACCCAGAAGCATGATAGATCCCTCCGAAGTGTAGCATATTCTTATCCCATATAGCACTGTACTTTAATATTCCAAATCGGATGGTTCTCCTCTAGAGGAGCAAGACCTGGCTAAACCAACCCACTGATGCAGCTCATTCCATTACATTCCCTTCTGGACATCTGCAAATTCCTTTTCTAAACCCACTATCTGTGGGGTGCAAGGTGAGAGGGCAGTCCTGGCTGCATCCCTTTCAGACTGGCTTACTTTTGAAGCCTCACCTTGATTTACCAACACCCTTCCTGCCTCACCTCAGCACCTGCCAACCTTCCCCATTAGATAGCCTCTGCTGAGGGCAGGCCACTTATCACCTCATCAAAGCAGCCTGACTAATCCTGTTATGGCTGACCAATCATGAGAGACCACTAGCAGGCTGGAATTTGGCTTACAGAAGAGTATAACTTATTTTCTGCATTAGTTATGATAAATTCAACAAGGGTAAGTTGTTGGATTTATCATTACCTTTCATTTGAGTCCTTTCATCACAACGTTAGCTCTATGGAGCTCACTATTTACAATGAGGAAAAATGAAAAGTGAAGTTTTTCCCTCATAAGGGCAAATAAAACATATTATATATGGTCCCTGCTTATAGTTACATGTCACCCCACCCCTGGGGCATTTTGGAAGACCTTGGGGTGACGTGTAAAAATAAGGTTGTTTATCAGTGGGAAAGTGCCTTAAAAAATGACAGTAGGCACCACAGTAATGCACACTCCAGTGGAGGAAATCTATGTGGCCTCTAAACTTCTCTGCCCTCTTAAACAATCGGGACTTATAGGCAGTTTAAATCCTCCTTGCCCTATTATCCACTAGGGACTCACAGGGTCTGGCATTGCCAATTGGAATTATAACATTGTACCATTTGACCATATACGTTTTATTCAGAACACTGGCCCTGAGCCTGTTTAGCAGAGACCAGAGAACAATCAGGGTCAGTTACCACCAGTATCAGTCAGAACCATTGGGGTGAACCTACTAAAAGGCTGACTTTCTCTCAAGTATTGAATATCCCCATTGAGTTTGAGCAGTGGGATTTGTCAGACCCAGCATGTACATTAACTCTAAAGACTCTGGCATTCTGCTTCATATTACATACAGCGAAGTTGTGAAGAACACATGACCTCATGTAGGTGTAGTGTAAGTTGCTGTATACTCCCTATTGGTGGAACCTTCAAGAATCAGGTCCATGCCTCTCTGGTTATTACCACATACACTGCTTGTGTGGTTTGTAGAGAGTGCCATACACCCTTCCATCCTAAGATGTCAGTTCCTAAATCTGTGATGGTCCAATGTGTGGTAGATGCACCTCTTTTGATTTTTTTCCAGCTATCATTTACTTTTGACATCCCCTCCTGCTGTTGTGATACTGCTTAAATACTTTGTGCAATGCCCTAATTAAAGCCTCTGCTTACTGTGCCATATCTATGAAGGGGTTGCGCTCAGGTTAATTTAGTGGTTGGAGGTTTCACTCTGACAAGGGTTGTAATTTTTCCTAGAAGGGGACAATCGCCCATACCAAATAGTAATCCAATGTCCTACAATGTTTCAATTTGCTGCAATGGAATATTTTGATTAATAAGTGAATGTTCATAACAGAGTGTATCTGGACATCGGCCAAGCTTGTGCTTTTTATTGCAACATAAGCATTCTAGATCCTCTGGTATAGAAAGAGTAGTAAGCACATGAATCAAGTGTTGTTTCAGATTCATTTCATCCCATATAACAGTGTAGAGAAATCACTAAACCATCCTTTTACCAATGGCATTCAATTCATAGGTAAAACAACTCATAACTAGGGGTGGGCAAACAATTCCAGTCTGCTGGAAGAGTTTGTGGAGTTTTGCCCACTCTGCTCTCTGCGGCGCAGAGCAAAGTTTTTCCTCTCGTGCAGCTCGCCAACATTAAGTTGGCAAGCGCGATCGAGAGAATTCACTATGTTGGAAAGCGTGAGTGAGATTTCTGAACGTAGGAGGATGTGGCAGGTCTCTAGCACCCGTGTTGAGAAAGCTTCCGCTCACATTGAGGAAGCTGCCATTCGGAGTGAAGCAGAAGAAAGAAGTTAGCACCCTCTGGTGCTCCACGTGATGTAGGTAATGATGATTTTACAGCATGGGAGAAAACTCCTGGTGCTGAAAATCTGCACGAAAAGTGCAACTTAACCAAACTTCATAGCACGGCTGAGTTTTTTTGGCACTTCGCTGAGCTCCACATAGAAGAACTCTGCAAACTCCTCTCAGGCCTACTTATAACACATATACTTGGAACTGTTAGGTCAGGACAGTGGAGCACTGCTTAGCTAACAGGCCCAGACGGGCATTAGGGTAAATAGCAGTGAGAGGAGAATGCTACTACAAGCATTACCTTTCAATCACTATTCAACAGGAAGTAGATCCAGTCAAATCCTCAAATGTTTTAAAAATCTCCGATCGGGAGCAACCTGAATCCTTGTCCCAGTAGCAACACACTTTACTTCAATTGACTTGGCAGGTTTGTTCCAGACTACTGGATGTCTTTGGAGCTAAAATGTTTCAAGGTCCCAGGATTCTCAGGGTGTTAGGAGGAGTACATTTTGACATAGCCAGCAGACCCAGGACCTCAAAAACAGCAATAAGGTCAAGACTCTCTCCAGCAGAAGGCACCAGCTCATTCCAGGTCAGATCCTGTGGAACTGGCCAGCTTGGCTCTTAATGAGCAGGGCCTTTCAGCAGCTTTGTGTGCCAGTAGCTCATCAAGAGGTCAGCCAACTTACCCATGGTGTTCACTTCTTTGTCCCAGGTGCAAGTGGAGCAGGTTGAGACTTTCACAGGTCTCAAAGCAGGTGCAGTCTTTCTTTTCTCTTCTGCAGGTCCTGTATTGCTCTAAAGAGGGTGCCCAAGGGTGCTACATGTCTTCCTGGCAAAATCATGTGGGCGTGGGGGCCCTGTCTCCTTTCTGACCAATAGGGAAAACGTTTTCAAGGTAACCTGACCCACTTTTGCAGTGGTTCCTGTGTTCCATACTGCAATCAACCCTAAGTGCCTGTCTCTACCTAACACCAAGATGAAAGAATATTTCTTCACATGTGCAAAGCTCTGGTGTCCACCCTAGAGGCATGGCCAGTGAACTGAGTAATCCCTCCTCTGTGGTCACTCAAACCAGTTCTGGGGGCAGCTCCTTTGCTTCTGGGATTGGTAGCTGTCTGACTACTTTGTAGGTGTTTCCTAGGTGGAGATAACACTATTAAGTTTAATATTGTATCCTAATACTTTACTATGGAACAGCTAACCCTCCTACAGTGCAAATAGCTTTTGACAGTAACTACATGGTCAACATTAAACTTTTACATGTCTTACTTTTAATTACCATGCACACTGCCTTATATGCTTTAAGGCCTAGTTAGGGATGACTTATAAATAGTTAAAAAAGAGAGTTTATGTCTGTCAAAAGGGGTCCTTTTGAAAGTTCGAATTTGTTTTAAAACTGAGCAAAAAGGCTTCGGTGGTAGGCCTGCAGTCATGTTTGCACTGTCACTGTAGTGGGTGGCACAATGGGTGCGGCATCTGACTAGTGACATTTAAATTACAGGCCCTGGGTACACTTAGTACTATATATTGTGGGTTCATGGGTAAGTTAAACAAGCCAATTAGGAGTGTATCCAATTTCAACGTGTTTAAGGTGTCACAGCACATGGAATGTGGCATTGTTAACAGATTCCCAGTGTACAGAATTAAAAAACAGCAGCATCAGTCCAGAAAATTTGGGTAATCATGCAAAAATAGGCATTTTCCTACAGCACCATTTTACACTCAGTAAGTAACAGAAACCACAATTATCCAATTGAAGTCTACTCAATCTGTCAGCCTCAGAATAAGAAAAAGATGTGCAGAACCTTCAAGGATTCACATGTTTGATGGAACAGGTCACATTATTTACATCACTGATCCACCATTACATCTATACAATGGTAGAAACGTCAAAATCAATTTGCTTCATTTTTCTTATTAATATTACAAAATGTACTGTTTTTGTCTTTTAGTAGAAATGGAAACCATCATAAAGTGACAACTTCATTTCATCTAGGAAATTGTCCTGTTCATGATTTGTACCAATTGTAAGTTACTGTGTCAAACAATCCTTTTGCAAGATATAAACTCAACTCCTCTTTCAGTAGCAGGTGAGAAATTCTATGATAGTTTACACATGACAGAGCCTAAAAATCAGAAACAAAGCAGGACAAACGAAAAAATATGAGTGTAGTAATTTGTTAATATTATTATTAAATAAGACCAATGTGTCTATGTTTAAAAATACCAGTCGTGATACTGTAGCTCAGAAGCCACTAGGTTTTGTTTAAAGTTCACTATGAGCCTTTAAGATAAAGGAGCTTCATTGTCCGGGGATGTTTTATTGTAAATCTCTTAAAGCTAATAGAGCGTCTCTCTTTGATTATGCTTTTTGGAGGTTTCCATAAATCTGCGTGAATGGATTTCCAGACATCTAGACACAAAACAGCTTTCATTTTTTCTCTATTGTATTTCACGGCTTATTCCCTAGGATGTAACCGATACATTAAGTCCTGTGGTCAGCTTGTTAGAGCCAGAAACACTTCAAAAACTGTAAAAGTTCAGCAAGTTATGAAGCTTGTGTGACTGACCCCAGCTGCTCACATGCATTCATGTGGATTCTTGTCCTATTTCACAGGTTCGACATTTTTTCTAGATCTGTACTACTCGAATGCATCGTGCAAAAGGTCTAATACAGTTGACTGGGAGTCGTCTCGGAAAGTATTTACTATACATTTAAAAAAAACTGATGCGAACGTTGTCTTCGGTTCGAGTTGCAAATTTTCATATTGTCATTTCCACTATTCTCGTGTAATGTTTTCTTTTCATATTATGGTGTAACGTTTTTTTCGCAAAGGTTAGTATTGTGCTGAAACTCGATATGTCATCTTTCTCGCATGTTTACGTGAACCCAGATGTGCACTGTGCTTCTACGTTACAACTCCGAAATGGAAACAAATGGCAGCACCAAATTGGTTTATCGTAAGGTTTTCATCGTATAAGATTTTTCTGAAAATTGCCCATATTTATACTTTTTTAGCGCCGCGTTTGCGCCGCTTTTTGACGCAAAAGCGGCGCAAACTAACAAAATCCAATTGGATTTTGTAAATTTGCGTTGATTTTGCGCCAAAAAGCGGCGCAAACGCGGCGCTAAAAAAGTATAAATATAGCGCCACATCTGTGTCATTCTTTGACGCAAAAGCGATGCAAAGTTACAATATACAATTGTATTTTGGAACTTTGCGCCGCTTTTGCGTCAAAACGCGACGCAAATGCGGCGCACAAAAGGTATAAATATGGGCCTTAGTGTGAGAAACTAAAAGTACCCAAAAGTCCTCATTGTCTCACAAAAGGGTAAACCTTTGCGACTTTCACATCATTTTTGTAGTTGTTTTTTTGCAGTTTTATGTAGCGCGAACTCCACCGGAATGAACGCTTAAGGTACTGTTGCCGACTCATGCTACATTAGTCCATTCTAAAACAAGATAACGTCCTTTGTTTCTCAGTCCGAATTGCCATATTTTGGTACCTTTAAAGTCTGGAGCGTTTATGGCTTTTTCAGATTTCAAGGTCAGGGTCCTCTGTTTTACATAGCTTCTACAAACTTGTAACATTTACACGTACAGCTGTTTTTATATTCTAAATTATGTAATGTCTCGTTCACTCTGGACATTAGATTTAGGGAGAACGTGTAGAGCAGCCAGCCACATTAATGCAGAACTGGTCTGAAAGTATAATCTGAGTGACGTTTACAAGGAATTTATCATGCAAACCAGTGTTTCAAGAACATTCTGTCAGGATTTTCTGTCGATGTGACAGAATAGATGGTCTAAAATTAGCATTAAACATTAGATTCAACATATGTCATTTTGATGCATGGCAGATGCTATCAGGGTTTGTTTAATATTTAAATCTGACATTATCCTTGCAGAGTAATATGGATTTTTGATCACATCTCCTTCCACTTGCAAATTCTCACTGTTTATATCATATAATATACATGTATTGAACTGTTCAAAAATCACATCAACTTTGTAGAGCAGTAAGCAAATGTGACCGTCTGCATCAGCCCAATGGCATGAACTAGTCAGTGACAGAAAATAGTTTTAGCAGTCCAAACTTCGGGGGCTTTTGACTAGTTTGCGATATTGCAAAGAAATATTGACAATTCTCTAAGGGCCTGATGTATCTAATGTTTTTACCCATTTTGTGTCTATGTAAAAATGTGTTAGTATCCATGGGCCGTAACGTAGTGTCACGTTCAATCTGTTGAGCATTCATTCTATTTTCTTTTGCACCATCTGACGTTGTTGCTCCACTGACCACAAGAAACCTAGCCTGTAGCAAACCATGGATTTATGTCCACAGAGCTGTGTCTCTGAAAGTCCTGTAGGTCTGAAGGTAAATCATTCACATGTTGGACAGGCACACCTTGTCCCAATATACTTTCAACATCACAGACCTTTTGGAAAAGTCTAACATTAATTTTGGAAAATGTAACTAACTCTTTCAACTGTCAATCTATATACTTATAGCTTTGCCTCAAGGGCGGTTCCAGTGCACATGCATGCCCCCATCCAAGTGAGCCTTGTGTACACTGGAAGTATTTATTTTTCCTTGTCATTGTGTTGATTATATTGCATGCCTAAGCTCAGTATCCCTTTTTGTAGTAGCAAAATACAGATTCAAGGATTGGTCCACCAATTGGTGATGGCATTGTCAGATACGTGTCAGTTATGTCCCGTTTAATCTTTAAGAGTATTTTCACACATTTCCCAAACTAACCTATTATCTATAATCACCTCTCTATTCCTTATTTCCCTACAGGCACCACATTTTTAAGTTAGTGAAACATGATGCACAACAGTGGGATATTTTGTGGCAAACTCTTATCACATTATCTTTCTCTTCATCGAATGCCCTGTTATTGTACTCCAATAGCATGTTCCATGCGTACAACTCTTTTTCCCACTATTTGACAACCAGGCTACGACCTTGTGTACCTTTTGTCCTTTAAGGAAACACTGGCAAGCTAGAGATGGAAAACAAGATAGGGATAATTCATTCAAACTGAATTTCCAAAGTACACAATTCCAGCTCTTCACAAAAATCATTTAGGTACCATCATTGGTTCTCCTGTATTAGTCAAGCAAAAACCAAGACTAAGCCATTCAATAGGTAACGGGTGATGAAAGATGCAGAGCAAAATTGATAACATGACTGCTGAATTTGTAGAGCACAATTTCACTCAGGGAAGTTGTATTGCTAAAAGAGATGGGAATTACTACTATACTCAAGGGTACTCAGTTTATTGGCCACAGGAAGATGTAACTGCCAAGATTCGAGCCTGTGATCATGTGGTGTAACTCTAATCTCGGCACTTGATGCAGATGACCATGGAGCAATGAGACCCAGCCGAAATTAAAAATTGAAGCTCCTAACAGAAGAAGACTTAAAAAGTGAAATCCCATTTAGCTCTGCAAAGGGAATTAACACAGGAACTTTAGTTAGTGCACCCATGTCTCATTGTAATTTCCCATTTGTCAGCTTTTTCCCATCTATGCCTGGGAGAGGCTGATCAGTGTTTTATTTGCACATTTCTGTCAATTTCTTATTCTTCTGTAAAGACTTTTTCCATCGGAATCAGAAATTATACTGTACTGAAAATGCAGCAGTCAATAATAAGCAATAGTTGGGGATCTAAAGAGAAACAGTGACAATTAAAATAAACTGACTTGTATATATTTAGAATTTTACAGGACACAGTCAATATAGGGGCATTTTCAGGGAAGGTAAACTAGCTACAGTGTTGATGCAAGGTGATAGATATGTTCACAATTGGCATCATTTCAAATAATACATTAATACAAGTCATTTTTTTAAGACAAGAATCTTTAAACTTCATTAGATAGGTTTTCGAGAATTAGCTTAATTTTTTTAGGTCTTGTTTGGACTTCCAACCTTCAGTTAAATAGGGCTAGCAAGACAATAGTCTTCTAAGGCAGTGGTTCCCAACCTATGGTCCGGGGACCCCTGGGGGTCCGCGAAGACATCTCAGGGGGTCCGCGAGAGCCTACAAAATTAAAAAGTATTAACAAATATTGACAAATTAGGTCCCTGGCTTCCAGTAATGACTCAGGCGGGGGTCCTTGGATTCCCATGATGATTCAGTGGGGGTCCCTGGGTTCCATTAATGTTAAATTTGGGGTACACAGAAATCAAAAGGTTGGGAACCACTGTTCTAAGGCATTGATCATGAGTTTCTCTAATGGTGTATGATATGCATTTCTCAAGTCGGACATCTCAATTAAAACTTCCACAGCAGGCATTCCCTGTTCAAACACCAGAAACAATAATAGAAACAGGGGGATATTTCCTTTTCATTATTAGCATAATTAGACTAGTCATCCAGCTGAAACCCAAGTGCTTGGATGTCCTCATAATTATTGTTTGATAGTACTTGTGCCTTAACTCCTTTGATTCCTACAATTAAGAAAACTGCCTGTTTCCAAAAGACTTTAGATCCTGGGGCTCTAGACCTCTCTGTAACATACGTTTTTCTCCATCAAAAACTTCTTTATTACAGGCATGATGTTTCTTATATCCTAGTCATTGCCTGAAAATGATGTTTCTTATATCCTAGTCATTGCCTGAGAACATCTAATTAATCTCTCCTTTCCTCATTTTATGAACTGGTGCTATGAGTAGGGGTGGGTGAAACACAGGAAGTTTCACTCTGCGAAATTCCACAGAGCTAAATAAAAACTCCTCGAAATTCTGTCAACTGGCAGAAAATATGCAGCTCATGTTGTAATTTAGTGATGGTAGTGCAAGCAGTGCTGAAAATCAGTGGAAACAGCATAATGCATTGGGCAAGAGCACGTTAACCTTCAAGTTGAATTTGCTGCAGTTTGAGTAGAAAAGAGGTAAATCAACTCGTTTGGCAGCCCTCTGACTGTGACTGCTCGCACAGGCTGGCGTCCACCCACGTTAGAAAATCATGTAAGAGGATGCCAATCTTGCTTGCGCTTACCAGCTCACATAGTTTAGAGCCTCCCAAGAGAAAATTTCCGCCACGCAGCGATTAGTGAAATTTGACCAAAACTCCACACTAAAGAGTAATGGGGAGTGGCCAAAATTCCACCAACCCACTGGTGGATCAGACTATTTCATCCACCCCTAGTTTAGACTATTCAGAAATATCCATAAAAACTAAAATAAATGAATATATATTTGTGAAAAATATTGCCAGCACAGCCCATAAGGTCTCATTAGAGAATGTTGAGTTCTATCTGAATGGATTTCGGAAGCAATAGGATGAGTTTAGGGATGTACTGTTGGACATGTCCCTCCCTGCAAAGATACACACAAACTTTATGCCTTCACCCATCCTGTTTTCTGATTTTGTTTTGTTTGCTTTTATGAATATGTGTACTTTGCCTCTGCTAACCAGTGCTTGGGCTCTATCTTTTTAAACATGGTAAACTTGGCTTAAATGCAGTAGGCATATTTAATTTACTTGTATGTCCCTATTAAATGGCACTCCAAGCACACATTTCCTGTAAATTAAATGATACTATTGGGCCTGTAGCACTCATTCTGCTGCCCACCAAAGTAGCCTTTTAAAACATGTCTCAGGCCTGAAATTGCAGCATGTAGTGAATTTTTAATGTGTTTTCAACCAAGCAAAACACACATTTTTGCCAGGCCTAAACCTTCCTTTCTAATATATATAAGTTACCCCAAGACCTAAAGACTTGTAGGGCAGGGTGCACTGTATTTGAAAAGTAGGACATGTGGGACTTGTGGGTTTAAGTTTACATGTGATGGTACTAAATAACTCATATAACAGTTTTTCACTACTGCAAGGCCTTTCTCTTCGATAGGACAAAATTAAGTTACCATATTACATTTAATATGTGATAACTATTTTTCAGGTAACTTCTGTGCTGATAAAAAGTAATAAAGCTCACTTTGTGTATGATTTTGTTTTTGCACCTGCCTACCTGTTATGTGTGCCAAGTGAGAAGTTGACTCCTTTAAAGAGCACATTCTCTGCATGTCACCAGCGTTTTCCATTTGTGGTCCCATTAAAAGACTTAGGGACTGATGCCCACCATATCAGTTGGGGGCTTTGCCTCCTCTACCCTGCCAAATTTTAAAGTACTTGTCCAGGAGATGGCTCCCAGCAGATGAAGCCATTAATTGATGTTCCTGCCTGTGGCTTCTATCTGGCGGGTGCGAACCCAGAAAAGTAAATCTGAAGATAGTCTAGAGATAGTAACCTCTCTTCCAAATGTGGCAGGGTGGCCATCACTCTGAACCGGTTGCACCATGGGCAATGAACGACTAAGTCAAAGGTGTTTACAGGCAGAAACTTCTGCAGTGCTAACTCTGCAATTTGCCACATCTACGTAGGATGGAGCAACAGTGACCTTGCGTACCAGATGAACTTTGACTTTTACAGTGGTTCACTCACTCTTGGTTAGAGTAGTTTTAAAATTATTTTATCAGTTCTAAATATGAATATTATCAAACATTGGGCAATATTTATGCTTTAAAGTTTGCATCTATGGATAGATTTGTCAACAATATGGAGTTTAATGATAGCGTCAAATCTCATATAGAACATTGCATGTAACAATCCATAATGCATTGTCCCCACCCTAAATACTATAGGATGGTTGGCTTACATTTTTATCTTGCTTTCTACTGTTGGTATTTACCTGATATATGTTTACAGTTCTTTACATATCCCATTATCTGGGCCTAATGTCGTTTGCCACTTAACTTGCATAATGATTGGTGTTTTTGTTACACATCAGCACGTTACAAATTGAGCTCGGCCATGCTACCTAACGAAGAGTTCTATGTCCCCGAGAGTGTTTCTGCTTGCTTTATAGGTAGCTGAAGTGAAAATTGTGCTTAATATTTAGGAGAAGTTAGAAAACATTTGAAAGAAAAGCATCAGATCCTGATTTCTAAGGAGATGACGTTTTGGTTCACCTAGGCAGTGTGTGCAGCAGTATGTTCATCACAGTAAAGAGTGTTCCCATGCTGTCACACAGTGGTGCCCTGGCCTTCAGTGGCAGCAGAGACATGCTGCAAAAATAGCTGCTCAGAAAGCATCTCTTCCCCTTCGCTGCCAGAAGACCAGCTCTGGGAAGTCAGGCCACGAGGGGGCGGTTGAAGCCACTCCAGCACGCAGTAAGAAGCTAAAAAGTGCATTTTCTGTCCCCAGAATGGCAGCAGAAGTGTTTCTACTGTTACAACGGCCGCTTTTGGCCCCTTTGCAAAAAAAATGTGCAAATTTACCTAGAGTCAATAAAACTTGGAAAGTTCTGAGTTACTTCTTATAACAGCCTCGCACACTTTCCCTCTACTTATGAGAGGCTGTTGGGCACATCTGAGTATATTAGGCAAAGTTTTTATCATTTGTTTTACTTTTCTCGTGCCAATGAACTCCTGACGTCCGATAAAGTATATGGACATGCCGTCCGGGACAAAATAGATCACAATGCATTCCTTCGAGGAATTTAAAAGAACGGCATAGTAAAATTCTCATTTAAAGTTAAAACTGAAGGTTTGGTGGTATTGTACTGGCACTGTTTATCTCAATTTAAAACATGATAAAATCTAATTTGTTCAGTAGAGTTCATGATTAAGAACATACTTTAAACATACAGCTGTCATATTGATAATGGATAAAATGTACACTTTTCATAGATTTATGTTGAAACATACATACCTTAAAGAGCATTTTACCAAATGAGCCTCAAGCTTGCATGGTTTTAATGATGAAGGCTTTTTTCGCAAACGACTTTTTACGGCATGGGTCTCATTTTTGAGTGAGTTAGCTGGACCCTTGCAGTGTTTGCAAACAAACTTCGCATCTTGAAATGAAAATTCGTATGGTGTAAACAATTTTACTGGCGCTGCAGGCAACTTTTATGCCTCCCTTTTCTCTTTAGTGTAAACCTAATTCAGCTGCTGGAACTCCAGGAAAATGCTTAAAACGCATCTTTTCTGCCTCTATCTTAAGTATTTCATAGCATTAAAGTTACTGCTGTACCCCTACTTGCAAGTCTGACATAACTCACTGTGTATGGAGTATTTTTGGAAATGGTAAATGTAATCCAGTTTTTAAAATTGCATACATTTTATATACGTTTTTATATGTTCTGCATACGTGGAGGTCGCAAATGTCTCATGTAAAGTGTGCTGATGTCTCCTCTGTGCACTATAGGACCCTGCTGAATAATTAAATTACAAATAAAGTACAAATTCGTCATTTTCTTTTTTTCTTGCTAATGGTGACGTTTCGCAGGGGTCTGTCAGATGAGTGGCCACGGAATCCCATTCAAAAGTTGCGCTCATCCACTCAGTTTCAGCTTCTCATAGGCAGTGTGTAAGAAGGCAGAACTTCTCAGCAAATTAATTTAAAGTGGAAAGAAAGGCTGCCTCCATGATAAGTGGAAAGCAGCGCACATTTCTTGCCATATCCTTAGTGCCATCGAGTATTCAGTACCTACACTATGTACCCACGGGCTCAGGCATGCACGTGTACATTTGTTTTTCATGAATACCATTCACACCTGTTTCTTTACCCTGGCATTAGTACGTTTGTTACTCAAGTACTTTAGTTTGGGATCAGATATCAGCTAAAGCTATAATTCTTTTAAGACACTTGTCTTTGTCAACCTCGCCTTCAATATTGAGGATGCCAGTATATTTCAGCATAGTACAATTTTTGATGTGCAGCTTCGTAATTCCATGCGTACATGCTGTATATCAATTGGAAGGATTTCGCAGCAAGGGTAATTAACAATGTAATAAACCACCAAAGGTGTTATATTTTAATTAAAGTCACAGCAAAGCTAATATAATTGACAGGATAGTGCTGCTAGACTAGAAATGAGGACACTTGATCGGAGTTAGGGCATATTTCTTACCTTACATACGTATGCCATATGGTTCAACTTCAACGTATGTAAATGACCTAGAATACACGTGGTAATCAATAATATATTTAACTGTATTTACTCCCAATTGAAGAACTATGGTTTTGCGAAGAACTATGTGTTTGGGAAGAACTATGGCTTTGTGTAGCTGTTCACAAAATGCAGTCTGTCTACTCAGCCAAAGAAGTGTGCACAGCAACATACTACTGCTGATTCCAATCCAGAATGTATTTACGACTCCACTCTAACACACAAGCTTGCTCAATAGAATAAGCAAGCTCTTAAAAAGGAGCAGATTTTGCATTTTTTAGAGCAAAACAGAGCATTACCCAAAGATGTTGGGTTGTTCTAGGGAGAGGAAGAAGTACAGCGCCGTATTTATTAAAAATCGCCTCCTGCTGCTCACTACACCTATGCTAGTGCACAGACTGCCGTACGAGCACTGCACAAATAGCCTGCTTAGTGCTGCACACCACCTTTTCATCACGGTGCAGAGCTTTGTGTGTGCTGTTTAGCATAGGATTTGTACACGAAGTACAGCCTTCCAGTATAAAATCCTGTGCTTAGACACATTCCTAAATATTCCCCTCAAATTGGATGCCTGCTTGTTCCGTACTACACTGAAAAATCAACAGCTTTTCGCAGATATTCTACATACAAAATTCAAATGGTCACATGTCAGCGAATCTCCCGCCTTGGTATTGAACCGTCCCTTCAAAATTATAAACCAACCGGAATCCAGCAAAACTAATCAACTAGAAACGTATCACTTCATTTTGATTCCATGGAAAAACATTAGGATGGGCTGTCACAACATATAGGTCATTGTACAGTTGCACAATCCATCCCATAATACCTCTTAGTCTTAATGTACTTGTGCAACACCAAGTCAGTCTGTTCATGATACCCCCCAAACTTGGATTGTGGAAGGGTCTATGCCTAACTGGTTCCCCTCCTCCATTTCCAGCTCCATGAAACTACCCAAGTAAATTCCTCATTATCACCTCTGGTGTCAAACATGGAGTTCCCAGTGAGGCATTGTGTAGTGACTAGGGTTCGGCATAGATTCAGCTTGCAATTTCAGGCCTGACCTATAAAGATGTTGCTGCCATACATGTGGTTTATGCTTGTACTACTCCTGGGCTACTCCCAAATTACACTAGTAAACCAGGAATAATCTTACTTAATATTTGCTCTTGAAATTCAATGGCAAATCAGAGTCCTATAGGTGTAAGTCACATCAAACGCTTAGTGAACCAGGCCCTATAATTGTATACTACTAAAGTAGTAACAAGCTCAAAGATGTAACGTGATTATTTCTCTCATACAGTTCTGTTTGCCTCTGACAACCTTCAAGTTTTAAATTCGAACCTAGTTCGTCTGTCAGTTGTGTGTTAGTGGTGTGGATCCTGCTGGAAAAAGGACTGTTGGGTGACTGTAAGAATCAACTCCAAAACGATGCTTAAGATTTTAAATTCTACAGATGCAAAATGAAAAGATACACATTCCAGAAGAGTACCTGCGGAAATATGCATAGAGAACAGCTAAATCTAGGGCATATTATGTAAAAAGAAATGATTAATGAAAAGAGGAAAAAAAATGATGTAAATAATTTGTATCTGAGGACATGTCCACCTTTAGCTACTTCACTGGCATGGAGTAAAGAGACAGGAAATCGGATTATCACCATTTAATATAATTCCCTCCAATCATGGAACTGGAGAACATCCAGCCCAGAGCAAAATGGCAGCACACATCATAGACGGTCACAGGGGCGTAATACAGTATCATAACCAAAATCTAAGAACCCACCTTCTCAAGCTCATAATGCTGAATGCTGTTGGTTCCAACATCAGGGTCGTTAGCAGAAGGGACTGAATAGCGGGAATTTATGGCTGTGTTCTCAGGAATAGAGATGTTGATGACAGTCGAGGGGAAAAGAGGAGCATTGTCATTAATGTCTTCAATCAGGAAGCGGATCTTGACAAGTCGGAATACTTCATCTGGCAAAACTGCCACTTCCACCTCATAAAAGCACTGGTTTTCTGTGAAGATGCCAGAGCACAGCTTCTCTCTGTCTATTCGGTTTGCAGTTGTAAATATTTCACCAGTGTTCTCCTCTACTCGTATTAGAGGAACATCCCCAGTTTTATAAACCAGTTTAAATTCAAGGGGTGCTGAGAGGGGCACATCTGGATCTAGGGTCAGGTCGAGGTCTTTGAGCAAGTTTCCAATCAAGACATTTATTGGTAGTTCTTCCCGAACAATATAATTCTTCTCCTGGGCACCAGACTGAAATACTATGCAGGCCAACAAGACTGCCAAAATGTATGTTCCAGACAGCAAGTCCATCTCCAGAATGGCCAATGAGTTCTTGCCAAGAGCAGCAGAGTGAAAGCTGTAAAATAAAGAAAATACATACTTTTACTAAGCGATGTCGTAAGGTATGCTAAAGTAAAATTGTCCATTTCTGAACATTTTCAACAAAATTCTGGAGATACAAAGCGGCTGCCTAAACATGCTTTAAAACTGGATTTTGCCTGCATTAACTCAGATTATATATTTGACATCCAATGTAGCACCTATTCTTCCATAGCAGAGCCATTAACCATACCGAACATAGAAGGAGCCTCATTTATAAGGAACTGGCTCATTGGCTCTGATGCGCCAGTTTCCTTGCGTCACCCTGTACCCACCAAATGACACCATGGTAGCGCTGTATTTATAATACAGTGCACCCTAGTGCTTGTTAGCCAAAGCGCATCAACGTTTTGTCGCAGTTGTGGAGCTTTGCTGGACTAGCATAAAAAAATGTTGACGGTAGTCCAGCAAAGCTTGGGGAGGCCCATTGAAGAGAGCCGAGCGTCGCCGCTTTATAGTCTGCCCTGGTTGTCATTGAGCCTTCATCTTAAATATTCACATAACCGATTTAAATTGAGCAGCATTTCAATAAAACATTAAGTTGAACTTAGTGTACATGACATTTCAGACAAACAATATCTGAAAGTTATGTCATTAAATAACTCTGTCACGCCACCAATTCAAGGTCATTTTTTATGCCGCAGGATATCATAATTTATTTTCGGAAACTATGGAATATTTGTATTTACTCTAGATCTGCGGTTCTACATTATTATAAAACATCTTCTACACATTAAGCACTCTACGGAGTATAGAAATTTGTAAAAAATAAAAATAAAAGGCTATTTGCAAGGTGTAACATAATATGCTCCTTTTGTGACATTTCAATATGCAAAAACAATTGACATGTCCCGGACTATACATATGAAGCAGCGCTTGTATCGACCACGACGTGGCAGGTGCAAGGAGGCAAGCTCATTCAATGCATACATTTTTACGATGCAGAACCCTGTCTAAGAAGATTTGTGCAAAAACCATAAACGTGTTTACAAATAAGACGATGAGCTCTTAGACATATTTTAATCGAGACCTGACCCACAGTGGCGCAAAGTTTTACCAAACATATCGACGCTCCTTGCCAATTTAGCCACACAAGCTGTTTAGAGTTCTGTACATGTTTAAAATACAAAAGTGCATTTTCGGTTTTTTTCAAGGCAAGGAAAGCCATCTGATGCCACCATTCAGACATAAACTACGATTTTTCAGAAACGTGCTGAAGAAGATAATATGTACTCAATTCACTGGAAATCATTTTTAAGCAAACGTAGAAAATTAACAGAATTATTAGACACAAAAAACACATTTTTCTGATTTTTTGGGAAATAATAATGGTTATGAATATAAAAGTACCCTCAATATTCGAAATATTTTGTTGAATGAGCAATTAATAAAGTTGTCACTGTAGTAGAGCTTTCAGTTACAATTTTCTTTCGTGTTACGAATGTAGGAGAAAATGCGTTTGTGTTAAGCATTTGTGTAAGCTGGATTTTAGGTACAAAATGGCGCATTAAGAGGCAGTATACAGAACTCCTGTCCTTGCTTGAATGTCTTTGAACAAGATTTCCAACATCCAGACTTGAAAAGCTATCAGAAGTCATACTGTGAAAGAATAATGGAAGCTACTTCGCAAAATACAGGCTTCATTTTGTTTCTTATTACAAAATTTCACTTCTTCAGTCCATTTGTTTGATCATTACACCAGCATCCCATTTTGTCACAACTAGTCATTCAGGTTGGAATTAAAACGAGCTGCATGCAAATGCCCTGCTAAATTGATGATGACCATACATTTTTTGCTGATGCCAGACCAAGAATTAATTCACTGGAGTACAACTTTATCACGATCTCTGAAGTAAATATTTTGCAAGCAGATATGACTGATTGTACCCATGCATCAGCACAGAATTCTGAAACATGAATCTGATTGATTTATTTCGTGTTATTATTATTTCATCCTGGGCAGGCCTATTTTCACTTGCAACATTTTGTCTTTTGCAAATATGGATAATTAGAATGCAAGTAAGGATACACAAGACGTAATGAATTTCTTATTAATCATTGCTTCGCCCCTTGGTCATAGAAATGTTAGGCTGAACAAAACAGAAACTCTAAACGTTGTTGACTACTGGCTATGACGGTAATGAGAAATAAATCTCCCAACCGTGATTTTGGGCCACAGGAGGAGATCGCAAATATTGAAGGGATTAGGAAATTAACAGCTGATAACTCCAAACAGCATGTGACCAACTGTGTTAACAGCACGTCTGTCCCATGCAGTCAGTATATACTGTGCAGATATTCTCATTTTACCTATCTGCTATCATGCTCCTGAACAGTGCTTTAATTCTATGTAGAAGGAAGGCTTCGAATGTGAACCAATAAAGTTAGATAACTTTCATCTTCTAAGCATACAGACTGTCTGGGAGAATGTCATCATTCCATAAAAAATGGTTAGAGATTCAAACTCGAAAGTCGATGCTGCTCTTCACCAAACCACACAATTAACTAATTTTGCCGGACATAGTCATCTAGTTAAGAGCCTATCGCTTTTTCTTCCTACTAATGACCAACAAAAGATTGAATGCTAACTTAGCAAGTATGGATGTTTATCTAGAAATCCAGCCTATAAAGTCTATTTACTGATCATTTTATAGACTCTCTTAGCATCTTCAACAATTCTAAAGTATTTGGTCTTAAGTCTGCAAAAGAGCTGCAGCAGATAAATGTTTTTTGCACTTACTAGATCTTTTCACTCCCATGACCCCTTAGCCACCGCTTTCCTTCCCTGGTTGATTTACTGAAGCTTGATTCAAAGAATTAACTGCCTTACAAATTTAAAGGTATCCATTGCATTTTAACTTTATTAGCAACTTAATCTGAATTTGATTCCATGTGGTGTACATCAGCATTGACTGCCTTATAATATTGAATGCTAAAATTGTAGTCACAAAATAGTACTAGACAGCAAAATGTAACCCATATGGTAATGCACGTTTAAGCCACTAATATTTATTTTCTACCTAAACATTGTAATTTCCTCTAGATGACTTATATTCAAGTGATGAAAAACACGTTTACACATATTGCTTTGGATATTTGGGAAACAAGTATGCCACAAAAACCAAAGAGTTTTGTTTTTACTTCCATTTTAAGAGCAGTGCAAAGCTCAAATAAATCCCAGTCATCACCAGGCTTGTTTATAATCTGCCTCTTTTTGTGAAAGCCATACAATGAGTAGTTTTAGATAAGCTGCAGGAATACATATATCAGGCTGGGGTTTACAGTGTTATCCTAGCTGCTATTAGGGAAGGCTTCAAACCTTTTTCCAGAAGCCTGAAACTGTAGACACCATGCTGAATTATCATATGTGAGAGTACATGTTTCTTACTGACATAGGTGTTAGTCAGCTCTCTGTGATGAAAACCGTGGCTTCAACAGCCTCTCCAGCTCTTCAGGGTAGCTTGTTCAGTCAGACACACCATTGGGAGTTTTTGTGAAGGGTGAGACTAACTACTAATAGTTGGTGCACTATATAAGTGACAGCAATAGCCATAATAATGCCGTAAAATAAAGTTATTGCAATGAAGATGTAAATTTCATCCAGAGTTATTACCTAGTTAAAAACACAATTCACTTACATTTAGAACACTTTTAAGCACACGAAAAATTATGTACAAAGTACAAAGCAAACAGAACCTCATGAAATCAAGCAACATAAAAAGAAAATTGAGTAACAACAGTAAGTATATGGTTGCAAGATTACATAGCCATACTAGATTAAAAAAATACTGCATGATGTCATTGTGCTGTTTACATTTTCAAGTGTGTGTAATTATATGTTTTGCAATCCTCTTTTATAGGACACAACTACCTTAGTTATTAAATAGGAGGGAATGTATTACCACTCTTTCATGCAAAATCTACAACTCCCATTCTACTGTTCATGATTAATAATGGGCTACAAACAGCACAGTGGGGGTCATATATTCTGGCAGGAACAGTGGGAGGTCATACATTTTGGCAGGAGTATCACTAGTCCAAGAACGTTGTTCTTTGTTTCCTATAAGAAGGAATTGCAGTAATTATATCTCTACATACTTGATTAAGAATGACAAATGTTATCCCATAAGGGAGGATCTGACTAGGAATCTGCAACCAGAGGTTATGACTCTACAGTATTGCTCACAATAAAAATGCAATGTGTGTGTGCTTTGAGAGAAAAACACAGTTATAAACGTGAGCAAGTCAGAACAGTTTGTTATCACAATCAGTAGATTAATATTTTAATTTGAATACACTGTGCTGCTAGTTCATAGTCATTGCTGAAAGCTAGTGTTTTTACTGTTTGTTGTACTGAAGATTTCTTATAGTTTTGGGTTCTATTAGGGTAATATTAAAGTATTTTTATTTTAAATATTTACCAGATCGAAATACCAATTTTGAATAGGCAGTAGTGTCACTTCAATCTTAATTTAGCTCCTATAGAAAAAGGACAATAAGTAACATTTCACTAACAGTTTACACGTTTGTGTTGGAGATAAATTCTAAAACTGTGTGCTATTGATTCATAAAGGCTATTGGACATATCAGTTCTTCATTGATTGTTCAATGGCTAGGTACCCAACTTCACTCATAACCCTTCACCAAAATGTGTGCCTTTATTAAGCTGTCCACCATTTCTCAGAATTTACAATTCTGATCTAACTGTCTGGCATTCAAATCAGGGGAATCCTAAGTCGATGAAGAGAGCCTACAATGAGTGTGAAATTCAATTATCACACAACTGTGCCTACTCCACAAGTCACTTAGGGGCATATTTATGACTTTTGTGGTGCAGGGCAGCGCAGCAAGTCACCTTGCTGCGCTGCCCTGCGTTACAGGGATAGGGCAGGAATGTGCTGTATTTATCCCATATAGTGCATTCCTGTCCCTCTCCCCTGTGCTGGAGACATTTTATCAGCCTAGCATCAACACAGGCGCCCGTTGTCCATAATGCAAGGGTGCCTGTGCTGTAGGCAGGACTGTTTTGATGCAGGAAGGGGCTTCTTTCTGCACAAAAACAATCATGAGAGACTTTGCTCTCTTTCAATCTGTGCTGCAGAATGCACCCACATAGAAAGAGGAAAAAACTAGGAGAAATAAAGATATTTCTCCCCGTTATGCCTCTCTTGGTGAGGTGTATCTTTTTGGCACATTCCCAGGTTTGCCGTTTTTGGTAATGCATTGCAGTGATTTGTGCTGCGTTGCATTACTCCAGAGTTTTGAAGCCATTCAAAACCACGCAAAGTGGCTTTACGTGGCCTCAAAAATCTAACTTAAGGTTTGTGTCGCTCTTGCAGCTCGTTGCTTGGTGTAAGAGCACCTAAACAGGGTCATAAATATGGCTCTAAGTTATGAGCGCATCCTGTTCGTGGTCTGGTTGGATCCCTACTTTGTTGCTGTGCATTTCTTCTCCCTGCAATGGCTTAGACAGTTACAGAATGGCAGTTTGAGCAGAAGCTGTACATATTGGTGGAAGCAGCTAACCTTTTTTAACGTAGTAGCCAGGGATACAGGGGGTTTGCCATAACATTACAGCCGTGGGAAGGGGTCCAAAACAACCCTAAGCGCTCGATCCATCACCCGTCAAATCTCAGAAGTGGTTGCCTCTAAATGACATCCGCAGTAGGAGTCATGCATGCCAATTTGCACAGTTCTTGATGCATTTGCCCTTTAGTGACAGCGGATAGGCTAGAAGGGACTGTTCAGGCAGAAGGATTCACTATTTGTTTATGATGATGACTTGTTTAATCACTAAACAATTCTCTGCAGTGGATGAAATGCCTTCGTGGCTAGAAGAACATGTATAATTTACAACATTTTGCAGCTTCCACAAAGCATTACGACTAAAAAAGATTTGTCTGCAATGTGCATGCTACTGTAATTTATGAAAATCATACGTTGGCTTATTTTCATAAACACAATTAATGTGCTACATTTAGGCTAAATGCTTACAAAATGTGAATCAATATTTCTTCTAGTTGACCTTCTATATAATTAATCGTTGCTACAATTCTTAGAAAATATTGAACGTATTCATATCTAGAGTGCGTGATTAAAGCCTTTGGTCTGAAAACAGAATGGAGACAATAATTGCTAAAATATTGAATTTCTAGGACAGCACCTCCACATAAAAATGTTTGAATGCTCTTGATTACAAGACTGCCTCTGTGGTTCAATATTATAAAAAATTAACAGCAATTTTGTAACCAAATAAAAAAGAATTCATATTCTGACCTTTTGAAGAAAAACACGGGGTGAGAATAATTGACCACATTTACTTCATATGAAACGGAGTTATTTTAAATTTCGATTGCATAATTAATCATAAAACCAGCTTAAGCCTTTGATGACGCAGAAACAAAGGTTTTACATTTATTAGTGCATAAACGTAGTGCCGCAATAATCAAGTGTGACTTTAACCGAACTAATAAAGATTGTACGGGGACAAATGTGCCCTCAGAGTAGTTCGCCAACATTTATAAGCGTGCTTTATATAACGTAATGTATTAGAATTGTACTAATCTGACATAACCGTAAACGTGTGCAATGATTTGCTTGTTTGAAATGTTTTAACTTAGCATAACTTTAGTGGAGGCTTCGGCCTAGTTGCCTTGTCTCACGATTTAGATGCTCGTGTTTTTCTAATGTGCTAATAAAACGTGTATTCTTGCTTGAAGCTGTACTTTTCCAGTGAGATCGGTTCACATGCTTATCTTTAAGGTTTCGTGCCAGCCTGGCATCTTCTTCTTTGCTCCAAGGTCAATCTGCAGGTGCAGACAATGGAAGCTCTGAAAGTGAGTTAATTGGTAAAATATGTTGCAACTTACGTTCCCGACTCCAAGGATAATGTATGCCTAGGTAGAAGCTTGTGAATTGTTGTTTTTGATTGGACAAATTGAAGCCAACCTATGAACCCTCCAATGGAAGACCCTACTGGATTTGAACTGTTGTTTATTTAAACCTGGTGCACAAGAAGAAAGCAGCCATTACCCATTGCACCCATTGAGGACATTAGACATTGCAGACATTGCAGACATTATGGCCCATCTTGCCGACCTCTTCTACGATGCCAATTGATGTTCGACGCCATTTCGAATGAGACTTTGATGCTTTCTCTAATCGAGAGAAAGAGACTTTAAGTAATTCTCGCCCTAGAGACTTTAACTTCGATTTGCCCCTTTACATAAAGTAGTAGTTTTGACCTTTTATCTTGCCGCTGTGAGGCAATTGCCCCGTCCACCCTGCCCCTTTGCCCGGTCCACCCTGCCCCTTTGCCCCGTCCCATGCTGATCGAAACCGGTACCTGTGAGACGAAGACTTCCTTGAATGCTGATTGAATTTGGTAAATATGAAAGGAAAATGTACAATTGCATTGTGTTTCTTTTTAGGTAACCAACTGCTGATTTTTGGTAAGAGCCTTAGTTAGGAGTTTTCCAAATTAATGTTGCTAAAATGTTTTTGCATGAAGTCCCACATGCAGATGCTAATTTGAGGTTAGATGAGAATTCATTTGTTGCACGATGCAATTTGAGACCTTGTTATGCTGACTAATGTATGCAATTAGCCTATTACAGATTATAGTTTTAGTGGTTTGCGTTGCTATCATCGAATGCATTGTTATTCAAATGCTGCATAGATTGCATCTTTTTCGCCGTTATGGACAGCTATTAATGTTCATTTACATATATCATTTGGTGTTGAGACACATTTATATCGTGCTAGCTTTGTTAATATAGGGAAATAAATTCATTAACTTTGAATAAACATGGTGTGGTTATTCATGGCCGGAAGGTCATGGTTCGCCGAAATGTTTTCTGGATTAATTGTGAAGTGTTATGTTGATCAGGGCATTGCTTATGTTCGTTATTGATTATTGATTTGATTAAATTGATTACTCTCGGGTGAAGAGAGCCCCACTTGGTCAAAAGATTCATCGACCCAAGAGCGTCCAAATACAGGTAATTTATTAAGACGGAACGCTCTATCAGTAGATGGTAGCAGAGGACGGTTACGCCCTTTGGGACCTCACTCGAGAGGTAACGGTTTCGCCCTTTGGAACCCCGCTCGAGAGGTAACGGTTACGCCCTTTGGGACCTCACTCGAGAGGTAACGGTTTCGCCCTTTGGGACCCCACTCGAGAGGTATACGGTGTTGAATTAGATTTTTCTTGGGTAAAACAGATTGAGAGAATGATGATGCCCTAAGTCCCCCGCGACTTTCCCGGGATCTCGGAGCTTGCGAATGGAGAGAATGGAGGTGTCAAATCGGCGCTGGCGGTACTAGTGACGGTATGAGTGAAGTCAGGGTTTTGCGCTTGCACAGCTTATTGCCGCAGATTGTTTGAAAAGGTTGCGAGGATTTTAGAGAATAGCGGAGGTGCGACTCCGAGTGTGAGAGTAGGGAAGTCGTCGAACTTCATGTGCATGTGGCGCTTTGTGCAGAAAAAGGTCCACGTGGTTGTTGTTATTGAGACGGGCCCTGCGAGGTCAAGAGACTCCGGAGTATGTTGAAAAGTGTATGAGACACTTGTTTTATGTTGTGGTCTGGTCGGTTTAATAGGTTGACCGGGCGTGGTCAACGAGTCGGTACGTGTGTTAAGGGAGTGAAAGAAAACTTCAACTTCGGGCTTTGACAAATTCTAAGTGCACTAGAATAGATCATTGACAAGTTGAGAGCAGAGTCTGCGGGTCAGATTTGCTTGCGAAAGTGGGGACCGAGAAAGATGGAATAACTGCCGAGGCTAGTGAAAAATCCCTAAGGTCCTGAAGCGATTGTGTTACCCTTCCTGTAGTAAACCGACAGATCTGTTTTATTATTATTTGGTTGCTCGCGATACATGCTAGAAGTTGTTACGAGAGGAGCTGAGTGAAGGAGGACAAGCCGCGAGGCTTTGTCAGCCGCAGTGTGTGTGAGTGTGACGTCACTAGGAGCCGCGCTGGGATAGGTTGGTTGCAGAGAAGGGTCGCGCACGGATTGGACGCAGTCCGTGGGGCTCGATTGGAAGGGGAAAGGCAAGCGAAGAGTATTCCGGGAATTAAAGTCACTTATTGATTACAAATTTTGTGAAATAAAAGACGAGAAAATGAAATTTTTTAAAGCATTAAAGAGTGCGATGAAGGGGGAGTCTTACATTAAAGCGAGCGTAGGAGAGGAAACGCCACCCGAAGGTACACCAGCTTACATTGTAATGGAGGAAAGGGGGGTAGCTCCGTGCCTTTGGCTAAAGCAATGGCACAAGCTGACAGAGAGACATTGGAGCGTAGCGTTCCCGATCCATGGGACATTCAATATAAGGATCCTAGAGAATTTGAGATTCGCGATGTACGACATGAAAGTACCTCCAAGGCCAGCACAGTTTGAGGCTCTAGCGATTTGGGAACTAATGGCTAGACAGCAACAGCAAAAGAAGTTTGAGGCCAGGATAAGGAAGGTAGAAAAGACACTAGCGGACGCTAGGTGGGATAATGCACAGAAGGTGTGGAGGTCAGATATATTGCAGGGGATAAAATTGTTTCCCGCAATTGCTAAGGAAGAAGAGGCGACAGGCAAGAAAGCTACCTGTAAGACAAACAGGAGGTGTTCCAAAGATAGAGAAGACGAGTCAGAGGATGAGGAGTTCATCATGCAATTGCTGAACGACCGTCCACCACCTTATGCAGAGAGTGAACAAGGTCCAAGTACCAGTTCTGCCCCTCCGGCACCGGTACAGAATAATGAAACTCCGAATTCAGAAACGCCATCGGGATCTAAGGACCCGAGTTTACTGTTTACCCCGCAGATACCGCAGGTTAGGAGAATATATCCAGATGTGCCTATATTGAAAACAGCAGAAAATTATCAGCCGCAGGTCCCAAGGTACTACAGCAGTGACAACAGTACGGGAATGATTCTAGATCCAACCGTAATGGGAGTACAGAATGGTCGCAACCCAACATTGGCACAAGCTGAATCAACCCAGTTTTTGATGCCTCAAAAGCAGATGCAGGGGGGGACCACACATGCTCAGATGACGGGGAGTCAGACGGGCATGCCGGCAATGATGACCCATAGTGTGGGAATGAACATGCCTCAGAACCTGGGGAATGGACAGAACCCGGATGCGATATCCCTACCCATTACTGTAGGTCCACCGGTACCTTTGTACATTCAGCCTAACTCAGGTATGAGCGGTCAAGGATCAGTGGTGCAGAATGGGATGGAAAGGAGGTGCATAGAAAACACTCCAGAGACAACTCCGATAGCGGCTCAGCCAACTGGATCTGGGTCCTTGATGGAGTTTAGTCCCATATGTGCTCAGTCAACAGTGGTGAGGTCGAGTCCCCCACTGATGATACCGCTATCATCGAACACTGAAAAGTTGCCGCAACCATCAATGGCAGTCGATGTGAATGCTACACTGATGGGGTTGAATGCGCAACAGCTAACACAGTGGTTCAACAGTCTGAATTCCACACAAAGCTCAGCTAGTGGGAAGGGAGAAGACTATCTGAATAGGGTAAGGTTGAACATGGAAGCAGAAGAATTGGTGGAAGGGACTATGGGTTTGAATAGGTTAGAGTCCTACTCGGAAGAAGAGCTGAGGTATCTATGTCCCAGGATTACGAGAGAAGTGAACAAGGTACATAGAAGGTTGCAAGAAATAGCTGACAAAAACGGGGTTGAGATAGACAAGACAAAACACTTGAGCAGGAGCTATAGATTGGATTTCGGGACCACAGACTTTGAACACATGAGGTCAGCAGGCATGAAAACGCACCTTAGAGAATTGCTGCAGAGTGCACAAGTGTGGGGGTGCTTAGACAAATGGGAGAGCAGATGGGCAAAGAAAAAGGAGAAGAAGAAAGACAGTGTCCCAGAGCACAAGGAGAAAAGACCACAGAGTAGTGATGCAATAACCATGTTACCAATGAGTGAGACAGCAGGGGGAAAATTAATACATGTACCGTGGCACAGGAGCGACATTCAGTCTTTTACGGATGATTTTCCCAAACTGAGAGAGAAACCGATTGAATGGTATCAACAGACTGATAGGTTTGTGAAGCTTGCAAAATGTCTTTGGGAAGACCTGAACACCCTCTTTGAGATTGTGGTTCCGGCAGATTTGTGGGAAGACTGCAAAAGGGCTGTAGGTTGGCCGACAAGTGAACCAGAGAGAGACAGGGATACGGGTGCACCATCACCTATGGTAATGAGCTTGTACTATAAGGTGATTGAGCATTTGAAGACGAAGGTTGCCGCGAAAAATGTGGATTGGCAGAAGATTGAGCGAACTGCCCAAGAGGCTAAAGAGTCGATTCATGGTTACTATAAGAGGTTGTTGAAGGCGTTCAAGAACTACAGTGGCACGGAAACAATAGAGGCGAAGGACATGCTTCATTTTGTGTTTAGATTTGTGGAAGGGCTGAGACCAGAGATAAGTCAGATGATAAAGACGCATTTGATTTGTTGGCAGTCGAAACCTATTGATGAGGTGTTGAATTATGCGAAATATTGTAGCGACGAAATTGAAGTGAAACAGAAAAGGTTGAAAGAGAAAGTGATGATGATGCAACTTAAAGCAGCTCAGACAGGGTTGCAAGGGTTGCAAGGGTTCCCGCAGCAGATACCGCAGCCGCAGCCGCAGGGAAACATGGTGTTTCAGCCACAGGCGAGAGGCAGAGGCAGAGGAGGCTTTGGGAGTAATGGTCCGGATTTGAACACTGTTGCGATTCCGAATGGTGTGCAGGCAATGAAAAGGGTGATGCCGTGTCACGTGTGCGGAATCGTCGGGCATTGGAAACGCGAGTGCCCGATGGTGGTGCAGGAAGGTGCAGGTGTTGGTCAGCAAAACAATGATGTCAATGCATTCCAGACAATGAGGGGACCGAAAATGAGAGGTCCAAACCCAAATTTTCAGACCATAAATCAGCTGCAGGGATTACAGCCCATGCAGCCGCAGCAGATGCCCCGTATGCAGATGACGCAAATGCAGCCAATGCAACAGCAGTTTCCCATGGTACCTAATCAGCAAATGCAAATACCTTTGGCACCAGTGAGTCAGCAGCAAGTGATGGTTCCTCCACAGATCTCGGGTCAGGTGATGAATACAAATGGCACAGTACAACAGTTCCCACTACACAGTGAGAATGGAATAAACAATGTATGGGAGAGTGAAAGTTCAGAAGAGGAGGGAAATTGTGTGCTTGCAGCATCCTTGGAAGTTGATCAAAAGGGTCCATATGTGGAGGGAAGAGTTATGGGTCATCGTGTTTCATTCTTGGTTGACACAGGAGCCACACGTTCAACTGTTAGGAGCATTGAAGTACCAAATTTGCCACTCTCAGGGAGAACAGTTCAAGTAGTGGGAGTAGCAAACAGGCACCTGACGAACCCAATCACAGATCCAGTACAAGTCAGAATTGGTAACTATCAAGGGTTACATAATTTTGTGGTATGTGACTCAAGCCCGATAGCACTGTTAGGGAGAGACCTATTGTGCAAATTGGGATGTTCGATTATGTGTTCGAACGATGGAATTAGAATTCAGACGAGCAGTGATGGGGAAGAAGAGGACAGTGTAGAAGGGAATGAGATGGAAACTGTTGATGAAGAATATCCTCTGATTAACCTTTTTCCGATGATAACTGAAGAAGATATTCCAGCTGAATTACGGGAAACAGTCGGAAAGGAAGTGTGGGATATGACAGGAAAAGAGGTGGGATTGGTGAAAGGAGTGGAACCAGTGAAAGTGACCGTAAAACCCAATGTAACCTTTCCCCAGACCCCACAATACCACATGGCACAAGACACCCTCATGAAAGTCGCCCAACTCATTGACGAGTTTGTAAAACAGGGAGTACTGAAGGAAGTGTTAAGCAGTCCATGTAATTCACCAATCATGGGACTAATAAAGCCGAGTGGAAAGGTCCGAATCGTGCAGGACTTGAGGAAAATAAATGACATCATAATTAAATGCTGCCCTGTAGTACCGAATCCAGCTGTGATAATGTTTCAAGTCCCTTGCGATGCCGAGTGGTTCTCAGTCATCGACTTGTCACAAGCATTCTTTTCGGTGCCTCTTCATGAGGACAGCCAATTTCTCTTTTGTTTCAAATTCTTAGACAGAGTTTACAGTTGGTGTCGAATTCCTCAAGGGTTTTCTGAGTCACCGTCAATTTTCAATCAGATTCTAAAGAAAGACTTGGAAGCGTTAGAATTGCCATTCGAGTCAACCCTAGTACAGTACATTGATGACTTACTGATTGCATCTAAGACAGAAAGTGGCTGCACAGCCGACACCATTGCTCTACTGAACCATTTGGGAAGGAATGGACACAAGGTGTCTCCTTCAAAGTTGCAGTTCTGTCAGAAGAAAGTGAAATACTTGGGTCATCAAATAGAGAAAGGGTCACGGAGAATAATGAAGGAAAGAATAACAAGTGTACTTCAAATGAGTCCACCAAAGACGAGGAGGGAGGTGAGGAAGTTTTTGGGGATGGTGAGCTACTGTCGCCAATGGATTCCCAACTTCTCAACTCTAGCAAAGCCTTTACTGAAACTGACCCAGAAGGACGCCTTGGATGAAATTGAGCTGAAAGGAGATGAGATGGATGCTTTTATTGAATTGAAAGAATGCATGTGCAGGGCTCCAGCTTTAGGTATGCCTGATTACACAAAGCCTTTCACATTGTTTTGTCATGAACGTGATGCATGTTCTTTGTCTGTCTTGACCCAAGCCCATGGTGGCATAAACAGACCAGTAGCGTATTTTTCAGCTACTTTGGATCCGGTCGCAGCAGCCCTGCCAGGGTGTTTCCGCGCCGTAGCAGCAGTTGGTATCAGCCTCACTCAGAGTGAAGGAATAGTGATGGGACACCCATTAACAGTCATGGTCCCTCACTCAGTTGAGATACTTTTGACCCGCTCCCGAACGCAACACATGACTGGAGCAAGACTCACAAGGTATGAAACAATAATTCTGGGCTCACCGAATGTGCAGCTGAAAAGGTGCACTACGTTGAATCCAGCAACCTTGCTTCCCGGTGAAAATGCTGAAATTGAGAACGCTGAAGACGTCGAGCACGACTGCCTTCAGGTGACTGAATTTTGCACAAAACCCCGACCTGACATTAAGGATACTAAGCTTGATGAAAATGACCAAATTGTTTTTGTTGATGGGTCATGTTTAAGAGATGCATTGGGAATATTGAAAGCAGGATATGCTGTATGTACTGTAACAGGTGTCTTGGAAGCGTCCTGGCTTCAAGGGGTCTATTCCGCACAAGTAGCAGAGCTTGTAGCCCTTACAAGAGCATGCCAACTGTCTACATTGATGAAGGTTACCATTTACACTGACAGTCAGTACGGGTTTGGAATTGTGCACGACTTTGGGCAACTATGGTCACAGAGAGGTTTCCTGACCTCTTCAGGGTCCCCAGTGAAAAACGGGGAGAGAATAAGGGAATTGTTACACGCCATTCAGATGCCAGCCGAAATTGCAGTGGTAAAGTGTAGTGCTCATACAAAAGGACAGGACTATGTTTCCCTGGGAAATGCATATGCGGATCAGGTCGCAAGATTTTGTGCCTTGAACTGTATATTGCTCAGGGATGAATGGAATTTGATAAGTGAGCCAGAACTCGAACCAGCTGAAGCATTTGCCTTGAAGGTTGTGGATACAATGGATGAACTAAAAGCATTACAGAATAGCGTCAGGGAGGATGAAAGAGTCTCCTGGATTAAGTCACAATGTACAAAGAGACCAGATGAGTTATGGGTTTCAAATGAGGGAAAATTTGTTTTACCAAATAGTCTCCTATCGCAGCTAGCGCGGTTTTATCATGGGCAGGCTCACCTAGGGAGAGATGCCATGATAAGATTGTTCAAAACTGATTGGTTTAACCCCAGATTCCGTCAAGTTGCAGAAGCAGTTTGCCATCGTTGTGTCATTTGTCAGCAGATGAATCCAGGAAAGGGAACGGTTGTGAACGTGAGCCACATTGGCAGGGCGGGTGGCCCGTTCAGCAGAATGCAGATGGACTTTATTGAGATGCCTGTGCATGGAGGTCTGAAGTATGTGTTGGTGATTGTGTGCATTTTTAGTCACTGGATTGAAGCGTACCCCACACGTAGAAATGACAGCCTTACAGTTGCAAAACTATTGTTGAGGGAGTTGATACCACGTTTTGGATTCCCGATCTCTTTAGAATCAGATAGAGGAAGTCACTTCAATAACGAGGTGATAAAGTTACTTTGCGCAGCGCTGAACATTGAGCAAAAACTGCATTGTAGCTATCGCCCTGAAGCCTCAGGACTGGTGGAACAAATGAATGGTACACTGAAATCAAGAATGGCGAAAATATGTGCATCGACAAATTTGAAATGGCCTGACGCATTGCCTTTGGTGTTAATGTCAATGAGAAACACCCCTGACAGAAAGACTGGATTGTCCCCGCACGAAATTCTCATGGGCAGGGCCATGAGACTTCCTGCAGTTCCCGCAAACGCGCTTTTGAATATTACAGATGATATGGTGTTAGACTACTGCAAAGGTCTGGCTGACGTGGTTCGCTCTTTCTCTCACCAGGTGGAAGCAACCACCTTGTCACCGATCCAAGGTCCAGGACACACACTGAAAGCAGGGGACTGGGTCGTGATAAAGAAGCACGTGAGGAAGTCGTGTCTGGAACCCCGTTGGAAAGGCCCTTTCCAAGTGATCCTGACAACCACTACCGCTGTGAAGTGTGCGGGAGTTCCCAACTGGATCCACGCCAGTCATACAAAGAAAGTGTTGTGTCCCACAGATGAGGAAGTTGAAGCGCTGAAACTGCCAGTACCTGATAACAAAGTGCCGAGCGCTGAGGCAGAGCAAAACAGAACTAGAAGCGAACAGGCAGAAATAGAGGAGAGAGAAATATTCTCTGAGGACGAAACAACCGATTCACTTGGGGAAGACCAAGGAGAAGCCTCAGACAGCGACGAAGCAGCTGAAAGTGACAAAGAGCCCGAAGAAAGTAACGGTGACAAAGGGCTTGAAAGAGGTGAAGAAGCAGGAGAGCCTGATCAGAGGAGGGCTTTCCCAGAAGCAGACGGTACAGAAAAAGAAAAGGAAAACCTGATTGACTCCCCAGAAGGAGGGGACAAGGCAGAACAGAACGAAACTGTTCAAACTTCTTCAGAAGAGATCGCAGGTCCATCAAGTGGACACAGTGCAAAGAGAAGACCAAGTATATCACCAGTAAAACTAAGGACTAGAGAAACGTTGAACGACAGTGAAGGGCCAAGAGTGAAAGAGAAAAGAAAGGAAGTGTCTGTCGTGATACCAACATCAAGTGAAGAAAAAGACTTGGCCAAAGAGGAAAGTACCAGTGAGACAGAATCAAAGAGAGATGCAAAATTGAAAAGGAAAAGGATACCAAACAGGAGATATTCCGGTCCAGAATGGGCATATGTAGTCAATGACGATTGGACCGACGAATTTGTATCTCTTAGCCTCAAGAACGAAGAAGAAGAGATACCAATAGAAAAGAAAAGTTTTATGGACACTATTGACTGAAAAACTGATAAATGACATTGCTTGCTATAATCTAACGTGATACAACCAGCTGAGACATTGCTAAACCGGATGAGACATTTGCTAACTTGATAAGACTTTGATAACCTGATTGACTCTTAAACCCGATGTGAGACAACGTTGCTAACTGATAAAAGACTGAGTTATTGCCGAATTGAGACAAATGCTGCTAACCGATAAGTGACTGGGCTCCTGAAGAAAACTGTGTGAACATTGCGCTCGTTCAGCTTTGTAACTAATTGCTAAATCGTTTCTTTATAGGTGCTTCTAGCTCTCTGATTCTATACAGATCATGACTAAGTACGCTACACAAAACAGTAGAGTGAAATATTGTAAATATGCGTGTATAGGCTTGATAACTGCATGTGTACTAATAATAATGGCAATAGTGCTTGCAACGCGTGGTAAGGGTGAGAATGAGAAAATTGATGCTTCTACTTCTGCTCCTGTTACTGTCACTGAACTAACCGCATTGAAAAGACTAGAATTAGATGAGAGACACTTGCATGATAAGAAGGAACTTTCGTATAATGTTTTCTATCGCCTACTAACAGAATATGTTGAGACTATGGATGCGAAAGATTGTTATGTGTGTACACAGATACCGACATCGGTAACGGAAGGGGTGACTTATCACCACATGCCTCTTACATATGGGATTACATGTAGTTTAGTAACTTCTAGATTTTATGGTCAAACTAACATACAGTATTTTTACTCAAATTATGATGTTACCTTTGCATATGTTCCTATAATAATGCAACTAAGCCAGATTGCTAAAGATTGGGATGCTAAAATAATGAGGGAATTTTTCGAGCCGATGCAACCTTTTGAAACAGCTCACGCTCATAGGGAAAACCTTACCTGCTCGCTTTCTGCAGTAGAAATAAGCTTTTTAGATCGCACAGATGATAGAAGGGCACAAATGAATGCGAAATTAGAAAAAGAGCTAAGTAAGAGGACTTCAGTAGATAATTATGCTTTTGCCGCAATAAAAACACAAGGGAAAATAGCTTTAGACGCTTGGCATGTAGGGAAATTTTGTATATATCGTGGTGAATCTTATTATGATAACATTTTCGTGGGAGCGAGTGAATGTAAACATACGTTTATCTTTAAGGCCAAATGGACATTCATGCTGAACGGACTTGACCCTGTCATACCTGGTGTATATTACATTTGCGGGCATAATGCCTATTATCGTCTTCCAAAGGGATGGTGGGGGAGATGTTATTTGGGTATAGTGTTCCCAAAGTTTTATCAACTGGATGACCTATCGGTGATTCCAAAGACGCCTGGATCTCATCGTATCCAGAAAAGAGAGACCGCAGCTGCTGTGGTAGGAGATATATTTGGAGCCATAATTCCTTCATTGGGAGTTGTGTTGAATTCCATCAAAATAAGAAAGTTGTCTACTATAGTGGATAACATGTTGACAAAGTTTTCAGGTGCTATAATCCTGATGGATGCTGAACTTGCAGCAGAAAGAGCTATGACTCATCAAAACAGGCTTGCCCTAGACATTCTTTTAGCAAAGGATGGCGGCGTTTGCAAAATGCTTGGTGCGCGTCACTGTTGCACGTATATACCAGACAACAGTGTGAAAATTAAAACAATGCTTGCAAATCTAACAAAAGAGAGTGCAGACTTGAAGGAATTGAAAGAACCAGGAGTTTGGGAGAAGGTTGGAAAGGGAATTGCTTCAGTGGGAAATTGGCTTGGTGGCATTTGGAATGGAATATTACTAAAAATAATACAAGGAATACTAATAGTACTAATTTGCATCTTTGGGATTTGGGGAATAAAGAGGGGAATACTAATGATCATGGCAAGAATTAAGAGAAGGAAGGAAGAGAAAATGATTAAAAGAATGGCAGAAGAATACAAGGCAAAACCAAGGGGAACTAAAAGGCAAAGAGAACTGACAGAATTTTAATGGAATAAAATTTGTGGGAATGGTTTTGTGTGATGACAAATAGTCATCAGAGGAGGGATTGATGACGCAGAAACAAAGGTTTTACATTTATTAGTGCATAAACGTAGTGCCGCAATAATCAAGTGTGACTTTAACCGAACTAATAAAGATTGTACGGGGACAAATGTGCCCTCAGAGTAGTTTGCCAACATTTATAAGCGTGCTTTATATAACATGATGTATTAGAATTGTACTAATCTGACATAACCGTAAACGTGTGCAATGATTTGCTTGTTTGAAATGTTTTAACTTAGCATAACTTTAGTGGAGGCTTTGGCCTAGTTGCCTTGTCTCACGATTTAGATGCTCGTGTTTTTCTAATGTGCTAATAAAACGTGTATTCTTGCTTGAAGCTGTACTTTTCCAGTGAGATCGGTTCACATGCTTATCTTTAAGGTTTCGTGCCAGCCTGGCATCTTCTTCTTTGCTCCAAGGTCAATCTGCAGGTGCAGACAATGGAAGCTCTGAAAGTGAGTTAATTGGTAAAATATGTTGCAACTTACGTTCCCGACTCCAAGGATAATGTATGCCTAGGTAGAAGCTTGTGAATTGTTGTTTTTGATTGGACAATTTGAAGCCAACCTATGAACCCTCCAATGGAAGACCCTACTGGATTTGAACTGTTGTTTATTTAAACCTGGTGCACAAGAAGAAAGCAGCCATTACCCATTGCACCCATTGAGGACATTAGACATTGCAGACATTGCAGACATTATGGCCCATCTTGCCGACCTCGTCATTTTGCCATCTTCTACGATGCCAATTGATGTTCGACGCCATTTCGAATGAGACTTTGATGCTTTCTCTAATCGAGAGAAAGAGACTTTAAGTAATTCTCGCCCTAGAGACTTTAACTTCGATTTGCCCCTTTACATAAAGTAGTAGTTTTGTCCTTTTATCTTGCCGCTGTGAGGCATTTGCCCCGTCCACCCTGCCCCTTTGCCCCGTCCACCCTGCCCCTTTGCCCCGTCCCATGCTGATCGAAACCGGTACCTGTGAGACGAAGACTTCCTTGAATGCTGATTGAATTTGGTAAATATGAAAGGAAAATGTACAATTGCATTGTGTTTCTTTTTAGGTAACCAACTGCTGATTTTTGGTAAGAGCCCTAGTTAGGAGTTTTCCAAATTAATGTTGCTAAATTGTTTTTGCATGAAGTCCCACATGCAGATGCTAATTTGAGGTTAGATGAGAATTCATTTGTTGCACGATGCAATTTGGGACCTTGTTATGCTGACTAATGTATGCAATTAGCCTATTACAGATTATAGTTTTAGTGGTTTGCGTTGCTATCATCGAATGCATTGTTATTCAAATGCTGCATAGATTGCATCTTTTTCGCCGTTATGGACAGCTATTAATGTTCATTTACATATATCATTTGGTGTTGAGACACATTTATATCGTGCTAGCTTTGTTAATATAGGGAAATAAATTCATTAACTTTGAATAAACTGGTGTGGTTATTCATGGCCGGAAGGTCATGGTTCGCCGAAATGTTTTCTGGATTAATTGTGAAGTGTTATGTTGATCAGGGCATTGCTTATGTTCGTTATTGATTATTGATTTGATTAAATTGATTACTCTCGGGTGAAGAGAGCCCCACTTGGTCAAAAGATTAATCGACCCAAGAGCGTCCAAATACAGGTAATTTATTAAGACGGAACGCTCTATCACCTTCGAAAATGAGACAATTTGTATTGAGCTAGTAATTACAATGTGACTAAAAGTTACATTTTCTATACCGTTCACTTTTCTGACTTTTCGTAAAGCACTTCAAAAAGCAAAAGTGTTCCAGCTCTTAATTTGAGCTAGTGGCTCCCTTTGGTGACAGGCACTCATTTTTTCTCGTTCGATATTTCCTGAGACAAAGAGAGGAAAAAACACATAAAGGGAAAACAAGGAGGAAAAGAAAGACAGAAAAACTATAAGAAAGGGAATAAGAGGGAGCCTGTAAGATTGAGATAACGTCCCTGGTAGTGGATAATGAGGCTTGAGGTAGATTGAAGGCTGGGCCAACCACCCTGGTCTTCTGAGCAGAGCTTTAGACACCCACATTGTTTATTTTACAAAGAAAGTACTTAAGTGTTTTTATTTTGCAAATTTATGACACACAGCAATGGATCTTGATAATATATCAAAAGCGGAATAATTACAATAACTAGAATATGCTAATTGTCCTGACATAAAATGCAAATGTGAAGACTTACGTCAATACTTTTTTATCAGCAGGTGCTACAAATGAAATGTACTGAAAGATAGGGAAAGGGACTGAGATGTCTACTGTACGGTTAATGGGTATTTACAAAGCAACTCATCCATAGCTACTTAGCAAATAGTAATACGAGGAGTTGGTGCCTTAATGGCGATTGTTAAAATTGTTTTATTGTATTTGTTTTTCTCGTCCGTACAACAAGGTAAGCAGTTTAAGGACACGTGCTGATTTTTTGGGCTGCATCCATTACCTCTTTGGAGGTTATACACATGGGAAATATTGCTATGCAGCTAGAGTGGCACAAAGCGTTAGTGTTAGAAATGATGTCTTTGATTGGCAGTCAGGTTACCCCTTGTCCAAGCAAGGACCCTCACTCTAGTCAAGGTAAGTCAAACACAATCCAAATTGTCCTGTGCCCACCTTCTGGTAGCTTGGCCCTGAGCAGTCAGGCTTAACTTAGTAGGCAATGTGTAAAGTATTTGTTCAATAAATCATGCAATTACACGGTATAAACTCCACAAAAATACACCACACAGGTTTAGAAAAAAAATAGAATATTTATCTGAGTAGATTAAGGTCAAAAGTACAAGTTGAAATATCACTTTTGTAATGATAATTAGAGTCTTTAAATCTTAAAAAAACAATAAGTGTCTCTTGCAAGCACAAAGTATCTGGTTTACGTCTAAATTATCTGCACAGGACCGCAGAGGACAAGATGCGTGGAAAAAGTGGAGCTGTGTGTCCCTTTCTCTGGGCGCACAGAGACGATGCGTCAATGCTTTTTCATGCAAAAAGGGCTTTGCATTGATTTACGGCATAAAGACTTGGATCCTCTTCGGGTTGTGGGGTATTTGGACGCCCTGGGGACAATGCGGAGAAATCCTGGGTGTGCAGGACGAAGTCACAGGAGCTGCATCGATCTGGTGGTGATGCTGGGAAATTTCCATTGCATGGCTGGCACTGCATCAATTCCTCTCACAGTAAGTCGGGCTGCATCGTCCCAGCTCAGCTATGCATCGATCCAGTGGGCCGTGCATCGAAGTTCCGGTCTTAACGCTGGTGCTGCATCGATCTCCACTTGGAGATTGGGGCTGCGTCAGTCCGGTTCGGCATTGGGGTGATTTTCTCACCACAGGGCAGGCTGTGCGTCGATTCTGGCAGGCAGTGCGTCGATTTTTGCCGCACAAGGAGTTCTTTGCAGAGATGAAGTCTTTTTGGCCCTGAGACTTCAGAAAAGAGGAGGCAAGCTCAATCCAAGGCCTTGGAGAGTACTTCTCAGCAGAGGCAGAGGGCAACAAGGCAGCCCAGACTACAGCAAGGCAGCAGTCCTTTTCAGCAAAGCAGTCAAGTGAGTCCTTTGGGCATCCAGGCAACTTCTCTTAGCAAGTTGCAGGTTCTGGTTCAGAGTTCCTTTCCCAGTAGGTATATTGTCAAGAAGTGTCTGAGTTGGTAGGGTCAGAGACCCAGATTAAATACCCAAATGTGCCTTTGAAGTGGGGGAGACTTTACAGAGTGGCTTAGAAGTGCAAAAGGTCGCTGAGAAGATAGTGAACGCCCATCTGTCTCACTTCCTAGAGGAAAATGACGCACTCGATGCCTCCCAGTTTGGATTTCGCAAGAACCACAGCACTGAGACCGCCCTTATCGCCTGCACTGATGACATCAGAACCAGAGTTGACAAGGGTGAGGCCATCGCACTCATCCTCCTGGACCTCTCTGCAGCCTTCAACACTGTTTGCCACCAAATCCTCCGCGCATGCCTTTTCGACGCAGGAATCTGACACAAGGCCCTGGACTGGCTCACCTCCTTCCTCGCCGAAAGAACCCAGAAAGTCTGCCTCCCTCCCTTCCAGTCCCCAGCAACCAAGATCATCTGCGGGGTCCCCAAGGGTCCTCCCTCAGCCCTACCCTCTTCAACATTTACATGGCCCCACTCGCTAACATCCTCCGCCCCCCACGGAATCACCATCATCTTGTACGCAGATGACACCCAGCTTGTAATCTTCCTCACCAGGAACCCTTCCAAAGCCAAGACAGACCTCCATGTCAGACTCCTCAACACCACCAAATGGATGACAGCAAGCCACCTCAAACTCAACTCCAACAAAACAGAAATCATCATCTTTGGCCACAACAAGACAGTATGGGACAACTCCTGGTGGCCCACCTCCCTAGGACCACCCCAACACCCCAACTCCCTTCACCCACGCTCGCAACCTCGGCATCATCTTAGACTCACCTCTCTCCATGGCCCAGCAAATCAACACCATAACTTCCTTCTGTTTCAACACCCTTTGCATGCTACGGAAGACCTTCAAATGGATTCCCATAGAAACCAGAAAAACCGTCACCCATGCACTCATCAGCAGCAGATTAGACTACGGAAACGCCCTCTACACTGGTACCACAGCCAAGCTTCATCAGAAACTCCAGCCAATCCAGAACACAGACGCACGTCTCATCCTGAACCTCCCACGCCACGAACACATCTCCTCCCACCTCAGATCCCTTCACTGGCTGCCCATCAGCAAAAGGATCATTTTCAATGTCCTCATCCACGCCCACAAATCGCTCCACAACACTGGACCAGCCTACCTCAACGAACGAGTGAACTTCCATGCACCCACTCATCTCCTCCGCTCTGCTCACCTCACCCTCGCCACAATCCCCCGCATCCAACGCACCACCTCCAGAGGCAGATCCTTCTCCTACCTCACCTCCAAGACCTGTAACTCCCTCCTCACCAACCTACGCAAGACCCAGGACCTCCTGACATTCAGAAAACACCTCAAGACATGGCTTTTTGAGCAGTAACACCCCTTACACCACTTCCTCCCCACATTCCCCCCCCACAGCGCCTTGAGACCCTACCGGGTGAGTAGCGCACTTAATACATTTTTTGATTGATGGATTGACAAGGTCCCCTTTCAGTTCCATCCTGTCTGCCAGGGTCCCAGTAGGGGGTTTGGCAGTACATTGTGTGAGGGCACGCCACTATCCTTTCAAATGTAAGTGTCAGGCCCTCCACCCTCCCAATCCAGGAAGACCCATTCAGTATGCAGATGTGTGCAGGTGTGACTAAGCATCCTGTGTTTGGGGTTGTCTGAGTGAAATGCACAAGGGAGCTGTCAACTAACCCAGCCAGACGTGGATTGAAAGACACAGAAGGATTAAGTGCAGTGAAATGCTCTCTTTCTAAAAGTGTCATTTCTAAGATAGTAATATTAAATCCAACTTCACCAGTCAGCAGGATTTTATATTACCATTCTGGCCATACTAAATATGACCTTGTTACTCCTGTTGGATCAGAATCTACCACTAAAACATTATAGGAGGGTAGCCCTAACGCTAGCCTATGAAAGGAGCAGGCCTCACAGCAGTATAAAATGAATTTAGGTGTTTTACACTACCAGGACATTTAAACTACACAGGTATATGTCCTGCCTTTTATCTACATAGCACCCTGCCCTATGGGTTACCTAGGGCCTACCTTAGGGGTGACTTGTATGAAGAAAAATGGGAGTTTAAGGCTTGTCAAGTACTTTTAAATGCCAGGTCGAATTGGCAGTGAAACTGCACACACAGGCCTTGCAATGGCAGGCCTGAGACAGGGTTAAGGGGCTACTCATGTGGGTGACACAATCAGTGCTGCAGGCCCACTTGTAGCATTTAGCCTACAGCCCATGGGCACATGTAATGCACTTTTACTAGGGACTTATAAGTCAATTAAATAGTCCAGTTGGGTATGAGCCAATGTCACCATTCTTTAAGGGAGAAAGCATACGCACTTTAGCACTGGTTAGCAGTGTTAAAGTGTGCAGAGTCCTAAAACCAGCAAAAACAGTGTCAAAAAGTGAAGGGAGGCAGGCAAAAAGTTGAGTGAGACCACCCTAAGGCTGTCAGGTCTAACAAATAGGGAGTAAGAATATTTAACCTCATACAAACCTCTAGTAATATACTCCACTGACGATGTCTAAACCTAATATTAATCCAAAGGAACCTAACAATGTCAGCCTACTTCCCAGCTCCCAATGCCAGCAAAAATGATAGAAAAAAGCATGGATCTCCAACTCTTCACTTTTTTTCAGGACAACTACTTATTAGACAACACATCAATACCGTTTCAGAGGAGGCCATAGCACTGAATCAGCCTTGACTAAATCAGTTGAAGACATCAAAGAAGCCCTGGATTCTGGAGGGAAGGCTGTCCTGATCCTTTGGATTTTTTGACAGCCTTAAATAAGGTCCACCATGAATTTCTGCTAGACAGTTTAGCATAATTTGATGCACAGGGATTAGCCCTCACATTTCTGCGTTCTTTCCTTTCAGATAGGAAACAGTTTGTGGAGCTGGACTCCTTTTATTTTGGAACATTTTTCTCTTCCTTTTGGGGTCCCAGAGGGCCCTTCCTTCAGCCCAACTCTGTTTAATATATATCTCATTGTGTTGGCACCCTTAATTAGATCCTTCAGGTTTATCCTGACTTCTTACGTCAACGACACACAAATTGTAATTTCGGTCTCCAGCCAGGACAATAACATGGGCTGACTTTTTCATGACTGTATGCTGGCCATCAGCTCTTGGATGAGCAATAACTGCTTAAAATTAAATTCTGATAAAGCCAAAGTTATTTTATTTGGCAACAATCCCTCCTTTTGGTCCTCATCCTGGTGCCCAGCAGAACTGGGTCCTTTGCCCACTCCTGTTAAGAAGGCAAAAATCCTGGGAGTCATCATAGACAATATACTCTCTTTGAGAGACCAGGGTAATTCTTTAACCTCCTCAACTTTTTTAAGTCTGAGGATGAACAAAAAAATCCTAAAATTAATTCCGGGAGAACCTCTAAAAGTGGTTGTATCATCCCTCATTGTATCAAGTTTGAATGATTGCAATAGTTTATATCTCAATGTGCAGGAGCAACATCTGAATAAACTACTGGCACTTCTGAACGCTTCTGCTAGACTCCTATCTGGCACTCCTAAATTCAGTTCAATCAAACCAGTAATTGAGGCACTTCACTGGTTACCAGTCAGAAAGTGAATCAGGATTAAAAGCTTATCTGCAGCATTTAAAGCTCTGCACAACACAGGCCCCACTCACCTCAGACAGAAATTAACCTGGTATGTTCCTAATAGAACCCTCCAGTCCTCTGACTTAAAACTCTTGACTCTTCCCAGAGACAAAAGGGCAAACTGTGGAGGCAGGGGTTTTATTGTTGGCACTGCCAAAGCGTGGAACGAGTTGCCTTTCTCTATTCACTCTGCTCCTGCCTTGCTCTCATTCAAAAAAGCCCTGAAAACTTGGTTATTAGCAACTAGTCATCCTCTGTCCATTTCCTGTTTGGATGGAGGTAGCGCCAGAACACTCAGAGTTAACAGTGTGCTTTCAAAATCTACTTAACATTAACAATAAACTGATTGAGGTACACAATATGGGTTTTACTGAAGCAGAGGTTTTGGAAAGGGTTACCACATGAACAGATATAAGAATCATATTGTATTGGACATGAGAGCTCAGTCTATTGCAGTCAGCTGTTGCCACCTACCAGAAGAACTCTGAAATACACAACTGCATATTTCAAAAAGAAATGGGAGTCCTCGAAGTAGGAATACAAATTAAGTCAAGACATACTTCTGATTCACGTTGATGGTAGCCAAACAGCCGTTCTAGATTCAACTCTCCAGTGTGCTTGGATTGACTTTCCCACGAGTAAAGGTGTAGATGTGACTTTATAGCTAGCTCCGAATATTTTATAACATAGGAGTCATGATTTTAAAGGGAAAGTACACCCTACATGTTCTGGGCATTGAAGGGCCCATAATTAAACATCTCAGAAACAACGTGTCATTTTATAATTCCATAATGATATTTCCCACACACAGTTAACACTTGGGAGCTGACACAATTCTCCCTCTTTCCTTTCCTACAACACATAGTCAGTGAAACAGAGGCACATGATACTTTGTTACTTTATTTGTGCTTGATTGCTTGAGTGTTTGTGTGCGTGTTTGTGTGTGTACACTATGTTGAAATGAGTACTACTCATAATTAATGGCTGAAAAATACGACAAATATTACACTTGGGGAAAAAAAGGAATAGTTGATTCTGGAATTTTTTTATATAAGCAAATAAATGCCCCAAAAAACAGTAGTAGGCAAGCTTGTAGCTTTCTATTCAGGTGTGAATAATCAGAGTTTCATTTCCAAGTAAAACATATTTGCAGTGTTGAAAGACAAATGTATAGCCGTTTCGAACTTTATTTGTATGTTTTTTATTTGATGGATAAAGGATAATTTAGACACAAAAGTTGGTTGCTTAGCAACACATTTTGAGGATAATTAGATAGGCAGAATGGAGAACTAGTACAGTAAATCTGTCTATATAACTCTAAGTGAGGTCTAAAAAGGGAAACTGACGCTATGAGACTGAATTTGATATGTTCATTTTATAGCTTAATCAGAATGTACTATGCGTGTTCTAGCCAAGTATATATTTATTTATTGATGAACAAACAAATTACTAAAATTATTTTTGCATCTGTAATGCTTTCTTTTTGTTAAAGCCTTTCTCGCCTCTAAGTTATTACACTAGAAATACTGCAGAAGAACAATAGTGAAGAACATTTGTTTCAGAAAATGGTATTTGGCGCGCGCTCAAGCAAAGGATTACAAATCCTTCAGATTACAGCTTGTTCTTTTCAACTGGAAAGAAGGGCGGAGCTCATTTTTATCTCTCACCTTAAAAAACAATACTCTTGTAAAAACATGCAACTTTACAATCAGGCCCTATTTTGAATAACCCATAATTTCTGATGCGGTCTGTCACATGAGTTACTATCAACATCTGGAATCACATGTTCTGTGGGATGTATGCTCCTAAACTGTTCACCTTCTCAAAATAAAAAATAAAAATTGGGGTAACTATTGGGCGAATTTGAGGGATGACATACGGAAATCGGAGAAGAAACAAGGATTTATGCACGTTATTGTTGAGCTTTCAGTGTCAATTTGTAAGGGCCTAATATTCTTGCAACCCAGAAGTATTGATACTTAAGGTATCAGTACTTTTCGGTGTGGGAATGCCAATACGGTATTCCCACGCCTTGCAGTAGTAGCTTTTTGTAATCTGGCCAATAATCTTCATCGTAAATCATAGGACCATTTATTGTGTTTAAAAATAATAAGTCTGCTATCTTAGACTTCGCATCCAAAGCTTTATTGTGCTAAAAAAGATTCTGGTTTAGGTAAAAGTAGAAGTCAGATTTGGGTTAACTACCTGAGAATGAGTGTAGAGTCTGTTTGATATGCATTACTTTTTCTTATCAGTCTTTGATTTCTCCAGATAATAAATACATTGTAATCCGTCTCTTCTAATGAAAAGGACAGTGAATTGCCTCTAACATCATAGTTGGTTTTCAAGTAGTGTTCTAATTGGACAGGTAGAATGGCAAAAAATGTATATTCTGATGCCATGGTGGGACTGGGACAGAAAATATACCTGTGTACCAAAATAAAAGTGGCCCTCATTAGTGAAACGAATAGCTAAAAAATGGCTCACATTTGTAAATATACACTTTTGAATGTATAAAGACATACTGTATACGTGTTTTGCAGGGGGAGACTGCATGCATTTTTGGCTGTTGAAGGTAATGTTTGTGGAAGTATCAGGGAAATCAACAATTAAACATAGCCATAAAACAGGCCTACAAGCAGTCAAAAAAAGCCCAATCGGCGTTGACCTGTAAGACTAGCCCCTTGGGCATTGCCAGATTGCCTTATAGGGCAATTCAACCCTGCTCTTGTATCTTCAGATTGTGTTACCCCAATCAATGTATCTGAAAGGAGAAAGTGTTGGGATTATCAATATTCATATACTGTCTTGTTTTAGTGACATCCACGTGGTTAGCACTTCAATTACCTAAGTGATAAGCATATGGCAATATGTTATTTTCATTTCTGAATTCCTTCAAAGGAGTAGCTGAACTCTTCCAAAAACCTGAATGGATTTAATTATATATCAGTGAGGTTTGAGGAAGGAGCTCTAGACCCTTGCACACATAAAGTCATGAAACGTGTTCTAATAATTCATAACTATATCACCTATGATCCTTTAGAACAAATTTGATATGATGTCAGTCCTAAATGCAGTTCTCTTACATCTTTTTTCCTGTTATTTACTTGACGGCACTTCAATCAAATTGTTAAGTGTCCCTTGCAGGCATACCCTGGGAAAAAATGTAAGATTTAAATTTCCTCCTGCATTCTGGAATGGGCCTTTGTTAGAAATTGGTTGGCAGAGGTATGCACCCTGTCCAAGCAGGAACCACAATCGTAGTCAGAGCAAGTCAGATACACAGCATAAATTAGCCTTTGCTCACCCTCTGGTAGCTTGGCACAGGGCAGGCAGATTTAATTTAAGAGACAATGGGGGTTATTCTAACTTTGGAGGAGGTGTTAATCCGTCCCAAAAGTGACGGAAAAGTGACGGATTTACCACCAGCCGTATTACGAGTCCATTATATCCTATGGAACTCGTAATACGGCTGGTGGTATATCCGTCACTTTACCGTCACTTTTGGGACGGATTAACACTCCTCCAAAGTTAGAATAACCCCCAATGTGTTAAATATTTATGCAATACTTCAAACAGTAACACACTGAAAACACCACAAAAGAACTCCCCAACAGGTTAGAAAAATAGATTAGATTTTTGTGAGCAAAACAAAAACTAAAAAATAAAACATTGGAGTTCAAAATATAACTTTTTAATGAATGAACTGAAGTGTAGTGCTTAAAAGAATAAAACGCCAATGGTGGCTTGACCGTGTTCAAACGAAATTTCAGGCTGACCGTAATGGAGGGTGGGTCGGATACAGTTCCAGACAAGTCCTGCTGAACTTTTACCTTCTCAACAATTGAGCCAGGAGTCCCACTCGCTGTGGAGAAGTTGGCCGAGAGCAAGGAGAGCATTGCTAGTGGTGGTCCACAGGCATGAAGAGTCAGACAGGCATCCCATGTGGGTGGTTTGAATTCTTGTGGTTGCAAGTGGAAATGCTTGCTGTGAGAAGAGACAAACTTGCAGCAGCTTTTGCTGATTCTTTGAATGAGCAGCACAGTTCTGAAGCAAACAAGGCCCATTTACTGTTGTGAAGAGCCCAAAAGCCACTTCAATAAGCCCAGGGCCTATAAGGCAACTCTTGGGGGTCAGGAGCTGGTTGAAGGTGTGTTCTGGGTTCAAGAGGAAGTTGCATGTCCAGGTCTTCTTCCCCAGGTCAGGAGGGCAGCAGACAGCAGGTTATCACAGCTGAAAAGTAGTTCTTCCACAGCAGCAGTTCAGCACAGTAGCAGTTCTTGCAACAGCACAGAAGTCCTTCTTCCTAGCAGAGTATACACAGACCCAAAAGCGTACTGAGTTGGTTGGATCAGAAGTCCAGTACTTATACCCAGTTGTACCTTTGAAGTGGGGTGACTTCAAAGAACGGTCTTGACGTACACAGAGGTCCTTTCTTTCTATCCTGGCTCCAGACTCAATATAGGTGGGTATGCAGCCATTTGTGTTGGAACAGGACACTGACTTTTCAGGTGTGTCAGCTCCACCCTCTAATCCTGTCAGAATGGCCCATCTGGATGTTGATGGGCCATCACTTTCACCTAAACTTCCTTTGTGCTTGGATGTCTAGAGGGAATGCAAAAAGTTTAACTTTCACCCAGCCAAGCAGGAATTGAAGACAGGCTGCAGATATTCAGGTCTAACAGCAGGAAAATGCCAACCTTCTAAAAGTAGCACTTTCAAAAGTGTAAAAATAATTCTGACTTTACCATTAAAGATGATTTCTTATTACAATTTCATAGGTAACATGATATATCTACTCCTTCTCAATTAGGAATTACAGCTTATTGAATGTATTAAGGAATTCACAATCTTACCTTATGAGAGGGGTAGGCCTCACAGTAGTGAAAAACAAATTTGGGAGTTTTTCACTACCAGAACATATAAAATATTTAAATATATTTTCTACCTTTTGATGACATACGGCTCTAATGTGTGCCACCGTACGGACTGATGCCATCACCATGTAGAAATTACATCCCATGCTACTTAATATTTCATAAGTGCAGAAATGTATCCGTGAGCGCACCCCTTCAATTCAATTGTGAGCCACACAATCAAGGGCTGCCCTTTCAAACAAGCGACTATTTGTCCAGGCTGCAGATTTATTCCAAAACCATTGATTCTAAAGTGGTTTCAGGTGTCAGAATGGAGATAATAACTGCTAGAGTATTGAATTTCTAAGACAGCAACTCCACATGAAAATGTCTGAATGCTCTTGATTACTAGACTTCATGTGTTTTTCAATGTTCTAAAAAATTAACAGCAATTTTGTAACCAAACAAAAAAGAATTCAAATATTGACCTTTTGAAGGAAAACGTGAGGAGAGAATAATTGCCCATATTTACTTCATATGAAGCTGAGTTTACTTTAAATTTAGATTGCGACTTTAATCATGAAACCAGCTTAGGCCTTCAACTTTGTCCCGAAAATGAGGCAATTTTTATTGTGCTTGTAATTACCATGTGACTAAAAGTTACATTTGCTATACCATTTACTTTTCTGACTTTTCACACAAGCGCTTCAACAAAAATAATGTGTTCCAGTGCTTAATTTGATCCAGTGGTTGCCTTTGGTGACTGTCACAAGTTTTTCCTCATTCAATATGAAAGCCTATATGTTCATATTTGGAAACCATATCCCTTTTAATGAAAATCAGAATCACAGTAGAACATAATAGCTTTTTGGTTTTCTTCGCAAGCATCTTTGTCCTGAGGGTGGTCTCATGATTGAAAACAATTTTAGAATGAAACTTTGACTTATAACCCACCTTTCTACAAAGGTCCTGAGGAGTCCCTATTGGGTTGCTCTGTTAACAGGCTCTCAATAGATAGACCAGAAAATGGGTTTTCAGTCTACTAACAAATGTTAAGCTAAATGGACTACAACCAACATAAGAATTGTTAATATAATTCAAATGTTTGTCACTGTATCCCCTCTCATTAATCTGTCTTTTGACTTGCTTTACTACATTTATTGTCATTTGGTGTAACATTTGTACTAAATACAGAAGCTTTGTTTGTTAGGAGGCCTGCAGTCAGGATTTGTTCTTCCAGAACAATTTATAATGATGTAATTAAAATTGAATGCTGATGCTAATGAAAGTAAATAATTACAGGAAACACATAACATTTTTGAATGATATCCCTTGTTGGCACTCTGACCGGCCTGAGCTTTATAAAAGTGGTATTTTCAGAAGTGTGACAAAATCTGACTTTAATGTTAAAGAGGGTTTTTAATTACAATTATGACACTGAATTGGACCTGTCTACCTACACCTGATTGAATGTTATCACTAATGAAGCATAATAAGAAAACCCAATCTTGTCTATGGGAGAGGTGAGCCTTGCAGTAGTGAAAAACAAATTGAAGGGTGGTCCAAACTCCACATTATGATGCTGGCAGTTGGACTGCCAGCACTCCACCACCATTGCCAGGATCATAGATTCCAATTGGTTGACGGCAGTGCAAGTCATGGTCAGCCACGCCAGTGAGAGGTCAGACCGCCGTGCTTATTACGACTTGCCTTTCCAATGGCGTTTTCATGGCAGGGACCCCACCATAGAAAGGTAGGCAGAAAGACAGGGAAGGAGCCACAGGGGGAGCTCATGCACTGCCAATTCCCATGGTATGGGCAGTGCAGCCCCCCCGTCAGCACTCTCGGGTTGTGCACTGTCTGTGTGCATTCTGAGGGTGCTGGGGGCACCATCTTTGAAATGGCACTGGCCTTGGCCAATGCCAACACACTGTTTCCACTGGCCAGCTCAGCAGAAAAATAATATTCTGTCTTTGGGGAGGCCGCAGGCTTGGTGACCGCCTCCCCACCGCCGTATTGGAGCTCTGGTGGTCCAACCGTTTTTCAAGGCATAAAAAGCTCAATAAACCCATGATTCAAAAACAAATTTCAAAAGAGCTCTTATTGACATGTTAAATGTTTATGTGTTTCTATGTTTGTGATTCATGTTTTGTTCTGTTCTGTTTTGTTGTGTGTATTCAAGTGCATTTGCAATCCACATTGCTGCCATGGCCTCGTCGTACTGTTTTTATGCTTTGCAATGGTGATGAGCTTTCCAGGCATGTGTTACTTGCCACTTTTCAAGTGTAGAGCTACTTTACTTCTGATATCCTTCCGTGATCAACACATAAATTAGAAATTTGAAGCTTTGATTTAGGGTGGTTCCAAAACGTAGGGGCTCATTTACAAGCCAACTGCACTGCTGTAGCATCATTTTTTTTACGCTGTGTGATGCAGAACAGAACCCCCCCTCCGCACCATATTTTAAAACCAGTGCAATGGGACGATTGCACCTGTTGTTAAACTCTTGTGCCATATTACTACTGCACCAGGTATAATGTATGCAAGGGAGTTGTTCCTCTGCTAGGAGGGCTGCAGGAATGGTGCAATCAAACCTACAAGATTTCACTGCATCATTCTAGCGTCATTTTTTAATGCTTGCTCAAGGGCAAGAATTAAAGTGCCACTAGGCTGTTTTAAATGGGCTTCCCAGGCTTTGCTGGACTAGCATCAACATTTTTGATGCTAGTCCAGCAAAGTGCCAAAACTGTGTTAAAAATTCTGACTCAGTTGTGCTAACGATCGCCATGCTGTCTTTTAAATACATCAGTACCATGATGTCTTTAGGGAGGAGCGCAGGGTGATGCAAGCAAATTGGCGCATCGTGATCGATACACCAGTTTGTTGTAAATGAGGCCCTTAATTTATAAATCCCAAAATAAGCTTTTTTTTTATCAGTAACGTGACAACATTTAAAATCAGGCACACATTTGCTGGCCTGTCCTTACCCAAGAACTAGAGGCAGAATACTGTTATAACACTGTGAGGAATTTGAGTTACTTCACAAGTCTCCTACTGTATTGCTATTTCGTTTGATACTTTATCTTTGTGATCTCTGCTGTATACAGAGCTTTCCTAAACAGGCCCTAAAAGTATGGACTTTCTATGACAGAGAGAACTTTATCTCCTCCAAAAAGCTCGCATTTCCGTGGAGTTCTCCAGCGTCTTTGAGGGCACTGAGCTGAAAGAGAGGCATGCAACAATAACTAATAGCTGACAAATGTAAAATATCTGTTTTCTTACAGAGAAACTGTCTTATTTTAGCAGGCGTTCTAAAATCTGTGGTGTAGAGAAAAGTAAACCCATCTTAGTTTTAAAAGGTCACATGAAGCCAATTTAGTGCTGTTTTGCATTCTGCTAGCCCTTTGCTGCATATACCAGGACACTCTCAATAAAACGTACCTCCGCTGGTAATTTGATACTCTGGTTTGGAACTGTTTACTTGAAATTATTAGACGCACATTTATTATTGTTACCATATCTGAGCTACTTTTTTACAAGCATCTTTGACTTGAGAAATTTACTCAAAAGTCAAATAAAAACCTGTCTCCAACTCCCCGGGGCCTATTTTTGCCACGACGCTCCCATTTACAGAACGGAGAACGCTGATCGTTAAAGAAAATACAAAAACTAGAATTGTGCTGGAATGAGCGTTCTCATCTTAAGCGCCCAGTTCTTTGTTGTGTGAGGTACAATAGGTAGAGAGTGCTCATATGTCCACCTCATGCTGTTATGGAGCCTGCAATTATTTTTCTCAGAGTACACAGTGATTGGGGTTGTTTTTGAAGTAGCAGACATATTTGTCTTTCTTGTACTTGTCCGAGGGTTGAAAAAACGCATTTACGTACTTGAAAGACAATTCAGTGCCATTTTATCTCTTTCACCATAGCTTGAATCATGTGAATGGATTCAATTTGTGCCGCGTTCTGCTGCTTTTGCAATCTTTTTCACGCAGAGGAGAGCAAGAAAAAATCACGGATAACATCTTCGCCACTGAGATTGTAATTGGAACTGAAAATGGCGTTCGAATCCATTCTCATAGCCCAAGCTGCAGAATTCACACAAATTGTAGAAAATAAACCCATTCTCCTGACAGTGTGATTGTCGTGCCTTTTCTGGATCCTGTGGGTCACACAGTCTCAGATGCTCGCTGAATGTGAATATTTTAAGGGCAAATCTGAAAATTGTATTCCATGTGCTATGAACCTGCAGCTCAAAGTACGCATTTACTAATGAAAAGGAAAGTGTAATAAACAATTCTGGGCATCGTCAGCAACATCAGAATGCATTACAAACTTCAAGCCTATTTTGAAAGCAGCAAGCAATAGCGTTTTCTATATATGTTCTCTGACTACTTTGATACTGCAGCTTCCAGTGAAGGTAGGAAGCTAAGTAACAGGAATGTAATGGGCTGTTATGCACTAACATTAATGGCTAAAATAATTATTTATTGATAAAGCATACACTTATAAAAGACCCTGCAAGCAATCAAAAGGGTCCTTTTTATGGAACCACATAATGAAGCCTATGGAGCACTGATTGTTTTAGAGTTGGTGCCAGACTATCTGGAAGCATTTGTTACATCTCTGTAAATTAGTAAATATATTACTGATGCCATGTAATCTAGCAATGTGCATATGAGCTACACAGTATTTACCTTTACTCAGAAAATAAAAATTCACTAACACACGTTCAGTGGGGACCAAGTGGTGCTCGATTTCATGTCCCCCTTCGTAAGTCTCAATTCAGCGGGTAATATCAGTCACACCATGTATTTTGGTTAGGCAGGAATTGTGCATGCAGTGTTTCTTTGGGTGTTTTCAACAGCATATTAATCACAACAAACCTATTGCATTTTGCTTCCTTCCGAAAAAAATTGTTAGGGAGTTACCCAAAACATTCAGTTTAGTATCACAAATTTCTTGGGGACTCCAATTCCATATGGAAAGGCTAGTAACCTCAAGGCAATTTTCCATCACTAATTACTAAGACGTATAACAGCTAAATCGTGGCTGTGAAATTGCAGCATTTGAATTAAAGAAGACCTTGGAATTAGGGTTTAGGATTTTTTGATGGTGAAGTAGTAAGCTAGACATGGAATTATTTTATGAACTATAAACTAACACGATGTGATGAAGTTTGATGCTTGGAAAAATGTCATTATATAATATACTTATATTTAATAAAGATTTTGGAAGCTTAACCTGACCTCTGCTAGAATTATATTAATAGATATGCAATTGAAATTGTATTTAAATAACACTTACTACCACTGGCGAGGCGTTGAAGCACTTTTAGGCAAGTAGTACGCTACTCTGGAACTCAAAAGGATTAGTGATGGCTTAGTATAGGGGAACATGAGTACAGTATTAGAATAGGGAGATATATTTTAATTGTGTGGAGGATGTAAGTCTGTTAGTTGGATTGAATAGAATAATGGAGTATAGAGGAGGGCGGAATCCATAAATGTTAATTGGGAAATCATAGTAGCAAGGTGAGGTTTGGGATGAGTTAAAGGAGAGATAAATGAGGGAGAACTTAGTAGGGTTGCTAGGGAGATCATAGCAGTAATATGAGGTTTGGGGTGAGCCAGTAGGGTTAGAGTAGGCAAGAGTTGGGTTATTTTGGAAATCATATTAGTAGAATGGGTTTGTGATGAGCCAAATAGTGGAGAGAGAGGATAGCTTGATAGAGGTATAGGGTGATGGTGAGCCACAGTAAAGTTTTTGAGAGATTTTTCATCTCTTTTTTCTTTTCCTTTTGTACATTAGGACTAAAGTAATAAATATATATATACATGATTACATAGTAAGGGAATATATGTATAAGGATATATAATATATTGAGATTTAAGTTGTATCTTATAAACATAGATTCTAAAAAGTTGCAGTATTTGAAGTTAGTTTATTTGTGTACTCCTATAACATGAATTGATCTTTCCTCAATATTTCAATAGTGAAATGCTTGTAGATAAATAGTTAGGATAATATTTAACTATTCTGATAGATAAACAAAAACAGAGACGTTTAAACATCAAATAAAACAACTTATATAGAAATTATGCAATGATCTATAGACACGTTAAGCATACAATAATATACACATATATACAAACATACACATATACCTAATGTATATATAGTCATACATACATCTACACATACACATACATACAAATAAAACACCACAAAAGTGACACAACACCAGTTTAGAAAAATAGCCACTATTTATCTAAATCAAACAAGACAAAAACAACAAAAATCCAACATACACAAGCAATGATATGAATTTTTAACTGAAAAAGAGTCTTAATCCATAGAAATCAATGGGTGCGTTGTTTTAACACAAAGTACCTGGTATGTGTCAAAAATAAAGCTGCACTGGTGAGCGTGCATCGGAAAAGCAAGAAATGCGTTGATTCCTGACTCGCAAGTGAGGCCGTAAGTCAATTCTTTTCTAGTCAGGTAGGCAATGTGCCATTTTTCTCTCCCGCAGAAGAGCGATGCATCGATTTCCGGATGAGCAACGTCGGGTCCACACAGGTTCACTGAAGTTTCGATGCCCAGTGACGATGTATGAAAAATCCTGGTGCAAGATGTATTTTTTTTAAATTGTGAGTTCAGAGACCCCCCAAACTCCATATCTCTATGTGCTCCCAATGGGAAACTGCACTTAAAAGATATTTAAAGGCAGCCCCCCATGTTAACCTATGAGAGAGATAGGCCTTGCAACAGTGAAAAAGAAATTTGGCAGTATTTCACTGCCAGGACATGCAAAACACATTAGTACATGTCCTTCCTTTAAGATACACTGCACCCTGCGCCTGGGGCAACCTAGAGCCTATCTTAAGGGTGCCTTACATGTACAACATGGGAGGGTTTGGGCCTGGTAAGTGGGTACACTAGCCAGGTCGAAGTGGCAGTTTAAAACTGCACAGGCAGACAATGCAGTGAAAGGTCTGAGCCATGTTACAGGGCTACTCTTGTTGGTGGCACAATCAGTGCTACAGGGCCACTAGTAGCATTTGATTTACAGGCCCTGGGCACCTCTAAGGACTTACTAGTAAATCAAAAGGCCAATCATGGAAAAGCTGATTATACATACAGGTTACATAGAGTGCACTTGCACTTTAGCACTGGTCAGCAGTGGTAAAATGTCCAGCGTACTAAAAAACTGTAAAAACAAGGTTCAGCACACAGTCAAAACATACGAAGCAGATGCAAAAGGACAGGGGAGACCCCACCAAGGATGTCAGGTTTAACACTACTTCTACCCACTGGGACAGGAGGCACTTCAGGAAGGAGTGGGTGTAGGGTGGCAAGGTGAAGTAGAAATGCACTACCATCATGTTTTTGGGGTACAGATATGGTGCTCTGATACAATTCTTTAAGATGGCAACATAAGAGAATCCTAAAAACACTGAGGTCCTAAATAGCCTTATGAGAGGCATTCCTTCAAACAGTTGGGGGAAAGTAATCTTATCCAAGATGATGATGCTCCTACACCTGTTACATTTTTTTATGAGCATGCCAATCACTTCGAGGAAGATCTTTAAAAACTTCAATGCTCTTTTACAAAATGTTGGGCTTGATTTATAGCTTAGAGGGTGGATAAACCAGCATACACGTGACAGATATCTCCTTCTACCTAAGACACTTGTAATAAGGATATCTGCCGCATTTGTCCAGGAGTATCCGTCTGCCAAATGCCAAATGAGGCTCTTTGTTTGGAATGCTGGGAGATGTGGGGTCATACAAGGATCTTTGAGTAGTGCTATACTGTAGCTCAGACCCAATAAACTGCAAGAAGGCTTGGTGGGTGCAACTTACATGAACTCCATGAAGAGGTGTTGGTGGGTAATAGTCTCTTGTTGCAAGTATGACTGTTTCTCACCATCTAGCTGTGGAGCACTCTGGTATAGATAGAATTAGTAGCCCAGCATTAATTGCAGGCGCAGCAAAGGACCAGGGGCGAGACAACTTATGCAACTGTGTAGCCGTATGTAGGTTTGGACACGACAGGAGATTTTTACAAGGCTAGCTCACAAACACTATTTGAAACCATAATGGAGGAAGAGGGGCTCTGGAGGTTCAATTCCTACAACAGAGGACCCTCACTGCATGAATTTACTTTCTTCGGAGGAATCACCAATTCACCACAGCTGACACAAGCATATCCAGGCCATTTACACAATGGGCTTTGGCAAGAAACTGCTTACTTGGCTGTACATAGCCCTGTTAGGTATTAGGGGAATACCTTGGGCCGCTTAAAGGATATAATGGAGGCTGAATTTGGGGGCCCATTCCATCAGAAGGAATGCATTAAGGTATTGGTGAAGCCCAAAAAGTTACTTCATAATTCCAGACTCTGATATATTCAATATAATTATCTGCACAGGGCTTATATGACTTGGAAAGTGATTGATAAAACCAGTCCTACAACCTCATCGAGTTGCCCTTTCATAGGGAACAAGCAAGCTTTGTCCACATGGTTTGGCAATTCCACCGGGTTGTGAGTACACACAGTGAGAAAATAGAGAGAATACGCTATTACAACGCACTGGAGAAGGCCACTCATCTGAGAATGGGTAAAGCAACAACTGGATTTTCTGACCTACTAGCACTCACTAAATGTACCATTATCATGAAATGTAAGGCCGGATTGCCGTCCCCCTGCCCTGCAAAAAACAATAGTTCACTGCAATTATCCAAGTCATGCCTAGCAAGTGTCAAGCTTTACATAGACCCAGGGACTCAGAAAACATGCAATTTCTAGTGCTTGGGTTGGACTGATGTTCTCATTGTCACAGATTGCCAAACATCACAACAGAATTCCCACCAGCCCCTCAAAATGTATTTCCCAGAAATCTAGACTTTGACTTATTTCTCAAGAGTATGGTTCACATAATAGGGAATTTCAACTACATCTCTTGTATTACACAAAACTGACCGACTGGTCAGTCGGTGAATCGCACAGGAGATTAAAGGTGGGGTGGGGGGACTGCTCTGTCCTTCTGCACTTCCCCCAGCCACCCCTTCCTATACACCCAGTAGCAATCATACACAAGCTTTCCTGCTCTTATGTTCGCTCTGCTCTCCCCTATTCCCTCACCTACAAAAGATTAAATCACAAGTGCTGTACTTGGACTGCCTTTGCCTAGTTGGGGCGATTAGTTACACAGCTGGTTACAAGGTTGAAAAGGTATGTACAAATCGCCCAGATACACGACATGCATATACCTGCTAAAACAGGTTAACAAGAACAATTATCTTCCCATGTAAAAAGAACATGAATGGGTAAAAATGTATGAACCTATGTTTATCTCCAAATTATAAAGAAACAGTGTTGATTAAAATGGTAATTGTAAACCCCTGCAAAAATGTACGCTGTACAGGAAATTCCAATAAAAATATAGGTTATTAAAAACAAATGAAGTAAATTATCACAAAACATTTTATCAAAATGTAAACTCCACGTCACTTAGGAAATAGTTATATTGCTGCATGCATCGCTGACTATACTATGGTGACCAAAAAGACAACTCATATAAGCGAGTACCTGCTAAGAAAAATGTGTAAATAATTGACAGTTACAAAATACGGATCACTTTTCTGTCACATCGGACTCAAAGTCTAGCAACCAATGATACAAATTAGTACAGATCATGACCCAGAAGAAATGGCAGTTTAAAATCTATGCTATTATGGTTTGATGTTCTTAAACTTTGTCACTGTTTTAAGCTGCGTCTAGCACTCATCAACACACAAAAAGATTCACGAAAAGCAACTAAGGCAATCAACCTTTTAAAAGACAGTTGTACAGGGAAAGCGCAACCTTTTTTGGACTGAACACAACTTAGATTCTCTATTTTCTTACACGAACAACACAAAAACAAACAGAAAAGATACATTTAAAAAATAAATGTATTTGTTATCATCAACACATCTATCTGAACTCAGGAATATACTCACGATCTAATCAGTTTCTAAATATGTGTATTGCTCCCTCTGCCACCTTGCCATCTTCCATTCTTAGCCACTTCAGTGAAGACTAGTATGTTTCCGCAGAGTCTTCATTATTTCCTTTCAATATGCCATCACTCTCTGTCCATTGCTATGTTGATACTTTTTCTGCCAGAGACATCCTGCACAATCTTGCACTTTCCAATGCTATAGTACATTAAATACACGGCAACTGGAATTATGAAATTCTGCAGCCTCACAATTTTCTACATACTTATGGATTTACTGCATTAACCAAATAATTAAGCATTGGCCTCATGAGTTGCAGTTTTGCAAAAACGTTGTTTGTAGTTCAAATTGATCAAAGGATTCCTGAAATGCTGCCACACCTGTCACCACACAGTGACAGTCCATTTCCAAAGATTAACTAGTCAGCTTTCAGTAACTGATTACTTTAGTTTGGTGCTTGTTAGAAATGGGGTCTCTAGTTGTCTAAGTAGGTACCCTCACTCTAGTCTGAGTAAGGGAGTCACACTCCTAAGAAAACCCATTCTCAACCCCTTGGTAGCTTGACACAAGCTGTCAGGCTTATCTCAAATGCAATGTGTTATATATTTGTACCAACACACACGTAATACAGTGAAAACACTACAAAATGGACACCACACATGTTTAGGAAAATATCCAATATTTGTCTAACCAAAGCAAGACCAAAACAACAAAAATCCAACTTTCACAAGAAAAGATATGAATTTTAAAAGATTAAATCCCATTAAAAACACTTAGAAACACAATAGCTAACTTGTGCTATCACTGCATTGTGATGGAGTCATTCTCAACAGTCTGACGCCACTCGCTAGGAAGTGCAGCTCTGGTCACAGAGTCACAGGAATCCCAAGTACATTACTTTAGAAACTAGGCAGAGTCAAAGACGAGGCGTGGAATTGGGGAAATGAGGTGTCACTGGCGCTGGTGCGGTGTTGATTCCATACTGCTATGCAAGAGGTGAGGCATTGGTTCCTTACTGCAAAGCAGGGGAGGGTGGGCATTGGTTCCTTACGGAGGCAGCGGACGTGAAGGGGTGTCAGCAGTAAGGCATCTGTTCCTTACAATCTAGCGGGGTCTATGAGTCCAACGGGTCAATATGCGATAGGATGACCTTGTGGGGTCGTGGTCACACAACGGGGTCACAGGTACTGTGGCAGAGTCGGTTGTCACAGACGTTGGTGACATGGCACTCTGGACTCACAGTGTTGCAGGACTTCAGAGGCGCTACGGCAGCATCAGGTCTGTGGTGTCAGTCACGGATGTTGCACTTCAGCAGAGACCACAGTCTCAGGTCCAGTCAGTGGCAGTGAGTTCGGCAGCGGTGTCGGTTCTGGAGTCATCCGGAATCGTTGTGCATGGTTCTTTGTGTTTTATGCTAGGCTTCACTCCCAAGGGCCCAGGAACTGGAGTGGGCACCTCTTGGCAAGCGGAGTCCACAGCAAGAGATTCCAGGGGCTTTCAGGTGAAGTTGTTGATGTCCCTGAGGCTTCTTGACAGGAAGCAAGCTCAGTCCAAACCCTTGGAGAAATGTCCCAAGTAGGATACACAGCAAAGTCCAGTCTTTGTCCTCTCCAAAGCAGAAGCAGCAAGTGCAAAGCAGTCCAGCAAAGCACACACAGCAAAGGGGCAGTACTTCTCCTTACAGCTCTTTAACTCTTCTTCTTGGAAGGGTCTCCTCTTGACCCAGAAATATTCTAAAAGTCTTGGGTTTTGGGTCCAATGCGTATATTAATTTCTGCCTTTGAAGTAGGCAAACCTCAAAGGAAAGTCTTTGTAGTCCATGACCCTGCCTTCCCTGCCTGTCCCAGGCACACTCTAGGGGTCGGAGACTGTATTGTGTAAGGACAGGCATAGCCCTATTTAGGTGCAACTGTCAGGTCCTCCCACCACTCTAGCCTAGGAAAACCCTTCAGGATATGCAGTGCACACCTCAGCTCCCTTTGTGTGACTATCTAGAGTGATTTCAATCCAGCCCAACTGTCATGCTGACCCAGAAATATATTCCACAGCCAGGCAGAGGCACAGAATGGTTAAGCTAGAAAATGTCCACTTTCTACAAGTGGCACTTTCAAACATGCAATTTAAAAACCACCTTCATTAAAATATGTATTTTAAAATTGCGAGTTCAGAGACCCCAAATTCCATATCTCTATTTGCTCCCATGTGGAAGGGATAGGCCTTGCAATAGTGAAAAATAATTTCAGCAGTAGTTCACTGCTACCATTCCCTCCATTCTCTGAACTATCCCAACTCTTTCTGACTACAATGGACTTTAAAACATATTTTCAAAACTCTTCTCTATTTCTATTAAATTAATTCAGCTAACAGGGACACATCCTGACCCCCAATAGCATCTTGCATCTTCCAGTTACTAATCAGATTCGATCTATCTCTGTTCAAAATTACAATTTACAATTGAAATTAAAATAATTTGGTCCTCCCTTACCCCATAAATCCAGTGGCCCAGATTAGACGTACAACAGGGCATCTAAAATTCAGCACACTTTAGGCTGGAATGATGGTAGCAGTATAATATAAAGTGCACTTTGAAAAGTCCAGTACCCTTTTACTTTATATGTTTTCACGCACTATGAGTATTAACAATGTTGTACCATCCATATGCTGATTGAAACCATTCTGAAAACTTCACGCAGTGCGGACATCAGTCTGTGCTCGCCATGCATGATATTTCATTTACTCATGCTTTCAAACAGATATGTAAACTCCAACTTAATCTCAAATGAACGTCTGCTGCTGCTAATTATCATATTTTATATTTTTATTTTTAAAGCCATTTCAGTGCGAACTACTTATGATCATTAATGGTACCAGTGAAGTGTAAATTGTAATGTGGCTAGTGCTGGAAATGGGAAGATAATACCCATCGAAACAGAATTTGACATGACCTGACAGAAGAGCACATTTCTTCCCAGATTTCAATCTCAGTATCTGTAGTCTACTAGATTATACATTGTCAAGAATAACAACGTAAGCAAGGCACCAAATGATGCCAATACTTACATCCATGATTAAGGGATCCACTTTGGTTGATGATTTCAGTTTTACTCCTCATCATCCTCTGTTTTACTGTACTTTTAACACGTTCATAGATCTCACCCACACTCCTATCTCAACCATTGACACCAGGCAACTTGGTGTTTCCGTGACATAAAAGCATGGAGAAACACATTCAGATTTGGATTAGACACATGCCAGTTTATGTGAGGGTGTGTTTCCCATTGCAAACCATTTCGTCAGAAGGAGTTTTCACAAGGACCCACCCAAAGCAGTCCTTCACTCACATTGGCAATGTAATCCAAGTTATACTCCTCAGTGGCAACTATACAGCCTCCCTATGTTAGATGCATAGGTGTCCAGGGAAGCGCAGGGGTGGGGGGATGGCATAAATGGGGCATGTTAAAGACATTCCTAGTGGAATAATATTACTTTTAATGATTCCTCTGTCAATTAGTTTCTGCAGATGGAATAAATCTATTTACTATAGCCAGTGGCATTTTTCTTTAATTAAGGGTCTAAATAATTTGGTGTGAAATCGGCACGTTTTTCCTGCGTGATCTTCACAGGATAGAATTTCTTGCAGCTTTGACTATTGGTCATTTGTTATCTTTAAGAATAAAAGAGAGCTGCACTACTTATGTCTGATACCGGTATAATAGTTATCTGGAAAGATACCTCTAGTGCTAACTGCCTCTGAGGTACCAATTACCTTGCATCTTTTTTCTTCGTATTTTCTGAGCGTCAATATTAATTGAAACGTTGATCCTGCAATGTCTAGTTTATTTAGAAAACAACTGAGCATGAAGACGAATTGACAATTGAGTTACACAGCCTAGGGATAGAGTCTGCCAAGGCATGGAGATTCTCAGAAATTGTGACATAAGAGACGTGACAAGCAAAACGAGATGAATTAAACTAGCAAAGAGAGTCATTAAAGGTTTCCCTTATAACACGTAAAACTAATTACCAAGAAACATTAGGAGCAGAATTTGGGGCTCAACCAAGACAAAACCTGAATCCTCTATTCCCACTTCCTTGACAAATAGCGCTACAATCATCAGAGTTTTGGCCCAGAAGTATATTTACACTGCTCCTTAAACTGAATTTCCATAATTAAATTGAGTGCTTGCTCTTGATTCCTTTGAAGCTGAAGTGTTATCCCTCATGTTCTATGAAGTCCAGGCAGGTTTGCTCTTTTCGCTGCCAGATTTCAAACATATCTCTATGTAGACCTCGAAAGACCTAGTTTTTGTGCACAGGAGCACTGCTTATTTTGTAAAAGAATAAATGTTGGGCCCAATGACTTGCTTAGAAGCCCATGGCTGGCACTATCAAAGGTTGTAATGCCGAAAAGCAAGGCTGTGTATTCTTGATTAAGCCTAATGTCTTTATAATCCACAACCAGACACAAACTGTCATTTTATCTCACTCTTGCAGGTTCTTCTTCATCCCTCCGTTTTTTCTTTGTCACTCTTTTTCTTTCTTTCCCTTTCTCTTTCATTCCACTTTTGTGTTTTTCTCTCTCTTGGTTTGGATCAAAGTTTATTCAGGACAAATAAGTGCCGGTCCCAAAACTGAGTGCTGGTGGATGCCAGCTGCAACCAACGGATCATATTAAGTGCTGCACAGGACTAGCTACTAGGCCCAGATGTTCTTCCTTTGAAACCTACGTCATATTGTAAAGAACAATAGGGAGTGCTCCATTTCTTAAACCACTACAGACACCAACCATAAACAGGACTTCCAATCTCCTAGGATGTTGGCACTTGCTTTCTCAAAATTCAAATATCTTATCCTCAGCCAGTGCTAACAAACAAAGAAAAGTATCCCAATCAAGAAGTGAGCAAAATATTAGCCCATAAACTCTGGTTTTATCAGACCATCATGCCCATAACCGAAAATGTACAAAGAATGTTTGGCACTCTAAACATAGAACTAGGAAATTGAATTTAGAACTCTGTAGAAAAGGAACATAAAGTAAAATTAACAGTACTATGCTGTACTTAAAAGTGTAGCTAATCTGACTTAACTATCCATAAAGGACCCATCCAGTGAAAAGTACTATATTCATTAGTTTAGCGATGTCTACTTGGAAAAAATATCGTAACATCATTCACTGGATAGCTCCCTTAAGGATGCGTGGATGACTACTGCAAATTGAAAGAGAGAGTTTGAACCTTTGATAAAATATGAAATAATAACAAAAGTTCAAAATATCCGAAATAAATCAAAGAAAGAACAGTTACTCAGGTAGATGAACTTTATTCAGGTAAATGAAACTTTAGTATACTGTGTTCTTTTTGCGATTTTCTAATATGGTCAGTAAAAGTTTTCCTACAAAGTATAGAAGTTGCTAAAATGTTATGATGCGCTATTAATCATCTGAAATAGTTAAGCTCTAAAATTGTTCTTAAACTATTGCAGGTTGTTCCTAATTTGAGTATATTTGGTATGGCACAACAATTCACCCCCTGCTTCTGAAAATGGATATAATTCTGATGAAAAATGTGAGAAAATGTAAACATCACATTTCATTAGTTTAAAATGTCATTTTGTGGCATATACTGTAGCTAGGAGGGTGAAACTAATATTGTATAAGACTTGGCTCAGAGTTGTGGCTTCTAGGAAACAAGGCAATTTTAATTAGAGCTAGATTATGAAACAGTTATATTGCAGTTGTCAAGTGTAAAATATTTTAATTATCTTTGTCTTTCGGAAAACAAAAGTGAATTTGATTTTTCGAAGATGAATAAATAATATATCTTTAATTCCTGAAATTGGCTGATGTTTCATATTCGGTTTGGTACATTGAAAAAAGAAAACAATTTTATAAATGGATTCGCTATTAAGTGCTGCATGACTCCAATTATATTTGAGAAATGTGAATCATGCAACACTGAATGTGTCACTTTCTAATACAGCACCTAGCTCTTCTTCCCTCAGCATAACAAAATTATATATTGGAGCAGTGCATGCAAATTAGGTATTACAAGTGAGTAAGTCAATAAAACATTTTTCGATTTTTTAAAATCATAAAAGTATACAATAAATAAATACTGACAAAATAAATAAATGCAGTGAGACCATTAAATGGAAATAAATCTCCCCATTCAACCCCATGCGAGGTCTCTAAACGAAATATTAAGAAAATTATGCCAAATGCAAGTAAGAAACTGCTAAATACAATACCAACCTCAAGTCTATTAATAACCGTAATGTTTCCTCATTAAAAGTGCCCCCTGATAAAACGTAAAACTGCATTACAGATCTCTTGAGATTTAAGGGGAAATAAAACTCTAAGGGCATCAGTATATGAATTTGGCTTGACCTGTCTCAGCAGTGGGAGTAAAAAGACCTTTCTTGCAGAGTGATACAGTTCACAAAATAACAAAAAATGGACAGTAGATTGGTGTGATATGTGATCACATGGGCATGGCAGAAGACTTTTTGCCCAACCACATTGTAAGGAAAGGCAACCAAGAAATACACAGTGCCCATGTGTAAACTAGACAGAGAAAGGTGATACTGAGTATTAAAAACAGATGAGAAATAAAATTGCAGAACTAGGGTAGACGAATAATCAATATGTTCAGCATTAAATCTCTGACTAGTGATTAGACTGTGACAATTGTCCCATGCCCTTTCCCAAAAAGCTTTCTTAATTTGAGTTTTTCCTGATGGTAAAATGTGGACCCAATCGTTAAAAAGAGAACTCAAGCCTAAATTGTTGAGAGTGGTTTTGATATATCTAAGCCATGAAATTTTCTGAGCAATACATATAGATAATCATCTAAAATGTGCCTGGAAAAATCAAGTTCAGGAGTCCACCACACTTTAATCTATAAAACTAAAGGAGCTAAGACTATGTGGTCCTCGAGATAATGCAAATCTATCTCTGAATGACAGAAGGAGGTAGATGAACACCGGGGAGCCATCAATAGCCTCCTAAGGAAGGCATTCTCAACAAGCTGTAGCTCTGAACAATCAACATAGCTCCAAACACCTGCCCCAAACATTGCAACCAAAATATATTTAGCTCCGTGAGTCATGATCTCGTTGACTAGTTTCTGGCCAAGTTTGGCAGTGAAACGAAAAAGGCCTTCCTTCTCACTATTAGCTTGCTGGACCCTTAGTGATCACAGCAGTTTCCATCTCAACTGGTTATTCAAAAGAATTCCCATATATGAAAAATGTGTAACTTTGTCCACCAAGATTCCTTGAACATATGACAAGTCGGATTTTAAGGTACTGTTTGCCCTTAGTTGGTAAGCGTGATTGAAGTTATTTGTAGGAAAACACAAGCATTTCAATCACTCGCAGCTTATTGTACCTGCCTTTTTCGATTCCCTTCTTCATACATATTTTGTTAAATCGTCAAACATCGCCATCTCATACCAAGTAACTGCCTTTGCATTATTTTAATTAAAGTAACAAACATTTTTAAAATCATCGATTTTTGACCAAACAGTATGAATATCTCTGTCAACCACAGATTTTTAGGTGATTCCTTGATAAAGCTAATCAACGTGTTAGAGGCACATAGGCCTTGCATCACCAGTGCAGATGCTTTGGTTAACCAGGCCTGCATTATGAGTGTGGGCGTTATCAAGACAGCCACACTCGCGATGGCGGTCGGACCGCCACAGACAGGGCGGTCCAACTGCCCTATTATGACTGTGGCAGAAAGATGGGCCATGGCCCGACCGCCAGTACCACTAGGTTGCTGCCTGTTGACACCCTATCTGTCTTGGTGGTCATAATCCTCCAGGGCATCCCTGGGGAGTACAAGTCCCCTTTCCACCAGCCTTTGCATGGCGGTCTCACCGCCATGCAAAGGCTTGTGGAAAGGGGGCATCGGGGGCCCCATGGGGGCCCCTGCACTGCTCATGCACTTGACTTGGGCAGTGCAGGGGCCCTCATGGACAGCCCCGTTACGCTTTTCACTACTTGAATTAGGCAGTGAAATGCGCGATGGGTGCTATTGCACCCGAAGCACCACAAAATTGCTGCCAGCTGTGCTGCGGTATGCAGGCTGCAGCAGCTTTGGTATGTCTTTAAAAAAGACTGTCAAAGCCGTAATGAGGGCCCTAGTCTCCTTTTCCCACTGTAGGGACTCTAGTAGCATGTAAACATCCTCCTTCTCAACATATTTGTCACCTGCCCCCACTGTACTGCTTGCAAATTTACACTTTCCAAGAGAATGCTGAACAGCTAAAATACTTGTATCAGTCAAAACCAAAGCAAGCTTAATCCCTCCTTTGGAAGGTCCATCGACACATATCTAATCACAGTACTCTAACTTGTGGCACATCCTTAATTTCCATGCAAATCTTACATGTTGAACAAGAAGAGAGCATCTCTAAAGTCATTTTGCACAACCCAAATGACAGATGATGCAGTTCACAATGTCTGTTCGCATCTAAATAAGAGATCCTGTCCACAGGATTATCACTTCTTTACTATGCTCAGGTTTCCTACATTAGAATGATATCGCCTAAGGCAGTGGTTCCCAACCTTTTGGCTCCTGAGGGCCTCCACTGAACCACTACTTGAAGCCAGGGACCCCCAAGCAATTTGTATGCAGCGCTGCCCTGGAGATTATGAACCCTCTCTCCGCCGGCGTTTACATGGGGCCCCCATGGCCAGACCCATTGCACAGATCACCGTCTGCTTTGCAGCCAGTGATTTGCACAATGGGTCCTGGTGCACCCAATGAACAACAGCGTTGTCGCCGGTCATATTAAGAGCCAACAACAATGTTGTTGTGCATTTCCCGCTGGGCCAGTGGGTGGAAACTGTGTTTCTGCCCACTAACCCTGCAGGAAACTCATAATAGGGCCGCCAGAAAGGTAACCTCTTAATGAGGCCCTTAATGTTTTCAATGGACGTGTGATCATGTTTTCAGCTACTGACTGCAAATTGGAAGGTAATAGCAACTTCTCAAAAGGAGACACAAAATTAAGTTTTTGTCTGTTGCACATTTAAAAACGTACCTCTACAGCCTCAGACACAAACATATGCTTTTAAACCTAGGTGTAAGTGGTGTAATTATCTAGTTCTGTCTTTGATCATATATATAAATGTTATTCAACTAGTTACATTTACAGCTGATTTATAAAAGTTACATATGGCAATTGCTAATTATTTTTAATTTAATGGTAAATAATTGCAGTTGGTGTCTGAATAGTGGGTTATAGATAAAGAAGAGCTCAAAAATAAGGTATCTATGTTTTTTGTGCGGTTAGTAATTTTGACTCCAATTGGGGAATCCTCACAAAAAGTTCCAAACATGTGCTCTTGTTTGCCTACTTTCTGCATGTGAAAGTTTGTGGGGATCCATCAAGTGCGGGCCCAGAAGAAAGGGAGTCCCAAAATGCAAAATCCATACAATTTTCATTGACTTCTTCAGGCAACGCTACCACAGAAACTGCAGAAAAACTATGCCAAATGTGGCAGGAAGCTAGATCTTGGTTCACAGATTGTGCTTTTTGTGATTTGGCTTAACTTAGCAGACAGGTGTGCAAAGTATTTAATACCACCAAAACAGTAAATACAAAATACAAAACACACAATAAAAATGTAACACCAATTTATAAAATTAGAAAATATTCTTATATTTTAAATGACAATCACACAGCATGAATTCAGAGTAGGGAACCAAGGACATGCATTTCTTAAGATTAAATGTAAAAATTTGCTTTCTAGTGCCATAAACTAAAAAGCGCCAACTGTGGTTATCTGGTCGCACCGGACCGGGCCAAAGTAAAAAAAACATGATAGACTGTGGGTCAGCTACACTGAGCGTACACCTGGGTCAAAATTTTACCTTCGCACTTTTTCTCTCATCATCGAGCAAGGCTCCTTGGCAGGCCTGGTTCCACAATGTCAACTTGTTCAGCCCAAGGCCTTGGTGAAATCCTGGAGATCTTAGTTTTCATTATCGTTGGGTGTAGCTTTCAGTGGGGTGAACCTGAATTTCAGGCTGCGCCACAGTTCGGCGTTGCCGGCTTGACTCTCGATGATGGGTTAGTAAACTTATAGAGCTTTTTCACAAAAAATCTCCAAATGGTTCAAAACCTCTGGAGCTTCTTCTAGAATGTCCTTTTGGGGCCATGAAGGGGCCACAACACCAACCAAGGTTCCAGAAGCTCTGGCTTGCTCCTTGGAGGCTTGGGACTACAATTCCCACAATGTACCTAGTCAAATACTTAAACGTCCATTGGACGCTGGTCAGCTGGACTCTGCTGGCAGGAGTTGATGCAGGTCACTCCTGGTAGCTCCTTTGTACCTGTTGCTTACGGAGAGTCCACTCCTACATCCTATAAAGCAAGGCAAAGTCCTCTGTTGTGAAGCTCAGAATGTGCAACAGGTGCAGTTCTGATGAGTGAAGTCCTTCTTGGTGCAGATCAGAGGTTCAGCAGGGCAATTTTTCTTCTTCTTCTTGTTTCCAGGCAGGGATCTGAGTTGCTGGGCAGCTCTCCCATATTTATCCAGGTTGCTGGGCTGACAAACAGGGGGGCACCCCTAACCAATGGGGTAAAGGGGGCCAGTCTCTGAGATTATCACTTCCTGCAAAGTGTAGCATATTTTGTCCCGGAATCCCCTATTTCACAGAAATCCAAAATGGAGAAAATCTCTCCTGGAGGCTCAGGTCTGACTACATCCACCCACTAGCTAACTTTCCCATATACTCCCCTTCCAGCCCCTCTCCTATTTCAATTACATGGGCTCCCATCTGGCTGGGTGTGCCGGAAGCAGGATTTGGCTTGGTTTTTGTCGTGTATTTCACCCTTTGAAGTCCAGCTTGGCTTCCCAGCCACCTTCCTGGCCTGGCATCGGCTGCCGCAGATCTCCTCCCACGAGATGTCTCCATTGTCTCAGTTCAGGGCACTCCACACTCATCAGGCAGCTTGGCTCAGCCTGTCAAAGACCTGCCGATCAGAAGAGGCTGCTACAGGGCTGAATTGGGTAACTTTAGGAAAACATTTCTATAATTTTTTTTCTAGAATAGTTATAATGAATTCAACCTTGGCAAGCTATTGGATTAATTGTAACTATTATTGTGACACTTTTAATTATAATTTTAGCTCACTCCTGTCAAAAGATAGACTTTAGTAATGTTAAATAAAGCCTTCCCATGTCAGCCTATGGAGCTAATGTACTACAATGCAGAAACATTAAATTGGTAGTATTTCCCTCACCAGGGCCTACAAAACATATTTCATAATGCCCCTGCTTACTTTAACATGGGGCTCTACCCCCTGGGGCACCTACAGCAGTTCTCAGGGTGACTTAAAGGTAAAACTAAGGTAATTTAAGACTTCAGATGAACCTTTAAGTCCAGAGTCGAATTTTAGCACAGTTTTATTTTCCAAAGCAGCCTGCAAGGCAGGACTGGCTTTTAAAATGACAGCAGACACCATTAAGTTAATTAAGTCTACTAGGCCACTAAACCCACAGGCCCTGCCATGTACTAGGGACTTACAGGTACGTTGTCAGTACCAATTGCAGTTTTACCTAATTACCATATACCTTTTTGAACAGAGCACAATCAGAATCAGAAAACATCAGAATAAGTCAAACATGGGGGAAAAAAAGTTCAGTTTTCTCACATGTGTAAGCCCTTTCTGTAGAGAAATTAAGGTTTCAGTTGAGAAAAATCATGTTTAAAAATATTTTTATATCTTGATGTTTGGGTTCGCAAGAGGCTCACAAGAAGGTCAATTTAAAAATAGGACATTCAAAATGGCCAGGGAGCATTTTTCCCTTGGGTTGTTTCGCTCTGTCGGGACTCAGACTCACGAAGAAGCGAGAACTCTGAGTGGCTGCCAGCAACATGAGAAAAATGCTGCTGGTAGCCATTACAGGACTTAGTTCTCTGTCCTGAAGCAAAAATAAAAAGAATATTGTAAGGGAGCTTGGTAGGGATGCCCAACATGGGGCACCAGGGTGACCTTCCCTAGGGCCAAGATGAAAATAAAATCTAAGTTTTTTGCCACAGTGTTGTGGATCACTGCAAAACCAAAACAAACAAATGGTGGCAACCAGATATTTACGGGAAGGCGGCATGAGCAGTGCCCCCTTCCCTGCCCATTTTTGGCCCCATGTACCTCATCCCCTTGGGCAGGTATATTGTTTATGGGGCCAGAGGGTGTGACCTACTCCCTGAGCCATTTTTAGCCCCAGGAACCCCATCCCCCAGGGCCCATTCTATTTAACAAGCGGAGGTGGGCGAGGGACCCCTCCCCCACTCTGAGTCATTTTTAGTCCCAATGATCCCATCTCCCAGGTCCAATAAATATAATGAGGGATGCAGGATGAAACCCCTCTCCCTGAGCCTTTTTTGGCCTTAGGTACCCCATCTTCGCCATCCAATGTGCCTTAAAAAGGCCCTGGGGACCTCATCCCCTAGGGCTTTAACTAAACTTTAAAGTTAGGCAGTCCACATGGCCCTCTCCCTGAGTCTCTCCCTGAGTCTTTAATGGCCCCTGTGCTCCCATCCACTGGGGCCGGTTCACATGCCCTGGGGAATCCACCCCTGGGACACAGTAGTTTCTCTGTCTCCACAGGCAGGGAAACATGTTTCCTCCCATCTGGCGAGAGCAGTTTTATATCTCTAACCAAATGTACAGGCGTTTTAAACATGCTCCAGCCATCTAGGAGCAGACCTGTTGCTAACTCCCTGCTGTGCATGGCTAAAGACTTTGCATAGAAGGGGTTTGGCTACCTGAGGGGGGTTTGCTGCAGGGCCTGGTTGTGGGGGCATTGGCTTTCCATATTGCAATAACATATTAATTTAAAAAATGTAGAAATTCATTGAAAAAAACTAAAGTAAAAGTAAAGTTATAGTTAGGTGGTGATAAAAAGATCTGTTTTTGTTAAAAAGAAAACATAAATTCACTGAAGAAAAAAGGTTAAAGTAACGTTATAGTTTGGTGTACTGAAGAGATCTGTTTTTTCTACTGGCTTATTAGTAAGTGCTACCTCATTGGTTAAATGTATATTACACATTCTACGCTCCCACTGCATATGCCTCCAGTGACCATCTCTGGTATACTTTTCAGAATGTGACTATTCCTTGAGAGTCTTCCTACTGAAATCTGTGGTAACATGAAAGCTTGTACCTATATATATATTTTGGCCCCATTGCTTGAGGGCCAAAAGCATTTTTAAGCAGATCAGGGAGCATGCAGCCACCCTCCCTGGGCCACTTTCCCCCTCAGAGACCCTATCCATGGGGCAAGACAACAAGAGATGGTTGCCCTAGGGCACATCCAGGGCACCAACCACACTGTCAGTGCGGCCCCACAGGGGGAGCACCAAGGCACCTGTGGCCCTAGATGGCACCTGCATACTGCGAGACCCAGCATTGCCTTTGTCTGCAGGGAGCTGCTAATAATGCTGCTCCCCGCAGTCAGGAGAAATATTTTCATCTGTTTACCTGTCCGCTTCAGTACAGGCAGGGAAACAGATGAAAAGTCTTCTCCCATTCAGTGGGAGATTTAAAAATGCTCCAGCCAAGCAAGAACCAAAACATGCTTCCCTGTCTGTTCTGCTGTGGGCAGGAAAACTGCTATTTCCTGAAGGTGTGCTCACCGGGACAAAACTTGGGAGCCAGTCTAGGGGAGTGGGTTGCATGGGACCTTTAAAGGCTCGGGAAGGGGGGGGCACATAATCCAACTCCCCATTTTTAAAAATCTCAGGCCCTATGTTTGGCACCCTGTGGCCTCTCGAGGCTTGGGGAGAGAGGATGTGCTTACCATGCATAAACTAAAAAGTAGTACCATTTTGGAAAGTTTTGTGGAGATTCGTTAGTATCAAAGCAATCCTAACTATAACTACCTAGTGGCAACAGCCACTAGGTAATAATGAGTGATTTATTTGAAACATTTGTGTAGTTCTTCCACAGAGACCCTATGATAGCACATTTACATGATAGAGAACAAATGGAGGGTAACCTGTTTCCTCTGGGTTCTGCCTGCCTCTTTAAAAAGGTCAAGAAAGAAATGAAGTGGTTGCTGAATTATCATTGTTCTCACTCACATCCTGACCCACTGAGACATAGTGAGCTCTTCCTAATAAATAGTTCTGAAGAGAGAATGGCAATGCCCAGCGCCATGGCAAAGAGTCAGCATTCATTCTTTGTGGTCGTCATTATCATGATTAAATCACGAAATTAAAAACATTGAACAGCAGTCAGAAATGCACAGTTTCAAATGAAACAAGGAAGAATTATGCTTAAGTTAAACAAACGATTACGGTCAACAGAAAAATGGCAAGTGAAATTTCATCCTTTAAATATTGCACAACTCTTCACTCCAACGAAAAATCGAGCAGTTTATTCATTAAATGTCCGTTTTGGAGGAAACTCAGCAAACTGAAGCACATTTATCCTCGGAATAGAGGATCGCGCTCAGGACCCAATATCTCGCTACAAACATTTTCTTTCTAGTTATTCATCACTTGCAAAGTTTCATCTTTTTATTAATGCCCTCGGTGTACCTCGCTGAATTAACAAGACACATTGCAAAAGTTTCAGATGGCACAGTAGACAGTCAGAAATGCTAAGTGATCTTTGAAACCATAATTCTAGACTTGCTGACAGTGCTTAGAACCTGCACGTATGACCTGCATACAAATTACAAGGCAAGGTACAGATCTGCTCCAGAGCATTTTGCAGGCAAGCAGTTTTGCTGAAACATTCAATAGATACATTTGTGTCTGTGCCAAGAAGAGCAGTTAACCAATAACATGTCACAGAGGATTAACAAGAAAATATGAAAGCTCACTCAAAATGTAAATTACCCCGGGTTCACTGCATTGCTGCTGCAGATAAAAGTAGAATATGGTAAATCTGGTGCAAGAGTTTACAGCTTCTCTTGGGCCGTTTAGCATTGACTTCTGTTACAGGCACCGTTTCTGCATAGAAACAGATACATACTTAAGAGCTTAAATTAAATGCCATATCTCGGTGATGGCCAAAGAGCTACACATTAACTATTACTTCTTTGTATTTAAGATTTTCTGAATGAAGTAAATGTCCTATGTTGTTCTTTAATGAGCACACAACATGATAAACACATATATGAACAGGATAGGGCAAACCTATCAAAGGATTAGTTGTTTTTAGGATATTAATAAGAAATGTGCATAGACTGTACATAGTCAGTCTGCTGATATGACACCGATGTCGATTAGTTAGGCCTTCATACCCTTAAAATGAAGAGACACATTAATTGTCTTTAAATTTTATACATTTACACATAGGACCTGATTTAGATCTTAGTGGACGGAATACTCCTTCATAAATGTGATTGATGTACCGTCTGCCATATTACGATTTTCATAGGATATAATGGGATTGCAATATGACGGACGAGACGTCCGTCACATTTGTGATGAAGTATTCCCCTCCGCCAAGATCTAAATCAGGCCCCATAGTCTCTGTAAGCTTTTGATAGTACGCTTAATAAGTGCACAGTAGATGTACAGGAAAAAATGTAGTGAAAGTGTTTTCCTATAAAGGAGCAAAATGAAGATAAACAGATATCAAAGTTCTTTAAGGAAAAAAGAACAAATATTAAGAAAAAAATGTAGATTTAAAAATTAAGAGCTTCATTTAGAGTTTGGTGGACAGGGTGCTTTGTCACAAATGTGACATGGTGCCCTGTCCATTAAACCGACGGTCTGACTGATCTACTTACACTTGGGAGCACAACATGTTTTCACTGGAGGACCTCCCAATGGGTACGCTGGTGGAGACCTTATACTGACGGTCGACAGATTTTGGGTAATTGATGTAAGTACCTGAAACTATCCTCCCTATTTAGGATGGATGTTCTGATGTAATTATTTTTCTAATCAAGACTGCAAGGAAAGACCGGTGTTTATAAACAGAAAAAAATTACCCGTCACCATGGCAGAAAACAGGTATGATGTCAGGGTCATTGGTATTTTGTTTGTCAAAATTAAACTCCTGCTTTGGGCGTTTGACTTTTAAAAACAAAACAGTTTGCTGAGTGGTTGTGTGAACCATGGTAGTTGCCCAGCAAACTTTCCATTCCTTCAGAGGAGCCGCTGCCAGGCAATTGGAGATCTCTGAGTGTAATCTGCGATGGTTGTGGAGGTTATGAATCCCTTGGTGCAGAGTAATAACCCACTACATAATTAAATGACCACATTTCTTCAGAGCTCTTCCTTAACCTCTGTATAGTTGCCATTTACAACATATTTAGCCAGTACTGCTTCTCTGTGTTCTCAGTAGAAGAGTGATTGTCTGAACATCTATGATTGGATGATATCCATACATTGTCTTAGCCAATGAAGGTCAGTAGCAGATCAAATTGTGACAAATGACCTATCAGCAGAGTGTTGATTGACAATATCTTCCTCAGCCCATGGGACCCCAAGATGTTCCAAGTAAGGCTTGGAGATCATTTGTGCAAATAATGAACATAGAAATAGTCTTTAATTGGGCAGGAATATGGACAATGCCTACCTCAATGCATGTCAATATTGTGAAAGGAATTGAGTGCTAGGAGTATTGTTCGTTAAATGACAAGGTAAGAAGAGAGTTTAGAATTTAGAATTTAATGAGCAATGGTGATGATATTAGTGAGGTAATGGGAATGACCAGGGAGGCGGAATTTGCACATGTTGCAGACACTCAGGACATTACTGACACCTAAACTGTTAAATGAATACATGAAAATATTTCTACATTGTAAGTCATAACTTTTTGAGAAAGTAAAATATAGACTGTGACAAACCACTATGGTACACCATGTCCAACAGATCGCCAGCTGGCAGGCTCTCTTGAATGTAATGCAGTTGAAATTATACTACCACTAAAGTTTTCATAAATGGGCTGTGTTTCTACAGATAAATTAAAAAAGAACAAGGTGATGGATGGAATGCTTTAATTGATCTCAGCCACTGGGAATCGCTAGAGCCACATCCAAATCCATAATTTGATTTCCCACCATGCCACCTGAGTTTGGACCCAAACATATACAAATCAGTCTTGACCCTTCTCTTGATGGGAACAGTAAGGCCCAAACTGCCAGGTCAGGCACTCCATGAATCAGTACACAAGCAAAATAGGACTGGTTTAGCCTTAGTTAGGGCTCTTCAGCCAGGTATACCTTGGTTTCAGAGGCACAGTAAGCCCAGGGCCCCGGTCTGGACATACCTTTTGTACTGAGAGCGACACACTACAGTAAAAAAATAGTGATAGACATAAAAAGTATATTACAAGGGTGTTTTCATTTCAGAATTTTTAGTGACATCATAGACAACTCATGTTTCTCTCTCATTGCCTACTTCATGCCACTCAGAACCCCAAGGTGAAAAAAAATCACTGTAATTCACTATTACCCATCTTTAATTCTATCTGTGAAATAATGTACATCATTGGATGGAAATCAGCTACTTCCTAGGGAGCAGACAGGATCCTCAACAGGTTTATTCATCATATTTTTACTCTTAAATACATTTCAAAGTAGCAGTATTAGAAAGCAAATACTGTAATTTTATTTTTATTTTGAATCTACATTTGATAAAATAGCTTGGAATACACTGTGGGCTAAATTAGGGAAAGTGGTATTGGTAATTGCCTTGTAGTATGATCTCACTGAACAAATCTGGAGTTGCAGTGCAATTTAAGTTCTTGCTAACATAATTGAGTCATTCTTGTGTAAAGATAGTGAAATGCATCTGTTGCTGGAGCATCTTTTAATGTATCCAACACCATGTCCTACATGTTTTTGACTTAGCAGCGGAAAGTAATAGCAATTGCAGGTAGCCTTGTTTGACAGATTTATTCAACTTCTCATCTTTCCTTCCTGTGCCACCCTCGTCTCTGAGGTGGTTCCTGTGCAATGCTTAATTACAGCTTTCAGGAGTTTCTTGTTGCTCTTTTAATGCTTCATCTTTTTCTATGTATCTTCCTTGGACATCAAATCAAAGGGAGAAGTAAAGTCTAGGAAAACTACAAAGAATGACACCTGATTGGTCTTGCGGTCAATTTTGTATATATCTTACAGCCATTGTCTATACGGCCATGTGTCTGAGATGATTTGTAGGCCCTTTTTTGATTATCGCCCCAGAATGGTGTTTAGAAGGATCCCTGGAGGGAAATAGACAAGGACATGCTGTGGAAAGAGTTGGTAGAGTGATGGAACCCCTGGCTGTTGAGATGCTTAAAGATTTCTGGGAGACCATGCAAATGTCACAACCTTTCATATTGGTCATTGTGTAAAACATATATTTTATCCTTATTAGACAGAAACCTGTACCTGGTCCCAAACCTCATCTTTTTCTCATTTCTTTTTATATTTTCAGATGGAAAGAGTTGGCCAACTATGTAATTTGTAATAACTGTTGTCCACCATTTTAAAAGAATGGCTGACCAAAGCTGTTTCTGATATCTTGTTCTGTGACTGCCACTCAGAAGATCACAAGCTGATGGAAATCTAGACTAGTTATAGTCCTGAAAACTGACTACAAAAATATTGACATATAATAATATCCATGTCAAAAAATAGACAACTACAATATTGTGAGCCCTATATTTATCACTAATGACTCCAAAATATCATCAAACAAAAATATTTAAAGGTAAAAAATGTCTCATGCAAAATATAACTGACAATAATGTTGAGGTTTGAAATTAACATTAAAATTAACATAAATATTGAAAACCAAAATATATTGTAAAACACGTTGAACATGTAATTGAGAAATAAGCAATTAATTGAACTAAAATCCTTATTACATTTAAAAAATGCAAACTTTTTATACATGCATGTTGGATAAATTAAATGAATTTGATTTGCAATTATTCTTTAAAAATATGTGTTTTAAATAACAATTAATTAAAGATAATATACGTTTTCTACATTGAATATAGTTAATCCACAAACCACGAAACAATTGCATACTACAACACATTTTTAATGAATGTACTATTCCCACTTCAAACTAAGAAGATTTTAATTAATATTCCTACTCCAAACTAAGTATCAATGGGGAAAGCTTGGGTCGTTAGGGCTAGAGTGTCAGATTTACTACCCACTCTTTAAACTACCTTCACAAATAAATTTAGTTTTAACATTTTCAAAATGTAAAATAGCTTCATATAAATCTACACAAAATAACTAATTTAAATGTACTAAAACTATTCTGTTCCTACTTCAAACTAAGCAACACTGTGGAAAGCTTTGTAATCTTTGAGTAGGGTGGTTAGATTTACTCTTCTCTCTTCACACTAAATAAAACTGGAGAAAGCGTTGGACTCTAGAGGGATTAAATTTACTATTGTCACTCCAAACCCAGCAAAAGCATTGGGCATGACATTTAATATTCCCATTCCAAACTAGGAAACATTTGTTAAAGTATTGAACACTTGGGTTGCAATTATGCTATATCCTTTCTAAACAAAGCAACACTTGGCAAAACATTGAAATCTGAAGTAGTAAAGTTTCTATTCTCACTTCAAACTTAGTAATATTGGGGAAAGTGTCAGATCTGGAAGCTTCAGATTTCCTATTTCCACTCAAAACAAAACAATTTAGCGAAAGCATTGGACTTGAGGGGGGGTAGATTTACTATTCCCACTCCAACATAAGACTACAGTGAAGAAAGTGTATGACTCTGTGGGTGGAGGGCGAGTCTGTTTCTTATTTCCACACCAAACAGTTAACGGTGCAAGTATCATACGATAGTTTGAGCTTTACTGAATGTCTTGCCCTTTTTAAGGCAAGGCCCTAATAAAGTTTATAAAGTTTAAGTAACCATTCAGTTCTCATAGATTTGCCATCCATGTTTAAGTAATGCGATCATTTGATGGTTTGTTAAGAATTTCAACTAGCCTACATCATACACTTAAACAGAGCACCTGTCATGTGGGGTACCCAGGACAGACGTCTAGACGGCGTGGCTTCCCTCCCTATCAACAAAACTATGTTAAAGCCAAGTCCTAGGGTATGGGGGCTGGGATTGGCACAGGAAGAGGGGCCATGCATCCCCCCCTCCGTTAATTTTTTTTATAAGGCTGGACCCCAGGGGATGGGCTTACCAGGGTCATAATTGGACAGGGAGAGTGCCTGTGTGGCTCCCCTCCTCCATTTAATGAAGACAAGGCCATTTGAGATTGGTTTCCCTGGGCAAAAAATTCACACCCACCTAGACCCTCTCACACCCACTCTCACTCTCAGGCAGACACTCTCACAGCCATTTGCATACCCAGAGACACCTATTCTCACATCCAGAGAGACAGGCACTGAGGCCAACTCCTGCTACAATATGATCAAGTGCCATCTACAGCTTGGGGTTTGGTGGTTGTCTACAGGTACTGGGCATAGGCCATGCTTGGCAGGTGGTTTGGTGGTTATCGGGGTTGGCCATGCCCTGCAGCCAACCCTCACCACGCATGGTGGTTGAATTATTGCATAGCAATGAAAATTACTTTAAATTAAAAAAAATAGCAATTCACTGAAAAATCAAAAGTTACAGGGAAGGCAACAAAGAAATGTATTGTGCTGACCGTCAACCTAATTAGCAAATGATTACTTTTTATTACCCACGTAAGTTGTGTATCCATCCCAAACACACATTTAATGTGTCTATGAAATGAGACTGTACACTTGATCCTTCTGTACAGTTCCTATCATTTCTGCACATCGATAAAAAATAGTTTTTTAAAATCTGTTTGAAAGATGGCACAAAATGTATCAGGTCTGCTAAACAAACTCCAGTGGATTTAATCTATAATTTAATATAAGCAATCCACAGAATCTTCATGGCTTTATCAAGCGTTAGCAAACTGATAATAACAAATGGTTAAAAGTAGCTTCTTCCTTAACCAAAAAAGACAGCTAAATAAAAAGTAGTCACTGTCTAACGTAATCAGAGACATAGAGCCTGATTTAGAGTTTGTCGGATGAAGTTACTCCATCACAACTGTGACAGATATCCTGTTTGCCATTTACGATCATATTATTTCCTATGGGAATCGCAATACGGTGGTTAGGATTTCCATCACATTTTTGATGGAGTAACCCACCTGTCAAACGCTAAATCAGGCCCATAATCTAATCCCATTTCTAAATGGCATACCTATGTGAAGTGCCCCATGTGACTGCCAACAATCATCTCAAGATAACCTTTTCTATCTGTTGGACAGAGATAACATCTCTGATTTCCTACACCCCTGATCCATATTGAGCAATGTGTAGATGTTTGCTTTATGGACATCAAACAATTCTTTAAGGGGCTTCACATCAAGTTTAGAGGCAAGCTGTAAAAGTGCTTCAGTGCTACTCGCGAGTTTTGTCTTTACAACATTTTCTAGTTGCTTCCATTTATATGTCATCAAATAAGACCCCTAGATATGGACATGTTGTTACTGGCTGGACCTTAGAACCATTTACCCTATGTGACCTATTCTTGATTTGTTTGAGCCCAAACATCGTAACATGGCTTATTGATGGGTTGATGAACCGATCTACATCCTTCATAAACAGCATAAAATGATGGAGCCTTGGCAATAAGCACTGCATCTTCTGTGTATAACAAGGTAGGAATGGGGTGAGTATCAGCATACGGAAGGTCTACATTTTGATTCATAAGATAACCTTCCAAACCATTAATATAATCATAAATGTAAAGCATGAACATGAAGGGTTTTAGCACACAGCCCTGTCGGACACCCCTGTGTATGTTGAACAGGCTTGTTATTTCCCCATTTATGCTATATCTCACATTTGTCATTACCAATGGATGAATCTGCCTAAATAACCACACAATATAAGCTCCATGCCCAGCCCTGTAATGACATCCCATAACTTTGGGCAACTGATAAAGACAAATGCTGAGCTGAGGCCCATGAATGCTAAATAAATGCTCCCCTCCTTGGCTGTTATGTATTTATTGATTACAATATGTGAGCCCTATGCCTGCTATGACACAGGATTAAAGGTAGCCTGGATGATGAGGGGAAATACCCCGAAATCAGTCCAGGGATGCTTGTTTCCGGTCCAGGGAGGACCTGGCCTGGCAGTTCAGGCTGGACTATTCTCATGGGGAGCAGGCTCAAGACTGATTTGCTTATGACTGGGTCCAAACTGGAATGGTGTGGTGAGCAAAAAAAATGGATTTAAGCCCAGATCTGTGACTGGAGGTGAATGTTTGACATTGTTCAGCATTCCATTTATCATATTTTCTTTTTGCAGTTACTGATCACCAGACAGACATTTAGGCATTGCTCTACAATGCCCAGACAAGGCTACAACCATAATGCAAATCTGTTATCTTGTGCCACGACTTCAAGAAGCTCAAGTAAAATGCTTGCCACAACCGTGGTAGTTGGATTTATAAGATATATGGGGCTGCAGCACCTTGGGTCATTCCTGCTTGTCATTTTAAAAACAGAACAATTGTGGCATGAAACCATGATTTCGCTGAAACTAACCTGCCACAAGTATTTAAAAGTTTAGTCAAAAGCAGTTTCCAAAGAGTTACATTATCCCCAAATAGGTCTAGTGGGACCCAGTCAGACCCCAGAACTATGGCACTTGTTTAGTGCAGCCACTACCACACAAAGGGACATATGTAGGAGCCCTTAGTGCCTCCTTGCGCCACACTTGTGTCACTTTTTCTGCACAAATGTGGCCCAACGAAGCCAAAAACGCAGTGCCATATTTGCCCCACATTATACCTGCACAAGCCATAATGTATGCAAGGGGGGTGTTCCAGGGCTAGGGGGGCTGTAAAAATAGTGCAAAGGAATCTATCAGATTCCTTTGCACCATTTTTATCGGCATTTTAATACCTTCTAAGTGCAGGTGTTAAACAGAGGCTCCCATTGAATACAATGGGTCTCTCGGTGCTTTGCAGGATTTGTGTCATAATTTTTTATGCTAATCGCTGGACTAGTGTAAAGAATTATGACGCTAGTCACCCTAACTACTGCCATGGTGCGCCGTATTTTAAATAAAACCCTGCCAGGGTGGTGTTAAGGGGGACGCTAAGGGGACATAAGGAAAGCCGTTATACTTTTCATAAATCTTCCCCAAAGTTCCACTCCGAGCCCCTCATGTAATCCAGCATCTTTGTTTTCTCTTCACAAGTCTTAATCTCTGAATCAACCTGTATAGAGACACGGTAAATTTGGTAAAGTGATCCAGCCACATACCGGGCTGAATTACAACATCCAGGCCTTCCAAAATGCTTGTGAATTTTTCATTGTGCTGGTGGCTAATAATGATTCATATGCCTCATTTCTAATTTCCCTTTTTTCTGGTATCCACGTCTCTCTTATAGGCTGTCTGAAAATCATGGATTTGTTCCCTGTTTCTGGGTGTCTTTTCCTGTGCCTTTATAATATGTTTATGACATTTGGAGCAGTTAGAATCAAACCATCTATGCCTCCTGGGCTTACTGCTTCATAGTGGGTAAGCAGCAGTTCTTTAGATTTGCATACCTTGGTATACGACCTGATAATATCAGTGACTGAGGCATCTTCGTCTTGGTAGGCAAAAAAATTGAGAGTAACAAACTTATGTTGTGCAATAATATAGGCTTATCCATGCTGTACCATTTCTGCAGGAACCCCTTGTTCTTTTTCCCGACTTAGGTACAGCACTTTAATTCACTTCTGTGGTAGAAGGACTATTACTATAAGATAGATGAACAGCTTATGGTCATTAAATACATTTTCTACAACATTATTTTCATGGGGAAAAAATAAGCAACTAACATGAAAAAGTATAAAATCAATTAGATTATTATGATCCTGCCTACACATATGTAGGGGTCATAACCGGAGCCTCTGAGAATGCGACAAGCACAAAGTCTAACCAATATTTTTGAAGTTGCTGGTTAAGTACCTCCCCTTATGGGATATAAGCAAAGTGCAAGGGCACCTCATCCTTGTGATTCATTGTACCACACACAGTAATGGCTGAGTTGATGCAAAGTCGGGTGTTTAAGTCACCCATCCATTGTATGGAACCATGAGTAATGCATTTACCATCAACACTATCTACTTCTGTATTCAGTACATTAACAATATCCAAATTATTAACATTACAGTTACTATTATAAAACTTGATTCATGTGATCTCATAATTTTACCAGCTCCCACCTTCCAACACAAATATTCAAATACTTAATTACGCAAGTCATCCAGGTATCCTTTCTTTTCTGTTTTCGGAACTTGTGAAATGGCAAAGTTCCTTTCACCATTCAGGTCCTCATTACGAGGCTGGCGGTCATCAGGCGGTCTTAATGGTGCGAACCCAGCTGTAAAGACCGCCACATCACAATTTGTGGGGTTTGGCAGAAGCCAAACCTCCACAATGCAACCTAGCCCACCGGTGCGCTCTAACCGACGTGGCTGGCGGTGAGCACCTCTAACACAGTTGCAGGTCTCAGCCTGCCAGCCGGATTACAGGGCTGCTGACTGCCAGGCTTTCCATGGCGGTCACCCCGCCACAAAAACCCAGGCAGAAATGCACATGGCAACAGAAATGCCCATTCCTGTCACCGGCACACGCACCGCCCCAGGTACCACAAACACGCACAGATGCACCCACACACGTCCCCAAATATGCACCCCACTCATACATGCACTCCTACATACACCCCTATTCACTCAGAGACACAAAGTCAAACATGCACACTGAAACACGCATTCATGCACACACACGCACACAAACATTAGCATTCACAATCCCCTCCGAATACTCGCACTCATACTACACCCCTTCCCCCTCCGCATACATGTACTCATACTATTCCCCATCCACATACTTACAATCAAGCACTCACAGACATACACACACAGACACCCCTTGTATTGCATACAAGCACCCACAAACACCCCCAACCATACACATCCATTTACACACCCGCACTCACACATATGCACCACCCTCATCCACACACTTGCACACAGACAACCCCACTCACTCGCTCACAAACATGCTCTCATACAACCCCATTTGCACACATACACGCACTCATACACAGCCATTCACACACATACATGCACACACCACACACATGCACCCAACAATTAACCCCCCCCCCTTCAGACGATCACCTTACCTTTTCTGGAGAGCTGGTCATCAGGGAGGGGATGGGTCCTGGTGGTTTTGCACCACCAGCACCACCACGCTCCAAACCATATTACGGCTCGTAATACATGGACGGAGTCTTGCTGCCGTGATGGTGCTGACAATCCAACCGCCTCTTCAGAGTCAGACTTCCATCCATAAATGGACGGAAGTCCTCCAATGACTCCAAATATGGCAGTCAGCAGACCGCCAGCACTGGCAGTCTGCTGACTGCAGTGGCTTCAGCGGTCTTTAAAAAAGTCTGCCAAAGTCATAATGAGGGCCTCAGTGTTTTTTAAAAGGTCAATTTAGTTGCTGGGTACCCTTTCGTGGCCAACTACAAATGCAGGGTGTTGGTGCAGTTACTTTGTAACCTCCCATCACAAATGTTGAAAATAGCTATTTTGCAAATCAGACTTCTCATTTTTAGACGCTTGTGGGCTGCTTTCTGAAAATATTAACAAGGTTTATGATTGTTTTCAGTATGAGGCAGTTTTAATATTCATGATATATTTGAGTTTTAAGGACATTTGTGTACATGTACGATTTCTATTTGGAAACGTCAAGCCATAAACCAAATTCTAAAGTAGCACAAATGGTTGTTTAGGGTTGCAGTTCATTTTACCATGCAGTAAATATGTAGTAATATATTAAACACCACATTACATCAATGTGATTAATATTACAAGTTAAAATGATAAATCCATTTACATGTATAAAAAAGCATTCTCTTGATTGCATTTTGCTGGTCGCAGTCATTATTACTAGATAATTAGGAAACGTAATGTGCGCTAATCTTTTCACAGTTCAAAAAAGAAAAAAATCATTGCTATAATTTTGCACTTCAATATTCATCACCAGTTAGATATTTAAGCTATCATAGCTATAAATAGTCAATGAACCTAAAGAGTGTATAATGTAGTAATCTGATTCAACAGAGGATCAAACACTAACGGCCTGATTACAACCTTGGCGGATGGGGTTACTCCGTGCCAAATGTGACAAATATCCTTTCTGCCACATTACAAGTTCCATTATATCCTATGGAACTTGTAATATGGCGGACGGGATATCCATCACATTTGGGATGCAGTAACCTTCTCTGCCAAGGTCGTAATCAGGCCTTAAGAACATGGCATCTTTATCTTCTAGCCAATATGTAGTGGAACCCACTGCTGCTTCATATCATATCCCATCAATGGCTGCAATTTAAAAAATTGAGCAAACAAAGATAGGCAAAAAGCTGACGATATATATAATAAACTTTGCTCAATTTAGCAGCTGTGGCTGCTGCAAATCTAAATGGGAGGGGCGGGGATGGGATGGAGGTGGGAGAAAAAAACAATGCAAAAAAAAAGTATCAGTCCCGATGCCGCTGCCTGCTGCCTCGAGCTCCTTTTTGGATTGTGTCCCACCAGTCACTGGGACACCAGCACAGGCTCCCATTCAATTAAGGTGCTGCTGTCATGCTCTGCCTAGCATGAGAGCAGTGCTAGAATCGGTCTGAGCAGCATTGTCTGCCACTCAGACACTGCATGGGAGTCTCTGCAGTTTCTCCAGTGCCCTAGGTACGCATGTGTGTTTGGCCTGCCTAAGACGGCCGACCAAACACACTTGTGCGCTTAATGCATTTCACTTCTCCTCCCCTCTCTTTCCTCCAGTGGCCCAGCCTGCCCCTCCCTGCACATACTGGCTGAGCCAGCAGCTGAAAAGTAAAACAATAGTGAACTATAATTTTATTTTTCAGCTGCTGGCTTAGGCAGAGGGGTGACGCTCCTTCGCCATTGCGAAGGAACCGCCCCTGCAATTTAGTGACTTTGGGAGGGTTGTCATTTTGTTTGTTTGTGGGAATGTCATATGTCATCTCCCTGCATTGGTATTTTTGTTAACAGCCTGTTTGTAGTCATGGATATCACTTACGGCTAACCAGGGGAAGTAGTTTCAACCATTGGCTTAACAGCTGATACCTCTTCTACTACCTTTGCTATCCCAGAGACAGGAGTCAAGAGGAAGAGGCGGGAATAGAAAGTAAACAAGCTATCATGGCAAAGTTGAATTTCTGCAGTTTTTAAGTCTTGCCCTAGCTCTGTGTCAAGGAACACGTATGATATCATGGTGGTAGTTAGGAAGCTTGCACTACCACCCAATGCATTTTTGTGAAACGATGTTATGCTCATGGCACAATGTGCATATATTTTGTCCCAATAATAGTTTCTAATTTTCATACATTCTTTTCACTTTACACATCTGAAATAATTGTATTACATGTAAAATTGTACATTCTTGAATCATTTCTGGTATATTACAGTAGCAGCTTAAATCAGACAGTCACTGCCAATGTTCTTGTATCATTAGCTTGTGTGTGGCCCAGTTAAAGAGGAAAATAAATGTACTGGGATACATTTGGAGACAGCTCCATAATATGACACCACCTAGGGAAGATTGCTACTGGCCTCATAAGATAAGAGATAAAGTCCCACTGCTGTACATTATTAGGATATTGCAGGTCACCAAGGAGCTCCTTTATAAGGTTATGGAAGTCCGAAGTGAATTGCACTATCCTTATAAAGTATGGTGGGGGTACCTTATACCATATAAAACATTTTAACACTATCATCTTTGTCTCAAACCACCTGAACCCTTGGTGCATAGTTCTTTCAGATGAAAGAGAGAGTAAAGATGACAGACATAAAAAGAACTTCTATTGCAAAATTAAAGACATACCTGGGTGAGTCTCAAGTTGCCAATCAATTACAAAGAAATTAGAGACCTGAATTTGTTCAGGGATTGCTGAATCCCATGTAATATAAATGTATCACAAAAGAACGTAACAAACAGCACTCAATAAATTGCTGTCCAGTCACTGCATTTTCTTATAAATAAATAAAAGTACTTTATTATGCATACTTCTAAATACTGCTTACAAATATTTTTCAGACGGAAATTCATTTGTTGACACCCTATGAAGGGCTTCACAATCAACAGGGAGAACACACTAGCAAACGGTCATACAAATCAAGTAACCCATAAGTTTACCCAATACTTCCTGTGCGGGAAGACTAACATTATATGCAACAAGCCCTGAACCCAAAACGAACAGAACCGCTCTATGAACCTAGCAAAAAATAGTGGGTACAGGCCTAATGTCTTTGTCTTAGATTCAGCACATTTATTAATGTATGTAAGAAATTGGGTTACTGGTTGAGCGAGGTGGAAGCCACAAGCAGGCAACAACCTCATTCCTTGTCAGGGTAAACCAAAAAAGGTCAGTAAATTAACATGTGCTTAATACTCTGTTAGTTTGACACAAAGAAGTTAGGATTAACTTACAGGCAGTGTGCAAAGTACTTATGCAGCACACATACAGGGATAAAGTTATACCACAACACAAGAAACATTTGAAGCCAATTCAAAAAGTACAGTAAACTATGATAATTAAATGATACCAGGACAAGAAAAATCCAATCAATAGAAACAGAGATATGTAATTTCAAATTTTGTCGTGAAAATAGTATCAGTCAGTCAAATCCTTTATTTCTAAAAAATAAATTCTTATAGAAATAATACATAAACATCATTTAACATGCACAATTACAAACATCATAAAAATCCGTACATAGCAGTTAATTACATTCAATCCACCAACACTTACATCAACCTAAAAAGAAAACAAACAGTATAGAATTTAGAATATCATTGCATTAAAACTTAGGTCCATATTTATACTTTTGACGCAAACCAGCGCTAGCGCTGGTTTGCGTCAAAAATTTTACAGCCGGCTAACGCCATTCCTACGTGCCATGCGGGCACCTTATTTAAGGAATGACGTATGCTGGCTCTGCAGACTGGTCAGAATAAAAAAAAATGACTCAAACCAGGCAGCACCGGCGTAGGTGAAAATGGGGGTTGTGCGTCACAAAATGGTGCAAATTAGGTTTGAGGCAAAAATCATGGCTCAAACCGGACTTGCGCCATTTTTTGACGCACAACCCCCATTGAAATGACTCCTGTCTTAGCAAAGACAGGAGTTATGCCCCCTTGCCCAATGACCATGCCCAGGGGACTGTCCCCTGGGCATGGTCATTTGGCACAGAGGCAGGTAGGGGGGCCCAAATTAGCCCCCCCATGCCACTTTAAAAAAGAAATACTTACCTCAACTTACCTGTACTTACCTGGGATGGGTCCCCCCATCCATGGGTGTCCTCCAGGGGTGGGCAAGGGTGGCAAGGGGTGTCCCTGGGGGCAGGGAAGGGCATCTCTGGACTCCTTCCATGGTCAGAGACCATGGAAGTGAGCCCACAGGTCCCTTAATGCCTGCCCTCACCCAGCAGTTACAATATGGCTCACATCAGGCTGTGCACCATTTTTTAAGGCCCGCCCCTTCCTGTGCGTCAAAATGACGCAGGAGTATAAATAAGGCGCACAGGCCTTAAAGTCATTTTTTGGGCGGGAACGCCTACCTTGAATGTCATTAACGCAAGGTAGTTTCAAGCATCCAAAAAATGACGCACACGGAGGAATTTGGACGTCCGTGGGCTCGGGCGTCAAAGTTTAAATATGGTGCACGGTTTGCACCAAATGTGCATCAACATTTTTGACGCACATTTGGTGCAAACAGAGTATAAATATGCCCCCTAGTCAGAGGTCATAACATTATCATGTATCCATTGAGAACATTTGAGAATCCAAGGCACACAGCACATTTAAGCAAATAAAACATAAAAATAGTGCCTAAAAGCATAAAACGCACTTGTAGTCATCTGGTCATTTTAAACCGGGGAAGTCACAAATGTTACCTTCAAAGTCTGGTGCTAAGAGTTCCATTCACAGTGGAGTTGGTCATGAGGAGCAGGCTGAGTGTTGCCGATGGCTGCAGCTGAACCACGAACAGCAGGTTGAGTGTTGTGGAAGGTCATTGCTGTTGCTTCATGTTGGCAGTCAACACAGACCGTTATTGCTATAGCGCGAAGTGCTGGTCTTGAGCTGTCAGTCATCGCTGGAATTCGCTATTGACATGAACAGCACGGTCACAGTCTTGAGGAGCCCAAACTTCAGGATTGTTAACTTTTCTTCAGGATGAGTGCACTCTGATGTGATCCAATGATCTAGGACTTGGGGAGGCTCATCTTGGGGTTCAGAGAGACTCAATTCAGCACAGTCCAGCAGGGCTCAGGCAGGTCCAGCTGAGGGTCCAGTTGCAGCAGGTCAACTGGGCAGTTGAATGGAGGCCTCTGAAGCCTGTTGTTTCACAGTATCTCACACAGGAGGTCAGCAAACAGACTATTGGAGTCACTCTGGATAGCCTGGGATGAAAGCAAGCATATCCCACCTCTCTTCCCAGGCAGAAATGTAGTTCTCAAGCATCATGGCAGTCCTCTGGCAGCAGAGAAGTCCATCCTCTGTAACTTCTACATGGCCAGGAGTTTATACCAGATGACAGTGTTGGTATGGGGAGACTCTGTGGCCTGCTCCCCAAATCTGGTTCTGGAAAGTGCACCCCTTTGTCAAGGCTCCAAACTGTCGGGGGTGAGAAAAGACAGGGCAGGCCTGGTGTCAGGTTTCTTTGTGTGTTTGGGAGGTAAAGGAGTTTTAAGTGTAAGTAGGGCCTGGTATAGCCCCACCCCGGTCATCCTGTTAAGATAGCCCTTTATGGGCACACCTAAGCCCCCTTTATGTGCCTGTCTGGAAAGAACACACATACCCCAACAGCAGACCTATTCACTGTCACTCAGGACACTCAGGACACTGGCAGAAGAAAAAAAACAAATTTCATCCTGTTAAGATAGCCCTTTATGGGCACACCTAAGCCCCCTTTATGTGCCTGTCTGGAAAGAACACACATACCCCAACAGCAGACCTATTCACTGTCACTCAGGACACTCAGGACACTGGCAGAAGAAAAAAAACAAATTTCTATTGTGACGTAAAAATGAACTTTACCATTAAAGGGTATTTTAAATTACAATTAATTTGAGTGGAAACAGCACATCTCTGTCTGCTCTCAATCTAAAGTTAGCACTTATTAAGTGTAATAAAGCAACCCAGTGTTAGACAACGGGAGAAATATGCCTTAGAACAGTGAAAAACTACTTTAGAAGTTTTTCACTACCAAGGCATGTAAAACTTAAGCACACAGGTTATACTTTTTCAGTGCAAGGCACCCTTCCCAATGAGCCTTTAAGGCTAACCCTAGGGCTTACTTAAATGTATTAAAAAGGATAGTTAAGGCCTGGCAAAAGATTAATGTTGCCAGTTGAAATGGAAGTTTACAACTGCACTACAGGTCATGATGTGTAGGCCTGATATGTAGGAAAATACTACTTTAGCGGCACAATGACTGGGACAGGTCCACTGGTAGCATTCAAAAGCCCTGGGTACACATAGGCCCTCATTCTGACCTTGGCGGGCGGCGGAGGCCGCCCGCCAAAGTCCCGCCGTCAGGTTACCGTTCCGCGGTCGAAAGACCGCGGCGGTAATTCTGACTTTCCCGCTGGGCTGGCGGGCGGTCGCCTTCAGACCGCCAGCCAGCCCAGCGGGAAAGAGGCTTCCACGATGAAGCCGGCTCGGAATCGAGCCGGCGGAGTGGAAGCTGTGCGACGGGTGCAGTTGCACCCGTCGCGTATTTCACTGTCTGCACAGCAGACAGTGAAATACATGTAGGGGCCCTCTTACGGGGGCCCCTGCAATGCCCATGCCAGTGGCATGGGCACTGCAGGGGCCCCCAGGGGCCCCGCGACCCCCCCTACCGCCATCCGGATCTCGGCGGTCCGACCGCCAGGATCTGGATGGCGGTAGGGGGGGTCGGAATCCCCGCGGCGGTGCAGCAAGCTGCGCCGCCGCGGAGGATTCAATGGGGCCGCGGTACACTGGCGGGACCCCGCCAGTGGTGCCGGTCCGACCGCGGCTTTACCGCCGCGGTCGGAATCCCCATTGGAGCACCGCCGGCCTGTCGGCGGTGCTCCCGCGGTCCTCCGCCCTGGCGGTCAAAGACCGCCAGGGTCAGAATGACCACCATAGTGTCATTCAATAGGGATTTGCAAGTAATGTAAAAGTGTCACTTAGGTGTAGACCAATGTTACCTTGTTTGAAAGCGAGAGCACAAGCGCTGGTTAGCAGTAGTAAAGTGCACAAAGTCATAAAGCAAACAACAACAAAAAATGAAATCAGCAAAACAGGAGGGGTGAAGGCAAAACGTTTGGGGGAGTTCCACAGCAAGGACATCGGGTCTAAGAACACAAAATATAAACCTAGTACGACATTAGCACATTTCATTTCCATTCAATATTATATAAATTGAATGTGTTGGAAAATGGGTTATTGGTAAGGGCAGGTAGGTACCTACACCTAGCAACAAGCCACTAACCTCCACCTAGGTACAGTTAGGTCTCAGTAAATTAATCCCAGCTCAACCCTTGGTAGCTTGGCAACGAGCGTCAAGGCTTAACTTAGGAGACAAAGTGTAAAGCATTCAAATATCACAAAACAGTAATCAAATAAAACACAGGAAACAGTTTAAAAATCCAAAACCAATTCATAAAAATAGTTTATATTGTTATCTTTAAAATGGCACAAAAACAATTAAAATCGGTTCAGGGGAACTGGAGATATGAATTTTTAAAGAATTACTATTTTTCTAGCGCTTAGAAACAAAAAGCGCCAATCGGTTCATCTGGTTGCACCAGGACCGGGGCAAAGTCAAAGTTTCAGGCCGACCGCGATGGAGCCCTGCTCGGCTACAGGTCGCAGGAGGCCTCGGTTAAAAAGTTACCTTCTGACTTAGGTGGTCATTCTGACCCTGGCGGTCTTTGACCGCCAGGGCGGAGGACCGCGGGAGCACCGCCGACAGGCCGGCGGTGCTCCAATGGGGATTCCGACCGCGGCGGTAAAGCCGCGGTCGGACCGGCACCACTGGCGGGGTCCCGCCAGTGTACCGCGGCCCCATTGAATCCTCCGCGGCGGCGCAGCTTGCTGCACCGCCGCCGGGATTCCGACCCCCCCTACCGCCATCCAGATCCCGGCGGTCGGACCGCCGAGATCCGGATGGCGGTAGGGGGGGTCGCGGGGCCCCTGGGGGCCCCTGCAGTGCCCATGCCACTGGCATGGGCATTGCAGGGGCCCCCGTAAGAGGGCCCCTACATGTATTTCACTGTCTGCTGCGCAGACAGTGAAATACGCGACGGGTGCAACTGCACCCGTCGCACAGCTTCCACTCCGCCGGCTCGATTCCGAGCCGGCTTCATCGTGGAAGCCTCTTTCCCGCTGGGCTGGCTGGCGGTCTGAAGGAGACCGCCCGCCAGCCCAGCGGAAAAGTCAGAATTACCGCCGCGGTCTTTCGACCGCGGAACGGTAACCTGACGGCGGGACTTTGGCGGGCGGCCTCCGCCGCCCGCCAAGGTCAGAATGAGGGCCTTAGTCTTTATTTTGAAGTTTTTCTTCACCGGGACGAACCTGCCAGTTGAATCCGACCTCCTGGAGCCCTTGTCCGGATACGCGATGTGGGTTTCCTCGGTGGAGACTTTTACCTTCGGACTTAGTCGTTTTTTCGAGATGAAAATCCTTCGACTGGGGTAAACCTGGATCTTGATCCGACATCCATGGAGCCCTTCTCGGATACGATGGCTGGGAGGTCCCGGTCAACTTTTTACCTTCGGACTTAGGGCCTGATTCTAACTTTGGAGGACGGTGTTAAACCGTCCCAAAAGTGGCGGATATACCACCTACCGTATTACGAGTTCCATAGGATATAATGGACTCGTAATACGGTAGGTGGTATATCCGCCACTTTTGGGACGGTTTAACACCGTCCTCCAAAGTTAGAATCAGGCCCTTAGTCTCTTTTTTGGATGTTTTTCTTTACCGGGACGAACCGCGAAGTCAGGCCGGGTCGCGGTTGAGGCAAGCCGGCTAGAATTTCCGCGGCGGGTCGGTCCCTCTCTGGAGCTTTTTTCCAAAAAATTTCAAATCTTTTCCAAACTTCTGGGGCTTCACCCAGATGTTCTTTTAAGGTTCTTTTGGGGTCCACAGCTCACCCCAAAGGTCCAGAAGTTCTGTGATGGTCCTTGGGGGGTGCGGACTTCAACTCCCAGAATGCACCTGGCACAAACTCCTTTTTGGCCACTGGACAGTGGTCAGCTGGTCGCTTTCTTCAGGAGTTGGTGCAGGGGACTCTGGTTAGCAATTTTTCACCTGTAGCAAACAGGGAGTCCCTCCTTGAACCAGTTGAAGCCAGGCAAAGTCCTTCTTGTGGTGAAGCCCAAGTGTGCAGCTGGTGCAGTCCTTCTGAGTGCAGGTTCCAGGTGCAGGCCAGGGGTCCAGCAGGGCAGTCCTTCTTCTCCTTAAGTTCTTTCTTCTTGAAATTTGGTGGGGATCTGAGGTGTGGGGGCAGGTCTGCCAGTTTTATCCTTGCTCCTGGGTGAAAAGCAGGGGGGCCCTGGTTCTCCAATCAGGGACAGGGTCGTCCCCCTGTGATGACCACTTCCTGGGAAGTGTGGCAAAAATCCATCCCAGAAGGCAACAGTCTCTAAAAATCCAACATGGATGAATCTGATTTTTGGAGGTTACATCTGGCTGAGCCCACCCACTGGTGTGGCTAAAAATCATAAACACACCCCTCTCCTGCCTTCTCCTAATCTAATCAAGGGGGCACCTAATTGTCTGGGGTTGCAGGATGTGGGGGTGTTGCTGGGTGCTCCAAATGTCCTTCTCTGCCTTTGAAGACCAGTTTGGCAGCCCTCCCCCTTCCTGCCTCACCATCTGCTGAGGGGAGATTCTCTCCCCCAAGCACATTCCTTTGTGTAAAGCCAGGCCACTTCACACCTCATCAAGGCAGCCTGGCAGAAGCTGCTGCAGGCTGGCCAATCAGAGCACAGCAGCAAAAACAATGCAGAGCTGAATTTGGCAACTTTTTAGGTAAAGTCTAAACTTTTTACCTGGACAAGTTATATTAAATCCAACAACTGGAAGTTGTGGGATTTATTACAACAATCAATTTGATACCAAATTCTTGGTATGTAACATTTAAGGAGACTTTAAAATTTAAAATAAAGTCTGCCCATTCTAGCCTATGAAGGCCATTTACTTCAATGAGGGAAAAACGAATTTGGCTGTTTTTACCTCACCAGGGCTTATAAATCTATTTTTATAAAGTCCCTGCTTATAGTTACATGGCACCCAGCCCTAGGGGCACATAGGGCACGCCTTATGGGTGACTTATATGTAAAAATAAGGTAGTTTTAGACTTTGGAAGTACCTTTAATTCCAAAGTCGAATTTGCATATAACTTTAATTTAAAAGCAGCCAGCAAGGCAGGCGTGCTTTTAAAATGACACTGGGCACCTCAGCAGTGCACCTAGGTGTGCACCACCTATGCTGTGGTCCCTAAACCTACATGCCCTACCATATACTAGGGACTTATAGGTAGGTTAACATAGCCAATTATAATTAGCCTAATTTGCATATCCATTTTACAAAGAGCACAGGCCCTGGGACTGGTTAGCAGTACCCAGGGCACCAACAAAGTCAGGAAAACACCAGCAAAAAGAGGAAAATGGGGGCAAAAAGTTATGGGGCCTCTGCAATCAGCCCTGTTTTCTCACACAACCCCCCCCCCAGCCCACACGCCCAGGAGACTCAGCCCAACCCTGGGAGAGTCTTCCTGGCTTGTTAGGCGAGGAAGACAGTGAAGAAAACTAGCTGTCCCTTTGCAGGGCCTACTCTGCCTTATATCCTCCTGTCAGGGTCACTCCCTATGGGTAGTGAAGCCATCCCAACAGTAAAAGGACCCAACTCAAACTGAAACTTCCCTCTAGGGGGGTCTTCCTCCTTTCTCTCTGCCAACTTGGGTAGTGAGGTGCCCACCTCCCCTACTCCAAACTTTGCTAGGGCAACACCTAGCTTACCCAAAGAGGTCACCCAACACTTGAGCAACCCCACCATGACCAACAGGGTCAGGGGGCCTACTTTGCTATTGGCCCTGGGGTCTGCCTCCCAGGCCAAGTACAGTGCTGCCAGGAAGGCTAGCACCCAGCAGAGGCTACTGACAGCTGTCAGTACCCAGAACCACACCCTAAGCTCTCCACTGACAGGTGGCTGAGCTGCTTTAGGGGCAACTTTGGGGTCCTGGCACCCCTCTTGCTGTCTAGAGTGGGGGGCTACCACCTCCTGTGGCAGACACCCTCCTTCCACTCTCCCTTCTGTCAGTGCAGGGGCAACACCTTGCATCTGGACAGCTGCCTGACTACTCAGGACTTCCTTGGGGTCAGGTGAGGCCTCACCAGTGCCAACTCTGGGCTCCCCCCTTACTGGGGCAGAAGGCCCTTGGCTCCCTGGAACTCTCTTTAAGAGTGGCCTACCCTTCCTTTTCTTCTTTCCTTTTCTTGGGGACCCCTGTCTCCTAACTGTAGGGACTGACTCCCCAGGACTTTGGGTTGGGGGGGCGCCCTGGGCGACCACCCCATCTGTGACCAGACTCACCTCTGGGAGGTCATTGCCCAGGATACAATCTAGGGGAAGGTCAGCACTGACTACCACCCTAATCCAGTCAAGGATACCCTCCCTCTCTAGGGGCACTATGGCTACAGGTTTGGAGGTGACCTCCCCTGTGGCTATCCTGACTTTCTTTGTCTTTCCTGGGACATACATGTCTGGGGTCACTTACCGGTCACTCACTATAGTGTGACTGGCACAGGTGTCTCTCAGGCCAGTGGTAGGGATCCCATTCACTTGAATGTGGTGGAAGTGCCTACTCCCACCCTCAGGGATCACCAGCTTACCATCTGGTCCTGTCTCCCAGCTCAATGCTAGGAGGACTTCATCATCTGAGGAATCCTCCTCTATGGCTACACTGGACAGTCCAGTGCTAACCACCTTCTTTGGACAGGCTGCATCTCCTCTGAAGTGACCTGTCTGCTGACAGTCAAAGCAAGCCCTACTGTCCAAGAGCTTTTTTAACCCTGGGTCTAACTGTCTCTGCTGGTCAGAGTGGGATTTACTCTCCTCCTTCTTAGGGTTCTGGGGTACAGAGGGAGTCTCTGTGGTGGGCTTACCACCTCCCTCCTTAGGTTTTTGGGGACCTGTCCCCCCCTTCTTGGAGTCTCCCCCCTAGGACTTGACAACCACCCTGGTTCTCAACCACTCATCAGCTGCCTCCCCCAGCTCTCTAGGGTTGGTCTGCTTAGAGTCCACTAGATGCTGGCGTAACCTTTCTTGGGTACAATTGGTCAAGATGTGCTCTCTCATGATCAGATTGTATAACCCCTCATAAGTATCTACTTTGTTACCAATAATCCAGCCCTCTAGTGCCTTTAGTGAAATGTCCACAAAGTCAAACCAAGACTGGGTACTGACCTTCTGGGTGTCCCTGAACTTCATTCTATATTGCTCTGGGGTCAGACCAAACTTCTTGGCTAAGCACCTCTTCATACTAGGGTATGAATCTGCCTCCTCCCCCCTTAAGGTCAGAAGCCTATCCCTCCCTGAGTTGGGGACCAACTCCCACAAAAGGGAACCCCAGTATTGAGGCCTAACCCTTCTCATTTGGAGTGCCCTCTCAAAGGCCCCCAGCCACTTATCTATGTCATCCCCCTCTACATAAGCAGGAACTACCCCCTTGGGTAATCTGGGGCAAACTCCCCCACCCATGGACACCTCAGCTTCTTTATCGCTGCCTCCATCTCTTTTCTCTTTGTATGCCCACTTTTTCTTTTCTAGGGCCAGCTTCTCTGCTTCCAAAGCTATGTATGCTAGCTGGGCCTCCAGCTCTCTTTCTCTGATGGATGGGTTCTCTCCTCCTGAAAGGACCCCCTTCCCACCACTAGCTTTGGATCTGCCCCTAGTGACTGTATTTACTGAGGACCGTTCTTCCTCATCCTCACTTGAGCTCAGATGCCTTCCCTCCCCTGAGTGGTTAGAGCTTGCATCCTCCCTTCTTTCTCCCTCCTCTGGAGCTTCTTCTGACTCTACCTCTTGGGGCTCAGCCCATGCTGTCAGGGATGTGATCAGGATTTGCTTCCTGAGATCAGTGGTTGCAGGCAACCCTCTTTCAATACACAACCCCCTAAGCTGGACTACTGTCAGTGTGGGTAGGCTAGCCAGATCAAGCTCCATGGTTCCCTAGTTTTGTGTCAACAAAAACTTTTTGCAAAAATTGGAAACAAGAATTTAGAAAAATTAAAAAAATTCAATAATTGAAATTAATCTAAATAAAAAATTAAAAACAATTTTTGCACTAGGACAATTTAAAGGATTTTTAATTTGTTATACCTAAAACTGTAACGTGATATTGAATACAAGTACAGGATCCCACCGCTGCCACCAATTATGTTGGAAAATGGGTTATTGGTAAGGGCAGGTAGGTACCTACACCTAGCAACAAGCCACTAACCTCCACCTAGGTACAGTTAGGTCTCAGTAAATTAATCCCAGCTCAACCCTTGGTAGCTTGGCAACGAGCGTCAAGGCTTAACTTAGGATACAAAGTGTAAAGCATTCAAATATCACAAAACAGTAATCAAATAAAACACAGGAAACAGTTTAAAAATCCAAAACCAATTTATAAAAATAGTTTATATTTTTATCTTTAAAATGACACAAAAACGATTAAAATCGGTTCAGGGGAACCGGAGATATGAATTTTTAAAGAATTACAATTTTTCTAGCGCTTAGAAACAAAAAGCGCCAATCGGGTCATCTGGTTGCACCAGGACCGGGGCAAAGTCAAAGTTTCAGGCCGACCGCGATGGAGCCCTGCTCGGCTACAGGTCGCGGGAGGCCTCGGTTAAAAAGTTACCTTCTGACTTAGTCTTTATTTTGAAGTTTTTCTTGACCGGGACGAACCTGCCAGTTGAATCCGACCTCCTGGAGCCCTTGTCCGGATACGCAATGTGGGTTTCCTCGGTGGAGACTTTTACCTTCGCACTTAGTCGTTTTTTCGAGATGAAAATCCTTCGACCGGGGTAAACCTGGATCTTGATCCGACGTCCATGGAGCCCTTCTCGGATACGATGGCTGGGAGGTCCCGGTCAACTTTTTACCTTCAGACTTAGTCTCTTTTTTGGATGTTTTTCTTTACCGGGACGAACCGCGAAGTCCGGCCGGGTCGCGGTTGAGGCAAGCCGGCTAGAATTTCCGCGGCGGGTCGGTCCCTCTCTGGAGCTTTTTTCCAAAAATTCTCAAATCTTTTCCAAACTTCTGGGGCTTCACCCAGATGTTCTTTTAAGGTTCTTTTGGGGTCCACAGCTCACCCCAAGGGTCCAGAAGTTGTGTGATGGTCCTTGGGGGGTGCGGACTTCAACTCCCAGAATGCACCTGGCGCAAACTCCTTTTTGGCCACTGGACAGTGGTCAGCTGGTCGCTTTCTTCAGGAGTTGGTGCAGGGGACTCTGGTTAGCAATTTTTCACCTGTAGCAAACAGGGAGTCCCTCCTTGAACCAGTTGAAGCCAGGCAAAGTCCTTCTTGTGGTGAAGCCCAAGTGTGCAGCTGGTGCAGTCCTTCTGAGTGCAGGTTCCAGGTGCAGGCCAGGGGTCCAGCAGGGCAGTCCTTCTTCTCCTTAAGTTCTTTCTTCTTGAAATTTGGTGGGGATCTGAGGTGTGGGGGCAGGTCTGCCAGTTTTATCCTTGCTCCTGGGTGAAAAGCAGGGGGGCCCTGGTTCTCCAATCAGGGACAGGGTCGTCCCCCTGTGATGACCACTTCCTGGGAAGTGTGGCAAAAATCCATCCCAGAAGGCAACAGTCTCTAAAAATCCAACATGGATGAATCTGATTTTTGGAGGTCACATCTGGCTGAGCCCACCCACTGGTGTGGCTAAAAATCATAAACACACCCCTCTCCTGCCCTCTCCTAATCTAATCAAGGGGGCACCTAATTGTCTGGGGTTGCAGGATGTGGGGGTGTTGCTGGGTGCTCCAAATGTCCTTCTCTGCCTTTGAAGACCAGTTTGGCAGCCCTCCCCCTTCCTGCCTCACCATCTGCTGAGGGGAGATTCTCTCCCCCAAGCACATTCCTTTGTGTAAAGCCAGGCCTCTTCACACCTCATCAAGGCAGCCTGGCAGAAGCTGCTGCAGGCTGGCCAATCAGAGCACAGCAGCAAAAACAATGCAGAGCTGAAATTGGCAACTTTTTAGGTAAAGTCTGAACTTTTTACCTGGACAAGTTATATTAAATCCAACAACTGGAAGTTGTGGGATTTATTACAACAATCAATTTGATACCAAATTCTTGGTATGTAACATTTAAGGAGACTTTAAAATTTAAAATAAAGTCTGCCCATTCTAGCCTATGAAGGCCATTTACTTCAATGAGGGAAAAACGAATTTGGCTGTTTTTACCTCACCAGGGCTTATAAATCTATTTTTATAAAGACATGGGAGTCCAAGCACAGGTAGCCAAAGTGGCTCCTCTCCTCTGCTGGTTCACTTGAAGGTGGAGAAGCCATTTTTCTCTACCAATATCACCCACTGCTGCAGCCTGGTGTGTGCTCTATCCCAAGGCCATTCCCATCCCTGGGGATAGTTTATGATCCAAGCATGGCACCACACCAATTTTATTTTGTTAAGTGTTCCAAGGGGTCCTGACCTTTCCTAGGGGCAGTTGGTTAAAGGGAGTGGTGGTACACAAGATGTTGTCAGTGGTCCCTGTAAGAAAATTAAAGTTAAAACCTCTGTACATGGCACAGGGTTTTCTCAGCCAAGAAGGTCTAGACAATGCTTTCTGGAAGTAACTATTTCAAATGAGGATTGCAGCAGCCCTGTTATGCTAATGTTCCTGTTTCCGTTTTGATCTTGGCTGTATGCCCATGCTTCCAGGTGAGTTCTTTCTGGCCATAATGGCCTCTACATTTTAGATGTCAGCTTTATATATTCATAGATGTTAACTTCATATATCCTTTACAACCTTTCTTGATGTGCTCCTGTTTTCCTTTACTCCTACAATAGTGCCCTTGGCCCAGGATCTCACAGCAACAGCACAAGTGTGGCACACAAAACAGAAAGCATTGCCTGCTTCCACTCACTTGTATCCCATGATCCTCAGGCCACTTGCATGGTTCCTGTGTGTCTTGCAGCTGTGTGGATTACCCTTATACAGGAATCAGAATTGGTTCATAGACATTCCAGGAAACCCTTCTTTGCAGGTACCCGAGCAAGTCTTTACCTCCACTGTCCCCCAGAGGGAATAGAGTAGCCAGTGCCACTGGCACTTAAGACATAGGCCCACAGTTGAAGTCAGTACAAGTTTAAAATATTCCACTGTCCCAGACATGGGTTCATTCATGAAGGGTTTTTCTATCCTTGGCATCTTCACATTTCAATTCTTCTTAAGCCCCCACACCTTGTGCAGAAGTTCTTAAGTGACATTATGAAATTCCAGAAAGTGGGCACCTCTGGCCAATCCAAAGATGATATATTGTTTTTATACCCCATTGCTATCCCTCCTGCATAGCTTTTTGCTCTTTTCAACATTACGACTTCAGGTTGCCCATGGCCACAGCTCTCTGACAGCTGTAAGTCCAACAGAAGCAGCTGCTACAAAAGTGGCTCTTTCCTACCAAAACATCAAAGGGGCCTCCTGGCGAAAATGGAGACAGAAGCCTGGCTATTCCCTGATTATTTCTATGAAAAAACATGCCCAGTCTTATAAGGAAGTGTAGGTGTAATTAACTTCTTATTCTGTCTCCGAACAGGCATACCCCATCCTAAAGATTCTATTGTGTCAAGGCTTTGATGTACCTGCTGGGCAGCAGAATATCTACATTGGCTCTGCAAGGGAATTCAAAGCCTAAATCAAATTAAGGGCTGACTAACATAAATATGGCCATGTTGGAAATGGCCCGTTTTGCAGGGTTATCCCCAAACATTTTACTGCTGACCTGCTGTTTTTGACCCTGTGCTGCATTTTGTTTTTTGCTGGCTTTTGCACTCTGGGCACTTTACCACTGATGAGCAGTGGTAAAGTCCAAGTGCTCTCTCTCTAAATCAGTTTTAAACTTTGAAATGCTGTGCCACCCTAGTATAATTTTTCACACATTCTATTGAACAGGCAATGTTTAAATATGTCCAGACTTATTTAAAATTGCAATCATGTCCTGTTACTGTTTTAAAAATGCAATCAAATACATGATGCCAAAAATAATATTCTGGTCAGACAGGCCTTACTAAGTGTAAAAGTATCTACAGTGGGATTATTAGAAAGGGGGGGTCATTTGGGGGTTTTACAGAGTATTTGGAATTTTTCCCCTTTTGACACATGCTCCCAGCTTGGATATAAATGACAAAACATGTTCGTGATAGCCCCCTACAAAGCAGATTATTGCTGGTCATTTTTGTCAGCTTAAAACAAAACCCTGTTATCAACATAATGCTTCTTTTGGCCAGAACCTGATACGCCCCCAAGGGATCAATTGAGCCCCCCCATAGGGGTGCCCGTCCCCCCAGTTTGAAGGACCTTGGTCTAAATTGTATTGGTGATTGGTTTATCAATGATTGGCATATTTGATTTACCAGTATGTCTCTAGTATAGTGTTCCATGTGTGTCCGCGTCTAGTAAATCAAATTATACTAGTGGGCCTGCATCACTGCTTGTGCGGCCCACATGAGTAGCCCTGTAAGCATGTCTCAGATTTGCCACTGCAGTATCTGTGTGTGCAGTTTAAAAACTGTCATTTCAACTTGGCAAGTGCACCCACATGCCAGGCCCAAACCTTCCCTTTTACTACACGTAAGTCACCCCTAAAGTGTGCCCAAAACAGCCCCATGTGCAGAGTGCAGTGTATATAAAAAGGTGGGACATGTACTGGTGTGTATATCATGTCCTGATAGTGAATTACTGTTACATTTATTTTTCACTATTGGAAGGCCTATTTCTCCACTAGGGTAACATGGGGATTGCCTTGAAATATAAGTGTAATTTCCCATTCAGAGCAGATAGATATGTGGAGTTTGGGGTCTCTGAACTCACAATTTTAAAAATACATCTTTCAGTGAAGTTGGTTTTTCAATTGTAAGTTTGAAAATGCCATTTTCTTGCTTGACCATTTTGTGACATTGCCTAGTTTAGGAATAGACGTCTGGGTTAAGATGCCAGTTAGGCCTTTTGTGAATTCACTCCAGACAGTCACACAAAGGAAGCCGAGGTGTGCCCTGCATATCCTGATGGGTCTTTCTGAGCTAGATTGGTGGGAGGAGCTGACACTTGTACCTGCATAGGGCTGTGTCTGGGCTTACACAAAACAGTTTCCATCCACATGGGGTGGGGTGTGCCAGGGCCAGGAAAGGCAGGGTTTTGTGCACTGCAAAGACTTATCTTTTAAGTTTGCATATTTCAAGGACAGAAATTGGTATAAGTACTGGACATCTGAAACTACAAAGTTGGAATCCTTCTTGACTGAGGACATTCTGACAAGCATAAGAGCTGGATGCTGTAGAGGAACTGCCACTTGACCTGTTGCCTTGCTGTGCTGGCCTGCTGCTTGCTGCTTCAGACCTGGGAGTGAAAGGACTGAACTTTGTTTTCTACTTCCTGCTTTTCAAGGTCCTCCACGAACATGGAGCTTGTTTCCTATTAAGAAGTCTCAAGGACAGCAAAGACTTCATCTGCCATCACTTGGGCTCTTTTGCTGAGAGTCCTGACTTGCCAAGTGGTGCCAAATCCAGACCCTGGCCCCTTGGGAGTGGGTTCTGGTTCATCCAAGAAGAAACCAAGCACATTGACTCAAAAGCGGCTTTGGAACCGGTGCCACTGTCCAAATCTGCGCTGCTGCCTGCACCAGAGCAGTGATCCTCACTGAGTGCAACAACTAATGCCGCAGGCCAATACCACCATAGCACCTTTGAAGTCCCTTTTCAGCGAGAGTCCAGAGTGCTGTGTCACTGATGAAAATGGTACCCAGCTCTGCCACAGCACCTGTGGCCCTGTGGTGTGATTGCGAAACCGCAAATTCAAGGCCTCATGTCTTGACCTACTGGATTTATCAAACCCACCATGTTGTAAGAAACCGATGCTTTGGTGTCAATGCCCCATTAGCTCCAATGCAACTGTAAGGAACCGAAGCCTCACCTTCCCTGGCTAGCAGTAAGGAACCGAAGTTTCACCTCCCCAGTGGCAATAAGGAACCGATGATGCTGCACCGGCTCCAGTGACTCCTCACCTCCCTGAGGCAGTGCAACATCTTTGCTTCCTCTTCGTCTTCCAGGGCACTGCACCTGGGTTCAGTGCAACACCATAATGGGCCCGCCCTCCCTTGCAAGTGGCGTCAGACTGTTGGGAACTACTCTGTCAAGACGAAGTGATAGCCCCAGTTGGAGCTATTGTGTTTCTAAGCATATATTGTGATTTCATCTGTTAAAATTTGTATCTTTACTTGAGTGTGTTGGATTTTTGTCATTTTGTTTTAAATACTGGCTATTTTTCTAAACTGGTGTGGCATCCTTTGGTAGTGTCTTCACTGTGTTACTCTATGTCTACATACAAATACTTTACACATTGCCTCTGAGATAAACCTGACCGCTCGTGCCAAGCTACGATGGGTATGAGAAGAGGTTATCTTAGCTGTGTGACTCCCTTACCCTGACTGGAGTGAGGGTCCCTATTTGGACAAGGTTTAAACTGACTGCCAACTAGAGACCCCATTTCTAACAAGCACCTAACCAAAGTAATCAGTTACTGAAGGCTGACCAGATAATCTTTGGAAATAGAATGTCTCAGTGTGGCAGCATTTCAGGTATCCTTTGATCCATTTGAATGAGAAAAAATGTTCTTGCTCAATTGTAACTTATGCAGCCAATGTTTAATTATTTGGTAAATGCAGTAAATTCATAAGTATGTAGAAAATGCTGATGCAGCAGAAGTTCATAATTCATGTGGCCCTGCATTTAATGTACTATAGCATTGTAAAGGGAAATATTGTGCAGGATGACTCTGGCGAAAAAGTATCAACATAGAAATTGACAGAGAAGAAGGTATATTGAAAGGAAACAAAGACATCTGAATTGCCAGATCAAGAATGCTATAGCGTAGAAGAACAAGGAAGCTACATTGAACTACTAAAGGTTCTCACTTTTACACATCCTACCTCTTTCACACTGCAGAAACAAATAAGTCTTTACCACAGTGCCTAAGAATGGAAGAGTGGCAGAGGCAGCAATACAGATATTACTGCCAAGTAGGGACCCCACCTCTAACAGACTACGGGGGTCATTACGACCCTGGCGGAACAAGTCCGCCAGGGCCGTGGGACGCGGTGGCACCGCCGACAGGCCGGCGGTGCCCCGCGGGGCATTCTGACCGCGGCGGCTCAGCCGCGGTCAGAGAAGGGAAACCGGCGGTCTCCCGCCGGTTTCCCGCTGCCCCAAAGGAATCCTCCAAGCCGGCGCAGCATGCTGCGCCGGCATGGGGATTCCGACTCCCCCTCCCGCCATCCAGTTCCTGGCGGTTCTCCCGCCGGGAACCGGATGGCGGGAGGGGGAGTCGCGGGGCCCCCGTAAGAGGGCCCCTAAAAGTATTTCAGTGTCTGCAAAGCAGACACTGAAATACGCGACGGGTGCAACTGCACCCGTTGCACCTTCCCACTCCGCCGGCTCTATTACGAGCCGGCGTCATCGTGGGAAGGGAGTTTTCCCCTGGGCTGGCGGGCGGTCTTGTGAAGACCGCCCGCCAGCCCAGGGGAAAACTCGGAATACCCTCCGCGGTCTTACGACCGCGGAGCGGTATTTCGGAGGGGGGAAGCCTGGCGGGCGGCCTCCGCCGCCCGCCAGGCTCGGAATGAGGGCCTACAATCCAATTAACCTAAAAAGTGAAAAAATGGGCAATTTAATATTATAGTTGCACCCAGACATTTGTGAATCCAGGGAAGCACACATTAAGCTTTGCTCTAGGCGAATACAGTGCCAAAATTGTTATTTGATGCAGCTTTCTCCTGCAGCTTGGCTACCGATGGGTGCTGCTAACTTACAACGAAGCACTACAGATGCTCATTATAGTTATTAGGAAATTGGGATTTTTTCAGTTGAATGCCCAGCTAAAGTGGAAGGTTTGCACAGGTCATAAACAATGTATTAGTGCTTTAATTTCTGATAGGCTACATGTAAACCGATTGGTGCACAGGCATAAGCACACATGAAATTGTGTAACCAGCTTTGGGCCTCCTATTGCAGCTGCACAGCAGTGGACCTTATTGTAAAAAAGATAGGCACTGGATGTTAGCACTAAAAACCTTAATTTAAAAGAATTGCCACTGGTTGTTAGTACTCAAAACTGTTTTAAAAGAGATTAGAGTGATGAAGACTCAGTTAGACTCACTCACAGCAGATATTCAAAAACTGGGATGTCCAAAACAAAACAAGTGGGGGAGCTGCAGGAGTAAAGTGGGTAGAACACCCATTCTTCACTGATGGCGTCTACAGCTGATTGAATTTTAAATCTAAGATTATGTTTTGGAACTTGATCTACTAACTCACCGTAAAGGTCTGATGTGATATTTTCTTTTGGACCACGTTGTGGTCAAAATTAAATATATCTAGGGACATAGGGGTCAGATGAGTCAGAACCCCATCCTTCACAGGTAGCATCGACAATTGAGGGAATATTTACTGAACCCTTATGTTTAGGGATTTGCCCCACATCTGAAATTGTATTATTATCTTTTATATAGACCTTATACTCATCAAAAATGAATACTGTGACATCTGCATATTTACTTCAGCTGCTCCTATTGGAGATGGCCTTTCCATTTATTGAGCCTTTCTTTAATGTGTCTGTGGTATGTACTTGCATTATATCATGACTGGATTACAGCAAGACCCTTTCTTGGTTCATGATTTCTATGCCATCTAAATGCCTGCTAGATTCAATCCCTTGCTGTTTGCTTGTTTTGCGATCTCAGATGATAAGGACATTTCATAACTGTTTGCTATTCTTTGCACAGTACCTGTGCTAAATTGATACTCTTTAAGTTGCACTGCTTTGCTCAGCCTTCCTTCTACTGCTCCTGGGGCTCCTTTTGAGCAGAAATACTGGCTCCAAAATCTGCTGGAAATGCACTCTTCTCTACATCTTGGATTGCTCAACTTTGTAATGTTTTCTCATTTCAATGTCACAAAAAGTCAACCATTATTTTAATTTAAAAATTAATTGTTCTTTTCATGTATTCATCCCCTCGCTAGTCTGAAGCTCTATAACAGAGTCTGATCATTCATTATTTCAGTATTGTGCACCATAATGTTTCCAGCGATTGGGTACTCATATATTTCCTTACTAGGAAGAGTGTTAGAATTGGAGTTTCTAGTTGACTAGGATATGTACCTAGGCCAAGGAGAACCCACCATTCTAGTCAGGGCAAGTAAGTTACACACAAAACATAACCTGTGTTCACTTTCTTGTAGCTTGGCGTATCTTCAGAGGCAATGTGTAAAGTGTTTGCACAAAACACTCACCCAGAAACAAAATGAACACACCACAAAAGAGCTGACACACAGGATTATATAAACTCCATCTGTTCTAGGAAATGCTTCCTCTGGTTCTGCAGCAGCTCTTGAACTTTGGACTGCATGGCACAGGTAGAAGCCCAAACACTGAGGTAATCACAGGCTAGGTAAAGCTCAAGGTGCCCACATGTACTGGGAATCTGTCACATGCGGCCAGAGTGAGGTAAGAAGCACTCTACCTCCAAACGTCTGAACACGCATTGGTGCAAACACAAGGGCCCCCACACATTCTCACAGCTTTGGGGAAACCTGAAGCACACAACACTCATTGTTCTCACAGTGAGCACAGCGATGATCTTGGCCACAACATTTTTTCAATTTGAACAACAAAATGCTCAGTCTCCTTCCAAAGTATGGTGCTGATCAGGCACTCTCCTTCTGGATCAAGGTTGAATGTTACCAGACTCACCAGTGGCAAAGTCCCCTGGTAATGGAAAATATGGGAAGTCAGAGGGCAAACCATTAGGCCCTTGGAGAACACTTAGGGTCACACAGGGATCAGCAGGCAGGTCAAAACATAAATGTCCTTGACAATGTGGTAGTCCCTCCAGCAGCCCAACAGGCAGCAGGCTAGCACAACAAAGCAGATAGTCCTAATGGGGGTTCCTCTTGGCAGCACAGCAGTCCTCTGGCAATGTGCAGTATGTAGAGCTAGCAGCGCCTGGTAACAACGAATTGTCTAAAAACGTGGGGTCAGAGACCCAGTACTTATACTCCAAAATGTCTCTAATGAAGGGGTGACTTAAAATGAATCCTTAGAAGTTCACAACAATTCATTTCAGCCCAGTTCTGGCTCCAGACAATCAGTAGAGGGTAAATCACCTATTTGTGTGAGGGCAGGCCACAACACATTGTGTAAGTGTGAACCACCTCTCCCTCTCCCCACCCAGGAAGTCTATCAGTATGCAGATCAATGCAGATGTATCCCCTATCACACCTAGCCCTTCCTGTGCTGTAGCTGTCTAGAAAGAATGCACAAAGTGCAGCTGTCACCCAGGCAGACATGGATTAGAGACAGGATGCAAAACACACAGATTCATTAGCACGGATAAATGCCCACATTCTAAAAGTGGCATTTCTAAAATAGTAATGTAAAATCCAACTACATCAGTAAGTAGGATTTATCACTACCGTTCTAAACATTCCAAACGTGACAAAACTACTCCTGTCTGATCAGTAATTACTACTTAAAAGGGTGTAAGGGAATTCCCAATGCTAACCTATGAGAGTAGTTGGCCTCACATTAATGAAAAATGACTTTGGGAGTTTTTCATCACCAGGACATGTAAAACTTAAAAGTACATGTCCTGCCTTTTAGGAACATGTCACCTTGCCCTATGGGGGTACCTCAAGGGTGACATTGTAACAAAAGGGAGTATAAATCTTGGTGTAAATGCCATGTCTAAGTAGCAGTAAACTCCACACACAGGCACTGCAGTGGCCCGGTCTCAGACAAGTTTGAAAGGCTACTGCTATGGGTGGCACAATCAATGTGGCAGACGCATTAGCAGCATTTAATGTACAGGTATATGGTATACCACTTTACAAGGGACTTACAAGTAAACCAAATATGCTGAATATGCCTAAACTAATTATACCAGAGCACATGCATTTTAGCACTGATCAGCAGTGGTAAAATGCCCAAAGCCTTAAAGAAAGAGAAAAGGTCAGAAAGTCAGGAAGGCAAAACGTTTGGGGTAACCCTGCAAAAAGGTCCAAGCATGCCATAATTTTCAATCACAATAAATGAGAACTCTGATGTAATCAAGTTAATAAAAGCATAAGTTTCACCTAGGCCCTGAAACAAGATGTTCTGAATACAGAACCATAACCAAAGTTAGAATCTCTCAACAGAAGACCAACTACAATGTAGAATTAGATTCACATCAATGAGGCAGACTAACTTTCAATGTAACCTACATACATTTAGTCTGTTCCTTTGGAATTTGTAAATCAAGTGTTCTTTATTATAAAATTAGCATAACCATTTGTCGTTCATGGAGGCACAAAATAACTATTCTGTCAATTCAAATTATGTGACTTGCAGCAGCATGGTATATGATGCATGAATAATCTAATATTAAATGAGCATATAACTGTCACTTTAATGTCTCCACTGACAAAGTTATTTTAAGAAGGGTAACCTCAACAATGGGACTGCAAATTACATTCTCCTAGATCACTGCCACATGTAAGATAGCACTTGTTCTCTCTCTGCAGAGAATAATGTGCCAGTGAACTCTGGGATCACCACAGTTAAATCTTCCAATTGTCGTGGAAAGGTCGAGGAACCTCTTTGTTCAGCCCTCTTTGTGTTCAGAGACAGTCTGCACACCAACACCACATGATGAGCAAACCAAATGATGAATAAGATAAAACTATATACATGAAGGACCTCATTTGCAAGGCCCTTGCACTGCCGCTACATCATTTTTGTTTCCTCAGCGGTGGCGCTAGCAGTGCACAACACTGCTCCACATTTACAAACTGACGCATTGGGACCATTGTGTGAGTTTATAAAGCCCTGCATCACTTTATACCTGCACAAGGTATAATGTATGCAGGGTAGGTATTCCCACTGAAAAAGCCACATTGAATTGACATAGTGAAATGTACTTTTCACTGCATCAATTTACAACTTCACTGCATCAAAATGCAATTGCCTGCTCAGACCAGGTGTAAAATTTACGCAGGTTTTATTTTTTCCATGAGACCCCCCTCGCATTGCAAAAGTTGCATCAGTTTAACAATGCAACTCCAGCAATGTGTCACTTTTGCACCAACAGATACGTCACAATTTCTGACGCATCTGTGAAAACATGACCATGGGGCTCTGTATTGTGAAAACAGTGCATTCAGGACATCGTTAGGGACTGTGCAGCAGGCACAATAAATCTGACGCATCAATGAGGATGCCTCAGTTTCTTGTAAATGAGGCCCCAAGTATAACAAAGCAGTCAGTAAGCAGATACAGGGCTATACATGTGTTACATGTGAACATCCAGTGAATCAGTCAGAAAACAACTACAACCAATTGGTTGGAATAATCATGTGGAAGACCATAGAATGTTGTTGTAATTGATTATATTCCAAGGCATGTGTTTAAGGAATCCATATTTTGACATTTTACTGCCAAGAAAAACATTTGTGGATGACAGTTTGTACTAAAGAAAGGTGTCAATTACCATACTTGATGAGGTGTCCTCTGAATAATGCTATGGGAGAAAAATAAAAGTGATCATTTATTATTATTAAAAGGGTCACCTAAATATTGAGTGAATGACCATATGGTAGTGTTGCAATATTCACGTTTTCCTGGAATTGCATTACTCCTGATTATACTGGATCTTTGTATAGTGCATACTATAGAAATCAATAACCTGATCACATAACCATAACAGCCAATCACCCAATAATTCAAATTGTCAATTAATCAGAAAGTAATGAACATAACAGAGGCTGTGTCACTGATGGTTTAGATTGTTTAGATTTCATCTGATGTCCCTTTGAAGGAGTTTCCTGGCTGTATTTACTTTACATTTTCCAAACTGTATACCATAATTTTTCAACTTTCGCTGCAGGAGGATTTTAGTTGTTGGGGAGAATTCAAAACAATGTCACTCAATCAATCAATAAGGATTTGTAAAATGTATCTAATCATCCAACAGGGTATCCAGACACGTGCAGGCCCTGGGGGATCATTAGAATTGTCAGGTGTTGAGGCTCCATCAGAATGCTGGAAGTGAGGTGACGGTCTGGAGTTTTGTGGGGAGGCTGCATTAAAATACAGGGGAAAAAGTAAGGAGAAGGCAGTGAAAACAAGGGAAAAGTAAGGAGAAAGCACAGAAAAGAACAGGGGAAAAACCAAGGTGAAAGCAGTGAAAAGGAGGGATAAGCAAAGAGAAGGCCTACAAAAAAAAGGGAAAAAGCAAAGGGAACACAGTGATAATGTGGGAAAAGCAAGAAAAAGGCACTCAAAAAATGGAGAAAAAAGCAAGATAGGAATAAGAACGATGCATCAGCACGGGGAGAGCTGAGCCTGGAACCTGGGGTTGCATCATAAAACTCCACACATATTCATTTTGCATTTTAATTTGCTGGATAGGATACATCCATGAAAGAGAGTTCTGTTGTAGGGTTGAGCAATGGTGCACAGTGGACACACTGTTGGAGTGTTGAGAGTTTACTAAAGATAATCCTACCTCTGACTGTCTGCATGGTAAGTGGATGCAGAGTACATCATGTTATCACACCCAGGGACACATCCTCTGGGATCAGTTGAGTTTTGGGGAAGGGGTGTCAGGCCCCCTTCCTTGAGCCATGGAGTGGCTTGGGAGACCCCATGCCAGATAGCCTTGTTAAGCAGTGTCCTAAGGACCCTATCGCCCGGGACACTGTTGTTCCCTGCCTGTGATAATACAGACATAAACTGTTTGCACACTTTTAGGCAGTAAATATATAGAGTTACATAATTACTCAGTATAATGCTGGCCAGGGAGCAGGCTGGGGCCTTGGGGCCCTCTTATGGAAACAGATCATGGAAACATTGTGGGTGCCCTAGGTGGGTATCAGGAACTTGCTTGAAAAATATAAATCAGGTCTTAATGTTCAGAATAGAAACTGCATACTGAATCGTGTTATACAGCATCATTTTCCGGCATAGTTCATTCTCTTAAAGCAAAATGAATAATGAAATGTATATGAACAAAAACCTAAAGAATATTATGTTACCTGCAGTTGCATTCAGATAATATGTTTACATTTTTATCAATGTCAACAAGCTTATACCATTATATAATTATCAGGTACCATATTTTATACTTAAACAGCAAAAAAATCTATATCTTTAATCATGCAATCCAGCTCGTCTTTCCATTAGCTTGTGACAATGGTGTCATGGGTAGGCAGATGGCTCACGACTACAGGATCAGCCATTTCCTGCCTTCTTGCTATCAAATTCAAGTCAGAACCTGCTTCACTCCTACGGACAGTCTGTACTCAGGATACCAGTTTGTTCTTTCACAGAATATCATTGGAATACTGTCAATCTTATCACATGAAAAGTGAGTAGCATTTTCTGGAGGAGAATGAACGAAACACCCTGGATGGAAGAAATGTAACTAAGCTTTTGAAAAACATTGTTAGAAATGAATAGGTTTTTTCAAACATACTCATTCTGCTTTCAAAAGTGGCATAGAGATTCTTACGATGTGCTGACTTTGTAAATGCGATGTAGAGTATTCATAGGTTTACCTTTGTATGACACTTAGCTGTATGGAATGCATAATACCTTATAAATGTAACATATTGCATGCATGAGTATGTGTATCACATTAGCCACTGTATACAATTGATGATAGAATTATTGCATTTCTGTAGGTTAGGGTGAGACCAATGATAAAAATGAAAGGCTGCTTGCTTGCCTGAAAGTTTGGCCATGTTTGACAAATGAACTTATCAAAGTACAAAAAATACCCATGAGTGCAATTCTGGAAGTAATATGCAAACTGAACTATATTTGAAAAGTTATTGAGGATCCCCATAATGTCTATTTCCCAGTCAAATCCAGATTGAAATTTGTTGAAAGAAAATATAATTCAATAGTTGGCCTATTGATAGACCTAACAACCTTAGGGTGGTCTTCCCACGACTTTGTGCCTGTCTCCCCCAATTTTTCTAAATTCACTTTTGTTGGTTTTAGGACTCTGCACACTTTACCACTGCTGGCCAATGCTAATGTGCTTGTGCGTCTCCTATAAACATAGTAACATTGGCTCCTACTCAATTTGCATATTTATTTTACCTATAAGTCCCTAGTAAAGTGCCCAATAAGTGCCCAGATGCTATAAATTAAATTGTACTAATGGACCTGCAGCACTGATTGTGCCACCCACACAAGTAGCCACTTAACCATTTCTCAGGCCTGCTATTGCAAGGCCTGTGTGTGCAGTTTCACTGGTACTTTGTCTTGCCATTTAAAACTACTTGCCAAGATTTAAACTCCCTTTTTGTCCATATGAGTCATAACTAAGGAAGGTCAAAGGTAGCCCATATGGAAGAATGCTATGTATGTGTTAGACTTGGCATCATTGGCATGGTCTCCACTAAATTATTGTCTCTATTTCCCAAGTTGTTGATGTGTGCTGTTTTGTTTGCTCTGGGCACTTTACCACTGATGGCCAGTGCTAAAGTGTAAGTGTTCCCTGTGAAAATTATATGTATACATTGGCTTATCCATGATTGGCATATTTGATTTACTAGTAAGTCCCTAGTAAAGGGCACTTGAGGTGCCCAGGGCCTGTAATTCAAATGCTACTAGTGAGCCTGCAGCAATGGTTGTGCCACCCACATTAGTAGCCCTTTAAACATGGCTCAGACCTGCCACTGCAGTGTCTGTGTGTGCAGTTTTAAACTGCCAATTTGACTTGGCAAGTGTACCCACTTGCTAGGCCTAAACCTTCCCTTTTGATACATGTAAGGTACCCCTAAGGTAGGCACTAGGTAGACCCATGGGCAGGGTGCAGTGCATGTTAAAGGTGGGATATGTACTTATGTGTTTTACATGTCCTCACAGTGAAATACTGCAAAATTCACTTTTCACTGTTGCAAGGCCTATCTCTCTCATAGGTTAACATGGGGGCTCCCTTTAAATATTATTAAAACTTAAAACGGATATTCCCTTTCGGAGCAGATAGACATGTGGAGTTTGGGGTCTCTGAACTCACAATTTAAAGATACATTTTTTAGTGAAGTTGGTTTTTGGATTGGGTGTTTGAAAATGCCACTTTTAGAAAGTAGGCATTTTCTTGCTTATACCATTCTGTGACTCTGCTGGTTTGGGGATTTCCTGTCTGGGCCAGTATGACAGCTGGGCTGTTTGCACCTCTCCTCTAGACAGTGACAGAAAGGGAGCTGGCATGTAGCCTGCATATCCTGATGGGTCATCTGGGCGGAGGGGAGGAGTGGTCACTTACACCTCAAAGGGCTGTCCCTGCCCTCACACAATGCAGACTCCAACCCCCTGGTGTGTGTCTGGGGCCTAGTCTGGTGAAGGAAGGATCTTGAAAACAACAGAGACTTTCCTTTGAAGTAGGCCTACTTCAAAGGCAGAAAGGAGCATAAGAAGAGCACCCAAAACCCCTGAAAAGCAGATTAGTTCTGAAACCAAGAGGAACCTCTACCAAGGAGAAGAGCTGGAGAAGCTGGAGGAGGAGTACTGCCCCTTTGCCTGTGACTGTGCTTTGCTGGGTTGGCCTGCAGTAGCTGCTTCTGACTGAAAGAGGACAAGGCCTAGCTTTCGTGTGACTTCCCACTAGTGAAGAATCTCCAAGGGCTTGAATTGAGCTTGTATCCTGTTGTTGAAGTCTCAGGGACAACAAAGACTTCTCAGCACTTGGGCTTTCTGCTGAGAGCCCTGCCTGCCAAGTGGTACCGTAACCTGTCTCTGGGCCCTTGAACGGTGCAGCTGGTGGAAAAGGACAGAAATCCATGCAAAGACCGCTGTGCAGGGAATGTTTCAATGCACCACCTGCTTTGTGGCTGAAAAACAACTGGCCGCCTGCTTGCCAGCTGAAATCGACACTGCACCTGCATTGCGGCTTTGAGATCGATGCAACATGTCTGGAGAAATGACATGCAACACTCACAGCGGCTGCTGTTAAGGATGTAAGCCCCCACGCAGCGTGGTTCCTTGTCACCGTCCGACCGGATTTTGACGCAACATCGCTGGGCACGGAGAATCAACTCAAGGCCTGCCGGGACCTGATCCGGTTTTATGAATCGGTCTCTTGCGGGAGAGAAGAAACGACGCACACCGACCTGACCGGAGGAGGAACGGTGTGCGCTTTTGCCTGAAGGTGAGAAATAGACACATCGCTGGCCTTTTTCAATGCACACTCACTCGTGCAGCTTTATTTTGATGCTAACCAGGTCCTTTTGTATACTAACAATGTTCTCACTGTTTTCTAAAGGATTTAAGACTCTTTTGCTTTTTAAATTCATAACTTGACGTGTGTTGTGGATTGTTGTCATTTTGGTCTTGTTTTCTTTAGATACATATTATCTATTTGTCTAAACCTGTGTTTGTCATTTTGTAGTGTGTTCACTAGGTTACTGCTGGCGTTGGTACAAATACTTTACACCTCGCTTCTGAAGTTAAGCCTGCCTGCTCATCCCAAGCTATCAAGGGGTTTAGGGAGGGTTAACTGAGGGTGATTCTCCTTTACACTGACTAGAGTGAGGGTCCTTGCTTGGACAGGGGGTGACCTGACTGCCAACCAAAGACCCCATTTCAAAAAAGTAAGTAAAAGGCAGGACATGTACTTGTGAGTATTACATGTCCTGGTAGTGAAAATCTCTCTCAGTAATTTTTCAGTATACTGAAGACTGCTCCTCTCATAAGCCAGTATTGGAAAATCCCTTATATACTTTTCAATGGTAATTTCCATGTTTATTGTGGTTGGGAAGGTAGTGGGAAAGCCTGATTACTAGTGAAGTTGGATTTAACATTACTATTGCAGAAATGCCACTTTTAGAAACTAGGCATTTCTCTGCAATTACTGCTCTCTGTGCCTTACAGCCTGTCTCTATTTCACATTTGGTCTGTGCTGGTTGACAGCTCCCCTTGTCTATTCCACCCAGATAGCCATAATACACGACACTCAGCTGCATGCTGATGGCTTTTCCTGGGCAGAAAGAGTGGAGGGGCTCTCACTTACACTTCAAAGGCTAGGGGTCTGACCTCGCACAAATGACTCATAATCCCCCACAGATCTCCTGGCTGACAGGAGTGGTTTAAAAGGGGAACTGGTAAACTTCAATAACACTGTAAGAAGTTTCCTCCAATTCAGAGCCACAGTTGGGTATATTTACTGGGTCTGTGACCCCCTAAAATCAGACACTTTTAAATCTACAGCTGGACTCTGGCAGGAGGACTGCCGTGCTGCCCAAAGGACTCATCTGCACTGCTTTTTCAGAAGGACTGATCTCCTCCTTATTGCCCTGCCACCTGCTGCTCCCTGACTCTGCTGGAATGACTCTGCCTTCCCCGACAAGTGGTCTCCAAGGGCTTGGACTAAGCTTGTCTCCTGTTAAATCCCCAGGACATCAAAGAGTTCACCAGAGAGAGAAAATCCACGGCCTTGGAAAAATCGATGCACTGCCTGCAAAATCAATGCAACGCCTGCAGAATTAACGCAGTACCTGTCTCTTGACTGAAAGATTGCCGCAGCGCCTAACAAATCAATGCAGCACCTGTTTCATCACTGTAGCACGTTTTGGATTATCCAACCTTGCATAGCTGGTCGTGAAAATATCCTGCAGAATGGAGCAAAAGCCTTGGGCCCGGAAATCGATGCATACCATTGCCCGTGGTAAAAGAATCAACGCATCACCGCCGCTGCACCAGAAACATCAATGCATCGCTTTTAGTTTCCAATGCATCACCTCCTCTACGGCCCACTTCGCCATTATTTTTTTTTTATCCCTGTTACTTTGTGCTAAAAAGATATATCCATTGATTCCCATGGACTAAGACTTACTTAAGCCTCAAAAAAGTGATACTGTGACTTGCAGATATTGGATTCCTGTCGTTTTGGTCTTTTATCATTCAGATAAATATTATCTATTTTTCTAAACTGGTGGGGAGTACTGTTTGTGCTGTTTTCACTGTGTTACTGTATGTTATTGCACAAATTACACACTGCCTTCTAAGTTAAGCCTGTCTTCTCTGTGCCAAGCTACCGGAGGGTGAGCACTGGATAATTTAGGTTGTTTTGTGACTTACCTCGATTGTGGCCCTTACTTGGAAAGGGTGTGTACCTCTAAGACCCAATTTCTAACACCCATTGTACACAAAAATGTGCATTCTGTAAATGCCATCGCCTCCTGTGTGATTTTTGTGACTTGCTGAAAATCTGTTCAGTGCTCTTGACAGCATTCCTAAATATATTAGTCAAAATATATAGGCATCTAGGTTCATGAAAAACAATGCAATTGACTATATCATCAGTCTGATGACAATGTTTCAAAGTTCAATATGTTTACCTTTGGTAAATCGGCCATGTGAAATGTTATAATAAGGTACAGGAAATAAGTAATGCTTAAGAAAAAATAACTTTCAGTTAATTGTTAATTTCTAGAGAGAGAGAGGAGGTCACAGAAGAATGAAAGTGTGCTTAGGAATTATAGGGATATGTCTTTGAACGGTAGGGAATAGTATTTTAGAAGCCAGGAAAGAGGGGAAATATTGTCATTAAGGGACATCTTTAGTATGAGCATGGTGTTCATTAGTGGTGGCTTCAAAGATCTAGTTATCATTTTGAGCATTCATGGAATAAATAATGACTTATGTGTCAGACTTCTGACACCTGGGTTTAGGTGATACCATGTAAACCATCAATAACTATTTTAAGTGTTGAGTTGATCTGCTTCATTTCTGTTCATCTGATATAACTAGGGAAGTTACTTTCTTTGCAACCATCAGTAACATTGTCGTTTATGAGATATAATAGGGACAGATGTACTAGGAATCGATTCAGTAAAAGAGGTCACAAACTGCACACTAACATTCACAGAATTGACAATGATTTTGCTCTCTGATCTATGTAATGAAATGTAGATTTTCAAAATCTCCATTCAGAGTGTGCCGCTGACTGGTAGCAGTCAGAGGGATGATGGCCTGCTGTGGTCAGCAGACCGCCATGTCTGTCTTTTCAATACACCAATTTAACAATTTAAAGCAGCCGATTCTACTAAAAGGAAAACAGAATCTGTAAAAAAAAAAAAAAAAACTTTTAGAAACATTTTTAAGAGTGGGTAGTGGTCCCATGGACCATTGTTTACTTGTAAAAAATTATTTTTTAAAACATTTACAAAGAGAAGGGATCCTTTGGGAACCCCTTCATGTTTGCAAATGGGTTACTAATAGCTGTGAGTAGTCTGTAAATTATTATTGTTTTGCAACATGATTTTGGTCGCAAAACATTAATACATCCCATTGAAAATCTCTAGTTGGAGGGGACACACTAAACACTCTCCTTTCAAATAGCTATTTGCTAACCCAAATTATGATTAGTGCCATGTTATCAAATTGCATTTTGGGTGTAGTACATACTAAAATGCTATTTTGCAGTCACAAAGGGTCTGATTTTGCAAACTGGATCCTCTGTAACAGCAAAACACCTTAGAACATTTTGCCTTTAATTTGATAAAAGACACCCAGATGACAATCAGGAGGCCTTGGTTCATGACGAGCGCTCGCATCTGTTTTCTTTCTAAGAGCTTGCAAAGGCTTGAATGTGGCAAATTTGGACCTCGTCATTATACTGACATGTATTCATCCTAGGCATACACAATATTTCAAACTAATATATTTTATTCCACATCCTACTCACGCCTACCTATCAGTCAACTAATCTCTGTCTAATACCAGGTGAGTTGCATCACTCATCAGGGCAGTCCCCTATTCCCTATACTCTTTGCCATTGTCATTGAGCTTCTGGACCCCCACTCAAAAGGAATTCACTGGGGTATCCCCTTGAATGGCATCATACACTAAGGGGGTCATTATGACCCCAGAGGTCGGTGCAATAGTGGCGGTAGTATTGCCAACAGGCTGGCGGTACATACCTTCATATTATGAAATTGGCGGTTTGGCCAAAGCCAAACTGCCAATGTAACACACCGACCGCCACTGCAATAACGACCGCAGGGCTGAAGACTACAGTCACACGCACACACAGTACCCCCCACTGCCCTCTCCTGTCAGAGAACCTGACTTACCCAGTTGCAGGGATAACTCCGGCAGGAGACGAGACGCGGCGCTGCTGACAGCAGCAGTGTCCACCAGCAGAACTCCGCCAGGCCGTATCATGGCTCATGTGGCTTGCGTGGCGCTGGCAGCGGCGTCACCTTACCGCTGCCTGCCGCCATGACCGTGGCCGGAGTTCCGCCAGCCTTCTGGCAGAATTCCGGCTACGGACATATTTTGGTGGATGGTTGGTAGCCACGGCGACGGTATGTTGGCGGCCGTCAACGTGGCGGTAGGCGGCATTTGACTCCAATGTTGTAATGAGAGCCTAAGTGTTGTTATATGCTGATAAAATGTTGCTATATCTCCAAGACACCACTGTAAGTGTCGAGGCGATTTACGCAGCCCTCTGGGATTTCGAGGCAGCTGCAGGCCTGTAGGTAAATTAGGGAAAAATTGGGCGTCTTCTCTCTGCACCATGCCTCGCCCCCTCAGATAATCTACCTTGGCTGGGTGCAACTGGGATAAGCGGACACATCATTTTGTTACTTTGGTATAAGCATATGTCACTTGCAACAATATCTGTTTGAGGGCAATCTGAAGAGAACACTCACATTTCCGAAGTTCCACTCTTGGTTCTGGAAGTGCCTACCCTTACCCTCCCAGGCAAAAGTGAAGATGATCATCCTTCCTTCATTACTATATTATTTCATCAATGTGCTGGTTTATTCACCCCAAACTTTTCCTAGGAGCAGGATTTGATGCTTGGGGAATTGCTCTGAGATAACAAGCAGCAGCAGATAGCCCTTAGCAAATTACAACTGTTGGTGGGCCATGGTGGATTGGGTGCTCCCTCCTTTGAATATTACTATCTACCGGCCCAACTCCTATGGGTTTCTCACTGGCTTGCCGGAAAGAATATCTTTGATACCAACACTGGTGACTGGCCCCTACCTCCAATATCCTTTGCCAGGTCCTACTACCCAATGTTAAACTACACCACTCCTAATCTTTACAAGTATGTGTGGCCCGCAAATGCCTCACTTGGATCTGTCTATTGACATGCCATATGTTCCCACAATCCCTGTTCAAGGGTTACCAAAATTCTCCGGATGCCTCACTTGGATCTGTCTATTGACATGCCATATGTTCCCACAATCCCTGTTCAAGGGTTACCAAAATTCTCCGGATCCTTTATATCAGAAGACCTGCCTTCCTGGCATGACAAGTCCATATTTATTTCAGGACCACCATTTACTTACATTTGAACAGCTATGTCAAGATTATGACATCCCTTAGACCAATTGATTCTTTTTATGGGTGGATGTTGGCAATGTATTGGCTTATGTGATGCACATTAGATGAAGAGTCCTCCACCCATGCAATCATACACCCCCTGTATACCATGGGCTTTGGATGCCATCTGGTTACATGACTATATAAAGCCACTAGGGTACATGTAGGGGTATCCCTGACACCTCTTCTGCAAATGTGGGAGGAGGACTTTGCATGCCCCCTGCATGTTTCTGAGTGGAACCTGGCCGTGGAGTCCCCACAAAGCATCCCTCGCAAACCAGAAATTAAAAACATTCAAAATATTATACTTTACAGGGCCTATGCCATGACATCCAGACTGAATTGCATTTTTTCCACAGCATGCCCTAGATGTCAATCCCCTGCAGCAAATTCCATTGCAAGCTATGTCCATGCCCCACACTAGCTCTCTATTGGCATGCAGTACATGATGTCCTGGCAACCATTATCAAACTTGCACCACTGAATACATGGAAAGCCCTAAGAATTTACAAGTGGAGGAAGTACCACAAAGTGTAAACATGATTCGCTAACCTGGCCCTACTGCTGGCCAGAAGAACCCAGAAGAACCACTGAAGGGCCATACAGCCCCCATTATTCTTGTAATGGTACAAGGTGCTCCTTCTTTGGGGGAAACAAAGTGAACCACCCTGCATAATGAAGAATCCTGTTGCCTACATAAACAGCCCAATATAGTGTCCTGGACTACCATGCTCACCCTGTTCCAGGAATCAAGAAACGGGGAAGCCCATCCTACATGAGCCATCTGGCTTAACCTAAACTCTGCGACACAACAGGACTCCAGTCCCATTCACATACCTACAATGTGTTGCTGTTTCATCTCCCTGCTTCCCCACAAGCACTGGAACCAGGAAATCATGCTGGTCTCACTTCAGGAGATCCCCACGCATGATCCCCCTGAGGTCACCTTGTGTGCTCTTGCTTGTACTGCAGTTGAGTTGTTCCCCTTCTTAGCAGATTCTTCATTTCTTTCTACACACACCTTTCTTTTAGAGGTTTCCATATTTTACTGTCAAGCACAGGGGACTCAAGACATGTGGAAATGACCTGGTGGCGCATAAGTAGTACTGCCATAAGTTGTTCCTCAATACAGATTCTGTTACAATGTCTTGTCATGTATTCACAAATGTTGACCCAGGTATAACTTGTAGAATTTAACTGTTGTACAATGAACAGCACCTGTCACATTTTCACTGTTTCCTTTCTATCCTTGAAACTATGGGCCAGATGTATGAAACTTTTTTGCACTTGAAAACGGTGTGAATCGCAAAAAACGGCTGTTTGCGAGTGCAAAAACGTGGTCTGCGATGCATGAAAGGCATTCACAGACCAAAAATAAGAAAACGCAAAAATTGCGATTTTTTGCGTTGCGACCTGGTTTTGCGAGTCGCATTTTGCGATTCGGTATTTCCAGTAGGAAATTGTGAGGCTCAAATTGCGAGTCGCAAAATCCAAGTCTCAAATAGATGCATCAAAAAATCGCAAATTGCGATTTTTCGCAAAATACCACTAAGTGAAACCAGGTGGTAACAAGGTGCAACGTATATAAAGATGCCCAGAATGCCTCAGACTCTTTTCCACAATGGCTGCACTCTACGTCATGGCGAGGAGGATGAGGATGGCAGGTTTGAGGAGAGGGAGGAGGAAACAGGAGCGCATTTTCAGAGTGCGCATTACACTTTTTAACCTGACAGAGGAGGAAATATATGAGAGGTATAGGTTGAACTCAGCCATGATACTTGATCTGATAGCTGAGCTACAACCCATACTGCAGCGCAGAACACTAAGGACTCGCAGCATACCCACCCATGTGCAGGTATTATGCTCCCTCCACCTACTCGCCTCAGGGAGCTATCAAGGGGTCATAGCAGCAGCTGGAGGGGTCTCTGGATTTTTCAATGAATTTATCAACGCCATGCTGAGCAACCTACACCAGTTAATCAATTTCCCCCACACCCCACAGGAAATACAGCAGACAACAATTGTTTTTTTACCAGATAGCACAGTTCCCCCACGTCCTAGGTGCCATAGATGGGACACATGTTGCAATCTGTCCACCATCAGCGACAGAGTATGTGTACCGCAACCAGAAATACCAACATTCAATGAATATACAGGTGATTTGCAATGCTTCCTACATCATAAGTGATCTCGTGGCCAGGTACCCAGGGAGCACACATGATTCGTACATCTTTTGCCATAGCGGCATAAATGAAAGACTGCTAGCTGGGGAGTTTAGAGAAGGATATATACTAGGTATTGTCCCTCTATACAATGGCGCATTGATGGCATGCTGATGTCAGATGGCTCAGTTACTCATCATACCCTCTGTTCCTACCAAGAGACAGTGCCTACGCAGTGCGCACCTACATGATGACGCCCTACCTCAATCCTGCAACACCTGCTGAGGAGAGATACAATGCAGCACACAGGGCGACCCGCAACGTGGTGGAGCGCACCTTTGGACTGCTGAAGAGTCGCTTCCGGTGCCTCCACAAAAGTGGATGGGCACTACAGTACAGCCCAGAGACCACATGTAGAATAGTGGCTACTTGTGCAATCTTGCACAATATAGAACCACCAGGGGCATACCTGTAGAAATATGTGAATCAGAATCTGATGAGGATCATGATCCCATACCACCCCTACAGCCAGCAGACAGGAGCAGTGCAGCAGAGAGAAGGCAAAGGCGTGCTGACATCACACACAACCATTTCAGATGTAAGTATGAATGACACAAATGCACTGACAACTGTACCTGTAGTGAATTAAATTTATTACCTTAATGTCAGGTGATGTTCGTTCTACGAATAGCAAAAAAAAATGATGTAAAAAACTAGAGACAATAGAAGTCCAGAGTAATGCACTATTACGTCATAGTGAACACATTACCCGTCTGGCCGCTACAGTTATTTTTTGCGGCCACGCACACCACTCAGGTTAACTCACTGGCACCTCGATTGTCCGCCTCAGTGGCAGTGCTGTGCCTGGCACTGTGCCGTCTGGTGTCCAATGTAGGTACAGCTACACTGCTGAGGCTGGAAGTGTCGTTGCAGTAGCCACCCTGTTCACAGAGTGACAGAAGCCCCCGAACATGGTCATGAATCTGCGCTCCTGTCTGCGGTGGCTCACCCTCTCATGGCGCAGCTCCTGGCATAGTTCACGCACAGCACAAGTGAGCTCTCTTGTGTCCTGTGATGCCTGCACCTGTCCCTCATGCAGCAGTTCTATGTTAGCATTCAGGCACTCAAGCTGGCGATGCAGGCCCCCCATGTTGGTGTTATTTTGCTGCATATTTTTTTGTAATCCAAGGATCCTTTTGTTTTGTAGGCGCTGCTGCTGCAGCTTCCAGCCCACCAAAGAAGGAGGGACCCTCAGCTGCCTCATTCTGCTGTGCACCGGCATTTGTTGCCATCCTGCGGGGTGCTGTGGTCTGCTGACAAACTGGCCTCCTGCATCTGGCTGCGCCTGCCTGTTGGGGATGTTGTAATTGGCCCTTTCTGCTGCTCATCTGAGTCTTGGCTGAGCTCTGGCAGTGGCAGTGCCCTGGGCCTGCGTCGGACTGGCGGAATGGTGAGAGACCCACTTGTGTTAGAATCAGAGGCTGGATGGGTGTCAGTCTCGCCTACGCTGGCTGATGCTGTGGCTGCTGGGCATGGCCCACCTGCAATGACAATATGCAGCATGTCAGTTATGTTTGTTGCAAGTAAGGTCACACAATGATAATAAAGGTACAGGTACTTCTCTTCACTGTGTTGTGGGTGTTGTGTTCCTCTGGGTGTCGCTCTACTTAAATACATTGTATGTGCTACTTTCAGCTCTGGGTTGTGGACTGCCACTCACATAATGCATTGTTGTGCTGCTTCTAAGATGTGGAATGGACTACTACTCACAATGTATTACATTACTTGCTAATTCCTAAGGGGCTTTTGTGCATACACATATGGGGTTAAAATTCAATATTGCACTTACCATGGCTGGTACTTGGTGTGCCGGAGGTGTCGATCTCTGTGACCCCAGTCACAGCTTCAGGGAGGAGTGTTGACTCCACTAGGTCCTCTAATGGGGTGGATGGTGCCTCTGTGGGTGGACCGCCTCCTATGCCCCTGGCTTCCTGCAGTCTTCTTGCCACCCTCTCCTTCGCATTGGACCGCAGGTCATACCACCTCTTCTTTATCTCGTCGACCAAGCACTGTGCCACTCCAATTGCGCATATTTTGGATTGAATATCTACCCACAGTCTCCTTTTCTCACTCTCCGGCACCTGGAGTGAGATTTTACCAAAAAGGCGGTCATGGCTCCTGACCACCTCCTCTGTCAGCACCTCAAGCTCTTGCTCGCTGAATTTGAGCTTCCTCTTTCTCTCTCCCTTCTCCTTTCCTTGGGCTGAGGTGTCCATCCTTGCTCAGGTGTGCTGCCTCCTTCAGAGAGTTGCTCAGTGTGGCTGGGCTGCTCTCTCTGGATGCTGGTTTGGGTGTGGCACCTGTAACTGCCTGGGATGACTCACTTCCTGCTTGTGATGTCATCAGGCTCCTCCAGGTGTGCTTTCTCAAAATTTCTCGCAATTTGTGATTTTCAATTACCGAATCGCAATTTGGGAAAATGCTAATTGCGATTTGGTAAATGGGCCTCGCAAACCACAAATAGCGATCTTTAAGAAATCGCTAATTCTGAATCGCAATTATGGTACATGGCCTATTGCGACTCGGAAATAGTGATTTCTTAAAAATCGCTATTTGCGATTCGCAAGGCCATTTCTTCATACATATGGCCCTATATCTCGAATGACATAAAAATCTCAATAAAAACAGTTTAAAAAACCCATGATTTTTACGAGCAAACCACTATCATCCCACTGGCAACAGAAAGTCAGAGGCATAGTTTTTTTTGCAAAACAATCTTCTTTATTTCCTATTATTTCATCAAAAGTGCAGCAGTGCAAACCAAGACCAACATGTTTTTGACGTATCCTTCGACTGGGTTATAGCGTTTCAAATTGCAAAGTATGCATTAAGACGGGCACAGCCCTTAAAATACCACCATTATAAAACAAAAAAACAACAACTAGTCTGCTCAAGACATCTTGTTCATGTCTCACATCGCCCAACATTTTAGAGTTTCAACTATATGGCAATTTATCTTAAATCACAATAACATTGTAAAGGCCACGCAGAGAACATCTATATACTTGCGGACATGTTCATACAGACGTCTGCATGATCTTACGGTAAAGTACTTTTACGTGATTAAATGTGTATTAAAAGTGACAAATTCAATTGGTCTTCTATCAACAGCATGTGGCAGTAAAAAGCACTGTCATATTTTAGACATCACATGACATTATGAATTCATGTGCATTTTCCAAATCAACATATTCCCAGGATGCGCTGGAAGGTACTTTAACATTAAGATTGTTAGCAGTTAAAAATAGAACCTTATCCTTACCATATTCATAAAAAGCAAGAGGCAATACAAGTTTTCATTCTTAAAGTGCAATGTGCCTGCTTTACATAAAAGACGTGGCATTTTCATTACCAAAGTGCAAATGCTACCCATAGAAGCATGTTATTAAAGCACAACCTGCAGATCACAAAGTTCAACATGCTCTTGACTTAGAGTACAATTGCATGCTATTAAAAATGTGTTGGATTTCCTGTGCATGTCAAAAAAAAATCTGAAACATGCTTCCTCTTTTCTTTTTCCTGCACATCAAACCCATCACATGTAAAAAGTGCATCATGCAACTCATAAAGAGCAACATGTGTTACTGCATAAAGTGCAAGTGCTAAAACTGCAGATGGATAGCTCAAATACGTTTATTCTTTACATTATGGATTTCATTAAATATATCATGTCTTCATATAAATGATGGTTCTGAGATATAGGTTCCAAAGGCTCTGGAAATTACGGTTTTCCGTTAGTCTTCCCCAAATTTCCTATAATGCATATTTTTTATCCTTTTCTTGCAGATACCTAATCACCTTAAATTGTGTTTTCATTTACATTACGTTTTCAACTGCAATGTAGATGATATTCCAATCAGTCCTAATGAAGCTAATAATCAATTAATCACTGCACAATTCAATATTACACATTATCTACCATCCGATGTTACACAAAACACATTTCCCAGGCCCCCACTATCTAGATTAAACTGACGCTAAAATAAAATAAAATAAAAAGAGGCAAGAAGGAGAGGTAGGGTAAGGCTTCTTGCATTGAAGTTGCCATAAGTTCACAAGCTGTTATATTCTACAAATGACACAAAGCAAAGAGTATAACAACTTCTAACTGCAACTTGTTTGTTCCTTTTCATATTTCATGGAGAACATTAAAGATGGCCATGAAGCTCTGCATCAGCATTTAGACTGCATGGATTCCCTGTCCCCAATAAAATGATCCATTTTGATTCAATTCTTCTCAGGGACAGTTCCCTATTGCCTCCTTTGGGATTTCTTACAACATGTTTTATACCATAAACTTTCACATAGTGCTTGGCCACTGTGTATGAGAAATCCTTATTTTTGACAGCTTGTAGGTGCTGTAGAATACGCAGCTTTAATTGTTTGACAGTACTCCCCACTTATGCATTTAAGCACATTGATCGTGTATGCTGTTTCACAGGTTATCCATTCCTTTATTTATTTTGTCTGGCCATATAGGAGCTCAAAGCTGGTTTTGTTCTGGCCATACATGTTAGACTTTCCTTTCTGGCATCTCCAAAAGCCATTCTTCTTGCTTGATAGCCATGAAAGGTAATGATTTTTTAAGATTTACAAGATGCCATATAAATGTTTATGAAGAAATTCCATAATGGAGACATTTTCCTGTAGCTCATGTTTGAATGTTAGGATAACAATCCTCCAAGGGTCTCACCCATCCTCAGGATTTTCTGGTTCTGTTTGAAAATAATTTTTATTTCATGATTTGATGTATTAAAATCCCTTATGTATCTTATATACTCATGATTATTTGAACCTCTTGGAGTTTTACCCTTTGCTGTCAATGAGCTCTCTCTCATTTTTTCTTTGGCTCTTTTTAGAGTATCATTAAGGTAATTTTTTAATATTCCCTTTCCTTGAACCTCAGATACACATCTTTTGCTTGATGGTCAAATTCACCTTCTTCAGAACAGTTATGTCTTGTTCTGAGGAATTCTCCATAGGAGATGCTCCATTTTAACACTTATGTATGGCCACTAGTTACATATGGTATACCTTTGTAGCTTGTCATTTTTCGGTGAACTTTAATGCAACTTTTTTCATTCACAAAATAGACTCCCATATCTGAATATGAATTTCTTTGTCATTGAACTCATATGTGAACATCAAATTATGTGGATTTAAATTTAATGACAATAAAGTTCTCAAAGTCCTCCCTGTCACCTTCCCATATGAGAAATCATGGATGAAATTAACCCATAGAATGATCTGCTCCATCTTCTTCATGCTGTGGTCCATCCACACAGTCTTTGTCTCCCACCACCCCATCATTAAGATTGCGTATGTGGATGTGCACGATACTCCATCAAATGTCCTTGTTTTTGCAGGAAATAACTGTCCTCAAATAGGAACCCATTGTGGTGGAGGTAATAATTCATCATTTCCATTAACAAGCCTGGGTGGTCCATTAGACTAACTGAACATGACCTGAGAAAGTATGCACATGCTTTGGGGCCATCCACATGTCAACTTGGCATGTATAATAAAATTACATCTATTGTGACCGTCAAATAATTAGATTTCGAAGGTATCCCATTTATCCTGTTAAGAGAATCCATTGAATCTTTGAGGTACGATGGAAGATTTATTACATAGGGAAAAGGAAAATATCGATGAATGAGTGTTCTCTAGGATTGAGCCAATTGAGCTCACAATCAGCTTCTCTGGGGGTTATTCAAGTCCTTATGTACCTTTGATAGAAAGTAAATAATGGGACTTCTAGAGGGGACTGTCTTGAGATAGGCATATTCTTCATCATCCAATAGACATCTTTCATGCCAATCTTTGACCTTTTGGTGACAAATACACATGTATTCGTTTGTAGGATCTCTTGACAATCTCTCGTAATGCTCTTTATCCTTTAGTTGTCTATTTGTTTCTCTGATATATTTGTCTCAATCCATGTTCTTATGTTGAATCCTTTATTGAAGGCTTTTATTACAAAGCTTTGATCTTGCTAAAGGTCCTTCAGAGCCATCAATCCCTCTTTGTCATGTTGCTCATGGTGCTTTTGCCACTCCTTTGCTGTTTGAAGTGATTTATTCTATTAAATTCTTCTATCATTATCCCTTGAAAGATGTTCACTTTATTCCCAGCATGAAGTTGGGGACAATATTTTGATTTCACTTTACATTTACTCCCCATTGTTCCATCTCTTGGAATTCCCATATGGTCACAGTACTCTAGGTCTGAGATCCCATGCATTCCTTCTTGTACATCACTTCCCTCTGTTTCTAATTCCCAGCTTGACAGAGCTCTTAGAGGAAGTATGTGTTTGGTGGTAATAGCACAAATCACTTGAGTAGCCACTTTCTTTGATTTACTTGGTTTCTGTGCAAAATATCTTTTGAATTGTAATGTTCTTGAAAATACATTCTATGTACCTTTTTAAAGTTGTCATCTCCCACCATTTGTTAATCTCCATTATTTGTGCATGTTCTAATGCCTTTATTAGTTTATTAGGTGTTACATCCTTTTTTCTTTGTGGGGCAGAAGATGTCATGACACTGCAATCTTGATCACCAAAAAATTCCTTTGCCCATAATTCATGTCTTGCGCGTCTGTCAGTCATTTTGAGCAGATTAGATTCATAATTGCACTGTCACTGCTGCTGTTTTTATGATTCTAGAGCTTCTTGATATCGATAATCACCACCAGATGCTTGGATCAGTGATCTGAATTCTCCAACTAGCCCCTGCCAGCCTTTGCATGGGTTGTAATATCCCTCAATGCCACTTGAAAAATACCCTGCTGACAATTTTCATAACATATGACAGTAATTATTGTGGAGGTCTTGGATTTCGAGCAGGGGATCTCTCCCCCACTGTGTTTCCTCCAAAATGCCCATGGTTGCACTCCTTTCTTTCTACATTCATTCTCCTCTTACCTCTATACTGTAGAGTCGATCCCATCAAATCGCCACGGCACAGGTAGAGGATTAGCTTCTCTCATCCATTTCTGAATCACATCAAAGGATCGGGCTCTGTCTCGCTTCCAGGTGCTCGCTGTATGCAGTCTGATGACTGCACTTAATAATGCATTCACTCTTCCTCACAAGACACAAATGTATGCGGAAACCACTGTCATCCCACTGGAAACAGGAGGTCAGTGGAACAGCTTCTTTGGCAAAGTGATCTTCATTATTTTCTATTATTTCATCATAATTGTAGAATTGAAATTCAAGACCAATGCATTTCGGCCATAGCCTTTGACTGGGTCATAGAATTTCAAAGTGCAGAGGATGCATTTAAAGGGACACAGTCCCTAAACCACCACCATTATTAAACAACAACTAGTTTCTCCAAGGCTTTTTGTTAAAGTCTCACATCGTCCGCCATTTTACAGTTTAAATTATAAAATGCATATGTAATATTTAATTTATCACAAGAGGAAGTGTCCATTTGACTTACAGCTTGTTTTATTTACCCTCAGATGATTATATATTCAAATTACTTTTTATCAAAGGTCTTTATTTTTCTGCTACCAGGGATGCTTCTGAATGTAGTAGATATAAAATAAATGTGGAAAGTTCAGCTAGTGCTGCAGCATTTATGGGAGGAATCATACTTCATGGAGCAGTTGTTGCTGATGTGGGTTATGCACTTGAAGAGATTGGGATTGGCAGCCCAGCAATCCCTGCAAGTGCTAAATCTTTATTTGGGGATCGGGTGTGGGGTCAGGGTGTTTTGCTAGGAAAACCAGATTAATAATGTTTGGGAAGCAGTCTATTTTGTACAAATCAATTGTGTCGCAGAACTGTTGTATCAGTGAATTGATTGCTTTAGTACTATAGTTCCTGTAGTCTGCGCTGATTTCTCACAATCTGCTTAGTTGGACATCCTACACAATCTTCTTTACTGCAAATCAGTGGTTATCCAGAGGAAGAAATTACCAAAGCTTCGTGTGCACATTTTTTCATTGTTTGTTTTTCCTTTGGCTATGATAGGGTTTTAACTAATTTTGCTGAGGTCCTGCATTGCATACGTTTCTTTTCCAATATTTCCCCCAGGCAATCATAGAAGCAAAGACTCCACCGGCTCATCTTGTTATCGCATTAAGGAACTCCTTGCATCACCCTGAATCCATCCTACAGGTTTTGCAAGATTTTTGAAACATCAGTGCTTTGGGAAACCTAGGATTGTTATGATTAATGGAGTATTTCCATGTGGTAAGGATTATGTATTCTGCGGTGCCCTGATGATTATTATTACATGTTATAGTTGTACCTACATATTTCTTTGGGCCTGTAATATTGGGCATGGTTCCCGCCTGAGTCCCCCTTTGGTGGGCCAAAATTTACTTTAGATTCAGTCATTCTAAAGCCCTTTAATCCCGCTATGGTTGAAGTATGAACAACTCTAACAAGTGGACACAAGCAGGAGGGGGGAATAAAAAGCAGGCATACAAGATTATTAAAGGGGAGATTTGTTGCAATAACTTTTACGTTTTGAGAATCTTGGAATATGGATAAAAACAAGTTATGCGAATACCAGGACCTCTGCCTTATCTATGAAATAAGACTGAAAATAAGTTGCGAAAGGGCTACCTTGATAGACAACAGTGATAGAAAACATAAATGGTCTGAACAATGGATATTTAAATTAAAATATGGAAATTATATACCTATATTCCATTTCACAATAATAAAGGGAACAATGATGTGGACGATGTAAGATTACTCCTATTCACAAGACAGGGCATGAAGCATTTTATAGGTATGGAATGTACCTTTTTTCTTAAAAAAATAATTTTTAGTTGTGAGAGAGCCAAACCAGCGTGCACATAGCCAGTTCATTCACACAAGTGGTTCGAAATAACATGCTTTGTTCCCATATTTGCAAGACTCTGGCTGACATTCTGGTCAAAAGGGTAACATTAAGCTATACACATTGCTGGATTCTGGGATACTGGACATGGAACACGGTTGAAACATATTGTCTCCTACTACCTCTAGAAACTATATCAGGATATGCACATTAAATATTGTGACCATCCGAATTGAGAGCACAATATTCCAGTGTCCACTTGGCATGTAAATTTGATATCTACAGAGTTTCCTGGCACGGGGTACGGAATCACAGGTCTGAATGTAATTTGCTATGCCCTGGAGAAAAAAACTGGGTACTGCCACAGGGTCTTACTACAGTGAACACAGCTGAAAGCCCTGCCCTCTGCGCAGTGAACAATGGCCCTTAGCACGGGGTGCAGCCTAAACCTGGGTCCTGTGGTTACTTTTTGCTAGGCATACGACATATTGGCCCCAAAGCGTACTGGTTGATGGGAAACACAGCAAAGGGTATCGCAGGTGATATGGGCCGCTGGTAAAGTGTAGCTTTATGTCACTAAATAAAACAGAAAAATATTTGTCACATTGTTATATATTTGCGAACAATACCGAACGCAATTTTATTCCACCTTTGAATTATCGTTAGAATATAGTTAAGCATGCCTATTCTTCTTCTAACCCCTATTCTTGTCCTTGCTATTGGCAGAGTTGCCATTATAATCAGTATTATTCAAAATAATAACAATTTTAAGTGTTTGTGTTCTCTACCTGCCAGTTACCTATTTGTTGTCGGTTAGAGATTACTTTTCTCCCCTATTTTCACATTTTAACAAGTCTTTTTTTCTTTCTAACTAGTTCTGGGCTAGTTATTTCACTAGTGGCCTACAATGCATTCCAGCCAGGTTGTATTTCTTTGGCTCAGATACTTTCCATCGTTTGACTGAGCCGTTCTAATCGGAGAGTAACTTTTATTTATATACATTCGGTAACTAAGGATTATACCTCCAAAATATTTAAATACTTTAAAAGCCGCCAAGAGCTCGTTGTGGCTCCTACAACAAGACCATGGAGCGTTCAGGTGCAATAGAAACAGGGGCGAGTGAGAAAGGCATTTCTGAGCACCTGAAGAACTACTCTAGTGCTACTTGAGGTACTGCTGGAAGTCTTTGCCAATTGGCCCCACTCTAGCTTCTTTCTAGGTATGCCTCCAACCGGTCTGCTGTGTTTTACTCTATTTGAAGAAGCACAATTTTGGAAATTCCGGAGTTCTCATAAGGTTTCCTGTAAGCCGTCAGTCATTCTCTAGAGCTCGTATTTAGCAAACCACAACGTTTAGATGGAATCACGTTGATTTTTGTTAACAAACACTTCAAATGGAAGATGATACGTGTACAAGCCCCCTACAATGTTTCAGATTCTTTTTTGACATGTAACAGGTGACGATGAGGATATGAAGGGCCCGTCTTTACAATTTGATATCTCTGATAGATGAAGTTTAGCAAACCGATGGTTTTAGTACTTGTCTGTGTAATATCCATTTTATGCTGGACCAGACTATCCACTGTGCTCGAAATTGTGGCGAAAGAGAGAAGTATTAGGAGGTGAAAGTTTCCCTGGTCAATAATTGCAGACACTTCTTTTACTAGAGCAAACAATGTTGAATGATTTCCCGCATGTCCCTGGATCCTTACTGATCCATTTTCATCCAAGTGTTGTGATTTCTTGTAGGATTATGAGATTATAGTCGTTGGGTCTCAGGAATAGCGTTATTAGTTTGGGAGTTGGTGACTCTTCCAAATAAATCCACTTTGGTTTTGTCACAGTTCTCAAAAAATGTCTGTTCAATCCCTGGCAAATATGGCACATGGAGCAGACAATCCCCATAGGAGTCAAATGGAGCAGACAATCCACATAGGAGTCAAATGGAGCAGACAATCCCCGTAGGAGTCCATGTTAATTTCAAGCAGTACCAACAATTTTAAAGCAAAGAACAAAAAACAATAACATTCTAAAACCAATCTAAAAGCTTAGAGAAAAAATGTAATAAACTAAAAGACACCAAGATCATTGAAATAGGCTAAGAGAACTATCAATATTACATTCATAAAGATTTAAGGCAAAAAGCACCAAGAATAAATAAAGCAATAATCAGAAGTCACTGCCATTAACCGTGACCTAGAGTGGAGGTTAGATACATCAAGCAAGTAATCTAGGTCAAATAATTTATCTTTAGCCATTGTTTCTGAAATGGAAGTTAAAGTATTCTACTGGGCAGGGTCCAAGGCTGTGGCAAGTGAGGGTCCTTTGAAGTCAGACACATTACTGATGATCTCCTACCAATGCTAAGTGTTTTAATAATAAGAGCTCTGATGAGGGAAAACCTGGATTGTTGCCAGAGGTTGCTTTATGGGTCGACCAAATTTGCAGCGTCATCCTGGCTAAAATGTTTTTGAAAGTCAGAATCCTCTGTGGCGCTTGTTTGCAAGATCCAACAGAACCAGTTTACAGCAGACAAAAAGCTCTTAGTACATCAAACCTGTTTTTCTTACCTTGCGTGCAGCCTCCTTCTGCAAGTCTCAGCACCTTGTCCCTGTCCTCTTGACAAGAAACAAATGACTAAGGGGCTTACTTAGAGTTTGACGAACAGACAACACCACTACAAACCCGGCAGATGACTTTCTCTTCCAACCTGATTGTCACCCCACTCCATTTAGAGTCAGTTGGAGAATCATGTTTTCATCAATGAATCCCCCACTTGCTTTGCTGATGAAAACCTTAGACCAATTGCTGGTGAATTTCAAGACAGGGTTTTAAGTAACTTAGACCATCTGCCATTTTTCCTGTTCATGACCACTAGGAAAAGCCGGGAGATTAAAACCGTAAAAAATAACCCCCCCCCACCACCACCACCACAGCCTGGGAGAAAATCCCCAGGGTGTCAGGACCATTAGTTTTTTGTTTTTCAAATACAAAGTCCCGCTGTGAGAGTTTGATTTCAGGAACAAAAAGGTTTGCTGAATGTGCGCATGATATATTGCAGCAATTAAGGAAACTTACATTGCTTTCAGAGGATCAGCTGTTACAATGGCTCCTCTAAAGCACATCAGCTGCCGCCAGGCATATATGCTACTCTCAACATAAGAGGGCCTATAGTCTGCCAGGTCAATGGAGTAGGTGTATGTGCTACCCTGTTAAAATGGAGTACACCCCACCAAATTCTAAGCCCCTAAATTGCACATTTTTCAAAGTACTGAGAACCTGAATTCCCGAGCTCCTCCAGGAAGGCTTTTAGTTACCAGTATCTCTCCATCGTGGTCTCCTGCAGGGTCTGGTGCTCTGTGGATAACCATGTTGTTTTAGAGTCAAGAGTCCTTCTGCCTTTGGTGTCCCTGAAGCAAGCAAACAGAAGGCTAATCACTTGAGGCCTGGAAAGCGGTTCCTGTTCCTCTCTTGCCTGCTAGACCTAGCAGTCCTTGAGCCCTTAAGTGATTCTGCTTCCTCCAGCAGGGGTAAGGCATCAGTGCCTTGTTCTTTAGGTGGAGTCTTGCCGCATACCAGAATGTTTTGAGTAGGTGTCATGTAAGGTTCCAGATTTTTCCTGTGCAGCTGACAGTGATTAGAGTATTTGTGCCACTCAATCTTAGCTATTTTTTCACAGACCCCCACCACCTTTTGCAAATTAAAAATGGTAGAATCCAGCTGCCACTGAGCAGGCCTGTCTTGAGCTCTTAGCCATACCCCTATTATGATGACATTTTCTGCCATTTGACAGGGTCAAAACTGGTCCCTTACTGTTACTGGGGCCTGGCTGTCTACGAGGGTCTTGGGAATGAATATGAGAAGCCCATGCCAGTGTCCTAGGGTCAAATGAGGCAGTGATAAAGCTGCCCTTTATTCAGCGAACTGTTGCTTTCCTCTCTCGGATAGCTAAACCCTAATACGTTATCAGCAACTAACACCCATTTGATCATGCTGGGCTTAGAGACAGGCTATTGTCCCCTGAGCCATGGTTGTTTAGTTTCCCAGACAAGGACGTGTATTCCTACTCTGGAGGTGTGATGGGTGGGAGAACTGGGTTTAACCCACTTTTAGCTCAGACAGCCTTAAGTACCTTTTTGCAAAGTTACTTTTTCATTTACATTATCAAAAATATATTTTCACAGTGAAACATACTGTGAAAATTAAGTACGAAATAACTTTGAAACATTTTCCAGCATTTTTCACAATCGCGATAGAAACTATTTAAATTCCATCTAAGTATGGTCACGGAAACTGTAGGAAGGCCTACACAGTGAAAAACCCTTTGGGTTTTACTTCTTTGTGGGAGCATACTAACCCCAATATACGGTGTGGCCTCTTGTTATACATTATCACCATGCCTTATGCATCACAAGGCACATTTTAGGATGGCTATGAATGTATAATACATGTGTTTTATGCTTTATTTTTGTCTTATATGTGTGCGAAGTAAATACAGACTGTAGTCCACATGTGACATTTAACTGATACATAGGTGCATTGTTTACGCCATTTACACTGGTCATACAGGACAGTTAAATAGACCAGTTGGATGAACCCAATTTTATCACTACCTTATTACACTTTTCTGTACGTTTACTAGTTGTTGCTGTTCACAAACTCCAATCGAATGGTAAGTTTATTCTAGGGCCCGCCAGGGTCAGAATGAGGGCCTTAGAGTCCTAAAAAAACAAAAATAGGGTCCAGGCAAATACAGAAAATCAGGGGTGGCCACGATGGAAATGTATATTTAGTACACTGAGTAACAGTCTTGTATATTATTTAATTAGCATAAAAATCCATGATAATGGGCAGTAGTCGCTGGAATCCTCCAGATGTAAATTGGTTTATTTAGAGATTTTATCAGTGCTTGTTTTGAAGTTCAGGGATTCACTCCATCTTGAAAGGAAGATGATGGTAGTTTCTACGAGATCACATAAGGCAAGGGACTTATTTAACGTGCAGCAAGTGACTGAATCTAAAAACAAGATTGTGTTTTACTGATGGAAGCCCATAATCTATTTCATCAGCGTAGACAGGCAGAAGTTTACAGTTTGGACGATGAGGAAAATGCCTGAAATAGTTTGCAGTTACAATATTTCAGTTCTGAAAAAAAATATTCAAGTACTAGCTGGACAACTGGGTTGGAAAGACTACTAACAAGAAAAGAGTAGCCCCCTTACCCACATGGTTTATGTTGTTTATAGCATATCGGAGTGGCAGGCACCCAGCTGGGGCTCTGACGGATAGGGTTAATGGTCTTGCAAATGTCATGACAGGAGCTCCATTTGGATTTGAAACTTCCTCCGCCATCTGAATGTGACAGTTAGTAAAAAATGCAGTCCATATTCATGATATTTGTGAAATAGCTGTGCCCCTCTCAAGTGTGCAGCCTAATGTTCATATATTGGATCCTAGTACATTTCAATTGGTTACCCTCCAGGTAGTTAGGAATGCCTTGAATAACTAAAGCCTCATATTTAAACTAAGATTTTGAAGAATATTTCATATGTAACTATGCATTTCGGGCAGAAAACAATAGTGCATAGTATTTAGCAGTGTATCATGCATCTGCCTGCTCCCATGTGTCTAAGATCCACACCGCTTTTATCAGCAGTACAGTGGGTGCTTCCAGGGTATCACACAATTCAGTATGACATTTTAAATAACCCTACATGCCATCATGAGTTGGCAAAGTTGCTAACATTTTCCACCCACAAGGAGTAGTATGACAATTAGGATGTCTGGTGTACAGTCTTAGTAGACTCTCCTTTTTAAAGATATATACTATCAAACAATAGGTGAGCAGTGTTGGTCTTGGTCCTTTCTGCAGGATTATCCCCAAAGTTTTTGCCTTCGCCTTCCTGTTTTCTGAACTCATTTGTGTTTGCTTTTAGGACTCTGTGCACTTTACACCTACTACTAACCAGTGCTAAGGTGCCTGTGCTCTCTCCTTTAACCATGGTAATATTAGCCTACACACAATTGTCACATTTAATTTACTTGGAACTCTTTAGTGAAGTGGTACTACATGTACCTAGGGTTTGTAAATTAAATACTTCTAGTGGGCCTGCAGGATAAATTGTGCCACCTGCTTGAGTAATCATGACCCAGGCCTGCCATAACAGAATGTGTGCAGTTTTCAACTGTATTTTCAACCTGGCAAGGCAAACCTCTTTACAGACCCAAAATGTTTTTTTTTGTATCTATAAGTCACCTGTAGGGTAGGCCCTGTATATCCCAGAGGAAAGGGCACAGTATATTTAAAAGGGTGGGCATGTACTGTGAAGTTTTACATGCCCTGGTAGTGAAAAAGTCTTAAATTTGTTTTTCACTATTTGAGACCTACCTCTCCTATAGGATAACATTGGTGTTAGATTCTGGGGCTCTAGTTGGCAGAGGTATGCACTCTGTCCAATTAGGTACCACAATCCTAGTCAGGGAAAGTCACAACACAACCTAACATATCTTGTGCTCACCCTCGAGTAGCTTGGCACAGAGAAGACTGGCTTTACATGGAAGGCAATGTGTAAAATATGTGTTCAATAACTCATACAGTAACACAGTGAAAGCACCATAAAAGTATTCCACATCAATTTAGAAAAGTAGATAATTTTTACCTGAATAAAATAGGACCAAAATGACAAAACAAAAACTCCAATATGCACAAGTCATGATACAATTTGTAAAGGTTTATATGGGTCCTAATCCATAAGAATCAGTGGTTGTATATTTTATCACACAGTACCTGGGATGCATCAAAAACAACAATGCAGAGGGTTGCAGAGGAGGTAATGCATTGGAAGATAAAGGGATGCATCGATTTTTCAGGCGCTAGGAGGATGAAACAGGTGCTACATCAATCTTGTAAACGTTGTGTGAATTTTCTGATGAAGTGGATTTTTTTCTCTCTTATGATGTCTTTGATGACCCTGAGACTTCTCAACTGGAAGCAAGCTTAGTCCAAGCCCTTGGAGATCACTTGTAGGGGAAGGCAGAGCCCTTCCAGTAGAGTCAGGGAGCATCAGGGCAACAAACTGGAGAGCAGTCCTTCCAGAAAAGCACTCCAGATGAGTCCTTTGGGCAGCACACCAGTCCTGGTCCAGAAGTGTGGTTTTAGGGGGGTCACAGACCCAGTAGCTCTACCCAAATATGGCTTTGAAGTAATGGAAATTTCAAATAGTGTTTTCAAAGGGCACCAGTCGTCCTTTCAACCCAGCCCTGTCTGCCAGGAGATCTGTGGAGGTTATCAGTTCTTTGTGGAGGTCAGGCCACTATCCTTTGAAGTGTTATGGAGAGCCCCTCCACCCTTCCGTTCAAGAAGACCCATCAGTATGCAGATGAATAAAGATGCAGCTGAGTTTCCTGTGTTTATGGATGTCTGGTGGAATGCACAAAGGGAGCTGTAAACCAGCACAGACCAGACGTGGATTGAAAACATGCTGTAGGGCGCCGAGATCAGTAAGTGCAGAGAAATGCCTACTTTCGTAAAGTGGCATTTCTAAAATAGTAATGTTAAATCCAACTTCACCAGTAAGTAGGATTTCTCACTACCATTCCAACCACATCAAACATGACAATGCTCTGCTCTCAGATGAGAAATTACCACTTAATGGTATATAAGGGAATTTTCAATGCTGGCCTATGAGAGGAACATGCTCCACAATAGTGGAAAATGACTTTGGGTGTTTTTAACTATCAGGGCATGTAAAACTTACAATTACATGTCCTGACATTTACTTATATAGCGCTCTGCTTTGTGGGCTACCTATGGCCTACTTTAGGGGTATCATATATAATAAAGGGGGAGTGTTTTAGATGCCATGTCTAATTGGCTGTGAAACTGCACATACATGCCTTGCAATGGCAGTCCTGAGACATGGTCAAGGGCCTACTTATATTGGTGCCACAATCAGTGCTGCAGGCCCACTGGTAGCATTTAGTTTACAGGCCTTGGGCACATGTAGTGCACTTTTCTAGAGACTTACAAGTAAACTAAATATGCCAATTGGGTATGAGCCATTGTTGCTATGTTTAGCGGAGAGAGCATAAGCACTTTAGCACTGGTCAGCAGTGGTAAAGTGCTCAAAGTCCTAACACCAGCAGAAGTGAGATCAGAAAAATGGAGGGAGTCATTCAGTAAGTTGGGGGAAGACCACCCTAAGGCTGTCAGGTCTAACAATTGGGTTAACAGATTATGGGGGTCATTCCGACCCTGGCGGCCGGGGACCACGGAAGCACCTCCAACAGGCTGGCGGTGCTTCCAGGGCTATTCTGACCGCGGCGGTAAAGCCGCGGTCAGAAAAGGGGAACCGGCGGTTTTCCGCCGGTTTTCCCCTGGCCCAGGGAATCCTCCATGGCGGCGCTGCTTGCAGTGCCGCCATGAGGATTCCGACCCCCTTCCCGCCACCCTGTTTCTGGCGGTTCTTACCGCCAGGAACAGGATGGCGGGAACGGGTGTCGTGGGGCCCCTGGGGGCCCCTGCACTGCCCATGCCACTGGCATGGGCAGTGCAGAGGCCCCCTAACAGGGCCCCATAAGGATTTTCACTGTCTGCTTTGCAGACAGTGAAAATCGCGACGGGTGGCACTGCACCCGTCGCACCCCTGCAACTCCGCCGGCTCCATTCGGAGCCAGCTTCCTTGTTGCAGGGTCTTTCCCGCTGGGCCGGCGGGCGCCCTTTTGGCAGTCGCCCGCCGGCCCAGCGGGAAAGCCAGAATGGCATCCGCTGTCTCATGACCGCAGAGCGGCCATTTGGCGGTGACCGCATGGCGGGCGGCGACCGCCGCCCGCCGCGGTCAGAATGACCGCCGCCCGCCGCGGTCAGAATGACCGCCTATATTTGATAAGTGATAACTGAATTGGGAGCAGATAGTAATGGTGTCTGAAAATTGTAATTAAACGCCAAATTTAATGATAAAGTCAGATTTTAGCCACAATCTTAAAAATGCTACTTTTAGAAAGTTGGCATTTCCTTGCCCTAACAATTTGGGAATCACATCTGCATACCACATCCTCAATACAGGGCTATGCAATGCACCACAACCAGGATTTAGGAACTCTTGTTCAGCTGGCCTAACTGGGTCCCTGTAGCCAGCCTACTCGCCATTGCAATCTGGCTATGATTTTGTCCTGGTCCCATGCTACCAGATATCCACAGTTCGAACGTTGTGTTTTTTTAGGTTTTTCCACTTACATTTTTTTTGTCATTTTGATCTGAAATATTTAATACATTTGACTCTATTCTTTTAAATTGGTTTGGGATTTTTCTTTTGCCATATCATGTCATCAATATATTACTGTTTGAGGTGTTTTATAAATACTTTACACAGCCTGACTGTTTTTGTGCCAAGATACCAGAGTGTTAGGCACAGGCTACTTTGGGGTTGCTTTTGACTTCTGCCAGTCAAGGATTGTGGTTGCTTCTTAAATAGGGGTTTACCACTCTCAATCTACAACCCTATTTATTACAAGCAGCATTCATGATGTGTATGGACTAGTTGTAATTAAACATACTGTTCCAACTGACAATCTTTTCAGGACACAGGAACCTAAAAACAGTAATTTAGTTTGACCACTGTAAAACAAACATTATTTCACTGAGAATTAATAAATGCATATGACACAAGGTCTAAACCACTATGTCTTTGATGGCATATAATTAAAAATGAGGTATTGTTTCTTTCATTATAGGTTATTGCTTCTATGTGAGCACCCTACCAAAAATCCAAAAAATATGTTTTTCCTAATTGAAGACTAATTTGTGAGGTCAGGCTAAAATGCTCAACCTGAATCCCATTTTGACATTATAAACATGAATTGGGAACATAACACGTATTTAGTCCTCCTGAACTAGCACCTGTTTTTTTTTGTTATTAAACAAATTCTGCAATTGTAGATGGAAGCATGTATTCTTATTAATAACACTCTGCACTCTAGCCTGGGAATCTACATTTAGAATTTTTCAATTTGCTCTTGATAACAGCTCAGGGTGGTCCACAACATAACTGAGATATGTATAGTGTTTACATAAGATAGCCATTCAATTATTTAATCCACCTGTGCACATGTATATGTCAATAGTTCTTGGGAACATCTGCTATAAAGATGTTCCACATAGTCACCAAGAACAAGAAACGTTATTGAGCCACTGCAGTGTTCATATTTTTTTACCTTTTTCAACATTAATATTACTACAACCGCTGATTGCTCTAAAGTGGTTCTTCATGCTCTGCTCCTTACGTCATTGTGCTTGGACTGAGGACAGTATTATACCTGTGACAACTAGTCTTCACTAAGATTAAATTGTTGAATTTTTTTGGAGGCACATCCATAAACAACATTGGCTGATAGTTTAATGGAAGTGCTGCCGTATCTATTTTATGACTCCAGATGACTTCAGAAAAGATACAAATGTCACCAGAGAAGATGTTTTGATTGCATTTTTCTGCAGTGTCCAATTGTGAGCTCTTAGCATTCAGTGTTGCCTTCCCACTCTACAGCCAACGATAATTTGTAATGTATTTGCAGGGATTAAACCTGGAGGCAAAGATTATCTCTATGTACCTTCTGGAAGGTCGCATACTGGTGTATTGTGGTTGTTTTAGAGACGATTTATTAACATCTTCCTGAATGCAACTTTTTCAAAATATTTCATTTCATTGGACAATAATGTTTCAAATTGTGTTTGTGCTCCAAACAACCAACCCCAGTAATCTGTATTTCTGTACAAGCCTCTGCTAACCCAATAAAATGATTTTACTTTCACACACGTCTTAACGTAGTAGATGTGATTATTTCGTTTTCTGTTTTCTCTTACTCTGAAATTCTACTAGAATTCCCTCCCACCACTGAAATATTTAGTATGACTTTTGAAAAGATTCAGTATTTTACTAATACGATTTGGTCTTAAAATCTTCAATCAATGACATAATTATAAGCAATGAATTAAATAGCATGACATTAAAAAGGGTTGCTAAATTAATAACTATGATAATTGCATAAGAAAGCTATTGTGTCAACATGTTATTTTCCAATAAGCCCAAAGTGGAGATAAAAGATACTGCATAGTTAATTTACTGAGCAGATAAACTAAAATAACAGGTGCAACATATACTCTTGATTGACAACATACAAACATAGCTTATCTCACTCCTATCCCATTTCATTTGCTAGGCTAACACAGGAATATCCAAGTGAGGTCTAAGCATTTGCCATCATTCAAGGCAAAATCATGATGTCTTGAACCAAGTTTCCCTTGATTCGGCCCATGACAAGTAAGGTGTTGTTCTCACTGGTATTGAACCTCCCCCTTAAGAAGAGGGGGAAGGTAATCAAGAAGGAAGAAAGGGACCCTCAGAAACGTCATAAAGGGGGACGGCAATGAAAGTCAGGCTTCGGGAACATCTGCTGTCAGGGCCGGCCTGGTCTAAAAGCCAGATGCATGCCATATCTCAAGCCTTGGAAAATATATATTTATAGTCTTCCGTTCATTAAAGTATGCCTTTGATGCAAAGAAGATGAAAACATGATGGCTGGTCTTTTAGTTTTTTCATTTAGACGATTTACTCAGAGCACACTCGAACTTTAGTTTTCTTGCCTTATGCCAGATGAACGGAAAATGGATGCCACATATGGTGGAGCACTGTTGTGCATAGCTTTGTACAAAGTTATACAGGTCTTGATTGTGATAGAAGTATGCATAGGTATCTAATATAGGACTTTAAAAGCAGGCATTATTCTTCAAATGTTTTCACATTCTGCAAATTTTTATGCAGAGTCTACAGAACGCTTTGTGGGAGGTCAGGTCTGTTTACAGGATGCTAGTGTACAATCCAGTACGCTATGTTACTGTATAGTCATTTTAATAGCAACATTATCTTGCAAATTCAGAATTATAAAGACAGCAGCAATGATTTCACTCTTTAATATCACGCTGCTTCTCACTGCGGGAGACACATGAAGTTGCCCTTAGTAAATCTATTTACAAGTAAAGTAGTCATGGTACTGGGATTGTTGCTACAAGATTGCAAATCAAAGTATTGAAGAATGAAGCACTGCGTCAACAATTGTGATCTAAGGAAGGAGTTGAGTTTGTGTAGATAAGTGGGGATGGAGCAAATTGGCAAAATAGCCTGTGCCTCCAGTATTGTTTTATTTTTGAAACGTTAGTACATCTGCAAGAATCAGGTTGTGTAGAACCAGTCGATGGTCCAGTAAGAATGCAGGAACACTGGATGCCCACTGTTCGATTAGATTCCAAATCCCCAAATGATGACAAAGCCTTGTAGGCGACCAAAAGTCCTGAAAGTTTGGGAAAGGAAGGATAAGGTCACTTAAGCACACTTTAATTAAAGAGGCTCAATATCAATAGGCAGAGCATTGTGTGTGGCTCATCATCCATAGGCGGAGCTTTCTGTGATGATGCACCAGGAAGGGGAAATGGAACATTTACATGCTCTAAGACCAGAGGCATTGAAATTATGTGACAGGGAAGTAACAAAATATGAGGCAGGGTTGATTAAATTATGAGGCAAGGAAATGCAAATTATGAGGTATGCTGCGATACATTTTGTTATTTTGTTACCTTATTATTTTGCCATATTTACACATTAACACTATAGGATTTCACCCAATTATTAACACCATGACACCCAAGGATAGCAGTAAGCAAAAGAAAAGTGACTCGTCAACCTTTGTGAAGGGGTTTCCACTGCACTGCAACACATGTTTTTTGCAACTTTTGATTCGTTTGAGCTAGAAACATTTTTGCTAACATATGCAGGTTATGCAGCAGGTGATGGATTTTCACAAATGTACATAATTCGAACAATAGCCTTGCTTAAGACAACCAGAGAAATACTGTAATCCTTAAAATTGTCCGTCTGAAGATGCACATTTATACTAGTGATTAAATATCTGCATAAATATCTGCTTATGAATTATAAGAACATTTAAAAAACGGAATGTCTCTTTGCATATGCACAGTGATATTACACACGTAACAGACTTTAATACATGTGGTTCGAGAGCAAATGTAAATTCTGTGCATCCTTTCATTGGTGGATACATAGTTCCTAGAGGACACTACTGACAGATATAAAAGCAAATAGTCTGTGAATTTCAACAGTAGATCATTATGTAAAGTCTTTGCTATAGTGGTGTGTGCAAACGACAACAATGGCATGCAGCAGGAGGAGTTAGTTATTAGTGTCTATTTAATTTTATTTAATTTGTGAAGTAAATAAAGAGGTGTGGCAGCCTCTCTGGCGTGCACTAGGATTCACAAGGGAGAGAACTGGAACTGCTCCCAGATAATTAGGAAAAGGCTTCCAGTATTGGAAATCTGTGAAGGGGCTGACAGAAAAGAGAACAGTTTATTAGCTTTAATACCGAGCTTCTTGGAATTGAGCCTCCAGAGAATTTGAACCGAAGGGGCGTCCAAACAAAACCGAGCTACGGGAAGCAGATCATCATTAAACGAATACAGAACTTAACAATGCAAAATCAGGTGTGCCACCTACCAATCTTGACTTCCAGATGAAGCGCCGAGACCTACATTATCAGCATTACTGTTGCACTCACAATTTCATAAATAATGGAAGCAATCTTTCTTATGGTAATTGCTTTGCCCTTACTTGCGAAGGCTTCCACAAAGTGACGCTAACTTTAGAATTTATGCAAATGACAGCCGTGTCCTTGGAGTAATGTGGCATTTCACTGTCCTTATTAAAGGACTAATAGGAATGGAGGAGTCTGTGATGTGGGTCGGGCAGAGGAGAGCAAAGTGGGCGACAAGGGCGAGGGAGGACATCAGTTATCAGAGCATCCAGGATGTTGTTTAAGCCCTACATTTCTGAAAAAAGTTACATGTTTTTAAAAGGTTCAATCTTTATTATCCAATATGTCTATTAAACCTGCACCAAACGCTGTTAACGAAAATGTGAATATTATGAATTCATTTTGAGCATAGCTTCTCATAAGAAATTTGCCTAATACTTATCTGTCTGTAAAATTCAGTTTTTTTTTGCTTTCATATCATGCTTGATTTAAATTGTTAATTTCTCATGGGAAACCGTAAGGGGGTGAATGAATCTGCCCTCAGAATGAATGCCATTTTAGCACGGTGCCGTTGGGCCACTTTTAATCGAGAAAAAGCAAATGCCTTAAATTAATTCATACCTACAATAAGAAGGGCACCGGCTTTTCAGATTAGATAAATAATAAATCATTGCACACTGCAAATTTTCAGACATTAGAGGATCAGAATTACCTACTGCTGCAAGAAAGGATCATGAAACAGCAGAATCGTGAAGAATGATACCGCTATACAATTAGGGTAGGATCTCCATCTGTGCAATGTCGAATTACATTTGGAGATGTACACCTAACATACCCCTGTAATGTTACAAGTATCAATTTTATGATCTCAGTTTAAGCTGTATTTGTCCCCACTCCATTATTTAATTTGAGCCAATGGTTTCCGGTGGAGGTCACTGGTTACCGTTTTGGTGACCAGAACTTATTTTTCTACATTCAATAATTCTGGAGGGCAAGAGAGGGAAAACCCACAAAGGGGAAAGAAGGAGGAGGAGAAAGATGGAAACCCATCTTGAAGTGAGAAAGCAGGGCCCTGCCAGAGTGAGATAAAGGGGAAGGAAGTGTCTGATAGTGAATTAAAGAGGCAAGAGGTGGACTGAAGATTGTGCAGCCTTGGTAATCGACGCAGTGTGGGTTTCTGGGCTGAGAGTTGGGCACTGGCACTCTTTCTTTTATAAATTAATCACTGTCTCCCCCCTTTGGAGTAGTAGGAATCAGGCAGTGCCTAATGAACTGGTGTGATAAGTCAGTGTGTTGACTAGTTTGTGACTGCTTGGGTGTGGGTCTGTTTCTACTGTTGGTTTTCTGATATTACCACAAACATTTCCTGGAGCAAGCTTAAATCCATGCAGTTTTAAAAATGGTTGTATGACACAACCACGCATGCCTTAACAACGCAGTCAGAACCACAACCACGTCTTTACCATGCATGTTTTTGCCATGCATGCCTTTACAATGAATTTCATTGTAAAAACATGCTTAGTAAAGGAATATGTGGTATTGGCATGTATGGTTGTGTTATGCAACTCCACCTCTTAACCAAAAAAACTACCCCAACCCCCCCACATGCCCTGAAGAGTAAAGCTGACCTCATCCCTAGTCCCCCAAAACCTAATACCAGCCCCTCCCCATACAGAGCCTTAAACCCCTACCCCTGTAAAAAGAAAAAACATCCCCTGCCGCCCCCAAACCGTAGCCTGTGTTATAAAAAAATAAAACCTGGTCCCCCACCCCCTCTAAGCCCTAAAACCTTTCCCACCCCCAAAAACTAAATTACCCCAACACTCCCCACTCACCCTGAGCCATAAAACCTTACCCCACTCCTAAATACGACACCCCAAAACCTGTCACCGGCCCCTCCCAGCCCTGAGCCCTAAAGCCCTGTGGAAAAACCCTACCCGACCCCCAAACCTGTGATCCCTGTTATAAAAAAAACTACCTAACTCCCCCACCCACCCTGAGCCCTAAAACCTTCCCCATCCCTAAAAATTAAATTACCCTGACACCCCCATCGCCCTGAGCCCTAAAACCTTCCCCACCCCTAAAAACTCCCCCCTCCACAAAACATTTGGCCCCAGATCCTCCCTGTCCTGAGCCCTAAAACACTGCCCGAATTAAAAAAAAAACTACTCTGACCCCCAAAACCCACCATAAGTCCTAACCCCACCCCACTTCTAAAAACTACTCCTAAGCCCTGCCCCAGGCCTCTTACCTTTCCGCATTCTCTCCCGATCCTTCCTGCTCCGCCCAGTCGTACCACTAATAAACAACACTACGCTGAACCCCACCCTAAGCACTAAATCCACCCCACCCATAAAAACTACCCCGCAAACCCTGCTCCAACCCCACTTACCTTGCTGCATCCTCTCCTGAGTCTTCCTGCTATGCCTATTCGCACCACTAGACAGCTCTCTGCCTTATCAACGCATATGCATGACTTAGGTATATGCGTGGTTAAGGCAGGCATGCAGGTAGTCATTGTTAAGGCAAGCGTTGTTTTGCTTGTGTGCTAAATGGACGCGTGATTTGGCCTGCATTGTTTAGGCCATTCCCCCTTCGAATCACTTATACAGTGTGTGTTTACAAGTTCAAAACTATTCCAATTTGCAAACATAGGTCACCTTTTAAGCTTTCAAATTCACTAATGGGGCACAGGCCTATCTTCTGTTCCTGCCCTGTGGGGCACGTTTTCCATATACAATGAATAAATCTCATCCTGGAGTATCTACCGAGGCATGGGCACAAAGTTATGTGTTCAGAGGACTTGCTTTGTCAATTGAGCTCAAAAGCTTTTTGCTCTTGAGAAAGTGGACTGTGAGGTCGAAGTTTCGATTATTTAGATCAGGATTTCAACTCTAAAATCAAAGTTTATTTTTATGCCCATAATCATTCTTCCAAATTAAAAAGTTTAAAAATCAACCACTGAATGCACTGAATAGTTAATATATGGTAACCCAACAAATTCCGATTGGTTTACATTATCTAGCAAAAGAATTATCGGTTTAGAATTCTAGCAAACAGGATAAGTACTAGGCACCTTCATAGACAAATGTATGTATTAAACCATATACATGTGTTGATCATCAAAGCTATTGACGCTTACACTACTGTGCTCACATTTCTAAGATAATCGTTCATAAATGGCTAAAGTCCTTCTTCGCAGTGTTGATATTCAAAGCACCACAGATACCGCAATAGATTTGTCACATTTTCCTGCAGTAATACTTTTCCACACATAAATTGCTCTCTATAATCTCCAGGTTAACTTAAATTTCTGTGCAGCTCAGAATCATTTCCCTCTATACTGTATGTTTATGGCGCCATATTTACCAGGTCATGCAATTACTGTATGATATTAATACATCAGGCACATTCTGATATGTATGCAATGCTTGAGCTCTCTGATTCTGCCACGTTTACTAATGACAGTTTTACGTTGATGAACAGTGGTGACTTATGCATTTCATCAGCATTATTGTGATATCAAATGGCTAGACTGCAAGATGAGTATGTACCTTCAAACTCTTAAGTTCTTACCGTCTTTCTGAACAGAGAATTCATTTCTGAAAAACCGTGAGGTTGCTCCAGGAAAAGGGGACGGGCCCGAGAAATAATGGCACCACTTTACTTGGAGGAATTAAACAACATGCATATATTTCTCTTCGCTGAAACACAATTACTAGATTGGATGAACTGAAGTGAAACGCTCGTGACATGCAAACAAATCTATGCATGATCAGAATAAAAATAATATTGCAAGCCATGGAGTGGCACACAGAAACGTAACTGAGTATGTAGAGAATGACAGTGGTTTCGTTTTGCGGTTCGCTTTAACCTATGACGCCAATCCACGTTTGACATTATCCCTTAGATTTCTCAGATTGAAAACTAACTCACTAATTTCCTGGGAAATAGACTACCTTTTAAATAGGGGAGTAGGTAACTGTGACTCAAATTAATGAAAACGTGCAAGAGGACAAACATAAAACAAGTTGTACCGTCACATTTGTGTATTATTCCAACCAGGGTTTTATTTCTAAATCATGGTTGTAAACGTAATATCAGTGACCTAGACCTTCGTGTAAATAGAATGAAGATGTACAAGGGTACCATTCAGCATGGTTTATCACGATAAAGTTTAGTATACCATACAGAGCCTGTACCAAGCACTGTCTGTTGGCTAAGACTGCACCAGTAGGGAAGAGAGACTGTAGAGAACATAAAACAAACTAATATCATGTTTTCACCGTGTGTTCAATTTGGCTGCAGTGGTTTCCGGATATCGCAGTTTTCAAACAACCCTTCATCACACAAGGCACTCCCGCCTTCAGACCGACCCCCCGACTAACTGAATGTAAAGCAAAAACGACCGCCCACCGCTCTCGCTGTGAATCATTGTTTCTTAAACCGTATTGTTGTTCTATGCACCACTCACATGACGACTGAGCTGCCAAATGAGGATTTGTCACGGGACAGAGGGCCGATGGATGTGGGAAGATATTTTTCACAAAATGAGAGCGGAGGAGGGAATCTATCACCGAGAAGATTAACTGATTTCTGGTGCTGCATTAATTGACATATCAGAATACAGTACAGAGTGGGAGCAATTGAGAATGGTTCAGATCTTTGTGCTGGAATAAATAACACAAGCCAGAAAGTTAAAAGAATAATCAGCAATTGATGTCACTTTCATCTATTACTTTTGTATAGGAATTGTGTTTCTAATTATCATTATCAAAATAGGAGGAACGTATGTTTGTAAAATAAAAACAATGAAGGAATAAATAATACAAGTATGTCTATCGTGTGTGCTTCAAAAGGCAAGGACTTAATTCTACCAATGTTATTAATATTCTTTTTTTTTCATCTAAAAAGCAGCTTTCAAAATGTGTATGAGAAAGTACAATAAATGGATTGTAAGTGAAGATGAGTTAAAGGTTTGAAAAATAATGTATATTAGTGAACGGTAAGAAATGGATTGCGTGCAGCAATAGAGATAGTTTAGTATATTTTAAAAAGCAATTGCCCAAGAGTTCTACATAGCATGGGCTAAAAAACTCACGCAGGGAATGTCTGACGTGCATTCTCATTCCCTGTTTGCTAAAGGGTGATTCATGACAAATCAGTCTAACTATCAACCCAAAAATATACTGCTCTTCCGATTTCTCTTCACCGGATAACACAACCAAATTGCTCCACATGCTGGCTCAGTGTTTTTTTGTTAAGAATATCCGACGAGGACACACAGAGGCTAGTTTTATATTGCAGGTGAAATATGTATTTGCCTTCTGTGGACATCCACTGGGTTCCACATTACACATGCTGCAATTCAGTTAAGAGCACCGTGGCACTTCCTAACAATACCCATTGTTGCAGTTAGCAGCGGGCCCACCACCATAGATGAGTGAAGGGAAACAACTGGCACCCGATTGGGGAGCTGAGCTCTGCCTGATCAACTAGGGGGGATCACCTGGGTAAATCGCTCTCCCTTACTTTCACCTCTGGATTTTCTTTGTAATCTGGCCTGAGCAGGAAGGCTACCATTCAACAGTCATATGTGAGCTATATGTGTAACAATGCACTAAAACAAAAATGTATCTATGTATAAAGGCGCACATCAAGTCATACTGAAATTAGACTAACATAACAAGTGAAGTGACGAAGCAAATCAGTTAAACATTTCAAGTAATATCAAATTTCAGAAAGTCTTCAGCTAAGGAACAACCCAGTTATAAACTAAACTGTAATTCAACACAATTGGTTAAAAAAAAAAAAAAAAGATACTGGCCTGTCAGTACTTCTGGTTATATTAAATTTGGGACTGCGACTGTTCATGGATTTAACATTTCACACTGTAACTTGACTTTCGGCTCTGAGAGGTGAAGAAGTGAACAGATTTTAAAGAGAAGCATTTCTTCGGATGGAGCTGCAGCTATCCGATAAGGTCATGTGTTGTTTGGATGGGTAAAACATGTTCTTCCAAATTTCTGCTTGAAATTTGACAAAGTTAATCTATTCCAAGTAGTGTTAAAAAGTCCACTTGTAAGCCGAGTAAGTAGTAATACTACCTTGAAGGATTTTTACCACTGTTCAGAACTGGTGGTAACAAACCAAACCCATTTTCTCATAGATTTAGTGGCAACAGTGTAACAATTGAGCTGTTCCCCAAAAATCTCCAAGATCTCTAGGCAGAAAGACAATTAACTGTCTTCTACTAGACTGCTCTTCTCTTTCTCATAGATTTCGGTTTCTAGGCTCAGAAATCAGGCTCCACAGCAAGGTGCACCCCAAAGAAATCCAGCCACTGACACTCAGTGGGAGACTATAAATAATAGTACTGAAACAAGCCCTTTTAAACAGAGATTCATGAGCAGGGACATCACCACTCCTAGTACTATTCTCAGCATTTGAAAATATATTGTTGATACTCATCCTTTCTTCATGCTTGAAGTGAGGGTAAAGTTATTTTGAAAGGGACAGGATAGTTTGCCATTGGTTGTACCACCTAAATAATTGCCTAGATGCATTTAATCCATCCCACTACCCACTTCCAGAAAAACAATGTAAATCAATGTAAAAAAACCTTTACGATTCCTGACATATGGTCAGAGAATTCTTCTGAGGCAAATGCTGTTCAAACAATATTAAAGAGACTTCTCTCCCAGAGAAAGATTTTCCTGAACAGTAAACCTACCCCTTTTTACTACAATGCAATTCTACTGTTTCATAAACACCAACAGGCAGTATCGTGATAAGCGGGGTCATCTTTCCTCAAGCATCTCCTGCTGCCAAAACATAACATGTTCCTGCCAAGGCTCAGAAGATTCCCTCTCTCTAGTCCCTCCACTGATTAAGCCATCGTCATAGCTGAAGATAGTATATATTACTTAATGAGATTCCCCACTCACTATAGGTGTACAAATAAGCCCTAAATCACTTAGATGTTGTGGCCAAATGATTATACACTTTTTGATATTCATAACAATGTCTATCATTGTTATAGAGATATTAATTTATGGACAAAATGCATATAAGGGCTTCAAATGAAGGTGAACATATACCAACTCTTGGTTTGGCACATAAAACTATACTCCTCATCCACATAAATTATCTACACACATAACCAAATATGAATTAACTCATAGAACCATTTTTCGTTGTAGTGGTTAGTAATGTTTGACAGCTCTCAATGTCAGTTAAATAATATGCCAAGTGGAAAGCCAGTCACATTTTAGAAGGGGGTAAGGGAATGGCATAAAAGGATAACTGCTCCAGAGAGAATACTAGTATCCAAGGCATTGTAAGCATGCCTCAGGCCACAGTGTGTCAAAACAAGTTGCATCCAAAAAGAAAATAGTCCAGGGAAACAACATGCATATAGACGGTATGTCTGACAAAAAAGCTCTCATTCATCATCTTTCAATGGTCTCCCTGAGTGTTGTGTAGCCATTTTAGGTATAGCTCCATGCACGTTATTTTTTTACACTAGGCCTGCTGCTGTGCACTTTAACCTAGATATATTTTATTCAACTTCGTTTATTATTTTAGCAATAGCCACATTTGGTGTCTTGTTTTATTTCTCTCTATCTAGTTATTCTTTACTTAGGCTAGCACTGTGTTCTTAAACAAGCACTCTGTGCTTCTCTCAAGGCTACAGTAAGAAAGGTTGCCGGTGAACATGTTAAATGTTTTGTCTCTGGTATTCATGGAAACACACACATCCTTACGCAGGGACATTTTCTCAGAACATCAGTTGTTATATTATAAAAACACTTCCTTGTCCCATACACGTTAGAGGGAGATTCCATCCAGAGGACCACGACTGTATGCTGATTGCTGAATGCTTTGCCACAGCTGCTGATGCGGACTTCAGGCCTTTGCTCAGGTATGGTGGGTAATGTCTTCCCAGAGGAACCTGAAGGACAGAACTAGAGCTTAACATGCTGTGCTCTAATATAGCCTAGGTAGGAATTAGTCTTCTTGACGCTAGTGACAATATGGTAGCGTTATTTTTATGCTTTACTCTCCTTGTCACAATTTTAATCCTGTCAAGATTTATCGTCCTGGTTATTGCAGTACATGCTTTATTGTCTAAGATGCAGTCGCTTCATTAAAACCTTATTGAAACATATACTGCTTCTGTTTGTCATTTGTATATGTGGGCCTAACGTAACTGAGAGAAATGGATGAGACCTGAGTAACCACGATTTCTTTGAGGAGTAAATTGTGTCATGCGCTCAGCTGCCCAATCATCCCTGCTTTTGGGTAGAGATGAGGCACTGCTAGGAGCAAAACTCGGATTGGGGTGACAGGTGTGACCTGTAGTGAGTTAATACTCAGTCTCCCACACCGCAGGCGATTCTGCCGCTCAAATCCAGTAGTCTCATTAGAATAATGAGAGCTTACGTGACATGAGGACCTCTGGAATATTTGGACCAGGTGTTTTATTTCCTGCATTTCATAGGAAGTTAGAGCTCTATCCTGAAAGTAAAATATAATTAACCGGAGAAGATCCTAAGCCAGTGTTGGTGGTGAACTATGTAATCCTTTGCTTTATTGAAATACCCAATGCCTCCTCCAAAGAAGTGCACACCACCTGTCCATTTTCAGGAAAAAGAAAAGAAAATGATCTAGACCAGCCAGGGATGTCCCAGTGCTGATTTTGAAATACAGCATTTATATGAGAAAAGTTCCCTCACTGAGCTCCATAGAGAAAAGTCTGCTGGTGTTTCGGTATCATAAATAGGTCAGCAAAATGAACTTTGTAATGTCAAATGGCCTAGTCAACAAAAAATCTCCACATGCCAACTGCTCTGATGTATTAATTTAGTCCATATCATTGTCAATGCGGACAGATGTCAATAAGTGCAGTGCTTTGTGCAGTTGCAACAAATAAGTATTTTCTATGTAAATGCAGGTGCGCTGAGATTTAGTTCAGGTGTTTATCCTGGAATGTGAAAAGAGATACAAGATGTGAGCAAGGAATGAAAACATCAACTAATGCCAAACTTGCTTCTATGGTATACCACAGAACAGCCTAGCATCATGTTGAGCTCAACAGCTTAGTTGCCATGACATGGGTATGCATACACGGTCCTCACTACCAGTTATATTCAAGGACACAGCAAAGTTACCTCATTATTTTTTCGTGAGGTGGGTCAAAAGATTGTGTCTTCCCATTCATATCTGTATTTCAAATACATGCTACATGGGACATCAGATTCCTATTTGACAAATGCATAGCTTTTCAACATACCCTGTGAGTCATGCCCCATAACAGTGACAATGATAATTATAGTGAGCTACAATCTCATGTTGAAAACAAAATAGCAGTCACCAGGATTAATTATGGTTGCCCTCTTGTGGCTGTCAGTAACAAAAACATAGACCCCGATTCCAAATGACATGGTACTGACAGGGTATAAACTCCATACACATATTTACCAGGATTTCTGGAGTATTATAATGCTGTAACAGGCTGTAAGTACCATGCAATAATTAGTGAAACGCCCCAGAATGGAGAATAACAGTGCAGTTGCATGTACATGTATTTATAAATGTATATTAATAAATACAGTAAAACTGTTGAAATTAAGCGTGTTCATAATAGTACTTCGGACTTTAAAAATCCATTATCCCACAGAACTCAATCCATTCATGAACTTGAAAACCCCATTAATATAAGAAACAAAACAAATCCTGTACCTAAAGACTTAAAACAACACACTAAAACAATCTTCCGACCGTGAAAAACGCTCAGTTATCCCTAAACCCCTTCCCAGCCCTGAACTCTTAAAACCCGACTCCCTAAAACTCAACTAGCCATGAAACCTAAAAATCCCAACAACCTACAGAACAAAAAGCAGACCATGTTGCACAAGGAGATGTGCCGCTATTCATAGAATGCAGAGCTGGAGCTGTGTTTTGATCCCTGTGCCCTATGTTACATGGTCGGCAGTTGTAGCCCCTAGACCATATGGGCTCTCATGAAGCATAGGCTCGTTTTTGGGATCGAGGTTCCATGAAGACCTCGAGCCATACCTCAGCAAGGCATGTGGCTGGAGCCTGACTGGAGTTCAGGGGCTCACCCATCTTTAATAAAGCAGATATATACTTATGTATTTATACATACACAAAAATATACATATATATATATTTTAAAAGTTAGATGCATTTAACTAATCATATTACCTGTAAAATAAATACTGCGAAGTAAAGGAACAAACACTTACCTGCTATGTAATGATTCCTTATGCCTCGCGAAGAAATGATTTCCGATATATGATCTATAAAGGAATGGTAGCATTTCCTATATGTCTAGACAACAAATATTCCACTGGGCTATCTGCTTCTATGTGAGTAAAGCATGGGGTTTTACATATGGTTATTTTCTACAGAAAAGAACACGATGAAAAAAATGGGGCTCTTAAAATTTGTTTGTGCAATCAGCGCACATAGTGGCACTTTCTCAAAGATAAATGCATTTGCTGAATGTGCACTACATTTTAGAAATTAGAAACATGCACCTGCGTTTGATTTAACAGTTTCTTAAATCTACCTATTGCAATCTACTTTGAAATTCATAACAAATAAAACTTGCATCTGGTATTTTAATTATGCAGTATAAGGAAATGTAATTTAATTAGGCAAACAACTTAAATCTGAATTGCATGGAAAATAATTCTGCACCTGTATTATCTCTATTTTGTGCTCTATCTATTGACAGAATCTAAACTAGCAGCGCGAGTTTTAGAACAGCACAATTGATTCACAATATATTTATTTCATAAACACAAGCAATGACAGAGTTTGAAAGGCAGCGTGCGTTCCTAGGGGTGCAGCATGGTGCAAACTGACTGCAGGATTACACACAAAAGCTATCCTCTGCCTCCCACTGTGGGAAATCCATATTGCGGCTATTGTAAAATCCAAACAGCTCATGAAAGCAACTAGCACATTTGAATCGGTTCGTTTTGTCTGTATTTAAGTCAAACTTATTTAGAGAAGAAGGGGAAGTGGTGGGGATTGCTTTGGGGGCATGCTGAATTTGTGACATCACCAATTCTTCTTAGCTGGTATGGTGAATAATGTGAACAAGACGAGCGTTTGGTATATTTAGAAAGAAGCCCACTTGTGAATGATATCACAGTTGATATGAAAACCACAGAAGACATCAAACACACTATTATTCTAGAATGTCTATTGTTTCTATCTGTTAGAGAAAAACGTTTTCACTACACTGCATGGCCCCTACAAAGTGTCAGGTGCTTACAACATAGTATTATGAATGTTGTGAGCATCATGTATAAACCAAAAGGCTAATTTCATAAACAGTTTTGTGCTAGGGATATTTGGATTTGATAACGGTGCGGTGCCACAAACACAGTTTTAGATCAGCCTTTTGGGCCACGGTAAAAGCGATATAGATGACAGTGAAAGCAATTAAATGCCTGTTATGTGGTGCAATGGACATAGCAGACCACCCACATAGTAAATTACCTCAACCAGGTTAAACCACTGAAACAATCAAGCATATCAGTCAAACATGTGCTTATTCTTCCCAACACCGGATAGCTACAGTGGAACACAACAGGTCATCAGAGAGGATCACCCATTCTAGATAATTTACTGCATATAAGATTAGATATCTAGGGAAAATAGGTTGCTCAATTGACTGCTCCACCTTTTAAGTGCACTCCATACAATGCGCAATCTTTGCTCTTTCATCAAAGAAAAGAAAATAGTAATCAAACCCAAAGCGTTTATTCTTTAGGAATAAACATAAACAAAATATGCCCTCATTTGCGTTGGCTATAAGGGTGATTACGAAATGCAGTGGATTGGTGTGCATTTCGCAATACATTTCATTACACAGTATCACACGTTTCCCTTGTTGGTCCTGAAGTATAGAGTACGAGTATGTAGTGCACGTCAAGCCCTATTTTTGCCAACAAGTGCTTTATCCTAGACGCAGCGCACATTTACCCATTTTCCTCTTACCTATTTGTTGATTTTACAGAGATTAACATGATGATGTGGTTAGAGGAATTATCAGGCAACAACAGTGGCAAGTCCCAGGAGCTTCATGTTTCATGATCTGTTGTTGAGAAAAGATAGGAAGCCTCAGGGGTGCAACACCTATTGGGCTAAAAGAGCTTCAGACCTCCCACCCCCATGCTATGTCCTAGCTCAGGCTGCAGCAGCTTTCACGACGTGCACAGTTCTTTAGCTGATGTGTACTAGGCTGTGCTGCAGATGCGTTCTCAATGATAGAATCAAACATACTAGTTTGTCGTTCATCTAATGGTAGAAGTGCATAAAAATTGCTTGAGAACTGTGATCCTAAATGCAATCGGGCAGGGAGTTTGATGTCAGAATAGAGAAGTTGTTAAAAAGAGCAAAATATACTACAACTATTTTGTTGGTCCTTCACTTTGAGGTAAATATATTAAAAATAGGGGCGGGTGAAAAATCCACTCCACTGGTGGAGTTCGCTGAGTCTTGCCAACTCCACGCAGCGCTTGGAGAATGGAGCTCTGGCAAAACTCTTCTGTTAGAAATTGGGTCTCTAGTTGTCCAAGTAGGGACCACAATCTTAGTCAGGATAAGTCACAACACAGCCCAAATTATCCTGTGCCCTCTGGTAGCTTGGCACAGAGGAGGCAGGCGAAAATTAAAAGGCAGTGTGTAAACTATTTGTGCAATAACTCATACAGTAACACAGTAAAAACACCACAAAAATACACCGCACAGGTTTAGAAAAATAGATAATGTTTATCTGAAAACACTCAGCTCAAAACGACAAAAAAACAATATGCACAAATTGAGATATCACTTTTTAAAGGTTTAAAAGAGTCTCAATCCTTAAGAATTAGATTATGTTTCTTTGTAACACACAGTACCTGGAATGCACAAAAAATAAAAATGCACGGGGATTGCAGAGGAGGAGATGCATGGAAAAACAAGGTTTTGCGTCGGATTTCTGGCGCGGCATAGACAATGTTCCATTTCTTTCCACGCTGCAAGGTGATGCATTGATTTCCAGGAGTGCAGCCTTGGTTCCTTACTGTGCTTCAGTGATATTTTGATGCCCAGGTTGATGAGTTGAAAATCCTTGTTGCGCTGGGAGAAGGACTAAGTGCTGCATCAATCCCGTCAGCAATGCAGGGAAATTTCAGCCGCAATGCAGCGGTTTCCAGTTGCAAAGCTGGCTCTGCCTCATTCAAGTCATCAATGTAGAGATTTTCCAGCCACGATGCAGGTGCTGCGTCAATTTCTGCAGGCGTTGCATCAATTTTCCAATATACGAGGATTTCTTGAAGAGGTGAAGTCTTTGTGGCCCCTGAGACTTCAGAAACAAGAGGCAAGCTCAATCCAAGCCCAAGTAGAGCACTTTAGGAGGAAGGCAGAGTCCTTCCAGTAGTGATTTTTGAAGTGGTTGAGGTCTTTTGGAAACAATGCTCCCAATCTTTTTTTTAATTTTACAATAAATGTTTCTATACTTTTTGTTATAAAAACAACAGTTCCCAATGGATAATTCAGATCTTCTGGTGCCTCTGGATGAAAGGGAAGGGAGGATGTTTCCTAAAGTGGGTGAGCGGCTTAAATCTTGAGCCAGTCTCGAGCCAGATATCTGGCACTACCTGAGTTCAATCTCTTTTTGTACCCTTGAGTCAAAAGCACACCAGACTTCCAGGTACCTTCTACCTGCCATTCATGTTCTAACTTTTTACACAAAAAATACTAAAACAAAGCAGTGACCTTTGATGTAGAAAAGAGGGAGAATGAGAACCTGGTAGTAGCTGAATTGCAAAATATGAACTTAGCAAATCTGAAATCAATCATAGGTTCTCCATTCCACCAAACTGTGTGATTCTAGGGGAAAAAAATGATTTTTCTAAGTCTCTTTTTCTTTCATTATCACATCTGATATCACCTTCACATGTGAGTTCAGAATATGTACTTTACATCAATGAGTTGTTTTCAATTTAATAGACTATAGCATTGCTCAATGCATAATAAGAATATAGGCTACATATACGGTAAACATGATAACTGATTTTCCTCTTAGTTCACAAGTGGATATGTCATATTGGTGGAATGTAGTGGGCAAATCATGTTTGAAAACACACAACCACTATTAATAAATAGCTTTCAAAGAAATAGCATGATCTGATGTACTAAGGTGAAACACTTCTGTGTGTTAAAGAAATCCACTTTTTATTTTCAAACAAAATCTGTTGTTTGATTTAGATGGCAAATATTTTCAAGACTCAACCTATTCCTGTAAATACAGCGCATCCCTGCATTTCAAAAGTGGTGCAGTGCGGTGTGCTATACTTTAGCATAAATATGGAACTAAATCTCTCTTCATATTTTGCTCCAGTCTATCTTCTTACTGTGTGTTGTACAATTTTAAAATGATGATTTGCATAGTCACAGTGCTTTCAGTCACAGAGAAGGACTACACAGCATTATCAATACATGTCAGTTTTCACCAGTGCACCAACCAAGATTTAGTTCTGAGATTGTCTGGTTACTATTACCCAGTGCACCAAAAAGATTTCAGTTACAAGATTGTCCCGACTCTTGTGAAGCCCAAAGAGCACTTACCGCAGGAACATTGCTTTTCTTGTACTTTCTTCATGCTTTAAACCCATTAATAACACAACACACTGCTTAAACATAAAATTAACCAAAGTATGATGTATTATATCATTAGATTTTATGAATGATTCTAATTATTGACACAGGCATCCAATGATTGACCACTTTCCAGATCTCACATAATTTTTGCCTTACTCAAAGAGTATTATGGTAGCTGTAGCCCTTTTTCTACTGTGATGCTCAAAATGATGTTTGCCTCTACAGACGCTGCTTTTGTCCTTGTTACTACCTGACTATCTGAGTTTGTGTTTCCCAAGTATAGCTCCCTTTAGCCCCATATTCTATGTGGTTCGAAATGTATACATGAAGACTATGCAGCTATCATAAGACATTTACCCTGCACACAAAAATAAGCACTGCTAAATACGTTTATGAGGGTTTCAACCATATGTACACACCAGAAAACTTCCAAAATAGTCCAGACTGTACTCACACATACTTCTATCCATCAATAAAAATCTAATGCTCGTGTAACATATCTTGCACTCATTTTCTATTCAAATTCCTGCATAGCCCTGGACCTGAAGTATCAAAATACTCCTCAAGTAGGCTACACTACAAACAAGAACTGTTCCACTGATGACACTCCATGGAGTAGCATGCTATCCCACTGCAAAAATGCTTTGGTGTATTATTAGGAGTATGAAGCATTTTCTACATACAACAATAATACCAGATATTCAGGAGCTACAGCACTGCAAGGTCATATTAATGGCAATGCTTTTTACTTAGACCTTGATTCAATATTTAGTTTCAAATTCTAATCCATACAATCCATGTGCAAATGGATGTTTGTACACAGATGGGAACTGAGTTGTGCACCAATTACCACACACTGTAATTTTCCCCTGACAGATTTTTTGCCAGAAAAAAGCATGAAAAATTCTATGAGGATATAATGCTAAAACATAAATACAAAACAAACAGTAATCAGTATGGTGAACAGTGATTCCACATGTCAGACTTCATTCTGAGGTGTGGACTTCAGAAAAGGTTAACTGTATTACCCAGTAAATAGCTCACACCAGGGTAGTGGTAATCACAGTGTGCATTGAATTATCTCCTGAATACTCTATGACTTGGAACCATGGACTTGGTTCCCAAATCTTTGGGTTTCTAGTATATTGATATCCACACAGGTACATAGCTTACAATTTATTCCTCTCTATTTTGGGTCACCAAGCCATTCTAGTTTGCCCATTTTTTAATCTGTTATAGCCTCATAGCCTGTAATAGATCTCTACCTCTGCCTTTGTTCTCACAATACAAATACATATTATAAATAGAGGCAGGGGAGTAGGGTATGGATGTGTGTGTGGGAAGGATGGCAGGGGGATGTGATAGAACCCATCTATTCATTTTCTTGCAGTCATCAACTTTGTCTTTGCTCTTTAACTATGATAACATAATAGAGGACAGTTAAATAGATAATCAAGATCATGCATAGATATTAATGATCCGCAAAGGCCACTAGACTCACCTGATATGTAAAATGTGCAGGCATACTAAGAAACCTGCAAGCAATGCTTAGACGATCATTCAGAACCTACTGGACAATCACCGATCTGCCAGGGCGATAATTTCATGCCCCTGCCTCTCTGATAGAGAACTCTCTTATCTATTAAGAGATTTCCACCTACCTGGCAGGTGTCTGTACAGTGAGGGCAGCTGCCACAGTGGCACCCCATTCAGATATCTGCAGACTTACAAGGCTGACACAATTTGTAAGCACCCACTAGGCAACATTCTTTATACTGAGAAAATAACTTCTCAAAGTGTGTTATTTTTCTCAATACAAAACACAGCCTGATGCACAAGGAGTGATGAAAATAGTCCTTTTTGTAAGGTTATCCCTAAACTTTTTGCCTCCTTCCTCCTAGTTTTTCTGACCTGTTTTTGTTGGCTTTAGGACTCTGGGCACTTTACCACTGCTAACCAGTGCTAAAAGTGCATATGCTCTCTGTGTAAATTGTAGTGTTGATTGGTTTATCCATTATTAGCATATTTGATTTACTTGTAAATCCCTAGTAAAGTGCACTAGAGGTGTCCTGGGACTGTAAATCAAATGCTACTATTGGGCCTGCAGCACTGGTTGTGCCACCCACATTAGTAGCCATTTAAACATGACTCAGACCTGGCAGACCTCAGATACATTGCAGACCTGGCGCTGCAATGTATGTGTGTGCAGTTTTAAACTGCCAATTCGGCCTAAACCTTCCATTTTTATGCATGAAAGGCACCCCTACAGTATGCCCTAGGTAGTCCTTTGGGCTAGATTTAGTGTATGTTAAAGGTGGGGCATGTACTGATGTGTTTACAAGTCCTAACAGTAAAATACTGCTAAATTCAGTCTTCACTGTTGCAAAGCCTATCTCTCTCATAGGTTAACATGGGGGCTGCCTTTAAATAACTTTCAAATGCAGATTCGCTTTGAGAGGATATAGGAATGTGGACGTTGGGGTCTTTGAACTCACAATTTAAAAATACATCTGTGATTGAAGTTGGTTTTTAAATTCACCATTTTGTGACTCTGCCTGTTTGTGGATTCCCTGTCTGGGTCAGTTTGACAGTTGGGCTGTTTGTTAATCCCCTCTACACAGTGAGACAAAGGGAGCAGCAGTGTAGCCTGCATATCTTGATGAGCCACCTTTGCTAGAGTAGAGGAAGGAATGGCCACTTACACCTGAATGGGCTGTGCCTACCCTCTCACAATCCAGTCTTCAAACTCCTGGTGTGTGTCTGGGACTTGACCTGGGCAAGGCAGGATTTTGTGAACAACAGACACTTTCCTTTGAAGTATACCTGCTTCAAAGGCAGAAAGGGGTATAAGTATTGGACCCAAAACCCCTGAAAATTAGATCACTTCTGGAACTAAGAGGAACCTCTGCCAAGGAGAAGAGCTGAAGAGCCGAGGAGAAGTGCTGCTCCTGCCTGTGGCTATGCTTTGTTGCTCTATCCTGCAGTTGCTTCTTCTGCCTGTGAAAGGGGACAAAGACTGGATGTTGTGGTATATTACTGCTTGTGAAGAATCTCCAAGGACTTGAACTGAGTTTGCCTCCTGTTGTGAAGTCTCAGGGCCATCAAAGACTTTCTCTGCCAGCACCTAGACTCTCTGCTGAGACGCCTGCCCTGCCAAGTGGTGCCCTATTCACGCCCTGGGCCCTTGAAAGGTGATGTTGGCAGAACAAGAGCTGAAAATCCATGTGTTGGACTTTTGCTTATGCAGGGTCATCCCCAGTCTTTTTCGCCTCCTGCCTCCTATTTTTTTCTGACATGTTGCTGTTGGCTTTTCAACTCTGAGCACTTTACCACTGCTAACCAGTGCTAAAGTGCATATGCTCTCCTGTTTAAATTGTATGTAAGTGGTTCATCCATGATTGGCATATTTGAATTACTAGTAAGTCCCTAGTAATGTGCACTAGAGGTGCCAGGGCCTGTAAATCAAATGCTACTAGTGGGCCTGCAGCACTGGTTGTGCCACCCACATAAGTAGCTCTGTAATCATGTCTCAGACCTGCCCCTGCAGTGTCTGTATGTGTATTTTTACACTGTAAATTCGACTTGGCAAGTGTACCCACTTGCCAGGCCTAAACCTTCCCTTTCCTTACATGTAAGGCACCCCTAAGGTAGGCCCTAGGTAGCCCCAAGGGCAGGGTGCAGTGTATGGATAAGGTAGGACATATAGTAATGTGGTTTATATGTCCTAACAGTGAAATACTGCCAATTTCGTTTTCACTGTTGCAAGGTCTGTCTCTCTCTCATAGGATTATATGGGGGCTACCTTTAAATATGATTAAAGTGTAGATTCCCCTAGAGAGTAGATGGACCTGTGGAGTTTGGGATCCCTGAACTCACAATTTAAAAATACATCTTTTAGTAAAGTTGATTTTAAGATTGTGCGTTTGGAAATGCCACTTTTAGAAAGTGAGCATTTTCTTGCTTAAACCATTCTGTGACTCTGCCTGGTTTGTGGATTCCCTGTCTGGGTCAGTTTGACAGTTGGGTTGTTTTTCACCTCACACCAGACAGTGACACAAAGGGAGCTGGGGTGTGATCTGCATTTCCTGATTAGCCATCTCTGCTAGGAGGGAGGGGTGGAGTGGTCACTCTCATCTGAAAGGACTGTGCCTGCCTCTGACAATGCTGTCTCCAGCCCCCTGGTGTGTGTCTGAGGCCTTGCCTGGGCAAGGCAGGATTTCACAAGAAGGTGTGAGTCCCCTTTGAAGAAAGGTGACTTCAAAGACTAAAATGGGTATAAGAAGGGCACCCAAACTTACAAACTTTAGAAACACTTCTGGAATCAAGAGGAACCTCTGCCTGGAGAAGAGCTGGTCGCTGAGGAACAAGTGCTGCCCTGCCTGTGACTGTGCTTTGTGGAGCTTTCCTGCAGTGCTGCTTCTGCCTGAGTAAGAGGGCAAAGACTGGACTTTGTGTGCCTTCCATCTTGAAGAAGAAATCTCCAAGGGCTTGATGTAGAGCTTGCCTCCTGTTGTTGAAGTCTCAGGGATAGCAAAGACTTCTTCCTGCCAGCACCTGGAGTCTCTGGAGAGACCCCTACTCTGCTCTGTGGTGCCCTTCCAGTTCCTGGGACCCTGAAAGGAGAGGCTGGCAGCCTAAGGACAAAAATACACGCACCGAGCACCGTGCGGAGAAAAGATCGACGCGAATCCGATCGCGGCTGAGAAATCGACGCGACGCCGGTTCCGCAGCTGAGAAACGACGCCGCAGGAAACGTGACTGAAAAACCGACGCCCGGAGCAGGAGAAACGACGCGCAGCATCGCTGACGGAGGCTGAGAGATCGCACCCTGCGCCGCGGGACTTTCGGATCGTCGTGTGGCTGGCTTTTTCAACGCGCACCGCCGTGCCGAGTTGTTTTCGACGCACACAGCCGTGCAGGGTTACTTTCGACGCACACCGCCCGTGCGGGGTTATTTTTGACGCAAACCAGGTACATTTTCACGCTAGCAGCGCTAGTGTGGTGTTACAACTACCTAAAGACTCTTTTTATTTTAAACCTTTAAAAAAATCATAACTTGACTTGTGTATGTTGGATTTTTGTCGTTTTGGTCTTGTTTTGTCTAGATAAATATTTCCTATTTTTCTAAACTGGTGTTGTGTCATTTTGTAGTGTTTTCATTAAGTTACTGTGTGTGTTGGTACAAATACTTTACGCCCAGCACTCTGAGGTTAAGCCTACTGCTCTGCCAAGCTACCAAGGGGGTAAGCAGGGGTTAGCTGAGGGTGATTCTCTTTTATCCTAACTAGAGTGAGGGTCCTTGCTTGAACAGGGGGTAACCTGACTGTCAACCAAGGACCCCATTTCTAACATTGGTGACCAGCGGTCGGGATTGGACTTGTATTTGTACTTGACATACAGTAATTGAGTGTACACTACTGTTTTGATCTCAGACCACTACGTGACCACATACTACTTGTTTGGTGATCTTTTGATTTTTCTCTTAAGGACTCTTTTTATTCTACTTCCATGATTTTGCTGATCCCTTGACTGATTCTTTTTACTTCATTGGGAAATTATTTTTTTTCTGCCTTTTGGAACTTTGCACTTGTGACCATCATGTCTCAATCTGGAGATGCAACAGCTGGAGCTGTGTTTGAAATGGAGAAACTGAAGGAGTACTCAGTTGCTCAATTGAAACAGTTCCTTAAAGATCTTGACTGTCCCACTGAGAGCTCCACCAGGGAGGGGGAGCTGCAACAGGCACAGAGGGCCTGGGTGACAATCAAGAAGGCTGGAGGGCACACAGAGGAGGAGAATATGGGTGGGGAAGTGCAGAGGATACACAGTGGTGTAGTGGAAGAACCTGTTACGCCTGGGGGGAGGGTCCCCAGGAGGGATGGCAGGGTGTCACCCAAGGGTCTGACTCCTGAAGAGTTACAGGACAGACAGGCAGAGAGGAAGTACCAATGGGAGCTGAAAAAGCTCGATTGGGGGTTGGAAGAGTTGGAAGAAAGGAGGAGGAACTTAGAGATTAAAAAAATGATTTATGCTTACGAGCTTAAATTGAAAGAGCTGGAAGTCATGAGGGCTGAGTCCAGCTGGAATGGTGGCAGCAACAATTGTATATCCAGTGATGCTGCAGAAGTGCACATGCCCAGAGAGGTGGTGCCCTACTTGAAGGAGGGAGTTAACACACGCCAGGAGGTTCAGGGGTATGAGGTAGCTCCAGTGATGCACAGGGTCCCTGAGGTGGATTGGGGAACTGGCATGGGGAGTCATATTCCTACTGGTGGGAGGGACACTCTACTGACTCTAAGTGAGAGTGACAGGGAGAGGGGTTCCCCCCAGGTAGAAGTCCTGGTTATGGAGTGTGAAAACATCCCAGAAGAGTGTGGGTTGAGTGTCAGGGACAGTCAGGTACTGTCTCACCAGTCTCAGGAGGGTGATGTGGGGTGCTTTTTCAAAGCAGAGTCACTGGATGGTTGGGTGAAGGGTACTTTGGTTAATTCATGTGAGGGGCTGAGTGATGTAATTGCTGGAGAGCATATGTCTAGTCCTTATTTTCCAGAGCTATGCCAACACCAGGTGGAGTGTGAGTTCTCTGACCCCAGGGAGCTTACAATGGAGGCAGACTTCTGGGTGAGTACCAGAGAGTCTGAAGAGGCATTTGGGGGTGCTCCTGAGAGGAGTGGTCTAGGTAGTTCCCAACCAGGTGAGGTAGGGAAGGATTGTAGCGTCCCAGGTAGGTCCCAGTGTAGTGGGATGGGTGAGGGACCCCATGTCCAGTCTCAGAGGAGAGGGAATGGGGATGGGTTGAGGCCCAAGGTGCCCGAGATCCGGTCCCAGGTCCTGGAGGGTTCCCTGCGGGAACACCAGGAGGGGAGCCTAGCCTGTACCATAGGGCCATCTGTTGAGGGAGACCCCACAGTGTCAGGAGAACTTGGGGGGGCCGCTGTAGCCAGCGTCCCACCAGTTCTGGTGTCTGGCAGTACCACTCCTAGTGAGGGGGTGCAGAAGTCCAGACAGAGGGTTGAGAGGGGGTTGCGGACCCCAGTGGAGAACCTGGAGGGTCAGGGGTCAGCTCTGAGAGCAGAGCCCCCCATGAATGACCTTGGTGAGACCATTTCTGGGTTGGGGGGAATCCAGACTCTGTCAGATGGGCAGAGGTCAGGAGACCTGCGCCAGCCAGACTCTTGTGTGGCCCTTCGGGACAGTGTGTCCCTTGAGGGGGGTAAGTGTGCCCCCCTGGAAGTCCTGGTGTGCCAGGCAGTGGTTCAACCGCAGGGTGGTGACCCTGGGTTGGATGACCAGGTTCAGAGGGTAAACTCTGACCTGGTAGGGGGTAGGTATGCCCCCCAGGAAGTCCTGGGTTGCCAGGCAGTGATCCAGTCTGTGGGTACAGACCCTGGATTGGGAGGCCAGGTTAAGGGTGTCCCCCCTGACCTGGAGGAAGGGGCTACTGCTAACAGTGCCCCTACCATGTTGTCTTCTGGGGGGGCCGCTCCTAGTTGGGTGGTTCAGGACCCCAGAAGAGAGGGCAGGGGGAGGGAAGCCTCACCCCTGGCCCTGGTCCAACCTGAAGGTACAGACCCCAGGTTGGAGGATCAGTTGCAGGTTAACATCCCTGCACTGGTGGAAGAATTGTGCAGGACTGCTTCTACGAGCACCCTGACAGTTTTTGACTCTGGGGGTGCCGCTTCTGCAGGGAGGTTACAGAGCCCCAGAGGGGAGGACCAGGGTCAGGTTGTCATCCCTGACCTGGTGGAAGAGAGAGTGGTCAAAGGGTGCCAGGCACCTGGGGCTACCGCCCCCCACTCTCCGCAGTCACAGTGGTTGGAGAGGCCTGAGGTCGGGCTCTCATCCCTGACAGTTGTCCGGGGCCACCGTGGCTTGCTGTCCTGGTGGACAGAGTTGCCCCTGGGGGGGGGACGAGAGTCACACCCCGGGGGTGGAGTGGGCAACACCACTGTGTTGGCCCTGGTGGTACTATCTGCCCATTGCAATACATCTGTGAGCAAAGTAAAGTTAGGTGTTGCACAGATGGTGTCTGTAGATGTGGAGAAGGGTTCCCCATGGGTTAGCTTAGTGGGCCCTGAGAGTATGGACAGAGGGATCCAACTGAAGTCAGGAAGGCGTAGAACTGGAACATGCCCCTGCTGTTGTGGGCCTGGGTCCCTGTTCTATCGCCCCAATCAGGGAAGTACATCAAGGTATTGATTGTTCTCCCCTGGCTTTAGGCTGGTAGGGGGTCGTGTTGGACTTTTGCTTATGCAGGGTCATCCCCAGTCTTTTTCGCCTCCTGCCTCCTATTTTTTTCTGACATGTTGCTGTTGGCTTTTCAACTCTGAGCACTTTACCACTGCTAACCAGTGCTAAAGTGCATATGCTCTCCTGTTTAAATTGTATGTAAGTGGTTCATCCATGATTGGCATATTTGAATTACTAGTAAGTCCCTAGTAATGTGCACTAGAGGTGCCAGGGCCTGTAAATCAAATGCTACTAGTGGGCCTGCAGCACTGGTTGTGCCACCCACATAAGTAGCTCTGTAATCATGTCTCAGACCTGCCCCTGCAGTGTCTGTATGTGTATTTTTACACTGTAAATTCGACTTGGCAAGTGTACCCACTTGCCAGGCCTAAACCTTCCCTTTCCTTACATGTAAGGCACCCCTAAGGTAGGCCCTAGGTAGCCCCAAGGGCAGGGTGCAGTGTATGGATAAGGTAGGACATATAGTAATGTGGTTTATATGTCCTAACAGTGAAATACTGCCAATTTCGTTTTCACTGTTGCAAGGTCTGTCTCTCTCTCATAGGATTATATGGGGGCTACCTTTAAATATGATTAAAGTGTAGATTCCCCTAGAGAGTAGATGGACCTGCGGAGTTTGGGATCCCTGAACTCACAATTTAAAAATACATCTTTTAGTAAAGTTGATTTTAAGATTGTGCGTTTGGAAATGCCACTTTTAGAAAGTGAGCATTTTCTTGCTTAAACCATTCTGTGACTCTGCCTGGTTTGTGGATTCCCTGTCTGGGTCAGTTTGACAGTTGGGTTGTTTTTCACCTCACACCAGACAGTGACACAAAGGGAGCTGGGGTGTGATCTGCATTTCCTGATTAGCCATCTCTGCTAGGAGGGAGGGGTGGAGTGGTCACTCTCATCTGAAAGGACTGTGCCTGCCTCTGACAATGCTGTCTCCAGCCCCCTGGTGTGTGTCTGAGGCCTTGCCTGGGCAAGGCAGGATTTCACAAGAAGGTGTGAGTCCCCTTTGAAGAAAGGTGACTTCAAAGACTAAAATGGGTATAAGAAGGGCACCCAAACTTACAAACTTTAGAAACACTTCTGGAATCAAGAGGAACCTCTGCCTGGAGAAGAGCTGGTCGCTGAGGAACAAGTGCTGCCCTGCCTGTGACTGTGCTTTGTGGAGCTTTCCTGCAGTGCTGCTTCTGCCTGAGTAAGAGGGCAAAGACTGGACTTTGTGTGCCTTCCATCTTGAAGAAGAAATCTCCAAGGGCTTGATGTAGAGCTTGCCTCCTGTTGTTGAAGTCTCAGGGATAGCAAAGACTTCTTCCTGCCAGCACCTGGAGTCTCTGGAGAGACCCCTACTCTGCTCTGTGGTGCCCTTCCAGTTCCTGGGACCCTGAAAGGAGAGGCTGGCAGCCTAAGGACAAAAATACACGCACCGAGCACCGTGCGGAGAAAAGATCGACGCGAATCCGATCGCGGCTGAGAAATCGACGCGACGCCGGTTCCGCAGCTGAGAAACGACGCCGCAGGAAACGCGACCGAAAAACCGACGCCCGGAGCAGGAGAAACGACGCGCAGCATCGCTGACGGAGGCTGAGAGATCGCACCCTGCGCCGCGGGACTTTCGGATCGTCGTGTGGCTGGCTTTTTCAACGCACCGCCGTGCCGAGTTGTTTTCGACGCACACAGCCGTGCAGGGTTACTTTCGACGCACACCGCCCGTGCGGGGTTATTTTTGACGCAAACCAGGTACATTTTCACGCTAGCAGCGCTAGTGTGGTGTTACAACTACCTAAACACTCTTTTTATTTTAAACCTTTAAAAAAATCATAACTTGACTTGTGTATGTTGGATTTTTGTCGTTTTGGTCTTGTTTTGTCTAGATAAATATTTCCTATTTTTCTAAACTGGTGTTGTGTCATTTTGTAGTGTTTTCATTAAGTTACTGTGTGTGTTGGTACAAATACTTTACGCCCAGCACTCTGAGGTTAAGCCTACTGCTCTGCCAAGCTACCAAGGGGGTAAGCAGGGGTTAGCTGAGGGTGATTCTCTTTTATCCTAACTAGAGTGAGGGTCCTTGCTTGAACAGGGGGTAACCTGACTGTCAACCAAGGACCCCATTTCTAACACCATGCAATGCCATGCAGGAAAATCTTCGATGCACCATCTGCAACGTGGCTGATAAATCATACGTAGTCGGCTTTGCGGCTAAAGTCAACGCTCCAATAGGAATCACGGCTGGAAGATCGATGCAACGTGGCTGGAGAAACAACATGCAACACTCACTTGTGGCTGTGGACGCAAACCCCACGCATCGCGGTTTTGTAAAACTGTGCGACTAGATTTTTCACGCATCATCCCTGGGCGTCAAAGTCAACCCAACTCTGTGAAGATCCGAGGAGCCCCATCCGGAAATCAACATATTGCTCTCTTGCGAAGGAGAAAATCGATGCATGGCTGACCCAACCAGAGAAGAAATGACGCACGGCCTCCCTTGTGAGGAAGGAATCAACGCGTCGCTGCCTTTTCCAACGCACAATCACCTGTGCAGCTTTATTTTATACGCTAACCAGGTACTTTATGCAAAATCATTGTTTCCATTATTTTCTATGGAGTAAGACTCTTATTCATTTGAAAATTCATATTTTAACTTGTGTATGTTGGATGTTTGTCATTTTGGTCCTGTTTGAATAAGATAAATATTGCCTATTTTTCTAAACTGGGGTGGAGTCCATTTTGTAGTTTTTTCACTGTATTAATGTGTGTGTTGGTACAAATACTTTACACAATGCTTCGGAGTAAAGCCTGCCTGCTCGTGCCAAGCTACCAAGGGGGTAAGTGGGGGTTAACCAGTTGTGTTTATCCTATGCCCTGACTAGAGTGAAGGTCCTTACTTGGATGGGGGTAACGTGACTGCCAACCAAAGACCCCATTTCTAACACATACATGTAGGAGGCATTTAACATTTTTCCTGCATGTATCCATCATGTCATTGCTCTGTTATGTTACCTCTCTTTTTTTGCTTCTTCTATTTGGAATGCACATTGTCTTGGCCTCTGCAAAATTGCGAGTCATTCTGTATTTAGGAAGGTTCTAAAAATGCATGCATTTTATTGATTATCTTCATATCTTTGTTGATATTGTTAGTTCAGCACCAACATGCCTTAAGGCGTTCATTGCACTTATTGAGCTTTATAAGTAACAACTCAGCTCAACGCATACCTTGCAAGCAGGGTTTTCTAAAAATTTTAATGGTTGCCTTTATGCAATAAATCAAGGACAGGTGGTAATTTTAGAAGATCATCAGCAGAAATAATGTTTTGTGGATCTTGCCTTTGGAGGTGGAGGATTGTCATGTGAGAGTTGGTTCATCTGTGGCACCTGACCTATGGGTAAACTGATAGACAGCTCAGCGATCTGAAGACTGTGCAAATAAGTTATGACTAACCACAGGCATTCCTCTGCCACATAAAACAAATGCCTCTATGACCAGTTTCTCAGAGTGCATATAAGACAAGTGTTGAATTTGCTGTAATATACTGTGTGTTTTTCTTTAGAATGTTATCTACAAAGAGGAAGTACACTCACATTCACCTTGTGTAGGCACTGCACTGCTGTGTCCTCTCTCTTCAAACCAGTTTACTTTTGCAGTAAAATTCTTATGAAGCCTTATTCTGCTTTCAAGCTAAGGCTGGGTCTGTCAAAAGCAACACAACTCTGTTATTGAGTATTGTAGATTACCAAAACAAAAGCATTGCACAATGAAATCAATACTACTTGTTCCAATGTCACAATGACAAACTGGTAACCATGTTGTCTACCTAGTCTATCTCTTGTGCTCCATTCAAGGTTGTCCCCTTATCTATCAATGCCAGGCTAATTGCTATGATTAGCATACATATTTAGGGACAACCTGTACAAAGAAAGTAGTCATTCTTTAAAAATATTTTTGGAGAAATTCGTAGCAAACATTGTATTCCATAATGCACATTGCCCCTACAGTATTTAAAACAACATGGACATTGTAATGGATTTGACAGTTTATGTGCTTTGGGCTTCATAAAAGAACTAAAGCATGGTTGGTATTATTATAACATATGCTTTAGAGCGTCATAGTTTCTGTTTCTGTTGGAGTGACCTCTTTGCAGGACATTGAACTTGATCCACACATTCATTATGTTCTAGAACTTGAAAGAATACCTATGGCCTTTGCATGCTAGAACATCATTCTTTTCAAAGTTATTTCATGGCAGTTAACGTGTTTGCCAGTTCTTCAGGCCTTGTGGTGTCCTGCATGGATGTAGTTCAGTTATCTCATACGAGACCCGCTCAATGTGATCTAATAACAACTACTATTTTATTTAGATTTAGGATACCTCATATCCCTGACAGATTAATTCACAGGTGGTTATATTGATAATTATTTGCCATTCATTCAATCTCAGAATGAACGGAAGGTGAATTAGGAATCAAATCCATAACTTTCCATTCACACATCCTGAATTCAGGTGTTAACCCACAAAGCTCAATAGTCCGAGAAATGTACTTGTGTGTTACCTCAAACGAGCATATGATACATTGTCCTAGTGAGCAGACTGAAAATCTAGCCTTGGGCACGAGTCAGGCAGGAGCATCTCTCTGAAGAGGGAACTGGAAATATTGTATCAGCTACAATATCACAGAAGGAAATGGCAAGAAAGGGTTTTGCCTTGTAATAGATGTGTTCTTTTTATCAAGATATGTAGAAGCTGCTTTTTAATTGACAAACACTCATTGCCCTTTGTAACTATTTCTCTCAGTACATGTAAACATTGTCAAATTCACTTGAACGTGTTGAAATTGTGATTGTAATTGCATTGCTTTTGACCAGTATTTTTAAAATGCTCAATTTATCACTATGTTTGCTTGTATTGGCTCTAAGGATAGCTCCTCCCTATTGGTTGAGCTGTTACCACTGCCACCATTGGTTGATCTGTGAATGAATCCAAATACTTATTTTGAAAGTACCTATGTGAGCAACAGCAAGCCCATGAATGCATATGACGTTGATTAAGTGGTATATTTAATTGAGTTATGCTGCACAGGACCAGAGGGTATTCAAGAACAGGAAATATGAGCACAGTCAGCACTCTCTCATAGATTTCCCTGATAAATTCTGGCAGGTCATACCTGCCAAAACTTATCAGGGGGAAATGCCCAAAAATGCAAAACATGTGCAATTTGCTGTGTTAAAAACGATTCTGCATGATATGCCTCATTTTTTGTTGGAAACGTGGAAAATGAGGCATTTACCACATGTGGTAAATATCTTACACGGTGTAATGTGTACCCCATCTTACATAATGTAATGTAACTTGTTATGAGGGCCAGAGTAGGATATAATCCCTTTTGAGGACCTGATAGAGACTAATCGCCCATTAAGTTGATTAATTTATGTGTGCAAAATTCAAATCTGACATTAGCAGCCAATCATGTTTGGCAATTGATAAGCTGTGATGGGGTAGAAATAAATGTATGTGCTAGCATCCCTCTAGTATCTGAATGGTGGTGCCACCATTGAAGGACATATTATTGTTTGCTAATTGTTAAAACAAATAAATATTGGAGCTGCTGTGTAAACACTATCTGATCCAGTTTTCAATTGCCGAATTTCAAGACTCAAATGTAGGGAGCTGCTGTTATCTAGTTTAAGAGAAAACGTGTACTGGCTAATGCAGTTTCCTCAAGAGAAAAATAATAAATTCTTTAAAGCATATATGCTGTTTGCATCATTCTGTGCCATATGACTGAGATTTGAACCAGTATTTTTAGGGTTGTGTGAAACCACAATTTCATCATTTTCCTTTAATTTTGCAATTTATGGGTGTATGTGTTAATTTTCCTGGACCAATAATAACGTGATTAAGTAAAAAGGATCTTTGTCCTTGATCCTGTTAACAATTCAGCAGTCCGTACATCAACAAAGAAATTGTCTGTAAGCCTAAAGAACGCACATATGTCCTTGATATACTTATACACAACTACAGTAGCCCGTACTAGGATTATATGTTTTACCTCAAATAGAAAATAAAACATATGGATCACAAAAAGGAATTGTTTCATTAGTTATATTAGTCTTACTGTATTTTTAGATGAATGTTCCTAGGTGGTGGAGTACTTAAAGGAGGCCTGCTTAGATTTTAGGTTTTGGAGGCCAATCATATGATCAGTGAGACAGAGATATAATCCGTTTTAGCAATCTTTAGGTTGCTCACAGAGGCAGTGGTATTCTATTTAGTTGTGTACAGCACACGATTATGGGGTTTCTGTGAATATTTGCATTTGGCAAATGGCATCAGAACAGCCTGGACTCGCGGCCCTGAGGATACTCCTTACCCCCCATCATGTTTAATGAGGTTGAAACCAGAATTACCACAGATGTGCATACCTTCAAGTGAATGTGGAACTGAGAAGGCGCACAATATCACACCATCTGCTTATTTCTCAATAAACTAATATTTAAGCAATCTCACTTTTTCATTGAGTACAGTGGGATTTTGCTCATCATGCATTTGGGTAAATGTGATGATAACTAGGAAGCGAGCTCAGCTAATTTAGTCAGCTTCCACTCTGATGACACAATATCAATATGTTATATATAAAAGATGCTCACAATATACTTCACAATGTGAGGATGGCATCCTGATTCACCATGCTTACGTTTGCATGTGTCCCAAGAACATATCTCAAGATATCTCATCATTGGTTTCCCTGCTGCTGTGTAATCTACAGTACCCCACGGAAGTGCACTTACCTGTCTTTCTTTCTAAGACATTTACAACGGTACCTGGATATAGATGTCTTCAGATAACAGCATTTACATTGATCATTTGTCATAGCCCGGTTTTATAAGTACGTAGGCAGGTGTTTTTTTTTTTTTTTCAAAAGTCAAAAAAGTACAATCAAGTAAGTGGCACATTCTCATCCAAAATAAATGCGTAAATTGTAAATGTTTTTCTGGGTTTTTCTGTGCTTTTCATTTTACGTGGTCTACTTGTTGTACTGATGGCCTTTTGGTCAAATAGTTTTGACAGATTTCGCAATTGTGACACCACTGAGTTAATATTGTATGATAAGGCTACTTATGAACATATGTCATTCATTAACCATTTACTTTGTGTTTCGAAAACACTGCGAGAACAGAATAAAATGTAATATTCAAAAGAGTAAAAAAGGAAATCAGTGAAAACGAAGGCGGAGAACAGAAATAAATAAGCATATTTTGAGAAAGAACAAGTTATGTATAATGTGTAGTCAAATTTAGAAACGAGTTAGTAAGTCAGGGAAATGCGCTGTGTAATAGTTTAGTTTTTGTAGCTGATCCGGAACACATCAGCAGTAAAAAAAATTATTATATAAAACCATAGGAGCATATTTATTGGAAAGTGATGTAGCGAAGGTCACCTTGCTGTGCTGCTCTGCATCACATGGAAAGGGCAAGAATACACTGTATTTAAAAGAACATTGCACATTACTGTGTTTGTTCCTGTGCTTGTGCCGTTTTGTCTGCTTAGCGCCAATGCAGGCACCCTTGCATCTTGGTGCAAGAGTGCATGTGCTGTAAGGAGGACTGGTTTTGCACAGGAGGGGATGCCTTCCTGCACAAAAACAATCTTGTATGGCATATTCTCTTTCTATGTAGAAAGAGGAAGTAATGAGGAGAAATAAAGATATTTCTCCTCGTTATGCCTCACCTGGGAAGGCGCAGCATTTTCGCACATTCCCAGGTTTACCACTTTTGGTAAATCTGGGAATACATTAAAATCTATGGATGTTGTGCAACATAGTGATTTGAGCTACGCTGCATTACTCCAGATTTATGAAGCCACTCACCGCCACGCAAGGTGGCCACACGTGGCTTCCTAAATTGGCCTTTTGTATTTGCATTGTGCATGCCTCAAGTTGCATGGTGCAAGTGAGATGCAACTGCCCTCATAAATATGCCCCTCAGTTTTGAGTACATCAAGCAAAATCCTCAAATGCGCAAAAGAGGAAACACGGTTTAAAAAATGAATAAAAAGAAAATGATGTGCATCTGTATCTAAGTGAGTCATACAAACCATTCAATCAATTGGAAGACAGAGAGCAGGAATTATATTTCAGGCAAATAACATATACTGACCTAAAGAAATAAAAATGGCTGTTGGTTTAAATATGGTGATGTCCACTATTCTAAGTCCACTACTCTACTCTACATAGTTATTTAATTATCAGGCAGGACACTGTTGCTAGAAACCTAAGATCTCTGTTAGCTCTTTGTTCATATATTTAGTTAAACAGTAGTTTTAGTATAATTAGACAGTGGTACTATACTCTGTGCACAGTTTAAATGTTCATATCTCTTTACATGAAAATATCAAGCTGGTAAAATGAAATAATATGAGAAAAAAGCTGCATAAATTAATACAAATTTCCCCTTAGAAGCAAGAAACATTTGTATAGTGGATCTCACAGATATATTTAATTCCATAAACTAATACAATAGAAGAGGTGGCAACTCCAACTGAAAGTCCCAGTGTAAGGATGAAGGGAACAACAGTTCACCATGGAGATATATAAAACAATGTAGCTTCTACTAAAGAATATACACTCATGTAAAAACCTTTTGATTTCATTGTGGCAATGTCATTATAAAATGACTGCCAATCCTGCTGGAGTAGCATTAACAGTGAGCTCAGTGCACCCCATTTCTTCAAATTAAGCAGTGGTTAGGACACTACTCCTTTTTGATTTACTGGAATGCTTGTTCATAAGACATGGTCCATCCAAATTTGTGTCCTTGTTCTGTTAATTCTTGTAAAGTGTTACTTTTGGTCTCCTTGTCTTGTTTTGTATAGAGCACAGTAGCTTGCATCAGTAGGAATGCTCAAATGTCACCGACATCCTTGGGGCTGCTGTTTCATTTAGGGCTTCAGTTATGTCCAGGTTCAGTCACATGCATTCACTTACGAAGATGTAACTGTGGGATTTTAGCAGTGTTATGTGGAATTAAGAGTTCAATTACTAAAGCCTGAGCACCTAGTCAAGTGGGTTACTTTCCTTAACTGCTAACAAGGATGTTTGGGCCAAATCTGCTGGAAATAGGTACCAGCATGCAGAGTACACGTGCCTCAGGTGTGCTTGAAGTCCAGAAGTCATAAAGAATGCACAGTACTAGAAGAGTCTGCTAACCAGATAAAGGGGTCCTCATTAATTAGAATGCAACTAGAGGGGCTGTGGGTGATATACAGCAAGATTCTAGAATTGATCTGAAGAATATGGATGGGTCAACAATTTCTCCAAATTTTGATGGAGGTAACATTTGCCATTGTGGACTTCAGGAACTTTTGAACACTTTGTGTGTTTGCAAAACAAGGACCAGGGATAACCATATGATCTGCCAAAAATGTCCATAAATAGGGTAGCTTGTTTAGTTTCTGTGGTCCAGGCCATTGGAAAACCAAGCAAGAAGCCCTACAACTAATCACCTTTTTTCATCAGAAGTGGATAACAGTGGGTTTGAAGAATTGAATTTCCTGATATAGTGGATTTGTTTGAAATAAAAGTTGCCCAGCTCAGCTCAGGATGATTCAGACTTCTGAGACAGTCATAGAGAAAGCACTTTGAAAAATTGTTCAAAAACATGATTTTACCTTGAAACCCTTGTTTGCAGGACAACACCTTGATTTATTTTCCTTCTAAGCTTGCTCAACAAAGTTACTGGTAAGCATCAATCATCACACAGCTGGACTTATCTGATTTTCTAAGCTCACAGTACCCAATAATAGACACTATTACCTGTATCTTGAGTGATTGCCAACTCACGCCTCTTGGCCCACTTGTTCTACTTCTAGATTTTTTCCACTCAACAGGCAGCATTTTCAGAGGGCTACTATATTAAGGTATTAATATTGATATTATTATTAGCAGTAGTATTAGTGTTATTAGTATTATTATTAGTAGTATTATTATTCGTAGGTGACACACTTAGACATTTTTCCAGAGGAATAAATATGTTCAATTAAAAACAAGAAACAAGTCATGCAGGACCAACTGGGAAAAAGCTGTTACTACTACTACTACTACTACTACTACTACTACTACTAATAATAATAATAATATTACTATTATTATTATTGTTGTTGTTGTTATGATTATTATTATCATCAGTAGGAGAAGGAGTGGTAATGATAATAATATCAATAATGATCTACCACTCCTTCCACAACTACTACTGATAATAATATTATTATTATTATTATTATTATTATTATTATTATTATTATTATTATTATTATTATTAATCGTAATAATAATAATAATAATAATAATAATAATAACATATTCATTCCTTTTAACGAGGACATAGAAAGCTTTAAAAGTGCTGCCCTGCAGGCTAACTGCAGTGAGGCTTTCAGTAAAAAAAATGAGCACTGCATCTAAATTTCTTCCCCTGGTCTGGGACAGCTCCTGGACCACCTGAAGACTTCTCAGGTTTCTTAGGTACACGTATCCAGTTTGTTAGGTATATACATACAGCCAGGTGTGTGTTTTGGTTTCTGATTTAATAATGTTATGAACAGGAACTCAAGTTTCACAATGGAGAGAAAAAAATCTGAAATGGATAAGCTATACAAGCTTGGACCATGGAAAAGGGAGAGTGTTGTCCCAGCACTCATTCCGTTTCAGGGCTTGGAGTAGAATAAAACAGCCATGCATCCCACTTCTCCTCCCCTGCGCCACAGCTCAATGGCTCCCTGAAGTCAGCCTTCTTTGGGACGTAAAGTAAAAACAAATAGAGCCTTGCGCCATGATTCACTACCCCAGGCTATGGCACCAAAGCCCCCAAGAGAGCTCTCTCATGTCCCATGACCACACCTGAGCTGCTCATCCATTACAGGGATTTTTCTTTGCATTCTGGGACACTGGGCTAACACTGCTTGAATGCAGAGAACAAAGATGGCCTTGACGAGTCACAGAGGGCACCTGAAAAAATATGAGTGCTGCTCCAGCAGTGTTACCCCTCTGGGCTTTAAGTGAAAAATAGAACCCTGAATCTGGCCTCCCTCCCAAGAAGTATAGAAAGCCCTCCGGCTATCTGTCTCCTGTGAGACTTTAAGTAAAGGAATGGGTCTTGCACCTCACTTCCTTCGAGGGGCCTAGGGCTCTGCGTGGCTCTAAATACCGGCCCAGTGCTTGGCTGATTGGGGCTCCGTCCCAGTTCCTTTCCTCCAGGCCTCTTCTGTGCCTGTTTAGACTGCACTGCCCTTCGTCCTAGTCCTACAGAACAATGATCAACAAATATGTCTGAGGGAATAACACACAACTGGATATCAAGTCATGCACCCATAGGGGGGCATGACCATACTTTGAGGACTTCTTCTTTAAAGGCTGGCCATCTAACTAATTGAAATTCTTTCACTGGACAGTTTCAACCAGGACCTCCAGGCCTCTTTGCCAGGACCAAGCAGTTAACAGATGGAAGCAAAGAATGTTATTTCTGAGCCACAGCACCAAGGCTAATCATGTTTCAGACATGACTTATATGCCGAATATAGTCAGAAAGTGCCCTGCCTTAATTATATAACACACCGCAAAGAATAAAAAATCACTGTGGCTATATAATCTATCTAAATAGCCCAACAGCCTTCTCCATGACAAGTCTGAGTTTGGAAAAATATGGATGAAAAGGACACGAGTTACATTGCATTGTAACCATGTTTAAATAATGCATTTTTATGAACTCTTGTACCACACTCAATTTCAATTACTAAGTAAAGATCTATGTTATTCATTCCGCTTGTATCTAAATACTATTCTTATATCTCACTTTCAACCGTGGAGGAATTTATTGGAACAACCTGTGTAAATTAGATACAATGCCTATTGTCTAGTATGCCATAATGTGTTCCTTTTATGGGCACAATTATAAACGAAATTATTTTAACTAAGTTCTCTCAAAGTTTAAGTTCTCTCCTTTGAAAAGGAGGGGAACTACTATTATGTTTCAATCTTGGTAATACCTGTCAATATTATCCTGCTATGAGCGTGCGCTTTATTTTTACTTCCTCACTAGGAATTCACTAACTAATTCTGTGGGACTACAAAACAGTGAATACTGCAGATTGTTCCAAATATTTTGCAATCTACAATGTTAGATTACCTGAACAATAACTTAACATTTCACCCCTTGGTTTTAATAGCTTGTCTTAATAAACAATTGTGAGTGCCACTTAAGTGTAATGGATTGTTTTTAGAAAGAAATTGTCAGGTTTTTTATTTTTTATTTTAAGTTAAAATGTATTGCTGGTTCTTTATTGGATACAAAGTAACACTTTATTCCACACTTTGAGTACACATTGTTAGATTATGATGTATTTTACTTCTGTGTGGTGGCTAAATCCTCCGCAGAAAAACAATCTGAAATGTATGCATTATTTGTATCTCGTACATCTGTTTAAAAGCATTGTCTTCAATGTTTTCTAGTTCAGTCTCTCGTGAAATCCCGTGAGAAACCAGCTATTATCATGCCACAATTGGTACTGTTTACTTTACAACTAAACCTAAATTATCTGAGTGTTGGAAATATCTTCCTCCCTATGCTTATGTATACGACATAACAGTTCGAAAAGTAGGGTGATGAAATATCCCACAACACCCCCCGCCCCCAATGGCTAAAGACAAAATAATAAAACTGCATTTTAACAAAAAACAAATATATCTGTTATTTAGGTTTTGTTGGGCATCCCATAACTTGAGAAAGTAGCAAACAGATGTTTAGGTGGGATCGATTCTGTCTTTGCTGAGCACCCAATCCTAGACTGGGCATCTCAGGCAAGAAAAACATTAAAATAAAATAGGCACTGGCAAGGTCAACAGGTTGGGCAATATATTTGTATTTTATATGTCTATATATTTTGGTTTTGCAAACATATGCAATATAGAAAAAATAAACATATAAAACTGAAGGACAGCTCAGGCTCTGAAGTGTCCTACCTTTGAGGTGCCTATCTTCCAGTGATAGACAAAAAGTTGCCCTAACAGCATAAGTCAGACACTGGATAAAGTGGACTGACTCATTGCCCCATGCTGCATGCTGTGATGGGCAGAATCAAAATTTGACCAGATCAATGGACGAAGAGAGATGATCAAAATCTCATATGTGTAGCTTTTTTTTTTTTTTTAAGCAACGGGGGAGGGATGTGTACACCTGTCTCTAGGCCAGATCTTAACATCTGGAGGAAATGGGACGTGATTTAATAGCTATGTACCTTAAATGTGGATGAGGGGGATATTCAAGTTCTGATGCTTTTTTAAATTATTACCGTCCCTCATTCCTTAACATTCACATATCGAGGTAATCTGCCTATCTTTTTCTTATGAACCTATTGACATTTTACAGCACTGATGGCTATTTTACTGTTCTTTTCTAACCAATAGTGCAATGTCTCTTTACCGTCAAGGGAAACAGACCCATGGCAACTGGCAAGGGGAGCAACAAAAACCTTTACAGATGTTATACTCATAGGACTTCTGCAAGGCAACACCCATCGAAATGTTATCCCTCGGGGGTATGCATGTTTGTGTGAATGCAAAAACAGGAAACTGAACAGACATCGAGGAGGAAAATGAATTTCTAACCGAACTGACTACTCAGAGAAAAGACACATAGTCTGACTTGCAATAAGAAAAAGGTACAGTGCGATTAATGAAGCTTATTCATGCTAAGAGATCCAGATGACAGCATATATACTGTAAAATAACACACTATGCAAGACGAAGATATTCAGGACTGCGGCAATAGACACAGACCTCAAGTAACGAGTATTTTAAATGATACAGTCAGCAATGGAAAGGGCTTCATGGCCCCTTATTAAAAAAGGAACAGGAAAGGACCAAACAGATGCATTTTAAAGGTAAAATGCACAGGAAAACAGTGCACGTATGTCATTAGGGTATGCTCTCTCTCGACTGGATCGTTTTTTTCTGGAAGCAATTACAAGAATGCAAAATTCCTCATTTTATTTTTTAAAAAAAATCATGCAGAAAACAGTAATCGCAGAATTTGAAAGAATAACAGGACGTTTGCAGGAGAAAATCTTTGCACATGCATACGTGCAGCAATGTTTTTTTCTCTAAGCATTTCAAACTAAAAAAACAACAGCAATGATTAATTTAACTTTTTCTACAACTTTTATGCGACAAATCAAAAAGAATGCTTACCTACTAAACGCTGAATCAATCACCCCCTTCATTTTTTGGTCAGTTTGATCTGATATTCTAGTCAATTTACTAGTTTACCAGTTCGCCCACACTTATCTAAATGAATGACTGAAACGATGAATTAATGAATGAGTAAGCTAATTATTATGCGTGCATGTTATGACATTGACAACTACTGTTTGGGGTGTAATGCAAACATATTCATAATTTCCTTTATCGTTCACTTTTCAAGTTGCTCAGCAGTACAGTATAATTAAAAAACTCTTGAAATTGCTAATACCGAAAATTATATGCACAGTTTACAACAGAGAACGTTGATCAGTATAACACTGACAGAGTAAAATAGAAATGATAAGAAGCAAGGAAGCACAATTTGTCAGATATCACTTCAGGAACCACACAGGTTAGATTCCAAACCATATCATTGCATTTTTTTGCTTCAGTGATGTACCCTCATTATATAAAACAAACAAAAGAACAACAACACTTTGTTTTTACGGATAAAATGTATATTTTTGGTATTTGAGCGCTATGGATCACATATTCAAAAGTAGCATCTCGAATATATAATGATGTACACAGAATAGAAATTCAGTATTGGTTTTAAAAATTGTGGCACAGCCCCTTTCCTTTCTAGACTACACTATGCAACACATTATCACAGGCCTTCCTAGAGTATATAGCTAGAAACTTTAAATGCAGTTGTAAGTGCAACAGCAAGGCCAATTAGAGAATGGGATGGTTAACTACATCACTCCTATCTTCATTACTCCAACGGTTTCCTATTAAATCAAAGGCTATCTTCTAAATGATGTATTTGATTTCCAAAGCCATTCATGCTTGGACTACTAAATATGCCCCTGTCCGTTTGAAATGCCTGCTTTTAGGAAATCCCTCTTGGTCCTCTTTTCAGTCGGGTGCCCAAGATTTGTAATTTGTTTGTATTTTGACATTCCTGTTGGTCAGCCCAGCATGAACAGTGCTACGGTACTTGTCTCAGCTCCGAGGCCAATACCATAGCACAACAGCACCCACAGAATGCACACTGTCTGCAAACTGCATTCTGAGGGAGCTGGGCAAGGGGGGCCCTGCACTGCCCATGACTTAGTCTGACATGGAACTGTTCCCCAAGGGTTAAGTAGTTGGTTTCTTTTTTGCATGCTTCGGAGACATAAAATACAGAAGGACTCCTGATATTAAGAGGGCCCAGATGACAATGGTGGCAGTACTATCCAAGAGGACTTTTTGCAGCATGGAATAATATGCTGAGGCTTACCCAGAGAGATCACGCCAAAATGGGGTACCAAACTGAGGTTAGTCCACTCATAGATTTTTGCCATGCTTAAAATTGATTCAGCTGGAACTTGAGGCAAAGGTATATGGCTTCATGGATCACAGCCCACTGGGGGATTTTGACTTCTCTAAAAGTGTCTACGTTTGAAGGTAAAACCTTGGACCGTGGCAAGGATGAAAGCTACTGACCCCAAACTGATCTTGGAAGCTACGAAACTCAGGTTTGTCATGCTCATTTATTTTGGTACAAAAACCAGCAGCTTCAGTGTGAGAACAGAAATCAGGTATTTGCTTTTGAGGGACCCTTGTTGGCCGCAGGCCTAGATGTTGCCCTGCTGGAAGATTTTAAGTTCTATTTTAGAGACTAGGGCTGAAGGTAAAAACTTTCAGCAGGAAGACCCTTTTGATGGATCTCACCTACACGCAATCGGATTTGGTCTAAAATTGTGCCTGATTCCAGGTCAACTACAAATATTGACTCTTGATTGGCACTTTACTTTATCTCTTCACATTTTGGCTAAAAACTTTAAAAAAATCATATGCCCAGTTCCCTTTAAACTATGTTAATAATCTTGGTGTCTTTTTGGTCATTGTGTTTCTCTATTTTTCTAAGTTGGTTTGGGAATACTTTTATTTTGTTGTGTTCTATACTTTGAAATTGTTGGTACTTGAACTTCAAAATATACTTCGCTAAGGATTTCCTAGGGTTGAGCAAAGACAGGTAGCTGCCCTTCTTTAGTAGTGAGCTACTCACAGGTGGGAAAAGAACCAGTGGTCTGAGCATCATTGTTAGACCTGACAGCCTTAGGGTGGTCACCCCCAACTTTTTGCCTGCCTCCCTCCACTTTTCTGACACAGTTTTGTTGGTTTTAGGACTCTGTGGACTTTACCACTGCTAACCAGTTTTAAAGTGCATATGCTCTTTCCCTTAACCATGGTAACAGTGGTTCATCCCCAATTGGTATAATAGATTTACTTATAAGTCCCTAGTAAAGTACACTACAGGTGCCCAGAGCCTGTAAATTAAATGCTACTAGTGGGCCTGCAGCTCTGGTTGTGCCACCCACCTAAGTATCCCCTTATCCATGTCTCACGCCTGCTATTGCAAGGCCTGTGTGTGCAGTTTCACTGTCACTTTTACTTGCCATTTAAAAGTACTTGCCAAGCCTTAAACTCCCCCGTTTCTATATATAAGTCACACCTAAGGTAGGTCCTAGGTAAACCATAGAGGAGGGTGTTATGTAGATAAAAGGCTGGACATGCACACATGTTTTATATTTCCTAGTAGTGAAAAAGTCCTAAATTCATTTTCCACTACTGTGAGGTCTGCACCTTCATAGACTAGCATTAGGTCTGCCCTCATACACTTTTTGAGTGGCAGATTCTGATCTGAAAGGGGTAACCAGGTCATATTTAGTATGGCCAGAATGCTAATAGAAAACCCTACGTATTGGTGAGGTTGGATTTTATATTACTATTTTAGAAATGCCACTTTTAAAAAGTGAGCGTTTCTATGCACTTAAAAAAAACATCTGTGCCTTACAGCCTGTCTCCTATCAACGTCTGGGCTGGGCTGGGCTGGTTGACAGCTCCCTTGTGCATTTCACCTAGACAACCACAAACACAGGACACTCAGTCACACCTGCACTCAGCTGCATATTAAATGGGTCTTCCTGGGCTGGAAGGGTGGAGGGCCTGACACTTACGTTTCAAAGGCTAGTGGCCTGTCCTCACACAATGGACTGCAAAATTCCCTACTGGGACCCTGGCAGACAGGACTGCATTAAAAAGGGAACTTGCACATTTCAAAACCACTCTTTGAAGTCTCCCCCACTTCAAAGGCAGTTATGGGTATACTTCTGGATCTACATCTGCATCCTGTCAAGATGAACTGACTGGCTGCCCAAAGGACTTATCTGGACTGCTTTGCTGTGAAGGACTGCTGCCCTGCCGTTGCCCTGCTGCCTTGCTGGCCTCTGACTTTGCTGAGAAGGACTCTGCCCTCCCCAAATGTGCTCTCCAAGGGCTTGGATTTAGCTTGCCTCCTGTTTTCTGAAGTCTCAGGGCCCAAAAACTTCATCTCTACAAAGAACTTCCTTATGCATAAAAAATCGATGCAAAACCTGCCAGAAATGACACAAAGCCTGCCTTGCGACTGAGGAGTCACCGCACAGCAGACTGGAATGACGCAGCCCGACTTCCGGAGTGGAAATTCAATGCAGCACCTGCCTTCCGATTGAAAATTCGATACATCACTTACCGGATCGACGTAGTGCCCGTGACTTCTTCCAAGGCATCAAGGATTTTCCCCGCATTATCCCTGGGTGTCTAAATATCCCCGCATCATAGTGAGGAACCAAGACTATGTGCTAAAAAATGATGCAAGCCTCTTCCAGAGTGTAAAGAAGTGTGTTGCGCCAGAAAAATCTGATGGACACCTTATTTTTCCACGCATCTCCTCCTCTGCGGTCTCTAAACGTTGTTATTTTTTATGCATACCGTGTTCTGTGTGTAACAAAGAGACAACTGTTTATTTCAAAGTATCAAGACTATTTCAAATCTTCCAAAAGTGATATTTCAACTTGTGCTTATTGGATCTTTGTTGTTTTTACCTTATTTTACTCAGATAAATATTATCTTTTTTCTAAACCTGTGTGGTGTATTTTTGTGGTGTTTTCACTGTGTTCCTGTATGATTTATTGCACAAATACTTTAGACATTGCCTTCTAAGCTATGTCTGACTGCTCAGGGCCAAGCTACCAGAGGCTGGGCACAGGATAATTTGGATTGTGTGTGACTTACCCTGACTAAGACTGTGATCCCTACTTGGAGAAGGGTGTATACCTCTGCCAATTAGAGACCCCATTTCTAACAATCATCTAGGTTGCCCCACTGCAGGCCTGTGAGGGTACTGGCACTAAGGTTAAAGTACAGGCATGGGCACGGCCAATATGGTTGGCCAATGCAGACACTTCTTTCTGAGCTCCACTGTGTGCCTCCTGTAATTCCTAGACCATCCTGGCCCCTGGTCCTCGGTGTGGCCCGATTCCACAGCCTACAAATCTTCTCCATTAAAACCAGGGGGGGAGGTGCCCACTTCCTGGTGGCTGTGGAGGCTGGAATGCGGTGCTCTGGATGAATGAACCTGCCTTAGGAAACTGCAAAGCATGGCACGAGGTGCTGCACTTTCTGGGTCACAGTTGACAACTGAAGAATATCTAATGGGGCCAGGCAGGTGATGGATCCGGGCTTCAGAGGAAGGAAGACCTTTTCCAGAAGCGGCTGCTCATATGTGTGCTAGTTTTGGAGCAGGGCTCGCAAGGAGATCCCCGCAGTGGGTGGCACAGAGTCCACTGGAAGCCCAGCAGGGCCCAACATCTGCATGGGAGTCCATGGTCAACTCTCTGCTGAGTGAGTGATGTGAAGGCAAACTGCAGACATTTGCCTGGAGTGAGGGTGTGTATTGGCCACAAAGGATGTCACACACTGATGGCCATGACAGAGTGCTATAGTAGAGTCAGAAGGATTGTTTGGCCTGGGTTAACTTAAACCAAATGCAGGAAAGCAGATTTTGACAAAATACTAATGGCAATACCAGACACGAAAACTACGCTGGAGACCAATATTGAAACAGTTTCAATGGAAGTGTCCTGGTTACGTGCTGACCACAGTAAACTGAGAGGATCGAGGTCATGGAATCTGCTACATTATGATGAACCTCACACTAAGGGATTAACAGATACAACTAATGAGGTCCGACATTGCGCACCTGCAGCTGAGAGCGGAAGATGCTGAGCGAGCTAAGGGTCCAAGGATGGACCTGTTTCTTGGACAGTGACTCATTAACTCTGTCTTAGCAGAGAAAGTCCCCAAATTCTTCTTTATTGAAATGGCTCATTGGATATAGGGCAGCCCCCTCCACCTGGAGAAACCCCTAGCCCTGTGGTTGCACACCTTCTCAAGTACAGGGATAGAGAAACAGCAATTAAGCCCGATGGACTTAAAATAGGCTCTCCTTTTCCCTGCTAAATTTCAATTGGTTAAGGGAGACACAATGCATTTCTTTTAAACACCTGAGGAAACCTGTACCTGGATGCACCTGGAAGGATGTTGAATCATACCAATTGACTAAGTACTTAAAGGACCCTGGGAGATGCAGAAACCGAGGAGGTGGTGCACCTGAAAATGCCAGTCCCGGCCAACAACTGAACAGGCAACTTAGGAGACAGCAAAAGTAGCTACAGACGTACTGCTACACAGCAGAAACTCCTTCACTACTCTAGCATCAGAACATGGTTCAGACACTGGGACTGCAACAAACATATGTGGTTCATCAGCTGAGCCGGAGGCTGCGAAACTGGTCCTCACTCTTCGTCTGGCCAACAATATAGTCTGAAGTGGACTGGTCTTGGGACTGTTACAAATGGGAGGGTACAGGTAAGCTTTTAAATACCCCTAAATAAGTTGGGAAATTGAGGGGGCACCATGTGAACTTGAGATCTGCTGATGTTAAAGGGCTTGACTGACTGAAATGCATCACATGCCCTACCACACATCAATTGTTTCTGAACTGGACATGTTCTCATTGTTAATGTATTTTTACCTATATAGGTATTTCTTTGACGTTTCTGGCTGGATGATCTGTGGATGTCCAGATTTAACGAGGGTGTTGGGATCTTTATTTTACATCCTCTTTGTATGCTTATGGTCTGCACCATGTGATACACTGTATCCTCTGTTTTGTAATGTAGGTCAAAGATGTTGAGGGGCTGCCCAAAGAGGGCACAGAAAGAAGCACAGACCCAAACAATACATAATATATGAGCACAACACTAGAGTAAGGGCCCAATCATACAACCTCCTAATATGGAATGTGCGAGGGATGGCAACACCCAGGATGCGCCATGCAGAACACACATTCATAGAGCCATAATGTAGAAAATACATTTAGTGGCAACCAAATTGAAGAAGGTCTGGGCAAAGTGGAAGGTGGAAATTATACAGCACACCCTTTTAAGGCTTAACATGTGGTGCATTGTTTGATCTTGAGTTTCTGGATGTCAGAATATGCACCCTGGACAAGCAGGAAATAAAATACTTGTGCAAAGCACACACACAGTAACACAATGAAAACACCACAAAAAGACTGCACACAAGTTCAGAAATATAGAGATATTTATCTGAGTAACACAAGACCAAAAGGACAAAATTCACTTAGTAGAAGTCGAGATATGAATTTTTCAAAAATAAACCAAAAATAGTGCTTAGAAGTTAATAGCGCTGAAAGGTTACTTGAAGTTGGGCTAGACTGGGGTAGATGCAAACTTTAGGCAGACCATAATGTAGGGCAGGCGGGTTACAGGACTCATGCAGAGCTCGCTGAAACAGTATTTTGGATGGAGCAAGCATTGAGGAGCGATGCCAAGACAATACTTCGGTTCTGATCCATGCAGTCAAGTAGCTGCGTTGGTTTTGAGCCTTGTAGTCGGGTCTTGCATCACCATTGATCTTCATTCAGATGTATCTAATGCATCGGCATCGAGCCACACAGCTATGTCCTCAGAGCAGCACTGCATCATTATCAACCCTGGCAGTTGAGTCCTGTCTCCTCATTGAATCTGCAATGGATGGCATCAGAAGGCACTCCAATGGTTTTGAATGGCTTAACTGCTCAGATGCAGCAATTTTTGCAGAGGAAGAGCTGCAAAACCTATGTTTATGGCCCAGGAGTGGATTGTCACCTTAGGCAAGTGTAGGACTCACAGATGGCAGAGTCCAGCAGCAGGATATTCCTGAGATTGCAGGAAAACAGGGTACAAGCCAGCAAGCCTTTGGAGACACTCTGGGTCAGGTTAGTGGGTCAAGTCCTTCCTCAGTAGGGCAAAGATCATCCGGCAGCAAGGTGGCTCATCAAGGCACAGAGCTGTCTTTCTTGGAAAGCAGGCCAGCAGCATGACACTTCTTGTAGCACAGCAGTCCTCACTCCTGGCAGAGTTTTTCCCAGATCCAGTAGCATACTGATTTAGTAGGGTCAGAGACCCAATTTGAATAGCCAAATGTGCCTTTGAAGTGGGGGTGCTTTTAAAGAAGAGTCTTTGAAGTGCACAGTGGTTGTTTCTTCCTAGACTCTGCTCCAGACTATCAGTAGGGGAATAATCAGCTTTTTGTGAGAGGACAGGCACTCCCTATTGAAATGTAAGTGTCAGCTTTCCTCCTCCCTTCCTGCCGAGGAAGAGCCATTAGAATGCATATCAGTGGCGAGACACACCTATCCTTTCTGTGTTTGTGGCTGTCCAGAGGAAATGCACCAAGTGTAGCTGTCATCCACCCCAGACGTGTATTGGAGACAGACTGCAGAGCACACAGAGCAGTGAGAGCAGAGAGCACTTTCTAAAAATGGCATTTCTAAAATATGAAAATCTGATTTTACCAATAAAGAGTATTTATCGTTACTATTCCAATGATATGAAAATGATGTAGCTACTTCTTTCAGATCAGAAATTACATCTTAAAATTATATTAAGGAATCCCATGAGAGAAGTAGGCCTCACAGTAGTGACAAACGAGTTTGGGGGTTTTTCACAACCAGGATATGTGAAACTTAAAAGTACATTTCCTACCTTTAACTTACATAGCACCTTGTCCTATGGGCTACCTAGGGCTAAGTTTAAGGGTGCCTTATATGTAATCAAAGGAGAGATTAAGGCTTAGTAACAGGCTCTAAATTCCAAGTTGAAGTGGCAGAGAAACTTTACACACGGGCTTTGCAGTGGCAGGCAAGAGACATGTTTAAAGGGCTACCTAAGTGGGTTCCACAACCACTGCTGCAGGCTCACTAGTAGCATTTAAGTTACAGGTCCTGGGCATATCATATACCACTTTAGAAGGGACTTACAAGTAAATTAAATATGCCAATTGTGGATACACCAATGTTACCATGTTTCGGGGCGAAACATATGCATTGTAGGACTGAAGTGGTAAAGTGCTCAGAGACTTAAGGCCAACAAAAAGATAAAGCAAACAAATAATGCAAGCAAGCAAAACGTTTGGGGGAAGACCACCCTAAGGCTGACAAGTCTAACAGGTATTGATTTGATTCACTCTGGCGGGGCATATGTGGAGTCATCACACAGAATAGACCAGGCGGCAAATGTGTGGCCTTAAAGGTGTTGTAGGATAGGGACCAACTCACACTGATATCAAGTTATGAGCCCAGTGCAAATCACTTGACTTTATAGACCAATTAACCCCAACAATCCTCCACTGTCCACAGTCACTGAACATCTGGGCAGGTGACTACAATACCATAATAAATGGAGCAGTAGACAGGTCCAAGCCCCTTCTGGATGGAGTGGTGAGTTGTAGGCTGATACAATGGAGAGCATAAATGATAATACATGATGTGTGGAGGCTAGTGCAACCAAACACACAGGAATTACTCCATGATTCATGATGTATGCACAAGACTGGACCTGTTCTTTTGTGGTGACGTGGTGTGTCGAAGCACATCACAGATGGACTACCTTGCATGTACAGTCATTGACCACTCTCTGCTACTGCTGTCTTTAAACTGGGGAACAGACAGGGTAAAAATACTAACTTGGCAGTTGTGCACAGAGGCATTACAGGATGTACCTCCCCAGGACACCATAGAATCACACTTTGCACAATACTTCAACATTAATGCAGACTTCCCCCCTGTTAGGTACACAGCATGGGAGGCTCAAAAGATATTTATTTCTGCATCAATATGACTTGGGGGTAAAGCAGACCCTGCACAGGAAATTATTAGAGGTATACCCAGAGCTATGGTATATTTTAAATTAGACATAAATCTGGCCCAATCGTATAGGGCACCTTCAGGCTTTTAGTACTAGAATTGAACTGGCATCCTGATTATTGATTCTCAATTATAGGGAACATCTGGCACGCCAACAAAGGGAGGAAGAATGAGCTGGTAAAGCACTTGAATGGCTGATTCCAGGTGATCTGCCACACTCCACAATGAGGGATCTTCGTACTACTGATGGGGAAATATCTAGGACCCAAACAGCTATTAACTTCACCTTTGCAGAATACTGTGCCCTATATGCAGCACAGGATGACTCAACCATGCATCAGATAAGGGTCTTCCTACTTGAGATCCCCTAACCTGTCTCAGTCTGCTCCAGTGAGCAGAAATGGACAAAGATATATAGGTGGAAGAAATATGTGATGCCATAACACATAGTATACAACAAGACACCAGATACAGAAGATTTTTACATTGAATGTTATGCAGCTTGAGATAACTCCTCACCCTAAACCTGATAAAGGTATTTGAGGAGGTGAAACATAGAGAAGAGCTCCTGGAAACCCTTAGAGAAGCCCTGATAGTTGTGATCCCCAAGCCAGGGCATGACACGATGAATGTACATTTGTGTCATCCACTTTCGTTATTAAACAAAGACTATAAAATATTGGGAAACATACTGCTAATTAAACTTTTGCCAGTGTTAGACCTGGTTATTTCTGCAGGGTCATTCCCAACGTTTTGCCTTCTGCTCCTCTTCTTCTGACCTCTTTCTTGTTGGCCTACCACTTCTAACCAGTGATTAAGTGCACATGCTCCCTGCTTACAACATGGTGAAATTGGCTTATCCACAATTGGCATATTTAATTTACTTGTAGGACCCTAGTGAAGTGCGCTACCAGTGCCCAGGGCCTGAAAATGTAATGCTACTGGTGGGCACGCACCACTGATTGTGCCACCCTTTCTTTGCATAGCAAGCATCACCACTTGTTACCGCAAAGCTCTAGTCTGCCCGTCTGTGATGCTCGGCCAACTTTGCTGGCAGACAACTGCTCCCGGCGAACTTCTTCACCACGAACTGGACTCTTGGCTTATCTTTGAGAAGGTAAAGCTTTAGCTGGTCGTGTATAGAACTGTATCCAACCCACTCTCCATTATGGTTGGCCTGAACTTTTGCAGTACCCCAGTCTGGCACTACCAGACAGCCCCAGTTGATGTTTTATGTTTCTAAGCACTACATCAAAGTTTAACATTTAAAAATCATTATCTCCACAGCTACTTATTGGATTTTTGCTGTTTTGGTCTTGTTTTGGTCATTAGATTAAGCTCTATTTTATGTGTGGTGTTTTTACTGTTTTACTTTCTTATGTGTTGCACAAATACTTCACACGTTGTCTCCAAAGTTAAGCCTGCCTCCTCTGTTACAGACTACCAGAGGGTCAGGACAGGTTAATTTATGGTGTGTATTTGACTTACCCTGACTAGTATTGTGGATCCTGCTTGGGCAAGGTTCATATCTCTGCCAACCAGAAACCCATTTTCTTACAGCCAGTAATAGGACAACTGACCCATGCAGACCAGAATAGTGTTATCCCTGAGCGCAACACATTCTGGAATATTAGTCAGTTGCTGAACCAGATGGGAAACAGTCCCTAAAGAGCCAGGGTCCTGTTTGGCAGTGTCACTAGGCATAGAAATCTGTTAGATACCCTAGGTTGGATAGATTTTTTCAGTACTGGAGCGATGGTGAGTAGGAGCATCCTACTTGAAGTGGGTCAGATCACTGTATGGCAAGCCAATGGCAAGGGTTAAGACTGGCAAGACGATTTAAGAGACGTTTGAAGTTCACAAAGGTACTAAGAAGGAATACCCGCTGTACCCACTAATTTATTAGCCTAGCGATGAAGCCTCTGGGAAGGTGGCTATGCACCAAGTCTGGCTGTGTGGTGAACAGGTGTTTGATGAATATCATACAGTGTAGCTATATTCAAATGATGCCCTGATTTGTTTATAAAAAGCACAGGCATCCCTCTACCAATTAATGGAGATGCTCAACAAGTTTGGGGAGTTATTGGGCCTCAAACTTAACTGACCCAAGTCCTGCCTGGAATCTGCAATGTCTATCAGGCTTGTGTGGCAGTTTGAAACCTTAAAATATATGGGGCCCAACATCTATCTCTTCGATGTTGGCTTGATGGGGGCAACCTGGCCCTGGCGGTAGCTTCGCTGCTCTACTCCTTTCCCTTCTAGCTCTTGTTGCTGCGCTGGGCCAGGTGGCCACAGCCAAAATGTTGGTACAACCCCACCTATTGTACCTTTTTGTGGTGCTACCATTAATCCTTCCCAGGCATTTTTTTTAAGTTGCCTTCCAGGACTGCTGTTGAAACGGATCTAGGGGACAAGTAGAAAAAGGATTTCACTGTCAGTGGCAAAATGCCATATACTAAATGGGGGGCTGGGAGCACTCAATTATGAGCTTTATTATGCCTGCGGCACAACAGCAATGGCTGATGTGATGGTTAGGGATCACTTAAAATGTTGAAATGTAAGTGGTTAAGCATATGGCAAAAACATTCTTACCTGGCTGGTGAGTCAAGGACACCAATATACACCAGAGACTAGACAAATGCCAATTGTGCATAGATGCTGGCATAAATGTGTGTGAGATGTAGGTGCAGTTTACCTTACACACTTCAACTACCAATATTAAACTTGCCTTTTTATCAGAGACAGCATAGTGCGCAAGTACACATGCCCTGGAGAAAAATGGGCATAGGGTGCTATTCACCAAGGAACTGCGCCACCACTCATCAGTTTTCCCCCAGCGCTCCCCAGATCTGCCAGCCATGCAAGGCTGCAGCCTCTCCCACTGTAGCAGGCTGAACAAGGCAATGTTGGTAGTCCTTTGGTGTGGGGCACCAATATGGGGTTCTAGGGTATTCCCGCAGCCTCTAGCTTACAAATCATCCTAACTGTGGGTGAGGAAGATGGATAGTGGAACAGATTTTAGTGCACTGGGTGAGTAGAGGGCAGCAGTCACTTTAGGAAGTGTCCATCTTTGTCAGCAGTCAGCCATGACCCTTCATTAATTTACATTGTTATACATGGCACTACAACATGTATTCTATAATGTGGAATAATAAGTAGTAGGAGAAAGGGTGGATTTGAGATGAGATAGACAAATAGATAGACAGATAGATAGATAGACAGATAGATAGATAGATAGATAGATAGATAGATAGATAGATAGATAGATAGATAGACAGACAGACAGATAGACAGATAGATAGATAGATAGATAGATAGATAGATAGATAGATAGATAGATAGATAGATAGATAGATAGATAGATAGATAGATAGATAGATAGATAGATAGATAGATAGATAGATAGATTGGCATTTGTTTTGCTTTTAACTTTGATGCCATTTGATGAAACTTCCCAAAACCTTCCAAAACAGAAAGTCATGCAGCTCAACTCCTTTTTTTGAAAGTTGCAGGGCGAGCCAACAAGTAGGGGCTGAGAAAAAGAGGGGACCCAAAGAACTTTTTCTCATTCAATTTCCATAGGCAATATTAGGCAAAAATATAGAAGAAAGTATTGAACAGAGTTACAACAAATTTTGCAGTAAGCTAGATCTTTAATCAAAGAGTGTACTTTTTTTGATTTGTTGGAAATCTGTTCAGCTGTTGAATCAGCCCTTGAGGAGTGAGCCCTAAGGACTAGACAATACTTGGGAAAGAGGACTGCAGACCCTCCTACCCTCTACAAATGAATCAACCCTTGGGATGAGGCACTAAGGGTCTAAGAAAGGGTCGAGGAGAGGGCTGCACATCTCCTCCTAATTAAAAAATATGTTGTGCTACCTCCACTCCAGAGTCCTGGCACCACTTGTTTATTTTTTTTAAAAGGTGAGAGTGGCCTTTATTCTATTTTTAATTTTAGTGTAGATTTTCTGAGAAATCACATTATTTATTTTTTTAAATATGCTTTGGCCCTCTGGACCCTCTGACCAGGTTAGAAGGTGTAAGGGTATAAGTAGCCTGCCCCATATAATATTTTTTAGGAAAGAGGACTGAGTCCCCATATAATCTTTTTAGGAAAGAGGACTGAGTCCCTGAGACCTATAAGGGCTCCCATTTTATCTTTGTTGATGTGGTGGAAGCCACTCAGATCATACTTTTTTATCTGTTTGATCCACAGATCCTCTGTGGTGGGAAATATACATATATTTGGGCCTTATTTTATCAAAAACTACTGAATGGATTTACACTGGATCAAATTTGTAGTGATTCCATTCAGCCATTTTGGCTGTTGATGTGTCTAATTTTGCTATGAAAAATTGCTTGGACAAATGTGTTCTTTTTTTTTTTGCCCCTGCTTGGCGGATCAACTCAAAGCTTTTCAAGAAGAAGCTGAGGTGGTTGATTTTTTTTGGAATGTTATGTGATAAAAGTAATTTATATAACCCAGTGGTACTTGCCACAAGTTAGTTATAATTAGGACCACATTTCCAGATGAGATCTAATTGTCTGCCATCACATACAGCAAAGATGTGGTGGCAGCTATCTTAGGACTCATATTATGTAAACATTTTGCAGTAAATTCACTGAGGATCTGTGTTAAAATACATTTTTAAAAAATCACAAGCTGTGCACATTTGAAATCAAATCCGGACAGTGACTTAAATATGCCCCGAGAACCCCATCTCACAGGGCTGTATTAGTACCTCACACGTTACATCATTTGTGACATGTTCTTTGACATCTTTGATAACATCACTGCAACATCTGAAATGACATCACTGATGACAATACTGCATCGTGAGAGCAAGACTTACAGTTACTACAGACACGAGTTATTGTTTCTTGAGATAACTATGACTGGTTAATTTAGGTGTTTTTGTTTGTTTAAAACATTATGGCCCAAATTTAGGAGGACCTAGTGCATCTTTGCATCACATTAATGTAGTTTTTTATGCTGCTAATGTGGCCCAATAAGGTCAAATTTGCTGTGACTTATTTACAAAGTGGCACAATGCATGCACTTCGCCAATTTGTAACCCATTACTCCACATTATAACTAAGCCAAGCATAATGTATGCAAGAGGGGGTTCCCTCCTTAGGGGGGACCACAAAAATGGTGCAGTGGAATCTAGGCAATTGCACTGTGCCATTTTTAGCAGCTATTTTTAATGCCTGCACTGAGCAGGCGTTAAAATGGGGCATAGCATTGTTTTCAAAGGGCTCCTATGTACTCTGCAGGATTAGCGTGAAAATGTTAGTGCTATCCTACACAGTACATCAATACCATCAAAAACTGTTGATGCTATTTCTTCTACCCTGCATCATGGTGTGCTGCATATTAAATAAAGCACACACATGGTGGCGGTGGGGGGAAGAATAAGGGCGCTGGTAGTTGGATGATCATCAGAGGACTCTAGGATGGCTTCTAAACTAATCCTGTTTGACCTGCTTATAACCCTTTCTGGCATTTTTATATAGCACACAATTGACCAAAAAACATTGAAACTTTTCATGTGAACATCAGAGAACATTACACAAGGGTAAATTCATTTGTATTTGTAAGCAGGGTGACGCTAAATTATTTACCCAGAACAACAGGTTGTTGATCAGGTGCTAGGATTCAAACCTGGCCCCCCAGCTTCAAAGTCGGCAGCGCTGGCAGTTAGGTCACATGTCCTCCATTTTGGAAATAGCTTCTTTCCAAACCTTGCAACCTCTGCAGCAAAAATAGAGCTGTGAGCCATGAAAAGAGCCCACCACAGACAACTATTTCTAACCTGCAGTTTTTAACATGCATCCACCAGACCACTACACCAGTAGGCAGCCTATATATATGATGTTTTTCAGCCAGGCAGCACTGAAACAAAAAAGGCAGTATGTGCTATTAGTACTATTGAGTTGGATCTATTTATAAACCTTAAATGTTTACTAACAATTGGTTAAAGTAACATCCTCAAACTAGCGAATCTGTGTGAGGTGAATTTGAGAAACATCATAAACAAAGTGAATTATGGCTTTGTAAGACAGGGATGAATATTGCATAAACACACTATTGTAATAAGAGTAAGGTATAGAAAGTTAAACACAACGATATGGAGAAAGATGTGGGGCAACAGAGGACTAGAATTGGAGGCAAGTGTTTGGCAACAGATGTTGATAACAAAATCTTTGTCTGAGGGGGGTTGCTCTGACGGGCTCCTCCGCTTTATTTAACTGCATGCATTTTATTCTTTCATGTAAGTTGTTTGATGTCATGGATGAATGTGTATTACCAACTTCAGAATTCCAGAATAAAAATGTAAATAGAAGTCAAAAGAGTATACAAAAAAGTCAAATGAGGGGCATTTGGCAACGTGTATCTAAAGAAAACCAAAAATGTTCAACGAAATTTAGTTTTAAAACATTTTAGGTTACATTTCAAACACCAAAAAGCCTTTGAACTTGACCAATTATGTTAATGGTTACCAAGAGACCAATCACTCCAGATAGTTAGTTCTATTGAAAAGAAGCATATAATTGGAGTGTTAGAGTGGGGGTGATGACGAGAAGGCAGACTCCCTATTATCCCTACAGTTTTCAAGTCAACGTTTTTCTAATTTAGATTCATTTATTAACTTTGAACAATTCATATTTTTTTTGTTTTAGTGTGAAATGTTTAATCATGTGTAACCCCTTTATACCCGTGTGTTTGCTTTATTAAACGTGTTTTCTTTTCTACTTAAATTTGATATGGGCCTTGTCAGATATTCATTTCCTAACAGTATTTATACTGATTCTACTGATACATTTAGCTCTGCCCACATTTTTTAAGGGTTACTTTGCTGCTCTGGCTTACTTACCGAACGTGAGTCAAGTAATCGCCAGTGGAGCCTGTTTACTGTGGTCTTGGGTGCAGGCAAGTCTTAGCAACTTCTAGTTACCAGAAAACATTACTGTAAAGTGTCAGGGTTTTTTTTAACAGGAAGTTCCTAGCTATGTAACCTTATCCTGGCTAATGCTACAGGCAATCATGATAATAAGAAAAGAGAAATAAAGATTAGATACTTTTAGAAAGTATAAAAAAATACCATCAGCTATCCATCCACAAATGCAAGGTTCACTGGTGAGTACACCACAGGCATCAAGAGAGGAAAGCCTAAAGGTAAAAAGGCAAATTCGTATTTGAATAATAACAATAACCTGCTGCTCATATGGCACTTTATATGGCATTTGTGCCATTTCTAAACGCTATGGCCCGGATTTATTCTTTTTGGCACAAAACTGGGCAAATGCAGTTTTGTGTCAAAAAGTATAGCTCCGACTTGCGCCATTCCACAGCTCCAGCTGGGTGCCATATTTAAGGAATGGCGAAAGCCGGCGCTAAGGGTGGGCTAGCATCAAGTAAAATGACGTTACCCAGGTGGGAGTGGCAGTATGGGGGAAGGGGGTTGTGCGCCAAAAAATGACGTTATGCTGGTTAGAGTCAATAAAAAGTACTCTAAACTGTCTAGTGTCCTTTCTTGATGCAAAACCTACCATACCACATGACTCCTGTCTTATAAAAGACAGGAGTCATACTTACCACCCCTATGGCCAGCACAGGGGACAAGGGTCCCCTGGGCATGGCCATTACACCCAGTGCCATGTAGGGGGGGGGGGGCATTTCAGGTCCCCCAATGGCACTTTCAAAAATAAATACAAATTCTTTCCTCTACTTACCCCTACTTTCCTGGGATGGGTTCCGCCATCCTCCACTGTCCCTCTGGTGTCTGTGGGAATGTCCCTGGGGCCTGGGGAGGGCACCTGTGGACTTATTCCATGGTGTTCCACCATGGAAATAGGCCCACAGTCCCCTAATGCCTGCCCTGACCCAGGCGTTAAATAATGGCGTTAAGCATGCTTAGAACCATTATTTAGGCCTGCCTCCCTTCCGTGCACCAATTGTGCACAGGAGGATAAATAAGGCACTAGGGCGTTAGAGTCATTTTTTGGATGGAACACCTACCGAGCATCTCATTGACACAAGATAGGTTCATGCATCCAAAAAATGACTTTAACTTCAATATTTTGGTGCTAGACATGTCTAGTGCCAAAATATAACTGTGGAGTTAAGTTTGTACTGAATTAGCATTACAAAATGACACTAATTCAGCACAAACAGAGTACAAATTTGGGCCTTTATATGACACGGGTTACTACTACTTAATTTATGGCAATCAATTTATCAGTCTCAGAAGGATGGAGGGCTGAGTCTTTCTTCCTATGATTTGAAGTTGTGACCTTTATGTCACTGAATTTGTCTGCAAGAAACTTCAGCTCGTGTAGTCATCCTCCAGCTGTCATAATAATATCGACCTCGAATTCTGTTACTGTAGTAGCTTGACTATTTGAATGAATATTTTGAAACAACATTGCCATTGTTTTGCCATCTTTTCGCGGTGTAACTAATTTTCCTGCAATTCACAGTGCAGATGAAACGAAAAGAAGACCGTCGCATTTACTTGATTCTGCTGTTTCATTCTCGAACAATTAAACAATTCCAGGTCTGAAAGCATATGTCGCACAAAAGGTAGATTATACCGCCTTTGCGTTCTGTTGTCAGTGATATTGTCTTAATTTGTTTACAATACCCTCTTTTTATCCTCGACTTTATTATGTCAGTGTTTCTCTGTCTAGATTTTTAGGATGTGTCCAAATGAACAACTCTTTCTGTGTTAAAACGTAACCGCAAGCATTCAAACGGAGAGGAACAATTAAAACGCAAAGACGTAATTCACTGGGCTTTCTGTACCACTTGTTTACCTCCTTTTGAACAGTCTACAACTTGCAGTATATTTAGCTTCCTTCTTAACAGCCTGCTAATTATCTCAAGGGATTCATTAAAGAATCTAAACAGGGCTGCGATGGAGACAACAAAGGATATTCTCGTAGAAGCCCAATTATAATAAGGCAGTCTCAGAAGAATTGGGGGAGGGGTGTTGATTTCCCTGTGGTAAAAACTATTCACCCAATTTACCAGTTATATTTGTAGGTCCAAATTACTGCACTGTTCTCCGCTCTCTCTTTCGAGCACGTCAGATGAAACTGTTTCAGTATGCCTTGGACTGGCTTGCAGTGTACCCTAGTGGTTCTTAAAAAAAGACTCGAAGCTACAAAATTCGAGATCCTAAATTTATATCTATTTAAACACAACTTCGCTTGATTGCATTAAGGCCCTCTTCAATACTTACATTTTTGTGTTTTCTCAATTCCTATTTAATATTCAATTGTGTTTCCTTTATGACTTTGAGGCGCTTTAGCACAACCAAAAATCCTGGTGTCATATTTTCTATGCTTCATTCTTTCTTGATCAGTCACTGTGGGTTCTTAACATTATTTCTGAATTTGTTCGTGTCACAGATGTTTTTAACAGTGACCCTTTTATTTCTGAACGACGCATTCATAGGCTGTGGGCAGGGGAGTTGTATAAAAAACTCATAAGGCAGTAAATCTAAGCCACAAGTTTCTCACACAATGAGGCCTGTATATTAAGTTTGTGGTTCACTTGTTTCCTTAGTCTATCCCCCGAAGGTACTGTGAGTGACAATCCCTACAGTTCCTTTCCTAGAGTTTTAATGAAAGAGAATATTGCTTAGATAACCTCTCAAGAGGTCACAGTGCATGCCCACCTCTCACTGACAGAAATTAAGAAGCATTTACCACATGTATATGCTGCTAATATCAGGCTTCTGGCAATGACTTTATTCGAATGCATAACTAATTTACTGCTGCTTTACTATTCAGGCTTCTAGGAAAGCATCGCTGTCATTTCGGGAGGGTGGACGTATGCAAAAATAAATGGCCATATCCCTTCTTCAATTCAAGTCCAATATAGTGAAATACGTTAGTCTTCTACTGGCCTCAAGAGTTTTTTTTATCACATGGACAAGGTTCACTGAACAGGCCCTCTACATATTAAATACTGAACTAACTACCACAATGGTAGGACTCAACTCAGATCCTGCTGTATACTGCACCAGGAAATATTTAATAAAGAATGAAATATTGTGGAAAATGTCATATGAAGTTCATGTGAATGTGCCAGTGCTGAACCTTAGCCCAGGCTGCTGAATAGTCATTTTTTTAAATAATTTAATTGTTTCTTTGAAGCCTGATTACTGGATGCTGTAACACATCCTCATATTGATTGACAAAATGGATACAGAAACCTGATACATTCATAGTAACAGTTATGACAACGATTACGTATGTTTTGTATGGGGCTCTTTGAATAGCTGTGCTGGAGGCTGTATATAAGATTGTCTGGCCGACGAATATTCGGGATTTGGGATTTGCTTTACAAATTATATCATGTCAAAACTCTACCTAGCTGAGATTCTCTTTACCAGTCTTCAAACGGTACTTATCTCTTTGATACTCCATTGTTCTTCCATATAAATGATAGATCACCCAAGGTGGGCTCATTCTACAAAAATACATAACATTACATAATCTAGGCACTCCCAGGCAGCCCAGTTTTTCCGCGTGTCTGCACTCTTGACCCGGAAGTCCCACAAGAGCTCTAGCTCTAGACTTTCTTAGAACACTCCTGCGTTCCTTCTGTCTTGGTCCAAGGGCATTCCGATGTCATCATTGCTTTCTGTTTCCCCCATAATGATGGTTGAAGCATTTTCTTTCTTTAGCAAAAAAGAATATCCTTAACATCACTTCAAACCTTCCATGTCCCCAGTAATACACCAACCACTCGCACTAGGACTAGTCTTACTATGAAAAAGAGGTGTTTCTTATGGGGAGTGGGTGTTTTACCTTTAGTAGAGTGACTTCAACTATCAAATCTCCCCTCTTTGTCAATTCTTTCTTTGTAGCTTTAATCAAGCTCTTCCACACCTACTAGTAAGACTGCTGCCTGTGAATTACTGGATTACAAGACGAAAGAATCAACGTTTAGATCACGAGATAAATATTGCTTGGTTGCTAAACCGAAACACTTCACTTCAAAATGTGTATTAATATATAGAAAGTAGCTATATATTTTCGAAAAAAGCAAAGCAATATTATACTATGGGAAAGAGCTGTTTACCACGACTTATTATGTCTACAGCACTTAATTACATGTCTGGGTGCTGACATGGACCAATTGAACTGTTAGAATATAATACAAAGTGTATCAAATAACGATCTTGACTTTTGTATTGGTTCGCAGTGGAGACATACTCTTGGCTCCTTTGCTCACTTTGCCACTGGGGCCAATCTAGACCTGACTGAAGAGCCCCAATCAGGGTGAATCCAGTCTTGGGTTGCTTGTGTTCCAGTTCAGAGAGGACCTGGTTTGGAAGTTCGGGCTGGACTGTTTCTGTTGGGGCAAGGTCGAGACTAATTTGCATATGACTGGGTCTAATCTGTGGTGGCATGGTGGGCAAAAGAACACTGGAATAACATACTACCCGGAGTGATTTCCAGTGGTTAGACATTTTGCAAACATCTTCCCATAAACGTTTGTGTGTTTAATTAAACAATGCTGTCATGTAGCTGAAGGTATTTCATAAACATTTTGACTACTGAGAGCATTTGGGATGATAGTGAAGTAGTGAATGAACAAGGTTCTTGCCTTAGGTATTCTCAGCATTACTGCACAGTTTGACACTGATGATTCACATCTTTGAAGAAGCCAGTTTGTTTGCCTGCTTCCTCCTTTGGTTTGCTTCACTCCTGAGTAATTACACACAGCATTTTAAAATAGGATGCTTTTACCATTTAATAGCAAATTCTTGAAACTACCTCTTGTGAAATTCAAAGGCTATATAAAAGTAAACTAAGCCAGAATCAAAAATCTGCCACCCTGAAGACCCACTGTCACCTCTCTCAAGAGGAAATTGGTTCATTTAAATACCTATCCAGAAATTAAAGTCCCTTTTCACTGATCAATATGCTTGAATTTTAAGATGAGAGTAGCCTAATAAATGCCCATCACATTTATTTTAATAACTCATTTCAATCACTCAGAGAAGACTAAATAAACCACAATTGCAATTACATAACAGAATATAAAGAAGAAGTTGAACAATGCATCCAACACCTTATAAAGTGACACCCGTGCATTAGAGTGATAGATTGAAAGCTCCAAATCATTAACATAAAAAATGCTTCTGTGAGCTTCCTATGATCCAACTGTCAAATTAGACAGCAATTTCCAATACCAGGCTAAAATTTTGAATGTAGGTGCTCATCTGTAGGGCAATGGTCAAGAAAAAAAGATTGTGTCTCTCCCAATACTCTGATTAAGAAAAATCAATTTGCCATTTCAAAGAAACTAAAATATTTCTTCCTTAGGAATCACGTAATTGATGTTAATCACATTACGTCCCTCAATATGCTGATAGACTATTGGAAACAGAAATATTGTGGAGACATAATATCGTGTCACAAATATCGAGGACCAAAATATCCAGTAAATAAGTGGACATAGGTATGTAAAGATGTACTATTCTTAATTCTACATCTTCATACCTTGAAGACACACATATATATATAGATAAATGTATATATATATATATTTTTTTTTTTCAAGGTACATATATGTGGAGTTATATTTAAGAAAACTTTGCTTATCTATAGAAACTTACCTTCACCAAATGTGTGTCCTCAATGTTCTAGACACGACATTTCCATTTCCAGTATTCTGTCTAAATACTGCAGGTCTCCTGCTTCTCCTTTCATTTCAGATGATTACCTGAACTGCATTTAAAAACCCGGCTTTGGAGTGTTAAAATAAAATGGCTGACTTAAATTACATGAATATTCCTGAAAAGGAGTATTTTCAGACCTAATTCATTGTTTTCTAAACACGTTTGGGCCTGACTCAGGATTTCTTTTTTACACCTTTCATTGGTCCTGTACTGTGCAGACATTACTAGTGTGTTTTTCAAAAGCCAAGAAATGATTATGTTACACATGCGAATGTGTCATGTATAATCATCCAAATTTGGAATCCACAGAAATCGTGTGTAACTTCTACACTTATAAAACCTATCTCAGTAGGAGAGTCAGAATAAGGAGACCATTAAGGGCTATACTAATTGGGTGATTAGTTGTAGATATTCACATACATTTGCTTTCCATTCCCCACACTTATCTGCCCATCTACTCTTGCACATCAATAAACTGTGTAAAAATGGGATAGTGCATCACTAGTCCTCCATTTCGCAGTATGAGTATACAAAGGGGATACAATTAATGGAAAACTATTATTCACTAAATTTAAAAAAGAAAACATGACATTTGTGAAATGTTCATATTTTCCAATCCTTGGACTGTGTTGCCTTTGTAGTGAGGCGACTCCATATATGTTTAAGATAAAAGCATACTGCCTGGCTATATACACACAATATTCTTCTAGGAATATGTTCAGAACATTGGGGTTTATTTAGCAGTAAATCTTAGAATGTGTGACTGAAGGGCAGCGCTTATGCAGTGCACACCACCATAGTAGACTGCTTGGAGTGAACCAATAAACAGCTGTAAATCTCTACAATGCACAGGAATATACCACACGTTCCGGGACTTGTCGTTGTGAATCAGCCCTATAGGGTAGTAAGTGTAAACAAGATTTGTAATAAACAACAAAGATAAGAGAAGACTCATATATTGAAATAATGTTTCTTTTAATAACAAAGCATACTTGGTCTAAGCAAAATGAAAATGATACACAGTGAATGATGAATAATTCTTAATTATTATTTTCTCCTTCTAGAGAAGCTAATCACCAGTAGCTAATAGGAACCCATTCATATGTGTTCAGTATGATTTATCCAATAAGGGATTTTTTTTTTTTTTGTATTGGGCAGCAAAGGGAATGAACAAATTAAAAGAAGGATAAAGAGATTTGTAAGCAAACAACCGCAAAGAAATATATTTAAATTATGATTCAGATCTGATGATTAGTCATACTACATGAAAAAAAGGTAACTAAATAGTAATATATATTTTTGTATTATTTAAATAAAGATGCCTTTATAGCACATGTGGCTGTGCCAGTTTGAAGCACCATACTAACATCTTGATTTACTCTCTAATGTAGACACAAGACAAAGAGTATAAAAGATATTTTAACCCATGAGTCTCTGCGTGACAAAAATGCAATCAACGAGGAAGAATGAAGCGTTTGGAATCAAACATTCGTTATCAGTTATCACACATCAAAATATATCCCTTTTCTGACCTTCTTGCATTTAAGAGAACGCATCTCTTCATTAATGAGTTTACCCGTCAACAGCAATGCAGTGTTCACTTTGACAGCAAAGTTGCTGCCATGAAAACTAGTCATTGAAAAACCAGTCATTGAAAAATCTGGAGGAAATATAGTCATTATTTATTCAAGTATTTCGAGCGCCTATGGAGTAATATATCTTTAGTCTTTTTCTGATAGTATGAACAATAATTGCACATCTTTAGAACATTGTGATATATGGGGAATTGAATTATATACTGTCTAGCTTCAAAAGGATTAGAAATGTGTCTCGGCATCACTACTCGGCATTACTGTTTTCAAGGATATCAGCTACGAGGCATTAATATGTCTGAATTAAATTAATTGCTTTTGTGATTATTAATCTTGCTTTGAGGCTTCTCTCAATTTAACTAACAGGCTATGTTTAATGAGTGCTTATCCTAGAACGTGAAAGTGATCTTAAAGGAAAGATGTGTGCAGCCCCTACTTTTGCTTAAGGTTTCAGGATGAAAAGTGCGTGTAAGGAGTTCGAGGCAGTAGTGTTGTGTTACTAATCGGGGTGCTGTTTTCACCATTGTTTGCATGAGTGAATATGTTTACTTTTTAGTTTACTCAACATTTCATAATGTGATAATACATGGCGCTATTTTTGATTTAAGCTTCAGGCTCTTTCCAAAGGATGGCTGATGTCTATTTAAACGTATCCATGACATTGTCATAATGTAAACAGTAAATTACAAGAGCATGACTTACAGTGAAGTGTGACAGTATACAATGAGAATCCCAGCGCAGGATAGATTCATTTATGTGGGACCTGAGGTTCCAGTTCAGTGTTCACTGCCAAACCTGTTCATGTGCATTTCTCTCAATTGTCACACGTTAACAATTATGGAATTACAATAACCTAATTATGTTAACCACTGCGGTCATTTGACCCCCTTTGTTGTATTTCTACCTCTCCTGCATTCATTTTGGAATCGAAACGAAATGGCAGGACTGGAAGTCTCCGAACCCACTAAACTTGGAAAAATGGACGGTAATGTGCTTCAAAATTATCAAAAGTTCAGAAAATATTTGCACAAAAGTTGCTCCAGAGGCCAAGGATCATAGCTAGTAAAATTAGTTTTGGGAGACTGCAAATTACCATAGTACAACAGAGCTCTGTTATTATTGAAAAGGTCTTGAGATCATTTGGTAGAGTTGTCTGCTTGAGTTATTTAGCTAAATGTTTGTGGAAATAGATAGGAAGTAGGTCAAAGAGAATTTCTTGACTTCGGCATGTGTTAGTTCCCTTTGGAAAGACCGAGGTATCCCAAAAGATCTTAAGCAACATTTACAACCAGTTATTATGACCCAAAAAGCAACCTGATCTTATGTGTTGTACACCTATGAGACTTCAGTATTTTCATTAAAAAAATGTTCGACAGAACATTAGGGGCCATATACCACAAAGGTCCCCAGTGGTGCATCCTTGCGTGCACCCGTTTTCTGTGCCCTCGGGGCACTTTGTAGTACAGAAGCGGCTGCAAGTGATTATACATCCCCTTGCTCCTCACCACTTGTCCCATCTCAGAGGTAGCACTAGCCTGATATAGAGGGGTATGTGTTTTCTCATTTGCATGGGTCTGCACATTATAATTAATAGGGTGTGCTGACCTAATCCTAGGCAGGTGCACCTAATGAACTTTAAACATATTGGGCTTGGGAGTTCTAATTTGGAGGGTGTTTTCTTTTCACATAGTGAACTATACATCTGTGAGTGGAAGTGAAAGGCTGCAGGGGAGTAGTCGTTTTGTTAAGGGTTTGCAAATATACTTTACTTTAAAAAACTTAAGTGCTGTGGATTTTCTTCCAGCATTAAAAGTTACATTAGAATGTGCAGTAAATGAACCAATAAGGACATAGGAACGTAAAACAAGTCAAGGCTCAACCAGTAAGCACTGTGTTCATTGTAATAACACATAAACACTCAATAACGTGGGATAGTGTGGGTATTATAAAGGCAACCATGGACACATTTTGTTACACAAGGAACCATCTTAAGGTACTAGCCCTGACTCTCGCTTGCCCTGCTTCCAAATGTGCTAGCTCCGATTTTTGGATGCCACTTACAAAATCACTGTCAATGCTCCAAAGGCCACACTGAAAGTCAGCTTTTTAGCTATGAATTGGTACACTTGGCAGAGATCTCTTTGGACAAACATGATTACTGCTATGAAATAGAAACAGTATTTTTTTTCTGTTCACAGAGCCCTATCCGTCTCACCTTGGGGCGTCTAGCAAGAGTAAAAGCTGTCTGAATGGGGAATGGAGATGTACTTCGAAAGACAAAGCTTTATAACGCATTTGTAAACAAGCATTGACAAACGCGGAGGCTCTGACTTTAATAAGCATTTGCAAATGCTACTTACGTGTTGTAAGCACAAATACTGTTTATCACATTAAAGCCTGCCCCATTTGCTTTGTCAGTGCTATGAAAATTAGAAAAAATATTTTCTGTATAGGATGCCTTTAGGACACAAAGAAATGAATGCGACTAATACTGTGATGATTTAATGTACTTTTCACGTATAAAATAGTCCCTCATGCATTCCGTGGAAGCACTTCCTGGAAAGCGTAAGGTTACACCGAATATCCAGCAGCATGAAGAGAGACAATGCTACTCCTCTGGGTGAAGCCATTGCCCACTGTTTTATATAATAAAGAATTAGTAACAATATGATTTGAAGAAAAGCAAGCAGCCAAGCAAACCTAACAAAAGTATTAATAAATTAACCTCTTGAGGGTAAAATCAGTGATATGTGAGTTCTGCTAGTAAAATATAACTGTTTGAATTCCAAAAAAATTAAACAAATGCATACAAATGCATACACACACACACACACACACACGAACAGTGGTCATCTTTATAGGTACTTTTTTAATCCAAACGGCTTGACTTTATAAACTTGTGGATGTGCTTTCAAGATATGTTTACTTGCAGAACTCACATTACTTGAGGTGGATTGATTTGTGGAATGTACAAAGGATATATGTGAGGTACATCTGGATAATATTGTATAACACCCCCTAGCGCTGGCATTCTGTGCTAAACAAGGTACAAGTTCATTGAAAGCCAGGGTGTTGTGTGTAACACCAATGTTGCCCGAAAGAGCATTTGAACATATTACTACTGAAGACTTTGTTATGAGGTCCCTGGTAAATCCAGTGGGACCAGGAAGAATATTTGCCATCCTCATCAGAATTACAAGGTCCACAGTAACACCACAGTCCCGTTGTTGTTCAGCCAGTGATTCTGGGTGAAACTGTTAATAAACGAAGCATTACCACCAAACCGGACCTGGAATTACCTATTCTTTCTGTAAGCCCTCATTTCTGTGGACATTCTGGGTTCTACCTGTAACCATCATTATTCCTCCTCAAGTACCAAGTATTGCTGTTATGAGTAATGAAGTCCCCAGTGTGTTGTGTGAACTTGTCTGCTTCAATGGAACAACGAAGCATGAATCTCCTGGCATGGATGACAATGAGTTAGAGGCAAATTAGTGATTTAAACCTCATCTTATGTTAAATCTGTTTTTAACTATGCTGGATCTCACAACTGCTAATGACATACAATCACTGCAATATGATTAACAAAACGCTGGCTAGTGTGAACACCTAGGATCTTGTAACAGAACAGATACATTGATTGTGCTTGCATTTAAATACCACTTCACACTCATAGAAAGGTGGTGAGGCCTATTTGTGGACAGGTAGCACGCTCCTTCATAGAAATGTTTTGGAAGAACAGTATATGTTTATCGTGTGGCCTTGGTGAGAGCATATAATGTATAATGCTTTATTTACCACTAGAGAAATAGAGTCATGAGTGTATTGGTAATAGCCAAGAAACTCCTCAAGTCAGGAACCTACATCCAGAAGAGAATATGAATGCACTGTAAAAGTCGGTCTCTCAAAATATAGGTAGATAAAAGTATGATCAGACTTTATAGATCAGATGATTTGTGGTAATTAAAATAAGTCAACAGTTTGACTGTAACATGTTATTTTGTCCATTGAATTCCAAAGGGCACATGACATTTTATCCACAAAAGATTCTCATGTTTTAATATGGGAGACTCTGTGTTCATTAATGGTTCATATAGATCTTGGGGTTATTATTGAATGTGAGGTAGCTCCGACCTACAGCAAATTTGTCCTAGGCACTCAGTCTGTTTTTAGACTTGATTTAGTTTTGATGGCAAAGACAAAAATTGTGAACAAACTTGCCTGTACACATTTTAAGCTTTTTAATGGTACATTTGTGCAATTTTTGCGTGGACAGTTTCCCCCAGCTGGCAGCAGGTGATAAATGCATGCAGTGCTAGAACACTCTGCCTATGCCCCCACTAATGGCACCATAAATGTCACAATAATGTGAGGCACTTAGATATGAATATCGATGTAAAATTCTAATATCCGACCACCAGCTTTGGCTAGAAATATGCAACAGTTCAAGCGCACATTAACTAAATAAGGCTAGGGTGAAGGTTTTTCAGTTTCTGCATCGTGCTCAGGGCATTACTTTCTGCATACACCATTGGACGCCTTCAGATTTATCCCAGATTGGGATTTTCTTCACTGTTATGCGAGTCTGTCTGTTTTGCCGACTTTTTGTGCAGGGCCAACCCTGTATTCTTGTCTTGAAACGAATATGACTCCTCTTCAGAGGGTGCTGTTTATTACATGACATCACCTCAAAGACCACTGAGTGATATATGGAAGATCCGAAGGAGATAGCGCCTATTCTGTTCAAGTGAAAAAACACTGGGCTGTAATACCTAAAGGCACATATTTCTCAAATGTTGGCTTTGGCGATTGAGAAGTCGATAATAGTCCCATGTTAAGATAAAGAAATATGTACCTTTAATCAGACTGTCCATGAAAGTTCAGATGTGTGCTGGTAAAGTATGCACTTTCCTCTGTGAAGAATTAAGGAAATATTCAGTGAATACACCTTTTAACTACCTGTCTTTCGTCTGTCCGTGACCAAAGTACCACACGGCTTTAGTTAATGATGCTAAAAAGCATAAGACATGAACAGCTGCACCTTCTGATATTCACAAAATGTACATTATTTACTCACTACCCAATCACCGTCCAACATCCGCCCACCTCATTGCAGCATTCACATTGTTGCCCCTCTGTAGTTAGTCATGTTCCCTACCCTTCAAATGGTTTCACTCCATATTTTGTTACAACCTTTGTTTTAATTATTTATTGTAGTCTCACTGTGTATCACTCGACCTTCTCAGGATACGCGTTCTTAATTAGTTAATCTAAAATCTCTGAATATGTTCTCGTGTGCCATACTTGCACAGTGTGCATCACACTTGCGAAAGAAGGTTTTCCAATCCCAATAAAATTCCAGTCATAAACGCAGCATTAGCTGTGACCCGTGTTTTGACAACTTTGCAACCTTTCTCAAGGGCAGAGGAAGACATGTTTGCAACGTCATTCGATGGTCTCCAAAACCTCAAACAGACTCACCACCACTTTAAGATATATGTTGCCTGACACTGCAGTGATTAAAAAGATTCAGTCGCCGAAAGCACATCAAACAGAAGTCGTTTTCCAGCAACTAAAAATCATGCAGGACGCGTGTGCATTCACTGGAGCTAGGGTTGCAGAGATAAAAGAAGCACTGACAGTGTTGAATATTTAGATCAACATTGTAGCAAGTCAATGCTATGGTGGTATCAGAATTATCGTTTTTTAGCTTTTTGATTAACAGCTATAAATTAAAATCACATAATCAAAAACTATGCCTTCCCCAAAGCATGCTGATGGGCCAGTTGTAGGCTGGGAAACGTAGCACACAAGAGTTTGCTCTGTCTCGAGTTTACATCGATCATAACAGGACACCAGAGCTAACTTTTATTTTATGAACCCCTTTTCCTTCCTAAAATACATCCACAATTCGTATGCTATTACTTCAAGCTTCCCTTCTAAAGACAACTAGCAAAACAGTCTTCTATAGACCCATTAGGTGTAAAACTGGGAAATACATTGGTGATAAGCGACCCATCACCTAATCATCAGAAATTAAAAATATATAAATAAAGTATATATATATATATATATATATATATATACACATACATATGTATGTGTGTGTGTGTATATATATATACATAAAGTTAATTGTGTTTTTATTTATATGTTTCGGTAGCACAGACATGATGCAATAGAATATTTTACTGCTTCACAGACAGAGAGACACATGACAGTGAGTATATTTACAATGTTAATGCTTTTACGATGTAGAAACATGAAAGGTGTAACTATCATGAATTTGATCAATTAATGAGAACGTTATGAGTGAGGGCAATGTGGCACGTTTTAGAGGATAAGTCAGTAACGATGAAGAGGTGATATGCAATGGATGTTTTCATTGGAGCGCTGATATTATATAGATCATGTGGGTAAGAAGCATGGTGTTGTAAAAGTGTACGGGAGTAAATCAGGATAGTGAATTAAAAAAAAAATCATGAACATACTTAAGCTTATTTTAAAGCAAGGCGCAAGCATGAATGTGACTTGAAAGGAAATGCTTCTAAAGTGTTTAGTTTCTGAATTCCATGTGTGATTATTTTTCAAATGCTTCCTCCCATGTTCGATGCAGGAGATTCAAAATACATTCTACTGTGCCTAAATGTTCTCTTTTTAATTCAATATTTATTTTTTTCCTCAAGGCCCCTTTTTAACAGATTGGCCAAATCCAGATTAGTGTAAAGTTAAGTGGGCATTACAGCGTCTCAAATGTGAAACAAAGTTCTTCATGTGGACCTAAACTTTTTTGGCTGACCAATTTCAAATCCTTGTGTTCACTGAGCTGCCCATAACTTTATATGGAAACCCTCCAATTTTCACGGTCTTGGAGACACAAATGCAGTCATTGTCAGACCAGCTTGGATACTGCACATTCTGCTAATCCTGCTCTTAGCTCCACGAGAACACATTAGAGACAATTACAAGAGCCGAGCAAATCCGCCAGCAGCGCAGCTTCTTCAAAGAGCAGAAGGGAGCGGGTGTACTCTGCAAAGTGGACTTCAAAATCACAGGAGTGAATCAAAAAAAGAGACGTCATTTTTATTTTCACGCCGCACTCCAGTGCCCGCCTCCCCCCAACACACACACAGACACACCGACCACCGACACCACCACAGACACACATATCACAATCGAAAGTAAACATCTGACAGCTTTGGAAGTTTGACAGATTTTGATTTACTGCCTTTGAAAGGGGATGTTTATGAATGCATCTCCACCCAAACTCGCTCTTGCCGTCGCACTTTTTCTTGTGCACACCCGCACATAATTCTATGTGGTGCACACAACTTTAGGGGGTGGTCCTTGACAATTGGACAATCAGCTGTGTGGAGTTATAAGGAAAATAAAGGCACTTACCTATGGAAGGCCTGTGACACCCTTAACTAGGGCTTTACAGATGCCTGTTCCACAATTCACACAGACGGATGCACAAGCTTGCACACACACACACACGCACACAACATTTGAGCACCAGATAATGTACAGGTGGTTGCAGAATACTGGTACGTGTACCATGTGTCAGTAGCACTCACAGACAAGACTTCTGACACCCCCTCCCACTGCCTTCAGATTATGTACAGAGAATGTGAGTTCATAGACACAGCCTGTTACACTGGTTCCATGAACTCCCTCCTCTATTACCCAGTTCTATGTACAATACTAATTCACTACGCTGCCGCCGTTCCGCTCCCTGATCCTGCAGTCTACAAAGATAGTGATGTATAAAAGCAATTCCACTCAGCAAACAGTAATATGCTGCATATAAATGACACCTTAACTATGGAGCAGAGCGTCCCCACCGCCATACTAACAAATGCTGCCTCAGGGATGGAACGCAGCGTTGTACAGGGCAGGCTTAGAGGGGAATCGCAGAAAGGTGTATGCACTACCAAGTCGATTGGAAACCTGCCATCTTTTAAACAAGATCGAGTGAGCTGTTCTCTAAAAGAAAGGCGTTCACAGGTTGAATGCCGGTTTAATTACATTCTAGTGAGACAGCTTAGCCTAGTTAGCGAAGTAGCCTGATGCCACGTGAAGCACTGTGAGAGATATCTGTGTTACCTAAGGGTCAAAGGTTTCTGTCCGGACTAGACTCAACACGTCATCTTTCCAAGGTCGTTAAAATGAATATGATTGATTGTAGGGCTAGCATCCTTCAAGCACCTTGAGGCAGTTCAAATGGCGACGTGGCCCATATAGCAGGTGCTGGAAATTATCATTGCTATTATTACTTTTAATTGCATTAATGTTTTGTTATTTTTGTCATTGTTTCCGACGTTAGTGGTAGCAGGAGCAATATCACCTTAAACACACGCCTGCGGTAAGAGCCGCTTACGTGATACGTGACCTCGTGGGTGTTGGGCTCGAGAACTGGCATGTCCTATGGAGAGCGAAAGGTTTCCGTCGGGATAATTGGGAGGTGGAAAGCCGTGGCGGGATTGTGACAGTATAAAATGTAATCTTGCTGTCAGAAATGTGTGCAACGCCGCTAAAGCGGCATGTGCTCTGCATTTCAATGGCAGGTTAACTGGGGAGCGGGTCTGGGCACCCATGTCTCTTGTACACTAGAATAATATGCTAAGCACATCATTCACAATTCAGTTAAACCGAGAATTCGGCTAGGAATGACTTAAAGAGAGGCTGTTGTGCTGGGGGTGTTATTCCTCTGGTTCCCAAATGAGCATCAATTCACCTTTGTTTGTCGTATGCAAAACCGCCATTTCGCAGTCACTGGGGTGTGCAGCTCCCAGCCAGCCCTGTGTATACATCTCGGGCGGAGGAACAAATGACTTGTGACAGCCTGTGATTGGGGCTGCTTTGCCTTGGAACTCGTGCGGGCAGTGCCCGCACTTCTCAGACAATTGCACAGAAAGGCGCAGTATATCTCCCTGGAGGTGCTCCCTCGTCCGTCCCCTCCTCCAGCACCGAGAGGCTAAAAAAAACTCTGCACTGGGCGCGCGGCGCTGGTCTCTCTATCTTCGTTTTAAGAATTTCTAGTGCGAAGCCAGCTCTCGTTTTTCAATGTATGGCTGGAATACAAGTAATTTATGGCGGCAGTCTTCTCACAGTGCAAGGGCAGCGTGCTGGGAATGCACAGAGGCACTGCTCTTCAAGTGCATGACAAGGCTGCTGATCATGGCTGAAGGCTTGGGTAGTATACTTATAATGACTGGTGGCATACGCATCCCAGTGCACGGGACATGAGCATCCTGATAATGCACGGATACAATCTTATATCTGGGTAAGACCACTGCACACTTAATGTGTAGGCTAACTCTTACTGCAGTGCCTGGATACTGATAACCTACCTAAGTCAACTATTACAGTCCATAGTGTAGTACATTCCCTAGATGTTCATAATGTATCCAAGTCCTCATTTTCAGTGTATGGAAGAATCTTGATAATATGTGAACAAACACTGTATCAGGGTAAGACCAGGGTACACCTACGGTATAGGTTCCCTGTTATTGCAGCATATGACCATCAAGGTGATAATGCATGGAAGCACTCATATTCTTATCTAAATTCTGGTTATTGATAATGTAAAGACACACTTGTATTGAAGTGAATGCCCTGGATGTTGATAATGTATCTAAGTCCTCCCATTACAGTACATGTGCGGCATTCTGATAATGTATGGCCACAGTCTTATGTTAGGGTAAGACCAGGGTACACCTAATATATAGGTTCACTCTTATTGTAGTATATGTCCTGGATGTTTATAATGTATCCAAGTCCTCAGATTACAGTATATAGGCAGAATGATGTATGGACAACTATTGTATCAGGGTAAAACCAGAGTGCACTTAATGTAAAGGTTCACTCTTATTGCAGCATATGACCATCAATGTGAAAATGTGTGGAAGCACTCATATTTCAGGGTAAATCATATACACTCACTTGTATAGCAGTGTATGGCCTGAATGCTGATAATATATGCAAGTCCTCATATTCCAGTGCATGGGTGGCATCCTTATAGTATATGGACACACTCTTATATCAGGCTAAAACCAGTGTATAGCTGCTGTATAGTCTCACAGTTACTGTAGTGTACCACCTAGATGATGATAATGTATCCAAACCCTGATATACCAGTGCATGAGTGGCATCCTTATGGCGTAAGAACCATTGTAGTGAACGTGGTACTCTTACTTCAAGGTAAGGAAGCACACTTATAATGGATAAAGTCACTTATATATTCAAAATATGGTATTATACATAGAATGTATGATGGCATGATTGTAGTTTAAATGGAAGGTTACTTATTTTAGTGCATGAACAGCGTGCATACGATACTTGGGAACATTCTTATTCAATTTTAGGGTATTTTAGTTATAATAAATGTAGGTACTCTGGTTCCCGTGCACGGAAACCGTGTTGATAATCTAAGAAAATACCTTTAATCCAGTGCAAGGCCACAAGTGTGATAATATATAGAAACACTCTGATAATCTACGTAGGCACCCTTCTTTCAGTGTAAGATAGAGGTGCTGGTAATGTAAGAGACTCACTCTTATTCCAAAGATGATAATGTATGGAAGCCTTCGAAGTGCAAAGTGCGAGCACCATGCTGAAAGTGTGTATAAGCGCACTTATTCAAGTGCATGCCAATTTGCTTATACTGTACAAAGGCATGGCTATATCAGTGTAGGGTGACATACTTACAATAGATGTACTCACTTATATTTCAAGCAGGGTAGTATGCATAGATTGCATGCTGATACTCTAATGCCAGTGTATAGGTAGCAATCTTATAATGTATGGAGGTACTCGTATTCCTGCACATTGAAACCATGCAGCTAATACATAGAAGAATTCTTATTCCACTGCAAGGCCATACGCGTGACAATACATGGAAACACTCATGTTTCAGTGTATGGCCAAGATCTTGAGTATCTATGCAGGCTCTGTACTCCCGCGTAATGCTAATAGTGTACAGATTCACTCATTTCAGTGTAGGGTAGCATGCTTATAATAGAGGTCGAGAATGTATGCTCCTACTCTAATTCTAGCGTATGGGTAGCAAGCTTATAATGTATGGATTTACTCGTATTCCAATGTACAGGAACCATCCTGATAACAAATTAAAACACTCTTATTCCGGTGCAAGGCCAGGAGTGTGACGATATATGGAAAGCCTCACATTTCTTTGTATGGACAAAACATTGTCTGTCCAGTCTCCGTTTCTCTAGTTTGTAAGATGGAGAAGTTGATAATGTAGAGCTCAGTCGTGCTGCAGTGCATAGCCTGAACGCTGATAACGCATATAAACCTCATTGTAGTGCGAGGTATCTCTCTGAATCGAGTGTAAGACAAGCGTGGCAACCGTGTATGGTGGAAGTCTTATCCCAGTGTGTGGTGGCATGCTTCCAATGTATGGAGATGCACATTCCAGTGCAAGGATGGCAAGCTCATAGTGAATAAAGGCCTTTATATTTCAATGTAGTTAGCATGTGTATTATATATGGAGGTATTATTATTCAAGTGCCAAGGGAGCATGATCATAATGTATGTAGACACCATTATTTCAGGGCATGGGTACCAACTCTAATCATATATGAAATCACTCTTATTCAAGAAGGCAAGTTGGTGTCAGTTTATGGCACTAATGTAAGCCACCCATCAACAGTGCGTAGTCACAATGCTGATCGCTGCCCTCCTCCATGTCCATCCCAAACATACACATATGACAGATTACAGCAGTGTTCCGTAAATAAATCACTTCGGTCTGCTAAGCGCAGAACGGTGTGTTCTGTAGCTAGCCCCTGCATGGTACTCCAGCCCACGTCTCCTTGTTAAGCGTATTCATTGCTGCTGCTCAGTAAAAGAGCTGCTTCTCCCGCTGAGCTCGTGCACTGAATGATGACATAACCTCGGCACATCACCAGCTCTCTGCAGCCTACGATCCGCTTTGTCAAAGTAGACTCACTCCCAAAAGGCATGCCAAACCCCATCGCCTCTTTCCGATTCAGCCCTGTTCTTCTCAAAGCATGGTGATGAACTGCCTGCCACAAACTGAGAGGGCCCCGCACTGGGGTCGACTGGGACAAAATACCATCTCCATGTGATCCACGTGAGCCACCATAGCTTGGCGAAATACATCGCGTCATTGGTAGTTACCACTTTTAGCACCCTACGGCGGCCGCATCTCCCTGCCATTTGGGGGGAGTGTCGGAGAGAAGCTTGGGAAAAGAAAGCAGAAACGCTTTCTCTACTCAGGATCACCAAGGGTACCCCTACGGCCGCCACCATGGGCATGGCAGAGGGGTCCTGGTTCCCTCTGTGGCAAAAAGGAGGGTAAACTTTCCTGTCAACAAGCAGTTGTGTTCCTTGGTCACCGCTCGTGGGCCGATCCTGCTTCCTGACTATGACACGGGTGGCATCTCAAAAGCACTTCCTTTGCAGTGCTTTAGCTGCAACTAGTCATCATACCCCCCTCAAACAAGTTGTGCAAATAAAAGAAATGCAAATACAGAGCCTCCGCTGATTCATGCATGGCCTCCCTGCCACTGTTGTATCTTCACACGCTCCCTTACGGGCAGCTATCAATCAGTGTTCTAGTTAGATCGCTGTTCAACACAGCGCCCAGAATGAAATGCATCAAGTGGGTAGCGAAGAAGCCTAGCATCCTCCTAGCGTGTGTACAGATGGTGCGTCTTCACTAGCCATCCGTGGCCACTGATGCCGGGAGGTACGCAACGGTTAAGACTGCACTAGTTCGCCAACAGCATTGACCCTTTAATTTCAGCCCACCCCTCGACCTCCCCATCCCACACCCAACAACCTGAGAGGTGGTGGTTCAAGGGGTCTATCGCTGCCCTCCAGCACATCATTGGCATGTCGCCGCCTGTATCCCTTGACTGCAGCTCGCAGCATTGGCATGTAAACGTGCCCATGGACAAAGCGCACATTCACGTGGCTTGGCTGGTTCCCCGAGGCTTCGGGAGCTTTGAGCGGCGCTGCCCAGCTGGGGGTGCTACGCGCCCTGCAGAGCGCCCTCCACTACCGTGCTTACCTCCAGATCCACTCCTCCTGGGGCAGCCGTCAACCTGCCGTCCACTGTCAGCACATCAGCGGCGGCGAAGGAGACCGGGGCTGGGAAGAAGCCAGGCCGACCATCTGAATGGTATCCCTGGGCCGAAACAAGCCACCTTCTTCATGCCATGCACCTCAGGTCCAAGGAGTTGAGGCCCCAGGAGCAGACAGTGCAGCGCTCCAAGGATAACTTTTCCCGGACAGGGACTGAGACCTCCAGGTAGTACAATCAAACACTGCACAGTGCGGAGGCAGCCAGCCTCGAGGACGGAAAGCCTGGGAGAGAGTAAATGACAGTAGCGAAGCACCGAGAAGTATAAACCGTGGCCCCAGAGTGCGGCAGAAAGAACCGTGTGTGTGTATGGACAGACCTCAGAGAGTGGGGTTGCGTCTACCCGGTCTGTGGTCAGAGCCCGAAGAGTGAAGCAGAGTCCTCGCAGTCCTTCTCGCGCCCTCGGATGCAGTAGAGTCCACTACGAGTCCTGTCAGAATCACCGGAGTGAGAGAGAAAACGCGCAGAGCCTTGCTTCTGTCCTCCAAGTGCAGCGGAGTCGACTCAGAGTGCTGTTCGTATCCTCAAAGTGCTGCACACTTCACCCGGAGTGATGTCAGTGCCTCACGGGTGCTGAACGCTGTGCTGTTGAATGCTTCAACTAGGAAAATAAAGGCGAGCTGTCCATGGGTTCAGAAGCTCACTCAGAAAGAAGATATAGGGCAGAACTGCTTCTTTAAAGCGCAAGAGGAGAGGGCAAGGCGCTGAGATGTTCGGCTCTGTACCAGAGGCACAAGCAGCTGCGCGCCGCTGACTCAATGGATGCGCTGTGATCCTGTGTGCTGAGTTGGGGCTGCTCGCATAGGGTGTGCGCTGAGCGCGGTCACTGACTGGGTCTGGTCCTACGCGCGCTTGCCGCAGCCGAAGGGATGGCGTCTCAGAAGCAGCGTGTTACCAGCACTCAATGAACCGCCTCGACTGTCTCAACTCCGCTCCTGTGCCGGGAGACACGCCTCCTCAGGCAACGTCACCGAGGGGCGGGACCGTGCGTGCAACTATTCCTTCGCAACCCCGCCCACGTCAAAGTGGACCGACTGCAGTGCCTCTCTGCGCGTCTCTATCACTCCCGTAGCCAGGAGGTGGTAGGAAGGCGCTCAGTTAGGTCGCTCTAAACGTCCGCTGAGCTGACACATTCGCGCTTTCTTTTTGACGCATCATTTTATTTTTACCTGGTGAATGTGGCAGATACATCATAGACGTCTGCTAGTGAAAGAAGGATGCAGGGTGCCGCTCTAGGAAGGACAGCAGTGTTCTGCAGCTTGCACGCAGGGGAATTTTCACCAGTTTGCGATATATATTTTTTTGTAAATGTTGCCTATTGAAGGCACCGTCGTCGCTGCTGGTTGGGGTGTCTTGGGCACTACACCAGGTTTGGGCGGGCTCCGAGGGTTTGGGAGTTGGCCGCTCATAGTGGGCGATGAGGCCAGACTGCCAATGGCCTTCGAGCAGAGGGCTACATGCCAGTCACATCTGCTAGTGCTGGCCCGAGTCTCCCCCTTGAGGCTCCACGGCGTCCTGCCCTGTCCAGCACCACTGGTATTTCTGGTGACCTACTACGGGTATGTGCACTTTCGGAAGGGAAGGGAAGAGTACGTGGAAACTGTGTTGAAGATTAATCGACGACAACGAAGTTAAAGGAGCCGATGCATAGAGATCCCTGACGTTTAAGAAAGGTCTCCAGCAGAGCCGGTCTTTGCTAAAATAGCGCCTGGGAATAGGCGGAGAGAAATCTGTCTCTCTTGCTGATGGTACTGAATTAAATGAGGCAGCAAGAGGTCCCTTTTGTGTCCACTGCTCAGTACCTGGATGAGAAGTGACTGGCCTTTTACACAAACATTCCTGGACCTCCTCCAGCTCACCTAAATGACAGATAGCTTAGCTCCTCAAGCAGATGAAGGTGTTGTTGTTGTGTGTCAGCAGTGCTGAGTGGGTGAAGGGAGGGCAAACAAGGGGGCTTAAGGGGTGTTACAATCATCGCCTCTTGTATGATAATGAAGAACTAAAACCACATTAAACTGGCAAATCAGACAGAAAGGAATAAGGCTGGAGCAAGATGAGGACACTGCTGTTGACATAACCATAATGCACACAGATCCATGCGCCCCTCAGAATATTGGCACGCTGGGCCTAAACCCAGTTCCCTATGCTGAAGGCCGGCCCTTGTCTTCAGTGCTATATTACGAGATGAGGGGGGGATCCTATGCTCTATGGTCAGAGAGAAGAAAGAGTGTGTGTGTGTGTGTGGGGGGGGGGTGGGGGGAAGTGTTATAATAGTGCCTGGAAAGAGAGTTGCATTTAGCTCCATGGTGAAAAAATACCTTTTGGGCTCCATGGTCGAGAGAAAACGAGCTCCACCACTGAAAGAGGGGCCCTATCAGAAGCCTGTGGAGTTAGCGTATACCAGTCACCCCACAAGTGGAGAAGGAAATTTATCAGGAACTGTGGTAATCTCCGGCCTCCAGAGACAGAGAGAAGACATCGCGATAAACTCGAACAGAAGCGGGAAAAGGAGGTAGCTCTGTAGACTCGCGAGAGGAAAGGATGTTGAAACGTTCCACGATGCGTGAGTTAAATACACCCCAAACAATAAAATAAAAAGAAACAGAGAAAGACGCAACTTTGGGAGAGGCTCTGATGTCACTCAGTAAAGAGAGAGGCATCATCTAGTGCAACACCAGAAAAGACAAACTTGAGGCACACAGGCCGAGTCGAGCAGATCTTGTGCTTCCCTCGGCGCGCAGAAGAGAATGAGGAGCAGCAAGGGGCGGGGGCTTTGGAGCTGCGACAGTGCAGAACTGAGAAAAGAGGGGCTGCGCCTGAGAGACACTGAAGCAGAGTAGAAAGGCGGGTGACCTTAAAGCTGGCCAGGGTGTCCCACACGGAGGCAGAACGTGAGAGAGATAACTGGACAGACCACTAGGAGGGTAGGAAGACAGCAACCTGTGCTGGAGACCCCTCAATCAGAAAAGTCAATGGGAAATGTTCAGGGCCCGAGTATCAAAAAAGAGAAGGTATTGAGCAGGAAGTAAAGAGACGAGTGTGAAGGAAAGTAGTGCGACAGAATTACACGTGAAGTTGTAGGAGGGCTGTGGTGAGGGGGGAGACCTGAGGCCAATCTCAAGAAAGGTAATGCACTCAACCACCATTACCCCTACGGCCGTGGAGATGGAGAATCTTAATGCGGATATGATTTCTAATTTCTAGCACTAGCTGCGCGTATTGTCTGTGCGTGTCGTTGTGGGGGAGGCGAGGGCGACAGAGTTTCAGTCTCAGAAAACATTTAGGGGGCATCCTGAGTCCGCCTCTTCCTTAGTATAGTGCGGTGGACAGTGTCACACAGCAGAACCGTTATCAGACCATCCAATGCGTCAATGTTACAAGCGCCAGAACATGAGGGAAATCTTCTGTCAATAACTAGTCAGGCAACTGGGTGAAGCCTTCTTCCACCAACGTCTAGGGATCCTTATCAATAGCAGTAAAACGGAAACAGCGCGTGTAGCAGTGAAAACGCTGCATTTAAATGTAAAGATTGAATCTGTAAAGCACACCTGCAATGTAGAGAGAAATATTTAGAGATTTATGAGTAGACGCCAGGAACAGTCGAACCCGAAGAACATTGGGTAGGCTATGAGTAGTTAAATGAATGGGTGAATTGATGAATGCATTGAATAGGTGGAATAGATTGTCAGGTTAGTAGGATAGATGTCAGGTGAATGGGTGGAAGGATGGATGGACGGGGAAACGGCGGACGAGATGAATGGTTGCATGGATGGGTAGATAGATAGATAGATAGATAGATAGATAGATAGATAGATAGATAGATAGATAGATAGATTTATTTATTTATTTATTTATTTATTTATTTATTTATTTATTTATTTATTTATTTTAATTAATGAGTGCACGGCACCAACATCAAACTACTATTTCCGCGTGGATGGAAGTGAAAGGCATTTATTTCAGGAGCATATTGCAGCTCACCACAATTCAGCCGTATGTCTTACGGGTCAGTGGGAACCTATCAATCCCAATGAACACGTGCTCACCTGTTACACTTTGGGGGGCCTTGAGAAAGCTGGGCGCAAGACGCAAAGGTGTCCTTATTTCATGCTGGTTTGCAGTTTTGTGAAACGCCTACCCCTGTAAGATGCTGCTGATCTACATACAACGCCCGCAGTCCCGCACGTGATATCACTATCACCTAATTCATGAGAACGTTCATTAACTATAACGTCTGGGCCATGACTGCAGTTTGATTACTTGTTATTTGTAAACATAACATCCGCTCAACAGTACGGTTTATTGAAAGAAATTATAATATAAAATTGGATGGAGACCCCCTTATTTTTCAATTCCACGATGTAAACAGCCTTCAAAGGAGGCGCCCTACCCCCTTGGGTTCTGTTTTCCCCTTATTTCCAGTGTGTCAAGGAGAATCACTGTGTATGCCTATCATATCTCCACAGGGACACGGCCGGCGTCTCACTGAACCAGCACACACCGTCGAGAAAGTGTTCACTGCTGGGGCGTTGAATGCACGAGCTCCAAGCTCTGCGTGACACCTGGCATCGAAACTGCAATGCACAGAGCTACACATGGAAGATAACCAACTGCGCGCTACTTTTAGGGCGGAAAGGCTGAATCAGGCGCACAAGTCCCTCTTCCACTCCTTGCGTTAAAATGGTTGGGAAACTGAGTAAACAAGTCGGTTTTAATCGCAAAGGTTATTCTTTAAGATATTATAGGTACGATGTTCAGCTCATATGAGTTTACATTCAAATAGCGCTTTTGAAAATAAAATCTCCTCTAGACGCTTTAGATAAAGCTGACAATCAGACAGCGTGGGCAGGAGCAATGGCTTTACTTAATTTTACTTGAAGGAATGCCCACATAAGGAAAATCCAAGACACGAGAAAATAAATAACATAATTTGATTCTGTTCAGACCACCTCTCCCAGAATGTTGTGCCATTGGTTCGAAAATGTTCCTACACAAGAAGGGAACATCTGTGGCACACAATTTATTTTATTGCTGCATTCTCACAGCATGTGTAATGATTATATTATATGTATTGTGCATTTTTTTAATCCTCAAAATTCATAGAATCATGTGGCACAAAGCCTCCCCATAGACCCACAAATCTGACCATCCTGATTGTCCTCACTCCCAGTAGACTGTGGCCTTAGGTAGACCCTGGGCATCCAGGTCATCATCTCCTTCACCCTAATGGAGGACCATTCTCCATATTTAGAGATTCCATGACTGCCTGGCCCTGGATCTCTCTGCCGCAAAAGGAACAGCCACATGGAGTCTTCCTTCACAGCAGTGAAGCTTGCCCAGTGGGCACCAAGTTTAAAGTGCATGCTTACCACACTTTTTTTATCAGAGAAAATAAACTCACATGGTGGAGATTGTTTTCTTTGAATAAAAAATAAAGGGCCCTGTTTTTCAGAGAGCTTTTCACTTGTGCTGTAGTGAATCCTATCTTGTTTTAGTGGGAAACAGGAGTTAGCTTAGTCATCTGGCTTGCAGACCTGTGCCCTCGTCACCTAGTGACTTTTACCCTACTTAGTTTGCTCTGTTTTAGCACATTCATTTAATTATATCTTTCAAAATGGCTGCCTTGTTTCTAGTTAGGCCAATGTTTTGATTTCACGCTATCAATGCCACCGCGCTAAGGCGTCACTATCAATCGACAAAGATAAACAAACTGTAGGCGTTCACATTAGGTACTTTCCTGATTCACGCCTTTGAGGAAATTGTTTACATAAATTGCCATCCCAAGCATTCCTTGTTATCTATTGTTTGGGAACATACCTGTGTCAGGAGTCTGAGCAGATCTGTATAAATGCACCCCACTTAGACAGATAGTCAGAGGGATTTCGACCAGATGCCATTGCTGCTATGGATGCTGGATGTCACCTTGACGCTGACCCAGTCTTCGTGTCCCTACAGAGTCTGAGCTGGAGACCTCATTCTATGGTAACAAGGGTTGTGGGGCTCTTCTCATGGACATGGCATTGGCAGATTAGGTTTAACACACCTAGCTCTCTATTAGGTTAGAGTTTAGGTTAATCATACTAGGGTATTAGGACATATTTCGCACTTTATGTCATTTCATGTTATTGCAAGATGGTGGGGGTCTTTGTATAAATGACTCCTGTTAGAAATGGGGTATTTGGTTGACAGTCAGGTTACCCCCTGTTCAAGCAAGGACCCTCGCTCTAGTCAGGGTAAAAGAGAATCACCCTCAGCTTACCCCTGCTTACCCCCTTGGTAGCTTGGCAGAGCAGTAGGCTTAACTTCAGAGTGCTAGGTGTAAAGTATTAGTACCAACACACACAGTAACCTAATGAAAACGCTACAAAATGACACAACACCAGTTTAGAAAAATAGGAAATATTTATCTAAACAAAACAAGACCAAAACGACAAAAATCCGACATACACAAGTCAAGTTATGAATTTTTAAAGATTAAACTCAAAAATAGAGATTAGAAACAAAAATTGCTTCGATTAGATGTTAACACGGCGTCGTGACGGAGTCGTTCCCAACAAGCCGACACCAGCGGCGCCGGACACGGAGTCGTGTAGACCCCCAAGTACAGTACCTTTGGTGAAGAGTGAAAACAAGCCGATGCGCGAAGTCGGGGATCGCGGCATCTGGGCGAAACGTTGAATCCGTGCACTTCGAGCGGCGTCGGTCACGACGTGGTGCGGCGACTTCCACAGAGTCGCGGACTTCAACGGGGCTGCTGCGGCGTTGGGCCTGCGAAGAGCATCGAGCTCCAGCGAAGGTCACGGCGTCGGGTGCAGGCGGCGTTACCGGATTCAGCAGTGGCGTTGGTCCGGAGTCGTCCGAAGTCGATTTCCTTGGATTTCCACCAGCTTTCCTTTCAAGGGCCCAGGGACTGGATAGGGCACCACTTGTCAGAGCAGGAGTCTCTCCAGAGACTCCAGGTGCTGGCAGAGAGAAGTCTTTGCTGTCCCTGAGACTTCAAACAACAGGAGGCAAGCTCTAACTCAAGCCCCTGGAGATTTCTTCAGAAGATGGAAGGCACACAAAGTCCAGTCTTTGCCCTCTTACTCTGGCAGAAGCAGCACTGCAGGAAAGCTCCACAAAGCACAGTCACAGGCAGGGCAGCACTTCTTTCTCAGCTATCAGCTCTTCTCCAGGCAGAGGTTCCTCTTGGTTCCAGAAGGGTTTTCTAAAGTCTGTAGATTTGGGTGCCCTTCTTATACCCATTTTAGTATTTGAAGTCAAGTTTCTTCAAAGGGGACTCACACCTACTTGTGAAATCCTGCCTTGCCCAGGCAAGGCCTCAGACACACACTAGGGGGTTGGAGCCAGCATTGTCAGAGGCAGGCACAGTCCTTTCAGATGAGAGTGACCACTCCACCCCTCCCTCCTAGCAGAGAGGCTAATCAGGAAATGCAGGTTACACCCCAGCCCCCTTAGTGTCACTGTCTAGTGCGAGGTGAAAAACAACCCAACTGTTAAACTGACCAAGACAGGGAATCCACAAACAAGGCAGAGTCACAGAATGGTTTAAGCAAGAAAATGCTCACTTTCTAAAAGTGGCATTTTCAGACGCACAATCTTAAAATCAACTTTACTAAAAGATGTATTTTTAAATTGTGAGTTCAGGGACCCCAAACTCCACATGTCCATCTACTCTCTATGGGAATCTACACTTTAATCATATTTAAAGGTAGCCCCCATGTTATCCTATGAGAGAGACAGGCCTTGCAACAGTGAAAAACGAAGTTGGCTGTATTTCACTGTCAGGACATATAAACCACATTACTATATGTCCTACCTTATCCATACATTGCACCCTGCCCTTGGGGCTACCTAAGGCCTACCCTAGGGGTGCCTTAGATGTAAGAAAAGGGAAGGTTTAGGCCTGGCAAGTGGGTACACTTGCCAAGTCGAATTTACAGTGTAAAAATACACACACAGACACTGCAGTGGCAGGTCTGAGACATGATTACAGGGTTACTTGTGTGGGTGGCACAACCAGTGCTGCAGGCCCACTAGTAACTTTGATTTACAGGCCCTGGGCACCTCTAGTGCACTTTACTAGGGACTTAACAGTAAAACAAATATGCCAATCATGGAGAACCAATTACGTACACATTTTAAACAGGAGCACTTGCACTTTAGCACTGGTTAGCAGTGGTAAAGTGCCCAGAGTAAAAACAGCAGAATCAGAGTCCAGCACACATCAACAACCTGGGGAACAGAGGCAAAAAGTTAAGGGAGACGACGCCAAGGATGAAAAGTCTAACAACTCCCATCTTTACAATTCTGTTTCTTGCATTATTCATTATCCTAATCATTGCAGCCCAAGCAACTTATAGATTGCAGTTCTGTTAATAAAAGCTATTGAACACATTACTGCATCTCCTGTATTTGCCTGTGCTTGATTGAGACATGCTGTTCATGTGAGAGAGGGGTAATATCCGTTTATCCACAATACTCCCGGAGACGTTACACTCTTGAGTCCATGCGTGAAGGCTGCCACAAATCACCTTTTACTGTTTGGGGTTTTGGTGAGGTGCTGCTTGTGAGCCGGAAGGGTTGGGACAACAGTTGTGACTTGTTGTAGGCCTGGCATAGTTGCCTGCAAACATAAGTACTGTCATCATTAAACCAGCAGTCTTGCCTAGAGCAAGAGTCAAACTACGACATGGCACCACCAATAATGATATTTAGGCACTCATTTACGGATACCCTGGTTGTCACTGTCTCACATACAACAGGAACCTTAAGTACCATAATACGAAGACATCCATGGTCTTGGGGAAGATCCTCCTCAGCTGAACATGGAGCACCTAATTAGGCTGTAGGTTGTTCGAGCTCGAAACCTATACCAGTGTGGGATGGGATAGTTTGGGAGCCAAACCAAAGAAGCTTGAAATACAAAGACCCACCCCTAAGGAAGGTACTAAATAAGCACAGGAGGGTTCTAAAAAGCGCTGGGAGAAACAAAAGCAATTTAAAGACAGACAAAAATCAAAGAGCAGATTCTCCACACCCAGAGAACTCTGACAGGAGATACACTCTCAGAAATAGAGAAAATATAAAAGCTCCTGACAGATACACTGATTCACGCCCCTCTCGTTCCTTTCAGGAAGCACCAGATAGACATAGCGAGAGAGGGGGCCATCCTGGTCGACATCCTGAATTTGTGAAACAGAAGAAAGACTGACCACAGCCTTCAGACAAAAAAGAAGATAAATCCCCACAACAAAAGCCACAGTTTAAGAAGAAAAAGGTGGCAACACTGTCAGATAAAAATGCCAGTACACTTGAAAACATTGCTGAATAACAAGACGTGGGCAGTGACACTGTTAGACAGAGCAGCAGAGGTCACAGTATGCCGCCAGAGTCTGAAAGATCATCTGGATGCAACAGCAACTAGCGATTATATTGCAGTTGAGACTGCGGATGGGCATGTTCTCCAACCCAACAGGGTATATGATTTAAATATATTTAAAATTGAGGGAGACTTGGAGCGCACCATTGGTGTGATATTTTGGGATGAACTTAGTTGTGATATCCTGTTGGATGAGAGGGACTGGCCACCCGAGCACGTCCCTAAGCTCCCACATGGGGGATATGTCATTTTGCCTTCTTTCTCTGACCTTGTTCCGGAAGCGGTAGAACAAACCTACACTATCAACTGGGCTTTAGCACAGGTACCTGCGTTGTACCGCAATCATGTATGTTGGGACAATGATTCACCTTGCCATGTAATACCTATCAGGTCTACACCCCAACCTCAGCCACAATATCCTGTTAAACACAAAGCAAAAGCTCCGGTGAGGGAGTAATTGAGCCCTGTGTCTCTGCAATGAATAACCCAATGTTCCCTGTTGCAAAACTAGACCATTCCTATAGAATAGTCAAAGAATACAGACATTTAAACAGTCATACATGCACATACCCTATACAAAATTCAAATAGCACAGCACTACTTAATAACATAGTGAGCAAAACATACAAAACATCATTGGACATTTCCAATGTTTTTTTCTGCCAGAACTCAGCACATGAAAGTCGGGACCTGAGTGCCTTCTCATTTGGCTCACAAAAACACTTTTGTTGTTTGCCCCAAGGCTATAAGAGCAACCCAGGGCTGTTCTCAGCCCGTGTGACATCAATATTACATGATATTGATCAAAGGCGTTGCCGTACGTGGATAATATCTATCTCACAGATGACACACTCTACAGTCATCTAGCCAGGGTCGATTGGATCGTTTTAGGATTCACAGCCATTGGCAACAAATTTATTTTTAGAAAAACTAAAATTGCCTTTCTCAACGTATTGTTCCTGGGATATGAGCTATCAAACGAGGGCAAGAGCCTGGCCCCGCACTTTCTAGAGAAATGTGCTCAACTCCAACCACCAAATACAATCAAGAAACTACACTCTTTACTTGGTTTCTTATATTTTTGCAGAACTTACATTCCTGACTACGCACCACATATCAAGCCACTCTATGACTTAATACGCCCGATTTTTCTAGTAGACGCTGGACAGTTAAACACACACACATCCTTAGGGAATTGCAATGGGACATGCTAGAAGCAAAACACTTGCACACCTGTGACAACAAAACAAATTTAGTCATCAGAATAATTGTTGGTGCCATTGGGTTCACTTACGTCACCTTTAACGAGGGCGACACAGTGCCCATAGCATATACATTGAATTTATACTCCAATGCAGAACAATGTTTTGCACCACTGAAAAACCTTTAACTGCAGTTCAGATGGCTGTCATTAACAAGAGGCCACTTACCCAAGGTAAGCACATTTTTGTCGTTACCCCGGTTCCAGCCTTAGAGTTCGTCACCAAAGAAAACGTTCCGAATGCTAAAGCATTACATCCACGCTGGACTCAGTGGGCAGCTTCTCTGACTGCCACCGATGTAGATTTCATCTTTGATTCAAAACTTCAGACACAAGAATTTCTCCAGTATGAACAGGAGTACCCGCACCGCTAGATATTTTGCCACTTGACAGATACCATGCTGTCATTTATACTGATGGTTCAGGACAACCAGCAGTAAGTACTAAACATCAACACTCAGCCGCTTGCGCAGCCGTGAGCGGAGTGATGATGGATGGTGCATTCTAACCTCATAACACCTACACGCAGACCCTAGGGGACTGCACAGCTTAGCTGTCTGAACTCAAAGCCCTTATAATAGCGCTAGAACATACAAAGCCAGGATCACTGACTTTAATTGTCTGTGACTTACTGTGCCCAGTCCTACAATGATTATCGTAATCATTGGCGATTGAATGGGGTTAGAGACTTCAAAGGGAACACCATAAAACACAGAACTCTGTGGGGGAGAGTGGCTGATCTTAAGGATAAGCTACCTTGTGTACATGTAGTACATACATTGGGCCACCAACGTGTAGGAGTACACGTTATCGGCAACCCTATGGCTGTTGAAGCAACCAAATCTGCAGTAGGTACAGCTTCTCTGGCTGTAGTGACCTGTTCTCAGACGAGATTGGATAATGAAATTCTGACTGCTGTGAAAGCTTCAGCTGAAGGCAAGCCTCTCCCAAAAGCATTCCCTACAAAATACTCTTACCACATCAGTGCACAGAATGCTGCCTACGCAACACTTCCTGGGGAGGGAGACTGAGTGAGCTCCAACCAATGCCAGAGATTAGATCTCATCAAAGCAGCGCATGGGGGAGTTGCATCTGCTCATGCTGGTATTTCGACCACAGTAACACTCTTACAGAAGTGCTTCTGGTGGCCAGGTCTATACAAACAGACAAAAAAGTATGTCCTTTGTTATGACATTTGCCAGCAAATTAAGGGCTCCAACATCAAACGCAGACATCCCTCTGAGTGTCCAGCAGGCCACTACAATGTGTGTACCTGGACCATTGTCGTTCCCTTCAACCTAATGGTGCATACAAGTACATCTTGGTCGCTATAGATTCTTGTTCTAGATTCCTGTGGGTATGTCCTCAGCAGTCCCTTGATTGTTATAAAAGACTTGCTGATCTTTATCAGTACATATGCAGTTGTAGCATTCCATTTGGACCAGGGTCCTGCCTTTGCCTCTAAGGCATTCAGGGACACCATGGGGATGATGGGTTTTTGAACTCTATTACTTCTCGCCATATCATCCCGAGGGAATTTCGGTTGTGGGGAAGAGGAATCGTGATCTAAAGCAGTCCTTAACAGCTAGAGTATTAGGTTCTGGCCACATCTGTCTTCATCACGTACATGGGGTCTTGGGAGAACGCACTCCCTATGAGGTTCTCTTTGGGAATACCTGTGTATGTCCCAGATCTTGATGACCGTGGTTTGGTGGCAGCAGACACACCCTTTGACATAAATGAATCTCTCACTGTTTTACTGGAGCGTCAGCAATTTCAAGATGATTCAATCATCCACCAGTTCTGCTACTTTAGGAATAAGGGATTTTCCAATAACCTCTAGTGGCTGGATTCCCAAAGTTGTGGATCTGGTTCATGAGAAGGTCCCTGTGAAGAAGAAATTCGGTCCATCCTACAGAGCAACGGTCCCAGTCCTGGGAATACAAGGTACCAGAACTGTCATTCTACCACGCTGCCTGGTTCCAAAGCCAACAGATTAATTTCCATTAATGACGTCAAACTTCACCATGTGGCCGATCCCGCACAGTAGACCCAGAGGTCCATTGGGTAGTTCCCGGTCTCCTTTCACTACCCAACAGGACATACCTCTTCAAAACAGAAATAACAACACTACTTCTGACTACACAACAATGTCCAACAATGCTACAAATACCTCCTTGACCGTGGGGAGGGTAGAAAATGAGCTTTTGTTGATTCCAGTTACCACTTTAACAACAACATCTGTCCAAGATTTGACTGTTTTCTACACCAACACAACACAAACTGATGACATCGTCTACCATGAGCCTCCATGCGAAGTGGTTACATCCACCAGTAATGCACTTGTTCCTGCATTTGCAGAAACTGCTTCGGGTTACTTCTTCGACGTTGATGATTTTTCTTCAGATTTATCCACTCCAGTGATTGAAACTGTTTTCACAGAAATATAAGCTATATACATGGCTTAAAAACAACTATTTAATTTATCCATGGAATTATCTGTGGTTATTGCTGAAATTGCTTACATTTTTCATATGGATTGGATTTATGACTCTTTTCTTCTTACTTATAAATGGTCATTACCTTCCTGAAAGCCCCATTGTTGAGCCTGTGGATAAAGTCTTAACTCCATATCAATCGTCACATAAGGTACAAAGAGACTTGTCCTTTGTGAACATTTCAGCTGTACAGATTCCTGAGAGAATTGTGTGGGACAAAGATCCATTTGATATATACAGGCCTACTGAGGTCATTCAGATTCCATGTGTCTTCAAAATTTCTATGACTGATATAATTACACCTGGTGTTTTTAATTATTATTTTTTTATTTTTTTGTTGTCCTCATACACCTCACGGGTTTGTCACACCTTAATTCTGCCCGAAGCGAAAGTGGACATACCGCCAAAGGAGGCTCCTGTGTCATCAGTTCAGCCTTCCTAGGGGGTTACCCCAGGTAGCTGACCCAGATGAAAAAAGGGATTTTAAATCATTGGACTATACACCCCTAGTAAGGGGGAGGACCATTGCAAGAGGGGAGCCTATAGCTTCCTTTTCTTCAACCTCTCCTCAGGACCCCCACCTTCAAATCCAATATCTCAGTTTTTACAAGCATCTTAAGCCAACTCCTATATTCAGGGGGGGTTGCCATCACCCATTTCAAACAAATCTCCCTTCCAGTAGAATAGCGAAAAACAGCAGACCCCTACTGTTTCTCGACCACCCAACTGAATCATTGGGTTTACCGAAAATAATGAAAGGTAGATTTACAATAACTTCCTTCCCTATAGTCTGTGACGTTGCTGCTACCACTTCAGTCCAAAAAGCAGCGACTCCTGGACACTCCATAAACATGTGTATGTTGGTGACGTTTGCGGCTCCACATTTAACACACTGCACCACTTCCTCTTTTTTTTATTTTAGTTAATTTTGCTGGGGTAATATAAGCTCTGTGTAACACATACAGATGGTTCTTTCTCAAAGGGGCAGGCTTGACTATCTCAAAGCACACTCTCATGGATTCTTGCCATCCTAACTGCACTGTTTCTTTCGTCATAAATCCTTGCCATAACTGTTCCGGCAATTTGAAGTCACCATCAATCAACTCCAGGATCTCCAAATACCACTTTGCATCCTTACTACCGTTCGGGGAGCAATTAAATAGATCTTCTGCTAAGGGATTTTCTCCCTGCTGGCTTCGTTGAATAGACTGAACCCAGGATGCCAATTGAATATATTTAAACCTAGACAGGGTCCCCCCTGTACTATCTCTCAGTTCATCCCAGGGAAGTAACCCCGTCTCTTGTAAAAGATCTCCCCAATATTCCAAACCGGCTTCCCTTCTTGGCTTGGACAAGACATCTTTCAAACACTCTGGAGTACCCGGAGAATCCCAGATCGGAGCTCACTGATTATAATAACTTATCTTGATGATGTGTTTCACCTGATGCCAACACCTTGCTGCATCTCTCAATAATTGTAATCTTATTTTCTTGAAGAATTTTGGATCACCAAATAAAAAAAAAAATGGTTTGCTGCCTCTGAATGGGTCGTGTCATAGCCTTAAACATAGCCCTCATTACTGAATCGTCTAACTGGGTGAATAAGAACCTTGAATTTCTCAACAAGAAGGCCCATGCGTACAACTGCAGGTCCGGCAGTGATAGACCGCCCTTCTCCCTCTTCCTCCGCAACTTTTTCCATGTGATTCTGGAGCCCTTGCATGCCCAAATAAATTAAGTAATAGCCTGTTGGAGCATATTGAGATATCTGGCATCCATTTGTAACGGAATAGCATTCTGAATAAAGTTAATCTTTGGGAGAAGAATCATTTTAACCAGGTTCACCCTACCCAGTACCGTCAACAGGAGATGAGCCCAGCCCCTCATTAAATTAATACAGTCCTATAAATACCGCATTTCAGCCTTCCCATGCCAGCTCTCCCCAACATGGTTCCATGCATTATCTCATTTTTTTCTGAATTAATCTGGTAGCCAGAAACAGAACCAAAGTCCTCGGCTAACTGTAACAGGGCTGGGAGGGCAGTCGACACATCTGCAGTGAACACCATCAAGTCATCTGCATAAAGTGCTACTTTCCTCTCTCACTGTTCCCACTTAAAAGGCACTATTTCAGGATGCTGGCTTATTCTTCTAGCAAAATGCTCGATGTATAAATCAAACAAAAGTGGAGATAGCGGACATACCTCTCGATATCCCAAAGGAGTTTCTAAATTTCCCATTAATTAAAATTCTACCAAAGGGGTCATGATAGATCCGTTTAATAGCTCTGCAAAAATTATAGCCCAAATTGTGACTCCTCAAAATCAAAGCTAAGTAACCCCAATTAACCCTGTCAAAGGCTTACGAGGCATCAAAAGCTATAACCTCCAAGGTGATCTTATAGACAGGTCCCACATCGATTGCCTCAATTAAAGTATGTGTAAGCTCATGTAAATACCTGCCTTTAACGAAGCCCTTCCGATCTACATTAATGAAGTCCTTAACCACCATATTTAATCTATCCACTAAGATCTTTGCGAATAACTTGTAATCCAAGTTTAACAATGAAATGGGTCTTTATGACTGACACCTAACCGTATTGTTTCAAAATCAATGAAATTACAGCCTCATTCCAGAAGGCCGGAATGGGGGAGTCCATTGCAAAGACCTCGGAAAACAATCTTAACAAAAAAGGCACTAATGCCTGCTCCAAAACCTTATACACCTCATCCGGGAGACCATCTGGACCTGGCACCTTCCCCCCCTGAGTGCCCCTCAAGACAGCTATAATTTCACCTGAAGTAATAGGTCTATTCAACCAACGCTGCTGCTCTAGGGATAAAGAAGGGAGAGTGTCTTTCTCCAACCAAGTTTGAGCGGCTGATACCGAGGCCGTTATTTCCTCAGTATAAAGTTGAGAAAAGAATTGCAAAAAGGCCCTATTGATATTTTCACACTCACTAGTTGTCTGTCCTTGCACTACCTCGACTTCCTTGGTGAACTTCCTCGCTTGATCCCTTTTAACTTTCTATGCCAGAAGTTTCCCTGGACTCTCCCCATATTCGAAGTGTGCCAGCTTGCTTGCCTCCCACCGCTTTGCAACCCTTGCTTGCAAAAGGGCTTCCAGTTGCTGATTGAGAGCATCCAACCTCCGCTGCCCTACCTGCTTCTCCTCTCCTTCCGTACTCTCCCATAACTGCTCTCTACAACACCTCATCTCTGTTTCCAAATGCTCTAACTCGTCTCTATATTGCTTGTTCTTATGACTGGCAATATTTATAAGTGTCCTTCGAAGGACTGCCTTATAGGCGTCCTAAACCACATGAAATGCGGCAGTACCTATGTTCACTTTAAAGAACTCCTCAGTCTCTACACATAACTTAGCTTCCACATCTTCATCAAGCAATAAAGTGCGATCTAACATTCACCTGCTCACCTCCCTCCCTTTTAATAGGTTAATTTTAAGTACTACCGCTCCATGATCTGATAAATGAGGGGGAAGATAAACTATATTTTCTACCACATAACGCCATGCTCGATCAACCAAAAAGTAATCAATGTGCGAAAAATGGCTATACTTCTTGTTATTATATGAGAAAACCTGCTGAGGGCCTGCTCTATCCCTCCACTAATCATCAAGTGCCCTTTCCTAAATCATCATCCTTCTCAAAAACTGCTGGGACTTTGAATTAACAGTCAATATACTTTTGTTTGATCTGTCCAGCTTATTGTCTAAAATTATATTGAAAGCTCGTGGCATTAACACTGGTTCAGAGAAATCCAAAATCTGACAAAACAACTTCTTGAGAGGCTCAACATCATCATTATTGGGGCCATAATATCCTACCAGTGTGATGTGCCTGCCCAGTAGACTTACTTTAATTATAATCCATCTACCAATATTATCTGTATTGACCTTTAATATTACTGCGTCACACTGATGCTGAAACAATATTGCAACCCCTCTAGTGTTAAAATCCTGTTCAGTACATACACATGCATAAACCCATTTCTGACTTCTAAACAGAGCTTTACATTCGTTCCCAGTCAAGTGTGTTTCTTGAAATATCAGAACCTGGGCTGAAGAATCCCTCAAATACTGTAAAATCCTATCTCTTCTACCTCCCACCCTCAATCCGTTTACATTCCAAGACAATATTTGAAGACTTTGATTACAACCACCCCCTTGAGCTGCCTCCTTCTTATTCATTACTTACGGTTTGTCTAAAATACTGTGGTGTAGAGGACTTTCTTCTGCTTTTATAATTTTTTTCCCCACTATTTTCTCCCATCTGCTCCCCACCCAGTGCTCCCCCAAAACCCCCCCACCATTGTGTCCCCCCTTCCCTCCCTTGGAGAACCCTCCTTTCATACAGGTCTATGACCCACTTTAGAGGCACCAGTTTGTCTTCCCTCAACGGGCACAAATTATGTTTCAAAACCCCCATCTTTAATGGTCTCCATCAACTCATCCGTTGTTCTCACCTCTCTAATATTATACATTTTATTATTGTGCATGACCCTAAGAGTCACCCGAAATCTCATCTGATCTACGGCACCCTGTTTCCTGAACTCCTCCATCCGCTTTCTCAGCTCCCACTGCCTGTTTATGGTAACGCTAGACAAATTAGACCTAACCTCAAAAGTGAAATTATCCCCTTTTAATGTTTTCTGTCTAAGTGCCAAAGTCAGGATTTTCTCCTTCAATGAATATGTATGAAAATGTATCAAAATCCTCTGAGGCTTAAGACTATTTGCCCTTCTCTTAAAGGGGTCCCTATGGATCCGCTGGATGTCCCTTCTATTCTTCCGGAGTCTCTGTCAATGACAGCAAAACCTTAAAGAGAGAACTCAGGAAAATTTTTAGGTTTTTGCCTTCCACACCTTCTGGAACATTCAACACCCTCAAATAATTCCTCCTCGAGTTATTTTCCAACTGTTCCAGCTTGTTCTGCAAGGACTGCTCATTTTCTTTTAATATGTTAATTTCTCTTTTATGGTCTCTGATTTCATCTTTAATTCCTTCCACCACCTCCTCTAATGCCTTTGTCCTCAGCACCAAAAGGTCAAGTTTTTTTTCCAAGGCTACACAAGCCTCCCTTATTTCCCCTTGATTGTTCTCCGAAAAGGCAAAACCACTTTTAATATCTTTAGACAGCGCCCAAAGCACTTCCTCAATCAGGGAAACAGGGCTACTACCTACTAAGTCTGTGCCAGAATTAGAAGTTTGTGGGGAGGGAGTTAATGCCCCGCTCCCTACTAGCATCCTGACCAAAGAAGTTTCAAGTTCAGGGGCTCTCACTCCACTCCCCATACTCTCTCCGCCATTTTCCTGATGGGCTAAGGACCCATAGGGTGCCATCGAAGGCTGTTGTCGCAAATCATTAGGATAGCTCTCTCCTTGACCACATCCTTCTCCCTCCATCTCCATGCCCATAGTCTCAGAAACGCTACCATTCATCCCAGTTTCTTTGTTTTCCATAGTGGCCAAATTAGCTGGAGTCTTAACTTTTAGGAAAGCTTTCACCGAGGGGGTCAACTTGGAGCTTACAGTTTTTTTTCCTAGTTGTAATATTTTTGGGGGGCTTTAATCCTGCTTTTTCACCTATTTCCCCGCTTCCCAGTTTAGCGCAGGGCAGACTTTGCCTACCCGCGGGGTTATGGCACCTCATAGAACCCAAATTGGAGTATATGAAGTCCAACTGAGAAACTCCACACCCAGTACCTCCTACCTTGCCTTGAAGCACTCCTTTACCAGGCAGAGAAGAAATCGCAATATTCCCAGCACGCCACCTTCCTTCCAGGCTCGAGGATGAAGCTCTCCCATCTTCGACCGGCAGCTTAACAGCAACTGTGCTGCCTCTGCCGGTCTTACCCCGGAAAGAAAGCCGGGACACGAGTTGTCTGGAGAGGCCAAGCTGCGACTTCGCCCTGAACCAGGACAGCCTGGGAAAGCCGCCAGAGATTCCACTGACAGACTCGCTGAACTTCAAAAACGCTCCCATTCAGTGGAGCGGAGGAATCCCTGAAGACGACGAAATGCCACGTGTGGGTGCCAGCTCCTGCCGGGGAAGACTGGTTAGTGTCTCAGCGCGCTGCCAAACGTGCAACCGCCATGTTCTCCGAATTAAGGTTTTGTTCCAATTGGAAAAACTACACCTGGTGTTGTATCTAATGATTCAGATGTAAAAAACAGTTGATTGTATGTTAACTGAATTGAAGGACTATTCAGTGTTTGAAAGTGATGATGTATACCCAAATACAAATAATTATGGGGCAATGTTCTGCTATAACAACTGGGGGCATTACTACCTGCACCATGCCACTAGACATAGACCAGTATTTAACTGTACACAGTTGGAACACTATCACATTATTTCAAGGTACCACCTTCAAAAATTAGCACAATTTTGCTAACTGACACAAAACTGATTTATTCAGATTCCTTTGTTTTCCGTCTTCCAGTTGAAGGTTATGAATACTGGAAGAACATTATTACATTTAAAGAGTGTATGGGGAACACAAGATTGGCAAATAAAGGGAAGCTTTATTTAGAGCATGCCTTCTTCCTGTGCATATGATCTTTTTGAGTGATACCATTCAACAGACATCCTGTCTGGGGTTAGCAAAAATGAAAGAAATAATTGTGACTATTATCCCCACACCAGCAAAATTGAATAACTGGCAATACTTCCTGAATGTCACTGAGGAAGAACTAGATGCGAAGGTTCAGGCTGGTACCTATAATTCCTCACTTTCCAGTCCCAGTGGGTGATAACTATGGCCAACGGACACTAATGGGTGTCAGGGACATTTTGGTAATTCCTCAGGGGGTTTTAAGATTAGCCAGCCAGACCATCGTTTTGCCTTGGGTCAACACACGGGTATAGTTACAACATACAGTTTGTGTATACTGTGCCAATAGTGGGTACAAACTAACACATTAGCCACAGTTAAGGAACATCTTAACAAACTTTCTGAAGATGTACACTTGCAGGACTTCTTGTTAAGTCCCACAAAGCCACGCTCTAAAAGATTAATCTATGCCATATTTAATAAGATCTAGTAGTTTTCTAAGATTGAAGCTGCTGCGCGTTTAAGGCAGATAGACAAGGGAAATTTAGAAAATGGTTTAGCTGTTGTCAATAACAGCATGAACACACTGCCCAACAGGATTTATTCCCTAACAAACATAGGCCATCACTATAACTATGGCAGTAAAAACCACCTACAACTTGGGTGACGGCCACCAACATACCGTAACTGTGGCTACCATCCGTCCACCATATTAGGATCACTGACAGTCTTCTGCCACAATAAGGGTGGAAATCTGGTAGTGATCTAACTGACGGATGGTGGTAAGCTGGCGCTGCTACCACCAGCACTACCACGCCAGTAGAACGCCACCAGCCGTATCATGAACTGTGATACGACCTGGCGGTGTTCTGCTGGCGGAGCGCTGCTGGCAGAAGGCAGCGCAACTTCCCATTCCCTGCCAGAAGACCTCCTCAACAAAGGTAAGTCGGGCTTCCGACAGGGGAGGAGGTGGGTGTTGTGTGTGTGTGTGTGTCTGTCTAGTTGTATGCATGAATGTGTGAGTGTGAATGTGTCTGTGTGTGTTGTGTTGTTTGCGTGGTTGTGTGCGTGTGAGTGAATGCGTGTAAGAATGGTGAAGTGGATGCATGTCTGCATGTCAGTGTGAGTGATTGGGTATATGTGTGGCGTGTGTCTGCGGGTGCATGCGTGTATGTGGAAATGTGAGTGTGAGGCTAGGAGGGGATGAGGGAGTTTGGATGAAGGTGCTTGGGGGCATCTAATGAGTGTTGGGGGTAAGGGGAAGCTGCCTATGGGTGACAGGGAAGGAATTCCCTGTCAGCAGTAGGGCCTACCACCATGGTTTTTGTGGCCTTGCTAATGCCATGAAAACCATGGTGGTAGGCAGGCTCATAATGCTGTTGGCAGTACTATGCCGGCCGCCGGACTGGAGATTGATATCTCCGGTAGCTGATACTGCCATGGCAGTATGAGTGAAGAAGTGACGGGTTGGCTGCAGCCAACCCGCCATTCTCATAATGTGGCTGTATGTACTTCCAGCCTGTTGGCGGTACTACTGCCACATTTGAACTCATCGCCAGGGTCATAATGAGCCCTCATAGTATTGTCTGCAATAGATATCATTTAGACAGACATGTCCTTTTTATATCACGGGCAAAGTCAGCTGCATTCCATCATGCAGTTAGGTTGGGCATTACAGACTCTGAAAACTGCATTCCGTGGAAATATATTAACGGTAGTGACTTGTTTGCTGCTTTTAATTCATCCAAGGAACAACAGACAATGGCTAAAAGGGAAACGAGTTTCACCATGCTTCATATTGAAAAGTTAGAAAAGTTGCCTTTCATTGTTGGAGAGAGTCCATCAATGGTATGGCTCCTGCATGGCATGATAAATCTGCCCATTTTCACTTTTCGTTTTTTGAAATGCCTGAAACACCTTGCAGTGGGCAGATACGAGTGGAAGTTGCCCTTTGAATACAAATGTTTGAACAGCAAAACTGAGGTCTTTCTTAGATGAAGAAAATGTGGGACTACTGTTAGTCGTTCAGTGATCTGCAAGCAGGTGTCCCTTCATGGCCTTTGCAATGTAGGGGTTATGAACTGGGCCTGTTTTCTGAAAGGTACTCCCGTCCCTTTGATTTGACCAGCATTTCATGTACTTTCGAATGGAAGTTATGTGGTGCAGAGCGACCAAAGCTGTTGAGGTATGTTACCAGGAATTGCCTAGGCAATTTCAGTCTCTAAGGTTGGTACGTGTTGCGAACATGTTTTATTCCCTCTCACACAAGAGATAACGGTATCAGAAATGTGGCCTCACATTGATACTGCTAATGTAAATTATGACAAGCTGCGCAGACTAAAGATGCTACTCTTCCAAAAACAAGTCACGTTGATATCGGCTAGAGAGTCATATACTCTCCAGATAGAGAGATCATCAGCAGAGATACAATCCCTATTAAATACCAACTTCCCCAAGCACTTTGGAGAAATTGTATCCACAATTTTCAACGCTTCAAGCACTGAGGGGATTGTCCATTTATTTAAGGCTGTTGATTTTGAGCTTGTGTCCATCTTCCAGACTGTCTTTGTAGTCACTCCATCGGTAATCCATTTACTCTTTTCCAGTGTGTTTGGTGGTTTCCCTATAATTTTGGCATTAATAGGCGGAATACTGCTGCTATTTCATCTGATTCACAGTGGTTGTGTCTTTCCAGCTACACGAAGCAATGGAGCCACTGCCACCAGCTCAACTGTGCCGTGAACGCATGGGTCCGGTCTTTAATGCTCCGTTGCTGGAAGAATTGGAGCTTGATTGGTCATTGACATTCCGACCAGTCCTATGGTGCATGCAGCCAGTCTTTTGCTGCTAGTGGTGCCTATTTGGACATTTGCCTACAGTGTGTGTTGTTGTTATGCATCCTGTGGACCAAGCACTGCTGATGTCCCTATGACGGTTCATCCACAGTCCTGCCCCTTGAGACTGAGGCCACTCTTGGTGAATGATCTGGCTCTTTCTGGTGCTGTGGAGAGTGCCACTCCTGCAGGTGGACCTGCACAAGAGACTACTACGCAATATTGCTCCGTGGATCAGTCGGCCTATCCTGTCACCGATCTAAAATCTGACGGTGTGGCCTCTTTCCTGAGGTCCTTTACATTCAATGGCTTTGAAGCTGCTCTTCAAGATCATGACTACTGTTTGCATTTATTTCCCTTACTTTGGCCTGCTGTGCATGTCATGGTCGACATTATATCTCTTTGTATGGTTTCTGCTATTACTTTTAACATGTTTTAAATAAGGTATTCAGCTAGTTTTAATGATTTTAGCTTGTTTTAATCCAGAGAATTTTTTTAGATTGGATTAATTAGCTTTCGGTGGCGTCATCCTATGGCCTCATACTTGTAATGGCAATGGGGAGGGTGTAGTGAATCCTATCTTGTTTTAGTGGGAATTAGGAGTTAGCTTAGCCATCTGGCTTGCAGACCTGTGTCCCCGTCACCTAGTGAGTTTTACCCTACTCAGGGGGTCATTACGACCCTGGGGGACAGCAGTAATTTGGGGAAAGGTACTGCCAACAGGCTGGCTGTACCTTTTCCCAAATTATGATATTGGTGGTTTGGCTCAAGCCAAACCTCCAATGTACCACTCCGTGGACCAGGGTGGTAACAGCCTCTGGGCTGGAGACTTCGGTCTCCAGGTAGGCAGCTGTCACAATCCCACCCTTGGGATTATTACCCCACCTACCGCCATGGTTTTCATGGCAATTGTACTGCCATGAAACCCATGGCGGTAGGCACTCTCTGTGCCAGGGAATTCCTTTTCTGACACTGATAGGGGTCTCCCCTGCCCCTCCCCTTCCCGAGAGGCCTACCCCACCGTCCCCCTCCCTCCCCGCCCCTGCACATTTACACACCCACACATGCATACATGCACACTCATACACACACACATACCCACATCCACCCACGCATGCACACATACATACCCACACACCACAACACACACTAACATACATTGTCGCTCACATGCATTCACAACACACAACATACACGTACACTCACATTCAGTCATTCACGCATTCCGCATGACTCACACCCGCATGCACGCATACAAAAACAGACACACAACTCCTCCACACACAACACCCCCACACATGCACACACCACCCCTCATCTCCCTCTCATTTCGGAGAACCCGACTTACCTGCTTGCAGAGGGTCCTCTGGAAGGAGACGGGACGCAGCGCTGCTGCCAGCAGCAGCGTCCGCCGGCAAAACACTGCCAGGCCGTATCATGGGACATGATATGGTAGGCGGTGTTTTGCTGGCATGGCGCTGCTGCTGGCAGCAGCACCATTATACAGCCATCTGCCGACATGACCGTCAACAGAATTCCGCCAGCCTTCTGGCGGAATTCCGTTTACGGTGATAATGCGGGTGGGTGGCTGGTAGCCACAGCAATGGTATATTGGTGGCCGTCGCAGCGGCGGTAAGCGGCATTTACCGCCAATGTCATAATCAGGGCCTTAGTTTGCTCTGTTTTAGCACATTAATTTAATTATATCTTTCAAAATGGCTGCCTTGTTTCTAGTTAGGCCAATGTTTTGATATCACGTTATCAGTGCCACCGCGCTTAGGTGTCACTATCAAGCGACAAAGATAAACAAACTGTAGGTGTTCACATTAGGTACTTTCCCTCCTCACGCCTTTGAAGGAGTTGTTTACATAAATTGCCATCCCAAGCATGCCTTGTTATCTATTGTTTGGGAACAGACCTTTGTCAGGAGTCCGAGCAGATCTATACAAATGCACCTCATTTAGATAGATAGTCAGAGAGTTTACGACCAGATGCCATCGCTGCTATCGATGCTGCACATCGCCTTAATGCTGACCCATTCTTCGTGTCCCTACAGAGTCTGAGCTAGAGACCTCATTCCAAGTAACGAGGGCTGGGGGGCTCTTCTCATGGACATGGCATTGGCAGATTAGGTTTAACACACCTAGCTCTCTTATAGGTTAGAGATTAGGGTCATCATACTAGGGTATTAGGACATCTTTCACACTTCATATCATTTAATGTTATTGTAATATGATGGGGGTTTTTGTGTCAATGACTCTCGTCTTTACAATTCTGTTTCTTGCATTATTTATTATCCTAATCATTGCAGTCTATGCAAAATATTGTAGATTGCAGTTCTGGTAATAAAATCTATTAAAAACTTTACTGCATCTCCTTTGTTTGCCTGTGTTTGATCGAGACATTGTTCGTGTGAAAAAGGGGTAATCTCCGTTGAACCACGACACTCCCTGAGATGTTACACTCTTGAGTCCATGTGTAAAGATTGCCAGTTATCACCTTTTACTGTTTGGATTTTTGGTGAGGTGCTGTTTGTGAGCCAAGAGGGTTGGGACAACAGTTGTGACTTGTTGTAGGACCAGCATAATCGCCTACAAACATAAGTACTGTCATCTTAAACCAGCAGTCTTACATAGAGCAAGAGTCAAACTATGACAGTACATGGACACCATTTACCATTGCTGCATCCATTTTGTTTCAACATGACTTGCATAGTGGGCATGTGTTCGGAAATTAAGCAACTTCAGTCTTGTTCTCAGTTCAGCAGGACAGCCATCACCATGACTCAATGACAAACTTCAGGTGTTAGTTCTGGCAGAGCCAGCAGACATTCTGTTAACGGTAGCAAAGAGGTATCCTCATCTAAAAATAGAGAGGAAATCATGGGTTTACTCTGGTGGGAGGCTTGCAATCTTTTACCATTTCAATTTTATATATTGAGGTGTTGGGATGAAAGTCTACAGCATAGCCTGGAAAAGCTAAATCAACATGTCCTTTCTCTTATTTTCTAGGTAGCCTGATCTTTTCTGTTAGACCTGTCAGCTTTAGGGTGGTCTTCCCTCAAACGTTTTGAATTCACTCCTCCTATTTTTGCTGATCCTGATTTTGTTGGCCTTATGACTTAGTGCACTTTACCACTACTAACCAGTGCTGAAGTGCTTCTTACTCCAGGCTTGCAGGAATTCACCAGTACACCGTCTAGTCACTTGGCCTTTCACCATGTGATTCAGGATGTTGGTATTCTTTATGGCACTGTGAAGTCTGGTCACCTACTCATGAATGGTTAAGTAATTCATATCCGCCTCACCTCCGGCATAAACTCTAAAGCCCTGATGATGATCCCAGCTTTGGACAAAGGGATTGAAACATCGTCGACTGTAGTACCTTGGCTCAGTTTTTGTTTCGTTTCATCAAGTTGGAATGAGCATGGGTACTGTTGAGTGTGACCTCATTTTTCAAGTTGTTTATTCTTTGTCACATTTGTAATGCCTGAGTTATGCGGCTTATACAATGTTTGTTCTTTCCTTAGTGCATTTGTGTTTCCCCATTACATTGTGTAAAATCTAAATACATCTGTCTACTTTTACATTTGTAAATTGTACATAGACTCCATTTGTTTTCTATTGTAATCTGATCTCTACTGTTCCCTAGAGGGACCCTTGTTCCTTTATAAAATACTTTGCCCCCCCCCCCCGGTCACTGAGTACCTGTGGATTCCCTTGTCCTTAGTGACAGTAGGCCCCTATAATGATATAAAACATAATGGCCCTCATTACAACCCTGGCGGTCAAAGACCGCCAGGGCTGTTTCGAAGGAAGCACCGCCAACAGGCTGGCGGTGCTTCCCATGGGATTACGACCGCGGCAGAAGCGCCCCAGTCGCACAGCCGGGACCGGTGGTTTCCTGCCACATTGGTCCCAGCGGTTGTAATCCCCAAGCAGCGCTGCCCAGGGGATTACGAGTCCCCCTCCCGCCAGCCTTTTCATGGCGGTAGGAACCGCCATGAAAAGGCTGGCGGAAATGCGAGTTGCGGGGCCCCTGGGGCCCCCTGCACTGCCCTGCCATGGCCCCATGGAGCTTTTCACTGTCTGCCTAGCAGATAGTGAAAAGCACGACGGGTGCAACCGCACCCGTCGCACAGCCACAACACTGCCGGCTCCATTTGGAGCCGGCTTCCCTGTTGCGGCTGTCATCCCCGCTGGGCCGGCGGGCGAAAACTTGGTTTCCGTCTGCCGGCCCAGCCGGGATGTCCAAATGGCCACTACGGGAGTGTGGCTGCATTGGCAGCTGTACAGCGGTTACAACTTGGCAGGCGGCAGTTGCCGCCAGCCAAAGTTGTAATGAGGACCATAATCTTTTGTTATGTAGGCACCTTCCTAACCCTAGTACTCCTTTCTACTGATGGCACAAAGTCCCAGCATTCGAGACCACATATATAAATAGATCTCCCCAGTGTAGGTGTCTACACTAATAGACAATCCAGGCCACAACCTCAATAATGAATTAAAAAAAACTTTTTGCCACAGGGTTATGGCAATTTTGGTCTTAATTTCCACCAGGGCCCCCCTAGCCAGTCCTGTGCAGGGATAGGGATGGCACCAACTTCCATATTATGCAGAGAGACCTTGTTTGGTCCCTCCATCTGTGAGAAAATACAAACCGGCCCCTTCCACTCTATGTCCCTGCAGTCGGGTGGGTGTGATTTCGCAGGGAAGCACAGCCCCACACACTGAGGTAGTACAGGATAGCTGTGTACACCCTTGGTGCCTGGCTTAATCTCACACTCCTCTAGGGGGCAACCAGGCTACTACAGGCATGTCACTGATCTCCCAGGTACTGGAGTCTATCAGCAAGGCTCTGCTGGAGTGCCCTGGGAGTAGGCACAGCACCATGCTCAGACTATATGAGTCAATGATGCCAGGTCAATGATGGTCTCCTCCTCCGGCATGCAAGCCCAGCACACCACACCACCTGTGACAGAGGGGGCCTCAGCAGGGGGTTTCTGAGGGTGGTGTTAATCCAGTCGGTCATCCGCCCAGATCCCACAACAGCTTTCAGTTGGTCCCCAGAGTGGCAAAGTGTGCCCAGCCAGTCACTCCTTTCATGAAGGGGCGGGGCGCTCACCATGCACCTCATTTTAGAACCTCACTTTCAGGGTCAGTCGGACCAAATAAAGTCCTCATGTTACAAATAAGATAACAACATAAGGCATGTGTTGTCCTAAAAACAAAGTAGGAATCTAAATCGCTCACTCTACGCTGGGGAATAAGAAAGTGCATTGGCAGAAATGAGGGATGGAGCGCTCCCCAAGGACCAACAGAAGAAAGTTAATTTGATCAGCTTTAGAGCCCCATTACAATCCTCCTAGCGCAGGGGCTCTGAGGGAAAGGGGCCAGACAGTGAGCCCCTGGAGAACACATGTAGTGGAAGAAAAGCAGTAGTAGTGGTTAGGCAGATCAGCACAACAAACCATATGACTTCAATGGTGACCTCTGCTGATACCACCACAGTGATTTGACAGTCCAATGTCAGGGTACAGCTGACAGCAGGGGGACTTGCAGAAAAGCCATCCAGTGAGTCATTTATGCCACCCAGCAGCAGCAGGTAGCAGGCAATGACAGAACAGGCAGTCTAGATGAGTTATTTGTGCAGTTCAGCAGTCCTGTCAGATATTCAGTCCCAGCTACAAAAGTGCTCTAAAAATCATGGGGTCAGAGACCCTGTTCTTGTACCCTGGTGCCCTGCTTCTAGAAAGTGGGAGAACCTTCCAGCATGGTCTGACAAGTTCCAGGAGTTTTCCTCTTCCCCTACCCTGGCTCCAAATATGAGTAGAGATGAAAAAGCCCTTAGTAAAAGTGCCCCCCTGCCCCCCTCCCCCCCAGCCCACAGAAACTATCACAATGCAGATGCATCTAGCCTCTCCTGTGTGATGGCGATCTAGAAAATATGCACAAAGTGTAGCTGTCACTCTGCCACAGATGTGGATTAGGGCGAGGCTGTAAAGCACATAGACGTATATGCACAGAGAAATGCCCATTTTTTAAAAGTGGCATTCCTAAAATAGAAATGCAAAATCTACTTATATCAGTAAGAAGGATTTCACTCTACCATTCAAAACATACCAAACATGCCCATGCTACTCCCCACAGATCAGAAATTACCATTTAGACATATAGGGGAATTCCCAATGCAAACTTGTGAGAGGAGCAGCACTAACAGTATTGAAAAATGAAATAGGCTGTTTGTCACTACTAGCATGTGAAACACGTAAATGTATATGTCATACCTTTCACATATACTGCACCCTGCCCAAAGGGCTATCTATGGCCTACCTGAGGAGTGACTTAGGTACAGTAAAAAAGTAGTTTGACTTGCTAAGTCAATGTGGCAACAAACTGCACAGTAAACAGTGCATACAAGGCCTACCTCGGCAGCCTGAGACACATGTTAAAGGCTACTTCTGTGGATGATGCAATCAGCGAAGCAGGCCTACCAGTAGAATGTAACTTACCTGCTCTTGATACATGGTATACCACTTTACATGGGACTTACAGGTAAATTAAGCAAGGCAAAAAGATGTAAGCCAATTATGCCACGTTTTAGGTAGAAAAGCACATGCACTTTAGCACTACTTAGCAGTGGTAAAGTGGCCAGAGTCCTAAAGCCAAACGAAGAGGGCCAGAAAAGTAAAAGAAGAAAGGCAAAATGTTTGTGGATAACCGTGCAGAAAGAGCCATTTCCAACACCCTCCATGCTGCCCCAGTTTAGATCCAGCCATATGCAAATCAGTCTTGACCCTGCTTCCAGTGGGAACAGTCCAGCCAAAACTGCTAGGCCAGGTCCTTCCTGGACCAGAAACAAGCATCCTGGGGCCGGTTTCTGTATATCACCCCTCATCGGCGAGGCTAGCTTGAATCCAATTGTACAGGGAGCTGGTTAACCACATGTCGGCATACCAGGAATACTGGGAGCAACTAATGCAAGCCCCTAGAAAAGTGCACTATATGTGGCTAGGGCCTGTAAATTAAATGCTACTGGTGGGCCTTCAGCACTAATTATGCCACCCAGATAAGTAGCCCCTTTACCACGTCTCGGTCCTGCCATTGCAAGGCCTGTGTATGCAGTTTTACTGCCCCTCAACTTGACATTTAAAACCCTACGCCATGTCTTAAACTCCCATTTAGTACCTATAAGCCACCCTTAATGTAGGCCTTATGAGACAAACAAGGCAAGGCACTGTACATTTAAAAGGCAGGGCATGCAATTTTAAGCTTTACATGCCCTGTTAGTGAAAAGCTCCCAAAATAAATTTTCACTATTGTGATGTATGCTTTCAGAGGTCAGCATTGGCAATTCTGTAATATACTTTTTGGGCTTACTCATGCACCTTAGAGTGGACTACATATTTGTAAATTTGTGGCTCTTTTTGGATTCTTTCGTGTTTCAATTATGGATTGATTTTCAACTTGATATTAGCCTTGAAAAAGTCACTGTTGTGATGAAACATGTGTCAGCTATTGTGTTGGAAAAATGGAAAAAGTGGAAGAATTGATTAGAATAAGTACAATAAAGGAATTGAACGCTTTCTGGCTTCTACGCTTCCTTACCATGGAGAGGTTTGACAATATATTGTTCTCTGGTGTGCATTTGGTCCCTTTTGGACCCAAGACCATCAAAGACTGCTCAGAACTCTTCTGAAACTGCTGGACTCTGTTATCTGTGAATCTCACCCTTGCCTTTGGCACCTCCTCCAAGATTTGGGCCTCAGAGGTGGGTTCTGCAGCTGGCTTCTGCAAAAATTTACTCATCGCCTGAGTGCAGCAGAAATATTGATTTGTTGCCGAGTGTGGAAAGAAAATCAGTGCATCTCATGTCCAGCGATGATGCTGCAGCAACCCAATGAAAGCGGATCCACAGCTTGTGCGGCTCACCGATGACACTCTGCACAGCCCCACAGCAAAGTCTCACCTTTAATCCCTTATCTAATGGCCTTTTTCCTCCTTAGGGCTGAACCCTTTTTTGTCTGCTTGGGTTAGTTTGCTCTTAGAGCTCCCTAACTCTTTTCCACATAAGGTATCCACGCCAAATTTTGCTTCATTCTTTTTCAACATCCCGGGGATTGTAAAGGTACCCAGGATTTGTGGATTTCCATGGAGGAGATTGACAAAATAGGCAAAATATAGCAACATTTTGAGTTTTGTGGGAAAAATAGGGAAAAGTTCCTCCAGATATAAGTGTTTTGGTTTTTACCCTAAAAATCACATCCATAAATGGTTTGCACTACTGGAGTCATCATCTTCTCAGCTTTCAGCAACATGCCGAGCTAAGTTGAAAAACCTAATTTTGTACCACAGTATTGGCATTTTTCTAAGAAGTAAGTAACCTATTTTCTATATTGTATGTGCTCTCCACCTTCTTCTAGTTTGTGGTGGAAACCAGTGTAAAATCCAAGGGTGACCTAGAAAAGCTATAGATTTCTGAAAAGTACTCAAAATTCAGAATTCAACAAGGGGTCATATGTGTAAGTCCCTCAATGTTTTTTCCAAGGAAAATAACTGTTGAAATAAAAAAAATATTGAAAATTTCAACATTTATTTTCCTTGAAAATATTTTCGTCTGAATGTATGTATGTATTTGGTATTTATAAAGAGCATTCTGGCCATTGCATTGAAGCGCTGAGTATGAGATGAGTAAGTAGCTGAGGGCCAAAAGAGGCTCAATACAACAGAAGCTTAGCAAGGGAAGAGCCAGGTTTTTACCAACCTCCTGAATGTCAAAAAACTGTGTTCCTTCCTTATGGACAGAGGGAGTGAGTTCCATTACTTGGCAGCAGCTACCGTAAAAGCTTGGTCACCTCATCTCGTCCTATGAGTAAGAAGAACCTGGATCATGAAGACTCCTGTAGATCTGAGTTGCCACCTAGGTCTATACCAATGTAGTCTTGAAGATAAATATTCGGATCCACCTCCATGCACAGACTTACAGGTTAAACATAAGGTTTTATATATAATACGCTTTGCAACTGGTAGCCAATGTAATAAAATTTGTAAGTGTTTTTTAGAATGGGTCAGTTACAAAAGCAATATGCCATTATGTCTACTAGACCCTTCTGGTTGTGGAAAAATGTAGGGGCTATAGGTTCTCAAAGAATCCAGCGTACCACGCGCCAACAAATGAGCTGCACTGTACAATGGTTTTTCAATCAGTACACAACGTGAACCAATTCTTATAGGGAAATAAGCAGAGTGATAAATAGGTATCAAGAAAACATGTATTTTTTAAATGCGCACAAGATGTAAAGTTTAGGAGCAGAAGTTATTTTTACAATTCTGATTTTGTGGGGACATATGATTTGAAGGGTATTTTTCAAAGTGTCATCTTTCTTATACACTGGCTTATATATGAATGCCATAAATACAGCAAAATCCAATAGTTGATAACCAATGCTCTATTATTCAGAACTCCTGCACATCTCCCAATATAAATAGCATGTCACTTGTTTAGGGAGGCCTACTGCCTGTGACAGGAAACGGCCCAGAACACAACATAGAAACATGACATTTTTCCATCAAAAATGGGCCCCTTTTTCAAATGTGGGTAGCTCAAGATTTTAGACCCTACCTCAGCCAGCACCAAGGTTAACATGGCCAACCTGTACATTTTTGGAAACTAGACACATAGGGGTGTCCAGGGTGGGCTAACATGGAAGGCTCTCAGCACATTTGATAACCCAGAATCCCTCGCAAACCTCAAACTTTGACTAAAAAACACATTTTCCTTATTTTTCTGTGATTGAATGTTCTGGGATCTATGGGGAGGCAGATACCTCTTTCCACCTGATATTCACCCAGTTCTCCTGATAAAAATTGTACTTCACTTGTGTGGGTAGGCCTAGTGACCGCAACAGGATACAGCCCAAAAGGCAACATTGATACAGCATATTTTTCCATCAAAAATGTAATCTTTTTTCCCAAAGTGGGTAGCTTAAGACTCTGGACCCTATCTCATGGGCCACCTAGAGAAACCTTGACAACCTATATTTGTTTTAAAACTGGACACATAGGGGTGTCAAGGGTGGGCTGACTTGCATGACTGTCACCTGTTTTTTTTATTAACTCAGAATTCCTTGCAACCCTCAAACTGTGATGAAAGACACATTTTCCTCACATTTCTGTGATGGAATGTTCCGGAATCTGTGGGGAACCACCAAATTCCTCCCACCTGGCATTTTCCCAGGTCTCCTGATAAAAATGTTAACACACTTGTGTGGGTGGGCCTAGTGCATGCAATAGGATAGGGAACAAAAAGACAACAATGGATGCATCACATTTTTCCACCCAAAACGGACCCTTTTTCCAAAGTCGGTAGCTTTGGATTTTGGACCCTAGCTCAGTCGGCACTTAGGAAAACCTAGCCAACCTATACATTTTTTTAAACTAGACACCTAGGGGTATTCAGGGTTGGCTGACAGGCGCGGCTCATACTATGTGTTTTTTTAACCAGATTCCCTTGTAAACCTCATACCATTAATAAAAAATAAAAAAATCCTCACATTTCTATGATGGAATGATCTGGAATCCAAAAGAAATCACAAAATTCCTTTCACCTGGCATTCTCCCAGGGCTGCTGATAAAAACAGTACCTCACTTGTGTAGGTAGGCTAAGGGCACATGATAGGATATGGCTCAAAACTCAACATGGATGCTGCACACTTTTCCACTGAAAACTGGCCCTTTTTTCCCAATGTGGGTACCTTGAGATTTTGGATCCTAGTTCAGCCAGCACTGAGGAAAACCTAGGCAACATGCACATTTTTAGAAACTAGACTCTGAGGGATATCTAGGGTGGGCTGATTTGCATTGCTCTCGCCGCATTCTTTACCCAGAATATCTTTCAAACCTCAAACTTTGACTAAAAACACATTTTCCTCACATTTCTGTTATGGAAAGTTCTGCAATCTATGGGGAGCAACAAACTTCCTTCCACCCGGCATTCCCTCACATCTCCCAATATTAATAGTACTTCACTTGTAAGGATAGGCCTACTGCTCGCAACAGGAAACGGTCCAAAACTCATCCTGGACGAAGTACACCTTTACAAACAAAACTTGCCCTTTCTTCCCAAGTTGGAGAGCTCGAGGTTTTGGACAGTAGCTCGGCCGGCACCTAGGGAAACCTAGCGGACCTGTACATTATCGAAAACTAGACACCTAGGTTTATTCAGAGTGCACTGACAGATGTGGCTCACCACATTTATTTACCCAGAATCCACCGAAAACTGGCCCTTTTTTCCTAAGTGGGTAGCTCAAGACTTTGGACCCTAGCTGAGCCAACAACTTGGGAAACGTAGCCAACCTGTGCATTTCTGAAAACAGGACATCTAGGGGTATCCATGGTGGGCTGGCCTGTGTGGTTCTCACCACTTCTTTAGCCCGAATACCTTGCAAACCACTAACTTTGACTAAAAAACACATTTTCCACATATTTCTGTGATGGAAAGTTCAGGAATCTGCAAGAAGGTCACAAGCTTCCATCCACCGGGCATTCAACCAGGTCTCCCAATAAACATGGTACCTCAATTGTGATGGTAGGCATAGTGCCCATGTCTGGAAATGGCCCTAAACGCAACATGGACACAGCACACTTTTTACACCGAAAAGTGGCACATTTTTTTCAATGTGGGTAGGTTGAGATTTTGCACCCTTGCTCAGCTGGCATGTAGGGAAATATTGCCAACTTGTAAATTGTTTTCAACTAGACACCTAGGGGGATCCAGGGTAGTCTGACTTGTGTGACTTTCACCACATTTGTTTACCCAGAATCCCTTGCAAATTTCACACCTGGACTAAAAATACACATTTTCCTCACATTTCTGTGATACAAACCTCTGGAATTTGTGGGAGCCACAAACTGTTTTTCACCTGGCACTCCCCCAGGTCTTGTGAATTTTTTTTTTACCTCACTTGTGACCGCAAGCCTAGTGCTGCAAAAGGAAACGGCCCAAAACCCAACATGGATGCAGCACACTTTTCCCCCGAAAACTGGCCCTTAATTCCCAATGTGGAGAGCTCGAGGTTTTTGACCATAGCTCAGCCGGGACATAGGAAAACCTAAACACCCTGTACATTTTTAAAAACTAGACACTTAGGGGTATCAAGGGTGGGCTGACTTGCATGCCTCTCGCCACATTTTGATACCTAGAATATGTTGCAAACCTCAAACTTTGACTAAAAAAAGCACATTTTCCTCACATTTGTATAACGGAACGTTCTGAATCTCTGCAAGTGACAAACTTCCCTCCACCCCACATTCCATCCCATCTCCCAATAAAAATGGTACCTCACTTGTGAGGCTAGGCATAGTGCTCGCAACAGGAAACCACCCAAAATGCAGCATGGACGCAGTACAATTTTCAACCGCAAACTGGCCCTTTTTTCTAATGTGAGTAGCTTGAGATTTTGGACCCTAGCTCAGCCGGCACCTAAGGAAACATATCCAACCTGCAAATTATTGAAAACTACTGTAGACACCTTGGGGTATCAAGGGTGGGCTGACAGGCGTGGTTGTCCCCACATTTGTTTACCCAGAATCCTTGCTAAACCCCAAACTTTGATTAGAAAGACACATTTTCCTCAGATTTCTGTGATGGAAAAATCTAGAATCAGAGGAAAGTAACAAGCTCCCCAAATTCCCACCGGTACCTCACTTGTAAGGGCAGGCCTGGGGCTCTTGACTGTGAACAGCCTGAAATGCAACATAGATGCAGTACACTTTTTCATCCAAAGCTGGCCCTTTTTTCCAATATGGGTAGCTCTACATTTTGGACCCTAGCTTAGCCACCACCTAGAGAAACCTAGCCAACCTGTACATTTTTGAAAACTAGACATCTTGGGATAGCCACAGTGGACTGACTTGTGCAGTTCTGACCTCATTTCTTTACTCAGAATACTTTGCAAATCACAAACCTTAACAACAAAACACATTCACCTCATATTTCTGCGATGGAAAGTTCTGTAATCTACAGGAAGCCACACACTTCTTTCCACCCGGCATTCCCCCAGGTCTCCCAATGAAAGTGGTACCTCACTTGTGAGGTTAGACCTAGTGCCCGTGACTGGAAGCAGCCCAACACGCAATACGGGCACAGCACATTCTTACACAGAAAAGTGGCACTTTTTTCCAATGTGGGTAGCTCGGGATTTCGTACCCTAGCTCAGCTGGCATCAAGGGAAACCTAGCCAATCTGTACATTATTTTTAATTTAGAAAGCTATGGTTATCCAGGGTAGTCTGACTTGTGTGGTTCTCACCACATTTGTTTACCCATAATCCCTTGCAAACCTCAAACTTTGACTAGAAAAACACATGTTCCTCACATTTCTGTGACGGAGAAATGTGAAATCTGAGGAGAGCCACAAACCTCCTTAAACCAGGCATTCCCCATAGTCTCCTGATAAAAATGGTACCTCACTTTAGAGGGCAGGCCTAGTGCCCTCGACAGAAAATAGCCCAAAATGCAGCATGGATGCAGCACACTTTTCCACTGAAATCGGCTCTTTTTTCCAATGTGGGTAGCTCAAGATTTTGGACCCTAGCTGAGGTGCCTCCTATGGAAACCTAGCCAAACTGTACATTTTTAAAACCAGACATCTAGGAGTATCCATGGTGGGCTGACATGTGTGGCTCTCACCACATTTTTTTACCAGAATACTTTGCAAACTTCAAATGTTGACCCAATAACACACTTTCTACATATTTCTGAGATGGAAAGTTCTGGAATATGCGAGAAGCCACAAGTTTCCTTGAACCCAGCATCCTCCCATGTCTTCCAATAGAAAAGGTGCCTCACTTGAGAGGGAAGGACTAGTGCCTGCAAAATGCAACATGGACACAGCACATTTTTGCACCAAAACCTAGCCCTTTTTCCAATGTGGGTAGTTCAATATTTTGCACCCTAGGTCAGCTGACATCTAGGGAAACCTAGCCAACCTGTCCATTTTTAAAAGCTAAACACCTAGGGCTATTCAGGGTTGTCTGGCTTGTGTGGTTACCCAGAGTCCCTTCAAAACCTCAAACTTGGCCTAAAAAACATTTTCCTCACTTTTCTGTGCTGTAAACGTCTGAGTTTTGTCAGAGCCACAAACCTCCTTCCACCTAGCATACGCCCTGGTATACTAATAAAGGTGGTAGCTCACTTGTGAGGGCATGTCTAGTGCCCTAAAACGCATCATGGATGCAGCACACTTTTCGACTGAAAACTAGCACTTTTTATCCAATGTGGAGAGCTTGAGATTTTGGACCATAGCTCAGCCAGCATCTAGGAAAACCTAGACAACCTGTACATTTAAATAAACTAGACACTTAGGAGATGTCAAGCGTGGGCTGACTGGCAAGGCTTTCACCACATTTGCTTACCCAAAATTCCTTGCAAACCTCAAACCTTTACTAAATAAACAAATTTTCCTCACATTTCTGTCAAGGAAACATCTGGAATTTGAGGGACGCTACAAACTTCCTTCCACTCTGCATTCCCTTTGGTCTCCCAATAAATATGGTACCTCACTTGTGAGGGCAGGCTTAGTGCCATTGACTTGAAACAGCCCAAAATGCAACATGGATGCAGCACCCTTTTCAACTGAAAACTGACCCTTTTTTTCTCCCAATGTGGGTAGCTCGAGATTTTGGATCCTAACTGAGCCACCCCTTTAAGAAAACTAGCCAACTTGTACATTTCTGAAAAATTAAACATCTAGAGGTATCTACAGTGGGCTGACTTGTGTGGTTCTCACCACATTTATTCACCCAGAATACCTTGCAAGCCTCAAACCTTGACTATAAAATATTTTCCACATATTTCTTTGATAGTAAGTTCTTAAAACTTTGGGAAGCCACAAGCTTCTTTCCACCTGGCATTTCCCCAGGTATCCCAATAAAAATGGTATCTCACTTGTGAGGGTAGGCTTAGTGCCTGCGAGAGGAAACAGATGAAAATACAACATGGATGCAGCACACTTTTCACTGAAAAGTGCCCCTTTTTTGCGCAGGTGGAGAGCTTAAGATTTTGGACCCTAGCTCTGCCGGCACCTAGGGAAACCTAGCCTCCCTGTACATTTTAAAAACTAGACACCTAGGGCTGTCCAGGGTAGTTTGATTTGAGTTGTTCTCCCCATGTTTGTTTTCCCAGAATCCTTTGCAAACCTCAAACTTAAACTAAAAAAAATTACTTTTTCCTCACATACCTGTATGTAAACTCGGTTTTGTGGGAGGCACAAACTTCCTTCCACCCGGCATTCCCACAGGTCTCTCAATAAAAATGGTTCCTCAGGTGTGAGGGTAGTTTTAGTGCTCTGGACCGGGACACGGCCCAAAACAAAACATGGATGCAGCGCACTATTCCATCAAAAACTGGCCCTTTTTAAACAAGGTGGAGAGCTCAAGAGTTTGGACCCTAGCTCAGCCAGCACATAGGGAAACCTAGCCAATCTGTACATTTTGAAACACTAGACAATTAGAGGTATCCAGGGTGGGTTGACCAGCGTGGCTTTCAGCAAATATCTTTACCCAGAATTCCACAACCTTCAAAAATTGACAAAAAACACAGTTTACTTGCATCTCTATAAGGAAAAGTCCTGGAATCTGCTGGAAGTCTCAAATTTCCTATCATCCAGCATAGTGAACTCTTACTAATGGCTTCCATGACAGCTGCATGAGGTTCCGCAAGACATGCCTTTCATGTCCCTTTAGCACACTCACTGTGCTCATTATGACTCCATCCAGTTTGTGGATGCAAATTGTGGGTGTCCCAACATGCCATGAGAGGCCTATGCCTCAAACTGAGCGAGCACCTCTACCTTTGAAACTAAGACACACTTACTGGAAATTTTCCAAAGTTCGCTAAAGAGAGCACCATGACCTATGAAAAATGGCAGTTTTTGACACAGAGGGCAGCCCATCAGAATGTAGCAAATGTCCTATCCACTGTTATGTGTAGTGCTGTGACTGTAATAAACTTATCATTTCAGCAAACTGCACACCTACTAAGTTCTTACAGAGGATGAATATTTTGTGATATTGCCTTGTGCGCCTTAGGTGGCTATGGTCTGCCCAGACATGGGTCCCCTGCTTGCTGCGCCACTGGATTCAAACTAGCCTGGTTGATGAAGGGTGATACTGTGAAACCGGACCCAGGATGCCTGAATTCTGTCCAGGGAAGATCTGGCTTGGCAGTTTGAGCTGGACTGCTCCCAAAGGGAGCAGAGCCAAGACTGATTTCCATATAGCTGGGTCCGAACTGGGGTGACGAGGCAAGCAAAATAACGATGGATTATCCCCTGATCTGTGACTGGGTGAGTGTTTGAAATGTTTCAACACTCCAGCCATCATTTTATTTTGTGATATTGCCTTGTGCACCCTGCGTGGCTAGGGTATGCCCAGACGTGGGTCACTTGCTTGCTGCACCAGTGGATTCAGGCTAGCCTGGTTGATGAAGGGTGATACCCTGAAAACGGTCCCAGGATGCTTGAATCCTGTCCAGGGAAGACCTGGCTTGGCAGTTTGGGCTGGACTGCTCCCAATGGGAGCAGGATCAAGACTGATTTGCATATAGCTGGGTACAAACTGGGGTGACGTGGCAAGCGAAATAACAATGGTTTAAACCCAGATCTGTGACCATGGTGAGTGCCTGAAAATGTTCAACACTCCATCCATCATTTTATTTTGTGATATTGCCCTGAGAGGATGAATTTGGCCAGCAGGTCAAGCTTTGACTCATACGTGCCATAGTAATTCAGGCTTGGGGTGAGTGCGGCACCAATGGGTTTGAATTCATTGGTGAAGGTGAGGTCATGGCATGTGTATCTGTACTACCATTGCTATCTGCATTCTACCTATGCAATATCCATGGGAAAGCACACCTACAGTAAGCGTTTCTTACCCGTTCATGTCTCTGTCCTCATCAGAGTCCTGACTATCCTGCATAATTGCCAAGTGAACTTATATTAATGCCTTACACCTCTCGCTACTTGAAGCTCAAGAAAACATGTCTTGCATGTGCCATCAGTGCACTTACTGTGCTAAATCTAACTCTGTCTAGTTTGTGAATGCAAGTTTGTGGTGTCCGAGTATGCATTCTGATGAATGTTCCTCAAACTGAGTGAGCATATCTGCTGTTGAAACAAAGGCAAAAATGCTGGAGAATACTGCCTAAGTTTCCTAATTTAATAAGCCAAATAAATGTGGTATGGTATTTATTCAGAGACACTTCTACTTTTGGTTTGACAGTGTTAGAACTCAATTACTAACCTGTATCATACCCAATGTTATTGAAGAAGGGTACGGGATACAACACATTTAGGATTGTTTTCCCATCTTATACTAAAGTTGTGAAAACAATCATCATACAAGATATTGGGGGTCATTCTGACCCCGGCGGGCGGCGGTCGCTGCCCGCCTGGCGGGAACCGCCATATGACCGCTCCGCGGTCAAAAGATCGCTGGCGGCATTCCGACCTTCCCGCTGGGCCAGCGGGCGCTAACATTGTTAGCGCCCGCTGGCCCAGCGGGAAGGGGGCCTGCAACATTGAAGCCGGCTCCGAATGGAGCCGGCGGTGTTTCAGGTGTGCGACGGGTGCAGTTGCACCCGTCACGCTTCTCACTGTCTGCTAGGCAGACAGTGAAAAGCAGGCTGGGGCCCTGTTAGGGGACCCCTGCACTGCCCATGCCAGTGGCATGGGCAGTGCAGGGGCCCCCAGGGGCCCCAGGACACCCGTTCCCGCCAGCCTCTTCCTGGCAGTGAAAACCGCCAGAAACAGGCTGGCGGGAAGGGGGTCAGAATCCCCAAGGCAGCGCTGCTTGCAGCGATGCTTGCAGCGCTGCCCTGGAGGATTCTCCCAGCCGGGGGACCGCCGCGGTCGGAATGACGAATGAAGCACCGCCAGCCTGTTGGCGGTGCTTCCGTCATTCGCGACCCTGGCGGTCGGAATGAGGGCCATTGTGTCTTGTTATAGGAAAGAACCCTCTTTCTTGGCCTGGTTTCCCTCTTTTTTGCCTGATGTCAGTGTGTTTGAATGTTTTCACTGGGATCCAACCAGGACCCCAGTGATTATGCTCTGTCTCCAAAAACTCTGTATTCATCCCAACAATTGGCACATAGGTGCCCCATTATAAGCCCCTAGCATATGGTACCTAGGTACCCAGGGCATTGGTGCTCCAGGGGATCCCTATGGGCTGCAGTATATATTCTTTCACCCATAGGGAGCCCAAGCAAAGGGTTCTGAAGGACTGCCATTGCAGCCTGCGTGAAAAGGTGCAAGCACCTTTTCACTGACACTTTTCACTGCACCAGGTCACTTAAAATTCACCCCTATGGCAAGCCTTCTAGCCCAGAGGGCAGAGTGCAAAGTACCTGTGTGTGAGGGAACCTCTGCACTATCAGAGGTGCCCCCACTAACTTCAGGTCCATTTTCCAAGGCTTTGTGAGTGTGGGGATACCATTTTACACATGTACTGGACATAGGTCAATACCTATGTCCAGCTACATAATGGTAACTCAGAAAATAGGCATATTTGGTATCAAACATGTTGGAATCATACCCCAATGCTTTTGGAAGCCTTGATTGTATGATCCCATGCACTCTGGGAGCTTCTTAGAGGACCCCCAGCATTGCCATTACAGCCTTCTGAGGGTTTCTGGGCAGCCCAAGTTGCTACCACCTCCAAGTCAATTTCTGCCCTCCTTCTGCTTGAGAAGCTCAAGCCCAAGAAGGCAGAACAAAGGATTTCCTTTGGGAGAGGGATGTTACACCCTCACCATTTGGAAATAGGTGTTACAGGCTTGGGAGTGGTAGTCTCCCAAAGCCACTGGCAATGCTTTGAAGGGCTCATTTGGTGCCCTCCTTGCATTAACCAGTCTACACCAGTTCAGCAAACCCCAGTCCCTGCTCTGGCATTCAACAGGGCAAAGGAAAGTGGTGTGACCACTACCCTGTCCATCACTGCCCCAGGAGTAGTGCTCAGAGCTCCTCCAGAGGGTCCCTGGGTTTTGCCATCTTGGATTCAAGATTGGCAGGGATCTCTGGGAGAATCTCAGTGGCCAGTGCCAGCAGGTGATGTCAGAGCCCCCTCCTGATAGGTGGTCACCCGGCTAGGTGACCAATCCCCCTTTAGGGCTATTTAAGGTATCTTTCTTGGGTGGTTCCTCAGATTTGGATAGCAAGACTTCAGCAGGATTACTCTGCAACCTCCACTTTGACTTCTGACTGAAGAAACTGCATCTGGATGCTCCAGGACCCAACAGGCTGCAAGAAAGAAGCAAGACACCTCCTGCAAAATTGTATTCATTGCTCTTTCCAGCAACTGCAACATTTCCCAAGTCGTGCATCCTCTGAGGACAGCCTGTCTTCAGCCTGATTCAGAAGGAAGAAGGAATCTCCTTTGGAGCGAAGGAGTCACTGCTCTGCTTCTGCAGGCACCAACTGCAACGACAACTGGCTGTCTGGATCCTGCCTCCTGCTGAGCTGCTTGGATCCTACATCATGAGTGGTGGACTGAAGTGGTCCCGATGGTCCTCTCTTCCAGCTGTCCAACTTGGGTGGAGGTAGGCCCTTGCCTGCCCATGCAGGACAACACTCCTGTGCAACGCGTTATTTGCAGCTGCCAAGGCTTGATGGCATTTTTTCCAAAAAATCTTGAGACGTCCTGAGGCTCCAGCCCCCAGCAATCCATCCTGTGATGCAGAGCTCCCTCAGTGGTTCGCCGGAGGTGTGGGAGCAATTTGTGTAGTACTGCATGGGCCTCTTCATCGACGTTCATGTCCCAATCCTGTGGGACTCCTGTGGGTGCTGCCTGGGGTTCTGTGAGCTCTCTGTGTTGCTGAGGGCTCCATCTGACTCCTCGTCCAGAGTAGAGTCCACCTAAAGTCCACCTGGTCCTTCCTGGTCCTCAACAGCTCCACTTTCCGCTAACTGCATGTTTTGGGTGTGCTGAGGCTTGTTGGCAGAATCCAAAAACGCAAACCCAACTGCAGTCCTCCTTCCAGAGTGCCACATCACCTGCATCCTTCAGGAACACAACTTCATCTTCTCGGGTGCAGTGCTGACTCTCTTTCTTCATTGTTGACTCACCTCTTGCACCTTCAGTCTGGTGGGTAGGGGCTCCTGCCCTTCCTGGACTCTGCTGTGCTTCTTGGACTTCTTCCACAGGTCCTCTTGTCCAGGAATCCACTGTTGGTGTTGTGAAATTTCTACTGGGCTTTGAATTATTCTTCTTTTCTTCTAATTGGGTGTTATGGGGAATTTACAGTGATTTACGACTGCTTTCCTGGTCGTTGGGGTTGGTTGTGGTACTTACATTTGGGCTTTCCCAGTACTCCCAGCTCCCCTCTACAGACTCCACTTACCTAGGTGGGGGACCGACTCCCGCATTCCACTTTTTTAGTATATGGTTTTTGCTCCCCAAGGGCTAATTCGCTCTATTGTGATTTTCACTAAATGCACTGTTTTCTAACTGTTTTTATGCCTATTTCTGCATACTAGTGTATATAATTTGTGTATTGCTTAACTCCTAAGGGAGTATAGCCTCTATGGTATTTTTGATATTTGTATCGCCAAAATAAAGTACCTTTATTTTTGTAACACTGAGGCCCTGATTTATACTTTGTGGTGCAAAACTGCACTAACAGAGTTTTGCACGAAAAAGATTAGCACCAGCTTGCACCATTTCTGAGCACCAGCCGGGCACCATATTTATGGAATGGTGCAAGCTGGTGCAAAGGGTAGGCTAGCGTAAAAATAAAAATAATGGGGATAGCCGTATGGAAGAAGGGGGGGTTGCACCAAAAAGTGACGTTAGGCAGGTTGTAGTAAAAAAAATGACTCTAACCTGCTTAGAGGCATTTTCTGACACAACACCACCCATACCACATGACTCATGTCTTAGAAAAGACAGGAGTTATGCCCAGCACCCTAATGGCCAGCACAGGGGACCAGGGTCCCATAGGCATGGCCATTGCACCCAGTGCCATGTAGGGGGCCCCATTTCAGGGCCCCCAATGACACTTTAAAAAAAGAAATACTTACCTGTACTTACCTATACTTACCTGGTACGGGGTCCCCATCCTCCGCTGTCCCTTTGGTCTGGGTGGGGATGTCCCTGAGGCCTGGGGAGGGCACCTGTGGGCTTATTCCATGGTGTTCCACCAAGGAAATAGGCCCACAGGTCTCCTAACGCCTGCCCTGACCCAGACGTAAGAAAATGGTGCAAAGTAAGCTTTGCACCATTTTTTGACCCGTCCTTCCTCCTGTGCGTGATTTTAGCACGGGGATAAATATGAGGCCTAGGCCATAGAGTCATTTTTTGCATGGGAACGCCTACTTTGCATCTCATTGACGCAAAGTAGGTTTCCACGTCCAAAAATGACTTTAACTCCATAAATTTGACGCTAGACGTGACTTGTGCCAAACTATAAAAATGGAGTTAGTTTAGCACCGAATTTGCGTAAAAAAAGACTCAAATGTGGCGCAAAACACATATAAATATGCCCCTTAATGTGACCACAGTCGTACTGCATGACATTTGCATTTCTCCTAGATAAGCCTTGGCTGCTAATCCACAGCTACCACTAGAGATCCTAGCTTCTAGATACTGACTATACTACACTAATAAGGGATACCTGGTATAAGGTGTAAGTACCATAGGTACCCACCACACACCAAGCCAGCCTCCTACACCTGTGCCCCTTTTAAATAACACTGGTTATAATAAAAGTGATTAATTGAGATTGCACACTTTCAAAGAAAGTAGATTTGTTGGTGAATAAGTCCCATGGACCATTTGTTTGACTTTTTAAAGTTACTCTGGTTCTCCTGGGCAGTGAGGGTGGTCCTTGTGTAGTATACATAAGTTCCCTAACAAAGCAGTTCAAAATCCAGTCACTTCTTTGAAATTTTTCCACACAGGGTACTCTGTGACAATGTGGCTATGTTCTGTCCATGAGCATACTCAGTATGGTAACTATAATTCACTTGTCAATCAACGAACAAAACACCTACGATGTTTTGATGTGGATAAAGGTGTCTAGGAGGCTATAGGAAAGTCTGTGATTTCTTGAAATAGAGAAACTAAAATTCATTCTGTGGCTGCTTGCGTAGCTAAGTAGTGGCCTATAGATGATAGGCATGCATGCACAGTCGCCATTGAAAGGTTTACCTACCAGCAACTCCCCCTCAGTCAATTTCCCAGAAGTTTGCTTTAGTATGAATTAACATAAAGCAAGTAGGAAAAGACAGGCCTGGCTCTGATGGGCACTGGGGACGATAAACACGATTCTCCTGCCTCTCTACCTGCTGTGAGTACACTTTACAACAACAACATGGTTGGTCTTTTTTAGGTTGCTCCTGCAACCTTGCCATTTCCTCCAGAATACATGAAGTGGAAGCTGCTGCTTCTGTGGCAGTAGCAAAACTTTCAATCCCAGACAGCTGAAAGTAATGGAAAGACACAAGCCTTCTTTTGGTTGTCTGACGATAAACAACATACGCACTGTATGTTGCCATTTGGATCAGGTGGGTAAACAGTGTCTTATACCAAGTGAGAGTTTTACGACTCACATTGGCTGTAGAACCTGGTTGTTCTTGTCCTCTCCACCCATGTAGTTGTTGTAATCAAGTGTACAGAAGGGCCTCTGGACTTTGGCAATCTGACCCCACACCATGACGCGGGAGGTGCATTCATCCTGAACTTTGGTGAGCATATACACAGTACGCCTATCCGAGAACTTGAATGAAAGCAGTTCGTTGGGACACAACGCAGTGCTCTGGGTTTTCGGGAGCCTCTTGGAAACAAGTTCCTGCGGGAATCCTTTGTGGTGACAACGAACTGTACCACAGGTTACAGTGTTAGCTTTATAGAGCTCACTGAACAGCTCTCCTCCTGTATAGAAATTATCCACATAAAGGTTAGAACCTTTGTGAAGTGGCTGGACAAGCTCCCATACAATCTTTCCTGTGACCCATAACATGTGATGGTAAATGAAATGGTTTAGAGTGGAGTCCTTCCGTGTATATGCTCTCAAGCTGTACACATAGCCAGTAGAGCTCTCACACAACATGTACAGCTTGATATCATAGCGAGCTCTTTTGATTGCAATGTACTACCAAAACAGCAGCCACCCTCTGTGCAGGATCAAGGAATCATCAAAGGCATCTTTCCTTAAGTATAAATCTCTGGAAACCTGGCAGACAACTGTTCCACGACAGGCTGAATTTTGAAGAACCTGTCATGGTATGGATGGTCCTGGGCAATGCAGCAGAATTGTCATTGAAATGCAGCATGTGGTGCAATAGCAAAACACAATCTCTGCTCATGTATGGTGTGAAGATGAGGGTTACGTAAAGCATGCAATTAGACCAGTAGGACTGCAAGGTTGATTTCTGCATTAACCCCATTTTGAACGTAAGGCCCAAAGATATATTCAGCTCCTCCAGCGAAGTGGAAGTTCACTGGTGTGCCCTAGAATGGGGCCCTAGAGTGACTGTATTCTTCTTCAGAAATTGTTTGGCATACAAATTTGTTAGCTGCACAAGTTGCTGAAGGAAGTCAACATCCAAAAAGAGGTGGTTGTAGTCAATAGGCAACAAGTTGTCCGTCTCGACTTCACATCCAGAGTCAACAGTGAAAGGCGCAATTTAGGGCTGAACTAAATTGGGGGGCTGCCAAGAGAGCACTCCATCTGTGTTTGTGCATCTGCTCTCTGGGCTGATCTAACCAGCTACTGTTGTCCCTATGTAAAGAATGTGCTTGCAAAGAGACAGCATGACTGTCATCATTGTCTCCTTCAGAATCTCTGGTAGAGGAATCGTCAGAATGGGATTCCACCAGCTGAAAAATCACTTCCAAATTCTTCTCCATTGTCCTCTTCCTTAGATGCTGTCTCAGTTTCTGCTCTCTCCGTCTCTGATCCTGCCTCAGAGCTGTCCTCCACAACCCGAGTTAGGGCTTGAGCAGCAGTCATCCAACATGATGCCATCTCTGCTTCTGGATATACCATCCTTTTAAAACACTATCCTATGTAGGAGGCAGATATGTTCGCAAAATGCTGTGGGATCATGTGTGAGTGATGTGTGCAACAACAAATAATGTCAGTCAACTTACTTTGTCTTCTTCCCTCAATTAATATGTTCTCCAAAAACACTAAAAAACAAAACAGACACAGCATTACTTCACCTTGAAACATGCTCACAGCCTTTACTTCTGGTGGCGCTCATTATGACAATCATTTTGGTGCCCCCCTCTCCCATGCTCTCCTCCTTGGATTCCCTCACTGCCCAGCACAAGCACTCCTAATCTCTCTGTAGCCCCTCTCTCATATGCATTTCATTTGTTCTGAAGGTGGTAGTTATGGCTGGCTTTCTAATGCACTCAGCTATCTACATAACATACATATATGTTCTTTACAGCAGGCATATAATTTATGCTGTCAAAACTGCCACTAGACAAAAGTCTGATCTCTCGCTCTTGCGCGAACATGTTTACAATATGTGTATATATATATATATATATATATATATATATATATATATATATATGTGTGTGTGTGTGTGTGTGTGTGTATGTGTGTGTGTGTGTGTATTAAATTAAGTGTTAAGCGATATAGGGGGTCATTATGACCCCGGCGGTGAGTGGAAATGTGGCGGTAGTATCAAGGCTGCAGCCAACCCACCACTTCTCTACTCATACCACCATGGCGGTATCAGCCGCCGGGCCAGAGATGCCAATCACCAGCCCAGCGGCTGGCATAGTACTGCCAGCGGCATTATGAGCCTGCCTACCACCATGGTTTTTGTGGCATTAGCAAGGTCATGAAAAAACCATGCTGGTAGACCCTACCAGTGACAGGGAATTCCTTCCCTGTCACCGGTAGGTGGCTCCCCCAAACCCCCAACACACACCTGACTCCCACAACCCCCTCCATCCAAACTAACCCATGCCTCCTCTGATCCTCAGACCCCCACCCCTCCAATCCTCACACAAACCCCCACCCCTTCCGATCCTCACACTCCTTCCTACCCGGATACACACACATTCCCGCAGACATGCAACACACATACACCCAATCACTCACACTAACATACACACATTCATACACGCAATCTTCCAGACATGGTCACACACATTCTTACAACAATCACACTGACATGCAGACACACACCATTCTTACACGCAATCACTCATATGAATACAACCACGCAAACAATACAACACACAGAGACACATTCACACACACACTCACACATTCAAGCACACACCCAGACACACACACACAACACCACCCACCCTCCCACACCCCTCCCCTGTCTGAAGCCCGACTTACCTTGGTTTAGGAGGTGTTCCCGGCAGGGAACACGAAGGGGTGCTGCTACCGCCGGCAGTGCCCTGCCATCAGAACACCGCCAGGCCGTATCACAGGTGATGGCTTTTAACGGGCGTGGCGGTGCTGGTGGTAGCAGTGCCAGCTGACCACCGTCTGCCAGTATGATCACTGCTGGATTTCTGCCCTTCTTGTGGCAGAAGTAATGCAGTGAACATAATATGGTGGACGGATGGTAGCTGCAGTGATGGTATTTTGGCGGCCGTCACCATGGCGGTAGGTGGTTTTTATCGCCAGTGTCATAATGAGGGCCATAGTTACTTGAAAGAACTCTAACTGCTGTATTTCTCTGGTTTTGTGTGACAAAATTCAGAACCTGACTATAACATCCCTGTAACCTTTGGTTTTTAAAGTGAATTCCTATGCTTTTTTAATTCAATTTCTTAACTATAGAGCCCCTGTAACCTTTGTTTTCTTTCAGTGAGTTTCCATAATTTTAATTACTATATGTTAATTCAACCACCACCACACACTGCCTTTGGGAGTGTGGCGCAGGGTTTGCCCAACCCCAACAACCACTCAACCCAGCACCAAGCACGGTCTGGGTTGACCACAGGGCCTGTCTCTCTGGGTGTGAGAATAGGTGTGAGAGGGTATCTCTGGGTATGACAGTGTCTGGGTGTGACAGGGGGTATGAGAGGGACTATGTGTGTATGAGAGTGGGTGTGAGAATGTCTGGGTATGAGAGGGAGTTTCTGGGTGTGAGAGTGGATATAATAGTGTCTCTGTGAGTGGGTGTGGGAGAGTCTGAGCAAGTCTGTGAGTGGGTGTGTCAATTTTCTGAGTGGCCTGTGAGTAGATGTATGAGTGTCTAAGTGGACCTGCGCGTAGGTACATGAGTGTCTGAATGGGTCTGTGAGTAAGTGCATTAGTGTAGGAGTGGGTCTGTGAATGGGTGCGTCAGTGTCTGAGTAAATCTGTTAATGGGTGCATGAATATCTGAGTGGGTCTGTGAGTGGGTGTATGAGATTCTGAGTTAGTGTCTGAATACACCTGTGAGTGGGCATGTGAGTGTCTGTGTGGGTGTTTCAGAAGCTGTGTGAGTGACTTGGCCACAAAGGAACCTCACCTCCCCTTTTATCCAACAAGAGTTCACAGTTTTGCACAAAATATCTACCCAAGTGGAGTTCTTTCTGACTCCTTGGGTAAATGTTCAGTGAGTTTTCTACAGTACAGCTGTAATGAGGACCATGAAGAAATGTCTTCTGTGATCTTGTGTTCATTTGACAATGTGATTGTGACTTGTGTGTCTTTCTCCAGAATTCTGTGATAACATAAATCCTCCTATAGAGAGGCCAACAAGACTAAAAAGATGTACATCTGCACCAAACTAGGGTCTTTCCTCTTATTGATATAACATAAGGTGCTTCTTTGTTTTGTGGTGATCTCCTCATATTATGCTTTATTGGGGGACTGGGGCTGTGCAGCCCTGCCTCCCTTGGCTGATTTTAGCCCCAGGGACCCCACCCCCAGGGCCTGGACTTCAAATATATTGAATAATCGTATATATCTTGAGGGAGTGCTGCCCCTCCTCCTCTGGGTAATTCCCCCAGGCTGACCCCTAATACTGACATTTAACCCCAGGGAGTTGGTGATCCTCAGTGCTTGAGGGTCTGGGTGACTCTCTAGCATAACTTTAGCCCAGGGAGGTGGTAGTTGCTGGGGCTCAATGAGCCTCAAGAGGGGGACCCTGTGCTCCCCCTTTTCTTTAAACAATGCCACCAGGACCTGGCCCACTTGGGGGCTTTTCCCAATACAAGTCCCCATTTTCTTTTTTCACCAGATCCACAAATCCACCCAAAACTCAGCACAAATAAAAAAAACAAAAATGTTTATCCTGACGGGGGCCCACTGGGGCCCCAGCACCAGAGCTAAGGGGTCAGAGTGTCCCTACCCTGGTCCCTTTTCTTTTTTTAAATCTTTTTTTCAGGGACTCAGCTAAAGCCCAGTCCCAAGATGGCTGCCAACACTTCCTTGTTAAAGTATTGCAAACAATCAGATCTCATCAGGAGATAGGGAGGGTTCACGGAGCTTTGCATCCCTATAGATACAATTTTTTTTTTTTTAATATCTCAAAAACTACTGAACAGATTTACACCAAATAACAAAAAGGGTCCAAAAAGAGCTAACTTTCTGCTATTATTTTGTGTAATTCCATCTAGTGGTTCGGGCTGTAGTCCTGTTCAAAAACCTTATGGAAAAGTGCATGGGGAAAAGTGTTTTAGGACCCTCCCTTTTTCTCGGCCCCCGCTTGGCTGATCACTCCCAAACATTTCAGACAGTAGCTGAAGTGAGCGTCAAATTGTTTTTGAAAAGCTTGTGAAGATTCTTCAACAGGAGCTAAAGATAGAGGCAAGTAAAAAAAAAACATTTCTATAGAAACTAGGTCCTAACTATGATGACCTAGGGCCGACTGCCTTAGGCTGCCTTGCACCAATGCATACACCCTCACACCATAGTGAAAGAGGGCTTGCATGAAGTCAACCTTAGATTTTATACTAGAAGGGTTCCCTTCCAGCACAAAATTCTATGCTTTCGCAAAGTTAAGCAATTTACCATGCAGTATGTGTGCTGTATGGTGCAGCACACATGCAAGTATAGCTATATTGGGAGAAAATAAAACTTGTCTAAAACTTTACCCCTACCTTGAGGAAGTGTCATTGTTTGATACAAGTTGCTTTCTACCAAGGTACTTGATAAGGATTAGTGTCAACATCCATGGATTCATGGAATGTCCATTTATCACCCATGGTAGGCATCCTTGACATAAATGACATATATTCCTATTCTGTGTTACCTTAAGCATAGGTGGTGGAAGAAGGAGGGCGAGGGTGGTTCAGCACCCCCTAAAAAACTTGTTGGAGTTTAGAAGGTGAAGGAACAATAAAGATGCCTTTATATTTTCTTTTTATCTTGTCACAGATGTCAAATGCTAGGCTCTGTTTTCTAAAAAATAGCTGCTTATTCTTTTACCATGGTAATCAGTTTTTACTTTTCTTTCTCTGACTACAAAGAAAAAGGATTTTGTAATGCAAAGTTTGTGACAATCTTGCTGAGTGTGAAAGGAAAGGCTGTAGGATGTTAACCTTACTTCTGACAAAACCAAACTTGAACTGTACAAATATTTCACTATATATCAGCAGTTAGGAAAGCACAACTAAAACACTTTCCTTTGCAATACAGATGTGTGAAAGTGTGATGGAAAGAAATAGTTTTACAGCAATACTCACAACACTTTATAATGCACAATTGATAAATATTTACAAAAAATCTGATTTCCACCTATTATCATTTGTGTGCAGTATAATTTTATCAGTAAAACTATGTCTGTGTGGATTTGGGGGCATTTCATTGTACATGACAGTGCACTACCACACTGTGCTTTAGAAATATAGTTACAAAAGTGTGCTAAGAATGCACCACCAGCTACAAACTATAACCTTACCACTCTCCTGCTGAATTGGCGCAGCTCATTAGCTACATTTGTTCTTTGTGGAATACTTGAATTTTTCACAGTTCCTATGTGTTCAGTGACACAAGACTGATGGCAGCACCCCCACTCTAAAAATTGTTCCAACACCTCTGTTGGATCAGCAACATAGGCTTTTACCTGGTAAGGCCCAAAATGTGACTTTGCAGAGACAATAATGATCTCCCTCCTGTGCTTCAACTGTCCTGACCTGAGCCTTAAATGAACTGCAAGCACATAAATTAAAACACGGAAAGAAGATCTGTTCTGGTTGGCGTTTGCCTGTTGACAGCTGTTGACCTTTTTAAACAGTAGAACTGGTATTATTTCCCAATACTCCTGTCTTATTCCCTCACTACCTGCTTGCCAATCCAAATTGGTTATAGGTGCCCTAGGGGAACATCTATCTTTGATGCAGCTGGAGAGAAGTGTGAGCCTTTTAGGTGTGTGGGTTAGATCTTGGACCTTTTGGTGACCAACATTGCCAGTCCATCCATTTCTGTAGTACACACTATCATTGATTACTAGAATACACATAAACAATAGTCAATTACAATCCTTGCAATCTTAATATCTACCAGTAACACAAAACTTCAATATTGTAAGCTTAATGTCTGTGATTACCTTTTTGGCTTAACCTCATGTAAGTTGTGTTGCATCACACAGCATTCACACTAGCAACCGGTTTGTAAGATTTTTAATCTTTCAGCTGTGGGTTAATTCTACACTGTTACTTTCTATGTGACATCTCCTTAGGTAAAACATATGTAGTCTTTAACAATATAACATTGATTTCTGTGCTAAATCATTAAGTACCTTAGTGCAAGTTTTCTCATGTTCTTGCCTTTCTCTTTGCAGGTCTATTCCAGAGGGTGGAGTAGCGATGACCTGTGACGGTCCTTGACAGTGGTGGTTCTTTCAGGCCAGCAGGTTGGGTCTTCTTCAGGTAGAGGTGGGAGTTCCCTTGGTGAGAGTCTTGAGGAAAAGCACAGGGCTGGCATCAGGCAGGGTTTATTTAGCCTTGTGTCCCATTTGCTGCCACATTGGGCATGTTCCTGAAATGAATGTGTCTTGTGCAGCATTTGAATGCCTGAAGAGGGCATATGTGCGCTCAGCCTTATACAATGTTTCTACATACTGAAACAATGCTACAAATATGTAATTAGAGCACATGTGCACTTCAGCTATGTGCATTGTTGCTACATCTTGGCATAGTGTTGCAAAGTTCCAAACATAATTGCACTTCACTATTTTGTTTTGTTAAAGCTTGAGCATCACATGAATGCGCATGAAATAATATATAGGATACATAAAGTAGTTTACATTTGTGGCACTGTAAATTTAATCAGGTTTGTGTATTTTAATTATATGCGCTACTGGAAACAAGCAGATGAATCCAACCCTGGGCATGCTGGTTGATGAGCTGTCCCTGGGGATGGAGTCGGGTGTGGATGACCATGGAAGTAGAGCAGGTCATCATAACCTCTGAATGTATGGCTACTGCTCAACACAATTCAGGATATGTGCTGGAAAGTAAACCCCAAAATAAGACATTACATCAGGTTTGCATCACTTTTGCATTGGAAATAAAGCATTAGCAAATCTACCCCATAAACATGATGGGGATGTCATACCAATAAAAATGTATTGCTTCCCAAATGAAACCTTTTTGCAACCTTGGAATGGCGAAAGATTGAAGGGAGAAAACAATAAGATTATAAACCTATCCATTTCAAATTTCCTGCAACACTTTGATGCCAGTTCACAGTTCAATGTGCTATATTTGTAGGATTGATACTTATCAACTCCAAGCAACAAAATGATCTCTGTGACAAAAGCATGACCTGTGAACTATCACTAACCTGTGATCTGCATGTGACATATTGTGCTTTCCAGCAGGAACATTTGCCTTTTATGATACTATATCTGAGTCAAAACTGTGACTAGACAAATCCCAGATAATTTCCTTAACCCTTTGAATGCTGAAGATGGAATGGTTCCGTACTTAGTCATGGTACCGCCCTCGTTCCTGCCCATGGGGGAAGTGCTGGTGTTCCCCTCATGGGCAGTCCATTCCGACCCCCCACAGGGAATAGTAGGAGAAGTGCTTCTGCTGCCACCCCCAACCCCTGTCGCAATCGTATGACCTCAGTATGTGCATGCACGCAAAGCAAATGGTTTCCAGTGTGCCTTCAGGAGAGGACGCATCATGGGTGAGTCCTTATCTTGGTGGGGTTTAGTGGGGGGGAAGCAGACACAGGAGGAAAGGAAAGGTCTTTCCTTTCCCTTGTGCCTGTTTGGAGTGGATTCCTGCTTCACGATCATGGTGAGGACTGCAATCGTGGAGCTGGGATCACCTAGTGGGCCACCAGGGAATCTTTTTGTGTGTGGGGTGTGATCCCTTGGACAAGGATGCTCACTAAGGCGACAATGTATTTATCCTTGTTTCGGCCCCCTTAGGGAGGAGCTCAGCCACTTTTTTCAGTCTATCTGCCGCCTAGGGGGTTGAAACCCTCTTGAACACCCGGATATTTTTGTTTGCCATAGTGTTTAGGGCACGACCCCTTGGGGGAGATTTTATCTAGTTATTCCACCCCTCAGAGGGCATATCACCCATTTTCAGGCTGAACTGCCCTCTCAGGGGGAGGGGAGTAGAAGCCCACTAATCCACCAGGAAGTTCTTTGTTTGTTGGGTAGCACCCCTTGGGCAGTGGATATATATATATATACACACATACACACACACACATACACATATATATATATATATATATATATATATATATATATATATATATATATATATATATGTTTTCCAATAACATCTGGATGGATAGAGGACAGATGAGAGACACACTCGGAAGTGCCAGATATACTGTTTATTGTGAAAAAGTGAGATCAGCTACCAGTGCATCCAAAACTTTTTCGTCATCAAAACCGTGATCACGGATTGTAATGCCATAGTCCTACACCACTTTTCAGTACTCAGAGTCTTTTTTCTCTTTTGACCAGTTTGAATGACCCTTCATGATTACACCCCCATTTCCGATTAAAACATACATATGTGATTTTAAAATAAGGGGAACAACTGTGTTGTCCAACCGCATCATTATAATACATCGTAATTACTGAATGAAAAATTATCACTTTTCACTATGTGCACGTGTAGGTATCATTCCTGCACGGCAGAGCCACCTGCTATCTCAAATGTATTGCTCAGAATGCTACACAGTCTTTATAATTTTATCGGCGATCGCTTGATGTGTCGTCCTTTACACTTTATTTAAGTGGTGTGCATTCTGATCCAGGTTCGCATCCTGGTCCAAGGGCAGTATGGTGCTCATAGTTTATTTTCCCCATGTTAGCAGCCCCTGTGTTTTCTTGCTAACTTTTGATTGGTCCCAGACAATGACAAGAGACTTATCACTTTTGCTCAGTTCTTAACTATGAATCACATTCTACTTTTTACGGATGTAGTTCTATTCCATGTCTCTAATACTCATTGATCCAGTGAGTTCAGGGTGACTCACTTATTAGTTCACTAGTTTCTTCAATTTGTGCTTAATTCAATTATCTGTTATTGTCTTAATATATTGGTAATACCCCCAAATGGATTTAGTTTGTGGTATGTTGTTGATGTATGGGAGTTTGGTGATGTACTCATTATGTACTTGTGGTCTTATTCTTCTGTGTGCATTCATGGATCCATGTTTTATTGATACTGTTAGTGATGGTTGTAAACCATCACAAATGAGTGCATAGTTCTTCATCCTGGATGATCCCCAACAGAGCCGGTGTTCTTAATGGGAAAATAGATTTAGATTCCTTCCTAGAACTTTTGCTATGTCATCTCCTCTTTCAGATTTTGCCACTTGATCAATTGCATAATATGTTATTTTCTCCTACTGACTATCATGCATTTGTTCCATATGCTTTGGTACTGTGCTACTCCTATCATTGTTAATGGTTGCTATGATATGCTTCATTAGCTTTTTTTGGGGGGGGCCTCACAGATGGTACTTCCAATTTATTTAAGTGGACACTGGCCCTCAATTACATAGATGGTCTATTTACTCCTGCAGGATATGTGTTTTATTATTTTGTGTGGTTATTTACACCAATCGTACATGCCTTACAATTTATACATTTCAAAAATCCGGCTCTGTTAAACCATGATTTTTGCTTATTTGCGTATTGGTTGTGCATCAATTTATCTATTAGTTTTGTTGCCCTTCTGAAAGTGATTTTAGGATGGCCCCCTACTATATCTCTCAATGTGGGGTGCCATTGTAACACAACCCAAGTTGTTTGTCTTTTGTCTATGTCAGACCTATTTGGATTACTTTCTAGGGGTATCCTCTATTCTTGAAACATCTTTCAGTTTCTTCACTAAGTTTTCTCTCGCCCCTCATTTCTGAACAATTCCTTTTGATTCTAATGAATTCGCCATATGGGATACTCCATTTCAAACATTGTAGGAAAGTACCATCTTGCCTGGCATGATACCCCCATTTTTACTGGTGTGTCAGTCTGTTTTTGCCTGTCTCACTGGGATCCTGCTAGCCAGGACCCAGTGCTCATATTTGTGTCCTGAATCCCTGTGTGGTGCCTAACTATGTCACTGAGGCTCTGCTAATCAGAACCTCAGTTGTTATGCTCTCTCTGCCTTTAAAATTGTCACTGCAGGCTAGTGACCATTTTCACCAACTCTAATTGGCACACTGGAACACCCTTATGATTCCCTAGTATATGGTACCTAAGTACCCAGGGTATTGGGGTTCCAGGAGATCCCTATGGGCTGTAGCATTCCTTTTGCCACCCATAGGGAACTCAGACCAATATTACACAGGACTGCCACTGCAGCCTGAGTGAAATAACACCCATGTTATTTCACAGCCATTTTACACTACACTTAAGTAACTTATAAGTCATCTGTATGTCTAACCCTCACTTGGTGAAGGCTAGGTGCAAAGTTACTAAGTGTGAGGGCACCCTGGCACTAGCCAAAGTGCCCCCACATAGTTCAGTGCAATTTCCCTGGACTTTGTGAGTGCGTGGACACCATTACACGTGCGCACTACATATAGGTCAATACCTATATGTAGCTTCACAATGGTAACTCTGAATATGGCCATGTAACATGTCTAAGATCATGGAATTGTCCCCCCAAGCCAAATCTGGTATTGGGGTGCCAATCCCATGCATCCCGAGGCTCCAGCATGGACCCCGGTTACTGCCAAACCAGCTCTCTGGGGTTTTCACTGCAGCTACCGCTGCTGCCAACCCACAGACAGGCTTCTGCCCTCCTGGATTCTGGGCAGCCCAGTCCTAGGAAGGCAGAACAAAGGATTTCCTCTCAGAGAGGGTGTTACACCATCTCCCTCTGGAAATAGGTGTTTAGGGCCTGAGAGGAGTAGCCTCTCCTGGCCTCTGGGAATGCTTTGAAGGGCACAAATGGTGCCCTCCTTGCATAAACCAGCCTACACCGGTTCAGGGATCCACCAGCCTCTGCTCTGGCGTGAAACTGGACAAAGGAAAGGGGAGTGACCACTCCCCTGTCCGTCACCACCCCAGGGGTGGTGCCCAGAGCTCCCCCAGCCTATCCCAGACCTTTGCCATCTTGAATGCAGAGGTGTGAGGGCACAATCTAGGCCTCTGAGTGGCCAGTGCCACCAGGTGACGTCAGAGACCCCTCCTGATAGGTGCATACCTGCCTAGGTGACCAACCCTCCTCTGAGGGCTATTTAGGGTCTCTCCTGTGGGCTTCTCTTGAGATAACGAATGCAAGAGCTCACCAGAGTTCCTCTGCATCTCCCTCTTCAACTTCTGCCAAGGATCAACCGCTGACTGCTCCAGGACGCCTTCAAAAGTGCAACAAAGTAGCAAGAAGACTACCAGCGACATTGTAGCACCTTATCCTGACTGTTTCCTGGTGGTGCATGCTCTGGGGGCTGTCTGCCTTCACTCTGCACTGGAAGCCAAGAAGAAATCTCCCGTGGGTCGACAGAATCTTCCCCCTGCTAACGCAGTCACCCAACTTCTGCTTCACCAGTCCTCTGGGACCCCTCTCATCGTGACGAGCATGGTCCCTGGAACACAGGAGCTGGATCCAAGTGACCCCGACAGTCCAGTGGTCCATCTGTCCAAATTTGGTGGAGGTAAGTCCTTGCCTCCTCACGCAAGACAGTAATTCTGTGTACTGTGTGAACTGCAGCTGCTAGGGCTTCTGTGCACTTTTGCAAGGAATCCTTTGTGCACAGCACTGCCCAGGTCCCCAGCACTCCGTCCTGCATTGCTCAACTTACTGAGTTGACCACTGGCTTCGTGGGACCCTCCTTTGTAGTGTTGAGATGACAGCCGTGCTCAGTTTTCTTGAACCCATATTCAAGTACTTCTGTGGGTGCTGCCTGCTTCTGCGTGGGCTCTCTGTGTTGCTGGGCAGCCCCTCTGTGTCCACTCTGTCCCCCTCTGCCCCTCTGTGGCGACCTCCTGGCCCTTCCTGGGACCGGGCAGCACTCTTTTTCTTCAACTGCAAACTTTGCAGCTATCAAGGCTTGTTTGCAGTCTTACTGAATAGAAACAGCTCTGCTTCCTCCAGCATGCCGTGGGACATCATCTGTGCAAAGGAGAAGTTCCTGGCATTTTCCCTTGTTGCAGAATCTTCAGCTTCTTCCACCCACAGGCAGCCATTTTGCATCTTCGTCTGGGGTTTAGTGGGCTCCTGCCCCCCCTGGACACTTATGTGACTCTTGGACTTGGTCCCCTTCTTTTGCTGGTCCTCGTGTCCAGGAATCCATCTTCCGTGCTTTGCAGTCTGTTATGGTCTTTGCAGAATCTCCTATACGACTTTAGTGTGATTCTGGGGAAGTTGGGTCACTTTCCTCATACTTTTCAGGGTCTTGGGGTGGGGTACACTCCCAGTGACCCTCTACACACTACACTAGGCCTGGGGTCCCTAAGTGGTTCGCATTCCACTTTCTTAGTATATGGTTTGTGTTACCCCTAGGCATATTGCATCCTATTGTATTCTACAGTGTTTGCACTACTTTTCTAACTGTTTACTTACCTGATTTTAGTTTGTGTATATATTTTGTGTATTTCACTTACCTCCTAAGGGAGAATATCCTCTGAGATATTTTTGGCACATTGTCACTAAAATAAAGTACTTTTATTTTTAGTAACTCTGAGTATTGTGATTCTTATGATATAGTGCTATATGATATAAGTGGTATAGTAGGAGCTTTGCATGTCTCCTAGTTCAGCCTAAGCTGCTCTGCTATAGCTACCTCTATCAGCCTAAGCTGCTGGAACACTACTAATCTACTAATATGGGATAACTGGACCTGGCTCAAGGTGTAAGTACAATCAGGTACTCACTATAAGCCAGGCCAGCCTCCTACAAACATGACTGGTGAATGCTAATCCCATGTAGAAATGAATTGCTTGTCCTGCTTCTCCCATGCAGTGCGGTGTGGACTAACCCTTCATTGATTCCAGAAAATAGAAAAAAAATGACACAAATTAACTACAAAATAGAAGTTAGTGCTAGAAAATGGTTTTCAAATGGAACTAAATAGAAAGTCTATCTCCCTTTGCAATGAACGAGAAAGGTCTTATAATGCTGAATAAATATATTAAAAGATGTTAAAAAATATTAAACAGCTAGCACATGTCAAAAATGGTTCTAAAAATGTAAAGTATTCATTAAATATGAGTATAAAATGTATTCAATAATACATTCAATTATTTAATATATACTTAAAATCTTATGTTAAAATTACTTTGAAAATATCAATAGAAAGTGGTATAGGAAAGAAAAAAAATGTCAACCATTGGAAAAAAGTGAAAAATTTACAACATGTAATACAATTTAAGTATGATTTCTAATACTTATAATTAAATAATCACACTTCAACATTTTTTTTATAAAGTATTTGACACTAAAGGGGTGACATTTACTATTCCCATAACAGACTATATTAATTTGGTGAAGGTGTTGTTTGCTAAAAGGATGATATTCACTATACTGACTCCAATATAAACCAATGAAGAGAAGTTGTGGACACTATAGGTGCAAGATTTCATAGTCCCACTTCAATCTATACCAATTTGAAGACACACTAAAAGGGTGATATTTGCTATTCCCACTCCATCTGTATTAATTTGATGAAAGTGTTTGTGGTTACTAAAAGATTAATATTAACTATCCCAACCCCAATCTAAAACAATTTGGGGAAAGAGTTGGACACTAAAGGGGTGACATTTAATATTCCATTCCCATCTATACTGTTGAAAATGACCCTATTTTCAGGGTCATCCCCAATCTTTTTGCCTCCTTCCTCCTAGTTTTTCTGACCTTTTTTTGTTGGATTTAAGACTCTGGGCACTTTACCACTGCTAACCAATGCTAAAGTGCATGTGCTCTCTGAGTAAATTGTATTGTGGATTGGTTTATCCATGCTTGGCATATTTGATTTACTAGTAAGTCCCTAGTAAAGTGCACTAGAAGGCCTGCAAATCAAATGCTTCTAGTGTGCCACCCACATTAGTAGTCCTGCAAACATGACTCAGACCTGCGACTGCAGTGTCTATATGTCAGTTGTAAACTGTCAATTCAAGTTGGTAAGTGTACCAACTTTCCAGGCCTAAACCTTCCCTTTTTATACATAGAAGGCACCCCTAAGGTAGACCCTAATTAGCCCCATGGCCAGGGTGCAGTGTGTATGAAAGGTGGGACATGTATTGTTGTGTGTTACATGTCCGAACAATGAGTACTGCTAAATTCAGTCTTCGCTGTTGCAAGGCCTATCTCTCTCATAGGTTAACATGGGGGCTGCCTTTAAATAACTTTAAAGTGTATATTCCTTTTGAGAGCAGATAGAAATATGGAGTTTTGGGGTCTCTGAACTCACAGTTTAAAAATACATCTTTTAGTGAAATTGGTTTTTGGATTGTTATTTTGGAAATGCCACTTTTAGAAAGTAGGCATTTTCTTGCTTACACCATTCTGTTACTCTCCTTGTTTGTAGATTGCCTATCTGGGTCAGTTTGACAGTTGGGCTATTTGTGAATCCCCTCTAGACAGTGAGACAAAGGGAGCTGGGTTGTAGCCTGCATATCCTGATGAGCCATCAGTGCTAGGGTGGAGGGAGGAGTGGTCACTTACACCTGAATTGGCTGTGCCTGCTCTCTCACAGTGCAGTCTCCAACCCCCTGGTGTGTGTCTGGACCCTGACCTGGGCAAGGCAGGGCCTTGTAAACAACAGAGACTCTCCATTTAAGTTTTGCCAACTTCAAAGGCAGGAATAAGTAGTGGACCCAAAAACCCCAGACTTTAGATCACTTCTAGAACCAAGAGGAACATCTCCCAAGGAGAAGAGCTGGAGAGCTGGGGAAGGAGTACTGCCCCTTTGACTGTTATTGTGCTTTGCTGGGTTGGTCTGTAGTAGCTGCTTCTGCCTGAGAGAGGACAAATACTGAATTTTGTGTGACTTCCCACTGGTGAAGAATCTCCAAGGGCTTGAACTAAGCTTTCTTCATGTTGTTGAAGTCTCAGGGACATCAAAGTCTTCTGTCTGCCAGAATCTGGACTCTCTGCTGAGACTCCTGCCCTGCCAAGTAGTGCCCTAATCTATCTCTGGGCCCTTGAAAGGTGCAGCTGGTGGAAAAGGACAGAAATCTATGCACAGACCGCCGTGCGGGGAAACTTTCAGCACACCATCTGCAACGAGGCTGATAAACGATGCACTGCTGGCCTCACGGCTAAAGTTGATGCTCCACCTGCATCGCGGCTGGGAGATCGACGCATCGTGGCTGGAGAAACGATGTACAACACCAGCTAGCGGCTTCTGATAACAACACAAGCCCCATGCAGTGCCGTGTGACCGGATTTCAAATGAAACTTTGCTGGGCGTGAAAAATCAATGCAAAGCCTGTCCGGACCTGAGGTGTTTGTCTGGGAATCAACGCATTGGTTTTTTGCGGGAGAGAGAAAACAACGCATCCTGACCCGACCAGAGAAGGAACAACGCGCGATCTTGCTTGCGAGTGAGAAATTGACACATTGCTGGCCTTTGCAAAGCACACTCAACCCTGCAGCTTTGTTTTTTGACACTAGACAGGTACTTTGTGTAACAACATCATTCTCACTATTTTCTAAGTATTTCGACTCTTATTCTTTTGAAAATTCACATCTGGACTTGTGTATGTTGGATTTTTGTCATTCTGGTCTTGTTTGATTTAGATAAATATTAGCTATTTTTCTAAACTGGTGTGGTATCTATTTTGCTGTGTTTTCACTGTATTACTGTGTGTGTTGGTACAAATACTTTACACATTGCTTCTGGGGTTAAGCCTTTCTGGTTGTGCCAAGCTACCAAGGGGGTGGGCGGGGGTTAACCAGGCATGTTTCCCCTTCACCCTTACTAGAGTGAGGGTACCTGCTTGGACAAAGTGAAAACTGACTGCCAACCATAGACTCCATTTCTAAAATATACCTATTTGAGGAGGGTGCTGGACACTAAAAGGGCTGAAAGTTACTATTCCCACTCCAACCTGTATTAATTCGGAGAAGGTGTTGGACACTAAAAGGGTGACACTTACTATCACCACTGGAATCTATACCAATTTGGGGAAAGTGTTCGGCACTAAAAGGGTGGCATTTACTTTTTCCACTCCAATCTATATGAAAGTGAGAAAGAGATTGGACACTAAAGGGGTCACATTTACTATTTTCACACCAATCTAAAACAATTTGTGGAAAGTGTTGGATACTAAAGGGATGACAATTACTATTCCCAATCCAATCCAACGCAAATGGGGAACGATGATGGACACTAAAGGGGTGACATTTGTCATTCCCACTCCAACCTAAGCCAAGTTGGGAAAAATGTTGGACACTAACAGGGTAAAATTATCTTTTTCCTCTATAGTCTGCAACATGTTATCCAAGATACTACAATCTACAAAAAACTCACATACAACATGTTCTAAATTGTTTTTTACAGCATTATTAAAAACAGCACTTAAAACAATATTTTTACCTTTGATATTCCGGTTGAGGATATTTTTGACATTACAATATTCTTGACACAATATTTTTGTAACACAATACTTTTTCCCCAATATTTTTTGAAGCACCTCTTTAATGCAAATCCAGTTTATTTATTTTTTGTTTTGTAAGATCAATTTATTTTCTTAAATGCTCACCCCATTAAGGCTTACAACAGTTGCAACACACCTAGTAATGTAAGATGTGATTTTTCTGAGTTTCACTACCAATGTTCAGATGAATACATTTCAACACAAACTATTCACATTCAGGCTGATAACATAAGAAATTAACTCCCAAACAGATATGTTTTTGAGGAATACATATTAGAGGAGGAGAGAGAGGGTTTACAAGCAAAGGATTAACATTGTTGAGTAGCCCAGGGAAGTAATCACTGTCAGATATCTGGCAGGTTTCTCACCTGAAGTAATCCTTGACAAAGCTGCAGACAGGCATAAAGATATTTATTCTCCTATACCCTATGACCAGGCTATTCATGCCTGTTAGACCTGCCAGCATTAAGGTGTTCATCCCCCAACTTTTTGCATGTGTCCCTCCACTTTTCTGACACAGTTGTTGCTGGTTTTAGGACTCTGCTCACTTTACCACTGCTGTCCAGTGCTAACGTGCATATGCTTTCTCCCCTAAACATTGTAACATTGGTTCCTACCCAATTGGCATATGTAATATTCCTGTAAGTCACTAGTAAAGTGCACTGCATGTGCCAGGGGCCTGTGAATTAAATGCTGCTAATGGGCTGGCAGCACTGATTGTGCCGCCCACATAAGTAGCCCCTAACTATGTCTTAGGCCTGCCATTGTAAGGCGTGTGTGTGCGGTTTCATTGCCACTTCAACTTGGCATTTAAAACTACTTTCCAAGCCTTAAACTCACATTTCTCTACATATAGGTTACCCTAAGGTAGGCCCGAGGTAACCCATAGGGCAGGGTGCTATGTAGGTAAAAGGCAGGATATGCACTTATGTGTTTTACATATCCTAGAAGTAAAAAAATTAATAAGTTCATTTTACATGACTGTGAGGCCTTCTCCTCTCATAGACTAGCATTAGAATTGCCTTCGTATACCTTTGAGTGGTAGATTCTGATCTGTCATGTTTGGTATTGCCAGAATGGTACTGGTGAAGTTGGATTTAATATTCCTCTTTTAGAAATGCCACTTTTAGAAAGTAGGCATTTCTCTGCACTTAATGCCATCTCTGCCTTACAGCCTGTCTCCAATCCACATCTGGTCTGTGCGTGTTGACAGCTCCCTTTGTGCATTCCATCCAGACAACCACAAACACAGGAAACTCAGTTACATCTGCAATTATCTGATTACTGAATGGGTCTTCCTGGGCTGGAAGGGTGGAGGGGCTCACACTTATATTTCAAAGGCTACTGGCCTCCCCGCACATAAAGCACTGATAACCCCCACTAGGAACCTAGCAGACAGGACTGGGCTGAAAGGGGAACTTGAGCACTTCAAAACCACACTTCAAAGGCATTGTTTGGTACATAAACTGGGTCTCTGACCCCCATCAAATCAGGCACTTCCGGATCTACACCTGAACTCAGAAGGACTGCTACCCTGCTGTCTCCCTGCTGCCAGCTGGCCTCTGACTTTGCTGGGAGGACTCTGTCTTCCCCAAAAGAGCTCTCCAGGGGCTGGGATTGAGCTTGTCTCCTGTTTCTGAAGTTTCAGGGCCAACAAAGACTTCAAGACATAGGCCCTCATTACAACCCTGGCGGTCGGTGATAAAGTGGCGGTAATACCGCCAACTGGCTGGCGGTAAATACTGCCAAATCATGACCATGATGGAAAGAGCTCAGACAGACAGCCACTTTGCCACACCGACTTCCAGGGTGGAATCAACAGGCACCACGGCGGTAGCAGCCTACAGCCAGGCAGAAGCCAATGTTCCGCCCACTGTATTAAGAAACAGGAATCTGCTACCTTTTCCGGTGCGATACTAATGACATCAAAAGCTTGGCAGAAACAATGCACGAATGGAAACAACTCACCTGTGGAGACTCAGTGAAGAACCACGCAGCCATGGAGCCTGAACTGCATATATTCCCAATTATTTTCTACGTCCTGCTCCACCACGAACACCAGCGACGGCAAAGATGACCACAGTGAGTACAGCTACCTAGCACAAGGGGGGGGTGGAGGAAAAAGAGAGTGACACACACACGCAACACACAACACCCCCACCCCCAACAACATACACACAAGCAGATGCAGTAACATAACATATTTACCCTGTTCCCCTTTGGAATAATGCAAGAACAACATGAATAGATGAAAGTGAGTGTAATTAGATAAATACAGTATTAATATGTATATCCAATCTAAAAGTATAACCATATTTGCAAATCAAGGGACACTGCCCAGTCCTCAATGTTTGTGGGCCACAGGGCCACATTACAAAGTCCAAGGCCCCACTTGACTCCTGCAACAACATGGAGAAAAACTGCAGGGGCATCAGTTAGAAAATAGACAGGCACCTCAGGGGGACAGGGAACAGGGGGCCCTCAGCTGGCAGTTGGAACAACACCACTGGTCCTGGAGGGGCAACATGCCCTGTCCTTGGTCCAGGGGAGTGCAAGGTCGCAGTCTCTCAAGTGGGTGATTTGCCCACATGCTCTGGAGGGGGCAACATGCCCTGTGTGGTTGGTCCTGGGGAGTGCAAGGCCGCAGTCTCTCAAGTGGGTGATTTGCCCACATGCTCTGGAGGGGGCAACATGCCCTGTGCTCGGTCCTAAGGAACTGTAAGGCCACAGTCTCTCAAGTGGGACGACTTGCCCACATGCTCTGGAGGGGGCATAATGCCCTGTGATCTTCATCCTGGGAAGGATGAGGTGAGTGGGTGACTTACTCACTGTTTCTGGAGGTGGCATTTTGCCCTGTAATCTTTATCCTGGGGAGGATGGGGTGAGTGGGCGTGTTCCCCACTGGTTCTGGAGGGGTCATGGTGCCCTGTGATCTTCATTCTGGAGAGGATGGGGTGAGTGGGTGCCATACCCACTGGTTCTGGAGGGGGCATTGTGCCCTGTGATCTTCATCCTGGAGAGGATGGGGTGAGTGGGTGTGTTCCCCACTGGTTCTGGAGGGGTCATCATGCCCTGTGATCTTCATCCTGGAGAGGATGGGGTGAATGGGTGCCATTCCCACTGGCTCTGGAGGGGGCATTGTGCCCTGTGATCTTCATCCTGGAGAGGATGGGGTTAGTGGGTGCCATACCCACTGGTTCTGGAGGGGGCATCGTGCCCTGTGATGCAGGTCTTTGGGAGTGCAAGGTCACAGTCTCTCAGGTGGGTGGCATACCCACAGGATTTGCAGGGGCAGGCAGCACAACAGCCCATGGACGCAGGACTACACACTGTCCGCCGGCGGTGACAGCTGCTCAGTGGTGGTGATGCTGATGTTGCCGCTGTTGGTGGGAGGAAGCTCCAGCCCATCCCATTCAGCCTTGGACAGCTGCCCACTGCTGGTGGTTGTGCTGGTGGTGGTGCTTGTGGTGGTGGGGGGAGGCTCCAGCCCATCCCATGCAGCCTTGGATGGCTGCATCACCATGGTTGGTGGTGGGGGCTCCGACTGAGTACCAGCACCTGGCCCCTTGTCCTTTCTGCCTGCTAGTGAAGGCCCCTTCCCTTCCTGGCAGCAGCTGGGGATGGCTCATCGCTCTTCTTGGCAGCAGCTGGGGATGGCTCCTTGCTACTCTTGGCAACAGCTGGGGATGGCTCCTTGCTCTTCTTGGCAGCAGCTGGGGGTGGCACCTTGATCTTTCTGGCAGCATTTGGGGCAGGTACCCTTTCTGTGTGGCTGCCTGGTGCCTGGGATCCTTTCCCACCACAAGTTGCTGTGGACACTGCTGGACCCATGGACTGGGTGGCTGAGGTGCTTGACTGGGTTTTACACACCCTGGCCAGGAAAAGAGGAAAAGCTGCTTAGGAACATTGGGTGGAGATAGGGAGAAGTTCTGGGAGTGGAGGAAGAGGAAGTGGTTGTAGGAGGTGTCTGTCTGCTGTGTTTGGGTGCAGGTGTATGGGCTGGATGCTGTTGTGAGGTTGATGGCTGTTGGGTGTCTGAGTGCTTGCGTTTATGTACTTTGGGAGGAGGGGGCACAGACACAGTGGGAGAGGACACAGGGGATTTGTGCACGGTTGTTGGGTTGGTGACTGCCAGCGTGGTGTGCTTTCTGGTAGGTTGTGCTGGTTATGGCGGTAGTGGATGAGGATGTAGTGCATGCAGGTGTGAGTGAAGAATGACTAGGAGAGAGGTGGGGAGAGGAGGAGGGGGCCACAGTCGAGGCAGTGGATGTTGATATGTCTGCTTCTGGATGGTGTTTGTGTGAGTGCCTGTGTGTTGTCCTTTGTGCATGCTGGTCTGTCTGTGTGCTTGTGATAGGTTGCGGTTGAGGGGAATGGGATTGGGTAGAAGAAGTTGGAGGGGGAGGGTGGAAACAGGGGCAATGGCTGCCATCAGAGAGGAGGTCAGAGCCTGGATTGATCTCTGTTGGGCTGCCAAGCCAGTGTGAATGCCCTCCAGAAATGCATTGGTCTGTTACATTTGGTCTGCCATCCCAAGGATGGCATTCACAATGGTTGACTGACCAACAGAGATGAATCTCAGGAGGTCAATAGCCTCCTCACTCAGGGCAGCAGGGCTAACAGGGGCAGGGCCTGAGGTGCCTGAGGCGAAGGAGATACCCACCCTCCTAGGTGAACAGGCCTGGTCAACTCCCTAAGGGGCTGCTGGGAGGGCAGTGCTGGTACGGGGAGTGGCGGCTGTACTTTTAGCTGGGGTGGGCACAGAGGTGTCCACCACCACCAGGGAGCTTCCACCGGAGGAGGTATCCGTGTCCGAACTGTCCCTTCCAGTCTCCGCCATGGTGCTCCCCTCGCCTTCCATCCCACTGGTGCCCTCACAGTCGGTGGACTCAGCCTTCTGGCTCCTGTGGGATGCAGCTCCCTCCGGTGCCTCTGCTCCTCCGTCAGAGGATGCTAATGCACATAAGGACAGGATGACAAAACAAAAAGGGGGGAGAGACAAAGGATACACTTGGTCAATGGCTGCACCAACACCACCATTGGCGTATACAGCGCCCTTACACACAGGGAACATCCCTACATTTTGTGCCTGAAAATTAACTATATGAGGGGGTGCTTAAGAGCCCCAAAATGTTTACCTTTGAAGCTGAAAGTCAGTCTGCAGGTAGAAGAGAAGAAGCTATGCAAGACTTCTACTTGTAACCAGGACTGGGGGCTAACACCTGCTGCTCTCCAGTTAGGTGAGGGGACATCATCCAAGGATATCCAAGACCACCTGACCCGGTGCCTGAGGCACCAGTGCCTGCCTGCTTGCCAGGACCAGTGGTCTCTGCGAGAGGGAGGGGAGCTATTGAATAGAACAAGGTCATGTAGGGAATACTAATGAGTGGATCTCTGAAGTGAGGGGTGAGGAAGCGGTTGGTACACTAATATAGGCATCACCCATGAACAGGATCAGGATAGCGACCACCAGATGTAAGAGCAGTCACTGTGAATTTAGCCTTTGCTGCACCAATTTGGCCATCATCCATCTGAGGGATAAAGTGGGCCACTCCATATGCCAGAGGGATCCTCCATGAAAAGTACATGACTGCCATCCAATCAGGCTGTAGCCCATGTGCAGAGTAAAGACTGTGACCCCAGAGAGGAGCCACTGTGACAAGCAAGTGTTGTTATCTGGTTTTGCTCATGCTGAGAAGAGAGGCGGCTATGGTGACGGAGTGCCCAAGCCCTGACTGATGCATCTGAACCTGAATGATCACACCTCTACCTGTGGGAGGGATCAGAGGAACTTCTTTCATATTTGGATGGAGCTCTATGGATCACCAGCTCCTGCTCTTGCAAAGCCAAGAGTGCTATTCACTGCCAGCAGCTGCTGTAGACCTTTACACTATCTGAGCATGGAACCCTCCAGGAGACTCCAATAGCGCAACCCTGACAGGAGCAGATAAGACTAATCACAAGGCGGAAGGGGCTAGGAAAGCTTGTTCTGCCTTGTAGCAATGTGGGCAATGGAATACTTTTACATGGAAAGAGATGTAGTGGGATTCTTAAGACTTAGATCTTTAGTGGAGCTTGCCCTGATTGTTGCCTATCATGAACAGGGAATAATCACTACCTTTAGAGAGTGAGATGCGGGACTCAGGGACCTGCCTATTTAACACTAGAGTACTGACCTCAGGAGGGAGATGTTTATTATTTGTTGTTTGCCATATTTAACTTTGTGTTCATACACAAAAACTCCTTTTTTCATATATGAAGACTCATTTTGACATGGAAATTACTTATTGCTACTATTGAACTTATTCTCAGTTGTGTGCCTGTGTGCACCCACTGCATCTACCTCACCCTTGAGAAGCTTTGGATTGCTTGACCCCTGTTACAGTTCGAAATCAGATGCAGAAGGTCTACTTGTCCCAGTTGCTAAGGACCCATAGGAGCTTGGGCCGAAGACATTGGAAGTAAATTGACTCAACCCCCACGATTGGGCCCAGTAGCTCCTGCTTGCTTGGTGGCCTTCTGAAAAGAGGTTAATGCAAGTATTACTGTGTTGAAGAGTGATGGCTAGGAATGTTTGCTCCAAAGACAGCAACTTGACACTGACAAACCATCGGGCATAGGGTTATGACTTTTTCATTGTTTTGAACAGTGGGCTTTATGTTTAAAATTTGACTTTTTTAGAAAATCAGAAATAGGACTTATTTATTACTGCCGTAGAACTCTTACGGTGGGGGTAAAACTGCATAGTTCTAGGACGCCAGCACCACAGAGTGTGGGTGGCTGAGTCGGTCCCACACTGTCCCACACCATGGGGCAGATGTCAGCCTGACCTTGTCAGCTAGCTAGCAATACCTCACCCAAATCTAGAAAGTAAAGGTGATTGGTGGCAGCTAGAAATATGACACTCTGATTCCTCAGGGAAGTCGTGGTGGAACAGATCATGCCTTTTCTCTCAGTTACAGAAAGTCTCACACATGCCAGGGCAAACAAAGAAATACAAAAAAGGTTTCAATGTATTTATTAAAATTATCACATTCAATTATAAAAAGTGTCTGCTATCATGATTAGGCAGATGATGCATAATACAGTGATTATAGTTACCAGTAAAGTGAAGACAATGAACAATCCCACTATCCTGGTATTATTATAAAATGTAATGACTCCTACCCAAAGCTCTAACGCCTAAAACCTGAGAGCATAATTGTGTTAGACCCTCTGCCTATCCTGGTCTATGATATGAGCTCCAACCCCATACCTGAAAGGTGGGCAAAGGTTTGCCGGTTGTCTGCTGGCAAGCATCGTGGTTGTCTGCCAATTAATAACCAAGGCTAAGATGTCAATGGAATTAAGTATGTCTTCAAACGTCAATGGGTCTTCAAACATCAAAGGCTGGAATGCCCTCTACCCTCCTTAGGTCTATGTGGTATTTATATAATAAAAACTGTTGTGTTCTAAGAACAGACCCAACATGTTGATGTGTCTGTTATTGAGGGTTGACATTGTAATTCTTAGAGAAATAATACTAGATAAGGAATCATGTACAAGCATGACAGCCTTAAACACACACTGAGTTAAATGCTTGCAATGGGCTGAAAATGTGTAACACAAACAATGATGCCTTCCCAGAAAAGCAGCTGATTATAATACAAAAACAACAAGCTTAAAAGTGAGCTGTGCTAAAATATAATAAAAAGGATTAAAATGAATAAAATGTGCATGTATGTGAAAGGGCACAGGATACGGGCCTAGAGCTAAAATGAGGGTGCCCAACCTAAGTATCAAATCAAATCAAATCATTAACATTTATAAAGCGCGCTACTCACCCGTGCGGGTCTCAAGGCGCTAGGGGGAAGGGGTTACTGCTGCTCGAAGAGCCAGGTCTTGAGAAGTCTCCGGAATGCGGAGTGGTCCTGGGTGGTCCTGAGGATGGTTGGGAGGGTGTTCCAAGTCTTGGCCGCCAGGTAGGAGAAGGACCTCCCACCCGCCGTGGAGCGGCGGCGAGAGCGAGGCTGGTGGAGCGGAGAAGACGGGTGGGAGCGTAGAAGCTGAGGCGACGGTTGAGGTATTCTGGTCCCTTGTTGTGGAGGGCTTTGTGTGCGTGGGTGAGGACACGGAAGGTGATCCTTTTGCTGACGGGAAGCCAGTGCAGGTGTCTCAGGTGTGCAGAGATGTGGCTGTTGTGGGGTATGTTGAGGATGAGGCGGGCGGAGGCGTTTTGAATTCGTTGCAGACGTTTCTGGAGTTTAGCGGTGGTTCCAGCGTAAAGGGTGTTCCCGTAGTCCAGGCGGCTCATGACAAGGGCGTGGGTCATGGTCTTTCTGGTGTCGGTGGGGATCCAGCGGAAGATCTTTCGGAGCATGCGGAGGGTGAGGAAGCAGGAGGATGATACAGCGTTGACTTGTTTGGTCATGGTGAGAAGAGGGTCCAAGATGAAGCAGAGGTTGCGTGCGTGGTCTGAGGGGGTCAGTGCGGTGCCCAGGGCCATGGGCCACCAGGAGTCATCCCAGGCGGTCGGGGTGTTACCGAGGATGAGGACTTCCGTTTTGTCTGAGTTCAGTTTCAGACGGCTGAGTTTCATCCAATCTGCAACGTCCTTCATTCCATATTGCAGGTTGGTCTTGGCGCTGGTGGGGTCCTTGGTGAGGGAAAGTATCAGTCGAGTGTCGTTGGCGTAGGAGGTGATGATGATGCTGTGTTTGCGTACGATGTCGGCGAGGGAGCTCATTTAGACATTGAAGAGTGTCGGGCTGAGCGAGGGGCCTTGTGGGACGCCGCAAATGATCTCGGTGGGGTCTGAGCGAAAAGGTGGAAGGTAGACTCTTTGGGAGCGGTTGGAGAGGAAGGAGGCGATCCAGTCCAAGGCCTGGCCTTGGATCCCGGTGGAGCGGAGGAGGGTTATTAGGGTGCGGTGACAGACGGTGTCGAAGCAGCCGAGAGGTCGAGGAGGATGAGGGCGACTGTTTCTCCGTTGTCCATCAGGGTTCTGATGTCGTCTGTGACTGAGATGAGGGCGGTTTCTGTGCTGTGGTTGGCTCGGAATCCGGACTGAGAGGGGTCGAGAAGGTTGTTGTCTTCAAGGAAGTTGGTAAGCTGCTTGTTGACGGTCTTCTCTATGACTTTGGCAGGGAAGGGGAGGAGCGAGATGGGGCGGAAGTTCTTCAGGTTGCTTGGGTCAGCCGTAGGTTTCTTCAGTAGGGCGTTGACTTCAGCGTGTTTCCCGCTCTCGGGGAAGGTAGCAGACGAAAACAAGGTGTTGATGATGGTCTGGAGGTGCGGGCGATGATGTTGTCGGCTTTATTGAAGATGAAGTGTGGGCAGGGGTCCGAGGGGGCACCGGAGTGGATGGAGTTCATGGTGGCTTTGGTCTCTTCTGTGTTGATGTGGGTCCAGGCGTTGAGGGTGATGGCTGGGGGTGTGGGTTCTGTGGTGGTCGGCTGGGTCTGGTGTCCGAAGCTGTTGTGTAGGTCAGTAATCTTACGATGGAAGAAGGTGGCGAGGGAGTTGCAAAGGTCTTGTGAGGGCGTGATGGCGTTGGCGTTGGGGTTGGAGAGCTCTTTAACGATGTTGAAGAGTTCTCTGATGTTGTGGCTGTTTTTGTCCAGTCTGTCTGTGAAGAAATTCCTTTTGGTTGCGCGGATCAGGTGATGGTGTTCGAGGGTAGCGTTCTTGAGGGCAGTCATGTTGTCTGCGGTGTGGTCCTTACGCCAGGCTTTCTCGAGGGTGCGACAAGTTTTCTTTGATTCCTTAAGGGTGTCAGAGAACCAGAGAGGTTTTTTGGTGTTGGACTGTCTTGGAGGGCGTCTGAGGGGAGCAAGGTTGTCTGCGCAGTTGGTGATCCAGTTCGTGAGGCTGAGGGCTGCGTCGTTGGGGTCGGCGGAGAAGGTGGGTTGGTTGTCGATGAGGGTGGAGAGAAGCTGTTCTTCAGGGATTTTGTTCCACTGTCGACGTGGGGTGGGTTGTGTGCGGAGGTGGCTAGTCTCGCGTCGGAAGGTGAAGTGGACAGATCTGTGGTTGGTCCAGTGTAGAGCGGAGGCGTGGCTGAAGGATACGTGTTTGCTGGCGGAGAAGATGGGGTCGAGCATGTGTCCGGCGATGTGGGTGGGGGTGTTCACCAGTTGCTTGAGGCCGAGGTTGTCGAGCAGGGCGGTGGGGTTAGGGTCGTTGTTCTGTTACAGATGGAAGTTGAGGTCGCCGAGGAGGATGTAGTCCGGCGAGGCGAGGGCGTGCGGGGAGATGAAGTCGGTGATGGAGTCGCTGAAGAGGGCGCGCGGTCCGGGGGGCGGTAGATGGGGGATCCTCTGAGGGTGGTCCTGGGGTCTGTGTGGATCTGGAAGTGCAGGTGTTCGGCAGCGAGGGGGGTGTCTTCGGTGGAGGTGGTGACGTTGATGGAGTCTTTGAAGACGATGGCGATTCCTCCTCCTACTTGGTTGGTGCGGTCTTTCCTGGAAATCTTGTAGCCTTCGGGGATGGCTATAGCGATGTCAGGGGCCGAGGAGGCGTTCATCCAGGTCTCAGTGATGAAGGCGACGTCTGGTGCGGTGGAGTCCAGGAGGTCCCAGAGTTCAACGGCGTGCTTGTGGACGGATCGTGCGTTGATCAGGATGCATTTGAGGTGGTTGATGGCGCGTGGGCTGGCGGTCGGGGTGGTTTTGTGGTGGAAGGTAAGTTTGCAGGTGTGACATGCGAAGGGTCCGTGGGTACGTTTCGGGTTGGCTTGGAAGCAGGTGCTGGAACGCCCTGGGTTGAGGGCGTGGAGGGTGATGGGGCCGTAGCGGTGCAGCGGGGTTTGGGAGTGCTGAGGGCCAGGGGTCGTGGCGCTGGGCGCGGGCCAGGCACGGACGGGTGCAGACGGGCTTACCGTTGGTGCGCCAGCGGGGCGGTCGCGCTGCGGCCACCATAAGAGGGAGGAGGGGTCAGCTGGGGGTGGGGGACGGGAGTGGGGCGACGAATGGGAGCTGGGGGGGCAGGGGCGTGCAGGAGGTGGCGGCGGGAAAGCAGAGGGAGGGGGAGAGGTAGAGGGGAGAAAAGATGGGGGAGGGGGTTAAGGGTGGCGGGGAGTTTAGGAAGAAAGTTTAGGAGGAAAGTTAGGAAGATAGTGGAGGGGAGGTTACAGAGGTGGAGGTGAGTGAGGGTGAGAGATAGAAGATAGGGGGTTACAGAGGTGGAGGTGAGTGAGGGTGAGAGATAGAAGGGTAAACGGATATGAAGATAGGGGGGGTTACAGAGGAGGTGGCGAGTGAGGGAGAAAGATAGAAAGATAGGTAGATAGGGGCGTTACAGAGGGGGTGGCGAGTGAGGGAGGTCAGAGAGACGAGTCAGGAGCAGGAGGGCAGACGCGGGAAGATCCAAGAAGAAGGTGAAAGAAGAAGAGGAGCAGAAGAGAGAAGAGCAGAAGAGAGAAGATCACAGAAGTAGGTAAAGAAGAAGAGGAGCGGAAGATCAGAAGAGAGAAGATCACAGAGAAGGTAAAGAAGAAGAGGAGCGGAAGATCAGAAGAGAGAAGATCACAGAAGAAGGTAAAGAAGAAGAGGAGCAGAAGAGAGAAGATCACAGAAGAAGGTAAATAAGAAGAGGAGTGACGAGCAGCAGAGAGAAGAGCCAAGAAGAGGGACACAGAAGAAGAAAGCACACGCAGGTCGCGGTGCAGAGGAGAGAGAAAGAAGCACACAGGAGAAGAACACAGATGAAGACAGAAGACGGGGAGCAGGGAAGAAAGAAGAGTACAGATGAAGAATACAGAAGAGCACAGAGGACGATCAGAGATGAAGAAAAGAAGCAGGAGAGGAGGTGAGTAGCGTGGGGCAGGGCGAGGGGCTAGGCGGTGGGGGGGGGGTACTTACTGTGAATTCGCTGGGCTTGCTAGGAGGTCTCAGGAGCCTGGGCTGGTGGAGCTGCAGCAGCAGGGGGAGCGACCTGCCCTTGTAAGTATGAAAAGGAACACACAACATGACATATTGTTTGAATTAATTCACTAGACTTGGTCCCTTGTCATTTCCTGGTGTGTTTCAAATATCTCCAGGTTTACGTTGCATCTCTAAAAAATACTTCATTTTGCTCAATTTTGCCCATTCCATGGACAGTCCCAAGGACAGTTTATCTTCCCCAAATAATTTCTTTAAAAAGCATTAATTTTATAGATAAAATACCAAAGATTTCAAACATTGGGTTATATCTCAGAACAGCGAGTGCTTGAACCACCCGTGCCTGAACATCGAGGTCAGAACAGCAACCTCATTGTTACCACTAATGGCTTTACCACATTTGCCTTCACAACGATTTTTCATTGTAAAGGCATTCCAGGTAAAGGCATTAGTGAACGGCATGCATGGTTCCAGCATGCGTCCCCCCACCCCTAAAAATTACCGCAACCACCCACCCCCACAACCACCCCTATCCCCGACCCCTAAAATTACCCCAACCCCAAACCCCTCTCCTAAAACCTAAAGCACCCAACCCCCACCCCACCCCTAAAACCTAAACCCTGACCCCCACCCCTAAACCTTAAGCACCCCGAGCAACCCACCCCACCCAAAAAACTAAAAATACCCTGACACCCCACCACACCCCTAAAACCTAAAGCACCCAAACCCCCCACCCCCCCACCCTTAAAACCTAAACCATCACCCCCCCTTCCCGCCCCTAAACCTTAATCACCCGAGCTCCCACCCCACCCTCAAAAAAACAGCCCCAGTCCCAGCCCAACTTACCTCCTCCTTGATCGCATCGACTCTCTTCTTCTGTGCCTTAACCACGCATGTACGTTGTTCAGCACATGCGTGGTTAAGGCCCTGAACAAGGAAGTCGTGGAAACCGAAAGCATTGTTCAACTTTCGTTTTCCACAACTTCGTTGTTCAGGACTCGTTGTTCTAGATGCTTCCCCAAACATTGTACTCTCTCACCACTTCATCTCATGGAGACTGCTGATTGGCCTGCTCAGCTGCTATAATACAGCCTGCACCTTTCCTCCCATTTCTGCCCACATGTCTCTGATGTGGTATCTCATCTCCTGATTCCCCCCCTCGAGGGTGCTGTATGTGGGTCTGTACGGCCCCCAGGAAAACTCTGCTTCAGAAAACTGGCACATCACCACCTCTTTTGATATATTGCATAGCCCTGCCTGGGCACCCTGATTTCACAGCCTGCTGCAGTCCCTCAACAAGGCATCTTAGCACTTCACCCTGGGCTGCAACTGCTCTTTACTCCTCTGCTGGGCCTGCCTGCCTCCAACATGACTGACTTTAATATAAATTGACAATGCACCCAGCTGTGCTACTACTAAGCAGCTTTGAGTTACACCTCTGTTGACTGCTCAGAAATTTTGGGAGTGCTTAAATTGTCTGTGCTAACACCACCACATTTTGCAGTGACTGTGCCCTGGGCCAGGAGTGACATACATCGGTTCTTTTATCAGACCTTCTCCCTAGGTGGTGTGTCACTATCTATTGGCCAAGTCTGCCATTCTCCTCTAGGCATCTCATGATGGTACATGGAGATACTAAACAAGGCAAGTTGATCTTTGAGCAGTGCAAACCTCCTCAGCATCAGGCTACCCAATCAGACACGGATGAACCCCTGGACAGAGACGCTGGTTCTGATCACATCACTGGCACTGTTGATACTATGGCTGAGCTTTGAGCCAGCTTCTGCTCTATTGATGCACGCTTTAATGCCTTTACAAGTCACCTTGATTGCATAAGTGAGCGATTAGACAGGCAGGTCACTAGATTGGATGGAGCTGAAGAACGCTTCTCCGAACTAGAAGATGCCCATGGTTAAAGGCCTCAACAAGCTGGAACACATTCTCAGGACTGTGGCTATCAAGAGTGAAGATTTTGATGCATGTTCCCACCGACATAACATCTGCATTATTGGCATAATTGAGTCCAGAGACATGTGGTACATAGACACCTTTGTAGAGTGACTCATTGCAGTTCTCTATGGTCGGGATAGTTTTACATCTACCTTCAATGTAGAGCGCACCACCAAGTCTCCAGTCCCTAGGCCAACTGCAGGCGCCCCCATCCCAATCACCGCTCACCTCCTTAACTTTTGGGACAGACACATCACTCTTAGATTGGCCCATGAATGGGGCCTGTTACAATATCAGGGCTCCAGTCTTTTTCTCTTCCATGATTTTACTATCACCATTTAGGAGGCGTGACTCAAATGTGCTGATGTCAAGAAATCTCTGCATAAATTGGACTTCAAGCATGCCATGCTATACCCTGCATGGCTACAGATTGAGATCAACTGGAAGCCATGCTACATTGACACCCTAGCCAACGCCCCGGACTTTTGTAAACAGCATGCTGTGAATCTCTCACAGTCCAAGTGTAGTATCCCAGAATGCTACTCACCTCCCATGCCGTTCACTTTACCGACTGAACAATTCCGTTTGGGTGGAGAGATGAGCCTCCACCTACTGGCTGTACTCTCTATTAGTGGACCTATTGAGACACTTCTTCATGTTGCCATCCCCATTTGGTCCATCCTTTCTTGGTTATACTCTGCTTAAAATTCTTCCCTACTGTTCTTTATTCTGTGATAACATGAGTCTGTTTCAGGGATCACACTAAAAATGGGCCTGACCTGCCAAGGTGTTGCCCCCCCGTTGTGTGTACCACAATGCTGTTTGATGAGTTTTTTGTTTTTGCTATGTTTGATATTTGGGATTTGCTGAATGTATTGTGATCTAGTGTGGGTGGGGGAGGGTTTCTTGTGTTAGTAAACTTTTGTTCTGTATGGTTTTTGCTGCCCATTCAGTGTGTATTGCAATTTATTCTGCTGTTTAATGACCAATGACATAATTGACTAACTGAGTGAAGGTGGCAGAGTTCACCAGCTTACACATAATATACTTGGCCTTGATAACCCATGCAAAGGGAAACAGTTGCTTACATACCACTTCCATCACAAACAGTGAATCGGGCCGCTTGTGACTTGAAAAATGCAATTTGGAATGTACAGACCCATTTTTGCGATTCGGTAATCTATTTACTAAATCGCAAAAAAGGGTTTGCGAGTCGCAAATATGAAGGGGTGTTCCCTTCCTAATTGCGAGTCGCCGTCCCATGTATGATTGTATTGTGACCGCGAATGCAGTCGCAAAACAATTGCAGTTAGTACCAGTTTCAAACTGGTGCCAACTCATTCGCAAACGGGAACAGGTCCCCATGGGACCCCTTCCCCTTTGTGAATGGTAGCAAAAATATTTTTTCAGAGTAGGCAGTGGTCCATAGGAAAATTTTCTGAAAAAATTAAAAGAAAACTTTTCGTTTTTTGTTTTAGAAATGCATCTCGTTTTTCTTAAAGGAAAATGGTCTGCATTAAAAAAAAAAACAGCTTTATTTAAAAGCAGTCACAGACATGGTGGTCTGCTGTCTCCAGACCTGTGAGGGTGGCCATTCCCAAAGGGGTCACAAATTTCGACCTACCTCATGAACATTCATGAAGTAGGTCATTTGCGACCCCATTGGGAATCGCAAACAGTGCCATTGAGACTGTTGTACATCAGGTTTTGTGACTCGCAAATTGCGACTCGCTATGACTCGCAATTTGCAAGTCTCAAAACCTGAATTTTGTACATGTGGCCCTCAGTTTTTTTGATGTGGAGAGCCATTACATTAACTTAACTGGTGTTCTGACTGACAAACAAGCTTTGCAAATCAACATTTATGCCTCAAAAGGGACACACCTGAGTTCTACCACAACATCTTCATGCACATGGGTTGGGTGGAGGCAAACATTATCCTCATGTGTGGAGAATTCAGTTTGGTGTAAATCATGTCTGGTGACTCCACCAGTATGCAGTTTCAAAATAAACCACGAGCTCTGAATGTTCTCCATGACATTAGAGACAACAATGCATTACGTGATGGTTGACGATTCCAACATCCTACTGTCTCTGAATATTCCTTTTACTCAACACACCACGATGTGTTGCCAAGACACAATTATTGGTTCCTTACTGTAAATGCCAGCCAGCTGATCATTGATGTAAAACAGCTGCCACGCACATTGTCAGACCATTTCCCGGTCAAACTGGTGCTTCACATACCATATGGCAGTGGTCTAGAATGCAGCGGGTGAGTCCCAGACAATGCACTACACAACCCTTTTTTCCTCTCTGAGATGCATGACTCCATCATTGAATACTTCACTCACAATACTGGATTGATTTCAATACGTGCTACCCTATGGGAGGCCTTTAAAGCCTATATTTGCGGAGTGTGCATCTCTGAAAATGCAGGTATACTGCATGATAGACACGTACTGAGGCTGAACTACGTGACATCAATGATAGGGACTCCCTATCACATTGCTAACCACAGTTGCATAGGTGATCTGCCTAATGCCTGAATTCCAAGATTTAGCTGATAGGGAGATAGTGTAACTTGGTAAACATTCCACTGATAGGCTGTGCGGCGAGGGAGAAGGCCCTGGACGTACCATGATGACAATGCTCCACCCAAATCCACTTAGTAGGTGTAATACAGCACTGCACTCCTCTACTGGTGCACTTCCCTCAGACAATGAAAATATAATGGTTGAATTACTACTCTATTATGAGCTAATCTACTCTTCATGCACGTTGGACACTGCAAATGAGATTGCGACTTATCTTGCAGAAATCGTAATGGTATGGCTTACTAATGATCAACAACGCTTCTTAAGCAAGCCCATCACCAGCGAAGAAATCACGCAAACCATCAATGCCCTGAACTGCTCCAAGGCCTTGTCCTTGATGGCCCTATTAGTGCATTTTATAAAGTGTTCAAATATCTTCTAGCTCTGCACTTCCTTGACATGTATTCTGAATCTCTTGAGACAGGTACCTTACCACCACATTGGGAGAGGCTGTCCTCACACTCCTTTTAAAACCTGGCAAGGACCCCCAGTTGTTTACCTTCTAACGACAGCTCTCCCTAGCTAAAGTTCTTGCCACTTGCTTATCTATCTTAATGGAGCAAATTATATCTCCCATTCAAACGGGTTTGTCCCAGATAGTTCCACCTCATTGAACCTACAGACAATATTTGCTGTTATTGAACATGATATCGCCTGAGATTCACATCACAGTGTTGTTATTAGGTGCTGAAAAAGCCTTTGATTCCCTAAAATGGTCTTTTTTTAAAGCAACGTTAGATGAGTTAGGCCTCCCCCAGGGTTTACCTCGTTAGTCATGCTACTCTACTCCAGCCCCATGGCCTGCCTACGGGTGAATGGTTCCCTGACGGGCTCCTTCTTCTCTAATATTGTGATGGACCCTCTAGTCCGTCATCTTCATGAGAAGCATATGAATAGCAGCCTCTAATTTGCGTCTGGCCCCATCTTACTTTCAATGTATTCTGATCTCCCACTCCTGAATCATGAAGTTTTGCAATTCAGAGGCCTTTCTGGCCTTTATATCAACATTCTCAACTCTTCCCCCTCACAGACTGTACGCAACCTGTAACCATAAAATATCCCCTGACATTGAGTGCGGATTCCACTAAATACCTTGGTGTTTTTTACATAGGGATCGAGAATAGAGACATCGACTCAACTATGGCCCAGCCATCAATAAGCTGACCACGCAGGTGGAATGGTAGCTCAAACTACCCCTCTCCATGGCAAGAATGGTGGCGATCATTAAGATGGACATTCTTCCCCATTTCCTATATTTTTTCTTCAACATCCCGATACCATTGACTCAACATTTTTTCACCACCCTGCGTGGCTTCCTACTAAGGCATGTGTGGGCTCCGCTAGGCCCTGCATTCGTCGGGGTCGACTGATCCTCCCATATGATCATGGGGGCTTTGGAGTCCCTGATCCTCAAATCTACTACTTTGCTGCAAAGTGCTAATTTGCTCACCACTGGTATCATCCTGACTCCAGGCTCCCTCATCTGAAGCTGGAACTTGATCAGGCCAGAGACACACAATTGTCTTCCATCTTACCTAAAGGTATCCCTATGGATCCATCGGACATACAAACCCTCTTGACCGCCAGTTTGGTAACTGCACCAGTTCCTCAGGGGAAGTATCCCCTACTCTGCTGACTCCCCCTGGTATAATACCCCTGGCTTCCTCTTACTCGTGAGAAGTTAGTCCCACGTGACTTATATCACTATGACCTGAACACTTTGGGGGACTTTTTCCCCAATGGACATGCCCTAGCACATACTGATAACGCATGTTTACATGATGCCTCCTACAAGGACCAATTTGTGCTCAGATACCTACATAATACATTAAATTCTACCTCCCTACATTTCCTCTGGCCCTACATGACTTTCCTCTATTGACGCTCATTATTACAGACCTTGACGGGGTCAGCTAATCTCTATGTTATACTGTGCCGATATAACCATGAAGCCAGAATACACCTGACAGGCTAGCGATACCTGGGAAAGTGACCTAGACCAACCACTATCTGGTAAAGTCTGGTACTATTGCTGCCCCAGACTAAACTTGCTTCAATCAATCATAAACACAAAGTCCTCGATTTCAAAGTCCTACATCGATCCTATACCACACCAGAGACCTAGCTCTCTTTGATCCCACACGCTCATCCCAATTCATCAAATGCTATGCCTGAGAAGCGGACTGCACCCATCTAAACTGGACAGGCCCATGCATAGGGCAACGTTGGACTAAAATCTTCCCATTTGTCTCTGCCATGATGGGAGCCACACTTGCACCTACCCCCCTGATGGCCCTTCTAGGCTATGTCAAGGACCTTCCCAAGAGTATCCGTAAATTCACTGCCATTGCATTACTACTCGCAAACTGTGACTTGGTACTACACTGGGATAGCAGTGTGTGCCATACAGATTCTGCATGGCTGAAACGTTTGATTTATTGTGATAAAATAAGCAGCACTTACGTACAGCTGCAGTCCCTTGCTTCAGGCATAAAGACATATGGCAACTGCTGCAAGACTTATTACTTACCTTGGAATGACATGCATTCAACTGATGTGCTGTATCATTATCTTCATTACCTTTTTTCTGTTATATGTGTAAATAGGCTCATTGAACCCCGTTCCCATTTAGCTTCAACAGTGTCACTGCCATCATGCCTAGAATTTTATATTGTCATGCTATATCAATATGTTATATGTCCTTCACTTCCCTCATTTACTTGTTACTGTACAGTATGCAATAATCAGCACTTTCCTACCTATGGACATATGTGTTGTTGTACATGTTGCTTTGTGAAAGATCAATAAATGCAGTATTTAAAAAAAGGCATACAACATTTTACTTCCCAAAAAGGTTTCCATTGAGTGTGTTACGAAATGAGTAGTGAAATTTAACAAATCAAAAGTTACATTTGAGGGTTCACATATGAAATTAATGGATCATCCATGCATGGAAATATTTTATCATGACAATGCCATATCAGTAGTTCAAGCCACATATGTTTGATTTCTGGATGACTTTGTGATATCAGCTGCTGAACCAGTGACCAATGCCCTCATAGTTGATGTTGTCAAACTATCTCTTGATCAAGTAGCTACCAATATAAGAATTATATTCAATGATTATTAACAAACTAAAAAAGTGATTCTAATAACAAATGCTGGCATGGTAAAGGTAAATACCGGGAGGGAAAACAGTAATCACCAATTAAAACACTTGACATTTTTTTATGTAAATGAAAGGAGTAACATTGAGATGTAAAAGTAAAAATCAGAGGTTCCAAGACTTACCTGATTGGTGCACGGTAGAGGACCTAATTGATGCTGCCAAAATGTCACCAGATGACATTTGTGATGATGTGAGTAAAGTGGACACCAGGTGTTGTGGCATGGCAGAAGCTGCCAGGAAATAGATATATATATATATATAGGCGCTAAGCCATCCTAAGTCATACATGAAGATATCTGATGGTTTCAATACAAAGTTTCTGACCCACAAAGATTAATTTACTGTAAGTTAAGTCAAGGCAAAACTGATAAATGACCGTGGCCATTAAAAGAAAATGTAATGTCTTAACCAGACAAATGTCAAGGTCAGATTTGACTGCAATTAAATCATTGAAACACAGTGTTAAATACAGTGTTAAGGTTTAACATTCCAAGTGATAGAAGTCCCTATGGTGTGATAGTGAAACTGATAGCATAAGGACATACCTGACTGTGTAGTTGGGTTCTATTGATATACATGCTATATGTGTTGCTCAGCTGCACTTGCAATTACTCCGGCCCCACCAAAGCAACCAATCTACTCGAAAGAGTAGCTATATGAAAAGAGTACAAATAAATTAAATGTGATTAGAACATCTAGGTATTTACAAGGTATTTGTTAAAGAGTGTTGTTTGTAAGTGATGTGTTCCTGATAATGTAGGTATGACAGAAGGACATCATTAAAAACTTCTCTTTCACCCAATTCCTCTTGTCTTGCCACTTCTTTTTAACACCCCCTCAGTGGGTGAGTGCCTTCTCCCTCAATGCATTGACCAAGTCTGTCACTTCCTGCTAGAAGGTTGCATTCTGTGTTCTACTGATGGTTAATGGAGGCATTCATATTTTATTTTTGATGTTTTACCACAAAAGAATGATGATAAAGGAAAATTGGTTTTTGGAAGCTTTCTTCTGTTAGACCTATGTGAATGTTGAAGGACCAGTCAGAGAAATCCAAATTTAGGTATGATATTGCTTTAAGATAACCTATGTAATACCTAATTATAAAAGATAATTGTAATGATCTTGACATAATATGTAGATACCAATTTACTTCCGATATATCCCATAAAACAATTAAGAAGTAGTTGATGCTATAGGTCTTCTTGACTCATTGAGAATCAGTAATTCACTCTTAAAATAAATTCATTTTCTCCCCCTCCTCTGAACCTATGCTCCCTGTCTAGAATTGGAAATCTATTTAGTATTAAATCTTTAACTGCTAAATTTACAATATTAGAAATGAGGAGCATTTATATTTTCAGTCATGTTCCTGTTATTACATCCATTGATATTGTTGGGAGGCTCATTGTTAAAAAAAAACATTAACTCCCTCATGTGTAATGCCACTTTTAATAAGAAGTTAACTAACTGTATGAATGATGTATTTTATTATTGGTAGGCCTGATAATATTTTTATATCAACATTTTGGATTCATACAAAACCACATGGATGGATACTCACCTATGGTGCCAAGAAAAGGATTGCAGCTAATTCTTTTTTCCACATCTTTATTACAACAGACAGAATCTCTGGAAAATAAACACCACACTTCCAGTTCACTGATATGATGTCTTAATTAGGCCAACCAATACATTTAAAACGTGCTACATTCAATGCAATTATTCTTTTTAGAGATAAGGCTAAAGAATAAAGTGCCCAAAGCAAGGCTTCTAAAATGTTAACAAACTACCTCGGAAAAGAATGGAACTCAATAAAATGTATCAGTATGAAAGTGGAGTACTGGGCTAATGTTTTAGATAAGGAAATTTCTTACATAGTTCACCAGAACTGTATACAATTAAATATTGAAGAAAATCACCTCTCACAACAAGATTTGAAATGATATTGTTCTGGGATTTGCGTGTCCAATGTGAGTTGTAGTTTCTACGTACACCAGCTAAATAGAAATAAATATTATGGCCCCAAAGAACATGCCAGTGCCCTTGGTAGTTTGTAATTTTAAAAACACTACTGTGACACAAGACAAAAAAGTGATTTGTCATATAAAAACATGAAAGTATACATATAATAAGTCACCCTAAGCAAACCACATACTAAATATTGATGATACATAGTAAATATTAAAGAAGTGTATGTCCCCACAGTAATAAGTTGAGAAACGCTGTTTGTCACATATTAGGTTCAGGTACATTTGCAATGGTTGGAGTGACATATTAAGAAGCAGAATGGAAAAGTAACTTAAAAGGTGCCTTTTGTGGTACCTGAAAACAAACCAGAATTAAACTAGTTCTGCTACCTGTCATTTCTTCCAGTGAGTGTAATTATTTGTCCCAAGTGTAACAATTGTTCCAATTTGACATAAAGTGCTGTTCATGTTCATTTTTGTAATCCTCATGTCACCACTAGATGTGTTGATAACTGCAATCCCTCCCTTAGACATCTGATTTATTTTATGCTTCTGCTTCTGACTAACAAATTCACTGGAGTGTGCAGATGCTTATTAGGTATAATCATTCGACTTTGTGTACTCATTATCCCACCACGTGTTATAGCATTGCAAGCGATTAATAGATCTGTTTAAGGTGCATTTATTATCTATCAAGTAAATACATTTGATTTTCCAAAGCAATTCATTGGCAACCATGGGTTTTGGTAACAGCCTTTGATTGCATTTATAACACTTTGCTAGAAGAATGGAATTGTATTATATGTATGTTGTAGACAACAGTTTCTGGTTTAAACAACCCCCATCATAAATGAGGAGTTTACCTTGTTTGTTCATTGAAATACTGCAGATACTATGTAACTTTCTTTGACCCTGTACAAGGTTAGTCCTTGACTTTTATTAAGTCTTGCAACTGGGTTCTACACTATAAAATAATATAGTAAAGTTGTGTGAGGTCAAATAAATCTTGTGCTGATTGTAAAAATTACTTTTCTTTAAGGTATTGTAGCTCATTTGACATTGGAATAAATGAAGCTTTTAGATTCTTGTCATAGCTTCTCCAACTCTGATGTAGGCAAGTATCCTTCACAAGCATCCTCTACCATGACTGACTACGAATACTATTTAGAGTCTTTTTTTGAATGAATGTCCTGGAGTATAGCTTCATGTTCCCACAGATCTTATTCAAGCCAATCTTTTGTATTCCATCACATTGACAATTGAGCATATTTGAACCTAGATATAGCCTCTACAGTCATTTCTATCATAACACTCTAGGGTATTAGGCTACGGCCCTCACATAATTGCCCACAATAACGTATACCTGCTTCCATCAAGATGATATATAACTTGCTTTCCATACATGATGGCAGGCCTGGTGAGTTTCACATTGAAGTAAAATCAGTGGACTACTGTAAGCACAATAGTTGTCTGATGATGAACCAGAGCTTCACCCTGGCACTCAGTGTTTTCAGATGAATTCAGATGAATTTTCTCAGAAAATGGAGGAACTCTTTAAATGTATAAAGAACATTTTCCATGCCTATGTATTTTAGCATTGCATGAAATAGTTCATGTTTGCATGAATTATATGCTGTGAAATAAGCAGTCTACAATGCTAATGAGGAAAAGGATGGCAATAAAGTTGGAGATCTAGAAGTACAAGATTTGTCTTGTCTAACTTATTTCTGAGTTTTTAGATGTTATTTTTGCTCTTGTTGATGCCCATTTGAAGCTATTTATTTTATGCCTTAGGAAATATATGAAATGCTTTAGTTTATTTAGATATATTAGTCGTTTTGACAAAATTCTCCTTTCCACAAATTATTAAAGGAATACTTTTCCACTTACAGAATAGATCTTCAATGTCAATTGTTTAGATTTTCCTCTGTTTCAAGTCCCCATCTTGCATCATGATAAATTCCATATATCTTACATATTTACAACTTGTCTTTTGTCATATTTTAAATTATATGCTAGGAATCTTGTTTGGATTCATTTACTTGATACCCAGAGAATGCACAAAATGTCTCTACTAATTCCTCTAAAAGGTGGGGGACGGGGAGATTATTGGTCCAGTATACGGCCTCCCAAATATAACATATGACTAGCATATGAAGTACACTGTTCCAGTAGTAGAAACACATAAACGACACAGGGGAACTCAATGGCCAGGAGCAATAAAGCCCCCACACACCCATTAGGAAGTCAAGCTTCATCACTGGGCAAGCTCCTCGTCAGACCAGCACTGTAATGCCCGACGGGCTCCCCTTAAAAAAGGAGATCTTTTTACCAAGAGTAGTTGTGCCAAGGATGAGTGCTAACTATAGGCGTAATCAGGCGAGAAGAGAAAAGTGGAAGTAAAATTGACTCTAAACCAAAACCATCATATTTAATAAGTCAGAGATAGGTTTAGGCCAAGGTTAAAAACAATATAAGGAGTGTTGGTAGGGGTAATGCTCATATACATTCTAACTTGCTGTGAAAGTAGGGAAATGGATATCTTCCTATTTCCTCTTATATCAGGACGACATGTTTCATTTCTCAAGGGTCACAAAGGATCCAGCGACGCTTCATCAGGACCAAAAACATACATGTTACTTCTCCTAAGGATACTACATTGACCCTAATAGGACTCAGATTAATAAGTGTGCTCCGGTCACTTACTCACACCAACCTCACATCTAGTCAGTCTTGTCACATGGTCGCCCGTCTCAAATTATGGTTATGACTCCATAGGAATGCACGAGCCCACAAACAGGTGCGCAGTATCGCGTTGTTCCTGTATGCAGTGTGGAACCTACCAGGGGGCTGCATTCCCGCAACTAATTCCTCACCATGTGTAACAGTTTTGTCAGGATCCACTGTATCCAAAGATATATACCACTGGTGTACAAGGCAAACATATTCACAAATACCTAAGTTGTGAAGGGGACAATATAATTGTTGGATCTGAGCAACTGAACTAGGGGATCTATATAAATACGAAATCGTATGGAGAATATTAGGCATCCTTGTTCTGTTCATCTATAGATGTTAAACTTGCAATTACGACAATCTGAGCCCCTGAAGATTTATATTGAGGCTTCAGAAATGTTCCCATATGTTTCGAGAAAGTCCCATAAATAGGGACAATTGACTTTGTCAAATGCTTTAGCTGAGTCTAGTGTTGTTATTTTTAATGGATCTATGGAAATGATAGCCACAATTAATGGATCTAATCAAAATGTATTAAATTATGCAGCTGTCTACCTGGAATTAATCCTTTCTGGTGTACATTGATGAGACTGGGATCAATAGATGCTGTTCGAACAGACAGGACACCAGAAAAAATATAAGTTTAGTCATGATTTAAAAAGTTAAATCGGCCTGTATGATTCTTTAGGGTCTTTGTTCAGCTTAAGTGTTAGTAGCATTATAGCTTCATTCCTTTATGGTGGTGTCTCAGTGTTATTCAAAAAGCATAATTAACTATCTCTTTACAAATTGGGACTGCTATCTCCTCTTACTGATTATAAACATTCCCAGGAAAGTCACTCATACCAGCTGCTTGCTCTCTCTTCAGTTTCCTAATTTTTGTAGTATTTCTGATTCTCTAATCTCTTGAGATGGTATCATACTCTTCAGAAAGAGCAGAAAGATGTTTTTCCTTTAGCTATAATTTCATTATCTGGGGGTCTGGACTTATAGGCCCTCATCACGACTTTGTAAGTATTTTCTGTATACTGCTGTGGCAGCGGCTGACACAATACCATGGTGGTGGCAGTAATCCGCCTACACTAATACGACTCATAAAAACAAAATCACCATAATACAGTCACAAATTCCACACCACCAGACTGAACGATGGCAGGAGAGACAGGTAGCACCAGCTACACCACCACGCCAAAAGCAGACCTCCCACCATAATACGATCCACAAATTAGCAAAGCGGTTTCAGCGCAGCAGTAATCCAATGGCAGTGTGGACTGCTGATGTTGAAAAGGAACCTCCACAACAACACCACACCACATTGGTCAATTCTGGATGCTCCACACCTGATACACAGACACACACCCCCAGACACCACCATAAAACACACACCCACACAACCCACAACCCTTTGCTACAACAGTTAGGCCACTCAGTTGTACGCACTGGACACACACAACACAGCCATCTGCACACCTCTCGCGTATCACACTGCACATTGCATTGTTACACACAAACACACCTCATCATCACCATGTCCATACAAATGCACTCTGCTTCACAGAAGACGGTTTGCGGACAATGGTGGATGAAATCATCAGAGTAGAGCCACAGCTATTTGGTGCACAGATCCAGCAGATATCTGTAGCCAGGAAGATTGAGATGTGGCAGTGGATCATCGACAGGATGAACTCAGTGGGAAGGCATCTGCGCACAAGGGACGGCATACGGAAGAGGCGGAACGACCTGAGGTGAAAAGTCAGAGCAATGGCATCCAGGCACCAAAGTGTGATCACGAAGACTAGTGGTGGGCACCCACATCCTCCCCTCGAGCTGACATCACAGGAGTAGAAGGTTATGGCAATCCTGCATCCTGAGGGTCTCAGTGGAATCCCCAGAGGACTGGAGATTGGTAAGTCACTTCAATCATCTTATAGTCAGTATATCTGTATTGCATGTGTCCCCATCCCCTCATCCCCACCCAACCCCACCAACCCCAATCCAAATATCTGCACTCACAAGTGCACAAAATGCATGTTCAGCAGTAAGCACTACAAATCCCACAAGGCTTCACCCACTATGAACCTAACCATGCACACCACCCCTGACCTAGGTAGCCCTGAAGACTGCGGCATGCCAAATAGCATTCACCTAACAGCCTATGTCAAACAGATGAGGTAAATGTGGTACTACTGATAATGTCACCCGTCAGCAGGTGCCCTAAAACACCCAATCCTTCACCAGAGGAAGACCCCAGTGATGACAGCGACACAGGATGTCTCGAACTGGATGACTCCCTGACCCATCTGGCTCCTCTGGCCATTCTCCCTCCACTAGCCTCACCCAGGCAACAATAGAGTCCCCCACTACTGCAGCAGCCACCACAACAGTCGCCCAACACCCCCAAACCAGTGTCCCCAGGCCACGCCAATCAATGGTGTGCCCACCTGTACAGGGGCCTGAGTCAGCACCCACCACTCAAGATGATGAAGGGCCTGGTGTGAGTGGAAGTGGGCACACTGTGCGGGGGACACAGGCAAAGGGGGCTAGGGCCAGTGGGAGGGAGTCTGTAAGGCGAAGGGTGGGCCAACCCAGAGAACCACTTGTCCAGGAGGCCATTGCACAAGTCCTGGCAGCATTCCACCAATCCCAGGACAAGATGGGCCAGATAGTCACAATGTTGAGGGAAGACCAAAGGTGCAAACGCAGTAACACCAGTAGGCCATGCAGCAGTGGCAGGAACAAAATGCCACCATGGCCTCCAACAGCGGCTTCATAGCATAATTAATATCCATCTTGCGTGAAGCCTCCACCCACCACCAAACCACTACCAGTACCCACAATCTAGAGCAGCCCTCTACATCTGCTTCAGCTACTGGGATGGTGGTCCTGCCTGAGGACTCACATACCATGGGTGACCCTCCCCCGGTAGAAGAGGAAATTCCAGACAAACGTGGATGCAGACATCCTGCAGGGACTGGAGCCAAGACCAACTGCACTGCCAAATGTGCCCCTTCTGAACTGTCTCCCTTGTGTGACACATAGATACCTTGGAGTCTGACTACTGCCATATCCCCATTACCTATCACTCCTGGAAACTGGAGCTGTGCTACCAAATGCTTGGACTCACAACCTGATGATTTCGTACAACATTTCCCCACTCATTAGCACCAACCCATCCTATTGTAACCACATAAACATACATCAACACAACAATTGGTTTAGTGTGTTCAATAAGAGACAAAGAACAAAAAATGATGTGTAGCATTCAAGTATTGTGTGAAAAGTTAAATCTGTGAAACCTTTGTCCATGTAGCTCGTTGACAGATGCGCAGTGTGAATGTCAACACATCTCTGGGTCCACAGGTAGGAGAGAGGAAAGGGAATTCAGCATCCAGCGACAGTACTCCTGTGTAAAGGTGTCAACAAACAAACCATTATGATAGATCACCATATCAAAGCAATACCACATGAACCTGCAATAGTAATTGTCAATTAAGATATCTATGAACAACAATACGAAGATGATTTGTTTGGAACAATACTGAACACATCACACAATTCCTGCCCTGGAGACATGATACATAAGTGAAATGCTGTTTATCACAATTATCAGTGTGCTGACCTCCACTGATAGTATAACAAAACTGTGAATAAATATTTGGGTAAACTGTACTATGAGGTCATGTATGAGGACAGCTGTGAAGAAGGTACATTCCATTGTCACTGCCAACTTATTCAGATGACATTTAGTACCTAAGGGATTTGGATAGTCAGTGATATCAAGTTACACAGACTGACAATAACAATGGCAGTAGTCCTTCAGCCCATTGATACCCACCTATCATGTACAGTGTACTACTCTACTTAACTCAGACATGACACTGCTCATCTCACAGATAGATTACAATTAACACGCATACTGTAGTTCAGCGTGATAAGTAGTATATTGAGAAAAAAAAACTACCAGAAAGTCAGCCGGATGAGCTGATTTCTTGTGACAACATCATCCTCGCTCCCATCGTCTTCACTGTCCATTGCAACATCTACTGCTACAAGTACGTCCTATACAACCTCCACCTCCAGCTATTGCATATGTCTCCTTAGTGCCGAAGTGGGCAGCATGCAGTAGGCCATGACAATTTGGCACACCTTCTGTGGTGAGTAGATCAGGGAACCTCCTGACGTGCAAACACCAGCACTTCACCTTCAGAAGAACAAATATCCGCTCAATGACCCTTCTCGTCCTCCCATGAGCCTCATTTTATCGATTCTCCACCCCGGTACTTGGATTCCTCACAGGTGTCAGTAGCTAGGACAGATTAGGATACCTTAAATCACCTGTGGATGATGGAAACATCTATTACAGTCTTGCTTTGTTCAGAGTGGTAAGCGTAGGCTTGCTGTGGTCACAGTGATTGTACACACACTCATCATGCTCACCAACAAGGAAGCCTCTCTTCCTCTGTAGGTGCATCATCATATTTGGAACACTGCGTTTTCTGAGGATGTGGGAATCATGTACAGAGCCAGAAAACTTAGCTGTCACCTGTGAGATCTATAGGTCTGATAAACAGACCATCTGCACATTAATAGAATGATTGCTCTTCCTATTCCTATGCACTTGCTCTTTGTCCGTGGGTGGAACAAATGCAATATGGGTGCCATGTATGGCCCCTATAACATGAGGGATATGCACCATTGCATAGAAGTCATCCTTCACATGGGGGAAATATTCAGGATGTGGACATTTGATGTAGCTGTCTACATGTTACAGCAGGGCAGACAAGACTGTCCACAACACATAACTGAACATAGGTTGAGACATACCTGCTGCCAATCCCACAGTCCCTTGGAAAGAGCCTGTGGTCAAAAAGTGGAGGACGGATAGTATCTGCACTGTGTGATGAATAGCTGTAGGTTGCCGTATGGCTGGCAGCTGACCTGACACCAACTGGCTACACAGTTCTATGATAGTTGCATGGTTCAGGTGATAGGTGAGAATGGTGTGTCTGTCTTCCATGGTGCAAGGTCAACCAGGGACCAGTACACAGATGCATGTCTCAACCTCTACGTGGTCGGTATCTAGGTTTAGGAAACAACACATGTGTGAGCACAATTACACTTCATATATCCCATATTGTGACAAGATATTGCCAATATACATCACACCTGAAAACAGGTTCCTGACTCACACCTGGATATTTGATGAGAGACTGTTCCAACAATTTGACAACCCACTGATGTCATCTTAAGCATGTATACCATATATCAGTGGTGTCTGGTGTCAGGCATTATTTAAATACAGTCACCCTTTCACCTCCTATACTATCATAAGCTGTTCATGAGTCACCAACATATTCCTCATTACTCTGAAGGTACAACTGACTAGATATGACTGACATGGTTCACAACCATTTCTGCTTGGCATGTACATTGCTTGTAGGAACTGTGTTGGACATGTGTGACTGTAAACTGGACAATAGATTAATAAAATGGGTGCTCCCTGTCATGTATGCACAGAAATATTACAGTGAGCTTATTCCGCCAGCGTATGTCGTCATGGCGGTAGGCAGTCAAAACCGCCATGCAACTTCCCATTGGTTAACATTGTTGTCTATGGGAAACGGAGGCCAATGATGATGTCCGTCGGTGATGAATGCACCATTTTCGGTAGCCTCTCTCACTTGACTCCTGACTCTCCAGCCAACCAGACCTTCACTGGGTGTGCTGCTGTGTTCTGCTTCTGGAAGCCAGGATGGTGCATGTAACAGGAGAGAGGGCCCACGCCTTCACATAGGAAGAACTACAGAAACTTGTGGATGGAGTTTTACCCCTGTACACAAAGCTGTAAGGGGCTCCAGAACAGCACATGGGTTGCATATTGATATATTTGTAGTGACATGGTTGTGTATGGTTGATAGTATATGTATGCTGCTTAAGCCTGTGGAGGGTGATGCATTGGACATGCATGCTGGAATGGGAAGTGTACATGCCCTATTGTGGATGGAAGTGTGGGAATACTGTGTGTGGTCCTATCATATTTCTGCATATGTATACATGACTGTGCCCTTCTTACTGTGTCTCCGATCCAGGCCAGAGCCCATCAGAAAAAATCCATGTGGAAAGACCTTGCCAAGGAAGTGCGGAGCCTGGGGGTCCATAGCCGGTGGAGCACCCACTGCACGAAGCAGTGGTAGGACCTGAGAGGCCGGGCCTGGGAGATCGTGGAGGCCCAGTTTGGGACGGCCTCCCAACGAAGAAGGGGTTCCCGTCAGGCCCTGACCCCACTAATGGCCTGCGTACTGGCGGTGGTGTACCCGGAGTTGGATGGGAGCTTGGGGGCTACATTGCAGCCACAAGGGGGTGAGTAACAGAGTCTAGTTCTTCTGTAATTACACTCTGTATGGAAAGGACAAGTGTGATGGACAAAGGAAGACGTCTAGTGTACGTTAGATAGGGAATGTAATGAGGGCATTTGTATAAAAGATGTGTAGGTATGTTAGAATGGTAGTGTATGTACCTAAGGATGCCAGGCATGTTTTAAGTTGTGCTATCTGGGAATGGGCAGGAGGTAAGTGACTGTCATGTACAGTTATGATCATGATACGTTGGTTCTGTGAGGTCATACTCAGGTTGGCATTACATTGCAAGGTTTTTATTCAGGAATTCCCTTAGCATAGCTCTAATATGGAGTCATAGAGACATGCCAGTATGCAGCAGATCCTGAGGTGTGCTGTTGAACTCTGTGGTTGTACTTATTTACCTCTGGGTAGCTATTTGAGAGTGTTGATGAATGTGGTTATGTAGTAGATGTTACATACCTGTAATTGCAATGCTTATAGCTAAAACTGTGTTGATATGTGCTTGACGTGTAGATATTGACCCTATGCTCCCTTCCATGCTCTACCACCCTCCCTCCCTCCTCCTCTTCTTCCCATGTATGCATTAGCATCAGTAAGCAAAGGAGTAGGGGCATTGGCGAGTGGGAAGGCTGCAGGCAATGGGACACAGGGACCCAAGGACCCAGGAGACCGAGAGCACAAACAGCTAAGGGACCAGTGGCTTGGAGGGCGAGGGGAGCACCACGGGGAGACAGGAACTGCAACATCTGACTCTGATTTCTCCTCCGATGGAAGCTCCCTGGCATGGCAGACCCTTTTGGGACCAGCACAGCAACATCCTTGTTTGCCACCCCTTCACCAGCACCGCCCTCCTAGTAGCTCCCCACCCAGGTGCCCATGCCTGCTCACCCAGGAGGGTGGGCATCTTCTTCACTGCAGGAACCTTGGCCCCTGCCCCAGTCAGCCCTGCTGCCCCCACTACGAAGGATATTGACCTTCTGAGATCCATCTCTGTGGGGCAGTCAACCATCTTGAATGCCATCCAGGGCTTGGCATCAGGATGCAACAGACCAATGCCTACCTGGAAGCATTCATGGTGCCTTGGAGAGATCAATTAAGGCTCTGGCCTCCTCATTCTTAGCAGCTAGCGTCCCTACTACTTCTGTCCACCCTCCAGATACCTTTGCCCAATTCCAGATCCATCTCCCCTCACCCATCCAACCCACACATTCAAACAGGCATTCACGGAAAGCAACAGACAAGGAACACAAAGGCACACACAGGTGCCACAAGACACACCGCAATCATTCACACACTCGATACTCATAAGCAGACCTAACAACATCCACTGCCTCCCTTATTTTCCCACCTTCTCCTGCCTTATAGTCACATCACCACTCACACCTGCCAGCACTGCATCCTCACTCCCAGATCCTGCCACCACTTCTGTTATGCCCACAGTCACAACAACAGGAAACACTCAGACATGCACCCCATACACCACATTTGCGCGCACTACAACCACCATCCCGACCACATGCAGCACACCCACCTACTTGCAGACACCACCCCAACATACATTCACAAATCCTGTTTGTCCTCTCCCACCCTTTCTGCCCCAACACATAAACACTCCCACTCACACATTCAACATTCCTCCACCTCACACATGCACACTATGCATATACCTACATCCGTATCCAGCACACCTACACGTCCTATGAGCACTCCCTCTACCTCCATTCCCAGACCTGTATCCCATCCCATCCCCCGTTGACCTAAATAGCTTTTCCTTGCCTGCCCTGACCTGTTCCTTGATCCTGTCACACCCTGTGCTGCCCCTCGCCATCATGGTTCCCTCCCCACACCCAGCCCCTCCATCTCGAAGACCTCCCATGACTCCCCTTCTTTTTACCATGCCTGTCCCACCACCAAAAAGCCTCCCCCTGGACCTGTGACTGAGTCCACACATAAATGTGTCTGCCCACCCAAAACCATGGAAAAAGACCCCCCAACCAGAAAAAATGCCAAGACCCCCTCTCAAACCAAAGCCAAAGGACCTCCCTCCCAAACATAATCCCCCACCACCACCCCCACCCCCTGACCCCTCAGGTACCTGCTTGCCTGTCCCATTGATGTCACTAGCCTGTGGAGGCCATGAGGCTGTCAGGAGTCAAGTTAGGGCATTTGCCTGGCCCTGTGTGCCTGTGGACAATTTGGACTGGCCTATGGTTCCCTTTTGTAAATAGTTTGGGCAGTGTCTCTCCAATTTCATCTGCCCAACTGACCACGTTGGTGTCAATTTTAAACATTTGTCGTACCTTTCTCAGTACATGGTTCATGTACAAATGTATTTGGATGCTGTTTACTTACCATATCTGTACATTGAGTCAGTATGGCTGCATTGGCTGGATACATGACTTGGGAAGTGTAAGTATTGTTATGGATATGGATTGATATGTATGTTTATGCTTGGTTGTGATACTTGTTTGGTTGAGTTTTCTGATGTGTGTGTGGAGGTATGAGCGTGTTGTGTGTCCATGATGTGAGCATGTTCCCTTTGCATGGATGACTGAAAGGTCATAATCGGTTGTGTTGTGTGTTTTCTGTTCCATGCATGCTGTGTTGACATCTTGTTTTGCTTGCTGGCCCTATCTGTTACAGGATTAGGGTGCATGTGTTACATTTTGTGGCCTATTGAGTGCGATTGCTGTGGGTGGGTGTATATGTGGTTCAGTTGTGATGTTTTTCACCTGTGTGTATGTGACATGTGTGTTGGGTGTGGTGTGTGTGTGTTTTGGTTGTGCGTGTGTGTGTTGTGTGTGTGTGTGTATCTGTGAATGTATCAGTGAATCAGTACAGTTGTTGTTTCACATATGTGAGAATTGCAGTTGATGCCGGGTGTGTGTGTGGCATGTGAGTGTGTGACTCTCCCTTCCCACCATTGTGTGCCAGGTAGGTCTACTTACCGAATGTGCATCGTCAGCGTTGCTGATCCTGTAGGAGGATGGCGTAGAGTAGCACTGGTAAAACTTGTAGTGCACGTTCCATGGCATCCATGATCACGTCCGTATCCCTGGAGGTGAGTGTCTCCTTTCTTCAGTTCATTTCGCCCTGCTTTTTGTGGCATTCATAATGCCCCAGAAATCGTGGCGGTCTGCTGACTCATTATAGGGTGGGCGCTACTGTGCTTTCTGCAGGTTTGGTGATGGCTACCGCGCTGGCAGCAGTCATACCACACTCTCTGTACTGATTGGCTACTGGCTGTGTTGCAGTGGTATCACCGCCAGGGTCGTTATTTGGTGGTCTGCCCCACAAGCCTGGCCACGGTACGACAGCCACCACCGGCGTGGCGGCACAGTGACCGCCAAAGTCATGGTGAGGGCCATAGTTTCTTAGTGCAAAGAACCTAAAGTCCAAGTAAATTCTCATCTCTGTCCTGCTAAGATAATTTCCTCTAATCAATATATACTAAAGTGTGCAGTTGGTTAGTAGATGTTTCCTCTTTCATTTTTGTATTTAAGAGTGCTTCATATCTCACATATTCAAAAATATACATACTACTTGCCTGCCATTAAGTTCTATTTTGTCCTTCAAACATTGATTTAGGTGGATTTGTGTTTTCTGTAACTCAAGTTCTAAAGCTCATGTGCCTTCTTGTCTATTATGAACATGTATCTTGCTTTTCATATTACACATATTCTGCCCTGTCCTAGATTCTCCCAGGCTTGTGGATTTATGTGAAATGTCAATCTTAAAATCCCTGGTAAACATTTTCCATTAGCCCCATACTAAATTTAGGGAAGTTATATTGAGATTTAGACCAGAATATTCTATGGTTTTTCTAACTAATTATTGTATAACCTCTTGGACTAATAAGAGCATATAATCTCCCTGCACTGTACTTTCAATTCCAGGAATCACTAATTTAGCCGCACTCTGGATTGGTTTGTACTCTCTAATTAATATTGCATGTTCAAGAAGAAATTAGACACGCCTGGAGAAATGGCTGTAGTTTGTGTTGTAGAGTATGTACCCTCTCTTATTCTGAGCCTTCTTGCACCACATATCACATATTTTAGGTCTCTGGGTCATCACAGTTTGTGCTACAGCCACTTGCATATGTAATTATTGTCTGTTTCACAATTACCCATGTGCCTGAGGTATCTGATTTGTATACCAGCAGGTTTATACCTGAGAAGTTTCTTATAATTAAGGCCGCCCTTTAGAGATACTTTCAACATACAGTAACAGAGCACTCATATAAACCATATCACAGAGTCAAACAAGAATATCTTGATGTGATTTGCTATAATGATTGAATAAGAGGAACACAATCATGCAACACAGTAAGAAAGCATTATATTGCATGGAGCCTATTTATACAATTGGTATGATTCTTGAAGTAAACAATGATTTGTTATCATAATATAAAAGAAGATTGTAGTTTTTCTAAAACATGTTCCTGGTCGAGTTGAAGAATCAGCTAACACATGTTTCGTCCCAAAAAACAGACTTCTTCAGGGCTGATAACAGAAAAACAGATGATGTGTCTTCAAACACTAATGTTCATAAGTTAAACAAAATACTTTGTCAATCTCCTCTAGAGCAGGATTCTGCAAAGTCGGTCCTGGGGAGCCGGGTCCATGCCAGATTTTTAGCATATCCACATTTAGAAAAATGTAGATCTCCGGAAATATCTTGTTTCTAAATGTGGATATTTTAAAAATCTGGCATGGACCCGCCTCTTCAGGACCGACTTTGCAGAACCCTGCTCTAGAGTGTCATCTCTGCTTCTTCATTTGAAGTCTATTAACATTCCCGGTAATTATTTTTAATCATTAGACACTAATATTTCTCGATATCCTCTTTTCTTTTAGTTTTCCTGTATGTGCACACTTATCTGACATGAGAAGTTATTTATAATGTTTGCTCTTGTGCTCCCTACTCAGTTTGGAGTTTGATTCATTTCTCATCTTCCTCTACCTTCTTCATATTTTGCATTTGATTTCTAAATTACTTTCAACATTTCCAGGAATCTCTGCTGAACACTGGACCCTGACTTCTAAAACTGACCTATTCTTCTGCTAAACTCTCACCAACATCAATTTGTCAAACATCGAATGTCGGATCTATCTATCTATCTATCTATCTATCTATCTATCTATCTATCTATCTATCTATCTATCTATCTATCTATATATTTCTGGGGCACATTCCACATGTGATTGGAGCCATAGATGGCACCCATGTGGCCTTGGTTTCCCCCAGTGCCAATGAACAAGTGTACAGGAACAAGAAACACTACCACTCAATCAAAGTTCAGGTGGTGTGTCTGGCAGACCAGTACATTTCACAAGTCATTGTCAAGTATCCTGGATCAGTCCATGATTCTTTCATCATGCAGAACAGCAATGTCCCACTGCTGATGACATGACTCCTCACAGAGAAGGCCTAGCTGATTGGTAAGTTACTACCGAAATGTGTGTTTGCAATGTATGTCTCCTGCCTCACAATGTAGCATGACCCACAAATATGTGTGTACCTTTCTACCTATTTGTTTTCAGGTGACTCTGGCTATCCAAACAGCCCTCGGTTGTTGACAAAAGTGAGGTACCCAACCGTGCCGGAGGAAGTCCACTACAATGGGGCACACAGGAGGAGAAGGCGTGTAGTTGAACAGACCTTTGGGCTCCTTAAAGCAATTTAGGTGCTTGGACAAATCAGGATGAGCCCTCCTCCACTCACCCAACAAGTTATGTCAAATAACAGTTGCCTGTTGCATTTACCACAATCTTCCCCTGAGATGACAGATACCATTTATACCAGAAGAGGTGGAGCCAGCTGTACCTGAGGGTGTTAATGCAGAATTACCAAGAGATGAGGAGCAAGAGGAAGAAGGAGCAGGAGACTCTAGGGCAGATCTCATCAATCAGTACTTTAACTGACAAAAAGGTATGTGAAGTAGGCGTGCTGATGTAGATGAAATTTGTAACCAAAAGTAGATGGGTAGCATGTCCCCTCCTTCATTGCATCATCTGTGGGGATGTAGATAGCTCCAATGCCTATTGGTGAGTTGTACTTGTAAAAGCAAACTGTAAATTGTATTGTGTACAGAATAGAGTGGACTTCATTATCATGTATTGTTAAAGCAGATAACAGATGCAAAGTTACACTTCTGAGCATGACTTCCCTGCTATGTCCCATCCCTCTTCTCTTACAAACACAAATTTCCCATGATATTTTTTGATTGATCAACCTTGGCAAATGGCAGACTGTGTTAGAAGCAGATGGGAATTGCAGACAGACATGAGAAGTGGACATGACTGATACCAAGTTCTGGGTAGATCTGTACTGATCTCTGTCTGTACCAAGACATATGTATATTTGTCAGCTATGGTATGGGAATGTGATAAGGCTTTACCAGGTGATACAAAGTACCAATCTGTGTGGCTCCTGCCATCTTGGTAGGGTGACATGTCCCTAACTTCTGTACCATAGAGCTTAGCATTGTGTTACACCTTAGCAGACATCCTAATGCTACTCTCAGTAATGCTCTTTGTGCTGTTAGCATATGTTTCACTGATTGTGTGTAGTTGTAGTTTGCAACCTATTTGGTATCTCTCCAGTTAAATTTCTATTGTACTGAGTCTCCTGCTGCTGGAGTCCATGTATGGGGTCCATAACAATGGGTGTACAATACAGTGGGGCATGATCAGGCTAGCGTTGTCATGCATGACTATTGTACATGGCTGATAAATGAGACATACACAGGAGCTGTGATTAAGTGTGATTTATTGTGGAGAAACAAAACACATGTTTGACTATGAACGTTAAACTGACACAAAAAAGGTGATAGATTTAGTCATGGTGGATGACATCATCAGGGTAGCTGCTACACCATTTGGAAACAGAGGTCCAGGGTCCTCACACCATAGGAAAATGGAGATAATTTACAGAACAGTCAACAGGGTCTATCTGTGGCACACAAGGGGAACAGTTAAGGAGAGGTTTACTTCCTGGCAGTGGATGTGGTCTTGGCATCTGCTCCTGCAGGATTTCCACATTTGCGGGGGGTTCTTCCGCTACAGAGGGTTGGGTGACTGAGGCATGTCCTTCTCCATTCCACTAGCAACCGCAGATGTAGAAGGGCCTGATGTATCATTGCTAGTGGAAGGGACCAGATGTTGTGTACAAGACCTTTTCAGTGTGTTATTCAAGTCTCTCAGCACCCCTGCAAAGGAAGACAAGTCTGCATTTTTTGCCTGCTACTGCCGCATTGCTTCCTGGTGGTTGTCCCTGTACAGCTTTTGGATTTCCCTCAACATGGTGATAACTTGGCCCATCATTTATTGGGAACTTTGGTAGGCTCCCAAGACTTGGGAGATGGTATCCTGGCCAGTAGTGACCCTTTGAGACCCCATTCTCTGGCCCACAGCATCCTTTCCACACACCCTGCCCTCACGTGACTGTTCTCCTCGCACAGTGTGCCCACTCCCAGTGGTGGCAGGTTCATCATTGTCAGGGGTGGCAAGTTGAAACTCAGGTACCTATACTGTGGGGCACACAATGGATGACACAGTCCTTGGGACACTGGTTAGAGGGTGAATGGTTGCCAGTGATGTAGATGATACAGGGCTAGGTTGAGTTGCTGTGGGGTGAGGCTGACAGTTGTTGACTGACCAGGTGTCTCAGATGGGCCAGGTTCTTCGTCAGTGTCCAGACAGTCAGGGATGATGTCCTCACTGGGGCCTTCATCCTGAGGGGTGGAGGCAGTCTCTGGTATCCTCTCAATGCTGAAAATGGCAAGGTTACCAGTGGAGGGAGTGGAACACAGAGTTCAGGTTACAGTGGGGGTATTGCAGCAGTTTTGTAAGTTACAGGTAGTGCATTTACATGAACCCCGGGAATGACATTGACAGCTGATGCACTATGTAACTTGGATACTACATAAAACTCTGTAACCTCTATGTTCTATGCTGGTAAACCATGTTGATAGTGATTGCTCAGCTGATGGCATCTGGTATTGTCAGATAATTGACATGGCTGTTCACCTCTGTTACCTAGTGAACTGTCTGGCATGATAGCTGGCACAAATGAGAGCTAAATGCACATTGGTGTATTTGTAGGAACACAGTATTGAGATTACATTGGACATTTACATATGTATGGATGTACTGCATGTGCATCCACTCAGCCATCTGACTTTCCAAACCAGGTTAGTATGTTTCTAGCTAGGGACCATTGATCTGTAGCCATTATATGTGGGCACTCAGCTATAACTGTGTTTTGGTTAGGATGTTAGTGTGATGGATCCATTGCACTGCTGCCATTGCCATGTACTGTTCCACACTAGTACAGTCAAGAAGGGTTAGATGGGATATTGCTTTGACATGCATAACACATTATATTTTTGATGTGTAGTGGTGTTGGCAATGTTGGGATTTAGCATTCTGGGACTAGTAGTGCTATGATTAGCCAGTGCCTAATGTTCAATTTCCAAAGGCTGTAGGGCCAGGTCTGTTTAGTAGACATGTAGCATGCCAGGGAGGGGTATTAGGTGATTAGGTGAGAGTTGTAGTGGGTGGAATGTAATTTGGGTTGGGTATAGGTGGTAAGGGAGCATGCAGGACAAGACAATTGTGTGACATGGATGTAGTTTGTGGTTACCAGACTCCACTCCCCCAGGTATTCCTGTGAGCCCCTCAGGATACAAGAAGTCCAAGACCTTCTCCTTCCAAGATGTGAAAGTAGGGGGAGGACGTGGGGGCCCACCGCTGGTCTTCTGTACAGCGAGCTGGTACCTCAATGCCATAGAACGTACCTTCCCCCTGAGCTCATTCCACCTCTTCCTGATGTTCTCCCTTTTGCATGGATAACTGCCCACAGAATTGATCATGTTGACTATCCTTTGCCACAACTCAATTGTCTTAGCAACAGATTGTTGTTGTATCTGTGCTCCGAACAGGTGGGGCTCTACCCTGACAATTTCATCCACATGACCCTCAACTTCTCATCAGTTAAACGTGGGTGTTTTTGTGGGGACATGGTAGTGGTTGTGTAGATGGTGTTATTGTATTCAAAGTGAAAGGGTGCACAGTTTGCTAAATGGTAAGGGTAAGGTGCTGTGATGTGAGTGGGTGACGGGTGTTGTAGATTGTGCATGGTATTAGCCCCTTTTGCCGTCATGGATGTAATGGTTACGTCCATGGCTGCACTAGCACTGCCCTCGAGGGCCATCCCCCCACCCCCCTAGGTCAGGGCTGGAAGGGGAATTGCTTCCCCTTCCACCCCCACCCCCGCCCCCTATGACCCCACCAGCCCCCCCAGTGACGTGCAAAAGCGTGCTGACCTCATCAGAGGTCACCTCCCATTGTGCTGGAAGCATGCTTCCAGCACAATTGCGGAAGAGAAATGCTTAGCAAGTCACCCCATCTTGGATTCCCCCACGTGTCTAGTTTAAAAACACTGTGCAGGTTTGCTAGGTTTCCCTAGGTGCCGGCTGATCTTGAGGCCAAAATCTACAGCTCGGAACTTTGCAAAAAACACATCAGATTTCAATGTAAAAATGTGATGTGTACATGCTGCGTTTCCTGTCGCGAGCATTAGGCCTACCCATGCAAGTGAGGTACCATTTTTATCGAGAGACTTGGGGGAGCACAAAAGAGCAAAACAAATCCTATTTCCCCTTGTCTTTCTCTTAATTTTTTCCTTCCAAATGTAAGATAGTGTGTAAAAAAGACATGTAATTGAGAAATGCCCTGTAATTCATATGCTAGTAAGGGTACCCCGGTATTCAGCGATGTGCAAATAACCACTGCTTCTCAACACCTTATCTTTTGCCTATTTTGTAAATACAAAGGTTTTCTTGATACCTACTTTTCACTCTTTATATTTCAGCAAATTAATTGCTGTATACCCGGTATGGAAGGAAAACCCATTGCAAGGTGGAGCTTATTTATTGGCTCCGGGTACCTAGGGTTCTTGATGAACCTAAAAGCCCTATATATCTCTGCAACCAGAAGAGTCCAGCAGACCTAACGGTATATTGCTTTAAAAAATCTGAAATTGCAGGAAAAAGTTACAGAGTAAAACGTAGAGAAAAATGGCTGTTTTTTTACCTTAATTTCAATATGGTTTTAAATCAGTTGTTATTTTCTGTAGGAAACCCTTGTAGGATCTATACAAATTACCCATTGCTGAATTCAGAATTTTGTCTGCCTTCCTGAAATGTTTAGGTTTCTGGGATCCAGCATTGGTTTCACACCCATTTCTGTCACTGACTGGAAGGAGGCTGAAAGCACAAAAATCATGAAAATGGGGTATGTCCCAGTAAAATGCCAGAACTGTGTTGAAAAATTGGGTTTTCTGCTTCAAGTCTGCCTCTTCCTGAAAGATGGGAAGCTGGTGATTTTAGCACTGCAAACCCTTTGTTGATGCCATTTCTATGGAAAAAACCACAAACCTTCTTCTGCAGCCCTTTTTCCCATTTTTTAAAAAAAAGCTAAATGTTCACTGAATTTTGGCTAATTTCTGTGTCTCCTTTAGGGAAACCAACAAAGTCCGTGTACCTTTAGAATCCCTAGGATGTTGGAAAAAAAGGACGCAAATTTGACATGGGTAGCTTATGTGGAGAAAAAGTTATGAGAGCCTAAGCACAAACTTGCTCAAATAAGCACCTGAGGGGGAAAAGGCCTGGCAGCGAAGGGGTTAATATGTGTCTTTTGTATGTTATGCAGGTGTGTGATGTGCGCATCATGAAGTGAATAGGTGCCTATCCTTGAAACGTTTGACTCTCAGGGATGTTGGTTGCCTTTGGCTGTGTGTGGAATTTTGATTGCATAGGATTGTGGGCTGTGTAGGGGTGGGTTATATGGTGGAGTGAGCAGGTATGTCAGGTGTGTGGATGTGTATCAGATGTGGGGAATTCAAACTATCTAATGTGGTGTGGTGTTCTGACAGAAGTGAATTGAGGCTGTCGCGGTTCGCACCGTCTTTGGTTTTTTGACCAAGGAGGAACCGCTTTTGTGATTTGTGGATCATAATATGATGGGAGGATTTTTGTCAGGCTGGCTGTGTTGGTGGTGGGACAGCCTCTTTTCCATCCTCAACTTTCTTGGCTGTTTTTTTGCACTCTACACAGAGTGACTTTTACTACCACGGTCAGGTTACCACCAACATGGTGATCGTTTGGTGATTGCCACCCCTGCGGTCTTGCCAAAGGACCACTAAAGTTGTAATGAGTCCCTTGATGGCTGACAGGACTTGAGGACAGGGGATGTAGAGAGGGTAAAGAAAAGTATGGGTGGGGCCATCACTCTGACTACTCAATGGGGTCAAGCCATCTCCAATCTAGCAAAATCAGTCGTAATAGAAAGGTATTTGTGATCCTCTATGGGAAACCATATCTCAATCATTATTATAATTGTAACCAACAGAATAATTGCAAAAATTAATATTCACTAAAATATAACATGAAAGGGCTTTATTTACCATGGACCAGTAGACTTAATTTACATTGATATTTCAATATTCACAGCCCTAAGTGCAACTACTGCCTCATCATAAAATAAACAATGCTGCCACATCCATTAAGTAGATTATGGGTTCTAGTGGGGAAATTTGGTTTAGAAGATTATTTGGAGCTCACCAATTGTGAGTCTCCCTCTCTGGCAGTATAGCTACGGTCTTCCTAAAACAATAGTGGACAGATGTACAAAGCAGTTTAACCATCACAAACACTCCAGTTCAGTATTTCAACCCTTCATTTTTTTTCTTATGTACTAATTACATTTGAGGAGTTGAAAGTTTTTTCCGACTCTTGAAATTGGATTCTGAATGGATAATGATTCAGTATGTGGAAGAGGCATGTTGTAGTTGTCCCCTCTAAATACCAAATTAGGCTGTTATGTATCAATGTGTCCTAACCAAAATATGTTTGCAAAACATTGATTTGTTATTGGCACCTCAAAGGAGGTGGTAATGCCCTCATAAAAGGGAAGGGTTCTCTTGCAGTCACTTCTCCTTTGGGAATGTAAAACAAAAAGAGCAGGGGGCCAATACCAACCATTAAACAAACCAAAAAAGTAGATTTTTCTTTTTAAATGTAGTCACATTTCCTTTACAGAAAAGGAGCTGCTTTAAAAATGGTTTCTAAATTAAAAATCAATCATAGGCTAGCATCCTTGCGATTTTCTCTAGTCATGAGTCACAATTTATAACTTACTTCATTAATATTCATGAAGTAGATCAGGTTCCAACTCAATACAAATTGGATTTTTAAGAACTAGTTTAATAGTACATTGGTCAACTCATAAAACGTTTGAATGGTTGTAAAAATTGTTCCTCACAGTTTGCAACCAGTATTGTACATTAAGATATTCATACATCTGGCCTAAGATTTGCAATTTCGGTCATCCTTCAGGATTCTAACAAGTTTCATGCTGGGTACGGGGGGAAGAATGCAGGATAATTTCAGTGGCAAAAAACTGCAAGGATGAAACTGCTAATGAGGTGTTCTGAGACTTTATTCTCTATGGAGTTATTTCTCAAGATAAACTCTCTCAGACAGATGACACACAAATAAGTATTGTTTCAGATGTTAGAGTGAGGCATCCATTGCATTGCTGTCATTTCCAAGTACTGTACCACACCAGTACCACCAAGATGGGTTAGATTGGATATTGCTTTGACATGCATGACACATTATATTTGGTGATGTGTAGTGGTGTTGGCAATGTTGGGATTTAGCATTCTGGGAGTTGTAGTGCTATGATTAGCCAGTGCCTAATGTTCCATTTCCAAGGGCTGTGGGGCCAGATGTGTTTAGTGGACATGCAACATGCTCGGGAGGGGTATTAGGTGATTAGGTGAGAGTTGTACTGGGTGGAATGTAATTTGGGTTGGGTATAGGTGGTGAGGGAGCATGCAGGACAAGACAATTGTGTGACATGGATGCTGTTGGTGGTTACCAGATTCCTCTCCCCCAGCTATTCTTGTTAGCCCCCCAGGATGCAAGATGTCCAAGACCTTCTCCTCCCAAGATGTGAAAGTAGAGGGAGGACATGGGTGCCCACTGCCAGTCTTCTGTACAGCGAGCTGGTGCCTCGATGCCATAGAACGTACCTTCCCCCTGAGGTCATTCCACCTCTTCCTAATGGTCTCCGTTGTGCGTGGATAACTGCCCACAGAATTGATCCTGTTGACTATCCTTTGCCACAACTTCATTTTCTTGGCAATAGATGTTTGTTGTATCTGTGCTCCGAACAGGTGTGGCTCTACCCTGACAATTTTATCCACCATGACCCTCAACTCCTCATCGGTGAAACATGGTTGTTTTTGTGGGGACATGGTAGTGGTTGTGTAGACGGTGTGATTGTGTTCAAAGTGAAGGGTTGCACAGTTAGCTAAATGGGAAGGTGTAGGTGGTGTGATGTGAGTGGGTGATGGGTGTTGTAGATTGTGCATGGTACTAATATGTGTGTTTTGTAAGTTGTGCAGGTGTGTGATGTGCGCATCGTGAAGAGTAAATAGGTGCCTATCCTTGATACGTTTGACTCTCAGGGATGCTGGTTGTCTTTGGCTGTGTGTGGTATTTTGATTGCAGAGGAGTTTGGGCTGTGTAGGGGTGGGTTATATAGTGGAGTGAGTAGGTGTGTCGGGTGTGTGGATGTGTATCAGATGTGGGTTATTCAAACTATCTAATGTGGTGTGGTGTTCTGACAGAAGTGAGTTGAGGCTGTCGCGGTTCACACCGTCAATGGTTTTCGGCCATGGAAGAACCACTGTTGTGATTTGTGGATCATAATATGATAGGAGGATTTTTTTCAGGCTGGTTGTGTTGGTGATGGGACAGCCTCTTTTCCATCCTCAACTGTCTTGGCTGTTTTTTGGCACTCTACACAGTGTGACTCTTACTACTGCGGGCAGGTTACCACCAACATAGTGGTCTTTTGGCAACTGCCACCTCTGCGGTCTTGGTCTTGCTAAAGACCACTAAAGTCATAATGAGTCCCTTGATGGCTGACAGGACTTGAGGACAGGGGATGTAGTGAGGGTGAAGAAAAGAATGGGTGGGGCCATCATTGTGACTACTCAGTGGGGTCAAGCCATCTCCAATCTAGCAAAATCAGTCGTGATAGAAAGGTATTTGTGATCCTCTATGGGAAACCATAACTTAGTCAACCAATAGAATGATTGCAAAAATTAATATTCACTAAAAAAATACATGAAAGGGCTTTATTTACAAAGGACCAGTAGACTAAATTTACATTAATATTTCAATAGACACCACCCTACGTGCAACTACTGCCTCATCATACAACAAACAATGTTGCCACATCCAGTAAATGGATTATGGGCTCTAGTGAGGAAAACTGGTTTAGAAGATTATTGGGAGCTGACCAATTGTGAGTCTCCCTATCTGACAGTATAGCTAGCGTCTTCCTAAAACAATAGTGGCCAGATGTACAAAGCATTTATACGTCACAAACACTCCAGTTCAGTGTTTCAATCCTTCATTTTATTTTCTTATGTACTAATTACATTTGAGGAGTTGAACATTTTTTCCGACTCTTGAAATTCGATTCTGAATGGATAATGATTCAGTACCTGAAAGAGGCATGTTGTAGTTGTCCCCTCTAAATACCAAATGTATCAAAATTTTCTAACCAAAATTTGTTTGCAAAACATTGATTTGCTATTGGCACCTCGAAGGAGGTGGTAATGCCCTCATAAAAGGGAAGGGTTTTCTTGTAGTCACTTCCCCTTTGTGAATGTAAAACAAAAAGAGTAGGAGACCAATACCAACCCTTAAACAAACCAAAAAAAAATGATTTTTCTTTTTAAATATAGTCACATTTCCTTTAAAGAAAATGCATTAAAAATGGTTTGCTGAATTAAAAATCAATCAGAGTCTAGCATCCTTGTGATTTCCTCTAGTCATGAGTCACAATGTATAACTTACTTCATTAGTATTCATGAAGTAGATCAGGTTCCAACGCTATACAAATTGGATTTTTAAGAACTAGTTTAATAGTACATAGGTCGACTCATAAAAAGTTTTAATGGTTGTAAAAATTGTTCCTCACAGTTTGCAACCAGTATTGTACATCAAGATTTCATACATCTGGCCAAGGATTTGCAATTTCGGTCATCCTTCAGGATTCTAACAAGTTTAACGCCGAGTATGGGGGGAAGCATGCAGGATAATTTCAGTGGCAAAAAAACTGCAAGGATGAAACTGCCAATGAGGTGTTCTGGGACTTTCTTTTTTGTGAAGTTATTTATGAAGATAAACTCTCTTAGACAGATGACAAATAAATAATTATTGTTTCTGATAGGATGGCACACAAACACACACACAGGAACACACCCACACATGCAGAGTGTTAATATGGTATTCATTAACATGTTAGATGTGAGGATAGGCATTATTGTCCTTCGTTTGGGGGGGTTGTGTAGGAAGGTAGCCTCTTTCTAGCCTTGTTACACCCACTTTTGGCCTGTTTGTGAGTATATGTCAGGGTGTTTTTACTGTCTCACTGGGATCCTGCTAGCCAGGGTCCAGTGCTCACAGTGAAAACCCTATGTTGTCAGTGTGTTTGATATGTGTCACTGGGAATCTGCTAGCCAGGACCCCAGTGCTCATACGTTTGTGGCCTACAGTATATGTGTTCCCTGTGTGGTGCCTAACTGTATCAGTGAGGCTCTGCTAACCAGAACCACAGTGTTTATGCTCTCTCTGCTTTTACAATTGTGACTGCAGGCTAGTTACTAATTTAACCAATACTGATTGCCACACTGGAACACCCTTATAATTCCCTAGTATGTGGTACCTAGGTACCCAGGGTAATATAGTTCCAGGAGATCCCTATGGACTGCAGCATTTTTTTTGCCACCCATAGGGAGCTAAGACAATTCTTACACAGTACTGCCACTGCAGCCTGAGTGAAATAACGTCCACGTTATTTCACAGCCATTTTACACTGCACTTAAGTAACTTATAAGTCACCTATATGTCTAACCCTCACTTAGTGAAGGTTAGGTGCAAAGTTACTTAGTGTGAGGGCACCCTGGCACTAGCCAAGGTTCCCCCACATCGTTCAGGGCAATTTCCCCAGACTTTGTGAGTGCGGGGACACCATTACACTTGTGCACTACATATATGTCAATACCTATATGTAGCGTCACCATGGTAACTCTGAGCATGGCCATTTAACATGTCTAGGATCATGGAATCATCACCCCAATACCATCCTGGTATTGGGCGGACAATTCCATGCATACCCGGGTCTCCAGCATAGAGCCTGATTACTGCCAAACTAACTTTCGGGGGTTTTCTCTGCAGCTACCGCTTCTGCCAAGCCTCAGACAGGTTTCTGCCCCCCTGGGGCCTGGGCAGCCCAGTCCGAGGAAGGCAGTACAAAGGATTTCCTCTGACAGAGGGTGTTACACCCTCTCCCTATGGAAATAGGTGTGAAGGGCCTGGGAGGAGTAGCCTCTCCTGGCCTCTGGAAATGCTTTTAAGGGCACAGATGGTGTCCTCCTTGCATAAGCCAGTCTACACCGGTTCAGGGATCCCCCCAGCCCTGCTCTGGCGTGAAACTGGACAAAGGAAAGGGAAGTGACCACTCCCCTGACAGCACCTCCCAGGGGAGGTGCCCAGAGCTCCTCCAGTGTGTCCCAGACCTCTGCCATCTTGGATGCAGAGGTGTTAGGGCACATTGGACACCTCTGAAGGGCCAGCGCCAGCAGGTGACGTCAGAGAGCTCTCCTAATAGGTGCTTACCTTTCTCTGTAGCCAATCCTCCTCTGAGGGCTATTTAGGGTCTCTCCTGTGGGTATCTCATCAGATAACGAATGCAAGAGCTCACCAGAGTTCCTCTACACTTCCCTCTTCGACTTCTGTCAAGGATCGACCGCTGACTGCTCCAGAATGCCTGCAAAACCGCAATAAAGTATGAAGAAGACTACCAGCAACATTGTAGCATGTCATCCTGATGGCTTTCTCGACTGTTTCCAGGTGGTACATGCTCTGACGGCTGTATGCCTTCACCCTGCACTGGAAGCCAAGAAGAAATCTCCAGTGGGTCAATGGAATCTTTCCCCTGGCAACACAGGCACCAAACCTCTGCATCACTGGTCCTTTGGGTCCCCTGTCATCCTGACGAGCATGGTCCCTGGAACACAGGAGCTGGGTCCAAGTGTCCCCGACAGTCCAGTGGCCCTTCTGTCTAAATTTGGTGGAGGTAAGTCCTTGCCTCCCCACGCCAGACAGTAATCCTGTGTACTGCGTGAACTGCAGCTGCTAGGGCTTCTGTGCACTCTTGCAAGACTTCCCTCGTGCACAGCTTAGCCCAGGTCCCAGCACTCAGTACTGTCTTGCCCAACTTGCTGAGTTTGACTCCGACTTCGTGGGACCCTCCTTTGTTGTGCTGAGTTGACCATTGTGCTCAGATCTTCTGAATGCCAGTTCAGGTGCTTCTGCAGGTGCTGCCTGCTTCTGCATAGGCTCTGTGTGTCGCTGAGTTCCCCCTCTGTCTCTTTCTCCAAGGAGCGACCTCCTGGTCCTTCCTGGGTCCTGGCAGCACCCAAAACCTTCAACCATGACTCTTGCAGCTAGCAAGGCTTGTTTGCAGTCTTTCTGCATGGAAACAACTCTGCATCCTCCAACACGCTGTGGGACATTTTCTGACCAAAGGAGAAATTCCTGGCACCTTCTGTTGTTGCAGAATCTTTGGCTTCTTCCACCCAGAGGCAGCCCTTTTGCACCTTCATCCGGGGTTTAGTGTGCTCCTGCCCCCCATGAACACTTGCGTGACTCTTGGACTTGGTCCCCTTCCTTTACAGGTCCAGGATACTGTCTTCAGTGTTTTGCAGTCAGTTGTTGTACTTGCAGAATCCCCTATCTCGGCTTTACTGTCTTTCTGGTGTAGTAGGGTAATTTTACTCCTACTACTCAGGGTCTTGGGTTGGGGTATCTTGGACAACCTTAGTGTTTTTGTACACTCCCAGTGACCCTTTACACACTTCACTAGGCCTGGGGTCCATTTGTGGTTCGCATTCCACTTTTGGAGTATATGGTTTGTGTTGACCCTAGGCCTATTTTTACCTATTGCATTCTATTGTGTTGTACAGTGTTTGCACTACTTTTCTAACTATTTACTTACCTGATTTGGTTTGTGTGTGTATATTTTGTGTATATTACTTACCTCCTAAGGGAGTATATCCTCTGAGATACTTTTGGCATATTGTCACTAAAATAAAGTACCTTTATTTTAGTAACTCTGAGTATTGTGTTTTCTTGTGATATAGTGCTAAGTGATATAAGTGGTATAGTAGGAGCTTTGCATGTCTCCTAGTTCAGCTTAAGCTGCTCTGCTATAGCTACCTCTATCAGCCTAAGCTGCTAGAACAACTCTAATCTACTAATAAGGGATAACTGGACCTGGCACAAGGTGTAAGTACCACAAGGTACCCACTATAAGCCAAGCCAGCCTCCTACAGGGCCTGATTAGGATCTCTGTCGCATTGCCACCGAGATCAACAATTCAGTGGCGGTGAGGCTGCAATGAAGCCGGAGACCTCACCCCCATTGTATTACGATGTTTCCACCGGGCTGGCCACCATGGAAAGGCTGGCAGAAAGGAGAGTTTGATCAGCATGGAGGTGCCGAACTAAGCACCGCCGTGGCTGACCAAGACTCCGTCTGCCGCCAACCCGTTGGGATCCATGATCCCGCCAGGATCGTAATCTTGTGGTCTGACTGCCAGGAGTGTGGCAGACTGACCACGACCACGAGTTTGGATGTCCTTGGATTGTCAAACTTGTAATCGGCCCAAAGTCCCAAATGAGTCATAATGCACCATCAACAATGGTAGTAAGTAGCAGATTATGCTCTGAGACCCTCCATATATATGGTTTAGGCGTTGTCATGTTTCTCTTGTGTATTTGTATTAATAAAATTGTATTTACTAAAATCAAAATTCAAAGCGGTAAATTAGTGTACGATGGCAAAATTACATTGAAAAACCCTCTTGTGGCATGGGAGAACTGTTCCATTTTGTAAAGTTGTCGTCACAAGTAATGTCAAAGGCAGTATAATGTGTTTTCTTATGTTAATATTGTTGTACTGAAGTAATTAAAGAAAGACGAACATTAACTTTGCTCTGAAGTAATAAATGTATAACTTTTTGTTTTTTTAGAACTGTTGCTATAAATAATGAATTTTGTTTTGTCTCATCTTGATATATTAAGGAAAACCAAATATATTAACACATACCGTTCTACTGATGGACATTCCGAAAATATATGCATCCTGTACTGAGATGGTTGAAAAGAGCTGCAGAGAAAAAAGAAAAATCAGTAAAAGTTACATTGTGTATGTTATTTGTTTATTTACATATTTACAATTGTTTTTGGTTTTACTTACTGCCACCTAAGAAACTCCATTTGTATGAATGGCAAAAAGCAAAATGACTAAAATGGCAATGGAAGGTAAGAAATGAAAAATATCTATGTCAGCGTAACTTAAAATAATAAAGAAAAATGCAAAACTATGATACTGTGTTTGCAGAAAAGTTAGCAATGGGGAACAGAGCAACTCTTTGTAATCTTTAAAAAAATCAGTTTAAATTATGGCGGCAGTTGTAAGGATCACAGTTGTTAACTATAATATATCGACCTGCCATTGGAGGTGGATGGAGCACATGGGGGCACACAACTAAATGGACTCCCACATAGCCTTGAACAGTTTTTAAGTAGAGCTGAGCAGAAAGTTTATCATGTGATTAAACATAAACCGTGGTCCAATTGGTCGATCCTTTCAACTTTGCATTTTTGCGAGTCAATGATATATGGTGCACCATAATGTCTGGTATTAGTAGAATGCACACATATCCTATTTCATTTGACACAGACTTATGTTTGGGATGTAAATTTCACTCCTTTAGGAAAAAACAATCCTGAGCCGGAAAAACTAGCCGACCATGCAAGAGAAATCCACTCAGCCGTGGTCAAGGAAGATGATGAATACAAATCATGCAACTGCTGGTAGAATGATGCAAAGCAAAACTATTCATAACAGCGTAGTAAGAATACAGAGAAGGACTCACAGGTCATGTAATATGTAAAATATTATTGCTGCAATAATTCATTCAGAGTGACAAATTTTAATAGGGATCATGCAATGATTAACGTAGTGGAGATGAGCTCCAAATTATAGTACTATCCCTACGGGCAGCACAATTGAAAAAAAAAAAAAACAATTATGAAACATTCGTAGATACGGTCCTTATTGGCTATTATGAAAACCGATCTGGCACTATTTCCCTGTGAAAGGTAATATCACTGCGCAAGTGATTTTTTTTCCAGTTAAAAACGGATGTGCCTTTTCATCGTCAGTTAATTTTAGAACTGGTTTTCTTTTGGCTTAACAACTGGATCGTTGTTTTTTAACATTGAACACTACGAAGGGGTGCAAAAGACCCCATCATAAAGTGAAAAGTGAAATGCAGAAAAAATCGTGAACTAATGTTCCCACTAATTTTTTTTCCACTGTGTGCGGCAGTGTAAGGTTTCTGTGCGTTGCAACCAAGGGTCTGTGTGTCAAGAAACTGACCATTTATTTGAGTGCAGTGCGCAACTACCAAGATCAGTGGCATTTGCCACTTTATTCTTTTGTATTACAATTAAAGCAAAAAAGGAACATCTTTACAAACACTGGTCCATGTGATAGGGCATTAAGGCAGTTTTGTGGCCTAGTGGCACATCCAAAGGACATGACCTGTTAAGTAGCCCTTACACCCTAGTTAGAGACATCGGAAATCAGGAGTTTGAACCATTATGAAACTTTACTGAATACTCTCAGAGTGCTGTGTACATCAACCAGAGCAAGTTGTAAAATTACATATCATTTACGATTTGATGCAGATACTACTGATAAATGCCATGATGGTCCTGCCAAGAGGAAGGGTGAGAAATGTTCATAACCAAGCCACACATGGACTGTACAAGGACCCTTGTAGTGTTTAGTCAAGTCAGGTGCCGAAACTAGATGTGTGACATGTTTGCTTCCTTCACTTGTCCTTGCCATTCTTCCAGCACTTATACAGTCACTCTAAGTCAACTTTCCTATTTGAGAGGTTGGCCTTTGTCCTCATCAGCTTATTCCTTTAATCTGTTTCTTAATTTAGACCTGATTGAGTTCATGAGGCTGAATCCTCATCCGCAGTCTGCACTTGAAGCCTGAAAAGTTGCACAGACATCAACAAGCTGAGATACAACACTATTCTGTGCAGCATTCTGCAGAGTGAAATGCACCATGTCTTGAAAGGTCCTAAACAATCTGCTTTTTACACGTTCTGCCACCACATATTTATAATCTCTGTACTGCTGGACAATATCAGCAGGTGTGTCACAATCACCGAAGACCAAGACCTTCTTATACTTTTCAAAAAGTATTTGTATATTCCCACTCCCAACATCAAACTGCGATTGTGTTGCTACTGCATGGAAATCAAAACTTGTCCATTCCTTTAAATCATCTTCTGGGAACCTTCTTTCCATGTGCTCACAAAGAAGTTTAATGAAAGATACCATTGGCTCACTATCGTGTTCTCGGTCTTCTCTGTTCAAAGCCATCATTTCTCTTACTGCTACAACAGTGGTCAGAGAGCTTTTCTGAAACAAATTGCACAAAGATGCAAGTTCACACAGAATGGCATTCAGTGCTGCAAAGGAAATATGGTAGTTTGAGTCAAATAGTTTTTTGTAGCAATGTTTAGCAATTAGGTCATTCTCCTCAACTCTTCCATGACCAAAGTATTTTGAGAGCAACCTCATAATTATACAAGAGTGCACCAATAGCAAAATACCTCGAAAGCCACTGCACTTCATTCAGTGGCCAAAAGGAGACTGCTTCACATTCAGTGACCAAAGCCATTTCATCCAGCTTGGACTTCCTTAAAGGAGAGACAGAGAACACAATGTAGACAGTTTTTAGTAATGTTTCCATTTCACTGATCATCAGCACTTTTTTCCAGGCATCATCAACTCCTAAATCTTCTCTGTGCATAACACAGTGCTGCTCAACTAGATGGGAATGAGTTGTTTAAGGTGGACAGCAACACCATTGTTCTTTCCCAGCATCACTGATGCACCATCTGATGTAAACATGACCATTTTCATAAGGGCCAGTTTATTGGCAGTGTAGAAGTCCTTTACAGTAATAATGTCAGCATCTGCATTACGTGTACTCAGAGTTACAATTCCCCCAAACACTGTTTTGTACTCTGTTGATGTTACAGATCAGAACTTGCAGTAAAGGATGAGCATTTTGTAACTGAAACATCTGTGCTCTCATCAATTATCAATGTGTGATACTGAGCATTCCGAAGTTCTGCCATACAGTCAGAGCTTATCACACTGTTGATGGTCTCCAAAAACTCAAAGGCATAGTTCTTGCTCCTCCAGCTGTCTGGTATCTTCACATAAAATGCGATGTGGTCATGGATGACTTGAACAGACAACATTGAAGTGTTCGTCTTGACTGCTAGCAACACATTGTTTATGAGAATCTTTATCTCTTCAGGCGTGGATCTTTGCTGTTCAATCACTTCTAGTCTGTTTGCTCTGTCACTGGTGGTTTCTGTCAGCATGGTGCACACTCCAAAACCCAGCCTGGCAGCAGCACTTTTATTTCTTAGGGTCCCCAAAGCAGGTTCATGAACTTTGCTAGATAGATGGAGTTTCAAGTTGTCCAGCTTCCAACCATCACTCCATTTCTTCCCAATAGAAAAGTCCCCTGCAATCTTGGCTTCTGCACATACTTTGCAAATCAGGCCTACATCTGAGTTGCATTGAAATAGCTCTCCAAGTTGTACGTGAACCTTGCACTGTGACTTCTGTGTCTCAGTCTTCACAATTTCTTTCATCCATTCTTCTTCATTCTACAGCATTTCTTTCTTTGTGGTAAAGCACTGCCCTCTGCAGAAGTGACATCTTTGCGCTTAAACATTTTGGTAACAATCAGTATCAGCCTACTATGCTACAAAGCCTACAAAAAAGGTGAACATTTTTTAAAGTTGGTTCCTATGCTCATGAATGCAATCTGTCAGAAAGTACTGAGCTATCTCTCTGAAAATGTAGCAAGTAATTACCTGGACCTTTCCATTTGTCCTCACACCTGCATGCCCAACTCTGCATGAGTACTGTCTGGAGTGCCTACAATGGAAGAAACAATGGTTAAAACAGGTTGTTACTTTATAATATACCTGATGCACTGGAAGTGAAGTCTAACAGATAGTTACCTGGTCTGTCTGATTCACATCCGCAGAATCAAATTTAGATGTACCAATGACTAAGATGTCTGCAACAGAAGAAAAAAATAGTTCCAGCACGTGGTTATGGCCCAATGTGTCAGATGCACCACAAGGAAAAAATGCAAAATAATTACCTTGTCTTTCTGCTTCTACTCATGTGTGCCTTTTCTAATCTATGAGTAGTACCGTTGGAGATGCCTGCAACAGAAGAAAAGGTGGTTGAAGGATGTTGCCATATTGCACTGTACTAGGTGCACCACAAGGGAATTCTGCTAAATTATTATCATGTCTTTCTGCTTCAACTCACACATGCCTGTTCAAATGTATGTGTAGCAGGCTCTAAGGTGCCTTCAAAGGAAATAAAAATGGTTAAAGAACCTGATTGTTTCAATTTCTCAGATACACCACATGGAGAAACTAGCAATTAATAACCTGCTCTTTTGACTGCTACTCTGATCTGCCGGTTCTAATCTATAAGTATTGCTGTCTGAGAAGTATGCAACCTGAAGAAAAGGTTACTAGCAGGTGGCTACTGCATGTTGTTATTTTATAATGTGCCAGGTGATCCAGAAGTGGGGATCTACCACATAATCACCTAGCCTTTATTCTTCTACGTATGTTGACCCACTCAAATCGATAATGTACACTGTCCAATGAACATGTAATAGAAGAAAAGGCGTTGATCATGAAGGTGATTTTTCTAAAGGCCCCTAATCCTACCTGGAAAATCTACAGAATTATCTGGCCTTTGTTGGTAGTCCTGCCTGCCCCTTCAAATCCAAATGTTTAACATCTGCAATTGGAAGGAAGACATTTAGCATAGGTTGTAGGAGCTAAAACAAAATGTGCTTGACAGTTCCAGAGGCTCCACTAGAAAAAGCAGTTGAATTGTTACCTGGAGCTTCAGTTTAGACAAACTCAGGGGTGTGGTCAAATGGTTCCATATTATCATCCAGTGGTTGAGGTGAGAAACTAGGAATTTCATGGGGATGAGTGGGCCATATATGAGCTTCCAACTCTAACACCTGGCATATTCAGCATGAAGCCCCATTTTCTAACAATGATACACAGGGTTTTGTGCCCCAAAATACCAACTCCTTCAGGCAGATATTTTAACAGTGAGACAGGCTTTTATATCTCCTAACGTTGCAGATTATTATGTTACAATGGTAATAAAAAGAAGTAAGTCTGACATAACCATTGGAGACACCGGTAACTGAACCTCTGTAAGGTGTGATATTTGGGTCACAAATGTAACATGTGCTTTGTTGCAGGCACTTAATCTGAAACAGTGGTTGTAATCGCCAGAAAGAAAAAAAATCAAGAAATTAATTCCCAAAATAAAAAATTGAGTATTGTAGTTCTTCCTCATTTCATGTAGACACCTTGTTAGAACATAGTGAGGGGCTAAGAGCCACTGAAATAATGTGGTGCAGGAGGAACAAATTATATGCCAGAGATGAGTAAATTATACAGCAAGAAAAAGCAAATGTTGTAGCACAATGCAGCACATTTTGTGAAATCATTATGAGCAGCAAAAATGGGGAGGGGGAAGAGGAACGATAAGGCAGGGGGTATGAGAGGAGATTATCTGGGAGACTGACACTTACTTGTGTTCAACTTTATTTAAATACATATTGCCACTGTACTTGTATTCATAACACAGTGTGTATTTATTTAAATATAACTGACATTGAATTGTAAGTAGAGTGCATTACATATTCGTCTTCAAAACTTTAACAGACCTTTAAGTGCACCTTTTGGTTCAAAATATTGCAAAGCTCCTGGTATTAAGAGAGCAATACGAAAACTGTGGTGTTTGCTTGCATTCAGAGCGAGGCGTATAGTATGCACATGATGAAAAGAAAGCTGCTAAACTGCCTGCAATTGCAATTTGTTTGAAAAATAAACAATATTTTTGAGACATTGCCTCCACAACCACCCTATTTATATCCATAGAGAATCTTGTTTAAATCACCTTTAATTTTGCCACACCAATCTCTCTGCCTTTGACACATAAAAAACATATTAAGCACATTACTGTTCTTGCTGTGGCATCTGAATAGAATAATTTGCACTTTTACATGTCATGGGCTGCACGTAGCTTTTTCTTGCTCCCTGCCTTGATGCTGGTGTGGTAAAATATTTTAAACAGCACACTAAAAACAGGGTGCAGCTATCAATGGCGCAGTGGCACCAGGACCCAGCATTGTAAGGGACCCGTGTCTCCCCAAGCATGACTTTAGTACACAATAGTTGGTGTGAGCCTATTGCTTGCTTGCATTAAGGCAAGAGGCATACTTACTGTGGCACGGGTTGAGGGGATGGTGGAGTCAACACTCTGGTCGTCATGGACTGCAAAGCAATCACATATTACCAAAACGCAGTACATGTGCTATGCCAATACTCGCTGAATATAATATTTTCATCATCCACAGCAATGTAGATATGCACAGACAGCTAGCAAAAACTTGTTTCTGCCACCTAAAGATACTCCATGGTAGACACCTTCACGTTTTATAACTTAGCACAAAAGAATACATGTTTGCCTAATGAATGCTTGTATACAAAAGTTAGGTGCAACAAAATAACAGGGACACTTGCAAAGTTAAGGACGTTACTTGCCACACCTCTTCCCGAGAAAGAGATATGTTGGTTGGTGGTTCCCTACCATGGTCTTTGAAAACAGCAGGGGGTTAAAGTTTATGGTCCACAAGTTCTGGCACCCTGCTTCCCAGACACAAGATGGTGCTGAGTACCCATTCTTTGATTTATTTGAAGTATTTCTGCATGACATGCCAGACACTTGTTCTTACTGATTTGTAGATTTGTTAAGCACATGTTGCAAGTTGAACTGTAAATGCACATCCTAAAAGTAGTTATGGGCCAGATGCGGGTACTTCTTCAGTTTGTTGTAATTTATGTAACATGGGCAATTGTGTTGTGACGCAGCATGGTCCTAAGAACTTTATTCAGCCCACACAATATTTTTAGCTTCTATATTCTATCAGACAACCACAGCAGAGGATACACATTGGCAATCTGATGCAGAGTAAGACCATGGATGATTGCAAATAATGTAAGCTGCAATGTACAAGCTAGATGATGGACTAAGAGACCAAGAGACCAAGGCCCTCATTACAACTCTGGCGGTCGGTGTTAAAGCGGCGGTAATACCGCAGACAGGCTGGTGAAAAAGAAAATGGGATTACAACCGTGGCGGAAACCGGCAACATAGACAGCCACTTTAACACTCCGACCGCCACGGCGGTAGAAACAAACAGCGTGGCGGTCATCACCAACAGACAGGCAGGAGAAGAAGTACTGCCCACCCTATTACAAGATGCCTATCCGCCACCTTTTCCGGGGCGGAACCAACGCTATCAAAAGCACGGCAGAAACAGTACACAGAAGGGAAAACACTCACCTCTCGACACCCAACGAGGAACCAGGACGCCATGGAGCCCGAACTCCACATACTGCCCATGCTGGTTTACCTCCTCTTCTATGAGGATTACAAACGGCAGCAGCGGTGACCACTGTGAGTACTGCACCTACAACACAGGGGAAGGGGGGATGAAACAGAGTGTCACACACACGCAACACCCCCACCCTCACCACCACACACAACAGACACACAAATACATGCAGCAACATTACATATACACCCCCTGGAAGAAAGCAAGGACAAAAGGAAATGATTGTAACCATTGTAATCAAGAAAAATCCAGTATTCAAAAGTCAAAATTCAGTATATACAAATATGTACACCAACTACACAAGTCCGGATAGTGTACCAATCATTGTCCGTGGACCACTGGGCCCAGAATGCATGGGCGAGGCCCACACATGATGCCTGACTCGAATAGGAGAGAACACTGTTGGGGCATCAGATCGAAAATATATAGGCACCTCAGGGGAAAGGGGAGGGGGGCACCTCAGCCTGATGAACACACAACGCCACTGCTGCACGAGGGGGCTCAATGCCCATTGATGTATCCTGGGGAGTGCAAAGCCACAGTCTCTCAAGTCTCTCCAATGGGTGGTTTGCCCACTGCTTTATCCCGGGGAGTGCAAAGCCGCAGTCTCTCAATTCTCTCCAGTGGGTGGTTTGCCCACTGCTTTATCCTGGGGAGTGCAAAGCCACAGTCTCTCAAGTCTCTCCAGTGGGTGGTTTGCCCACTGCTTTATCCTGGGGAGTGCAAAGCCACAGTCTCTCAAGTCTCTCCAGGGTGTGGTTTGCCCACTGCTGCATCATGGGGAGTGCAAAGCCACAGTCTCTCAAGTGGATGTCATTCTCCATTGGTTCTGGAGGGGACCTGGTGCCCAGAGTGCTTCATTTTGCCAAGGACAGAGGTAGTGGATGTGTCTCTCCACTGGTTCTGGAGGGGGCATGGTGCCCAGAGTGCTTCATCCTGCCAAGGACAGAGGTAGTGGATGTATCTCTCCACTGGTTCTGGAGGGGGACTGGTGCCCAGAGTGCTTCATCCTGCCAAGGACAGAGGTAGTGGATGTCAATCTCCACTGGTTCTGGAGGGGACCTGGTGCCCAGAGTGCTTCATCCTGCCAAGGACAGAGGTAGTGGATGTCAATCTCCACTGGTTCTGGAGGGGGCCTGGTGCCCAGAGTGCTTCATCTTGCCAAGGACAAAGGTGGTGGATGTATCTCTCCACTGGTTCTGTAGGGGGCCTGGTGCCCAGAGTGCTTCATCCTGCCAAGGACAGAGGTAGTGGATGTCAATCTCCACTAGTTCTGGGGGAGGCCTGGTGCCCAGAGTGCTTCATCCTGCCAAGGACAGAGGTAGTGGATGTATTTCTCCACTGGTTCTGGAGGGAGCCTGGTGCCCAGAGTGTTTCATCTTGCCAAGGACAGAGGTAGTGGATGTCTATCTCCACTGGTTCTGGAGGGGCCCTGGTGCCCAGAATGCTTCATCTTGTCAAGTACAGAGGTAGTGGATGTCAATCTCCACTGGTTCTGGAGGGGGCTTTGTGCCCAGAGTGCTCCACGTGCAGTGTGGCCGGTACAATTCCCTCACCTGGGTGTGCGTGCCACGAGATTTGCGAGGTTCAGGTAGCATGATACGCCATGGAGGCAGTGACATACCCCACACTGCTGTGGCTGCGCCTTGCACCTGCCGGTGCAAACAGTGATGGAAGAAAAGCCTCATGGAAGCTGCCCAGGGTCTAGGAACTGGTCAGTCTTCTGAGGCTGGGGATGGTAGCCACGTCAGCGGTGGTGCCTGTGTCCAAGGAAGCCGCAGGGCCGGTGGCGGTGCTTGCGGCAGTGTCTGTCGTGGCGGTTCATGGGTCAGCACCTTCAGAGTGACACTGCAGGACGTTTCCTGCAGCCTCGGACGGCTACCCATTGGGGAAGATGCTGGGGACTGTTGCTGTGGTTGTAGACATGCCGGGGCGGTGCAGGTGGCGGTGCTTGCGGCGGTGCATGGGTCAGCAGCTGCAGAGGGACACAGCAGGACGTTTCCTGCAGCCTCGGATGGCTGCCCACAGGGGAAGATGCTGGGGACTGTCGCTGAGGCTGTGGATGTGCCGGGGGCAGTGCAGGTGGGGTGCAGGTGGCGGTTGTGGTGGCGGGGCAGCTAGCGGTGTTCGCCGCCGTACAGGTTGGCATGGTCGTGGACAGAAAGTGTGACACTGGTCCCTCAATAAGTGCCACCATGCCCTCTTCTGACCTGCTCTTCAGCTTTTGGCCCTTCCCCAGCTTTGATGGTGCCGCAGTTGTCTTGCCACTATCCCCTTTTGTTTTTGCTGAGCCCTTGGTGGCTGGTACTTTAGGCTTCTCCCTCTGGGATGTGGTACCTTTTTCACCTTGGCAGGTGGCGGAATGTCCTTGTCCTCGCTACGTGGCACATTGGCAGCCCTGATGGGTGGCGCACTCGACGACCCCGCAGTTGCTGGCACCACTGCGCCTGGGAATTTGGTGGCTGAGGAGCTGGGCTGGGACCTGGAAAGCCTGGCCCTAGTGGAAGGACGGGGGGAGGTGAAGGGAAGAGATCAATGTTAGCCAGGGAGAGTTTCTCAGATGGGAAGATGGAGGGGGTTTGGGAGTGGAGGTAGAGGTAGTGGTTGTAGGAGGTGTACATCTGCTGAATTTGGGGGAAGGTGCATGATGGGCCGGAGGCTGTTGTGAGGTGGATGGCTGTTGGGTGTGTTGTAAGTCAGTGGCGATTAGATTAAGCATTAGCAGAAGACATCTTGTATTTAGCAACTATTGTGTACATTTCGCGGAATCCATTTTGTATTCATGGCAGCCATTTTCTCTGCCATGTGCTCTGTCCTACCTTTCTGTTAGTAGTAGTATCACATAGTAGTAATCAGTAACAGACAGTAATGTGTCAACTAGTCCTTGAAAACTGTTAGCCCCTCCTACCTGTCGACTGTGCATTCCCATATGACCTTATATGTATGTAAGTCTTGCTTCTATGATTGTACCACCTCTGTTTAGCCCCTGCGTGGGTATAAAAGGACCATGCTCTCTTAGTTCAGTGTGCTACTTCAAACATTACCGAAGGGTGCTGTTTGAACTGTAGTACCACCGCATGAGGTTTAATAAACTTTGTCTTTTATTTCAGTTTCTGTGCCAACTTCTTCCTATGTGGTCTGAGGACTTTGTGCAGAGAAGGGCGAACCCCTTGCACAAGTAGGCCTTGCTGAGGCTTACTTCGACAGGTGGGTGTGTGCCTGCATTTGTGTACTTTGGGAGGAGGGCTCACAGACACACTGGGAGAGGACACTGGGGATGTGTGCATGGTAGTGGGGGTGGTGAGTGCACGTGAGCGGTGTGTGGTGATGGACGTGCTGGTGATGGAGGCAGTGGCTGAGGATGTAGTGCATGCAGGTGTGAATGGAGACGAGACTGGGAGGGAGGAGGAGGACGTGGAGGAGGGCGACACAGTGGAGGCAGTGGATGTTGCTGTGTCTGCATGGGGATGGTGCTTGTGTGAGTGCCTGTGGGATGTGTGGTGCTTCTGTTTGCCTGAGCCACTCTTGTTTGTTGATGAGTGTGCATGCTGGTCTGATGATGTGCTTGGGATAGGCTGAGGTTCAGAGGATTGGGTCTGGGTGGAGGAAGTTGGAGGGGGAGGCTGGACACAGGGACAATGGCTGCCATTAGTGCTGAGGCCAGAGCCTGAAATGCTCTCTGTTGGGCTGCCTGCCCAGAATGAATGCCCTCCAGGTATGCATTTGTTTGTTGCAAATGCCTCTCTACACCCTGGATGGCATTCACAATAGTAGATTGCCCAACAGTGAGGGATCTCAGGAGGTCAATAACCTCCTCACTGAGGGCAGCAGGGCTGACTGGGGCAGGGCCTGAGGTGCATGGGGTGAAGGAGATGCCCATCCTCCTGGGTCAGCGGGCACTGGACACACGCTGAGGGGCTGCTGGGAGGGCAATGCTGGTAGGGGGGTGGCGGCTGTACCTGTTGATGCGGTGGGCACAGAGGTGCCAGCCACCGCAAGGGAGCTCCCATCAGAGGAGGAGTCACTGTCACTGCTGTCTGCTCCTGTCCCCGCAGTGGACCTCCCCTCGCCCTCCGTCCCACTGGTGGCTTCAGACTCCATTGTTTCGCCCTCCAGGGCCAAGTGGGTTGCAGCTCCCTCCTGCTCCGGTGCCAATGCTCCTCTGCCTGATGATGCTATTGTACACAAGAACAGGTAGACCACAAAAAGGGGGGGAAAGACAGAAGAAAGACATGTTCAGTGATTGCAACACCACTACCGTTGGCGGACACAACACACATGGAGCAGCCCTTGCACTACGCCATGCACTAACAGTTCCTAGAAATTTCACCTGACCATGGGTTAAGAGGCCTATCACCAATTGCTGCACACCTGGAAGTCACGGGAGCCTGACTAGATGTAAATGGCTCTTTCCACTGTTGGGGTTGGGGTGCCACAGAGCCTGCCTCACAAGGGACCTTGCCTACCACCTTCGCCCTTTCCTAGGGCAACCCACTGCCCACCTCCCCACCCAGACACCTTGTAATGCGCGCAGAGTCAGCTGAATGATAGTGTACTCACCCCCTTGTGGCTGCTGTGATGCCCTCAAGCTCCTATCCAACTCCGTACACGCCACCGCCAGTATCCGGATCATCAGGGGGGTCATGGTGCGACGGGCACCCCTCCCATGTTGGGAGGCCATCCCCAGCTGGGGCTCCGCCATCTTCTTGCTCCAGTGGCACAGGTCCTCCTATCTTTTATGGCAATGGGTGCTCCGTCTGTGGTAGACCCCCAGGGTCTGGACGTCCTTGGCGATGGAACGCCAAATACCCTTCTTCTGGTGGGCTCTGACCTACAGGAATGGTACAGGGGGAAATGGAAATTACTTACCCGTCCGGACCGTCATACTCATTGCACCCCAGTTCCCACCCTTGCCCTGACACACATACACTCCCCATCCGCACATGCAGGCCTCAGCCCCCCCCATGTATCTTCCATCCACACCACTCAAAACAGGCATTGCCCATGCAGCATGCTCATAGTGTACCCACCTATTTGTCTGGAGGACCGTACAGTTGCGTGTACTGGGGGAGGACCCCATCCACTAGTTTCTCCAACTCCTCCAAAGTGAAGGCAGGGGCCCTTTCCCCAGACACATGAGCCATCGTCGCTTCCAGACTGAGGTCACAGCAGCACTTGCAGTGTAGGTCCTCTCCTGTTGAAGGTCATGTATCAAGTAAGTGAACAGACAGAAAATGGTGGTCACGTCTGCGGCGGTGTGTACCGTAACCGCCGGTGTACATCGTTATTGGCTCCTGGGACCCATAGGGCCAAATCTTAACCAATGCTGAATTGCGCAGCGGTCTTCGACCGCGCACCGCGATGGTGTAGAACGCCAGCACAGTTACCTCATATCCCCTTGTCCCACCTTAAAGCTCAGGCAGCCGCCATTTCAGGAGGCCACATGGGATGGATGTGAACTGCGTCACACCTATCTAGGCCGGTAATATAGACAGATACTGGCACATTGCGGATTAATTACATTTCTGAAAATAAAACATTGTGATACCTCAGTGTTGGATGACGCTCTGCTCGATGTTCTCCTCCATAGGGCACGTCTGCTGGGGCAGGTGATGAGATACTGCATCCTCCGGTGCACAGACCCCTGGTGGACCTGTCGACAATGGAAGAGAGACAAATCCTGGTCACATACAGACTTGATTGTGCAACAATCCAGGAACTGTGTACCCAGTTGGGGCCGGACCTGATGTCAGCTATCCGCCATCCCACTGGAATCCCCCCTCTAGTGCAGGTCCTGTCAGTACTCCATTTCCTGGACAGTGGGTCTTTTCAAACAACAGTGGCCATGGCATCAGGGATGTCCCAGCCAATGTTCTCTAAGGTGTTGTCCAGAGTGTTATCTGCCCTGCTGAAGCACATGCGCAGCTACATTGTGTTCCCTCAGGTGGAGGATTTGCCCACAGAGAAAGGTGACTTCTATGCCCTGGGACAGATCCCCAACATCATTTGTGCCATTGATGGGACACATGTGGCGTTTGTCCCCACCCCCGCAGAAATGAACAGGTGTACAGAAACCAGAAGAGCTACCATTCGATCAGTGTGCAGATTGTATGTTTGGTAGACCAGTACATCTCCCATGTCAATGCCAAGTATCCTGGCTCTGTGCATGACGCTAACATTTTGAGGAATAGCAGCATCACTTATGTGATGGGCCAACTCCAGAGGCACCGTGTGTGGCTAATAGGTGAGGTCAAGGTCCCAATACAGTTGACATAGTTGTCTGGGTATGTGTTGTCCCTAAGGATTAGTGTGTGTCTAACTGTTGTCCCTCGACAGTTGGAGGTGACTCTGGTTACCCCAACCTGTCATGGCTACTGACCCCAGTGAGGAATCCCAGAACAAGGGCAGAGGAACGCTACAATGAGGCACATGGGCGAACTAGGAGGGTGATCGAGCGCACCTTCGGCCTCCTGAAGACCAGATTCCGGTGCCTCCATCTGACAGGTGGATCCTTTTACTACTCACCGAAGAAGGTGTGCCGGATAATCGTGGCCTGCTGTATGCTGCACAACCTGGTTTTGCGACACCAGGTGCCTTTTCTGCAGGAGGATGGGCCAGATGGTGGTATTGTGGCAGCTGTGGAGCCTGTGGACAGTGAAGAAGAGGAGGAAGAATAAGAGGATATCGACAACCAAAACAACATCATCAGGCCATACTTCCAGTGAGACACAGGTAAGAAGATGCCACTGCTTCCCACATCTCATTCTATTGTTGGAACTAGCATAAGTGTGTCATTTTCATTTAGTGAATGGACCCTGACTTGTCACTTTGACTTTCTATTTCACAGATTTGGGTCCCACTTTGTGCCCTCTGCTATGTTTACTGCTGGCCTACAGCTGTGTTACTTTGGTATGTGAACAAGTAAATTGACATTGCTATATTCCATAGTTTTTGCAATTATACATTTGTGAAAGCACAAACTGATTCCAGATTGTTTTGTGATTGAAGTGTGTTTATTCCTGTGCAAATAAGTGGAGGGGGTTGTAAAATGGGCTGGGGGGATGGTGGAGGAATGTCCATGGCAGAGTCCAGTCTATTTGTTTCACAGGTGCATTGTCCAAAGGGGCATAGGAAGTGGAGCAATGGCAGCATAAGGATGGACAGTGTGACATAGTGGGACAGAAGGGTGACATTCAGGGGGGTCTCATTTCCTGGCGGAGTCTTGGCATTGTTCTCTGTCTTGTTCCTGGATCTCAGGGACCGTTTGCGGGGTGGTTCTTCATCTGCAGGGGATGGGGTGCTGGTGTCCTGTTGTTCCTGTGGCGGTGCCTCCTGTCCACTTGCGCCGGTGGAGGTGGAGGGCTGTTTATCATCCAGGCTAGTGTCAGGGGCCCCTTGTTGTGCCACAGTGTCCCTCCTGGTGTTGGCGAAGTCTGTCAGCACCCCTGCAATGTCAAGTCCTCCCTGATCCCAAGGTAGTGATCCTCCTGCAGCCGCTGGGACTCCTGAAACTTGGCCAGTACCATTGCCATCGTCTCCTGCGAATGATGGTAAGCTCCCATGATGTTGGAGAGTGTCTCGTGGAGAGTGGGTTCCCGGGGCCTGTCCTCCCCCTGTCGCACAGCAGTCCTCCCAGGTTCTCTGTTATCCTGTGCCTCTGTCCCCTGAACCGTGTGCCCACTGCCACTGCCCCAGGTCCCTGATTTTCTTGAGTTGGTGGGTTTGCCTGGGTTCCCTGTAGTGGTGGACACACTGCTGATTGACGTGTCCTGGGGACAGAGGGATGGGCCCACTGGGTGGGTCCTGTGGGGGGAGGCTCTGTGGTGGCTTGTAACAGTGTCAGGGGAACCGACTGTCCCGAGGTCCCAGGTGGCCTGGGCTGGTCATCTTGATCCAGTTGTGCAGAGCTTCTGTCATCACTGTGGGCCTCTTCTGTGGGGGGACTGGATATGTCTGGCACCTCCTGTCCGGTGACGTTGGGTAGGGGTCATGTTGGGGTGTAAATGCATAATTATTGTATGTGTGTCATCGCTTGCAATGGGTGGTTGACACTGTACTCCAGTGCTTGCATTATTGGCTTAGTCCTTGTGTGATTGGTGATTTTGGGGCATGAGTGAGTCTATGTAGTGGACATGCTTGGGTGATGGGTGTCCATGTATTGGTGTCTGGCACCTCCTGTCCGGTGACATTGGGTAGGGGTCCTGTTGGGGTGTAAATTCATAATTATTGTATGTGTGTCATCGTTTGCAATGGGTGGTTGACACTGTACTCCAGTGCTTGCATTGTTGGCTTAGTCCTTGTGTGATTGGTGATTTTGGGGCATGAGTGAGTCTCTGTAGTGGACATGCTTGGGTGATGGGTGTCCATGCATTGGTGTTACATGCAGGGCTTGGTTTTAGGATGTGTGGGTTGTGTTGGTGGGGTATCTGTGGGTTGTTGTGGTGATGGGTGTGAGGGTAAGGTTGGGAGTATGTGATGGCATGCAGGTAGGGTGGGGGGATATAGTAGTAAAGATTTGCCTTACCAGAGTCCAGTCCTCCTGCTACCCCTGCAAGGCCCTCAGGATGCATCACAGCCAAGACTTGCTCCTCCCATGTTGTTAGTTGTGGGGGAGGGGGTAGGGGTCCACCGCCAGTCCTCTGTACAGCAGTCTGGTGTCTGGAGACCACGAAATGCACCTTCCCCCGTAGGTCGTTCCACCTCTTTCTGATGTCATCCCTAGTTCTTGGATGCTGTCCCACTGCGTTGACCCTGTCGACGATTCTGCACCATAGCTCTATCTTCCTTGCAATGGATGTCTGCTGCACCTGTGATCCGAATAGCTGTGGCTCCACCCGGACGATTTCCTCCACCATGAGCCTGAGCTCCTCCTCAGAGAACCTGGGGTGTCGTTGAGGTGCCATGATGTGGTGTGGGTGATGTTGTGTGTGTTGTGATGTGTGGGGGGGTGTTGGTGTGTGTTGTTTGAGGTGCGTGAATGTTGTGTAACTGATGGTGTTGTGTGTCTGTGGATGCTGGTGTTGTTTTTGGTAGTGTATCTCTCTGGCGTGGTTTCAACATTCTGGTAGTAAGGGTTTGTGGGTGACGTGGGTTTGTGCTTTATATTGGATTGGGTGTGTGGGTGTGGTGTGTGTATGTGTATCAGGTGTGTGTATTTCGAATTGTCCAATGTGGTTGTTTTTTGTAAATATGTGTGTATTTTGAGCGCAGCGGTGTGTACCGCCAATGGTTTACCGTGGTTAAAAGACCGCCTCGTTGATTCGTGGGTCGTGATAGTGTGGGCACATTCCTGTTGGTGTGACGGTGTCGGTTTTGTTTTCGCGCGTTTATCACTGATCTATGGTGTGGCGGACTTGTGTGGGTGTCTGTATTGTGGCGGATTCCGAGCTGTGGGTCGTAATACCTGTAGTGGAATTCCGTGGCCGCAGCGGTATGTTGGCGGTCTTCTGCACGGCGGTAAGTAGGATTTACTGCCAGGGTTGTAATGAGGGCCCAAGAGCCAAATTGCATAGCTGAATTCTTTCTACATCCACTGCAATTCATAGTGGTGTGCCAGGTTACTGAAATTTTGCATTTCAACAGTGGTTGTGGATCATCTGCCAAGCGCCTGACTGACTTCACCTGAAGCTGTGTCAAGCTTAGCTGGGAGTTGGTGTGCCACTGAAGGATGTTCTACCAGTACCCACTCATGTGGATACGTTCACTCACTTCACTAATCATTTTGGGAGTCAACCGTCAATATACTGGTGTAGTGTTCATTGTTGAAAAGATGGATGCTGTTTATGTCTCCTCCTTGCGACCCCATTTTGGGTTTCACAGGGAATTCAGACTTTTTTCTGGGTAGTGCAATCTGAGACTGCATTCGTCGGGGAGGTCTCTGGAGTGAAATTGAAAATGTAGAGAACCTCCTTGGCACATATTTTTGAGGGCCATTACTTATTTCAGGCAATTACTGCGAGCAAAAGACATGTATGAGAAAGACAGAGCAAAGAAAAATGGAAAAGCGCAACAAAGGGAGAAAGTAGAATGCTGCAAGCATGAGCAAAAGGGGCAGGGAGTAGTTGTAAATGGATTAAAGAGGCCTGAGACGGCTTTAGAATTATGCTGCATCAGCATTCAGTGCTTGCACATTTAATTGCAGAAGCTTATAGTTTCAGAGGAGAGCTTTGGACACCGTCACATTAATATTTACAAATTAACCACTGCTCCTTGGTGGTGGTAATGCCATAATACATGCATGGTTCCTCTATCGAGTGCTTTCCTGAAATGGGTTCATGCTCTGGGCCGATGAATATTTCCTGATTTGTGCTGATGCTTCCAATTATATCACAGGAACCTTACTTGGAATTCTTGGGTACTTGAACTCTACCTGTGCATTCGCTATTACAGCCAAACCGTATGGCGAGCATATAGGCGCACCGTAGTAATTTAGTTCAGTAACATGAGTGGCAGTGGCATGGTTTGAGCCTGACAAGACATACTGCATATAGCGGAGCAATCTTTCTTATGTCATGTAGTGGGTTCCAAAAAAATACCTGTATCTTAATGTCTAATTCTATGTTCTTTTGTATTGCGGTTAGTAAGGAGAGACATTTTAGAATCCCAACATGTTCTGACATTTACAGTACGCGCTGTGGCTGCGAGCCCACAAGGGTTAGTATAGATAGGATAACTGATTTATTAATATGGCATGTATATACATACACAAAGGTTCCCTTTAAAGACTCCATGAGGATAAAAAGAGCTATACTCGTGCACAACATAGAAGGAAGCAAGTGAATCATACAGATATGCAAAATATAAGGCTGGGAGCATTTCTAAAGACAAATGCACATTTAAGCCTTAAAAATGTATGCAAAATGTATGCATTGGGAGATGGGAAAGCCATCCTATGTGATATAAATAAACAATGCTACACATTGGATAGAGTACATAATTAAATATTTGAACACAAGTTGAGTTCAGACAAACAGCCTTGCTGTTAAAATGAAACACTGACCATCAATGAAACAAAGCAGACTTTTAAGAGGAAACAATCCAAAGAGGCCATTCCAGGGATATTACTAGCTGCTAAAAACTAGTCAGACCTCTACTTATTGAACCTCTGTTTTTTGAGCCAGACTGATATGCAGCGCTGCACAGCAAGCTAAAGCACCTCAGGGTGCTTTGGAGTCAGTGCTGTATGTATTAAAGCAAGGCAGGATGTAACTTTTTTGGGGGAAGTCAGGCAGTTAGCTTCTCTGTGTCTGATCAAGGGGTGGGGGCTCTGTAGCCTAGATTAGAAAGAGAGGCAGTCTCACCCAGTAAATGCTCCAGCCGCCGGCTCCAGAGCAGACCGTCATGAACAGGCAAAAATGGAGAAAGATAGGCAGTCTCCCCCAGTAAGTAAACCTGCATCGATAACAGCACAGCAAGTGGCATATGCAGCTGCCTGCTGAAATCCGTGGCCTTCTGTAACCCCAAGGCCCTGGAAAATTACTAACCTGATTTAATTCATGCCGTTGTTGTGCACGAGGATTCTCCTCTGCCATTTCTTGATCTTCTCTGCTGCGAAGAGAGTGACTGTGTTTTTTGCGCTGTTTGGTTTTTAAACATAGCACGAACGGTTTCACACTCTTGTGTGATGCAGGCAAAGATGTTGCAGAAAGGCGAGTGCATGCTTGGCAATAGTGTCTGAGGGATGGAGGAAGGACCTTACAGGGAATATTGTTGTGAACTACAGGTAGTAGTTCTGCTATTTGTGTGAATTACACAATGTAATTTCACACACCCTAAATTACAAATTAGAGCTGGAGCTGGCCCAAAGATCAACCTTTATGTAAGTCAAATTCCCAAGTCGAACAATTCAGTGCCTTTATCTCTAGTGTTGGCTTGATGTATTTATGAATATCTCTAGGATTTCTAAGTAGCAATATCTATGTCAGTCTGGAAGAAGGCCATTATCTAAAACCTTGAAGGTTTTAGATAATGCTGCTATTCCTCATGACAAAGGCATCATGCACGACCCAGGATACTTAGCATACATGGGAGGTGTACTAGTCCGCCAAGCACACCATCTGTACATTCATAGAGTGGAAACTCTTCAGATTTCTGAACACCTGTTTATTCTGATGGGGGGGGGGGGCAAATGCAATATTGTAGGATGCTGGCCTGGGTTATAGTGGGTACCTGATGGTACTTACACCTTGTGCCAGGTCCAGTTATCCCTTATTAGTAGATTAGTAGTGTTCTAGCAGCTTAGGCTGATAGAGGTAGCTTTAGCAGAGTAGCTAAGGCTGAACTAGGAGACATGCAAAGCTCTTACTGTACCACTTATATCATATAGGTACTATATTATAAGAAAGACAAAACTCAGAATTACTTAAATTAAAGGTACTTTATTTTAGTGACAATGTGCCCAAAATATCTCAGAGGATATACTCACTTAGGAGGTAAGTAAAATACACAAAATATACACACAAACCAAAATCAGGTAAGTAAAACAGTCAGAAAGTAGTGCAAACACTGTAGAATACATTAGGATGCAATAGGCCGAGGGGCAACACAAACGATATACTATGAAAGTGGAATGCGAACCACAAATGGACCCCTAGGCTAGTGTAGTGTGTAGAGGGTCGCTGGGAGTGTAAGAAAACACTAAGGTTGTCCAAGATACCCCACCCCAAGACCCAGGAAAGTAGGAGTAAACTGCTACTATTTCCTCAGAAACACACTAAAGTTGTGATTGAGGATTTTGCAAAGACCACAACAGACTGTAAAGCAATGATGATGGATTACTGGACCTGAGGACCTGCAAAGAAAGAGGACCAAGTTCAAGTGTCGTGATAGTGTCCGGGGGGGGCAGGAGCCCCCTAAACTTCAGCTGAAGGTGCAAAATGGCTACCTCTTGATTGAAGAAGCTGAAGATTCTGCAACAACGAAAGGTGCTAGGAACTTCTCCTTTGTGCAGAGATGTCGCACAGAGTGCCGGAGGATGCAGAGTTGATTCTATGGAATAAGACCACAAACAAGGCTTGCTAGCTGCAAAGGTCACCATTCAAGCGAAGGCTGCTCCCTGGGCACAGGAAGGACCAGAATGTCGCCACTTGGGAGAGGAGACAGAGGGGGTCCTCAGCAATGTAGAGAGCCCATGTACAAAAAGGCAGCAACCGCAGAAGTCCTTGAACACAGGTTCAAGAAGACTGAGCACAGCGGTCCTCTCAATACTACAAAAGAGGGTCCCACGAAGCCGGAGGTCAGAGAGTTGAGCAATGCAGGACAGAGTGCTGGGGACCTGGGCTTGGCTGTGCATGAAGGATTCCTTGGAAATGTTCACAGGAGGCCTAGCAGCTGCAGTTCATGCGGTGCACACGATTACTGTCTGGAGAGGGGAGGCATGGACTTACCTCCTACAAATTCGGACAGTTGGACCACTGGACAGTCTGGGTCACTTGGGTCTACCACCAGTGTTCCAGGGGCCAGGGTCATCAGGATGAGAAGGGTCCCAGAGTACCGGTGACGCTGAAGTTTGGAGACTGCTGCAGCAGGGGGAATATTCAGTCAACCCACAGGAGATTCCTTCATGGCTTCAAGTGCAGGAGAAAGGCAGGCAGTCCCCAAAGCATGCACCACCAGGAAACGGTCAAGAAAGCTGGCAGGATTAGGCGCTACAATGTCGCTGGCAAGCTTCTTGCTACTTTGCTGCAGTTTTGCAAGTGTCCTGGAGCAGTCAGCGGTCGATCCTTGGCAGAAGTCAAAGAGAGAGGTGCAGAGAAACTCTGGTGAATTCTTGCAAGATGTTATCTGAGGAAAAGCCCACAGGAGAGACCCTAAATAGCCCTCAGAGGAGGTTTGTCCACCTAGGCAGGTAAGCACCTATCAGGAGGGGTCTCTGACATCACCTGCTGGCATTGGCCACTCAGAGGCCTCCAGAGTGCTCTCACACCTCTGAATCCAAGATGTCAGAGGTCTGGGACACCACGCCTGGGGTGGTGATGGACAGGGGAGTGGTCACTCCCCTTTCCTCTGTCCAATTTAGTGCCAGAGCAGAGACTGGGGATTCCGTGAACCAGTGTAGACTGGCTTATGCAAGGAGGGCACCATCTGTGCTCTTCAAAGCATTTCCAGAGACTGGAGGAGGCTACTCCTCCCAGCCCTTAACACCTATTTCCAAAGGGAGAAGGAGGAACACCCTCTCTCAGAGGAAATTCTTTGTTCTGCCTTCCTGGGACTGGGCTGACCAGACCCCAGGAGGGCAGGACCCTGTCTGTGGGTTGGCAGCAGCCTTAGCTGCAGAGAAAACCCCAGAGAGCTGGTATGGCAGTACCCGGGGTCCATAGTGGAGCCCAGCGGATGCATGGGATTGGCATCCCAATACCAGATTTGGCTTGGGGGGACAATTCCATGATCTTAGACATGTTACATGGCCATATTCAGAGTTACCATTGTGATGCTCCATATAGGTATTGACCTATTTGTAGTGCACGCGTGTAATGGTGCCCCTGCACTCACAAAGTCCGGGGACATGGCCCTGAACTATGTGGGGGCACCTTTGCTAGTGCAAGGGTGCCCTCACACTTAGTAACTTTGCACCTAACCTTCAGCAAGGGAAGGCTAGACATATAGGTGACTTCTAAGTGACTTAAGTGCAGTGAAAATGGCTGTGAAATAACATGTGCGTCACTCACTCAGGCTGCAGTGGCAGTCCTGTGTAAGATTTGTCTGAGCTCCCTATGAGTGGCAAAAGAAATGTTGCAGCCCATAGGGATCTCCTGGAACCCCAATACCCTGAGTACCTAGATACCATATACTAGGGAATTATAAGGGTGTTCCAGTGTGCCAATTAGAATTGGCCAAAATGGTTACTACCCTATAGTGACTATTTGAAAGGCAGAGAGAGTGTAAACACTGTGGTTCTGGTTAGCAGACCCTCAGTGACAGATAGTCACTACACAGGTACACACATTCAGGCCACAAACTATGAGCACTGGTGTCCTGGCTAGGAGGATCCCAGTGAGACAGGCAAAAACAAACTTACATACATGTAAAAATGGGGGTAACATGCAAGGAAAGATGGTATTTTCCTACAAATATGTGTTCCATCAGTTGCCCCAATTATGTTGGATATATGTCCCATTGCATAGAACTCGGCCTTTATTGTGGCCAAATCTTCAACCTGGGGAAAAACAATGTAGCTACACATGGGTTTAATCAGGGCAAACAACACTCTTGACAGCACTATTGAGAACATTGGCTGTGACATTCCTGCTGCCACGCCCACTGTCATTTGGAAAGAACCAGTTGCCAGGAAATGGAGCATTGACAGAATTTGCACAAGAGGGGGGATCCCAGTGGGTGACGGATAGCAGATATCAGGTCAGGCTCCAATTGGGCACACAACTCAGTGATTATGGCCCTGTCAAGTCTATAGGTGAGTATTATGTGCCTGTCCTCCAGTGTTGCCAAGTCCACCAGGGGTCTGTACACAAGGGTTTGTCTCCATCTCCTATTCATCCACAGCAGTAGGAATCTATGGGGCAAAAGAGGGAGGAGCCGGTCACAAACTGAACAATGGAGCCTCAACAGAACTTTTCATGCTGATAACTTGTAATGGGTCAGTGTGATATGTCCAGTATCTCCTAATTTCACCAGTGACACAGCAATTTTCCATGGTCTGCCACCCCTGAAATGGCATCCACCTGTTCTGTGTGGAGGGACAGGTGAAAGTGAGGTAATTCCACTGATGTTGAGCGCTGTTGCGGGAGGCAGTCGGGAACTGCTGTGCAATTCCTCATTGGTTAACATTGGGCCCAATGGGTTACAGTGGCCAATGGTGATCTACGCCGGCGGTGACGGTATTCACTGCAGCGGACGTGACCGCCATTTTCCATCTGATCCCTCACTTGCTACCTGATCTTCCACAGGAGAGGACCCACACTGCATGTGCTGCTGTGACCTGTGTCTGGAACCTAGCATGGCCATGTGACTCTGGAAAGGGCCCCAGCCTTCACTTTGGAGGAGTTGGAGCAACTAGTGGATGGGGTCCTACCCCAGTACGGACTGCTGTATGGGCCACCAACAGGTGAGTACACTGTGGGCACGATGCATGTGGCAGGAATGCATGGAGTGGTGTGTGTGAAGGCCTCTTGTAAGGGGGGTTGGTGGATGTCCTTTGGGCGGCGTATAGGTTGTGTGCTGGGCCATGTGTGTGTACATGGAGATGTGAAGGGGTACGGTGGGCCATAAGTGTAACAGGCACAACTGATTGTCTGATTCTATTTCCTGTGTGTATTGCCTCTACATGTCATTGCCCATCAAAAGAAGTGTATATGGTGTGCCATAGCCAAGGAGGTGCGGACCCTGGGGGTCTATGGCAGGCAGAGCAGCCACTGTCACAAATGGTGGGAGGACCTGAGACGCTGGGCACGGAAGACGGCGTAGGCCCAACTGGGGATGGCTTCCCAACAAGGAAGGGGTGCCCATTGTTCCCTGAATCCCCTGATGGCCTGCATACTGGCGGTGGCCTATCCAGAGCTGTGTGGACTCTTGAGGGCATCACCACAGACAAAAGGGAGTGATTACAGTGCCCATCATTACAACTTACGTATGGTAGGTTGTTATCCAGGTAGGGATGTGTGTCAGTGGGTGACCCTAGGCCAGGCCTGACATTGCAGCGTAGGTCCCCTAGTGGCTAGGTTTCTGAAGGGATAATCCTGCTACCTAGCTCATAGGCATCCACTACTGGTCAGGGCTGTGTGGGTCCCAGCTGTGCTGCATTTGGCATTGTGTGCCCCTCCCCATGCCTTGGTGGTGAGCTATTTCTCTGCTAGTGCTATGGCATATGAGTAGGCTGTTCCCTGTGTGAGAGGGTGCTGTGTACACCAATGGTGGTGTTGGTGCAGCCTTTGACCCAGTGTATCCTTTGTCCCTCCCCCCCTTTTTGTTTTGTCATCCTGTCCTTATGTGCATTAGCATCAACTGGTGGAGGAGCAGAAGCACCAACGACAGGAAGCTGCATCCCACAGGACTCAGGAGGCAGAGTCCACCGATGCTGAGGGCACCAGTGGGACGGAGGGCGAGGGGAGCACCATGGCAGAGACTAGAGAGGACAGTTCTGACACAGATACCTCCTCTGATGGAAGCTCCCTGGTGGTGGTGGGCTCTTCTGTGACCACACAGCTACAGGTACATCCGCCACCCCCGTACCAGCACTGCCCTCCCAGCAGCCCCTAATCGAGTTGCCCTTGCCCGCTTACCCATTATGGTGGGCATCTCCTTTGCCCCAGGCACCTCAGGCCCTGCCCCAGTTAGCCCTGCTGCCCTGAGTGAGGAGGCTATTGACCTCCTGAGATCCAGCTCTGTACGGCAGTCAACTATGGTGAATGCCATCCAGGGGCTGGCAGCCCAGATGCAGCAGACTAATGCATTCCTGGAGGGCATTCACACTGGATTGGCAGCCCAACAAAGATCTATTCAGGCTCTGGCCTCCTCTCTGATGGCAGCCCTTGTCCCTGTTTCTACCCTCCCCCCTCCAACTTCCTGTTCCCAGTCCCATTCTCCTCAACCCCAACCCATCCCAAGCACACAGCCAGACGAGCATGCACACAAGACAACACAAAAAAGTGGTAAAGGCAAATACAAGCACCACCCTTCATTCCACAGGCACTCACACAAACACCATCCAGATGCAGACACACCAACATCCACTATTTCCACTGTCTCTCCCTCTTCCTCCTCCACCCACCTCCCAGTTCCCTCTACACTCACATCTGCATGCACTACATCATCATCCACTACCAGCATCATCAGAACACTAAGCAGAACACACACCTCATTGGCAGACAAGTCCATAACAGCCATGCACACATCCCCTGTGTCCTCTCCCACTGTGTCTGTCCCCCATCCTAAGATACACAAACGCAAGCACTCAGAAACCCAACAGCCATCCACCACACAACAGCAAATAGGCCATGCACCTGCACCCAAAAGCAGCAGACAGACATCTCCAACAACCACTCCATCTTCCTCCACTCCCCTTCCTTCTCCCTCTTCCTGCCCCAATGTCTCTAAAAACTGTTCCTATCCACCATTGACCTCTTCCCTATCCCTCCCCCGTCCTGCACATATGGACAGGGTAGGAAGAACCCAGGCAAGCACCTCAGCCACACAGTCTACTAGCCCAGTTGTCACCACACCCGCTTGTGGTTGAAAAGGGTCCAGGCAACATGCCCTGGAGGTGAAGGAGCCTGCACCAGGCAGCCTCAAGGGAAAGGAGCCAGCCCCAGCAGGCAAGAAAGGAAAGGAGCCTGCCCCAGCTACCAGGAAGACAAAGGAGCCTGCACCAGCAGGCAGGAAGACCAAGGGGCATGGGGCAGGAACTGTGAGGGAGCCCCCACATCCAACCATGGTTGTGCAGCTGTCCGAGGTTGCAGGGGATGGGCAGCAGCCTCCCCCCCAGCAGCACCATCACTGAGCAGCCGTCCGAGGTTGCAGGGGATGGGCAGGAGCCTCCTCCCCAGCAGTACCACCATTGAGCAACCGGCCGAGGTTGCAGGGGATGGGCAGGAACCTCCCCCCCAGCAGCACCATCACTGAGCAGCTGTCCGAGGTTTCAGGGGATGGGCAGGAGCCTCCTCCCCAGCAGTACCACCACTGAGCAGCCATCCGTGGTTGCAGGGGATGGGCAGGAGCCTCCCCCCAAGCAGCACCACCACCACTGAGCAGCCGTCCAAGGTTGCAGGGGATGGACAGGAGCCACCCCCCCAGCAGCAGCAGCATCAATGAGCAGCCGGCACCGCCAGCAGACGATATATAAGCCTGCCTCCTTGGGCTGCTGTACGGCCTGCCCCCTGCTAATACAGTGGGAATGACACCCACCTGAGAGACTGTGACCTTGCAATCCCCAGGATCAAGAGCACAGGGCACGATGCCCCCTCCAAAACCAGTGGCAAGACACCCACATGCCCAACACTCCCCAGGATCAAGAGCACAGGGCACAATGCCCCCTCCAGAACCAGTGGATAAGATACCCACATGCCCAACACTCCCCAGGATCAAGAGCATAGGGCACGATGCCCCCTCAAAAACCAGTGGGTGAGACACCCACATGAGAGTCTGTGACCTTTCACTCCCCAGGACCAAGCACAGGGCATGTTGCCCCCTCCAGAACCAGTGGGTGAGATGCCCACATATGGACTGTGACCTTGCACTCCCCAGGACCAAGCACAAGACATGTTCCCCACTCCAGAACTAGTGGGTGAGACACCCACATGAGAGACTGCCTCCTTGGGCTGCTGTGCGGCCTGCCCCCTGCTAATCCAGTGGGTATGACAACCACCTGAGAGACTGTGACCTTGCAATCCCCAGGATCAAGAGCACAGGGCACGATGCCCCCTCCAAAACCAGTGGCAAGACACCCACATGCCCAACACTCCCCAGGATCAAGAGCACAGGGCGCAATGCCCCCTCCAGAACCAGGGGATAAGACACCCACATGCCCAACAATCCCCAGGATCAAGAGCATAGGGCACGATGCCCCCTCAAAAACCAGTGGGTGAGACACCCACATGAGAGTCTGTGACCTTTCACTCCCCAGGACCAAGCACAGGGCATGTTGCCCCCACCAGAACCAGTGGGTGAGACGCCCACATATGGACTGTGACCTTGCACTCCTCAGGACCAAGCACAGGGCATGTTGCCCCCTCCAGAACCAGTGGTCTTGTAACATCTCCCGGCTGAGGTGCCCCCGTCCCCCTGAGGTGCCTGCCTATTTAGCAACTAATGCCTCTGCAGTGTTCTCTTTGTGTTGAAACAGGTGACATGTGTGGTCTTGGACTTTGGCCTGTGGCCATGTGGACTACGCAAATAGTAGACTGGGCTGTGTCCCTTTTTCTTTACATATGTATATATCTATTATCTTGCCTAACTAATTTTGCATGCTGTGTTGATCTCATTGCATTCACTTTTGCAAATTCGTTTTGTCCTTGCAATAGTAATTCAAGTTACGGGGTAACATTGTTTTTGTAATGCAGCTGATTGTGTGTATGGTGTTGGGGGTGTGTCTGACCCTGTCGTTTTCCTCCTTCCATCCCTTGTGTGCTAGGGGGCTGTATTCACCGTTGTCGTCTTTGCAGGTGTTATTGTTCGTGATGGAGCAGAACATAGAGGATCATGTGTAAGATATGCAGTTCAGGCTCCATGGAGGCGTGGTTGTTCCCTTTGTCTCCAATGGTGAGTCGTTTCACTTCTGAGCTCAGTTTCCGCCAGGCTTTTGATGTCATTGGTACTGCCCCAAAAAAGGTGGCGGTTTGCAGGATCATAATATGGTGGGCGGAACATTGACTTCTGCCTGGCTGTCGGCGGGTACCGCCGTAGTGCCTGCTGTTTCCGCCCTGGTGGTCGGTGTGGTATATTGGCTGTCTTTTGGAGATCTTTCCGCCATGGTCATAATTTTGGGGTAGTTATCGCCAGCCTGTTGGCAGTATTACTGCCACGTTAACACCAACCGCCAGGGTTGTAAAGAGGGCCTAAGTCTTTTTGGCCCTGAGACTTCAGAAAACAGGAGGGGATCTCAATCCAAGCACTTGGAAAGCTCTTCTCAGCAACGTCAGAGGCCAGCAAGGCAGCAGGACAACAGCAAGCAGCAGTCCCTCACAGTAAAGCCGTCCAGGTGAGTCTTTGGGGCAGCCAGACAGTTCCTCTTGACAGGTTGCAGGTTCACGTCCAGAAGCATCTGATTTGGTGGGGTCAGGGACCCAGTTTATGTACCCAAAAATGCCTTTGAAGTGGGGGAGACTTTTTTTGAAGCGCACAAGGTCTCCTTTCAGTACAGGTCTGTCTGCCAGCGTCCCAGTAGGGAGTTTGGCAGTGCATTGTGTGAAGACAGGTCACCAGCCTTTGAAATGTAAGTGTCAGGCCCTCGACCCTCCCAGCTCAGGAAGACCTATTCAGTGTGCAGATGAGTGCAGGAATGACTGAGTATCCTGTGTTTGTGGTTGTCTGGGTGAAATGCACAAGGGAGCTGAAACCAGCCCAGCCAGACATGGATTGGAAACAGGCTGTAAGGCACAGATGGATTTTCAGTGCAGAGAAATGCTCACCTCCTAAAAGTGGCATTTCTAAAACAGTAATATAAAATCCAAATTCACCAAAAAGCAGGATGTTGTACTACCATTCTGGCCATACTAATTATGACCTTTCTGATTTGAATCTCCCACTCAAACTGTATATGAGGGATCCCTAGTGCTAGCCCATGAAATGAGCAGGCCTCATAGTAGTGGAAAATGAATTTAGGAATCTTACACTACCAGGACATATAAAACACACATGTGCATGTCCTGCCTTTTACCTACATAGCACCCTGCCCTAAGGAATTCCTAGAGCTTACCTTAGGGATGACTTATATGTAGAAAAAGGGGGGGTTAGGGCTTGGCAACTACTTTTAAATGCCAAGTGGAATTGGCAGTGAAACTGCATACACAGGCCTTTCAATGGCAGGCCTGAGATATGGTTAAGTGACTACCTATGTGGGTGGCACAATCAGTGCTGCAAGCCCACTAGTAGCATTCAATCTACAGGCCCTGGGCACTAGTAGTTCACTTTATTAGGGGCTTACAAGTAAATCAAATATGTCAATTGAGTATCAACCAATGTTACCATGTTTAAGGGAGACAGCATTTGCACTTTAGCACTGGTTAGCAGTGGTAAAGTGTGCAGAGTCCCAAATCCTGCAAAAATGAGGTCAGAAAAAGAGAGGGAGAAAGGCAAAATGTTTGGGGGAGACTTTACAGAGAGGCCATTTCCAACAGCCTTAAAAGTTACCCTTGTCTATGTCTCGCACAACTAGTTGCTCATGATTGGCACTTTGCTCTTTTTGCACTATTGTTATTTAAAATGTTAAATGAATCATATCTCTGGTTCCCTTCAGTGGATTTTTGAAGTTTTGGTGTCATTGTGTTAATTCAAATACGCTCTGTGTGAGAAAACGGCCTGATTTGCAGGTTCGTCCCGGTAAAGAAAATCTCCAAAAAAGAGACTAAGGCGGTCATTACAACATTGGCGGTAAAAGCCACTTACCCCCGTGCAGAAGACTGCCAACACACCGCCGCGGCATTCCGCCACAGCTATTACGACCCATATCTCGGAACCCGCCAAAATTCAGACACCCACACAAGTCCGCCACACCAAAGGTCAGTGATAAACTGGCGAAAACAAAACCTCCACCGTCATGCCAACAAAAATACGCCCACACTATCACGACACACTAATCTACGCGGCGGTCTTTCAACTGCGGTATTCCATTGGTGGTACACACCACCGCGCTCAAAATACACACACTCCTGCAAAACACAGCCACATTGGACAATTCAAAATACACACACCTGATACACATACACACACCACTCCCACACACCACTACATATCACCACACTTAGCACCACACACACCACCCCACACATCACCTACACCACCCCATGGCACGGCAAAGACACCCCAGGTTCTCGAGGAGCAGCTCAGGGTCATTGTGGAGGAAATCATCTGGGTAGAGCCACAGCTATTTAGATCACAGGTGCAGCACACCTCAATTGCAAGGAAGATGGAGCTATGGCGAAGAATAGTGGACAGAGTCAAGGCAGTGGGACAACACCCAAGAAATCGGGAGGACATCAGGAAAAGGTGGAACGACCTACGGGGGAAGGTGCGTTCTGTGGTCTCAAGACACCACCTTGTGGTTTAGCGGACTGGCGGCGGACCCCCACCTCCTCACCTACAACTAACAACATGGGAGGAGCAGGTCTTGGCGATTCTGCATCCTGAGGGCCTCGCAGGAGTAGGTGGAGGAAGGGACTCTGGTAAGTCAAATCTTAACTATTACATCCCCCACCCTACCTGCATGCTATCACATACCCCCACCCTCGCCCTCACCCCTATCACTCCAACTCCTCACAAATGTACCAATATCACAAACCACACATCCCAACACCAAGCCATGCATGCAATAACAAAGCATGGACACCCATCACCAAAGCATGCCCACTGCACATACCCATACACCCCCCTAAACCATCATCACACAAGCTACCACACAGGAATGCCAGCACTGGGGTACACGGTCACCCAACCATTGTACACCATGCCACACACAGATGCAATAATCATGCCTTTCCACCCCTGCAGGACCCCTACCCAACGTCACCAGACAGGAGGGTCCAGACATATCCACTCCACCCACAGAAGAGGCCCATAGTGATGACAGCACCTCTGTCCATCTGGATCTAGATGACCAGCCCGGACCATCGGGGGCCTCTGGACAGTCGATTCCCCTCACACAGGCACAGGCCACCACAGACCTTCACCCCTCTGGAAACACCAGCGCAGCTCCCACCCAGTGGGCCCATACCTCCATCCCCAGGACACGTCAATCAGCTGTGTGTCCACCACTACAGGGAACCCAGGATAACCCACCACCCCAACAACAACAGGGACCTGGGGGCAGTGGCAGTGGGCACACGGTCCAGGGGACGGAGACCCAGGAACACAAGGGAACTGGGAGGGCTGCTGTGCGACAGGGGGTGGACAGGCCAAGGGAATCCACTCTCCACGATGCCCTCTCCTCCATCATGGGAGCATACCACCACTCCCAGGAGATGATGGCAACGGTACTGGCCAAGTTTCAGGAGACCCAGCGCATGCAGGAGGAACAGTATATGGGCTTCAGGGAGGAACTCAGAACCATCAGCTCCACCCTGGGCACCATGGACGATGAACTGCCCACCACCTCCGCCAACGCTAGTGGACAGGACGCCCCACCACTGGACCACCACACCAGCACCCCACCCCCTGCAGAGGGAGAACCACCCTGCAAACGTCCCTGAGATCCAGGAACAATACAGAGCACGATGCCAAGACCCCTGCCAAGAAATGAGACCACCCTGATTGTCATCCCACTGTCCCACTTTGTCACCCTGTCCATAATTAAACTGCCCCAGCTCCACTTCCTATGCCCATATGGGCAATGCACCTGTGAGACTAATAGACTGGACTCTGTCATGGACACTCCTCCGCCATCACCCCTCACCATTTAACTTACTCCTCCAATATTTTGCATTTAAATAAACACACCTAAAGCAGAAAAATAATCTGGAGTCTGTCTGTGATTTCGAAATAGTATATTTGCAATTACAGTGACCAAATATTCTTGAAATAGTAATGTCAACATACCTATGTCACACAGCTCTAGTCCATGAGGAATCTAAGCAGATGACACACGTTGGGACCCACATCTGTGAAACCGTAAGGGAAAGTGACAACTCAGTGACCATACACTGGGTGAAAACGACAGACAGTAGAGAGGTAGTAGTGTAAAAGTACATGTAGTAGGCAGGAATGTATTCTCACCTGTGTTTCTCTGGAAATATTGCTGGATCACTGAGTCCCTTTTCTGCATGTCTTCTTCCTCTGCTTCATCCTCATCACTGTCCACAGGCTCCACAGCTGCCACAACACCGCCATCTGGACAATCCTCCTGCAGAAAAGGCACCTGTCATCGCAAAGCCAAGTTGTGAAGCATACAGCAGGCCACGATGATCTGGCACACCTTCTTTGGTGAGCAGAATAGGGATCCACCTGTCATGTGGAGGCACCTGAACCTGGCCTTCAGGAGGCCGAAGGTCCGCTCGATCACCCTCCTAGTTTGCCCATGGGCCTCATTGTAGCGTTCCTCTGCCCTGGTCCTGGGATTCCTCACTGGCGTCAGTAGCAATGACAGGTTGGGGTAACCAGAGTCACCTGCAAATGGCGAGGGACAACTGTTAGACACACACTAACCTGTAGGGATAACCCCAGACATTCATTCCTACTGCCTTGCTTCCAGGGGCTCACCTAATAGCCACACACGGTGCCTCTGGAGTTGACCCATCACATAAGGGATGCTGCTATTCCGCAGGATGTAGGCATCATGCACTGAGCCAGGGAACATAGCATTCACATGGGAGATATACTGGTCTGCCAAACATACCATCTGTACATTCATCAAATGATAACTCTTCTGGTTTCTGTACACCTGTTCACTCCTGTGGGGGGGACCAAAGCCACATGGGTCCCATCAATGGCACCTATGATGTTGGGGATGTGTCCAAGGGCATAGAAGTCACCTTTCACTGTAGGCAAATCATCCACCTGAGGGAAAACGATGTAGCTCTGCATGTGTTTCAGCAGGGCAGACAACACTCTGGACAATACGTTGGAAAACATAAGCTAGGACATCCCTGATGCCATGGCCACAGTTGTTTGAAAAGACCCACTTGCAAGGAAATGGAGCACTGATAGCAGCAGCACCTGAGGGGGGATTCCTGTGGGATGGCGGATTGCTGACATCAGGTCTGGCTCCAACTGGGTACACAGTTCTGAATTGTGGCACGGTCAACCCTGTAGGTGATTATCAAATGTCTTTCCTCCATTGTCGACAGGTCCACCAGCGATCGGTACACAGGAGGATGCCGCCATCTCCTCACATGTCCCAGCGGACGGTGCCTATGAAGGACAACAGCAACCACAGAGTCAACCAACTCAGAGGTACGTACCCACAGTTTACACAGAACATCAATCAGACACAAAAGGTGGCTTGTATGTGTGTTGAGACTAGGCCTAGGTATGTGTGATGCAGTTGGAAATTAGGCCATGTGGGCCCCTGAAATGGCAGCTGCCTGACCTCTAAAGTGGGACAATGGGATGTGAGGTAACTGCGCTGGCATTGTACACCGTCGCGGTAGGCGGTCGGAGACTGCGGCGCAATGCTCCATTGGTTAACATTGGACCCTATGGGTCCCAGTAGCCAATGACGATGTACGCCGGCGGTGATGGTACGCACCGCCGCGGACGTGACCGCCGCGGACGTGACTGCCATTTTCTATCCGTTCAATCACTTGATACCTGATCTTCGACAGGAGAGGACCTACACTGCAAGTGCTGCTGTGACCTCAGTCTGGAAGAGACAATGCCTCGTGCGTCTGGGGAAAGGGCCCCTGCCTTCACATCGGAGGAGTTGGGGAAGCTTGTTGATGGGGTCCTCCCCCAGTACACGTTACTCTACGGTCCTACAGCCAAAACAGGTAAGTACACAGGGAGCATGTTGTATGGGCTATGCCTGTGTGGAGAGGGCTGGATGTAAGAAGGAAGGGGGCAGAGTTCTGCGTGCATGAAAGACGGTGGGTGCATGTGCCACATGGCAAGGGTAGGGATGGGGGCCACTCACTTTGATGGTGCAGTTGGTAATGACTTCTCTTCTTCCCCTGTACATTTCATGTAGGTCGGCGCCCACCAGAAGAAAGATATTTGGAGTGCCATCGTCAAGGATGTCCGGACCCTGGGGGTCTACCACAGATGTAGCACCCACTGCCGGAAAAGATGGGAGGACATTTGCCGCTGGAGCAAGAAGACGGCGGACGTGGTAGGGGAGCCTTTTGAACAATGACCCCCCTAATGTTCAGGATTCTGGCGGTGGCCTACCCTGAGTTGGATGGGCACTTGAGGGCATCACAGCAGACACAAGGGGGTGAGTACACTCTCATTCAGCTGACTTTGCGCGCAGTGAAGTTGTCTGGGTTGTGGAGGAGGGCTGTGGGTTTCCCTAGGCCAGGGCGAGTTCCGTAGGCTAGGCCCCTCCGTAAGGCATGGCCCTGTGGCCCCCCACCCCACCTCTGTAGAGTGCCAAGTACAGCTATTCATGCCCCTGTGTCATCTATGTGTGCAGATATCATCCGTAGCCTTGTAGGCCATTTCAAGGAATTGCACTGTAGAGCCAAAGAGCACGGTGTAGTGCAGGGGGCTTCTGTGTCTGTCTTGTCCGCCAACGGTAGCGGTAATCCATGCACTCAACATGTCTTTATTCTGTTCCCCCCCCATTTCTGTGGTCTCCCTGTTCCTGTGTGCATTAGCATCATCAGGCGGAGGAGCAGTGGCACCGGAGCACGAGGGAGCTGCATCCCACATGGCCATGTAAGGCCACACTACGGACTCTGAATTCACCAGTGGGACGGAGGGCGAGGGGAGATCCACGGCGGGGACAGAAGCTGAGACCAGCGACACGGACTCGTCCTCTGATGGGAGCTCCCTTGTGGTGGCGGCAACATCTGTGGCCCCGCATCTACAGGTACAGCCGCCACCCCCCCTACCAGCACCGCCCTCCAAGCAGCCCCTCAGCCTTTGCCCCGTGCCCACTCTCCCAGGAGGGTGGGCATCACCTTCGCCCCAGGCACCTCAGGCCCTGCCCAAGTCACCCCTGCTGCCCTCAGTGAGGAGGCCATTGACCTCCTCAGGCCCCTCACTGTTGGGCAGTCTACCATTTTGAATGCCATCCAGGGTGTAGAAAGGCAGTTGCAACAAACTAATGCATTCCTGGAGGGCATTCATTCTGGTCAGGCGGCCCTTCACCGAGCCTTTCAAACTCTGGCCTCAGCACTGATGGCAGCCATTGTCCCTGTGTCTAGCCTCCCCCCTCCAACTTCCTCCACCCAGACCCAATCCCCTGTACCTCTGCCTATCCCAAGCACACCATCAGATCAGCCTGCACACACCTCACCACACAAGGGAAGCTCAGGCAAACATAAGCACCACACATCCCACAGGCACTCACGCAAGCATCACACACATGCAGACACACCAACATCCACTGCCTCCACAGTGTCCCCCTCCTCCTCATCTCCCTTCTCCCTCCCAGTCTCGTCTACACACACACCTGCATGCACTACCTCTACAGCCACTACGTCCCTCACCAGCACACCCACCAGCACACCCCGCTCACGTGCAGTCACCACCCCCCACTACCATTCACACGTCACCTGTGTCCTCTCCCAGTGTGTCTGTGACGCCCCCTCCCAAGATACACAAACGCAGGCACACACCCACCCAACAGCCATCCACCTCACGACAGCCTCCAGCGCATGCATCTGCACCCAAAGTCACCAAACATACACCTCCTACTACCACCACCTCTTCCTCCACTCCCAAACCCCCTCCAGCTCCCCGTCGCAGTGTGTCCAAAAAACTTTTCCTGTCCAGCCTTGACCTTTTTCCCACACCTCCCCACCCGTCCATCTCATAGGTCCCGAACTAGCACCTCAACCACAACATCTCCGGGACCAGTGGTGCCTGTAGTCACAAGTATGTGGAGTGCACCGGCCACCAGGACAGCCAGTTTGGCACGGAGCCACAGCACAGCCAGTCCCCCCCCCTGTGAAGCATCAGAAGTTGGCCAGTGCCCGGCGGGAGAGGGAGAAGACTCCAGCCACCAAAGCCGCTCCCAGGGGTCCCAGTGGGAGTGTGGACTCAGCTGTGACACCTCCCAAGGTGGGGAAGGGCCACAAGAAACTCGGCAAGTCTGGGAAGAGCAGCACGGCGGAGAAGACCGCCATCATCCCCGCTGCCCAGGAGGCCACCACCAGCCCCATCCCTGCTGCCCAGGAGGGCCCCGCCAGCCCCATCCCAGCTGCCCAGGAGGCCAAAGGCAGCACAAGCCCGCTGCCCAGGAGGGTCCCGCCAGCCCCAGCCCAGCTGCCCAGGAGGGCCCCGCCAGCCCCAACCCAGCTGCCCAGGAGGGCCCTGCCAGCACAAGCCCAGCTGCCCATGCGGGCCCCGCCAGCCCCAGCCCAGCTGCCCAGGAGGCCACCGCCAGCACAAGCCCTGCTGGGCCATGAAGGACCGCCAGCACAAGCCCCGCTGGGCCATGAAGGACCACCAGCACAAGCCCCGCTGGGTCATGAAGGACCGCCAACTCAAGCGCCGCTGGGCCATGAAGGACCGCCAGCACAAGCCCCGCTGGGCCATGAAGGACCGCCAGCACAAGCCCCACTGGGCCATGAAGGACCGCCAGCACAAGCACCGCTGAACTGGGCACCGCCAACTCAAGCACCGCTGAACAGGGCACCGCCTACTCAAGCACCGCTGAACAGGGCACCGCCAACTAAAGCACAGCTGAACAGGCACTGCCAACTCAAGCACCGCTAGCCCATGAGCTGCAGGGGCACTGACGCAACTGGGACCGTCACGGGGTGAGTGATGCACTCTGGGCACCAGTCCCCTTCCAGAACTAGTGGAGAAATTCATCCACTACCTCTGTCCTTCACAGGATGAAGCACTCTGGGCACCAGTCCCCCTCCAGAACCAGTGGAGACATCCATCCACTACCTCTGTCCTTCACAGGATGAAGCACTCTGGGCACCAGTCCCCCTCCAGAACCAGTGGAGACTGATATCAACTTGAGAGACTGTGGCTTTGCATTCCCCAGGAGTGAACAGTGGGCAACCCACCCACTGTAGAGACTTGAGAGACTGTGGCTTTGCACTCCCCAGGATTGAACAGTGGGCATTGAGCCCCCTCGTGGATCTGGCGTCGTGCACTCATCCGGCTAAGGTGCCCCGCCTTCCCTTCCCCCTGAGGTGCCTGTTGTATTTCTATCTGATACCCCTGCAGTGTTCTCTCTGTTTTGATCTGGTATCGAGTGTGGGCCTCGTCCATGCATTTTGGGCCCAGTGGTCCATGGACTATAAATGGTGCAATACCTGGACTTGTATTATCGGTGTATATATTTGTTTATAGTGTATATGTATTTTATAGTACTGTATTTTAATAGATTACAATGGTTACAATAATTTCCTTTGGTCTTTGCATTCTTCCGGGGGGTTAGGGGGGTGTAACTATAATGTATAGATATGTATTAGTGTGTGTGTTGTAGTGGTCGAGGGTGGGGGTGTCGCGTGTGTGTGTCCCTGTATTTTGCCTCCCCCTCCCCTGTGTCGTAGGTGCAGTACTCACTCTGGTCTTCGCTGCTGGCGTTCGTGCTCCTGGTAGAGGAGCAGGAAGACTATCGCAGGTAGAATTTGGATTTCCGGGTCCATGGTGTCCTCATTCCTCGTGGAGTGTGTAGAAGTGAGCGTTTTCCCTTTGAAATTCCTGTTTCCGCTGTGTTTTTATCCGCGGTGAATCCGCCCCGGAAAAGGTGGCGGATTGGCTTGTCATAATAGTGTCGGCGGTACATTGTCTCCCGCCTGTTTGTTGGCGGTGACCGCCGCGCTGTTTGTTTCTACCGCCGTGGCGGTCGGAGTGTTAAAGTGGCTGGCTTTGTTGGCAGTTTCCGCCACGGTCGTAATTGCTAATTTTTTACCGCCGGCCTGTTGGCGGTCTTACCGCTACTTTAACACCGTCCGCCAGGGTTGTAATGAGGGCCTAAGTCTGAAGGTAAAAAGTTGACCGGGACCTCCCAGCCAACGTATCCGAGGAGGGCTCCAGGGACGTCGGATCAAGATCCAGGTTGGCCCCGGTCGAAGGATTTTCACCTCGAAAAAACGACTAAGTCCGGTGGTAAAAATCTCCAGCAAGGGCTCCCGGGACGCGTATCTGGATAAGAGTTCCTGGAGGTTGGATTGGACTGACAGGTTCGTCCTGCTGAAGAAAAACTTCAGAAAAGAGACTAAGGCCCTCATTACAACATTGGCGGTAAAAGCCGCTTACCGCCGTGCAGAAGACCACCAACACACCGCGTGGCAGCGGAATTCCACCACAGTTACTATGACCCACATTTCGGAATCCACCAAAATTCAGACACCCACACAAGTCCGCCACACCAAAGGTCAGTGATGAACTGGCGAAAACAAAACCTCCACCGTCACGCCAACAGAAAAACACCCACACTATCACGACACACGAATCCACGTGGCGGTCTTTCCACCGCGGTATTCCATTGATGGTAGACACCGCCGCGCTCAAAATACACACACTTTTACAAAACACAGCCACATTGGACAATTCGAAATACACACACCTGATACACATACACACACCACTCCCACACACCCATTACAATATAAAACACACACCCACATCACCCACAAACCCCTACGACAAAAAATTCTGAAAGAAGGCCAGAGAGAGACAGAACCAGCAAGAACAACAGCATCCACAGGCACACAACAGCATCACCCACAGAACTTCCACGCACCTCACATAACACACCACTACATATCAGCACACTTATCACCACACACTCCACCCCACGGCACGGCAAAGACACCCCAGGTTCTCGGAGGAGGAGCTCAGGGTCATGGTGGAGGAAATCGTCCGGGTAGAGCCACAGCTATTCGGATCACAGGTGCAGCACACCTCAATATCAAGGAAGATGGAGCTATGGTGAAGAATAGTGGACAGGCTCAACGCAGTGGGACAGCACCCAAGAAATCAGGAACACATCAGGAAGAGGTGGAATGACCTACGGGGAAGGTGTGTTCCGTGGTCTCAAGACACCACCAGGCGGTTCAGCGGACTGGCGGCGGACCCCCACCTCCTCCCCCACAACTAACAACATGGGAGGAGCAGTTCTGTGCGATTCTGCATCCTGAGGGCCTCGCACGAGTAGGTGGAGGAATGGACTCTGGTAAGACAAATCTTAATTATTACATCCCCCACCCTACCTGCATGCCAGCCCATACCCCCATTCTCACCCTCACCACCAGCACCCCAACTCCTCACATATGTACCAAAATCACAAACCACCCATCCCAACACCAAGCCCTGCATGCAACAACAAAGCATGGACACCCATCACTAAAGCATGCCCACTGCACATACCCATACAATCCCCTAAACCATCATCACACAAGGTCCCACACAGGAATGCAAGCACTGGGGTACACGGTCACCCAACCATTGCACACCATGACACACAGGGATGTAATAACCATCCTTTTATACCCCTGCAGGAACCCTACCCAACGTCACTGGACAGGAGGGTCCACACATGTCCACACCACCAACATAAGAGGCCCACAGTGATGACAGCAGCTCTGTCCAACTGGATCTAGATGACCTGCCCAGCCCAGCCCATCGGGGACCTCTGGACAGTCGGTTCCCCTCACCCAGTCACAGGCCACCACAGACCTTCCCCCCTCTGGAAACACCAGCACAGCACCCACCCAGCGGGCCCATACCTCCGTCCCCAGGACACGTCAATCATCTGTGTGTCCACCACTACAGGGAACCCAGGATAACCCACCACCCCAACAACAACAGGGACCACAGGGGTGGCAGTGGGCACACGGTCCAGGGGACGGAGGCCCAGGAACACAGGGGAACTGGGAGGGCTGCTGTGCGACAGGGGGTGGACAGGCCAAGGGAAACCACTCTCCACGAGGCCCTCTCCTCCATCATGGGAGCCTACCACCAATCCCAGGAGACGATGGCAACTTTACTGGCCAAGTTTCAGGAGACCCAGCGCCTGCAGGAGGAACAATATATGGGCTTCAGGGAGGAACTCAGAAACATCAGCTCCACCCTGGGCACCATCGTAGGGGTGCTGAAGGAAGTACTCAACACCAGGAGGGACACTGTGGGACTACAAGGGGCCCCTGCAATAGCATGGACGATGAACTGCCCACCACCTCCGCTGGCGCTAGTGGACAGGACGCCCCGCCACAGGACCACCACACCAGCACCCCACCCCCTGCAGAGGGAGAACCACCCCGCAAATGGTCCCTGAGATCCAGGACAAAGACAGAGCAAGATGCCAAGACCCCCGCCAAGAAATGAGACCACCCTGATTGTCATCCTACTGTCCCACTTTGTAACCCTGTTTATACTTAAACTGCCCCAGCTCCACTTCCTATGCCCATATGGGCAATGCACCTGTGAGACTAATAGACTGTACTCTGCCATGGACATTCCTCCGCCATCACCCCTCACCATTTCACTACCCCCTCCAATATTCAGCACTTAAATAAACACACTTAAAGCACAAAACAATCTGGAGTCTGTCTGTGATTTCGAAATAGTGTATTGGCAATTACAGTGACAAAATGCTCTTTTAATTGTAATGTCAACATACCTATGTCACACAGCTCTAGTCCATGAGGAATCTAAGCAGATGTCACACAGTGGGACCCACATCTGTGAAATCGTAAGGGAAAGTGACAACTCAGTAACCATACACTGGGTGAAAACGACAGACAGTAGAGAGGTAGTAGTGTTAAAGTACATGTAGTAGACAGGTCTGTACTCTTACCTGTGTCTCACTGGAAATATTGCTGGATCACTGAGTCCCTGTTGTTCATGTCTTCCTCCTCTGCTTCCTCGTCTTCACTGTCCACAGGCTCCACAGCTGCCACAACACCGCCATCGGGACAATCCTCCTGCAGAAAAGGCACCTGTCGTCGCAAAGCCAAGTTGTGAAGCATACAGCAGGCCACGATGATCTGGCACACCTTCTTTGGTGAGTAGAATAGGGATCCACCTGTCATATGGAGGCACCTGAACCTCGCCTTCAGGAGGCCGAAGGTCCGCTCGATCACCCTCCTAGTTCGCCCATGGGCCTCATTGTAGCGTTCCTCTGCCCTTGCCCTGGGCTTCCTCACTGGGGTCAGTAGCCATGACAGGTTGGGGTAACCAGAGTCACCTGCAAATGGTGAGGGACAACTGTTAGACACGCACTAACCTTGAGGGATATCCCCAGACCCAGAAAACCATTCCCACTGACTTGCTTCCAGGTGCTCACCTAATAGCCACACACGGTGCCTCTAGAGTTGACCCATCACATAAGGGATGCTGCTATTCTGCAGGATGTAGGCATCATGCACTGAGCCAGGGAACATGGCATTCACATGGGACATGTACTGGTCTGCCAAACATACCATCTGTACATTCATCGAATGATAACTCTTCCGGTTTCTGTACACCTGTTCACTCCTGTGGGCGGGGACCAAAGCCACATGGGTCCCATCAATGGCACCTATGATGTTGGGGATGTGACCCAGGGCATACAAATCACCTTTCACTTTTGTATTTCTATCTGATACCCCTGCAGTGTTCTCTCTGTTTTGATCTGGTATCGAGTGTGGGCCTCGTCCATGCATTTTGGGCCCAGTGGTCCATGGACTATAAATGGTGCAATACCTGGACTTGTATTATCGGTGTATATATTTGTTTATAGTGTATATGTATTTTATAGTACTGTATTTTAATAGATTACAATGGTTACAATAATTTCCTTTGGTCTTTGCATTCTTCCGGGGGGTTAGGGGGGTGTAACTATAATGTATAGATATGTATTAGTGTGTGTGTTGTAGTGGTCGAGGGTGGGGGTGTCGCGTGTGTGTGTCCCTGTATTTTGCCTCCCCCTCCCCTGTGTCGTAGGTGCAGTACTCACTCTGGTCTTCGCTGCTGGCGTTCGTGCTCCTGGTAGAGGAGCAGGAAGACTATCGCAGGTAGAATTTGGATTTCCGGGTCCATGGTGTCCTCATTCCTCGTGGAGTGTGTAGAAGTGAGCGTTTTCCCTTTGAAATTCCTGTTTCCGCTGTGTTTTTATCCGCGGTGAATCCGCCCCGGAAAAGGTGGCGGATTGGCTTGTCATAATAGTGTCGGCGGTACATTGTCTCCCGCCTGTTTGTTGGCGGTGACCGCCGCGCTGTTTGTTTCTACCGCCGTGGCGGTCGGAGTGTTAAAGTGGCTGGCTTTGTTGGCAGTTTCCGCCACGGTCGTAATTGCTAATTTTTTACCGCCGGCCTGTTGGCGGTCTTACCGCTACTTTAACACCGTCCGCCAGGGTTGTAATGAGGGCCTAAGTCTGAAGGTAAAAAGTTGACCGGGACCTCCCAGCCAACGTATCCGAGGAGGGCTCCAGGGACGTCGGATCAAGATCCAGGTTGGCCCCGGTCGAAGGATTTTCACCTCGAAAAAACGACTAAGTCCGGTGGTAAAAATCTCCAGCAAGGGCTCCCGGGACGCGTATCTGGATAAGAGTTCCTGGAGGTTGGATTGGACTGACAGGTTCGTCCTGCTGAAGAAAAACTTCAGAAAAGAGACTAAGGCCCTCATTACAACATTGGCGGTAAAAGCCGCTTACCGCCGTGCAGAAGACCACCAACACACCGCGTGGCAGCGGAATTCCACCACAGTTACTATGACCCACATTTCGGAATCCACCAAAATTCAGACACCCACACAAGTCCGCCACACCAAAGGTCAGTGATGAACTGGCGAAAACAAAACCTCCACCGTCACGCCAACAGAAAAACGCCCACACTATCACGACACACGAATCCACGTGGCGGTCTTTCCACCACGGTATTCCATTGATGGTAGACACCGCCGCGCTCAAAATACACACACTTTTACAAAACACAGCCACATTGGACAATTCGAAATACACACACCTGATACACATACACACACCACTCCCACACACCCATTACAATATAAAACACACACCCACATCACCCACAAACCCCTACGACAAAAAATTCTGAAAGAAGGCCAGAGAGAGACAGAACCAGCAAGAACAACAGCATCCACAGGCACACAACAGCATCACCCACAGAACTTCCACGCACCTCACATAACACACCACTACATATCAGCAAACTTATCACCACTCACTCCACCCCACGGCACGGCAAAGACACCCCAGGTTCTCGGAGGAGGAGCTCAGGGTCATGGTGGAGGAAATCGTCCGGGTAGAGCCACAGCTATTCGGATCACAGGTGCAGCACACCTCAATATCAAGGAAGATGGAGCTATGGTGAAGAATAGTGGACAGGGTCAACGCAGTGGGACAGCACCCAAGAAATCAGGAACACATCAGGAAGAGGTGGAATGACCTACGGGGAAGGTGTGTTCCGTGGTCTCAAGACACCACCAGGCGGTTCAGCGGACTGGCGGCAGACCCCCACCTCCTCCCCCACAACTAACAACATGGGAGGAGCAGTTCTGTGCGATTCTGCATCCTGAGGGCCTCGCACGAGTAGGTGGAGGAATGGACTCTGGTAAGACAAATCTTAATTATTACATCCCCCACCCTACCTGCATGCCAGCACATACCCCCATTCTCACCCTCACCACCAGCACCCCAACTCCTCACATATGTCCCAAAATCACAAACCACCCATTCCAACACCAAGCCCTGCATGCAACAACAAAGCATGGACACCCATCACTAAAGCATGCCCACTGCACATACCCATACAATCCCCTAAACCATCATCACACAAGGTCCCACACAGGAATGCAAGCACTGGGGTACACGGTCACCCAACCATTGCACACCATGACACACAGGGATGTAATAACCATCCTTTTATACCCCTGCAGGAACCCTACCCAACGTCACTGGACAGGAGGGTCCACACATGTCCACACCACCAACATAAGAGGCCCACAGTGATGACAGCAGCTCTGTCCAACTGGATCTAGATGACCTGCCCAGCCCAGCCCATCGGGGACCTCTGGACAGTCGGTTCCCCTCACCCAGTCACAGGCCACCACAGACCTTCCCCCCTCTGGAAACACCAGCACAGCACCCACCCAGTGGGCCCATACCTCCGTCCCCAGGACACGTCAATCATCTGTGTGTCCACCACTACAGGGAACCCAGGATAACCCACCACCCCAACAACAACAGGGACCACAGGGGTGGCAGTGGGCACACGGTCCAGGGGACGGAGGCCCAGGAACACAGGGGAACTGGGAGGGCTGATGTGCGACAGGGGGTGGACAGGCCAAGGGAAACCACTCTCCACGAGGCCCTCTCCTCCATCATGGGAGCCTACAACCAATCCCAGGAGACGATGGCAACTTTACTGGCCAAGTTTCAGGAGACCCAGCGCCTGCAGGAGGAACAATATATGGGCTTCAGGGAGGAACTCAGAAACATCAGCTCCACCCTGGGCACCATCGTAGGGGTGCTGAAGGAAGTACTCAACACCAGGAGGGACACTGTGGGACTACAAGGGGCCCCTGCAATAGCATGGACGATGAACTGCCCACCACCTCCGCCGGCGCTAGTGGACAGGACGCCCCGCCACAGGACCACCACACCAGCACCCCACCCCCTGCAGAGGGAGAACCACCCCGCAAATGGTCCCTGAGATCCAGGACAAAGACAGAGCAAGATGCCAAGACCCCCGCCAAGAAATGAGACCACCCTGATTGTCATCCTACTGTCCCACTTTGTAACCCTGTTTATACTTAAACTGCCCCAGCTCCACTTCCTATGCCCATATGGGCAATGCACCTGTGAGACTAATAGACTGTACTCTGCCATGGACATTCCTCCGCCATCACCCCTCACCATTTCACTACCCCCTCCAATATTCAGCACTTAAATAAACACACTTAAAGCACAAAACAATCTGGAGTCTGTCTGTGATTTCGAAATAGTGTATTGGCAATTACAGTGACAAAATGCTCTTTCAATTGTAATGTCAACATACCTATGTCACACAGCTCTAGTCCATGAGGAATCTAAGCAGATGTCACACAGTGGGACCCACATCTGTGAAATCGTAAGGGAAAGTGACAACTCAGTAACCATACACTGGGTGAAAACGACAGACAGTAGAGAGGTAGTAGTGTTAAAGTACATGTAGTAGACAGGTCTGTACTCTTACCTGTGTCTCACTGGAAATATTGCTGGATCACTGAGTCCCTGTTGTTCATGTCTTCCTCCTCTGCTTCCTCGTCTTCACTGTCCACAGGCTCCACAGCTGCCACAACACCGCCATCGGGACAATCCTCCTGCAGAAAAGGCACCTGTCGTCGCAAAGCCAAGTTGTGAAGCATACAGCAGGCCACGATGATCTGGCACACCTTCTTTGGTGAGTAGAATAGGGATCCACCTGTCATATGGAGGCACCTGAACCTCGCCTTCAGGAGGCCGAAGGTCCGCTCGATCACCCTCCGAGTTCGCCCATGGGCCTCATTGTAGCGTTCCTCTGCCCTTGCCCTGGGCTTCCTCACTGGGGTCAGTAGCCATGACAGGTTGGGGTAACCAGAGTCACCTGCAAATGGTGAGGGACAACTGTTAGACACGCACTAACCTTGAGGGATATCCCCAGACCCAGAAAACCATTCCCACTGACTTGCTTCCAGGTGCTCACCTAATAGCCACACACGGTGCCTCTAGAGTTGACCCATCACATAAGGGATGCTGCTATTCTGCAGGATGTAGGCATCATGCACTGAGCCAGGGAACATGGCATTCACATGGGACATGTACTGGTATGCCAAACATACCATCTGTACATTCATCGAATGATAACTCTTCCGGTTTCTGTACACCTGTTCACTCCTGTGGGCGGGGACCAAAGCCACATGGGTCCCATCAATGGCACCTATGATGTTGGGGATGTGACCCAGGGCATACAAATCAAATAAGTTGGAAAACATAGGCTGGGACATCCCTGATTCTATGGCCACTGTTGTTTGAAAAGACCCACTTGCAAGGAAATGCAGCACTGACAGCACCTGCTCTTGAGGGGGGATTCTTGCGGGATGGCGGATTGCTGACATCAGGTCTGGCTCCAACTGGGTACACAGTTCCTGGATTGTGGCATGGTCAAGCCTGTATGTGCTAATCACATATCACTCCTCCATTGTCGACACGTCCACCAAAGGTCGGTACACCGGAGGATGCCGCCATCTCCTCACATGTCCCAGCAGACGGTGTCTATGAAGGACAACAGCGAGCACAGAGTCAAACACCTCAGAGGTACGTACCCACAGTTTACACAGAACACCATTCATACACAAAAGATGGCCTGTATGTGTGTAGAGTCTAGGCCTAGGTATGTGTGACGCAGTTGAAAGTGGGACAATGGGATGTGAGGTAACTGTGCTGGCGTTGTACACGTCGCGGTAGGCGGTCAGAGACGGCGGCGCAATGCTGCATTGGTTAACATTGGACCCTATGGGTCCCAGGAGCCAATGCTGATGTACGCCGGCGGTGACGGTACGCACCGCCGCGGACGTGACTGCCATTTTCTATCTGTTTAATCACTTGATACCTGATCTTCGACAGGAGAGGACCTACACTGCAAGTGCTGCTGTGACCTAGGTCTGGAAGAGACAGTGGCTTGAGTGTCTGGGGAAAGGGCCCCTGCCTTCACATCAGAGGAGTTGGAGAAGCTCGTGGATGGGGTCCTCCCCCAGTACATGCTACTCTACGGTCCTCCAGACAAACAGGTAAGTACACAGGGAGCATGTTGTATGGGCTATGCCTTTGTGGAGTGGGCTGGATGTAAGAAGAAAGGGGGGAGAGTGTTGCGTGCATGAAAGACGGTGCGTGCATGTGCCACATGGCAAGGGTAGGGATGGGGGCCAATCAGTTTGACAGTGCAGTTGGTAATAACTTCTCTTTTTCCCCTGTACATTTCATGAAGTTCAGCGCCCACCAGAAAAAAAGATATTTGGCGTGCCATCACCAAGGACGTCCGGACTCTGGGGGTCTATCACAGACGGAGCACCCACTGCCGGAAAAGATGGGAGGACATTCGCCACTGGACAAGAAGACGGCGAGGCTCAGCTGGGGATGGCCTCCCAAGGTGGGAGGGGTACCTGTCGCACCATGACCCCACTGATGTTCAGGATCCTGGCGGGGGCCTACCTGGAGTTGGATGGGCACTTGAGGGCATCACAGCAGCCACAAGGGGGTGAGTACACTCTCATTCTTCTGACTTTGCGCGCAGTGGAGGTTTCTGGATGGGGGAGATGGGCTCGGGGTTTCCGTAGGCCAGGGCATGTTCCGTAGGCAAGGCCCCTCTGTAAGGCAGGCCATGTGGCACCCCACCCCACCTCTGTAGAGTGCCAAGTACACCTAGTCATGCCCCTGTGTCATCTATGTGTGCAGATGTCGTCCATAGCTTTGTAGGCCATTTCCCAGGAATTGAACAGTGGCCCCCAAGAGCACGGAGTAATGCAGGGGGCTTCTATGTCTGTTGTGTCCGCCAACGGTAGCGGTAATGCATGCACTCAACATATCTTTCTTCTGTCGTCCCCCCCTTTTTGTGGTCTCCCTTTTCTTGTGTGCATTAGCATCATCAGGTGGAGGAGCAGTGGCACCGGAGCATGAGGGAGCTGCATCCCACATGGCCCTGGAGGGTGAGACTATGGACGCAGAGTTCACCAGTGGGACGGACGGCGAGGGGAGATCCACGGCGGGACAGGAGCTGACACCAGCGATACGGACTCGTCCTCTGATGAGAGCTCCCTTGTGGTGGCGGCAACATCTGTGCCCCCCGCATCTACAGGTACAGCCGCCACCCCCTCTACCAGCACCGCCCTCCCAGCAGCCCCTCAGACTTTGCCCTGTGCCCGCTCACCCAGGAGGGTGGGCATCACCTTCGCCCAAGGCACCTAAGGCCCTGCCCCAGTCACCCCTGCTGCCCTCAGTGAGGAGGCCATTGACCTCCTCAGGTCCCTCACTGTTGGGCAGTCTACCATTTTGAATGCCATCCAGGGTGTAGAGAGGCAGTTGTAACAAACAAATGCATTCCTGGAGGGCATTCATTCTGGTCAGGCGGCCTTTTCAGACTCTGGCCTCAGCACTGATGGCAGCCATTGTCCCCGTCTCTAGCCTCCCCCCTCCAACTTCCTCCACCCAGACCCAATCCCCTATCCCAAGCACACCTACAGAACCACATGCACACACGTCAACACACAAGGGAAGCTCTGGCAAACATAACCACCACACATCCCACAGGCACTCACACAAGCATCACACACATGCAGACACACAAACATTCACTGCCTCGACTGTGTCCCCCTCCTCCTCATCTCTCTCCTCCCTCCCAGTCTCTTCTACACTCACACCTGCATGCACTACCTCTACAGCCACTACGTCCCTCTCCAGCACACCCACCACCACACCCCGCTCACGTGCAGTCACCACCCCCACTACCATTCACACGTCCCCTATGTCCTCTCCCAGTGTGTCTGTGACGCCTCCTCCCAAGATACACAAATGCAGGCACACACCCACCCAACAGCCATCCACCTCACGACAGCCTCCAGCGCATGCACCTTCACCCAAAGTCACCAAACGTACACCTCCTACAACCACCACCTCTTCCTCAAACCCAAAATCCCCTCCAGCTACCCGGCCCAGTTTGTCCCAAAAACTTTTCCTGTCCACCCTTGACCACTTTCCCACGCCTCCCCCACCACGTCTGTCTCCTAGGTCCCGAACTAGCACCTCAGCCACAACATCTCCGGGACCGGTGGTGCCTGTAGTCACCGGAATCTGGAGTGCACAGGCCATCAGGGCAGCCAGTATGGAACGGAGCCACAGCACAGACAGTCCCCCACCTGTGAAGCATCAGAAGTTGGCCAGTGCCCGGCGGGAGAGGGGGAAGACTCCAGCCACCAAAGCCGCTCCCAGGGGTCCGGTGGGAGTGTGGAGTCAGCTGTGACACCTTCCAAGGTGGGGAAGGGCTACAAGAAACCCGGCAAGTCTGGGAAGAGCAGCACGGCGGAGAAGACCACCATCATCCCCGATGCCCAGGAACCCACCCCCAGCACAAGCTCAGCTGCCCAGGACAGGACCGCCAGCACTAGCCCACCTGCCCAGGAGGGGCCCACCAGCACCAGCCCACCTGCCCAGGAGGCCACCGCCAGCACCAGCCCAGCTGCCCAGGAGGCCACCGCCATCACCAGCCCACCTGCCCAGGAGGCCACCGCCAGCACAAGCCCCGCTGGGCCATGAAGGACCGCCAGCAAAAGCCCCACTGTGCCATGAAGGACCGCCAGCACTAGCCCCTATGGGACATGAAGGACCGCCAGCACTAGCCCCGCTGGGCCATGAAGGACCGCCAGCAAAAGCCCCGCTGGGCCATGAAGGACCGCCAGCAAAAGCCCCGCTGGGCCATGAAGAACTACCAGCACTAGCCCTGCTGGGCCATAAAGGACCGCCAGCAAAAGCCCTGCTGGGCCATGAAGGACCGCCAGCAGAAGCCCCGCTGGGCTATGAACGACCGCCAGCAGCTGAGACCCTGCAATGGAGACCGCCATCTCAAGCACCACTGAACAGGGCACTGCCAACTCAAGCACCGCTGAACAGGGCACCGCCATCTCAAGCACCGCTGCACAGGGCACCGCCGTCTCAAGCACCGCTGAACAGAGCACCACCAACTCAAGGACCACTGAACAGGGCACTGCCGTCTCAAGCACCGCAGCACAGGGCACCGCCATCTCAAGCACCGCTGAACAGGGCACCGCCGTCTCAAACACCGCACCACCGTCTCAAGCACTGCTGCACAGGGCACCACCATCTCAAGCACCGCTGAACAGGGCACCACCATCTCAAGCACCACTGAACAGGGCACCGCCATCTCAAGCACCGCTGGCCCATGAGTGGCAAGGGCACTGACGCAACTGAGTCCATCACGGGGTGAATGATGCGCTCTGGGCACCATACCCCCTCCGGAACCAGTGGAGACTGTCATCCACTACCTCTGTTCTTAGCAGGATGAAGCACTCTGGGCACCATGCCCCCTCCAGAACCAGTGGAGACTGTTATCCACTTGTGAGACTGTGGCTTTGCACTCCCCAGGATATGGCAGTGGGCAACCAACCCACTGTAGAGACTTGAGAGACTGTGGCTTTGCACTCCCCAGGATGGAACAGTGGGCAAACCACCCACTGTAGAGACTTGAGAGAATGTGGCTTTGCACTCCCCAGGATTGAACAACTTTCTTTCTTTCTTTCTTAGATCACTACCTGAACTACTATGCTTGGTAAATATTATGTACATGGTGTATATATATAAATATTTCTGCCTACTTGCTTTTAATATATTACAATGGTTACACTCATTTTCTATTGTCTTTGTATTCTTCCGGGGAGTTTGGGGGGGGGCGTAACTGTGATGTATTGATATGCATTAGTGTGTGTGTTGTAGTAGTTGAGTGTGGGGGTGTTGTGTGTGTGTGCCCCTGTTTTTTGCCTCCCCCCTCCCCTGTGTCGAAGGTGCAGTACTCACTGTGGTCTTCGCCGCTGGCGTTCGTGCTCCTGGTAGAGGAGCAGGAAGACTATTGCAGGTAGAATTTGGAGTTCTGGGTCCATGGCGTCCTCGTGGGGTGTGTAGAGGTGAGCGTTTTCCCTTCGGGATTCCTGTTTCCGCCATGTTTTTATCCGCAGTGAATCCGCCCCGGAAAAGGTGGCGGATTGGCCTGTCATAATAGTGTGGGTGGTACATTGTCTCCCGCCTGTCTGTTGGCGGTGACTGCCGCGCTGTTTGTTTATACTGCCGTGGTGGTCGGAGTGTTAAAGTGGCTGTTTTTGTTGGCGGTTTCCACCACAGTCGTAATTGCTAATTTTTTACCGCTGGCCTGTTGGCGGTCTTACTGCCGCTTTAACACCGACCGCCAGGCTTGTAATGACCACTAAAGTCCGAAGGTAAACTTTTGACTGAGGCCTCCCGCGAGCTGTACCCGAGCAGGGCTCCATCGCAGTCGGCCTTAAAGTTTGACTTTGCCCCGGTCGAGGTGCAACCAGATGACCCGATTGGCGTTTTTTGTTTCTAGGCGGTAGAGACTAATAATTCTTTAAAAGTTAATATCTCTGGTTCCCCTTATCCAATTTTATTTGTTTCTGTGTCATTTTAAAGATACAAATATAATCTCTTTTTATAAATTGGTTTTGGATTTCTAAACTGTTTCCTGTGTTTTATTTAATTAATGTTTTGTGATACTTGAATGCTTTACACTCTGTCTCCTAAGTTAAGCCTTGACGCTCGTTGCCAAGCTACCAATGGTTGAGCTGGGTTTAATTTACTGAGACCTAACTGGACCTAAGTGGAGGTTAGTGGCCTATTGCTAAGTGTAGGTACTTACCTGCCCTTACCAATAACCAATTTTCCAACACTCTACTTTTATAACATGAGGTGAGATTTTCGTCATGTAATTTCATTGTAAAATTTCCTTCATTTTGGTACTTCTAAGTGTGTCATATATATTTTTGAGTTATGCCTGTCTGATCTGTGCCATAGCTGTCAGGGGGAAATCTCAGGCTTAAATTACTGAAGCCTTTACAGGACCCAACAAGAATAGTAATAGTATTACCTGTGGTGGGCTATCATCCACCCCAGTTATTAATTCACTTTCTCACAGTTAGCAACATATATCACCAACCATGTTCTAGGCACATGCAAACCCTGATTCTTATTTCTCATTGTGAGTAATTTTTACTTTTCACACTCACAAGAAGTCATGATGTCACACACATTGTGTCCCCTAGTTTGGTTCCACATAGAAAATAAATGATATTTGAAATTTTGTTACCACATAGACAGCCTCATCTGCAAATACCATGCCAAATGAAAGGGATATACACAAACTGCCTTCTAACGGGTACATTTTCTTCAGGATAAGTGCCTGAAGGAGCTGCTAGGTTAAGGACATGTAAGTCGAGATGGAAGATGGTATGCACCAGATTTATAATGTATTGGTATAAATGGAATGTTCACTGGAGGGTTTGTGGGGCCTCAATCTCCAGGGGACCACTGAAGGTACATAATTTATGCTTCTCAAAGACATGGTTACTGATAACCTAAATTGTTTCCCACATATTCACAAGGATGTAGCCCTACCTGACCCCAGAGCCACACATACTGGCTGGTGGGAACTCATTATAGGTTTTGGGATACTTTGTTGTACCTCTGATTTGCCTGTAGGTCTTTCCACACTAGATGAAATACACAGGCTTGGGTAGTTAGAGTTATCTCCTATGTTTATTTATTCTGAACATTTTCTACAGTTATTTTAGCAAAATCCTTTGTGAACATTAGAACATTGAGATTGTTAAATTGGTTAGAAAGACTTTGTGAACAACATTGATATACTTGTGTTTAGGGTTACCAATAACTATTAATAACCATTAACATCAATGTGAGGATATTGTTTGGGATATGGATAATGAGTGCTGCCCAAAAGAGCTAAATATTGCTACCCGGTATGTCTTCATAATCTTTCCTTTGATTGTAGCTTGTCTGAAGAAAATTCATATTAACCCACAACTTGTTCTACCTGGGCACCTGCATCTAGGGAAAGCATTTGATAAGTGGGCCTTTAAAATGGCAAGAAAGTACTAGGCATTGATTGGCAGCGGGGAAATGTCCAGCTTTAGTAACATATACTGGAACTACACTCCAGAATGATGGATAATTCAAATTCAGAATCTATGTAGATTCAGCTGCTGAATTAACTTTTTGTAGAGTTGATGTGCTGCCAATATCCTCCTAGTAAGCACTAAGGGGCTCATCTAGGAGGCTCTGGAGTGTCACTTTTAGCCATGCTCCGGTGGCACAATGCCTTACACCATATTTACAAGGCGGTGTTAAGCCACTTTTTTGGAGGCATCACCTGAATTGCGGGGAACTGACTCTGATCCCACACCATGTAACAACTGTCAGCCTAATCAATTTCTGGCCAACCGGCTGCACCTTTTCTCTGCCCAAGAACAGAGATGATTTGTGGCAACCGGTCACATGACAATATGACTTCTCAGGGAAATTGTGGTGTATCAGATCTCATCCTTTTCTCACAGTTACATTAGTCTGACACATGCAAAGAAAAATAGAGGCAGAAAATGGTTCAATAAGATTTATTGAAACAACAGCATCTTAGATAGAATGTCATTCATTGCAATAATTAGAATGATAAAAAATAATAGAAGCAAAATGGTGACAAGAAAAGTGAAACAGAGGAAAAGTAACACCATACTGTCATCATGAGTAATATATGCGGTTCCTACCTAAGCTATGTTAGAGCACAGCATGATAAGCCCTAATCATTCCCCATACCTTATCAAGGAAGCCTTTTGTCTATAGAGACATCATCCTCATGTAGGCCAGGGGACCTGTAGTCTCAGCAAGCAGCTGTAGCAAAGTCAATCAGCCTGTGGTTGTGTTCATCTGCCTGGAATCTCCCTGTAACATGCATGCGACAGAGAAGTTTTTTTTTTTAACAAAACAGCTGATGTTCTGAGAAAATATCCCCTGGTAAGAGTGTGTGTGTTTTTGTGAACATTTTAGACACAGTGTACCACTTGTGCCGACAACCCTATTTCGCTGCAGCCTTGAGGAAAGCACAAAAAGAAAAGAATGTGTTGATAAGAAACGCAATGCTTTCATAGGTGAAAGAACAACTAGATAAAGAAAATAAAACAATACCACAAATGTGGCATATTCTGAAATAATACAAATGAAGCAAAATAAAATGTAACTGGGTTAAAGGGCCTAGTTGCTAAAAATAAGTGTCCAGAGACATCACTAAAATGGATATACAACAGTAAGGGGCACCTTCCTGCACAAAAACAATCCTCAGAGACATTTTCCTCTTTCGCAGTTTGCTTCAGAATGCAACACACCTAGAAAGAGAAAACAATAAGGAGAAATATAGATATTTATTCTTGTTGCTCCTCCCCTGGGAAGGTGTAGCATTTTAGTGCATTCCCAGGTTTATCCATGTTAGTAAATATGTGGATACATCAAAATCCATGGTTGCATGTATGGGAACACACAGGCTCCACCCATGGAAGCAGAGTAACACAAGGCAACAATTTGTTCTGCCTTGGATTACCTCAGATTGATCAAGCCACTCGGAGCCACACATAGTGGCTTTGCATGGCTTGATAAATACAAAATCTGACACCCCATGAGTGGTGCAATAGAAAAACAACAAAAAGCTACATATGCCCCTGGATATCTTTAATCCTTTCTACCTCTGCAGGGTCCTGGACAGTATCTTTGGGGAAATAAATAAAAGTGTGACCAATATCCCTCCATTTTCCCTTCACCTACAGTGGGATAGGAAGCATCCTCAGCACATTCACAGCAAAGTTCCTTTCTAGGTGTGAAAGAGGAGAATGCATCACATATTCAGCCAATACAGAGATGGTGGAAGCAAGGCAGATGGGAGTTCAGGAAAGGTCTAAATTGAAAGCAGGCACTTTTGGAGCTCCAATTATTTTTCCTTCAGCTCATCCTTGATGCTTCTCATACATTGTTTATTTTCAAAATTTCTGTATTCTGTATTAGCTTTGAGGATATGTTTAAATACATTGGTATATTCTGATATGTTCACCTCAGAGGATAGAGCTTTATGCCCCTGTGGGTGTGTGACTTGCATGTGGAGTGTATGTGTATCTGAATAGTGTGTGTGTGTCTGTGTGTGTGTGTGTGTGTGAAAGAAAAAGAGGGAGAGAGATGTATCTGACACAGTGAATTACTCTGCATACTGTGTTCCTGAAAAGGGTGTTCCTGAATGGTGTGTGTGTGTGTGTGTGCATGTGTATGTGTGTGTGTGTGTGTGTGTGTAAGAGTGGTATGTTTGCATAGATTATGTATACGTGTCTGTGAATGTGTGCATATTTATGAAATGTATCATGTGCTTGAAATATGCATGGATTGGATGTACTGAGTTGAATGTGTGTTTATGCACAGTGTGTATCTCAAACAAGTGTACTTTTAAAAGGTGTTTGTGTGAATAGCTGATGATCTTGTGTTAGTGGTGTAAGTACAGGGAGTGCAGAATTATTAGGCAAATGAGTATTTTGACCACATCATCCTCTTTATGCATGTTGTCTTACTCCAAGCTGTATAGGCTCGAAAGCCTACTACCAATTAAGCATATTAGGTGATGTGCATCTCTGTAATGAGAAGGGGTGTGGTCTAATGACATCAACACCCTATATCAGGTGTGCATAATTATTAGGAAACTTGCTTTCCTTTGGCAAAATGGGTCAAAAGAAGGACTTGACAGGCTCAGAAAAGTCAAAAATAGTGAGATATCTTGCAGAGGGATGCAGCACTCTTAAAATTGCAAAGCTTCTGAAGCGTGATCATCGAACAATCAAGCGTTTCATTCAAAATAGTCAACAGGGTCGCAAGAAGCGTGTGGAAAAACCAAGGCGCAAAATAACTGCCCATGAACTGAGAAAAGTCAAGCGTGCAGCTGCCACGATGCCACTTGCCACCAGTTTGGCCATATTTCAGAGCTGCAACATCACTGGAGTGCCCAAAGGCACAAGGTGTGCAATACTCAGAGACATGGCCAAGGTAAGAAAGGCTGAAAGACGACCACCACTGAACAAGACACACAAGCTGAAACGTCAAGACTGGGCCAAGAAATATCTCAAGACTGATTTTTCTAAGGTTTTATGGACTGATGAAATGAGAGTGAGTCTTGATGGGCCAGATGGATGGGCCCGTGGCTGGATTGGTAAAGGGCAGAGAGCTCCAGTCCGACTCAGACGCCAGCAAGGTGGAGGTGGAGTACTGGTTTGGGCTGGTATCATCAAAGATGAGCTTGTGGGGCCTTTTCGGGTTGAGGATGGAGTCAAGCTCAACTCCCAGTCCTACTGCCAGTTCCTGGAAGACACCTTCTTCAAGCAGTGGTACAGGAAGAAGTCTGCATCCTTCAAGAAAAACATGATTTTCATGCAGGACAATGCTTCATCACACGCGTCCAAGTACTCCACAGCGTGGCTGGCAAGAAAGGGTATAAAAGAAGGAAATCTAATGACATGGCCTCCTTGTTCACCTGATCTGAACCCCATTGAGAACCTGTGGTCCATCATCAAATGTGAGATTTACAAGGAGGGAAAACAGTACACCTCTCTGAACAGTGTCTGGGAGGCTGTGGTTGCTGCTGCACGCAATGTTGATGGTGAACAGATCAAAACACTGACAGAATCCATGGATGGCAGGCTTTTGAGTGTCCTTGCAAAGAAAGGTGGCTATATTGGTCACTGATTTGTTTTTGTTTTGTTTTTGAATGTCAGAAATGTATATTTGTGAATGTTGAGATGTTATATTGGTTTCACTGGTAATAATAAATAATTGAAATGGGTATATATTTGTTTTTTGTTAAGTTGCCTAATAATTATGCACAGTAATAGTCACCTGCACACACAGATATCCCCCTAACATAGCTAAAACTAAAAACAAACTAAAAACTACTTCCAAAAATATTCAGCTTTGATATTAATGAGTTTTTTGGGTTCATTGAGAACATGGTTGTTGTTCAATAATAAAATTAATCCTCAAAAATACAACTTGCCTAATAATTCTGCACTCCCTGTATATACAGAGTGAGTTTATATATATGTGTTCTTGATGATAATAGGTGTACGGCATTTTACAAATGTCTAGACAATTTATCAGTAAACAAATCTGTGATTATTTTGTGTATGTTGTGCATGTATGAGTGATATCTGAGTGATCACTGTGCAAGGGGCTTGAGTATGAATCCTGTGAATGGATTGCTCATTAGAATGACTTGTATGTTTAAAGGGTTTACATGTAAGCAGAGGAGCTATATGTATGAATGGTGTAGATCTGGGAATCGTGTTCGAGAATGGTTTGAGAATGGTGGAATGTAAATGTTATGAGTGAGAATGATCTATGTGACTGAATTTTTCAATTAAACTGTATTAACAAGATGTGTGAGTAGTGTAAAAGAAAGGAGAGTAAATTTCATATTGAATGAGTGGGTAGAAAAATCCAACCAGGATGCTGGAAACCTTAGCCAAGATGCTGTAAGATTATGTGATCCCGTTGGCTGAAAGGAGGCTTCTCTCAATCTACACATTCTTATGTTTTTCCAAAAATGATGTGTGCTCTGTTGTACAAAGGTTCGACCCATACACAGCCCTTAAGATAAGTGTTGTACTGTTCTCACACACATATACCCAGAAAGTCAAGACTGTTTAAACCAGGCCCACTCTTTTGATGTCCTGGTATCTTTGGTACTAATTGCTGGGGACTCTGAGATATTTATCTTCAAAAGAAGCCCAAATGACACAGAATATAACTTGGGAACATCCTAAATTGTTCTACACCACAATACCTAGAATACTCCAGTAGAGGTTAAAAGTGCAAACAAGGGTATGCATTATAAAATATTTTGAATGCTCAAATATTTATATTACAATTGTGTAGGCAAACAACTCTGTCCTAGTCATTTCCATAACTGCTTCTTTGACACTACCCTGGCATTGCATCTGTCTAATATTGTTTACAAAACATATATTTTGTTTAGAATATGGTGGATTGTCTAACAACTGGGATAGCAGAACCCACATCTGCCCATCTTGCAACTGCTTATCAATTGTATTTTGGGTTTACTTCTGCTCTAACAGACCTTTTTGCCACAAGTGTTCAGGCTGTTGTGTCAAAACGCATGCAGGTCAAGGCACTGTGTCATGGGAGAAACACTTAGGAGCATATTTAGAAGAAGAGTGGTTCAGGGCAGTGCAGCAATTAGCCTTGCTGTGCTCCCCTGTGCCACAGTGCAAGGGCAGATGTGCACTATATTTACGAAATACTGTACATGTCTGTCTTGTCCTCCTGCATTGGCACCCTTTTGGATACCTATTGCCAATGAAGGCACCCTTGCACCATTTTGCAAAGGTGCCTGCATTGCATGTAGGATTATTTTTGTGCAGGAAGCGACACCTTCCTGCACAAAAAGAATCTGGAGGCTTTTTCCACCTTCTATGTTCTGGAAAATGCAGCACACACAGGAAGAGGAAAAGCGAGGTAAAATAAAAATATTTCCCCTCGTTACGCCTCCTCTAGGGAGGTGCACAGTTTTGAGGCATTCCCACGTTTACATAGCCTTACAAATCTGGGAATGCATCAAACCCGTGGTTACTGCGTGTGAAAACCCACTACAACCCCCATTGAATGCCCCCTGATGCAGATTAAGGAAGCACAGAGCCTTGCCCTGCCTTGCCTTACTCCTATCTATGAGGGCAGGAAAAGCCACGCAAAGTGTCTTTGCCTGGCCTCAACTAAATGGGTCTGCACTCTAAGCTGCCAGAGCATCAAAAATAATGATGCTCCGGCGGCAAAGGGGCTTGTAAGTATGCCCCTTAAGCCAGTCCCTTGAAGTGAGGTTTCCTGAGTATCTAAACAAATACCCAATGAGTGCAAGAAGTTTTCTCATTCTGTGTTTGGGACATTGATTTAATTCTCGTGTCTGGTTTTGCCATGACTCACGTGGTGTCCCGTGCAAGATAGAAAATAGTGTTGGAAGGCCCACTAAAAGAATGTGAACCTTCTGATGTTCCTACACCAGTGTCAGTCAAACATTTCTGACGACAGAGCGTGCTGTGACTTTGCTGAGGAAACTTGTAGGTTCTACTGCCTCTAAATGATCTGTGGGAACGATGTGCTTTGGAGGACGGGTGATCAGCTTGTTTACTGCAGTAAAACACATTTCTCGCATGACTATTCATTAAATTAGAATCATATTGTTCTTCCTCCAATAAATAATATTTATGGTGCTATTTCTGGTATGGCAATATTGCAACATATGTGATCATGCTTGCAATTTTCACACAAGAGAATATTATACGCTCGTATGATGACACTTGGGGGGTCATTCTGACCCTGGCGGCCGGTGGCCGCCAGGGCCACCGACCACGGGAGCACCGCCAACAGGCTGGCGGTGCTCCCACGAGCATTCTGACCGCGGCGGTTCAGCCGCGGTCAGAAGCGGAAAGTCGGCGGTCTCCCGTCCACTTTCCGCTGCTCGGGGGAATCCTCCATGGCGGCGGAGCGCGCTCCGCCGCCATGGGGATTCTGACACCCCCTACCGCCATCCTGTTCATGGCGGGAAACCCGCCATGAACAGGATGGCGGTAGGGGGTGCCGCGGGGCCCCTTGGGGCCCCTGCAGTGCCCATGCCAATGGCATGGGCACTGCAGGGGCCCCCGTAAGAGGGCCCCGCATAGTATTTCAGTGTCTGCTTTGCAGACACTGAAATACGCGACGGGTGCAACTGCACCCGTCGCACCCCTGCAACTACGCCGGCTCAATTCTGAGCCGGCGTCCTCGTTGCAGGGGCATTTCCTCTGGGCCGGCGGGCGCTCTTTTGGAGAGCGCCCGCCGGCCCAGAGGAAATGTCTGAATGGCCGCCGCGGTCTTCTGACCGCGGTGCGGTCATTTGGCGGCGGTACCTTGGCGGACGGCCTCCGCCGTCCGCCAAGGTCATAATCAGGGCCTTGATGTATTATGTAGTCAAAATCTAATTTGCTGGTCAACAAATTATAGATACATTGATGGAGACAATTTAAATGTTAGAAAACCTTCTGAAAATTATATTAAATACAGCCTACTTAAAATAATTCACTGTCTTTTCCCAATGAAGAATTGCAGCTTTTTTGGTCGGTTATGGGTTTCTTCTTTTCCCTGTTGATTCCCTTTTCTCTCATAATTTGTTTCAAACATTATTTCTTCAGTTCAATAAAGGATGCATTGAACTAACTGGAATAATGGTGCTATAAGCTTTAATTTGCTCTACTGTACTCTGAGGAGATGTTCAGAGCCAGGGTGGAGAGGGCATAGTGACTTCACTGTTTGAGCCAAGTGACCACCTGTCTCCACCGGATCTACCATTTGGGGGTCTACGACTACCTCCCTCAGTTCAGTCTTTGACTCTTTAAGGCAAACCTGAAGGTAAGAAGAACACCCTTTACTCCTTCCCTTAATCTGCTCTAACCTATGTCCGACTGTTTTCAAAGTATAACGAAGAGTAATACCTGTTACTTTGTGATTATGTCTACAACTCACTGGCACATTTGAACTCGGGTCATGTTAGATCTATGTTTGTGAGGAGCTCTCCTTTGGTTAAAGCCTACCCTGCCCACATTCGATTGTGACACAAGCCTTGAGATTTGGCACATTTCACAGGAGCCAAAATAAGATACCATAACCAGAAACATTATGAGAAATAATAATCCCCAAGACTGTTGTGACAGGAACAACAGTATCCCCGTACACAAGATAGTATTGAGTGACAATGTTTTAGGTTGGTATACATTCGAGTAAAAAAGGTATCATTTGGTTCATAGGTCTTATAGCATGTAGTAGTCTAACCATGTTTCTATTATAGAAGGACAGCTATACTACACCTACAGTTGTTGGTAGGCTCTTGCCCTAAAACCAGGCAAACTAGCAAGATCACTTGAGACTTCAGTGAGTTCTCATTAGCCATCTTGGATCTCAAAAACCCATAAAAATCTGTGACGTCCGAGTCGTGTTGCTTGTTCTTCAAGTGATTTGGCATGCAGATGCGGTTTCGAGAAACTCATGAGAGAAGGTCTTTCCCTGGGAAGATGGTAAGTATAGGAACTGAGCTACTCTTCCCCAAACCTGTTCTTGTGATTCCTGGGACTAGAATAACAATAACAAGACGACAGCAGTTGTTCATAAATCCTTTGATGTTTAAGATGTCCCAACAATATCTACCAAGGCTAATTAAGATTATCCAAAATGTGAGAACCATGTTGTGAATATAATGGAAATATTTATGTTCTACAAAAACAGTGAAAGAATAGAATATCGAAATTGTTGCATGTGTCTCTCCAGTCAGTGCTTCTATTGTTCAAGTCCTGGGAAAGTATATTTAGCCTTCACCACACATAATTGTTTCAAATTGTCTTCATCATTTCCTGTCCGGTACATTGCAGAATGTTCTAGCTCAGTGGCTTGAACTCTGAGAGGTTCAAGGTCTCTGTCCCAGGTTACCAGTCCTTTGCAAAGCGTTTGAATTCTCCATGTTCAGAGCGAGCAAGGCCCAGTGGAACTAGGCCTCTGGTTTAGCTAACTTAACAATACAAAACAAAGGTTATACATTTCATTATAATATATTACTACATTTTTCTCACATATTTTCAATATTTCACATATTTTAGTCACTTTAGTACATATGGTGATCACTCCCCGAGGGCACATTTTTCAAACGCACACATTATTTTCTATTATTATTTTCTCAATGCATTTTCTCACTAGTATACACACATATAAGCCATTAATAAATTCTTAATTAACATATCTGCTCCAACAGTCCCTCCTCTAATGACTAAATATGTCATCACATCTTTCTTCACAACACATTATAATTCTGTCTCAGATGTATTTTGCTTTTCCTTAAATTTTCCCTATAAATTAGTCTCCTAGGTGGTTCTTCCCTCCTCTGGTCATTCTTAGATTTCCTTAACTTTATCTTTTGACATAATTTGCATAGACCCCAAAATCCTAATATGGAAACAATCACGATTAGTATTCCCTGGAAAGTTTTCCACAATACCACATTCCAAATTTGACTAGACCAATTTCCCACAGAGGCAAATCCATTTCCAACCTTTTCCCAAACTCCTGGTTTCTACAACTCCTTTGAATCCTTGCTTGAATTAGTTAAGTTAGTAAGTAAGTCTCCTATCTCCTTATCATTCTCTGGAATATAAGAACAACAATGCCTAGCATTATTCATTTTACAGATTCCGCCATCTTTCACCCAAATTATGTCTAAAGCAAGTCTATTTTGAAGCGTCATAGCTCTATCCACAGCCAATTCAGTATTTAACAGGAGTAATGCCCCTGTAAAGTTTGTCAGCATGTTATCCACAATAGTAGACAACTTTCGTATCTTGATTGAATTCAGAATAACTCCTACAGAAGGAATTACTGCACCAAAAATATCTCCCACAATTGCAGAAGAGGTTTCCCTCCTCTGTCGCTCATGATGTCATTCAGTCATTTTCTGAGTTTTCTTTAAATCAGCTATCTGATAGATTGTAGGGAAAACTATCCCCAAATAGCATGTCCCATATCATCCTCTAGGAAGACGGTAATAAGCATTAAGTGAACAAATATAATAGATCCCAGTAATCACAGGGTCCTGACCATTCAGCATAAAAGTCAATTTTCTCTGAAACAAGAACACATGCCTACAGTCACTTGTTCCCACAAATAAAGTGTCAGTGCGTGATTTCGGCCTATATATACAAAGCTTACCAACGTGTAATGCATCTAAAGCTAATTTCCCTTGCATTTTAATAGTAGTGTAAGCATACTATCCTTATAAGTCCTTTTCTCCAATCCTTTCTCTAACTTCTCCTTCAATGCCTTCCTTCTGTCATCAATATGCCCTATAAAGCTATTTTTAATGGGGTTAGTAAGCAGGTTAAATTATTTTGATGCACATAAGTAGTTCCAAATGTTAGTGCTGGCTCAAAGAATCCCCTACCTAATACTATGGCGGTCAAAGACCGCCAGGGCTGTTTTGACGATTGCACCGCCAACAGGCTGGCGGTGCAATCTTGTGTATTTGATCACGACGGAAGCACCGTGGTTGCACCGCTGGGGCAAGCGGTTTCCCACCACATTTGCCCCGGCGGTGATAATCTGCCAGCTGCCCAGGGGATTACGAGTCCCCGACCGCCAGCCTTTTCCTGGCGGTTTGAACCGCCAGGAAAAGGCTGGCAGTACGGGGAGTCACGGGGCCCCTGGGGGCCCCATTCAGCTTTTCACTGTCTGCATAGCAGACAGTGAAAAGCGCGACGGTTGCAACTGCACCCGTCGCACGGCCGCAGCACCACCACCTCCATGTGGAGCTGGCTCCTGTGTTGCAGCCGAGATCCGCTGGGCTGGCGGGCGGAAAGCAGGTTTCGGCCCGCTGGCCCAGCGGCGATCTCAAAATGACTGCGGCGGGAGTACGGCCACATTGGCGGCCGCCCGGTGGTCAGATCTTGGCGTGCGGAAGGTCATAATGAAGGCCTACATCATGCTCTCTAGATACTTTACTAAAAAATCTGATAATGGGAACAAAGGAAAACACAACGTCATGGTTGGAATAAAAATATTGCATATTCTCTTGGTTTTAGAATCTGGTTAATAGCAAACTACAAGTTTTGCCATAGGTTAAAGGAAAGCTATGGTACGTAACCCCTTCTTCCACAGAGGAAGGAATTTGCATACACAAGACAATTCCTTGCATCCATCGTCCCCACATACTCACTCAACAACTGATAAAACACATTAGAAGAAAGCTCTCCTTGAGCATTAGTGTAGTCATGCAAATATTTTTCATCCAGCTTAAACCTCTCTAAGCGTAGTAGTTTCAGGAACAGAATCAATAATAGCCTCCTTCATTTCATGGACAGACATACCCACAATCATTATTATGAACATTATTCCACAAATAATCACCACTTCAACAAGTACCCTCAATATCTAATTTTTCTAACATGATTATTTAACTCAGCCATGATCTGAAAAGAATCAGAAAGTAGAAATAACTCTTAATTAAAGTGCAACAGAAAAAAAAAAAAAATGAAGAAAAATAATTATTTCTCGCGGTTCAGTTTCACACTTAGGAACCCTTTCCTCCTTTGTCAAAAATCGGTTAGCAGCTGGTCACATCCAGTTATCAATGTCTTTACCAGTTTTATCTCAACAGTCTCTTTTGCAGTTTTTTTCAGATCAACAACTCAGTCTATTGATTCCCTTCAGGTTGCATCAAAGTACTGATTCCGAACTTCTCTGTCAAAACAAACAGACATGAACTTGTTTTGCCATTCACTTGTTGCTGCGTATGCCCACTCAGGAACTGTGTATCTTCGACTTGCCACGCTCTTTCTTTTCAACCTTCTTCTCCACCTAATTCTCCTTCACTTAACTAGTCTTTTCTCGTAACATCCACTTCTTCCTCTATTGGTTCATTCATGACCAATTCTTTCTTCTTTCCAATTTGCGGTTCAGGCCAATTGTCTCATTTTCTTGTTCCTTCTGTCAATATTCTCTTCAGAATTGGATATTCTCTTTTCCTATTTCTATGGTGTTTTCTCCTGATGGACCTGCAATGGGTTCAGGAGAAGTCGGACCGTTTTGGCTTTGATCCGTCTCAACTCTTTCCCCCTCTTGATCTGGCACTTGCTGTGCTTGCTTTTCAGCACCGCCTGCTTCTGGGAGAACCTCTGCTGTGCTCGGTTCTCCTGCTGTATCTGTTGAGTTAGACTCTTGCCCACTCGCCTGTAATTCTTCACTTTCGTCTCTTACAGGGGTGATTGACCCGTCTTCCACCAGCTCAGGATCAATTTCCGGTTCGACTTGTTCCGGTTCTGCTGCTGTTGGTGCTCTCAACAACACTTCTTCATGTTCTTGCGGCCTCACCACTCTCTTTGTATGGCTTGCATGTATCCAATTTGGCAAACCTGCACACTTCACAGCTGTCGTATTTGTCAGCACCACTTGGTATGGACCCTTCCAACGCTGCTCTAAACAAGTCTTTCGAACATGCTTTTTGATGATGACCCAATCTCCAGCTCTCAGATTGTGACCTGGGTCATGGATGGGTGACAGGGTGACAGCCTGTACCTGCTGAGAGAAAGATCGAATCACATCAGCCAGACCCTTGCAGTAGTCCAACACCAAATCATCTGCAATATTGACAAGAGCATTAGCTGGAATTTCTGTGAACCTCATTGCTCTGCCCATGAGAATCTCATGGGGTGACAGTCCTGTTTTCCTGTCAGGAATATTTCACATTGACATCAATATCAAAGGTAATGTGCCTGGCCATTTCAGATTTGTCGTTGCACACATTTTAGCAATTCTTGATTTCAGTGTACCATTCATTTGTTCCACTAGTTCTGATGCTTCGGGCGGTAACTGCAATACAACTTCTGCTCAACGTTTAATGCTGCACATAAGAGTTTAATCACTTCGTTATTGAAGTGTGTTCCCCTATCTGATTCTAAAGAGATTGGAACTCCGAACCGTGATATTAACTCTCTAAGAAACAGCCTTTCTACTGTGAGACTATCATTCCTTCATGTGGGATATGCTTAAATCCAATGACTAAAGACACACACAATCACCAACACGTACTTCAATCCACCACATGCAGGCATCTCAATGAAATCCAACTGCATTCTTCTGAATAGTCCTCCTGCTCTTCCAATGTGGCTCAAATTCACCATTGCCCCTTTCCCCACATTTAGTCCCATATTTATACGTTTTTAGTGCTGCATTTGCGTAATTTTTTTTACGCTAAAGCAGCGTAAACCTACAAAATACAATTGTATTGATCTTAGTTGCTGACAGATTACACATCAATGGGATACTGCCTCTGCTGCTTGTCTAAACTTTGGATTAAACCAATCAACTCTAAACAGCCTATCCATGGCATCTCTTACAATATGTGCTTGGCCTTGATAGTAACGGGCTGTCTGAGTCAACAAACTGTTTGGCAACACCATCTGACCCCCTTCAGAAACCCAAATCTCCTCAGGACTTTGAATACACTTGATCTTCACCCAAAGCTTTTTCTCTTCCTTGTCTGCATTTTCCTGCAATGTTTTCAATTCTTCTAGTGTATCAATTACCTTCAAAGCAAAACTTGCACAATTATTTTCTTCTTCAGGCATTAGTTCCCACTTGTCCTTAAACGACATACAGTTCAATGCGCAAAACCTTGCGACTTGATCCACATATCCATTTCCCAATGAAATGTAATCCTGTGTCTTTTGGTGTGCACTGCATTTTACCACAGCAATTTCTTCAGGTAACTGATATGCGTACAACAACTCTTTGATTCGGTCACCATTTCTCACTGGAGTTCCAGTAGAGGTCATGAAACCTCGCTGCGACCACAACTGACCAAAATCATGAACAGTTCCAAATCCGTATTGACTATCAGTGTAGATTGTGACTCTTAATCTTGCAGATACATAGCAGGCTCTAGTAAGAACTACTAATTCTGCTACTTGTGCAGAGTATACACCTGGAAGCCATGAGGCTTCTAATGTGCCTGTAATTGTGCACACAGCATATACTGTTCTCAGTGTACCTGTTCCATCTCTGAGACAAGAACCCTCAAAAAATACAATTTGGTCATTTTATTCTAAATGTCTCGAATATCAGGCCTCGGTTTTGTACACAACTCAGTCACCTCAAGACAATCATGTTCAATATCTTCCTCTTTTTCAATTTCAGCAGTATCACTTGGAAGCAAAGTCGCTGAATTCAACACTGTACATCTTTTCAATGTTACATTTGGAGCACCCAATTTGCTCATCTCATACCTTGTCAGTCTTGCACCCGTCAAATATTGCGTTTTCGTCCTTGTCAGTAAAATCTCAACAGAGTGTGGTACCATTACCGTCAAAGGGTATCCATGACTACCCCCTCACATTGGGAAAGACTTTGACCAACTGCAGCTATTGCGCGCAGACAACTTGGTAAAGCTCCTGCGACCAGGTGCAAGGTAGCTGAAAAATAGGCTACTGGGCGATAAGCACTTCCAGGGACCTGTTTCAAAACAGACAAAGAACAAGCATCACATTCATGACAAAACAATGTGAAAGGTTTCGTGTAATCAGGCATTCCCAACGCTGGAGCTCTGCACAAACTCTCTCTCAATTTGGTGAATGCTTTCATCTGATCTTCATCTACGGTAATGGGATCAGTAACTTCCTTATGTGTCAATTGCTGCAAAGGTTTAGCAATTTCAGCAAAATTTAGAATCCACTGTCTACAGTACCCCACCATTCCCAGAAACTTCCTGACATCTCTCTTTGAAGTCGGGGGACTTCTCTGCAAAATCATAGTAATCCTCTCCCTGGAGATTCTCATCAATCTTTCTCAATTTGGGGTCCCAGGTATTTCACAGATTTTTGGCAATACTGCAATTTCACACCTCAGACCTTATGTCCAAATTCTCCCAAATGATTCAAAAGCGCAATCGAGTCATGTTTACACTCGTCCCTTGTTCGGGATACGATCAACAAATCATCAATGTATTGCACTAGGGTTGATTGGTAGGGCAATTCTAATGACTCCAGGTTCTTTTTCAAGATCTGATTAAACAGAAATGGTGACTCCGTATACCCTTGTGGAAACTTGCACCAGCTGTAGATTCTGTCTAGGAATTTGAAACTAAAATGAAACTGACTATCCTCATGAAGAGGCACAGAAAAAAAAGTTTGTGACAGATCTACCACTGTGAACCACTCTGCATCGCAAGGCATCTGAAACAGTATCACTGCTGGATTAGGTACTACCGGACGACATTTAACCACCATGTCATTACTTTTCGCAAGTCTTGCACAACACGCACTTTCCCACATGGCTTTTTCAAACCCATTATCAGGGAATTACGTGGGCTGCTCAATACTTCTTTCAAAACTCCATTTTTTAAAAAAAAGTCTCCAATTATTTGTGCCACCTTCATCAAAACATCTTGTGGCATGTTATACTGTGGAAACTGCGGGAACCCCACATTGGGCTTCAGAGTGATTTAAATTGGTTCTACTCACTTAATCAGACCTACTTCCTTCCTTGTTAAATCCCAGACCTCTTCCTTCACTGTTCCCTGCAAGTCTGCATGCAATTCTTTCACAGTAAACATTGGGAAAAACCCAATCAACGGGTATTCTCCATAGGCGTTGTTAAACATCATTTGTCACCTGTTCTTCCTCATCATCACTATTTGTTTGGACTTCTATCCCAATATCCGAACAATTAATGGAGCATCTTGTCTTACACGGCAAGTCTCTTCCCAGTAGGGATACTGGACTTGAATCGCACACCACAAATCTATGCAATCCTTGATAATTTCCAATTTCAACCTGCACTGCCTCTGTGATTGGGTTGGTCAACTGACTATTCTCCACACCCACAACTTGAACTGTCCTGCCCGAAAGAGGTAAATTCGGGACCTCTATGCTCCTCACTGTAGAGCACGTAGCTCCTGTATCCACTAAGAATGAGACGTTGTAGCCCATCACTTTCCCCTCCACAAAAGGTCCTCTCAGATCTACTTCTAGGGAAGTGGCAAGCATACAAGCTCCTTCATCCGAACTGGCACTCATCCATTATTCGTTTATTTCATCCTCACTCTAAAATGGAAACTGATGCACTGTGTTATTACTCCTGTCTTGTCTCTGACCTGTGACCTGCTGAGTAAGCATCACCTGTTGCTGTTCCATCGGGGCTTGAGGTATCTGCGTTTGCTGTCTATGTACCATGGGAACCTGCTGCTGTACTGGTTGCAATTGTGCGTGTGGCACCTACATTTGCTGCAGCAGTAAGAAATTCTGTCCTCGATTTTGAACATTAGGAAGAAACCGTTTTATTCTTGGGACTTTCACAGTTTGAAATGTACTGACATCACCTTGCTGAACAACACCATCCCGCATCATCAACGGACACTCCTGCTTCCAGTGTCCCACGTTTCCGCACAAATGACACTGTAACATATTTTTTATTCCCTGCTTGTCATTCTGAACAGCCACAGTCCCTAAGTCCAGACCACGCATCATGTCAATTCCACGTCCTCCACCCCTCACTTGAGGCTGAAACATAACAGCTCTCTGCTGCGGCGGCATAGGCGGTACTATAGCTCCTTACACTCCTGTCTGAGCTGCTTTTATTTGCATCACCATTGTTTTTTCTTTCAACTTTTTCTGCTTCAATTCAATCTCATCACTACAGTATTTTGCATATTGCAACACCTCATCAATCGGCTTTGCCTGCCAGCAAATTAAGTGACTCTTGATCATCTGTCCTACTTCTGGTTGTAACCCCTCAACAAATCTGAACAAAAAATACACCATGTCTTCCGGCTCAATTGCCTCCTTACCACTGTACTCCTTAAAGTCTTTCAATAATCTTTCATAGTAAGTATGTATTGACTCTTTAGATTCTTGGACCGTTATCTCAATCCTCTGCCAATCAATGTTTTTGGTAGAAATCCTTGTCTTGAGGAGCTCAATCACCTTATAATAACTTTTCATTACCTCAGGTGAAGGTGCACCTGTCGTCTTATCCCTTTCTGGTTCACTTGTTGGCCACTCTACTGCTCTCTTACACTCAACCCACAAGCCAGCTGATACCACTATCTCCAATAGCATGTTCAAGTCTTTCCATAGACATTTGGAAAGCTTCACAAATCTCTCTGTCTGTTGATACCACTCAACCGGCTTCTCTCTCAATTTTAGATAATCATTTGTAAATGACAATATATCACACCTGTGCCATGGAACATGAACAAACTGCCCTCCTGGAATCTCTTTCATCGGAAGCATCTTTACTGATTCTCCTTTTTGAACATCTTCAGACCCTTCTTGTGAATCTCACTTTCGCTTTATTTTTTTTCTTTGTCCATCTACCTTCCCACTTCTCTAATGCTCCCCAAATCTGAGCACTCTGCAGCAATTCTTCCAAGTGTGCCTTCATTCCTGCTGATCTCATGTGTTCAAAATCCTTTGCCTTGAAATCTAATCTGTAACTGCGTTTCAAATGCTTCATTTTCTCAATCTCAATGTCATGTTTCTCTGCTAGCTCTGCCAACTTCTGATGTATTTTACTCACTTCTCTTGGAATCTTGGGGCACAAATACCTCAGCTCTTCTTCAGTGTAGAATTCCAATCTGTTCACACCCATTGTTCCCTCAACCAATTCAGTTGCTTCTATATTCAACCTCACACGATTTATCTGCTTTTAGCCTTTGGATGCATTTTGAGGAGTATTTAAACTATCTAGCCACTCACTCAGTTGCTGAGCTGACAATCCCTGTAATGAAATGTTACTCGCATTTGGCACTGGTAGATGTTGCACCACTGCACTTGAAGCTTGCGGTGTCAAACGTTTCAAACTCTGACTCGCACTCGGGCCATTCACTGCATCTGGAAGCGCTTCATGTGGGCTAAGATCCATTAAAGGTCTAGATCCATTGAAAGTCTTACCTACGGATGACATCATCTGCACAGGATCACTCGCTCCCCTCCTCACAAGGCTCTGTGACATTTCATTCTGCTCTTCTGCATTTGATTACTTTTGCACAAATAAGGGTACTGCTGGACCAACAGTAATTGGTAGCGATGTTGCATCTGGAGCTGCCCTAACACTTGCACCTTGTGGGAATGTCATCCCCATTGCTTGATTCATGACTGGTGTAATATCTGACTGTGTTCCTGTCATTGGTGTAAACTTTGGCAACCCCTGTGCTTGTGCTGACGGCAATAATATTGGTGGTGGATCTGTCTGAACCAGCATTGTCTTCGGGAGCACTTGCTCCCTCAGCACCATTATATTTGAGACTGTCTCAAGAACTGGTACATCTGGATAAATTCTCTGCACTGAAGGCGGATGCATCTGTGCTTGGACCACACTAGTTGTCCCTGCATTCGGTGTACTCTGTACTACCCCTGGTATCTGTCCAGCCTCTGTCTGAACTGCTCCCTCAGTTCCCTGCACCTGTGACGGAGCTGCTGTAACGGCACTAGTACTTGGACCACCTGCATATGTCATTAAAGGTGAAGGTCGATCTCTTAACAACTGCGCAATGAGCTCCTCAACATCTGAATCATCATCATCAACATAAGATTTTCTCTTTTTCTTTCTTCCTGCAGTTTCATCCTCCTTAGCACTATCTTCCTTCTCTGCCTCCTTTTCCTCGGTAATGGCAGGAAACAATTTTACATCCTGTAATGTCATTGCTCTCCATTTATTTTGTTCCCAATCCCATCTAGCTTCAGCATTAGATTTCTCTACTAGCTTCATCCTCCTTTTGAACCTCATCTCTTGCTGCGGTCTGGCCACTAGCTCCCAAACCGCTAAAGCCTCAAACTGTGCTGGTCTCGGTAACGGCTTCATGTCATATAATGCCATTCTTAATTGATCCAGAATTCTCAAATTAAACGTTCCATGCTCCAGGAACACTAAAGACCCTTGTTTTTAAGTTAACTTACACCATTGCTTCAACCACAAACACGGTGCTACACCTCGCTCCTCCATCACAATGTAAGCTGGAGTATTTTCCGGTACGGTTGGCTCCCCCACTGACGCCTTAATGTAAGTATCACCCTTCATCGCACTCTTAAATGCCTTGAAAAACTTAACTTTGCCTTCTTTATTTACTTCAATTCAATAATCAAATTACTTTTATTCCCAAGATTCCCTTCACCCGCTTGCTCAACCAATTGCCTTTTATGGATGGCTGACAATCTGCTTGCAACCTTTCTCACTAACCAACCTATCCCAGCGTGGTACACTCTAACATCACACTCACACACAGAGGCTGACAAAGTCTTGCAGCTCGTCCTCCTACTTCGACTCACACAACTAATGCAAATTGTGGTAAGCACCTTTAACCAAATAATGACTAACACAAACCTGCTGGTTTACTACAGGAAGGGACACAATTGCTTCAGAGACATTACGGTTTTTCACTAATGGCTCTTTCGCTCATGTAGCTATTCCTCTTTCTCAGTCTCACACATTCGCAAGCAAAATTCGACCCGCAAATTTTACTCTCAACTGATCAATGAGTCTGTTCTGGTGCACATAGAACTCGCCAAATCTCAATCAAAATTAATTTTACTCGATTATCACACACACTGTCTCATTGAGCACTCCTGATCAACCTACTAAACCAAACAGATTACAACATATAAACAAGTGCCTCCTACACTTGTCAATATACTCTGGAGTCTTAGACCATGCAGGGTTTGTACATTACCAACAACCATGTGGATAATTGTTGAGCACAAAGCGCCACACACATGTGAAGTTTGACGACTACCCTACTCTCATACTTCAGAGTACGCACACCTCTACTGTCCTGAACTGGAGTATGCAGACTCCCTACTTTACCTCACATACATCACAATTCACCTGTGGTTTGCTTAAGCCTGTGCAAGTGCAACCTACCACTTTCGTACTATCACAAAACACGCCGAAAACATACCCAACTTTACTATCAGGATCCAGGATCTGGGAGAGTCATTTCTGGGCTTAAGGGGACATCATCTTTGCTACAATTGCCATTTAAAAAAAAAAGAAATTCAAACCTCATAAAAATATGAACAACTAACCCTAACTTAAACTAGCACCATAACCAACAATTACCACATAACCAGTCCTCCAAGGAAACCAACCATCCTCTGCTACTAAAATCTGCTAGCGCGCCTGGTCCTTACTAAGCAAACTTACAAGGGGACGCGTATAGGTCAATGAAAATTTTGAATCGCATGGAGTATCCTAGTCATGTAGTGACTATTGAATCAATAACTAATATCAATAATCAAGGATACACTCTCTTTAACACAACGTTAACCATACTAATCAAGAACAACCACTACACAAGGAAAGGTTAACAAGGTTTATTTCCTATTGATTTCAATTCTAATCATCTGTTGATTTAAGTTTTATTCAAAACAAACTTTATCAAATCCGTTAATGGAAAAACATTTTTTTTCTCAAAGGAAACATGTGTGACAATGCAATACCATAAGCTATGAATACCAGCATGAATAATGCAATTCAGCAAATTAGTTTTTCAGTCATTTGTCACCATCAACATCACCCCTGACAGCCTACCTAACCGAGATTAGCATTAGCATGTGGGTCTTCATGCGAAAACAATTTAGAAAATATTCATTTTGGAAAAATCTATCTAAAACTGAAACTCTATAAAACAGTGCAGTTGGTACCTAGAAGAAAAGGCACAAAATAGTCAGTCACATTTTCATAGCTACCTATCTAGGATGGATCAGCAACAAGTCAGTCTACATCTTCAGGTCATCAATCAGTCAGTTACGGATCAGGCTCTCAGAGTATAAACCCAATATCAGCACCTCGAACAGCGTCTCCTGACGTCATCAATCTCTCCCCAGATTCGCCTAAATTCTAAAGTCTTAGCCCCTTGTCATGACTTTTTATTAGGGTCTCCCAGTCCATCCCCCTAATTGCTAATTGGTCAGTCGATCAACAGTTATGACTCTATCCTATAGTTTTGATTTACCAAATCTCCTAATTTGCATATTAGTTCATTTCACAGAACGCTGATTGGTTCTTCTTGCGATGAGGACATCATCCAGCTCTTCATCCAGCTCTTCAGGTATCAAAATTGTTGCATCTGTCTCTCCAGTCAGTGCTTCTATTGTTCAAGTCCTGGGAAAGTACATTTAGCCTACACTACACATAATTGTTTCAAATTGTCTTCATCATCTCCTGTCCGTCGGTACATTGCAGAATGTTCTAGCTAAGCGGCTTGAACTCTGAGCGGTTCATGGTCTCCGTCCCTGGTTACCAGTCCTTTGCAAAGAATTCGAATTCTCCATGCTCAGAGCGAGCAAGGCCCAGTGGAACAAGGCCTCTGGTTTAGCTAACTTAACAATACAAAACAAAGGTTATGAGTTTTTATTATGATATATTAACTACATTTTGCTCATATATTTTCATTATTTCGCATATTTTAGTCACTTTAGTATATATGGTGATCACTCCCCGAGGGCACATTTTTCAAACGCACACATTATTTTCTATTGTTAATTTCTCTATAGATTTTCTCACTAGTATACACACATATAAGTCATTAATAATTTCTTAATTAACATATCTGCTCCAACAAATGTAATCCAGGCAAACTAAGTGATCTCGATTTGATTTAAGGTTGCCCTCACCACAGTAACCAGCCTAAGTTCCCTTCCCTCATCTAGCCTCTGTGCTATTCGGAGCAATCACGCAAAACAGTTGGTATTGCCAGGATGTGGGCTATTGAAAGTACTGCTCTGTCAGCACTCTGGTGTTGCTAAAATAATGTCTTCTAAAGTCTGTAGGAGCCCCTTCCTTCCACCCTGTGCAGCCTTCTGCTTTATCTGTCTTCCGCTATGTACTTTGTACTCTCTCTGTCTTGTCCCTCTCCACTCATCCCCTGTGAGATATCATTCTTTCCCCTTACCTCCATCATGAGCCAGCTTCAATGTTGATGTGACTTTTACGCTTGGCCAGTGGATGGAAACGCTGTTTCTGTCTGCTGGCCCAGCGGAAAAGTCATAATAGGGGGCCAGCCATACTGCCAACCATGGCGGTATGTTGGCTCCCACGGCTTCAGCGGTCTTTTTCAAAGACCGCCAAATTCATAATGAGGGCCATAGTCTCCTAAAACCCACACACCCTCTCCCATTTGTCCCTAAATCCTCCCCTTACCCTTTGCCTACTCCAAATGGTGTCTATGTCAGCTCCCTCAACCATTTACTCAACCCTCTTTCTAACTGTCCCGCTAACCTTATCCTATTCTTGCCACCCAAAATTAATAACAACACTCTTTTAATGCTCCTCTCCACTAATAAGTGTACCTCTTCACCTTCTCAGCCTACAGCCAACCATCTTAACCCCTGCATGCCCTATTTCACTCCCCCAGAGACTCTTCTCTAACTCAACTCATATGCCCTACTCCAGAATAATCCTCACTGATCTAGACACGCTCAGCATACAATAGCTGATTCTCAAACCCACACACATTGCAGGACACAACTTAAATGTAATTTTCAGCAACCTAGACTTTCCCATGTTCCAAAATATAACTCACTCCAGCTACACTTGGATCAACCACAACTACATATTGACTTTGGAACAAGATTAATTTGGAGGACCAGCACATCCAAATTACCTCCTACACAGATCCAGACAGAATAAATGTGGTGGAAAACTGTAAGGATGGCTCTATGAAGCTTTCAATAAAGGGTTGGTGGAAAAATCACTCCGCTCATGCAGTTGGATGGATTTAGGAACTCCACTCTAGGTGTGTAACATGGAGCATGTGGTGTTGTTTTGATTTTCATTAGTGTGCACTAGGATTGTTTTAGCATGCATTGGTGAATGCCACAATATTTTTAGGCCACATGCAAGTGTGCAGGATATTTTGCACCGCAGGCACTGCTTCTGGCCATAACGGGATCTTTATCATGCTGCTGACGAGAATGAGCGACAGCCAGTGACCGCAGTTACACCTCGAGCAGATTCTTTACTCCTAAAGCAGCTAAATCTACTTGGAAAGACATTTTCGAGTGGATATTTTACCCCAACAGACCATTCAAGATGTTTTAAATGCAACAAACCTTTTCTTAAATGTTTTTCACAGGAAGTAAGTCCCCAGAGCCTCCAACTTCCTTTCCAGGTCAACAGGCTTCTCCCAGTGTTTTGTCCATCTCCTGTTCACTTTTAACTTTGATTTCAAGGTGGAAGGATCACTTTCTTTGTCTGCTGCATATATACGATTGGATTTAAAGACTTGGGCCCTCAATATGAACATGGTGGTTCATTCCACGCCGCCGGCGGTGGTGGTAAAAACCGCCAACAGAGGAGAGGGCCAGACCACCAAATAATGAACCGAACGAAAGACAGGCATCCTGAAAACCACCCACCACCAGCAGAGGAGTGCCGACGACGACGGCAGAGTCCGCCCACAGGCCGACGGAAAGGCCCAACTCACCCATCAAATAATGAACCACCAGTCTGCCACCAGTTCCAGGGCGGGAACCACCACCACGCAAAGCCAGGAGGAAATGAAACAAATATAAGGAAACACTCACTGGAGGCCCACAAAACACGCCGAAGGAGACATGGATAGAGAGCTGCACATCATGCCAGCCCTGCTCCTTGCCATATATCTCCACGACCTAGACCGCCGATGAAGAGGATGACGGTAAGTACCGAAGCTTACAAAACAAGGGAGGAAAAGGCACAGTCACATACCTACCCACTCCATTTGCCCTGCAACGCCCACCCAACCCTTCACAGCAGCACAAGTCATACATCCCACAGCAAGAGGTACTTACCCAACACAAGGCAAATCCAACATGACCCTAGTACATACAAATGCCCCATACCCATAAACAATGAAACGAAAGACCAGGGTTCAACAGTGTGTCATCAAAACACAGGCCAAACAGAAATCTTTAAGGAACGCTCACAGAGCCAAATAGTCCAAACAGGGCCAGTGGCCAGTCCGTAAAGCTACAATTGCCATGGGCCACAACAGACCCCACCTGACTCCCAAAAGTGCACAGTACTCCACCTAATGGGGCAACAAAGGGGCATCCAGGCACCTCACAGAACAGGGGCAGGGGGTGGTGAGGGTGGGGATTTGTGACGGGGTGGGCCTTGGACTTTCGATGGAAGGTGGAGTGGGGTGGGCTTGTCCTTTGAAGGGGGGGTGTTTTGAGAGGGTGGAGCCAGATGGACTAGGCTCAGTACTGGGCCTTTTTTTCCTCTGGGTAAGGGGCACAGGAATGTGAAGGGCAGACAAGGGTGGGCTGTGAAGTGGAAGGAGTGGAAAGGGCAAGGATGTGAGCACGCTTGGGGACAAGACGGGGTGGTGCGTTCGTGTGTTTTTGGAGGAGGGGGTGGACACAGTGGGAGAAGACAGGCAGCTAGTGTGGATGTATGTGGTGTGGGTGTCTGCAAGTCTGGTGAGTGTGCTGCATGTGTCAACTACAGTAGTTGTGGTGAGTGCAGGTGTGGTGCATGGGGTGCATGTATGGATGTCTGCTATTGTGGTGAGTGCAGTAAGAGGAGCAGCAACAGTGACTGAAGTGCAGTGCATGAGGGTGTGGATGTAGAGGGGACAGAAAGGGAGGTGGAAGAGGTGGGCACACTGGGGGAAGTGGATATTGTTGTGTGTGCATGTGTCTGTTGGCTGTGTGAATGCTTGTGGTGGGAGGTGTGGTGCTTGTGTTTAGAAGTATAGGAAGATGTCAATTCCAGGACCCAACTGATACAACTCTACTTCCAGCCAGTAACTGTGTGGGACTTGGGCCTGACATTGAGGTTTGTGACACATACTGGCAGTGTGCTCAGTCATATGGGGGGGTTGATAATGATAGGTGAAACATGGTCCACTTCTGCATGGTACAGATTGAAATTTTCTGCATTTACTTATTGCCAACATTTAGGCACACAGGACTCCTTTCATGCACAGATTTGACAATAAAGTAGTTATCAGCCAGTTGCATCCATACTTCACTTTGTTCACAAGTTAACATAGGGGACAGTGTTACAGGTGTGATATGTGTTTTATTTGTTGAAGTGAGTGAATAGTTCTATTTACAGTGATGGCAAGTCGTAAGGGATGGGTGTCCTCAAGACCAACATGGTGGCAGCCTTGTTGGTACTAATGATGGTTCCATCATTTCTTACATTAGTTCATATTGCCTCTTAGCAATGTGTGGTGGCTGATTGAGTGGGATGGTTGCAGTGAAGATTGTTGCTGAGTTACTTCTTGAAGGGGGCCTAGTTCTTTGCTGGGGTTCCAGTGCCATATCTTGACCTGAGGGTCCGTTTGGGCGCCTGCTGTTGATATTCAGGGGATGACATGGTAGGCCCTTGGGTTTCTTGTGAGGGTAGTTCTTTGGATGTTTCTGCTGATGGTGTATTCTAATGGTGGGTGCCCGGTGCTGTAGTGGGTGCCTCTTGTCCTGTGTGGGTGTCAGACTGGTTTTGGACCAGCTGCATCAGTGCTCCTGCTATGGTGGCCATTGTGGCATTGTGCTGTTTCCACTGCTCCATGACCTATTGGTGGTGTTCCTGCTGCATCCTCTGATTGTGCTCCAAGGTGGACACAATCTGTGCCGACCTGTCATGGGTATGCTGGTAGGCCCCCAATACCTCAGATAACACGTCCTGGGCTGCAGCATCCATCCTGTGGCCTCCCCCCTTGTACATTTCCACCCTTGCACTTGACCTAGCCCCCTGTGCCTGTGTCCCCTGCGCAGGTCTGGCAGTGCCACTTTTACTGGGGCCCTCACCTTCCTGCATGTTGGGAGTGGGAGACTGTGGCCTCTGTATCTGTGTTCCACCAGTCTGTGCCCTGGATATACCGGTGTGGGGACGCTTGCCCTGGGCTGCTGGTCTTGACTGGGTGGTAGGGGTGACAGTAGTTTCCTGGGTGGAGCTGCTGCATGGTGAGGGTCCAGAACTGTGTGAGGGGCCTGCCTGCTCATCAGTGTCCAGGGATCCTTCACCAGTGTCCTGTGAGGTGCCTCTGTCTCCCTGGGGGGCAGTGGCACTCCTTGTCCGGTCCGTTAGGGTTGCATGGGTGGTAGTGTCCTTTGGGGGACATAGACATATCTGTTACAGCTGCATGAACGTTTGAGGTGAACAGGACTGGGATATTTCGTACTGGGGTTATTTTCAGTGGCCTTACAGGGTGCCTTTGTGAGGTTGACACTGCATTTAGCGTTGACTGTGGAGTGGCATTGTGGTGGGGGGTATCGTTCCATTGTGGGTACTTGCAGGGGTAGGTGACTGTGCACAGGGGGAGGGATGTGGGCCTGTTAGTGGGTTTGTGGTTATGCAGAGGGGTGGATTTAGTGGCTGATGCCTGGGTGGGGTGTTGGTCATGGTGGATGTGGATGTGGGTGGGGTGGACTGGTGCATGCATTACAGGCATGGTGTATATGGGGTATATGTTGATGACTTACCAGAGTCCATTCCTCCAGTGAATCCAGTGAGTCCTTCAGGGTTCAGGATGGTCAGTACCTTTTCCTCCCAGTCTGTGTATTCTGGTGGTGTTGGTGGCGGTCCTCCCCCAGTCTTCTGCACTGGGATGTGGTGCCTTGATGCCATGCCCCTGACCTTCCCCTGCAGGTTGTTCCATCTCCTGCTGATGTCGTCCGTGGTGCGTGGATGGTGTCCCACTGCATTTACCCTGTTCACAGTGGTTTGTCGTAGCTCCATCTTCTTTGTGATGGGTATGTGCTGCACCTCGGCCCCAAATATTTGTGGCTCCAACTTCAGGATCTCGTCCACCATGGACCTTAACTCCCTTTTGGTGAAGCGTGGATGTTTGGGGGGTGACATGGTGAGTGTGGGGAATGGTGTCGGGGCTGGGAACGTGGTGAGGGTGCTCTTCTGTGGGTCGGTGTGCGTCTCCTGTATGCTGGCATTCGATGTCTGCCTTTTGTGCTTTCCGTCTTCTTGGCCTGGTTTTGTTGCAAGAGATTGTGGGGTATGTCTGGGGTGTTTTATGGGGTTATGGATGTGTGTCACGTGTGTGGGTTACACGCTTATCCAATGTGTGCACTTCTTGCTGTTGAGTCCACTTGCCGCCCGTGGCGGTCGGAGCCGCCAATGGCCGTTCGGGCTCCACTGTCCACCAAGGTGATTTGTGCATGATTATCTGGAGGGAGGGATGTGGTTGTGCTTGGCGGTGGCGGGGTGGGGAGGTCCGGGATTCCCGCCAACAGGGTAATGGCAGTGAGTGGTGGTCTGGTCTGGTGATTTTTGGCGGGGTTGGGATTTTTGTTCATTATATGGCGGGCATTATATGGCGGGTTAAAACAGCGGCATTCTGTTCGTCGCCGCCACAGTGGTGGGAGTTGTTTACCCCCGTGTTCATAATGACCGCCTTTGTTTTTGTGACATCCAAAGTAAGAATAGGGATGTTATTTGTTTGAAAGGTCATGCACCAGTAGTTCATTGTGCTTTTATTTGATTTTTAAATTTCACTGTGGTGGGAGGCCTTGAGTTTCATGGGGACCTACTTACTTTTTTGCATTTCACTTCTGTAAAGGCAAAAATGTGGCTAGTTTAGTACCTTTCCTCTATGTTTGTTACACTTGCAATATTCACCTCCTTTACTATGTGCTCTAGTCTGCCAATGAGCCATCCAGCCAGTAGGCCCAGTACTAGTCATCAGTGCATGAAATAGCTAATTAAAATTGAAAAAAAAACATAATTTAGGAAGGGATGGCATTGAATTAAATTAAAGATGTGGGTTATTGTTTGTATTTCATGGGTTTTTTTCTGCAAAAAGCGTATATGTGGGCCAATATTTAATCTCAATGGTGGATGTGTGTTGTTGTAAACTTTGTGTAACTCAGTTACTTTTCGTGTTTGGCATTGTTGAATTAATGGGGGTGTTTTCTTCACTGTTGCCATGCCTTCTTTGTCTCGCCAGTGTATTTGCCAGAGGCCACAATTTGTATATGTTCTTCATGCCATGTGGCCTGGAGCAATTTTTTGTAGTTGGTGTCCATAGGGCATGTGTAGCCAGCCAGTGTGATTTTCCCATAGGCTTGCGTGCATTCTTTGTTCTCTGTGCCTCCTTGCTTGCTGTTGTTGTCTGACCATGTGACCGGAGGCCATTTTGTGGAGCCAGTTAGTGTGCTTTTACCAAAGGCTTGTATGTGTTCTTTGTTCTCTATGCTTCTTTGCTTGCTGTTGTTGGTTGACAATCTGACCAGGAGCCATTTTGTGCAGCCACCATTTATTAACACTATTTTTCAAAGCCATTTTCTAGGGAGACTTATAGGAGAGGGCTATGGCATTTTTTTGTTGTTCATTTTCTTAATTTTCCCTGATATTAGCAGGGCACAAGTCCTGAAAAAAAATAAGTGGGGGAACTAAGTAAGTTGCACAGTATACAAGTGACATGGCTCATGATTTCACAGCGTGCCACATTGCAAATGGCATCACAGGAAGTGATGTTTACTTTTTCCTGACATTAGTTTAATAATATACCTGAAGATATCATTGTAGTATATTTATATTATGAATATGATTATGATGAACAGTGCTTTATATTAAATACATATTTCACATTTATTACCTGCAGTTCCTTGTCTTCCAATACGTTTCTCATACTCCAGTCATATAGTAATAATTCATTGTCTTCTTTCATTATTTGTAATTTTAGTTCATTTTTATTTTTATTTTTGTTCTATTTAAATTTTCTATTTTAATTTTTTTATTTTAATGTTTTAATGTATTTTAATTTCTTTGTTTACTTATTTTTTTGCATTTTGCCTCCCCCGATTTCCCTGCCTTCCAATGTAGGTGCTCTGCACACACACCAGCATCATTCAATTTTTAAGAATTATTTTATTTCCACCTGAACTCTGCTGCCTGTCATAGGTGCACACCAGACTAAATTTTTTAAACAGATTATTTCATTTTCTAATGCACCTTTCTGACTGCCACGGTGGTGTGGTTTGACTTTAAAATGGTTGGATATATTGTTGTTAATTATTTAGGATAATAACTTAAGTAACCAACCACACTAAATGATATTGTCCTTGTTTGTAGTAATTCAAATTGCAACAGGGCCACAGTTCACTGAAGGTTTTTCTTGCTTGTTTGGTTTTAGGTGCACAAGAGAAGAGACATCACCCATAGTACTGCCAGACAAAAGGCCTGATCAAAGACATGTGACAACACAGCACATGCCATCAGTCCTCCAATCTCTACCACTTGTGCAACTCAGTGTCACTGCAACCCTCAGCTTTAAGATGGTCCCAAAGAAGGGTGCTGCCAACAACGTTGCAAGTGAAAAGAAGCAGATTTCCACCCTTGGTGTGCCAAACACAACCTTTTTCTGGAGACTTGTACCTGCTGCACCAGCCTCCGGGGAGGAAGCCGGAGCAACACTCACACATCAAATGCACCACCCCAACCTGAGCCTAAACCCATGTCTGTCAGCAAGGCAGCCACTGAAATTATGGTGACGTTCATGAGCAGTGATGTTGAATTGGATTTGTCCCTTTTACAATGTAATACCCAATCATTTCAGGAAGAAGAGCAAAGTGGACAGCAGACACAGCCAGCAAGAGTAGATCTTCCTGAAGTTGGAGCAGAACAGGAGGTTGACCTTCCTGCTGAGCAAGAACCTCCACTTTTAGAATCATTGGCTTCTAGATCCCCAGCAAAAAAAGGATGGGGACTCCACCATCTTCTTCAGCCACCCCTTCTGATAATCTGGACAAGCATTGAACCCTGGCAGAGCACAAGACATGCCAACAGACACAAGAGAAAAGAAAAGTTCCTGAAAGCCTTAGAATTATGGAAGGAGATGAGGAGGATGGCAAGCCAGTAATTGTTAAGGAAGTTAGCTGACAGGAGACTGACATTACCTTTCCTAGCCAACCTACTCCGAGGGATGTGGCACTGGTATCACACCAGCTCGCATATTCGGAAGGCCCCACTGAGACCTGCATCAACCCCTACCTCAGTAGAAGTATGCACTGCAGTTAGGCAAATTACGACACACCCACCTTCCTCCAGTACTTCTTCAGGCATTATCACAGACACACTAAGAAGTTCTCCCCCCCCAGTTTGTCACTTTTTGTATGATTAGTGAGCAGGAGGATAACATTTTAATATGCTCCATTTGCCACATGAGAGTTTGTTGTGATAATAATTATGGTACTGGAGGCCAAACAACCCATATGAAAAAAACGTCATGCAATCTGGTGGGAAGAGCACCTTAACAACATTGCTGCAAGTTGTGGTGGTAAAGGTGAAGATCACAGGGAATCAGCTTCAATCATGGTGGGAGGTGATGAGGAAAAAGAGGGTGACATCTTTATGCAAAGCAGCCTTGTCCCCAACTTTGCATCAGTATTACCCACCTCAGCAACTTTGAAATGGCACAAGTGTCAGATAGGAACACCACAGCATAAGCATACAGTGACTACCCCAAGACGCATAGTGAGTCTACCACTCATACTTCTTGGAAGTCACCTGCATCAGTGACCTAAGATAAAAAATCCAGGATACTAATGTAGGCATGTTTAGGTAGGAGGGGCACTATGACACGAAACAACCAATGGCACATTTGTACAATGAGAAGCTGGCTAAAATGTTTACGCTGGACCTCCTTCCTTTTTCTTTTGTGGAAGGAGTAGGATATTTTAGAATTAGTGGTGGCCATCTGCCCAAAATGGAAGATTCCCAGTCGGATCTATTTTGTCAGAGTTGCTTCTCCAGCACTCCCTCATGATGTGTTGCAATTGGTTAGACAAGCTTTGCAGCAAAGTGTTGTTCACACTAACCACCTGACAACAGACACGTGGACCAGTTGCCATAGAACTGATTACATGTGTATCACTGCACTCTGGGTCTCTTTTGTGGGCTTTAGGCAACAGCTATCTACAGGTCTGAGAGCTGAAGATACTTTTAAGGGCATTCAGCAGCATGCAGCAATAGCCATGTTGGCCACAGATAAATCTCTTGCAGCTGTAAACATCTTGGAAGACTTTATCAGCAATGTGTGTGAATGGTTGTGACTCAGAAGTTTCAGAATTGGATTTGTTGCCAGGGACAATGGCAGTAATATAGTGACGGCCATGGCAGATGGTGGCTATTTTCAGAGTCCTATGTTTGGTGCCTTGCATCAACCTGGTTGTGGAGGAATTTCTCACATACATAGACAGAGCAAAATGTGTACTACCTGCAGAAGAATCTGCACTCATTTCAGTCATTCTTTTAAAGACTGGAAGCACTTGGGGGTCATCCAGCATGCTAATAGTATACCAGTTAAAGCTCTCATGCAGGAAGGTCCAACACAGTGGGACTCAACTTATTTCATGCTGCAATTTCTGTATGAGCAGCAGAGACTGATTGATGACTATGGGCCTGATTACAACTTTGGAGGAGGTATTAATCCGTCCTAAATGTGACGGATATACCACGAGCCGTATTACGAGTTCCATAGGATATAATGGACTCGTACTACGGCTGGTGGTATATCCGTCACTTTACCGTCACTTTTGGGACGGATTAACACCTCCTCCAAAGTTGTAATCAGGCCCTATGTCATTCAAAGATGAGGGGATGCAACTTGGTTAAAGCATGACAATTGATGTGGAAAAATGGGGCCTATTCAAATGCCTGCACAGATGCTAGATTCTACTTGCTTTTGAGGTTTCCACATGGGAAGTCAGCAAGGAGGACAGTACAATGGGTCAAGCTATCCCATTGTTGCAGCTGCCACAGGACCAGTTAAAAAAGGTTATGCAAGGTTCTCATTTGCAGGTGTGAATGAAAAAGCGGAAGCACAGGTCTTGGTTGAGAGCTTAATCCATTGCTTGCCTGTTAATACTGTTAATACAAGGCTGCAAAGAGACATCATGTTGCCAAAGAGTACATATGTGCTGCACTACTTGTTACAAAAAACGTTGGCTGCTTTCATTCCGTTTCCTGAAGGCGATGTTTCAAAATACAAGAGGCAGATTGATGAGCAAGCCAGACACAAGGAGGAAGAACAGCTGGAACTTAGAGTCCCACTACACAGTTATGGGGTGCCACCTTAAACTTCCAGAGGGGGCAGTCTTGTCTCATCATAGCAGCCAGCAACAAGAACACCAACAACATTAGAGAAATTCGACCCAACCTGTGCATTGGCTTGGTTTCAAATGGCAGGTACACAGTCCAGTGCAGAGGCAAAGAGCTCAAACAAGTAGCAGCACTAAAGGACCTGCAGAGGATGTTACAGGAGTATCTGGATGACCCAGTAGAGGTCTTTGTGGATTAAACCTCTTGGTTTATCGGTATGCAAAGATGTGCCAATGGCCATAGCTCAGCAGGTCAGCAATAAAGTATGGCTTGTCTGGTAGCCAGTGTGTTTGATGAGCGTGTATTTAGTGCAGTTGGTGCAGTTGTCACAGTGAGAAGGACCAGTTTCTCTCCTCCAAACGGAGGAAGTTTGACCATGATCAAAATGAACAAAACTTCATACTACACAATTACACTGTTCCCAAATCACCGGAGGAGGATGATGATTGGTCAGACTCATGTGTGTTACCTGACCAACATCTGGGCAAACCACCTGAAGTCGAGGACAAATTCTGCTTTCCTGACTGAATATGCCACCCTAGCACTTTTAAAATATTTATCATTGAACATATTTTTTTGCCTCCTAAAAAAGGATATATCTAGTGGGACATTATATATAAGTTTGACTTGTGCTGCCCAACCATGTTTAGTCACATGTATGACTATATTAGAGTTGGACCCGTGTGGAATGAAGAAGCCTCTCCATTTCCTTCAGGACATTTGAGACAATGTCTGCCTCCCTCTGATGCCTATCCTTTTTTCCATCACCTAGCAGATCATTGATTTACAAGTCTGCCAAATTCCAATGTTTTGCTTGCATCAACGAGGACATACAATTGTGTACCTACCACTGTGCTTGGATTTGAAGAGGCAACTATTGCACCAATGAATGATGATATGGTACTGAGTAATTATGAGTGATGATTGATGATTTATGTGGTAGCAAACAGTGAGAGAGGGTGTTCAACTAATTAGTGTACTAGATTTTGCTGATTTGTAATTTTTAGTACCTTTTTTTCAGGTACAACAGAGGCCAGACCAGTCACTTTAGTTAACAAACACAAACCTACACAAAATACTCCAATTCAATTCTCTACTTGGTCTTCAACAGTAGTGCATTACAGGTCTATGTCATTTGGGTCAGGACTGGGATGGTGTCAGAAGCAGGATAGAAGGATTCAGGGTGGGACAACCTGAACAGCTGGAAGAAGGACATTTTTGGCTTCAAAGGGAAATTATGATGAACAAGCTGATGCCCGAAGTCGGGGATGGTGGCGTCCGATGATTCTGAGGCTTTATCGGTTCTTTGATGGTCCTGGGACTTCTGAACAGGGGGCAAGCTCAGTCTAAGCCCTTGGAGATTCTTCTCAAGCAGGAATGTACCACAAATTCCAGTCTTTGTCCCCTTTCACCAGCAGAAGCAGCAACTGCAGGATAGCTGCACAAATCACAGTCACATGTAGGGCAGCACTTCTACTCAGCACTTCAGTTCTTCTCCTTGGCAGAGGTTGCTCTTGTTTCCAGAAGTGATCTAATTTTCAGGGGTTTTGGGGGCTCTTCTTATACATGTGAGATCCTGCCTTGTCCAGGACAGACCCCAGACACACACTAGGGGGTGGGAGACTGCATTGTGTGAGGGCAGGCAAAGCCCTTTCAAGTGTGAGTAACCACTCCTCCACTCCCTCCTGACACAGATGGCTCTTCAGGATATGCAGGCTACACCCCAGCTCCCTTTCTGTCACTATCTAGAGAGAGGTGCTGTTGTGCCATTAATTGTGTTTGACCAATAACTTTGTGTTTCACCACTGCGCATATTAGTTGTTCAATGTTCACCAGTAGCACCTTACATGTTGTATTCAGTTTAGCTGCCTATTGGCTTTAACATGGGATTAGACGTTATATTCTTTATTCAGTTTAGCTGCCTATAGGCTTTAACGTGGAGTTCAACATTGCAGTTGAGACACTGCAGATGAGCTGTGTTTTTCCACATGATAGACCAAGCTGTGTTTAACGTGATAAGAGAGTGTATATTTTGTGTTTACCTCTCTATCCAGCCTGGGAACGAGTGAAGTTTAAAGACTTGGCCACTCTCCAAACTCTTGTTCGGTTCCCCCACTGAGCCAGCATGTTTTGACTAAGGGGCCTGTTAGCATGCCTTTTACGGTGTCCCTGGGCAGCAGCGAGGGGGAATTTTCCAGGATTTCAGTCAGGAGCAGACAACAGCTGCCTGACCTCCCGTTTGGGTGGAAAATCTCTTTCTCGCAATTGAACAGGAGTCATCAACTTGCAGGCATAAGAAAGATGAAGCGGAGTGATAGGCCCTACGGTGATGAAATTTTGACTTTTATTCTTTGCTTTGAAGTTATGCTTTAATATAATCACATATATTTGCTGTGTACATTGCAATTGAGAAGTACTTTGATATATTTTGCTTTCATTTCTGTGACTACTTTTAAACGTGTTCCAACCTACTAATCTCGCCTCTCAGGAATCTCGTGGTGAAGTAATAATAATAAATGTCTTCTTTAAACTAAGAAGTGCATTCCAGAGAAGTTTTGTCAACTCGGTCATAAGATAAGGAAAGCAAAACATTTTGGCTTGCGTCGTCAGTCTGGAAGTCGAATTAGAGATTGGAGGTGCACGATTTAAAAGTGTAATTGTTTTTGTTGTTTGGAGAATTAAAGAAGCACGACAGACCATGTTTGAAAATGCCTGTGAAGTTAAACTGCCTTATGGTGCTGTGAGAAACATGTTTTCTTGTTTATCAGGACTCTGTGAGTCTTGGGATGAGTGCTTGGATAAAGCAAAAGTGTTTTCATATTTAGAAAATGTGCTTTTTGAAAGAAATGACGTCCCTTTTGTTCTTGACAGAAGGGTTTGGATACTTTTGTTTGCTTGCAGAAAAATGCATGAGAGATTTAGGCAGTTAGGCCATGAAAATAAGAATTTACATGAGCAAATTAGCCAGAACAAATTATTGCAAGATAAAACTGAAGTTTATAAAGCTGTTGCAGGAAAATCTGGCTTTTCCCATTCCAGTAATGAGGAGGTTAAAAAAGTTGGGGGCCAGTGTGAGCCTCTTGAGCAGAGTGTAGATCTCCGTGTGCAGAGCCACCCACGGTTGTTGTCAGTTGAAGTGCATTCCTTAAGAGATTACACTGAGCATGAAGTTGAGAATGTTATATTCAGACCGCTTTTGCAAAGTACGATATGTAAAATTAATTCAGACAAGGCAGAAGTACTGTCGCAAAATGTTCAGTTTCTGGGAATTCAGTGGAATCCAGAAAATAGACAGGTAAAACAAAAGATTTTAGAGTTTCCTACTATTTGCACTAGGCAAGAGACACCGAGTTTCACAAGCTTGTTTGATTTTTGGAAACAGTATAGCCCTCATCTGAGTAAATTCTTAACACTTTGGTACAATGTAACTAGGAAAAAACATGTGTTTGAAGGGAGTGAGAAGCAACTGCGTGCTTTTGATTTGGCAAATGAAATAATTCAACAGACTTTAGATTTGTGTGCAGTGCAAGAGGGAAACACTGTTTTACATGTTAATCAGGAACAGGGGAGGACAAGGGTGCCCCTGGAACTTTGGGTTAGAAAACTATCGGACTTTGTGGAGCGCTGTACTCCTTTTGAAAAACAGCTTTTGACTTGTTATTGGGCTCTAGTGAATACTGAACAAATTACATTAAATGATAATGTAATTCTGAAACCTGAACTATCAATCATGCAGTGGGTGATGAGTTCACCTAAATCTCAAAGTATAGGACAGGCACAAGAGCCTAGTATCATACACTGGATCTGGTATATATAAAACAGGGCTCGAGTCACTGCAGCTCTACATGAACAGGTGTCACAAGCCCCTTTACAGGATGAGGAGGTGGTGCAGGGAGTACCACAGGTAAAAGAGTCACCAGTGAAACTGAGTGCACCATTTGAGTTCTTGTCCCCTGAGGATAGAAAGTGTGTTTGTTTGACTAATAATTCATTGAAATGCATGAATACTAAAAGACAGTGGAAAACAGTGTTATACAATCCAGTTACTGAAAAGTTGTTGCCTACCACAGGAGAAGGAAAAAGTTACCAATATGCAGAGTTGTACAATGTGTGTCAGACTTTAAAGCAAGAGCTGCTTGAGATGTGTAATTTTTACACTGATTCTTGGTTCACTGCAAATAGATTAGCCGTTTGGTTTTCCACATGGCTCGTACATAACTGGTTCAATTCCCTTGCAGATGTTAAAGCCAAAGTTTCAGAGACAGAAGTGTCAACCCAGAATTCTGACTTGGTGGGCATGGCTAAGTGGGTGCACCAGAAATGTGGACATCTGGGAGAAAAAGCCACTTACAGGTGGGCAGAGATTAGAGTGATGCACATTCCCCTAGATAAAAAACTGTGATTTTGCAATGTCCTATAGGTCAGCACACACAATAGAGATCTGTACCACAAACAGTCAAATATCAGTTGGGGAGAGGAAAGTTACCTGGACAGATAAGGCAAATTGATCAGGTTTTAGGGGGAGTGATTGCTGCAGATTACCAAGGAGAAATCAAAATGATGCTGATAACTAGAAGAGAATCTGATTCATTCATACAGATTGGAGACAGAATTGCCCAACTTGTCATAAGTGCAGTGAATGGAGGGTTGGTAAGTAAGGAGTCTGCCCCAGCCCTTCTGACAGTGCAAGGAAAGGGAAGCTGTGGTGCAGCAGATAAAAACCTCAGTGCTGAGGTGTGGGTTGAATTCCCAAATAACCCTTCAGAAACTGCTGAAATTTTAGCGAACGGTCCCAACAGTGTTCTGTTGATCATGAAACCAGGACAGGAAAAATGGGAACATATTCCAGATGACAAATGTTATTTGCAAGAAAAGTCATACTTTTTTCTTTTGCAGATCCTACCACGACTCGCCACTGAACATGATTGTGCTGTGTGGTCTCCCTTCTGGTGTTTGCATGTGGGGTCGGGAGAGGGACCACACCCCCAACCTGAACCTGATTGATTAAAATACAAACCCCATGGATCCATTTTGCGCAATTGGCATCTTCAGTTCAAGTTCTACATGGGATCAATATTAAGTTTGTCAACTTGTTTGATTACGTTCTTCCACTGGAAATAAGCTACATTGCCAGTTAACTCTCTGAGTTTTTTTGTATGGAACCCTGACTTTCACTTACATTCGAGCAAACCTTTCAGGTGGACCGTGTACCTTTACATGAGTAGAACTCATGCTACACCAACTTGCTGTTTTCGAGACACTATTCAATCAGTTGTTATCCCAATCAGAGTATATAAGCTTCAGTCTTTTCATTGTAGGTGTATCTGATGTGAAAGGTTATGAGATCAATATGTTAATCCACTTCCATTGCTTTACAGTGATTGCTTTTTATCATTCAAATCTGATTTGCTTATAATGATTTAGTTTTTTTGTTTTTGTTTGAAATAAAAGGAATGTAAACAAACGTTGTTGGTCGTAGGGTGGAGATGTTATGCCATTAATTGTGTTTGACCAATGACTTTGTGTTTCACCACTGCGTATATTAGTTGTTCAATGTTCACCAGTAGCACCTTACATGTTGTATTCAGTTTAGCTGCCTATTGGCTTTAACATGGCATTAGACATTATATTCTGTATTCAGTTTAGCTGCCTATAGGCTTTAACGTGGACTTCGACATTGCAGTTGAGACACTGCAGATGAGCTGTGTTTTTCCACATGATAGACCAGGCTGTGTTTAACGTGATAAGAGAGTGTATATTTTGTGTTTACCTCTCTATCCAGCCTGGGAACGAGTGAAGTTTAAAGACTTGGCCACTCTCCAAACTCTTGTTCGGTTCCCCCACTGAGCCAGCATATTTTGACTAAGGGGCCTGTTAGCAGGCCTTTTACGGTGTCCCTGGGCAGCAGCGAGGGGGAATTTTCCAGGATTTCAGTCAGGAGCAGACAACAGCTGCCTGACCTCCCGTTTGGGTGGAAAATCTCTTTCTCGCAATTGAACAGGAGTCATCAACTTGCAGGCATAAGAAAGATGAAGCGGAGTGATAGGCCCTACGGTGATGAAATTTTGACTTTTATTCTTTGCTTTGAAGTTATGCTTTAATATAATCACATATATTTGCTGTGTACATTGCAATTGAGAAGTATTTTGATATATTTTGCTTTCATTGCTGTGACTACTTTTAAACGTGTTCCAACCTACTAATCTCGTCTCTCAGGAATCTCGTGGTGAAGTAATAATAATAAATGTCTTCTTTAAACTAAGAAGTGCATTCCAGAGAAGTTTTGTCAGCTCGGTCATAAGATAAGGAAAGCAAAACATTTTGGCGTGCATCGTCAGTCTGGAAGTCGAATTAGAGATTGGAGGTGCACGATTTAAAAGTGTAATTGTTTTTGTTGTTTGGAGAATTAAAGAAGCACGACAAACCATGTTTGAAAATGCCTGTGAAGTTAAACTGCCTTATGGTGCTGTGAGAAACATGTTTTCTTGTTTATCAGGACTCTGTGAGTCTTGGGATGAGTGCTTGGATAAAGCAAAAGTGTTTTCATATTTAGAAAATGTGCTTTTTGAAAGAAATGACGTCCCTTTTGTTCTTGACAGAAGGGTTTGGATACTTTTGTCTGCTTGCAGAAAAATGCATGAGAGATTTAGGCAGTTAGGCCATGAAAATAAGAATTTACATGAGCAAATTAGCCAGAACAAATTGTTGCAAGATAAAACTGAAGTTTATAAAGCTGTTGCAGGAAAATCTGGCTTTTCCCATTCCAGTAATGAGGAGGTTAAAAAAGTTGGGGACCAGTGTGAGCCTCTTGAGCAGAGTGTAGATCTCCGTGTGCAGAGCCACCCACGGTTGTTGTCAGTTGAAGTGCATTCCTTAAGAGATTACACTGAGCATGAAGTTGAGAATGTTATATTCAGACCGCTTTTGCAAAGTACGATATGTAAAATAAATTCAGACAAGGCAGAAGTACTGTCGCAAAATGTTCAGTTTCTGGGAATTCAGTGGAATCCAGAAAATAGACAGGTAAAAGAAAAGATTTTAGAGTTTCCTACTATTTGCACTAGGCAAGAGACACCGAGTTTCACAAGCTTGTTTGATTTTTGGAAACAGTATAGCCCTCATCTGAGTAAATTCTTAACACTTTGGTACAATGTAACTAGGAAAAAACATGTGTTTGAAGGGAGTGAGAAGCAACTGCGTGCTTTTGATTTGGCAAATGAAATAATTCAACAGACTTTAGATTTGTGTGCAGTGCAAGAGGGAAACACTGTTTTACATGTAAATCAGGAACAGGGGAGGACAAGGGTGCCCCTGGAACTTTGGGTTAGAAAACTATCGGACTTTGTAGAGCGCTGTACTCCTTTTGAAAAACAGCTTTTGACTTGTTATTGGGCTCTAGTGAATACTGAACAAATTACATTAAATGATAATGTAATTCTGAAACCTGAACTATCAATCATGCAGTGGGTGATGAGTTCACCTAAATCTCAAAGTATAGGACAGGCACAAGAGGCTAGTATCATACACTGGATCTGGTATATATAAAACAGGGCTCGAGTCACTGCAGCTCTACATGAACAGGTGTCACAAGCCCCTTTACAGGATGAGGAGGTGGTGCAGGGAGTACCACAGGTAAAAGAGTCACCAGTGAAACTGAGTGCACCATTTGAGTTCTTGTCCTCTGAGGATAGAAAGCGTGTTTGTTTGACTAATAATTCATTGAAATGCATGAATACCAAAAGACAGTGGAAAGCAGTGTTATACAATCCAGTTACTGAAAAGTTGTTGCCTACCACAGGAGAAGGAAAAAGTTACCAATATGCAGAGTTGTACAATGTGTGTCAGACTTTAAAGCAAGAGCTGCTTGAGATGTGTAATTTTTACACTGATTCTTGGTTCACTGCCAATAGATTAGCCGTTTGGTTTTCCACATGGCTCGTACATAACTGGTTCAATTCCCTTGCAGATGTTAAAGCCAAAGTTTCAGAGACAGAAGTGTCAACCCAGAATTCTGACTTGGTGGGTATGGCTAAGTGGGTGCACCAGAAATGTGGACATCTGGGAGAAAAAGCCACTTACAGGTGGGCAGAGATTAGAGTGATGCACATTCCCCTAGATAAAAAACTGTGATTTTGCAATGTCCTATAGGTCAGCACACACAATAGAGATCTGTACCACAAACAGTCAAATATCAGTTGGGGAGAGGAAAGTTACCTGGACAGATAAGGCAAATTGATCGGGTTTTAGGGGGAGTGATTGCTGCAGATTACCAAGGAGAAATCAAAATGATGCTGATAACTAGAAGAGAATCTGATTAATTCATACAGATTGGAGACAGAATTGCCCAACTTGTCATAAGTGCAGTGAATGGAGGTTTGGTAAGGAAGGAGTCTGCCCCAGCCCTTCTGACAGTGCAAGGAAAGGGAAGCTGTGGTGCAGCAGATAAAAACCTCAGTGCTGAGGTGTGGGTTGAATTCCCAAATAACCCTTCAGAAACTGCTGAAATTTTTGCGAACGGTCCCAACAGTGTTCTGTTGATCATGAAACCAGGACAGGAAAAATGGGAACATATTCCAGATGACAAATGTTATTTGCAAGAAAAGTCATACTTTTTTCTTTTGCAGATCCTACCACGACTCGCCACTGACCATGATTGTGCTGTGTGGTCTCCCTTCGGGTGTTTGCATGTGGGGTCGGGGGAGGGACCACAACCCCAACCTGAACCTGATTGATTAAAATACAAACCCCATGGATCCATTTTGCGCAATTGGCATCTTCAGTTCAAGTTCTACATGGGATCAATATAAAGTTTGTCATCTTGTTTGATTACGTTCTTCCACTGGAAATAAGCTACATTGCCAGTTAACTGTCTGAGTTTTTTTGTATGGAACCCTGACTTTCACTTACATTCGAGCAAACCTTTCAGGTGGACCGTGTACCTTTACATGAGTAGAACTCATGCTACACCAACTTGCAGTTTTCGAGACACTATTCAATCAGTTGTTATCCCAATCAGAGTATATAAGCTTCAGTCTTTTCATTGTAGGTGTATCTGATGTGAAAGGTTATGAGATCAATATGTTAATCCACTTCCATTGCTTTACAGTGATTGCTTTTTATCATTCAAATCTGATTTGCTTATAATGATTTAGTTTTTTTGTTTTTGTTTGAAATAAAAGGAATGTAAACAAACGTTGTTGGTCGTAGGGTGGAGATGTTATGCCATTAATTGTGTTTGACCAATGACTTTGTGTTTCACCACTGCGCATATTAGTTGTTCAATGTTCAGCAGTAGCAAATTACATTTTGTATTCAATTTAGCTGCCTATTGGCTTTAACATGGCATTAGACATTATGGCCCTCATTACAACCCTGACAGTCGGTGTTAAAGCGTTGGTAAGACCGCCAACAGGCTGGCAGTAAAAAAATGAAATTATGACCGTGGCGGAAACCGCCAACTTAGACAGCCACTTTAACACTCCGACCGCCACGGCGGTAGAAACAAACAGCATGGCAGTCACCGCCAACAGACAGGAGGAAGACAATGTACCGCCCACACCATTATGAGAGGCCAATCCACCACCTTTTCCGGGGCGGATTCAACGTGAACAAAAACACAGCGGAAACAAGACTTGGAAGGGAAAACTCTCACCACTACACACCCCACGAGGAACCAGGACGCCATGGAGCCGGAACTCCAAATTCTCCCTGCAATAGTCTTCCTGCTCCTCTACCAGGAGCACGACCGATGGCAGCGATGACCTCAGTGAGTACTGCACCTACAACACAGGGGAGGGGGATGGAAAAGAGAGTGATACACACACGCAACACGCAACACCCCCATCCCCACCCTGACCCACAACAACACACACACCAATACATGCTGAAATGTTACATTTCCCCCCCAACTCCCCTGGAAGAATGCAAGGACAAAAGGAAATGATTTGAACGATTGTAATCAGGAAAAATCCATTACTCAAAAATATATATGCACTATTAACAAATATGTACATTTCAAGTCCATGTACTGCCCGTACATAGTCCGTGGACCACTGGGCACAAAATGCATGGGTGAGTCCCACACAAGATACCTGATCCAAACAGAGAGAACACTGCAGGGGCATTAGATCGAAAGAAAAAACAGGCCCGCAGGGGGAAGGGAAAGGGGGGCACCTCAGCCGGATGAGTGCATGACACCTGCTCCACAAGGGGGCTGCATGCCCATTGATGTATCCTGGGGAGTGCAAAGCCACAGTCTCTCAAGTCTCCAGTTGGTGGTTTGCCCACTGCTGCATCCTGGGGAGTGCAAAGCCACAGTCTCACAAGTCTCTCCAGTGTGTGGTTTGCCCACTGCTGCATCCTGGGGAGTGCAAAGCCACAGTCTCACAAGTCTCTCCAGTGGGTGCTTTGCCCACTGCTTTATCCGGGGGAGTGCAAAGCCACAGTCTCACAAATCTCTCCAGTGGGTGGTTTGCCCACTGCTTTATCCTGGGGAGCGCAAAGCCACAGTCTCACAAGTCTCTCCAGTGGGTGGTTTGCCGACTGCTTTATCCTGGGGAGTGCAAAGCCACAGTCTCTCAAGTGGATAACAGTCTCCACTGGTTCTGGAGGGGGTTTTGTGCCCAGAGTGCTTCATCCTGCCAAGGACTGAGGCATTGGATGCCTTTCTCCACTAGTTCTGGAGGGGGCTTTGTGCCCAGAGTGCTTCATCCCGTCAAGGACTGAGGTAGTGGATGCCTTTCTCCACTGGTTCTGGAGGGGGCTTTGTGCCCAGAGTGCTTCATCTTGCCAAGGACTGAGGTAGTGGATGCCTTTCTCCACTTGTTCTGGAGGGGGCTTTGTGCCCAGAGTGGTCCATCCTGCCATGGACTGAGGTAGTGGATGCCTTTCTCCACTGGTTCTGGAGGGGGCTATGTGCCCAGAGTGCTTCATCCTGCCAAGGACTGAGGTAGTGGATTTGACACTCCACTGACGGTGGGGCAACATGGAAGCTGTCCAGGCCCCAGGAACTGACCACCAGCCTCGTACGAATGACCACTTGGGATGGCAGCCACGTCTGCAGTGGTTCCACTGACACAGGATGTGGCGTGGCCGCTGGCGGGGCTGGCGTCGGGCTCAGTAGCGGCGGTGCTTGCGGCGGTCATTGGGCAGCGGTGCTGGTGGCGGCCTCACTGAGCTAGCTGCTGGCGGCGGTGTCCTGAGCGGCGGTGCTGGTGGGAGGCTCACTGAGCTTGCTGCTGGCGGCGGTGTCCTGAGCAGCGGTGCTGCTGGGGGGCTTACAGAGCTTGCTGCTGGCGGCAGTATCCTGAGCGGCGGTGCTGCTGGGGGGCTTACAGAGCTTGCTGCTGGCGGCGGTGTCCTGAGCGGCGGTGCTGGTGGGGGGCTCATAGAGCTTGCTGCTGGCGGCGGTGTCCTGAGCGGCAGTGCTGGTGGGGGGCTCACAGAGCTTGCTGCTGGCGGCGGTGTCCTGAGCGGCGGTGCTGGTGGGGGGCTCACTGAGCTTGCTGCTGGCGGCGGTGTCCTGAGCGGCGGTGCTAGTGGTGGCCTCACAGAGCTTGCTGCTGGCGCCGGTGTCCTGAGTGGCGGTGCTGGTGGCGGCCTCACTGAGCTGCTGCTGAAGGGCACAGTGTCTGCAGTGCAGGTGAAGGGCACAGTATCCTGGGTCCTGGCGGCGGTGCCCGTGGCGGCAGTGCATGTGGCGGTGACTGTGGTGGTCTTGTCCGCCATGCAGGTTGGCGGCGACTTGCCTTTCTTTCTCTGGCCCTTCCCCACCTTGGATGGTGGCACAGCTGTCTTGCCACTCCCAAATGTTGTCCTGGCTGAGCCCTTTGTGGCAGGTGTTTTGGCCTTCTCCCTTCGGGATGTGGGCAACTTATTTTGTTTTGGATGTGGGGGAATATCCTTGGCATCACTCCTTTGGACACTGGCTGCCCTGCTGCTTGGCGCACTCCAGAAGCCGGTTACTGCTGGCACCACTGTTCCCGGTGATGTGGTGGCTGAGGTGCTGGGTTGGGACCTGGAAAGACGGGCCCTAGGGGATGAAAGGGGTGGGGGAGGTGAAGGGAAGAGGTCAAGGTTTGACAGGAAAAGTTTTTTAGACACACTGGGACAGGTAGATGGAGGGGGTGTGGGAGTGGAGGAAGAGGTAGTCGTTGTAGGAGGTGTTCGATTGCTGACTTTGGGTCAAGGTGCATGGGCTGGAGGCTGTCGTGAGGTGGATGGCTGTTGGGTGGGTGTGTGACTGCGTTTGTGTAGTTTGGGAGGTGGGCTCACAGACACTGGGAGAGGACACAGGGGATGTGTGAATGGTAGTGGGGGTGGTGAGTGCACGTGAGCGGTGTGTGGTGATGGGCGTGCTGGTGATGGAGGTAGTGGCTGAAGATGAAGTGCATGTAGGTGTGAGTGGAGATGTGACAGGGAGGGAGGAGGGAGACGTGGAGGAGGGGGACACAGTGGAGACAGTGGATGTTGGCATGTGTGCATGGGTATGATGCTTGTGTGAGTGCCTGTGGGATGTGTGGTGCTTATGTTTTCCAGAGCTACCCTTGTGTGTTGAGGTGTGTGCATGCTGGTCTTATGGTGTGCTTGGGATAGGCTGAGGTTCTGGGGATTGGGTCGGGGTGGAGGAAGTTGGAGGGGGGAGGTTGGACACTGGGACAGTGGCTGCCATCAGTGCTGAGGCCAGAGTCTGAAATACTCGCTGTTGGGCTGCCTGCCCAGAATGAATGTCCTCACTGTATGCATTTTTCTGTTACAACTGCCTCTCTACACCCTGGATGGCGTTCAGAATGGTAGACTGCCCAACAGTGAGGGATATGAGGAGGTAAATGGCCTCCTCACTGAGGGCAGCAGGGCTGACTGGGGCAGGGTCTGAGGTGCCTGGGGCGAAGGAGATGCCCACCCTCCTGGGTGAGTGGCCACGGGGTACACGCTGAAGGGCTGCTGGGAGGGCAGTGCTGGTAGGGGGTGGCGGCTGTACCTGTAGATGCGGTGGGCACAGAGGGGCCCACCACCGCAAGGGAGCTCCCATCAGAGGAGGAGTCGGTGTCGCTGGTCTCAGCTCCTGTCCCCGCCATGGAGCTCCCCTCGCCCTCCATCCCACTGGTGAATTCTGAGTCCATAGTCTCACCCTCCGTGGCCATGTGGGATGCGCTCCCTCCGGCTCCGGTGGCACAGCTCCTCCGCCTGATGATGCTAATGCACACAAGAACAGAGAGAGCACAAAGAGGGGGGGAAAGAAAGTAGAAAGACATTTTCAGTGCACTACCGTTGGTGGATACTACAGACACAGCACCCCTCTGCACTATGCCATGCACTTTGAGTTCCCTAATTGATCACAGGGACATGGGGTACAAGGACTATGCCTGATTGCTGCACACATGGAAGTCACAGGAGCCTGACTAGGTGTAGATGGCTCTTACCACTGGTAGGGATGGGGTGCCACTGAGCCTGCCTCACAAAGGGTCCTTGCCTACAAGGCTCGCCCTAGCCTAGGGGAACCCACAGCCCACCTCCCCCACCCAGACACCTCCAATGCGCACTGAATCAGATGGATGTGAGTGTACTCATCCCCTTGTGGCTGCTGTGATGCCCTCAAGCGCCCATCCAACTCCGGATAAGTTACCGCCAGAATCCGGAACACCAGGGTGGTCATGGTGCGACGGTCACCCCTCCCACGTTGGGAGGCCATCCCCAGCTGGGCCTCCACCGTCTTCTTGCTCCAGCTGCAAATGTTCTCCCATCTTTTACGGCAGTGGGTGCTCCGTCTGTGGTGGACCCCCAGGGCCCGGACATCCTTGACGATGGCACGCCAAATATCCTTCTTCTGGTGGGCGCTGACCTACAGGATTAGTACAGGGGAAAAGGTACAACATTAACCCTCCGGACCATCACAGTCATTGGCCCACATTCCCACCCTTGCCCTGACACACATACACTCACCGCCGTATCATGCACGCCTCATTCCCCCCCCATCTCCCATCCACACCACTCCAAAGAAGTATTGCCCATACAGCATGCTCACAGTGTACTCACCTGTTTGTCTGGAGGACCGTAGAGTAGCGCGTACTGGGGGAGGACCCCATCCACTAGTTTCTCCAACTCCTCCGATGTGAAGGCAGAGGCCCTTTCCCCAGACACTTGAGCCATTGTCGCTTCCAGACTTAGGTCACAGCCGCACTTGCAGTGTAGGTTCTCTCCTGTCGAAGATTAGGTATCAAGTGAGTGAACAGACAGAAAATGGCAGTCACGTCCGCGTGTACATCGTCATTGGCTCCTCGGACCCATAGGGTCCAATGTTAACCAATGCAGGATTGCGCTGCGGTCTTCGACCGCCTACCGTGATGGTGTACAACACCAGCGCAGTTACCTCATATCCACTTGTCCCACATTACAGGTCAGGCAGCCGCCATTTCAGGGGGCCACATGGCATTCATTTTACATGCATCACACATATCTAGGCCTTGCATACACACTAAGACAGGCACATAGCGGATTGACAAATGTGTGCAATAAAGTAGTTTTTTCGTACCTCAGTGTTGGCTGACCCTCTGCTCGCTGTTCTCATCCATAGAGCACATCTGCTGGGGCAGGTGAGGAAATGGCATCATCCTCCGGTATACAGACCCCTCGTGGACCTGTCGACAATGGAAGAGCGACATGTAATTGTCACTACAGACTTGACCGTGCCACAATCCAGGAACTGTGTGCCCCGTTGAAGCCAGACCTGATGTCAGCTATCCGCCATCCCACAGGAATCCCCCCTCTAGTGCAGGTCCTTTCAGCACTCCATTTCCTGGCCAGTGGGTCTTTTCAAACTACAGTGGCCATTGCATCAGGGATGTCCCACCCAATGTTCTCTAACGTGTTGTCCAGAGTGTTGTCTGCCCTGCTGAAACACATACGCAGCTACATCGTGTTCCATCAAGTGGAGGATTTGCCTACAGTGAAAGGTGACTTCTATGCCCTGGGACATATCCCCAACATCATAGGTGTCAATGATGGGACATGTGTGGCCTTGGTCCCCCCGCAGGAGTGAACAGGTGTACAGAAACCAGAAGAGTTACCATTCTATGAATGTGCAGATGGTGTGTTTGGCCGACCAGTACATCTCCCACGTGAACGCCAAGTTTCCTGGCTCAGTGCATGATGCTTACATTCTGAGGAATAGCAGCATCCCTTATGTGATGGGGCAACTCCAAGGGCACCATGTGTGGCTATTAGGTAAGGACATGGACCCTATACAGTGTGAATAGTTGTCTGGGTCTGGGGTTGTCCCTAAGGGTTAGGGTGTGTCTAACAGTTGTCCCTCGACATTTGCAGGTGACTCTGGCTACCCCAACCTGTCATGGCTACTGACCCCAGTGAGGAATCCCAGGACAAGGGCAGAGGAACACTACAATGAGGCACATGGGCGAACTAGGAGGGTTATAGAGAGGACCTTTGCCCTCCTGAAGGCCAGGTTCCGATGCCTCCATATGACAGGTGGTTCCCTCTACTACTCACCAAAGAAGGTGTGCCAGATCATCGTGGCCTACTGTATGCTGCACAACTTGACTTTGTGACGACAGGTGCCTTTTCTGCAGGAGGATGGTCCTGAAGGAGGTGTTGTGGCAGCTGTGGAGCCTGTGGAAAGTGAAGAAGAGGAGGCAGAAGAAGAGGACATAGACAACAGAAACACTGTGATCCATCAAGACTTCCAGTGAGACACAGGTAAGAAGACATCACTGCCTCCTACATCTGATTGTTCTACCTCTCAACTCTCTGTCACTTTCACCCAGTGTATGGACCCTGACCTGTCACTTTGCCTTTCCATTTCACAGATTTGGGTCCCACTGTGTGACCTCTGCTATGTTACCTCATGGACCGGAGCTGTGTGACATCGGTATGTTGACAATACAATGGACATTGCTATTTCCCTCAGTTATTGCAAATGCACAATTGTGAAAGCACAGACTGACTCCACAATGTTTTGTGATTTAAGGGTGTTTATTTAAGTGCTAAATAGTGGAGGGGGTTGTAAAATGGTCAGGGTGATGGTGGAGGAATGTCCATGGCAGAGTCCAGTCTATTAGTCTCACAGATGCATTGTCCAAAGGGGCATAGGAAGTGGAGTTAGGGCAGTTTAAGGATGGACAGGGTGACAAATTGGGACAGAAGGATGACATTCAGGGTGGTCCCATTTCTTGGCGGGGGTCTTGGCATTGTTCTCTGTCTTTGTCCTGGATCTCAGGGACTGCTTGCGGGGTGGTTCTCCATCTGTAGGGGGTTGGGTGCTGGTGTCGTGGTCCTGTGGAGGTGCCTCCTGTCCACTAGCGCCGGCAGAGGTGGTGGGCAGTTCATTGTCCAGGCTGGTGTCAGGGGCCCCTTTTGTGCTACAGTGTCCCTCCTGGTGTTCACGAGGTCCTTCAGCACCCCTACAATGGTGCCCAGGGTGGTATTGATGGATTTGAGTTCCTCCCTTAACCCCAAATACTGTTCCTCCTGCAGCCGCTGGGTCTCCTGAAACTTGGCCAGTACCTTTGCCATTGTCTCCTGGGAATGATGGTAGGCTCCCAAGATGTTGGAGAGGGCCTTGTGGAGAGTGGGTTCCCTGGGCCTGTCCTCCCCCTGTCGCACAGCAGCCCTCCCAGTTCCCCTGTTTTCCTGGGCCTCTGTCCCCTGAACCGTGTGCCCACTACCACTGCCCCCAGGTCCCTGCTGTTCTTGGGGTGGTAGGTTAGCCTGGGTTCCCTGTAGTGTTGGACACACTGCTGCTTGATGTGTCCTGGGGACAGAGGTATGGGCCCGCTGGGTGGGTGCTGTGCTGGTGTTTCCTGAGGGGGGAGGCTCTGTGGTGGCCTGTGACTGTGGAGAGAACCAACTGTCCTGAGGTCCCAAATGGGCCAGGCTGGTCATCTAGATCCAGTTGGACAGAGCTGTTGTCATCACTGTGGGCCTCTTCTGTGGGGGAGTGGACATATTTGGAACCTCCTGTCGGGTGACGTTGGGTAGGGGTCCTGCAGGAGTGTAAAGGCATGATTATTGCATCTGTGTGTGCCATGGTGTGCAATGGGTGGGTGACCCTGTATCCCAGTGCTTACATTCTTGTCTAGGACCTTGTGTGATAATTGTTTAGGGGTCTGTGTGGGTATGTGTAGTGGACATGCATTGGTGATGGGTGTCCATGCTTTGTTGTTGCAGGCAGGGCTTGGAGTTGGGATGTGTGGTTTGTGATAGTGGGACAAATGTGAGGAGTTAGAGTGATGGGGGTGAGGGTGAGGGTATGTGATAGCATGCAGGTAGGGAGGAGGATGAAATAGTTAAATAGTTAAAGATTTAACTTACCAGAGTCCATTCCTCCAGCTACTTCTGTGAGGCCCTCAGGATGCAGTATAGCCAAGACCTGTTCCTCCCATGTTGTTAGTTGTGGGGGAGGAGGTGGGGGTCCGCCGCCAGTCCTCTGAAACGCAATGTGGTGTCTTGAGACCACAGAACGCACTTTCCCCCGTAGGTTGTCCACGATTCTGCGCCATAGCTCCATCTTCTTAGCTATGGTGGTGTGCTGCACATGTGATCCAAATAGCTGTGGCTCTACCTGGATGATTTCCTCCACCATGACCCTGAGCTTCTCCTCAGAAAACCTGGGGTGTCTTTGCGGTGCCATGAGGTGGTGTGGGTGATGTGTGAGGTGGTGTGTGTTGTGATGTGTGGGGTGACGTTTAGGGGTGTGTGTTGTTTTGTGCGTGGATGTGTATGTGTGATGGTGTTGTGTGCCTCTGTATGCTGGTGTTGTCTTTGCTTTGCTGTCTCTCTGGGCTTCTTCAAAGTTTTTGGTTGTAAGGGTTTGTGGGTAATGTGGGTGTGTGTTTTATATTGTATTGGGTGTGAGAGTGGTGTGTGTATGTGTATCAGGTGTGTGTATTTCGATTTGTCCAATGTGGTTGTGTTTTGTAAGAGTGTGTGTATTTTCAGCGCAGAGGTGGGTACCGCCAATGGAATACCGTGGTTGAAAGACCGACACGTGGATTCATGTGTCATGATAGTGTGGGAGTATTCCCGTTGGCGTGACGGTGGAGGTTTTGTTATCGCCAGTTTATCACTGGCCTTTGGTGTGGTGGACTTGTGTGGGTGTCTAGATTTTGGCAGATTCTGAGCTGTGGGTCGTAATAGGTGTGGCGGAATTCCGTGGCGGTGTGTTGGCAGTCTTCTGCACAACGGTAAGCGGCATTTACCGCCAATGTTGTAATGAGGGCCTATATTCTGTATTCAGTTTAGCTGCCTATTGGCTTTAACGTGAAGTTCGACATTACAGTTGAGACATTGCAGATGAGCTGTGTTTTTCCACATGATAGACCAAGCTGTGTTTAACATATATTTGGTGTTTACCTCTCTATCCAGCCTGGGAACGAGCGAAGTTTGGAGACTTGGCCACTCTCCAAACTCTTGTTCGGTTCCCCCACTGAGCCAGCATGTTTTGACTAAGGGGCCTGTTAGCAGGCTTTTTACGATGTCCCTGAGCAGCAGCGAGGGGGAATTTTCCAGGACTTCAGTCAGGAGCAGACGTCAGCTGCCTGACCTCCCGTTTTGGGTGGAAAATCTCTTTCTCGCAGTTGAACAGGAGTCATCAACTTGCAGGCATAAGAAAGTTGAAGCGGAATGATAGGCCCTACGGTGATGACATTTTGACTTTTATTCTTTGCTTTGAAGTTATGCTATTATATAATCACATGTATTTGCTGTGTACATTGTAATTGAGAAGTACTTTGATATATTTTGCTTTCATTGCTGTGACTACTTTTAAACGTGTGCTTCCAACCTACTAATCTCATCTCTCAAGAACCTTGTGGTGAAATAATAATAATAAATGTCTTCTTTAAACTAAGAAGTACATTCCAGAGAAGTTTTGTCAGCTCGATCATAAGATAAGGAAAGCAAAACAGGTGCAAATAGCCCAACTGTCAAACTGACCCAGACAGGGAATCCACAAAAAGGCAGAGTCACAGAATGATTTAAGCAAGAAAATGCCTACTTTCTAAAAGTGGCATTTTCAAACACACAATATGAAAAACAACTTCACTAAAAGATGGATTTTTTAATGCTGAGCTCAGAGACCCTAAACTCCATATTTATATCTGCTACCTAAGGGAATCTGCATTTTAATAATATTTAAAGGCATCCCCCATGTTAACCTGTGAGAGGCATAGGCCTTGCAATAGTGACAAGCAAATATGGCAGTATTTCACTTTTAGGACATGTAAAACACATTAGAACATGTCCCACCTTTAACATACATTGCACCCTGCCAATGGGGCTACCTAGGGCCTTCCTTAGGGGTGCCTTACATGTATAAAAAGGGAAGGTTTAGGCCTGGCAGGTGGGTTAACTTGCCAAGTCGAATTGGCAGTTTGAAACTACACACACAGACACTGCAGTGCCAGGTCTGATCCATGGTTCCAGGACTACTTATGTGGGAGGCACAACCAGTGCTGCAGGCCCACTAGTAGCATGTGATTTACAGGCTCTGGGCACAGTCAATTATACATATATTTTACATAGTATGACTTGCACTTTAGCACTATATAGCAGTGGTAGAGTGCCCAGAGTAACAAAAACAGAGTCCAGCACTCACTATCAACTTGGGAAACTGAGACAAAAAGTTAGGGGAGGCCACGCCAAGGATGCCAAGTCTAACAGGTAGCAAATGTGAAATTCCTCTTGTTTTTACTCAGCCTCTGAGTCATCTTGGTACACTCCTCGTGAAGCTTACCTTCCTTCTGTTCTTCAGTCCTTCTCCTTGAATCGACAATACAGTTTTTATTTTAGAATCTGCAGACCTTTTCTTCTCTTGCACAAATGAAAGGTGAAAACTGAGATCAACACTTCTGCTTACCTACCGGAACGGTAAAGCCAGGTATCCACGAGTGATGGGCATTCTGAGAAGAATGGAGATGCCCTGCTGAATTTATAATTTTTCTCTTAATCGTATTTTTCAGAACTGGGTGGGTTCAATTCATTCCTCCATAATTTAATTTTTTTCAAACCTAAATGACAGAACATTTACAAACCTAATAACTTGGCATATCCCCCTAATCGTCAATATTGTTTCAGATGGTATAGGACAAGGGTATAACTAAATCTAACTAAATGAAATGCACTTTGAAAAGCAGATTTAAAAGACAGGCTGAGTTAAAAGGCATCAGTGAAAAGTTAAAGTAAAACACAAAAAAACCTACTGCTGACATAAAATATATTAAAAATGTTTCCCTTTACTAAAACACATCAAAAAGTAAATCCACCCTCTCTATTCACAAGAGACCCACCCTTCTCCCAAAACACTGTCTCTCCATCCTCAACCAATGTCCTAAATGTCAATGTCCATAAAAGTCCAAATGAAGAAATTGCCCTGTTCAATTCTCACCCTCTCCACCCACAACAAAACTTCCTCCCACAAAGCAAATAAATTAAAAAGTGGCTTGGAAGGGGCATTCTCCAGGAGGGGCCCCAGGTCTTGAAGTTGGGCCTTCAGATGTGCCATCCTAAGGCCCAAGTGTGACAGCTCACAAAGCAATCAGCAATGTAGTAGCTAGTCAGGAGGGGGAACAGCAATGGTGATACATGTGCAGGCATCTCCAAGCCACCAGCGTGACTTGCGCTAAGGTGGCCTGGAGGCTGGAGGCACAGGTGGCTGGCTGGTGGAACTTGGGTGTGGGGAGGGAAATGTCTCTCACCCTTCTCCTCTAACTGACATTGATACTCTGCCTGGGTGGCCTTAAACGTCTGTCGCAAGAGCCGGGCAGCTACCTCATGCTGAGTCGATGGTGGTGGTGGACCAGCAGGAGTCTCTCTATCAAGAAAAAATAAAGACAAATTGTAAAGAATGTTCTGTGCAAATGCTTGTTTAAAATTATATTGTGGCACAGTAGAGTCATTAAATAAATAAATGAACTACTTGGCCTGTAACATGTGGCACATGCCAAGAATTGTTTTTCAATGTTTTTGATAGGCTGGAACAGAACGTAGGAATGAATAAAGGAGTGAAGTACAAGGAGGTTGCTTAGTGGGCACTGGGAAGGGAGCGAAAGACACATTTTTTTGTTTCTATAATGCCATGGGCAGGGAGATCATGGATAAAGATGGGTGTGATCTACCTCACTTAACAGGCCCATATTTATACTTTTTTAGTGCCGCATTTTTTGATGCAAAAGTGGTGTGACATCTTGTAAAATACAGTTAAATTTTGTAAGTTTGCGCCGCTTTTGAGTAAGAAATGATGAAAATGCGGCGCTAAAAAAGTATTTATATGGGCCGTAGTGGGTATACTAGTAATTGTCATTAACCAAGCAATGTGATATACCACTGATCTTCTCTGCTGCCGCAGGGTCTCCCCCTTCGACTGCTTTGTTATTTGGTGTACTAGTGCTGGCCCCAGAACTTGTGGTCTGTGCAGCTAGAAAAACAATTAGACATTGTAGATGCCAGATTTGGCTCCCCTTTTTATTTTTTTTAAACAAAGTACAACTGCAATACATGACTACAGTTTGGTTCTTAGGCCCGTATTTATACTCCGTTTGCGCCGAATTAGCGTCGTTTTTTTCGACGCAAATTCGGCGCAAAGCTAACGCCATATTTATACTTTGGCGTTAGACGCGTCTAGCGCCAAAGTATGGGCAAATAGCGTCATTTTTTTGCGTGAACGCCTTCCTTGCGTTAATGAGATGCAAGGAAGGCGTTCCCGTCTAAAAAAATGACGGCGACGCAAATGCGTCGTATTTATACTCCCGGGCAAAAGTCACGCCCGGGAGGTGGCGGGTCAAAAAACCCCGCATTTGCGCCACTATTTAACGCCTGGGTCAGGGTAGGCGTTAAGGGGCCTGTGGGCTCAAAATGAGCCCACAGGTGCCCTCCCCTGCCCCCAGGGACCCCCCCTGCCACCCCTGCCCACCCCAGGGGGACACCCAAGGATGGAGGGACCCACCCCAGGGACATTCAGGTAAGTTCAGGTAAGTATAATTTTTTATATTTTTTAATTTTTTTTGGGTGGCATAGGGGGGCCTTATTTGTGCCCCCCTACATGCCACTATGCCCAATGACCATGCCCAGGGGACATAAGTCCCCTGGGCATGGCCATTGGGCAAGGGGGCATGACTCCTGTCTTTACTAAGACAGGAGTCATTTAAATGGCGTCTGGGCGTCGAAAATAATGGCGCAAATCGGGTTGAGGCGATTTTTTTGCCTCAACCTGACTTGCCCCATTTTAAGACGCCCTAATGCCATTTTCCCCCTACGCCGGCGCTGCCTGGTCTACGTGGTTTTTTTCCACGCACACCAGGCAGCGCCGGTCTGCTAGCGCCGGCTAACGCCATTCCATAAATACGGCGCCCGCACGGCGCTAAATTTTTTGACGCTAAACTGCGTTAGCGCAGTTTAGCGTCAAAAAGTATAAATATGGGCCTTAGTATCTTCTATCTAAAATATGACTTAAAAATATATTTTGTTGGTTGACAATGTTCGAATTTGAAGCGCAATGAAGTGGTAGAATACATTTGCAAAAGAAGGACATATGGGCCGTTATTACAACCCTGGTGGTCATGAGACCACCAGCGCCGCAGTGGAGGTTAGACCACCGCCAGTGAAGTGCTCCGGCCTACACATTTTGACTGTAGAAAAAGTGTCACTGTTTGACCACTGGCACCACCAGGTTGCCACTGGTCAACAGCCTGCCAGTGGCAGCTGTTTTAATCTGCCAGGGCAGTGCTGCAAGCAGCACTGCCATGGGGATTATGACTCCTGTGTCTGCTTGGTTTTGCATGGCTGTTCCACCACCATGCAAAGACTGTTGGAGACCGGGTGCTGGGGGGCCCGATGATAGCCCCTGCACTGCCCATGTACTTAGCATGGGTAGTGCAGAGGCCCCCATGGACAGCTTGTTGTGTTTTTCACAGTAAAAAGTGCAACAGGTGGTGCTGCACCCAGTACACCACAGCATTGCCACCAGCTCAATTATGAGCTGGCGACAATGTTGTGGTGAGTTTCCTGCTGGGCCAGCAGCAGAAATGCTGTTTCCTCCCACTGACCCAGCTGGAATCTCTTAACCCCTTCGCTGCCAGGCCTTTTTCCCTCCTGTGCCGAGCCTTTTTTTGGCTATTTGGGGCAGTTCGCGGTTAGGCCCTCATAACTTTTTGTTCACATAAGTTACCCACGCCAAATTTGCGTCCTTGTTTTTCAACAGCCTAGAGATTCTAGAGGTGCCCAGACTTTGTGGGCTCCCCTGAAGGAGACCAAGAAATTAGCCAAAAAACAGTGAAAAGTTAGTTTTTTTCAAAACAATGGGAAAAAAGGGCTGCAGAAGGCGGCTCGTGGTTTTTTCCCTGAAAATGGAATCAACAAAGGGATTGCAGTGGCAAGATCACCATCTTCCCAGCTTTCAGGAACAGGCAGACTTGAATTAGAAAGCCCCATTTTTCAATACAATTTTGACATTTTACTGGGACATACCGCATTTTTACTATTTTTTGTGCTTTCAGCCTCCTTCCAGTTAGTGACCGAAATGGGTGAGAAACCAATGCTGGATCCCAGAAAGCTAAACATTTCTGAAAAGTAGACAAGAATATGAATTCAGCAAGGTATCATTTTTGTAGATCCTATAAGTGTTTCCTACAGAAAATAACAGCTAAAATAAAAATATATTGAAATTGAGGAACAAAAACAGCCATTTTTCTCCACGTTTTACTCTGTAACTTTTTTCTGCGATGTCAGATTTTTAAAAGCAATATACCGGTACGTCCGCTGGACTCTTCTGGTTGTGGGGATATATAGAGCTTGTAGGTTCATCAAGAACCCTAGGTACCCAGAGCCAATAAATGAGCTGCACCTTGCAATGGGTTTTTACTCTATACCGGGTATACAGCAATTAATTTCCTGAAATATAAAAAGTGAAATATAGGTATCAAGAAAACCTTTGTATTTCCAAAATGGTCACAAGATAAGGTGTTGAAAAGCAGTGGTTATTTGCACATCTCTGAATTCCGGGGTGCCCATACTAGCATGTGAACTACAGGGCATTTCTCAAATAGACGTCTTTTTTACACAATGTCTTACATTTCGAAGGAAAAAATGTAGAGAAAGACAAGGGGCAATAACACATGTTTTGCTATTCTGTGTTCCCCCACATCTCCTGATAAAAATGGAACCTCACTTGCGTGGATAGGCCTAGCACCCACAACAGGAAATGCCCCAAAACACAATGTGGACACATAACATTCACACAAAGAAAACAGAGCTGTTTTTTGCAAAGTGCCTAGCTGTGGATTTTGGCCTCTAGCTTAGCCGGCACTTAGGAAAACCTAGCAAACCTGTGCAGTTTTGAAAACTAGGCACCTAGGTGAATCCAAGATGGGGTAACTTGTGGGCCTCTGACCAGGTTCTGTTACCCAGAATCCTTAGCAAACCTCAAAATGTGGCCAAAAAACACTTTTTCCTCTCATTCTGGAGAAAGAAAGTTCTGGAATCTGAGAGGAGCCACAAATTTCCTTCCACCCAGAGTTCCCCCAAGTCTCCCAGTAAAAAAGGTACCTCACAACTCGTGTGGGTGGGGCTTCTGCCCACAAAAGGAAATGGGCCAAAACACAACGTGGACACATCAAATTTTTTCAAAGAAAAAATAGGTGTTTTTTACAAAGTGCCTACCAGTGGATTGTGGCCTCTAGCTCAGCCGGCACATGGGGAAACCTAGCAAACCAGCACATTTCTGAAAACTAGACACCTAGGGGAATCCAAGATGGGGTGACTTGTGAGGATCTGACCAGGTTCTGTTACCCAGAATCCTTTGCAAACCTCACATTTTGGCAAAAAAAACACTTTTTACTCTCATTGCGGTGACAGAAATGTCTGGAATCTGAGAGGAGCCACAAATTTCCTTCCACCCAGCATTCCCCCAAGTGTCCCAATAAAAATAGTACCTCACTTGTGTGGGTATGCCCAGCGCCCACGAAAGGAAATGGCCCAAAACACAACGTGGACAAATCAAATTTTTTCAAAGAAAACAGAGGTGTTTTTTACAAAGTGCCTACCTGTGGATTGTGGCCCCTAGCTCAGCCGGCACCTGGGGAAACCTACCAAACCTGTGCATTTTTTAAAACTAGACACCTAGGGTAATCCGAGATGGGGTGACTTGTGGGGCTCTGACCAGGTTCTGTTACCCAGAATACTTTGCAAACCTCAAATTTTGGCCAAAAAAACACTTTTTCCTCTCATTGCGGTGACAGAAAGTTCTGGAATCTGAGAGAAGCCACAAATTTCCTTCCACCCAGCATTCCCCCAAGTCTCCCGATTAAAATGGTACCTCTCTTGTGTGGGTAGGCCTAGAGCCCGTGAAAGGAAGTGGCCCAAAACACAGCGTGGATACATCACATTTTCCACAGAAAACAGAGGTGTTTTTTACAAAGTACCTTCCTGTGGATTGTGGCCTCTAGCTCAGCCGGCACCTGGGGAAACCTAGCAAACCAGTGCATTTCTGAAAACTAGGCATCTAGGGGAATCCAAAATGGGGTGACTTGTGGGGCTCTGACCAACCTCAAAAGTTGGGCAAAAAAACACTTTCCTCTCATTTCGGTGACAGAAAGTTCTGTAAACTGAGAGGAGCTACAAATTTCCTTCCACCCAGCGTACCCCCAAGTCTCCCAATACAAATGGTACCTTACTTGTGTGGGTAAGACTAGCGCCCACGAAAGGAAATGGCCCAAAGCACAACGTGGACACATCACATTTTTTCGCAGAAAACAGAGGTGTTTTTTATAAAGTGCCTATCTGTGGATTGTGGTCTCTACCTCAGCCGGCACCTGGGGAAACCTAGCAAACCAGTGCATTTTTGAAAACTAGACACCTAGGGGAATCCAAAATGGGGTGACTTATGGGGCTCTGACCAGGTTCTGTTACCCAGAATCCTTGGCAAACCTCAAAATATGGCCACAAAAACACTTTTTCATCTCATTTCGGTGACAGAAAGTTCTGGAATCTGAGAGGAGCCACAAATTTCCTTCCACCCAGCATTCCCCGAAGTCTCCCGATAAAAATGGTACCTCACTGTTGTGGGCGGGGCTACTGCCCGCAAAAGGAAATGCCCCAAAACACTATCTGGACACATCAAAATGATCAAATACAAAACTACCTGTTTTTGCGGGGGCATCTGCGTTTTTGTTCTTGGTCTCAGCAGCCTTCTAGGGAAACCTACCAAACCCAGACATTTCTGAAAACTAGACACCCGAGGGAGTCCAGTGAGGTGTGACTTGCGTGGATCCCCCAATATTTTCTTACCCAGAATCCTCAGCAAACCTCAAATTTAGCTAAAAAATCACATGTTTCCACATTTCTGTGTGGGATCACAGCACTGGGACACATTTCATACCACCCAATGTTCCCCTCAGTCTCCCAGTAAAAATGATACCTCATTTGTGTAGGTGGGCCAAGTGCTTGTGAGAGGGAAGAGCCAAAAACTTGTCGATATTGAGGGGGAACAAAGAGGGTCCAAAAGGGCAGTTTGCAAAAAAACATTTTTAGGCTGACAAGTGCAGCAGAATTTTTATTGGTATAGATGAGACAATGCTGGGTGGTAGGAATTTTGTGGATTCCTGCAGATTCCGGAAGGTTCCATCACAAAAACGTGGGAAAAATGTGTGATTTCCAGCAAAGTTGGAGGTTTGCAGGGGATTGTAGGTACAAAAATGGTGCGGGTGCATGTGAAACACACCACGCTGGAATCACCCAGATGTTTAGTTTTCAGATGTGTCAAGGTCTTGTGGGTTTTTCTACATGGCGGCGTCCCAAAGTCCATAAAGTGCAGCCCTCACCATTCCAAGTGGGACGATTTTGAGAGTAAGCCAAGCTCTCATGGCCCAAATGTAAAACTAAAACCCAAAATAATCAAATGTCTTCTTGCTTGCTGTGGGATCAAATGTTTTAGAGTGCGGGGGAGAGCTGAAAGACTGTTACACCCTTCAGTTGAGGTGGGGGCGTAACTAGGCCCATACTGGTTGGTAGCCTACACCCCAATATATATATATATTTGTTTAATTCCCTGGCATCTAGTAGACTTTCTACCCCCCTGGGGAGTGGATCAGGAGTAATTGCCCCATCTGCCCACTGGTGGGCAGAACAACTTTGGCCTCATTTATTTGGGGTGGGGGTATGGCCATACCCCCACTCTCTTATTTTTTAAAAAAAACTTCCCTGGCCTCTGGTGGTGGTCTTTCTGCCCCCCCTTTGGGGCAGGTGTGCCTTCCAAAAATAGGCCCATCTGCCCCCAATGGGGGGAAGATATGGCCAACAGTAATGTGCCCCCTTGGGGATCAACCCTTACCCAAGGGGCTGCCCCCCTAAAAAAAACACATGCATATAAACACACACCAATCCCTGGTGCCTAAGTGGTTTCTGCCCCCATGAGGGCAGATTGGCCTAACAAGAATCGGCCGATCTGCCCCCACGGGGAGCAGAAATGGTCTAAATACAATTTGCCCCCCAGGGGAGCGATCCTTGACTAAGGGGTCGCTCCCCGCCTCTAAAAAACAAAACAAAAACCAAAAAGCAATTTTTTTTTATCCCTGGCTCCTAGAGGCTTCTGCCTCCCTTGGGGGCAGATCGGCCTAATAGCAATAGGCCAATCTGCCCCCGGGGGGGGCAGAAAAGGCCTAGAATAAATTCCCCCCCAACCCCTGGGTAGTGACCCTTGCCTAAGGGGTCGCTCCCCACCTCTAAAAAACAAAACAAAACAAAAACAAACAAAAAAATAATTTTTTTTTATCCCTGGCGCCTAGAGGCTACTGCCCCCCGGGGGCAGATCGGCCTAATAACAATAGGCCGATCTGCCCTCGGGGGGCAGAAATGGCCTAAAATATATTTGCCCCCTGGGGAGCGACCCTTGCCTACGGGGTCGCTCCCCTTGCGTGACATTGGGGCAAAAAATATGATCCCAGGTGTCTAGTGGTTTCTGCCCCCCTTGGGGGCAGATTGACCTAAAATCGGACGATCTGCCCCCAAGGGGGGCAGAAATGGTCTAAATACAATTTGCCCCCAAGGGGAGCGACCCTTGCCTAATGGGTCGCTCCCCATCTCTAAAAAAAACAAGCAAAAAATAAAAAAACACCCAAAAAAAATTTGCCCTGGCGCCAAGAGGTTTCTGCCCCCCTTGGGTGCAGATCGGCCTAATAACAATAGGCCGATCTGCCCCCGGGGGGGCAGAAATGGACTAAAATCAATTCGTCCCCATGCCTCGCACCCCCCCCCTGGGGAGCGACCCTTGCCTACAGGGTCGCTCCCCTTGCGTGACATTGACAAAAAAAAAAAATCCCCGGTGCCTAGTGGTTTTGACCGAAAATAGGCTGATCTGCCCCCTAACGGGGCAGAAATGGCCTAAATACAATTTGCCCCTCCAGGGGAGCGACCCTAGCCTAAGGGGTCGCTCCCCATCTGTAAAACAACAACAAGAAATCCCCGGTGCCTAATGGTTGCTGCCCCCCCTTGGGGGCAGATCGGCCTAATTAAAATAGGCTGATCTGCCCCCCATGGGGCAGAAATGGCCTAAAATAAATTTGCCCCCAGGGGAACGACCCTTACCTAAGGGGACACTCCCCTTGCGTGAAATTCACGAAAAAAAGAAAAAAAAACTCCCTGGTGTCTAGTGGTTTCTGTCCTCCTTGGGGGCAGATTGGTCTCATAAAAATAGGCCAAAAGATCCTATGGTGCCCGGGGGGGGGCAGAAAAGGCCTTAAAAAAAAAGCCCTCCTTGGGAGCAACCCTTGCCCAAGGGGTCGCTCCCCCTATGTCATTTTCATCTAAAACATAAATCCCTGGTTTCTAGTGGGAATTTTAGCAGCCGGATTGCTTTGCAATCCAGCTGCTAAAACGCTCAGAGAGACTTCAAAGGGAAGGAAATTCCTAACCTTCCCTTTGAAGCCTCTCAGGCCTCCTCCATGTGATCGGAAGAGAAATGCTGAGCATTTCTCCCAGCGCGATGAGAGGAGGAGGCCTCTGTGATGGTCAGGGCACGATCGCGCGCTGATGTCACAGGTGGGGTGCGGGTTCAGGAGGGCTGTCGGGGTGGAAGAGGAAGGGCTTCACCTTCCATCCCTGCCTTTTTACCCCACATAGGGAGCGCTAGCGCTCCCTCTTGGATCTGTGCCCAGGACGTAGGGCACACGAGCACTGTGCCGCAGGACATAACCATTACGTCCGCGGCACAGAAGGGTTTGATAGGGACAACAGGTGGAAGACCAGACTGTTGGTCGTCTGTCCTAAAGAGTTTGGCAGGCACCAGAGTTTGGAGGTCGGCCTCTGCCGCCTGCCAAACTCTTAATGAGACCCATGGTTTTGGTTGGCATATACAATAGGACCCTCTTCATACTAGTTTCCTGCAGTTCTGTACTGCTATCAAAATTGCTGGGATACTGAATAATTCATACAACACAACATTGAGTGGTCACCATAAACATAGCTACTCTCTTCTTGTTTGAGCATGACAAGCAAAAATAAACCGTTCTCAACAAACTTTTGTAGAATAGCTTGCTTCGGTCTGCAAACTCTGCAGTCTTCACAGTAGAATACCTAATCTATTCTCTTAGTCTTACAGCACCAGTTACCAGGCTATATAAGGTAGGGAAGAGAGAAAGTTTAATAACCAGGCAGAAGAAAGCTACAGATTTGTACAGATAGGAGGAACACAGCTACAAGACAATAAATATAGAAAAAAAGGATAATGCATGGAGGGATAACAAGAATTAACAACAGTTAAGTAGAACAAAGAGGATTTGAAAAAAAAGATACAGAGTAAGAGAAACAAGGAACAATTATTCTAATGGGAGGAGGAAAAAGAGATCTTACTGGGGTCAGCAGAGTCAGCAGCCATGGCTGCAGCACTAGTAGTGGCAATGGTACTTCTACCCACTATGTCACTGGTGGTTGCAGCCTCAGCCTAACCCTCCAATATCCTCTTCTTGCCCCTGGGTGCTGATGTGAGAAATGAATAAGATAACAAAAATATATTAGTGGTACAGTTAATCCCTGAGAAAATATTTTGACAGACAAAGGCAAACAAAGTAACATATTGACATTGTACTTTTCTAAATCTGATGGCCTATACTACTAGTATCGAGTTGACCTTTTCCTCATTTCCTATACCTATTCCAATTTTCCTAAACTACATTTGGAACTCCTATTGCATTGCAATGACTAATCTTTGCGTGCGCCAACTCAGTCAATTTCTTTTTTCAGTGCATAGATACATACAACACATCACTGGGAAATTGTTTGGGACTGTACAAGCTAAAAGAAAGACAAAGAATGCTAACTCATACTCATTGATATTACTAGTACTACAATACCACTATCTTAGTGACAGGGCAGAGGAGTCTGCATGACTTCTTAAATAATCAGCCCAAGTAAGTACTGATAGCGAGGGATATAATTGGTTAGCACCAAGCACCTGAAATGATCAAATTGGATCACATAATATTCATAAAGGTATGTGATCTTAACTTACCTTTGAGTGTGAATAGCATGTTATTTGGAAATCGATTAGCACTTTAAAACACAACAAGTGCATAACTAGTAATTACTTATGAATTCCCACAACCTGGACATCTAGCAGGTTGAGTGAGTCCTGCTTCTGATCAAGAATGTTGGCCCAGCGGTGGTTCAACTGCTGTTTTGTGTACCAAACTCCAGTATGCCCCCCCACACATACCAGCACACCTTGCCCTATAGCAGCTGACATTCCTGCAGGCTGTACCCACTCCTGGGCCTGTAGCCTGATGTCAGCATTGAGATGGAGCTATATAAAAAAAGTAGTTTGGCCACCTCTGCCTCAAAGAAAATAGCACTGGCTGCACCCCTTAGCAGCACCTGCGACTGCAAGGTGTGCATTTAGCATCGCCTGCTGCACTGGTTTGGCCTCCCCCATGCTCTGCCTTCTAACTTGGTAGGAAAAAATAGAAACAGGAAAGAGAAAGAATAGAAAGGAAGAAATGAGGAAGTGAAGGGAAAAAAAAAAAAAAAAAAGTCACAGAAAATAAAAAAGGACAAAAACATAAAATACACAAACACATATACACACACTAATACAATACGGTAAAACAGGGGTGGCTAAGCAGGATAAGGGAAATATTACAGAGATAGAAACTAGATTGAAAATTAGGCCCAGCAACATGCACAGAACAGGAAAAACAAGATTGCTGCATATGCATGTAACCACATCGTTGCATTTACGTTCGCTTTGCAAAGCAGAATGTGCTAATTGTACCAATCAGCATGAATGGGTGGCCAAGCACAACTCCACCCATTCATGGAGTGAGACAAGGAGTGCTCACACAGTTTTTCAGCCACTTTGCAGAATTCCACGTATCTGAACTCCAAGAGTTCCACCCAGGCCTATCTTGGATTGTGGTTGTGGACACTACAAGACCCCAAAGGGACATTTTGCAAGAAGGTCCAGAAGTTTGGAATTTTTTTGTCAAAATGCTCTATAAGTGGACCAACCCATTTTGAAGCCTCAAGATGATCATGTCAAATCGCTAACCGGCCTGAATTTCAGGTTTTCCCTGCTAAAGCTACAGAGCTTTTTTACCATCTGTGAGACTTCTGAGAGTTGACCAAGCCCTCACGCTGAGCCTAGACGCTGTCTTCGAACTGCAAGCCAGCCTGAGGAAGAGTCCCACTCTACATCAAGAAAAAAAGGTATAAAATGTTGAATGCAAAGGTAACATTTTGACTAAGGCATACTGCTTAGTGTATCCAACTTAGATACCATCATGGTTGCCCTCAAACTTTGACTTTGACTTTGACCCGGTCAAGCATGACCAGATACCCGCAGTTGGCACTTTTCACTTTTTGGAACTAGGAAGCACATTTTTACATTTAGGCCCTCATTACAACCCTGGCAGTAAATCTCACTTACTGCCATGCTGAAAGCCCCCAACATACCGTGGCCGCAGCAGAAATCCGCTCCAGGTATTACGACCCACATCTCGCAATCCGTCACAATACATACACCCACACAAGTTTGCCACACCAAAGGTCAATGATAAACTGGTGATAGCAAAATGCACACCGTTACGACAACAAGAATACACCCACACTATCATGACCCATGAATCAACTCAGCGGTCTTTCAACCGTGATAATCCATTGGCGGTACACACCGCCGCGTTCCAAAAATACACACACATTTACAAAACACAACCACATTGGACAAATTGAAATACACACACCTGATACACATACACACACCACACCCACACCACTATAAAACACACACCCACATTACCCATAACCCCTTACAATGACATTTTTGTGAAGAAGCAGAGAGAGAGAATAGCAAACACTACACCAGCATCCCCAAGCACACCACACCATCCACGCAACTCAAAGAACACACACCAACACATTTCACACAGCACAACAAGCATCACCTCACACATCACCCATACCACATCATGGCACCTCAAAGACACCCCAGGTTTTCTGAGGAGGAACTCAGGGCCATGGAGGAAATCATCAGGGTGGAGCCACAGCTTTTTGGATCACAGGTGCAGCAGACCTCCATTGCCAGGAAGATGGAGCTATGGCGGAGAATCGTCGACAGGGTCAATGCAGTGGGACAGCATCCAAGAACACAGGATGACATCAGGAAGAGGTGGAACTACCTACGGGGGAACGTGCGTTCCATAGTTTTAAGACACCAGATTGCTGTACGGAGGACTGGCGTTGGACCCCGACCTCCTCCCCCACAACCTACAACATGTGAGGAGCAAGTCTTGGCAATACTGCATCCTGAGGGCCTTGCAGGAGTAGCAGGAGGACTGGACTCTGGTAAGTCATACCTTAATTACCATATCCCCCCACCCCACCTGCATGCCATCACATACAACCACCCTCCTCCTCACCCCCAGTACTCCAACACCTCACATATGCCACACTATCACAACCCACTCATCCCAATACCAAGCCTTGCATGCAACACAAAAACATGGACACCCATTACCAAAGCATGTCCAGTACAGATACCCACAAAGACCCCAAAACACTAATCACACAATGGCAAACACAACAATGCAAGCATAGGAGTAGAGGGTAACTCACCCAATGCACAGGATGGCACACACAGATACAATAACTATGCATTTACACCCCAACAGGACCCATACCCAACGTCACCGGACAGGAGGTGCCAGACATATCCAGTCCCCCCACAGAAGAGGCCCACAGTGACAACGGCAGCTGTGCACACCTGGATCTGGATGACCAGCCCGGCCCATCAGGGACCTCTGGACAGTCGGTTCCCCTGCCACAGTCACAAACCACCACAGATCCTCCCCCTCAGGAGACACCACCACAGCACCTACCCAGCGGGCCCATCCATCTGTCCCCAGGACAGGTCAATCAGCAGTGTGTCCACCACTACAGGAACCCGAGGCAAACCCACCAACCCAAGACAATCAGGGACCTGGAGTCAGTGGCAGTGGGCACACGGTTCAGGAGACAGAGGCACAGGATAACAGGGAAGCTGGGAGGACTGCTGTGCGACAGGGGGAGAACAGGCCCAGGGAACACACTCTCCACGAGGCACTCTCCAACATCATGGGAGCATACTATCATTCCCAGGAGACCATGGGCACGATACTGGCCAAGTTTCAGGAGACCCAGCGGCTGCAGGAGGAACACTACCTGGGGATCAGGGAGGACTTGAAGTCCATCAACACCACCATGGTCACCATTGCAGGGGTGCTGGGAGACCTGGCCAAAACCATGAGGGACACAGTGGCACACAAGCGGGCCCCTGATGTTTGCCTGAATGATGAACAGCCCTCTACCTCCGCCGGTGCTAGTGGACAGGAGGCCCGCCTCAGGAACAACAGGCCACCAGCACCCCACCCCCTGCAGAAGGAGAACCACCCTGCAAACGGTCCCTGAGATCCAGGAACAAGACAGAGAACACTGCCAAGACCCCCACCAGGAAATAAGACTCTCCTGATTGTCATCCTTTTGTCCCACTTTGTCACCCTGACAACTTTGACCTGCCATCACTCCACTTCCTATGCCCCCTTGGACAATGCATCTGTGAGACCAAGAGACTAAACTCTACCATGGACATTCCTCCGCCATCACCCCCGCCCATTGAACACCCCCTCCACTTATTAGCACAGAAATAAACACCTTTGGATCGCAAATCAATCTGGAGTCAGTCTGTACTTTCACAAATGTGTTATTGCAAACTTTCTGAAAAATAGCAATGTCAATGTTCATTTTCACATACCAATGTTAGACAGTCATTGGGCAGCAGTAAACATAGCAGAAGGCAGAAAGTGGGACCCAGATCTGTGAAATGAAAAAGTAAAGTGACATGTCAGGATCCATACACAGAGGTAAAAAGGCAGATTTATGCTATGTCCTACAGTAGTATGAGATGTGAGAAGCAGTTCCATCCTCTTACCTGTGTCTCACTGGAAGTATTGAATGATGACGTTGTTTCGGTTGTCTATATCTTCTTCTTCTGCCTCATCTTCACTGTCCACAGGCTCCACAGCTGCCACAAGACCAGCATCAGGCCCAACCTCCTGCAGAAAAGGCACCTGGTATCGCAAAGCCAGGTTGTGCAACATACAGCATGCCACGCTGATCTGGCACACCTTCTTCAGTGAGTAGTATAGGGAGCCACCAGTCAGATGGAGGAACAGGAATCTGGCCTTCAGGAGGCCAAAGGTGTGCTCTATTATCCTCCTAGTTTGCCCATGTGCCTCATTGTAGCGTTCCTCTGCCCTTGTCCTGGGATTCCTCACTGGGGTCAGTAGCCATGACTGGTTGGGGTGACCAGAGTCACATGCAAATATCGAGGGACAACTGTTAGACATCCTCCAACCCTTATGGACTCTCCCTCATCCAGACACCTATTTAAACTGTGTGGGGACCTTGGGCTCACCTATTAGCCACACACAGTGCCTCTGGAGTTGCCCCATCACATAAGGGATGCTGCTATTCCTCAAAATGTAAGTGTCATGCACAGAGCCAGGATACTTGGCATCCACATGGGAGATGTACTGGTCAGCCAAACACACCATCTGCACATTCATAGAATGGTAGCTTTTGCGGTTTCTGTACACTTGTTGATTCCTACGGGAGGGGGGGACAAATGCCACATGTGTACCATCAATGCACCAATAATGTTGGGGATATGTCCGAGGGCATAGAAGTCACCTTTCACTGTGGGCAAATCTTCCACCTGGGGGAACACGATGTAGCTGCGCATGTGTTTCAGCAGGACAGATAACACTCTGGACAACACAATAGAGAACATTGGCTGTGACATCCCTTATGCCATGGCCACTGTTGTTTGAAAGGACCCACTGGCCAGGAAATAGAGCACTGACAGGACCTGCACTAGAGGGGGTATTCCTGTGGGATGGCGGATAGCTGACATCAGGTCTGGCTCCAACTGGGCACACAGTTCCTGGATTGTGACACAATCAAGTCTGTAGGTGATAATGATGTGTCTTTCCTCCATTGTCGACAGGTCCACCAGGGGTCTGTACAACGGAGGATGCTGCCATCTCATCACCTTCCCCAGTGGACGTGCCCTATGGAGGAGAAGGGTGAGCAGAGGGTTATACACCACATAGGTTTCACAAGGCTGTTTAGCACAATCATGATATAATCACTGTGTGCCTTTGTCTGTCCATATTCCTGGTCAAAAGTGCTGTGAGGCAGTTAGTTGGCCTGCCATGTGGCCACCTGAAATGGCGGCTGCCTGACGTGTAAGGACCGACAAGGGGAAATGAGGATTGGTTATCATTGGGCCGTATGGGTTCCAGGAGCCAAAGACGATGTACGCCGGTACGGCGGTGGTGACGGTATGCACCGACACGGCCTTGACCACCGTTTTCTATCTCTTCACTCACTTGATACCTGACCTTCAACAGGAGAGGACCTACACTGCAAGTGCTGCTGTGACCTGCGTCTGGAAGCGACAATGGCTAATTTGTCTGGGGAAAGGGCCCCTGCCTTCACTGCGGAGGAGTTGGATAAACTGGTGGATGGGGTCCTCCCCCAGAACACACTACTCTACGGTCCTCCAGACAAACAGGTGAGTAAACTGTGTGCATGGTGGATGGCACATGATTGTATGGAGTGTCGTGGATGGAAGAGACGGGGGGCACAGGCCAGCATGTGACGATGGTGAGTGTATGTTTTTTTGGGCCAGGATGCGAGGTTTGTGTGCAATGAGTGAGAAGAACCAGACAGGGGAGTAACATCCATTTTTACTTCACTATTCCTGTAGGTCAGCACCCACCAGAAGAAGGGTATTTGGCATGCCATTGCCAAGGACGTCCAGACCCTGGGGGTCTACCATAGACGGAGCACCCATTGCCAGAAAAGATGGGAGGACCTGCGCCGCTGGAGCAAGAAGATGGCAGAGGACCAACTTTGGAAGGCCTCCCAACGTGGAAAAGGTGCCCGTCGCACCATGACCCCCCTGATTTGCCGGATCCTGGTGATGGCATATCCTGAGTTGGATGGGTGCTTGAGGGCATCACAGCAGCTTCAAGGGGGTGAGTACAGTCTCATTCAGCTGACTCTGCACGCTTGATGAGGTGCCTGGGTGGGGGAAGTGGGCTGTGGGTTTCCCTTGGCCAGGATAGACGCGCCAAGGTACATCCATTGTTTTGCAGGCTCAGTGCCACTCCAAACACAAAGGTGGTAGTTGCCCTCTACACCTAGTCAGGCTCCTGTGGGATCCAGCTGCGCATGAAATGGGTCTAGGCAGAGTCGCCCATGAACATGTCCTTTTCCCCTGCACTGTTAGTGCATGCGCTAGTGCATAGGGATGCTCCCTGTGTGTTGTGTCTGCCAACGGTAGTGGTGTTGCAGGCATTGACCATGTGTCTCTTCTGTCTTTCCTACCCTTTTTGTTTTGTCACCCTGTCCTTGTATGCATTAGCATCACCAGGCAGAGGAGCATTGGCCTCGGAGCAGGAGGGAGCTGCAACCCACATGGCCCTGGAGGGTGAATTTAAGGAGTCTGAAGGCACCAGTGGGATGGAGGGTGAGGGGAGCTCCACAACTGGGACAGGAGCAGACACCAGCGACAGCGACTCCTCCTCTGATGGGAGCTCCCTTGCGGTGGCGGGCACCTCTGTGCCCACCACAACAACAGGTACAGCTGCAACCCTCCCTACCAGCACCGCCCTCCCAGCAACCCCTTATCGAGTTTCCCGTGCCCGCTCACCCAGGAGGATGGGTCCTTCCTGCTGCCCTCAGTGAGGAGGCTATTGATCTCCTGAGATCCCTCACTATTGGGAAATCAACCATTTTGAATGCCATCCAGAGTGTCGAGAGGCATTTGGAGCAAACAAATGCATACCTGGAGGGCATTCATTCGGGTGTGGTGGCCCAACAGAGAGCATTTCAGGCTCTGGCCTCAGCACTGATGACAGTCATTGTCCCTGTGTCCAGCCTCTCCCCTTCAACCTCCACTACCCAGACCCAATCCCCTGTACCTCAGCCTATCCCAAGCACACCAGCAGACCAGCATGCACATTCATCAACACACAAGAGGGGACATGGCAAACATAAGCACCACACATCCCACAGGCACTCACACAAGCACCATCCCCATGCAGACACACCAACATCCACTGCCTACACTGTGTCGCCCTCTTCCACGTCCTCCTCCTCCCTCCCTGTCTTGTCTCCACTCACACCTGCAAGAACTACGTCCTCAGCCACTACCTCCATCACCAGCACGCCCATCACCACACACCGCTCATGTGCACTCACCACCCCCACTGCCATGCACACGGCCCCTGTGTCCTCTCCCAGTGTGTTTGTGAGCACTCCTCCCAAAGTACACAAATGCAGGCACACACCCACCCAACAGCCACCCACCTCAAAACAGCCTCCGGCCCATGCACCTTCACCCAAATTCAGCAGACATACACCTGCTACAACCACTACCTCTTCCTCCACTCCCAAACCCCCTCCATATTCCTGTCCCAGTGTCTCTAAAACTGTTTTTCCTGGCTAACATTGACCTCTTCCCTACACCCCCCGTCCTTCCCCTAGGGCCAAGATGTCCAGGTCCCAGCCCAGCACCTCAGCCACCAAATCCTCCAGTACTGTGGTCTCAGCAAGTCTTGTCACATCGTGGGCGGCACCCATCAGGGCTGCCAGTGTGCCACCTAGCGACGGCAAGGATCAGCCCATTCCGCCACCTGCCAAGGTAAAGAAGGTACCCACATGCTGTAGGGAAAAGCCGCACCAACCACCCAGCAAGGCCTCCTACAAGCCAAAAGGGGACAGTGCCAAGGGACCAGCAACGACATCCAAGGTGGGGAAGGGACAAAAGGCTAAGGGGAAGTCAGGGCACGGAGCCTCCGGCTGAGGGACTAGAGTCACCCCTTCTGGCAACCAGAACAGCAACCTGTATGGCGGTGGACACCGCCACCTGCACCGCCACCTGCACCACCACCTGCACCACCACCTGCACTGCCACCTGCACGTCTGCTGCATGAGAATCAGTCCCCAGCATCATCCCCAGTGGGCAGCCGTCCAAGGCTGCAGGAGACGTCCTGCTGTCTCCCTCCACAGGTGCTGACACATTCACCACCGGCAGCATCTCCACCACAGATACAGGCGCAACCACCGCCATCAGCCCAGCAACATGCTCAGACAGTGCCACAACAGCGTTTATGGCAAATATTCCCATTGGCAGCTGTCCAAGGCTGAAGAAGATGTCCTGGACCCTGCACAGCGTACATGAGGCACGACACCTAGCACTGTTAGTACCAGCAGGTGGCAGGCAAAGTCGCAGCAGGGTGGAGTGTGTCTCTGCCTCCATGGAGTATCATGCTACCTGTTCCCAGGCAATCTCGTGGCACACACACCCAGGTGAGGGAATAGGACCTGCCACACTGCATGTGGAGCACTCTGGGCACCAAGCCCCCTACAGAAGCAGTGGAGAAAGGCATCCACTACCCAAATCCTTGGCAGGATGAAGCACTCTGGGCACCAAGTCCCCTCCAGAACCAGTGGAGAAAAACATCCACTCACACAGTCCTTGGCAGGATGAGGCACTCTGGGCACCAAGGCCCCTCCAGAACCAGTGGAGAAAAACATCCACTGACACAGTCCTTGGCAGGATGAAGCACTCTGGGCACCAAGCCCCCTCCAGAACCAGTGGAGAAAAACATCCACTACCCCAATCCTTGGCAGGATGAAGCACTCTGGGCACCAAGCCCCCTCCAGAACCAGTGGAGAAAAACATCCACTACCCCAGTTCTTGGCAGGATGAAGCACTCTGGGCACAAAGCCCCCTCCAGAACCAATGGGACATGTCAACAACTTGAGAGACTGTGGCTTTGCACTCCCCAGGACCAATCAGTGGGCAAACCACCCACTTGAGAGACTTGAGCGACTGTGGCTTTGCACTCCCCAGGACCAATCAGTGGGCAAACCACCCACTTGAGAGACTTGAGAGACTGTGGCTTTGCACGCCCCAGGACCAATCAGTGGGCAAACCACCCACTTCAGAGACTTGAGTGACTGTGGCTTTGCACTCCCCAGGACCAATCAGTGGGCCAAGCACCCACTTGAGAGACTTAAGCGACTGTGGCTTTGCATTCCCCAGGACCAATCAGTGGGCAAACCACCCACTTGAGAGAATTGAGAGACTGTGGCTTCGCACTCCCCAGGACCAATCAGTGGGCAAACCACCCACTTGAGAGACTTGAGTGACTGTGGCTTTGTACTTCCCAGGATCAATCAGTGGGCAAACCACCCACTTGAGAGACTTGAGAGACTGTAGCTTTGCACTCCCCAGGACCGAACTGTGGGTGTGGAGCCCCCTCGTGGAGCAGTGGCCTCGTCTGATAATCCGGCTGAGGTGCTCCCCCTCCCCCTGAGGAGCCTGTATATTTTCTATCTGATGCCCCAGCAGTGTTCTCTCCGTTTCGAGTAAGGTATCATGTGTGAGCTTCGCCCATGCATTTTGGGACCACAATGATTGGAACACTATCCGGACTTGTGTAGTTGCTGTACGTATTTGAATATACTGATAATGTAAAATTATCTTGGCCTATCTGATTTTTCAATGATTACACTTGTTACAATCATTTCATTTTGTACTTGCGTTCTTCCAGGGGGTGACGGGGTGTAAATGTAATGTTGCTGCATGTATTTGTGTGTATGTAGTTGTGGGTGAGGGTGGGGGTGTTGAGTGTTGTGAGTTGCGTGTGTGTGTTACTCTCTCTTTCCTCCCCTCCTTCCACCCTCCCCTGTGTGCTAGGTGCAGTACTCACTGTGGTCGTCGCTGGCGTGTTTGCTGCTCCTGGTAGAAGAGGAGGTAAACCAACATGGGCAGGACCTGTAACTCAGGCTCCATGGCATCCTGGTTCCTCGTTGGGTGTTGAGAGGTGAGTGGTTTCCGTTCCAAGTCCTGTTTCCCGCTGTGCTTTTGATGGCGTTGGTACCGCCCCGGAAAAGGTGGCGTATGGGCCTGTTGTAATACAGTGGGCGGTACATTGTGTTCTGCCTGTCTGTTGGCGGTTACCGAGGTGGTGTTTGTTGCTACCACCGTGGCGGTCAGAGTGTTAAAGTGGCTGTCTATGTTGGTGGTTTCTGCCATGGTCGTGATTTCATTTTTTTAACCGCTGGCATGTTGGCGGTATTACCGCTGCTTTAAGACCGACAGCCAGGGTTGTAATGACGGCCTTAATCTTAAAAAATTCATATCCCTGGTTTCCTATGTTGGATTTTTGTTGTTTTGTTGTCATTTTAAAGATCAAAATATTCCCTATTTTTATAAATTGGCATTGTATTTTTATTCTGTGTTGGGTCTTACTTATTTACTGTTGTGTTGATATTAAGGTGGTCATTATGACCCTGGTGGTATTATAACCGCAGGGCCAAAACAACGGGAGCACCGCCAACAGGCTGGCGGTGCCTCCCGGCGTATTTTGACCGCGGCGGTAGCGTTGTGGTCGCACCGCCGGGGCCAACGGTTTACCGCCACAATGGCCCCGGCGGATGCAATCCGCCAGGGCAGCGCTGCTTGCAGCGCTGCCCAGGGGATTCCGAGTCCCCGACTGCCAGCCTTTTTCTGGCGGTCTGAACCGCCAGGAAAAGGCTGGAGGTACGGGGAGTCGTGGGGCCCCTGGGGGCCCCTGCACTGCCCATGCCACTGGCATGGGCAGTGCAGGGGCCCCCTGAGAGGGCCCCATGCGGCTTTTCACTGTCTGTTGTGCAGACAGTGAAAAGCGCGACGGGTGCAACTGCACCTGTCGCACGGCCGCAACACCGCCGGCTCCATTTGGAGCCGGCTCCTATGTTGCGGCCGTGACCCCCGCTGGGCCGGCGGGGATCTCCAAATTGCCACAGCGGGGTGCGGCTGCATTGGCGGCCGCATGGCGGTCAGATCTTGGCGGGCGGCTGATGCCGCCCTCCAAGGTCGTAATGACCCCCTAAATGTTTTACATATCTGTCTCCTAAGTTAAGCCTAACTATTCGTGAGGCAAGTTACCGGGGGTAAAGCAAGGATTAATTTATTTGTTTCAAATTGTCTCAATAACATGTAAGTTAGATTTATCATAACTATTACAGGGAAAGCTTTTTCTACCATTAGCCATGTAGCAGCCTCTCCTGAATGCTCAGCCTTTGACAGGCTGGCCAGGCTACATTGGTGAGGTGTCAAGTGGCCAGGACTGAGACAAAGGAACCATCTGGTAGGAGGAGAACAGCAACAGCAGATGCCAGAGCAGAAAGAGGGCAGGGTATGCAAACTAGTTTTCAAAAGGGAAAGACAGTTGCGACTGAAACCAGACCTCTCCAATTTCCTTCATCCCCAGAAAGGTAGAAGCCCATGTAATTAGATTAGGATGGGGGCTGGAAGGCGAGTGTAGGGAAAAGTTAGCAACACTTGTGAGTGGGCTTAGCCAGACCTCCAGGAGAGATTTTCACAAATTTGGATTTTTAAGTAACAGTACTTTATGGGACAAAAAAGTGCCACACTTCTAAGGAAGTTGTCATCAGAGAGGGTGGCACCCTGCACCCCATTGGTCAGAGGTGATCCCCTGCCTACCAGCCAGAAACCTAGATAAAATGGAGAGAACTACCTCAAAACTGAGATCCTTTCTGTAAGAAATCAGAAGAGGAAGGACTGCCCAGCTGAATCCCGGTCTGCACCAAGAAGGACCATACATGCTGTCCACTTCTGGCTTCACCACAGAGAGGACTTTGTCTTGCTTCAAAAGATTCAGGAATGGACTCCCTACAAGCAACAGGTACAAATGAGCTACCAAGAGTTCCCTGCATCATCTTCTGCAAGAAGGGCCCAGCTGACCAGTGTCCATTGGACTTTTAAGGATTTGACCAGGTGCATTGTGGGAATTTTTCTAGCTAGTTCTATTGCAGTGACACAGTATTAATATTAGAACCTGTACTCTAGTTTTCTACATAGGACAGCTCAGACTGCCACAATGGGAAAACAACTTGCTGGCCGTTGTAAATACATTATATTATTACATTTTCTACATGTCCTTCTTTTGAATACCATTCACATTGCCTTATGGACTTACTAATATTTATAAGTTAGGTTTTGGCCTGTCAAAAGGGTTTATTGCGACAAGTCGAAGTGTAGCTACAGTGAGGCTATTATGGTAATCCTGAACCCACATTTACAGTGCATAATGTAGTGGCTGGCACAATAAGTGCTGCAGTACATTAAAGGAATTTACCATTTAGCTCCTGTGTACATTATTTTTACCATATACTGTGGACTTTCTGGCATGTTCTTATGTCCTGATGCACCTGTACACTAAATGACTCATGGCAGAAAGGGTTTGGGATTACCCTTCTTAGTTATCTGTGTGCAGTTAAGTGACCTCCTAGGCCTTCCGCCTCACGTATATGTGTGTAATGCCACTGTCATGCGTTATGCTTTATGCTTGGTCCACAATGCTGCACTTTCTAGAGAGTGAAATTAAGTGACCTCCCAGGCATTTCCTCCTCCCACAATTACTCACTGTAATGTTATCACAGTATTCCAGTTTGGCTTGTCTTGAATCTGGCATTGCACAGTAGTCTTGCTTAAATCCCAGTCATTTCCTTAACACCCAACTTCCCTGTCTGTTTTCCTCCTCTTCCCTGCTGAAATCTCACACTATCTTTACAGCCACACAATTTAGCGGCCATCTTGTATGTCTGTGTTCCCTTAGCACATCCACAATAGTGATAAATAGTCTACTCAGTACAATCCACATCTCAAAGTGTGAAGAAAGTATTTTATACTGACCCACCCACTCCATCTCACTTTCCCCTTTTACCTCTGGGAGCTGTCAAAAAAAACTTATGGGCTCTCGCTGTTGAGGGTTGTTCTTTGAGGGATTGCTTGACCATCGCCCATTTTATCTCGAAAACTGCTATTTCCCGAAATAAACGAGGCCCCAAAAACATTCCTCTAGTTTTGTTTGTATTATGTTTTTAAAGTGTTCCAAGTCTTGTTTAATCCAGAAAAGTTTTTATTGTTTCCTTTGAGTTTAGTCATTTACGAGGCATACAGCACAATATTTTTAAAGGCAGTAGACCATAAATATATATATTCTATGCATGTTTTATCATTTCTTTATACTAACCTCACAATAAAAAAGTTTTCAAGCCAGTGCACACTCATACAAGGAGACACAACTACAGACAAAAGAAAGTGGGAAGAAGTAAAAAGAAATATTACAACTCATTTGAAGAGTTCTCACTACCTGTTGGAAAACAAATCTGTACATCTGAAATTAGTCGGTGAATAGATTGTGGCATCTCTAAAAAACCTACTGCTGCACATTTTAATGGAAGAATAAAAAGCCTTCTATATCTACCAAATGTTACTATTTAAAAATTAGGAGGTAATAAAGAAGAGATAGGATGGATAGTCTATGGAAGTCAGATGTGGAAATGGGACGCTTGACTTTGTTAAGGATCTCTCTCATTAACTATTGTTAACCCTTTAACGTCTATTATACAATGAATGAATAAAAAACTATAAATGCCCTAAGATAGTTTTAATCACCTGGTTTAATGTCTGATTTAACACCTCAAGCTCATTTGCTTTAGCCTGCGCCATAGGATATAGTTTAAATTCAACATCTCCTAATCAGCAGCATGACATCTATTTTGTGATGAATGTAGACTGCTAGTACTCAATTTGTTCATTAAAAATCTGTGGTGAAGCTACTGTAGGACACAGGAGAGTCAAATATCAGACTGCTGCCTCTGCATGTTTCAGTCAACTCTGAATGCCAGATGTTTTTCTGAAATGGATGCAGAAGATATTTGAGGATTTAAAGTGTTCTTGAGTCATAACTCTTTAACTGATTAAATGAAACCCATCAGTTTGTTCATTTTCTCCAGTCCCCTGCACTGAAAACAATTTCAGTTCTGCAGCTGCTGTTCCAGCAACAAGGTGTTCATGTGTGCCACACTACACGTTTAGCATATAGAATATTAGTGTTCTAGTTGCACATTGGACCTCCGTGGTGTTGTTACAGTAGGCTACTGAGAAATCAAATGACAGCTGACTGCTTCTGTGGGAAGTACAAGTTGTGATCAGCATAGCTACAATTTTCCTCTCATGGCTGAGGAAGATATCTGTGGTTTTTTTTTATTTGTCCCCATTTTAACTTACAGATGACTACTCACTATTTGATTGAGAAAATCATGCGAGCAAACAACCTCTTGTCAGACATAGGCCCTCATTCTGACCTTGGCGGGCGGCGGAGGCCGCCCGCCAAAGTCCCGCCGTCAGGTTACCGTTCCGCGGTCGAAAGACCGCGGCGGTAATTCTGACTTTCCCGCTGGGCTGGCGGGCGGTCGCCTTCAGACCGCCCGCCAGCCCAGCGGGAAAGAGGCTTCCACGATGAAGCCGGCTCGGAATCGAGCCGGCGGAGTGGAAGCTGTGCGACGGGTGCAGTTGCACCCGTCGCGTATTTCACTGTCTGCGCAGCAGACAGTGAAATACATGTAGGGGCCCTCTTACGGGGGCCCCGCGACCCCCCCTACCGCCATCCGGATCCCGGCGGTCGGACCGCCGGGATCTGGATGGCGGTAGGGGGGGTCGGAATCCCCGCGGCGGTGCAGCAAGCTGCGCCGCCGTGGAGGATTCAATGGGGCGGCGGTACACTGGCGGGAGCCCGCCAGTGGTGCCGGTCCGACCGCGGCTTTACCGCCGCGGTCGGAATCCCCATTGGAGCACCGCCGGCCTGTCGGCGGTGCTCCCGCGGTCCTCCGCCCTGGCGGTCTTTGACCGCCAGGGTCAGAATGAGGGCCATAGTTCTTTAAATTCCAGTATTGTGTCACCATTTTTCACATGGTTAAATGACCTCAGAAGTCACCACAATTCTTCAAACTGGTATATCTTCAAAAACAGGTGACATATAGTCTGGCTGAAATCTGTTGTCACCCTTTATATATGGCATTTATTAGATGCTTCAAAACTTGGCATTATCAACAATGCATTGTTTCCATGAGATGAAAATGGTGGAAACTTATCACCAAAAAACATCAATCATTGTGTGCATTATTATCTTTCACCTAAATAGTCCAATCGCAAACATGCATTCTTACAATTATGTGAATTTCATCTCAAAGATGAAGGGGGTGATTCTAAGTCTGGCGGGCGGCGGAGGCCGCCCGCCAGACTTCCCCCACCAAAATACCGCTCCGCGGTCGAAAGACCGCTGAGGGTATTTTGGGATTTGCCCTGGGCTGGCGGGCGACCGCCAAAAGGCCGCCCGCCAGCCCAGGGCAAATCAACCTTCCCACGATGACGCCGGCTCAGAATTGAGCCGGCGTAGTGGGAAGGTGTGACGGGTGCAGTGGCACCCGTCGCGTATTTCAGTGTCTGCATAGCAGACACTGAAATACAAAGTGGGGCCCTCTTACGGGGGCCCCTGCAGTGCCCATGCCATTGGCATGGGCACTGCAGGGGCCCCCAGGGGCCCCGTGGCACCCCCTACCGCCATCCTGTTCCTGGCGGGTCTCACAGGATGGCGGTAGGGGGTGTCAGAATCCCCATGGCGGCGGAGCGTGCTCCGCCGCCATGGAGGATTCACAGGGGCAGCGGAAAACCGGCGGGAGACCGCCGGTTTTCCTTGTCTGACCGCGGCCGAACCGCCGCGGTCAGAATGCCCTGCGGGGCACCGCCGGTCTGTCGGCGGTGCTCCCGCCGACCCTGGCCAGAATGACCCCCGAAGTGTCTAGTTTATATCAGCAGTATTATCCCTATTATCCCAGGGGAAGGGTGCTCCATGATAGATGTTTACTGGGGTGGAGTAGGGCCCTCGTATCTGTTTCAGGACCCTTTGACCCCACACCACTAAATACCCTCTTAGGAATGACCTCCCCTTGGATAATATTGCCTGAATATTGTCATTGAGTGGCCTTGTTAACATCTTGATATGCAAGTATGAAGAGTGAGTTAGTTGAACCATGACATGGACACACAGGAATATATTGCAAATTACCTGTTATGTACGTATCATGTTACCTGGTTATTTTGGGATAATTTGCTGAAGAGATATTTTTCAAATAAGGATTTTGTTTATTGAAAATAGGAAGTGAACTACTGAAAGATGCAGGTTAGATGCCTGTAGTAAATAGAATACCACTATGCTTAATTATGTAGCTAAGAATGACGACATTTAGAAGAAAAACACACCATTGGGGTGTTAGAAAACACCTGTTTTTTTTAAAGGATGTGATTAGTAATTCCCTTGAATTTGCAGCTAACAATAGGCATTGGCAGGTATTTGAATAAAGACATGTTTTATGTAGTCTAATAAAAGTAAAAATGTAAGACTGAAGAGACTGGTAAAATTTAGAAAGCTCCTTTATTCAGAAGGAGAAAGTCCAACCACTGCCCAGCAGCCAAGTGTCCACTTAGCAACTGTCTTCACAGCTGCCCTCTCAACACAAACATTCCAACTTTCTAACTGGAACATATCAGCACAGGAAAGGTAAATTTTAATATAAACACATATACAGAAGTGCACCTTAAATGACACATTATCACACACCTCCCCCTTAAATAACAGAAAGATAACCTCAAGTACATAACTGACAATAATCTAAGAAGAGAAACACAAATTCTTAAGGGTATCCCATTGGCTGGAAGTATACTCCTGGGACTTCCCTCTTTTGAGAACAGGTATGATAAAAAAACAATGAGTGATGAAGTGGTAAAATAATTAACTATTTTTACTTCAGATCATCTGGACAGCATAGGACAATCCTGTATTTTAGGTATGGAGTCTCCACACTCCTAAATATACTATTTGGAAATCCCTTTGTGAATAGCAAACAATTACAAACTTATAGAAAAGTGTAAGTTTACCTTTGTGAATAAGACCCATAGTTAATAAACTAATTAACAGGGCTAGTGGAATTACTACAGTGAAAGAAAAGTAACTTGATGAAACTAAGGCCCATAATTATGAAATGTTTGTGCCGCCTTAGCGTCATTTTATTTGATGCTAAAGCGGTGCCAAAATAACTCCATATTTATATTTTGACACCAGACCAGTCTGGCATGAAAATTTAGGATTAGCACCATTTGAACAGAGTGCCAAACCACCTTGCGTCTCATTGTGACGATGAGATGCAGGGTAGGCGTTCCCTTCCTAAAAAAGACACTAGCCGTCCAGTGCCATATTTACCTACGACGCAAAAACAATGCATATTAAAGAAGCAGAATCAAAAAATGGTGCTAAGTCCGATTAGAGTCAAATGTTTTAATGCCAGGTCAGATAAGGCATTAAAAAAAGGCTCACAGACAACAATATAATGAAAACACACTGAAAAAGCTTTTTAAACCTCCAGGACAACATGGAAATGGTAAAGCTCCAGCTAGCTACACCCCTTAGACATCTGCGAAGACAGCAGATCCCTCCACCCCCACCGCAGCAATCCCAAACACCTTAACAGCATCCACAAAGGCAGCGCAGAAGGAAGGATAGGATCTTCAGACAGCACACAACCATCCTTGGATCGAGGGAACAAGATGTAGATGGCTGTACATACTCAACAGATAGTCCATTGTACGCCTGCTGCCCCATATTGCGCCACGTATCACAGCAAGGGTGCAGACTCCCACTAACATTCAACCTATGACCAAACTCCTTGCTGTCCTCCATATGCTGGTGTCTAGATCATTTCAGATAATGGGTGCACAAGTGGCTGGTATCTTCCAGTCATCCTTCTCAGTCTTTCTACCAAAGGTCCTGGACACTATCCTATGCTTCACTCCCCACCACATCTGCTTCCCATCTGCAGCTGGAGACCAAGCTAGGTTTCTATCACATTGGTGGGTTTCCTCATGTGCCATGTGCAATGGACTAAACCCATGTGCAATTGGTGCCACCTGCAGCAATAGAACACCTATATAAACTGCAAACAAACACATTCTAGCAATGTGCAGGCCATCGTGGACCACCGTGGGCTCTCCACCAACTTCCTTGCGAAATATCCTTGCAGCATCCATGATGCATATATCTTTCCCCATTGCACCATCCACTTGTGGTTCCAGGATGGTCAATATGGCAAAGGTCTACTCATAGGTAAGCCACCATACCAATCATAACACACAACAGACCAATGATCTGGAACAAACAAGACAAACTGCACACTAAATACACATGGGCAGGGCCACAGAGATGTACAGGCAATAACACATATGCAACGTGCCACACTACACTGAATACATTGCACATCTCAGACACATACACCCACATGTACATAATACATCCACACCCTGACTGGCACACCACATGTAGACAGGTGGAGCCATGTCCCCTTCACATACAAAAGCTGCTCACAAACCACTACAAGTGCCCACTGATTGACAACTCAATACAGATCATACACACACATTACACGAAACAAAGAAGTGCACAGGCATGTCACTGGCATAGGCCATGGTCATTTTGAGTAAGACATACATAGGCACAGTCTCATGTAAACAATGGTGTGCAATCCTCTGGCAGAACCTAAATCAAATGCCAGCCAAGTGGTGTCATAACCAAATTCATATAATCTACATACACTTGGCATACCTGTAGTGTGCACATACACCTGTCTGCTGCATTGAGTCACACACATATGTACACACAAATATCTGCTGTTAAAGACCGGGGGCTGAATCATGAGAAATGGAGCAGCACCTATTCCAATGCCACCTCACATGCACCCCTGGTGCCCCCTAACACTACTATGTCTGTTGTGAATACCACAAATGGTCCACCGTGGTGCTGAGTCTGTGAAAAAATGGTAACAATCGTGGATGTCATAGTAGGACTTGGTAGGAGTATAGAGGCCGTACCTGACCTGGCATGCACCGTACTAAGGAAGCCATGTGAAAAATAGCTGTGCCATCCCAAAGCCTGCACTGTGCATGTGTAGAAAATGTTTGTCACAAATCATGCAATGGAAGCTAAAATATACTACTGCACCAAATTGCATCATCCTACTAATGTGTGATACACAACCCTGTACACTTGATGGCTGTCACAACCATCATCTGTCACAAAGGGTCACAAAGTGTCACATTGCATGCGTAGTGTCACATGGTTACATGGACGGCACAGTCTGGCTTTGTAGGGCAACTCTGGTGTTTTAACATCTGAAACCATTGTGGTGCAAGGAGGTGGTAGATTCCATCTAACAATAGAACACTGCTTCAAAGATGGACTACACAACACATTTACCTAAATTATAACCATCATTTTGGGATCAACATAAGAATTCCCAGGCCCTTGTGCCACTTCCCAAGATTGTCATGTCCATCAACACAGTCCATTGAAACCATTTCACAAGAAAAGGAACATACACTACACCACAAGCAAGTCAGTGTCACCACACCAACTAACAATAATGACTGCCATGGTATGTTCTAAACCACTATCAACACTTATCAAGACATCTTCTCTCTATCCTTTGCAGCTCATCAAGGGTACGGCATACAGTTGTGGGTGATGGCCCCATTTACCAATCCCACAATGGTCGAAGCACTGGCCTACAACATGGGACACAGAAAAACTCACAATGTGGTGGAGAGGACATTTGGGCTCCTGAAATCCAGGTTCAGGTGCCAGACCCTGACAAGAAGAAGCCTCTTGTATGCTCCACCACTTGTTTTCAAGATGATTCTGACATGTGCAATCGTCCACAGCATCTGTGTCAGAACAAATATCCCCTGGGATGAACAGGTTGGTGTCCCCAACGAGGAGGGAGGATGATGGAGCAGATAATGTGGAGGGGGAACAACAGAACACTGCTGCAGGCGTTTGTAGGAGACTCCACATTGTTGAGAACTTCTAGACATACTCACTATACTAAAAACATCACGTCGTAAATAGCACAAATAAAATACTTTGCACCTGATTCACCTTGGGCTACTCATTCTCCACTACAGATGCCATTGGAATTTGACACAAACCTCAGTGAGCAGGTAAATAAAACAAAGGTGATAAGTATGGTAGCAACATCGTTTGTGACATAAGTGGGTCTACTGCCTCCATCTCACATATCAGTGACACACAGTTTGCGGGTATGTGACTCCTGAAGGTCTAGATCCATGCATCCCTACATATATTGTTCGAATCAAATGAGCACGGCGCTAACACCTATCTCATTCACTACAACAACACCATGCCTAACAGGATGTATGCAAGAGGGGCACACATAAGGTAGGGGCTGCCAGCAAATGTATATCAAGTTATGTAGGAACAGAACACTGTTACAACTCATGGTTACAGCAGCTTTGCCTGGATGGTTAATGTGTGACAAGGGTGGAACATCATTGGTAACTGTGGACCTTCGGTAAAAGTCCACGGATTGTAAACAATGTCCGATGCTGAGCATGTACAGTGTATCCATGGGATTGTGTCCTGGCACCGTCATTGGCCACAACCCTGACGCATGGTGGACTGTAACCCACGTATGGCACCCACACGTTGGCTGTGGAGTGCGCAATGGGTTGCCAGACTAAATAATCAGCTATGGGTGCAGAATCATTATCCAAACAGAAGACCCACAGTCAGGATTCATGGATGTATTAGGACAATGCACCACCAAATTTTTATCTGGGTCAAATATTGGCAGAGTGTCTAATCCTCACTATGTGCATGAGGTGCACACTTGTCACACAAATCTGCTGTCTAGACACATGTCTAGAGAAACATGTGAAGACTGATGTACGGGTGGATGTCCTAGGTAGCAGCTGGTTTGCCAATATCAACAATTCTCCACATGTCTCAGCATGTATACCTAGTATGCTGTGTATAACTACATCACACAGAACACAGCAATACACACATTGGGGCTGATTCTAAGCTTGGCGGGCGGCAGGAGCCGCCCGCCAAGCGGGAACCGCCAGAAGACCGTACCGCGGTCAAAAGACCGCGGCGGTCATTCTGGGTTTCCCACTGGGCTGGCGGGCGACTGCCAAAAGGCCGCCCGCCAGCCCAGTGGGAAACACCCTTCCCACGAGGAAGCCGGCTCCGAATGGAGCCGGCGGAGTGGGAAGGTGCGACGGGTGCAGTTGCACCCGTCGCGAATTTCAGTGTCTGCAAAGCAGACACTGAAATTCTTTGTGGGGCCCTCTTACGGGGGCCCCACCAGTGCCCATGCCATAGGCATGGGCATTGCAGGGGCCCCCAGGGGCCCCACGACACCCCATACCGCCATCCTGTTCCTGGCGGGCGAACCGCCAGGAACAGGATGGCGGTATGGGGTGTCAGAATCCCCATGGCGGCGCTGCAAGCTGCGCCGCCATGGCGGATTCCCATGGGCAGCGGAAAGTCGGCGGTACACTGCCGGCTTTCCGCTTCTGGCCGCGGCTGTACCGCCGCGGTCAGAATGCCCGGCGGAGCACCGCCAGCCTGTTGGCGGTGCTACCGCCGACCCCGGCCCTGGCGGTATTTACCGCCAGGGTCGGAATGACCCCCATTGTCTTTGTCACTCACATGACATAACAAGTGCATATTAGCAACAGTAACAAATTGTCCCATACATGTTTTGGCCTCCAACATCGCAATCAGGTATGGTATGCGCTACTATGCTCAGCATTGTTGAAAAATGTCTGAGACACAACATCAAACTGAGTGGGAGCAGACTTAGCCATATATATGTGGCAATTGGATAATGAACATTACAGCACTGAGATGATTTCACACCTCAATATAATTCAGATATGGTAAGAGTTTCCTAGGCTGTGGCATGCTGGAAGAAATGCATACCATGTTCAATGGAGGTTGTGGATGGACAGCTTCGAGACACCCACGGATACCTGCAAATACAACAGAGGAGTTGAAATGGAGACAATACAAGTGCTATGGCAGGATTCATGTCATGTGTCTCTGGAACTCAATACATCTCACAGATACCGTCAATGGAACTGTAACTGTCAAGTAGCCAGTAGAAGGAGGTGTACATCTTCCAATTACACAAGTCACATGTTGCATCAAGTCCATGAATAACCAGTCAATGTTGCATGTTGCTGTAGAGGAAGTGTACTAAGTGCAAGCAGCCTAAAGAATGGGAGCAATGTAGGTGACAATACATTCCTCACCAGTAGTACATGAATACATGGAGAAGGGACACACATAGGCCAATACTGACTGTACAACACATCAATGTCTACATGTCAACATTTAACATATGTACAGAGATGGTGGCCAGGTCAATACATAACTCAGTCATGTTTGCCGCTAGCATACTATGGTATTTGCCCATCTCATGTCACCATGACAGAACGCTGTGAAAGACACCATCTGTACCCTGGCACGTTTCCAATATTGAAGTCACAACAGATATGCAAGCCCAAACAAGCTGCCCATGGAAACAACTAAGGTCATTAAATAATGATAAATGTCCTACATGTGCAAGCACCCAAGCTCTGTACATGAGGGGAAAGCTGACATCAAGGACCGCAAAGGAAAATGTGATATCCTGAATCTGAAGGACCTCAGTTGTGCATTTGTCTGTCTGCTGGGGAGTGTGCATAATTCTGCTGAGTAGCAATCATGAAGAGGCTAGGTCCCTGCTCAATAAACCCATACACCACTGCTCTGGCTACATTAACGTATGACATTGTCAGGGACCTGATCTGCCCCTTCACATGCAACCATGGATTTGTGTTGCCATACAAACTCACATAGTTATGATGATGAATACGCTGCTATCTATGCCAGACTGCAACACTGCTAAAAAGTGGAATGCCATTCTATGTGACCGTTATAACAAACATGATGTGGAAACATGTGAGTGCCTCGTTGGTGGCATGCACACATATACCACATATCTCAGTACACATATACCACTGCAATGGCTCAGGCCTGGTAATGTGTATGGATTCTGAACAAAAGGCAACCTAGCACAAAAGTAAAGGCAGATGTATCACAAGGTCAGTGACTGTAAGAAATGACCTTCACATGTATTTTGACACACAGAAATATAGGTGGTACTGATGTGACTACACATGCATTTGTCAAATGCCAACATGTGTCCATGCAAGAAGATAGTAATTTGGGGTTTCAAATCCCATGAACACACACTGTTGTCATATGCCACAGAAATTACACACACATACAGGGCATATACCAACCTTCACTAACACATGTGTACATAACATCTCCTTCAACTAAGATGCATGGGGGACCAAATGGCACATGTGTAGCAGAGCAACATGAAGTAAAATCCAACAACACAACACAGAGTGGACACATAGGCACATGCTAATTGCCGGGGTTTACGTGATGTCAGTGCAGTCCACATCCAATGAAGACTCTGAGTACAAATTGTAACTGTTGTCACATGTCTTACCATGTGTTGGACATAGGCCACCATATATAATGTGTTGCAGGTATGTGCACATACGTATCCCAGGCATAATATTGTAGTCCACCCACAAATTAGTACACATTCACATATGTACACACATAGCACACATGTGCCAACATTTATGTGGACACAGTGTAGCTACATATGCACATATGCACAAAGTATTAGTAATTGCATGCAGCAGACTCATAAACAAACATACAGGTTCAACATACCATTGTCACCGTATTGACATTACTGGACAGTCATGCACATGTTGCTATACCACTGGAGGTCTTCAAACTGGGGGGCGGGCCCCGCTAGGGGGGCCTCAAGTGATCCCAAAGGGGGCACCAGACTCTGGCCAAAAGAAGCATAATACAGATAACTGGGCTTTGTTTTAAGCAGAAGTATGTCATTGCAATTTTTAAAAGGTAACAGTACATAACAGCAATACTTAAATAGGTCTAGACATATTTAAACATTGCCATCTTTATAAAATAATTGTGAAAAATGCTGAGGGGGGCCCAATGATTTTTATATTTCAACTGGGGCAGCACGGCATTCAAAGGTTTGGAGACCCCTGCCATACCACATATACACCATTATTGCACTATTATGTGCCATGTTAAGTAAATCATGGTGCACTCAAGGCTTACAATGCAAAAATCCACAGAATTCTGCCATGCGTAAAAATGAATTACACAAATGCATCAACTCGACATTGCAACGTTAGTACAATGACGCTTGGGCTCTGAGCTACACTTACATATTAACACATCTCTTAATGCACCTTGGTGTAAAATCCATGCATAAGCATCATGCATCAACATTTTTCACACATACCCATATACTACACAATACCCCTAAATTAAAAGAAGCCTAGCCCCTGAACGTCTATTGCACAAGCACAGGAAATTTCAAGCTAATGGTGAGAATAATTAAGCATGACCATCATGCGTCAAAATAAACAATTCACAACTGGAAATGTTATGCACACGTCCAGGAAATGATGAAACAGAACATCCTGCCTGCAAATATGGTACAGTAAGTTCACTTTCACTATCACTTCACAGTCTTTTTGTCTGTGAATGTGTGAGGGTGTGTAGAGCTGATGCTGTAGGAGATTTGGAGTGTTTGTAGTCTTTGTAGTGTTAATTGTGCTGTGTCCTGTAGGTTTTGTCCTTATTTGTCTTTACACTTGTCTTTTGTATTGTAATTGTACTGTATTTGTCTCTGTATTGTGGAGTGTTCGTCTGGGGTAGTATAGTTGTTGGTGTAGTTGGGGTAGGTGTTAGTTTTTTTAATGTTTTTGTTTTGGGTGAACTGCATTTGCAGTATGTCTGGGAATGGGAGGATGCAGCATATGTCAGGCGATGAGCTGGGGGGTTCATCTGAATTGTTCAGCATTACCTTCCTATGATGCTGCAACTGGGTGGCCGTGTTATTCTTGGTTACCCCACAGAGGCGCCAGCAGTGGGGTAAGGTGCTCCACCATCTCACATGGCTGTTTGGCAGTGGAAGGAACGGCCACCAACTCAAGTATCACTGGGCAGATCTGGTTACAAGTGAGCAGGCTTTGCTAGATCATCTGGGTATAGAGATTGGTGGCTCAGTTGGTAAGCCTCACATTTCTATACAAAGTCCTTACTTTTGCATGTGCATGACAGTTGCAGATACGGTTGAGTGTTTCATGTAATGCTTGTGGATGTGGACATGTTGAATGCTACCTGTATGAAGAGTCCCAGCACCACCTTAGGCCTGCAAGTCAGATGCACAATAATGAAGCAGATGCTGGGCAGATGTACCAGTTTCTATGCACAACCATTACAAAGTCTTGTGATGCATGCATAGGGTAGCTTGGTAATGAGCAGCACCATGCATCATGTGTGGAAGGGGGTCCCAAGACCTGTTTGGGTGGCAAATGTATAAGCCACTGAGTAAATCCCTTATTTCAATTTTTCTGGCACTCTGAATGGTTCCTGAGAGCAGGTGTGATATGGGGGCATACAAATATATAAGATGGGTCCCCAATTTACTCAGCAGAAGTCATGAAGATTTGTTGCAACTCCTGCTGAGTACATCATTTGTCTACACACAAATAGATACAGTTGGACCCTCCCTGTATTATGTTGTGCCTTAATTCTCATTAGGCACACACATCACAGAGGTAAGGGGTGCACTAAGGGCCATAAGGACTTAATATCTGCAATTGGTGCTGCACCCCTGTTGTTCTATTGGTACCTTTGTGTCATTGGCCAAGGCCATGTAAGGGAGTGTGACCATGCACTGGGTCCAGACTACGAGCACTTCCCTGTTCCAGTTCCTTGTGTATCACATACACCGTATACTATGTCTATTACTACACACATGTGCAGAGTCAGTTACACAGGCCTGCCTCTTCTCACTGACACTATAGGGCTGCCCTTCATCTGCTCCATCACTGGCACATCACTCAGTAACCTGCACCAACAAATGGATCCTTAGACCACAGAGCAAGTGTTTCTGTGTTAAGGGATTTTCTATGACCATGTTCTTATCACTCCCTCAACAAATAATGGTATACCATGGCAACAATGGCTGGCCACACACTATTGGCAATACATACATGATTTCAATCAGTCAATGTGCAGGCAGGCACAACTATCTTCACATGACTATACTCCCATAGCATTATTGGTCATGTGTGTGCCTTGTGATGGTACACACATAATACTTACTTCAATGATGGACGTATCATTGAGGCATGGAAGCATTTTGGCCAGAGACACAACCCTGACACCACCCCTGGGGTGGTATTGACTTTAATCTTAGTATCTTATGTGTACGCTCTGTTCATACAGGAGTTATGACTATATGCAATGAGTGCTGTAATGGCACAGCCACAGCCACACTGCACGTGCCTACCAGGCAAAGTGGTGCTTAGTTACATGGTGGAGTTTAGCCATAGTGAGTGGCCTATATTGACGTTGTGTATATGTTGGTGTGCATTGCACAATCAAAGCATCAGTACATGTGTGGCTCGGGTGAGGAAGGTGCATCTTGATTCAGGGCCTATGTGTCCTGATGCAACCCTTTAGCATGCATTGAGTGTGCCCTATGCGCCTCCCCCTTCTGCCATTAGTGGAGTTCCAGATATCCTCCCCTGCAACTTGCCCTGCATTTGTGGTGGTTTCTGGTAGTTTGCGCCGTCCTGCCCTGTGATTCCAGTAACCAGCTCCTCCGGGATGACTGCTGCAACCTTCTCCTCCAGCTCATCCAGGTCCTCCTATGGTGCAGGACTTCCATCTCCAGTCTGCAGTGCGGTCTTCGGTTCCTGCCACGTTTCTCCTTAGTTCTGCACTTGCAATCGTGCCAGCACGTTTTGCACTCAGTGACAGTCCTCTTCACCTCAGTGACATTATTGATTTTGTCCACTTATTGCTTCCATATTGTGTCTCTCCTACCAACTGGCAATTTGGAGGTGACAAATAGCTGATGTTGGTGCTCCGTCACCTCTCCGACCAGGATGTCACTTGTGCTTTCTCTTCTCGTTCTCCTGTAATTTTTCTGTTCCCTTCTGGCTGGTACTTGGGTGTTTGGGTCTCCCTGGGGTCTCTCTGGCCTGATGATTCCATCTTCTCTTGCAATTGCATTCTTTCCTGCTTTTGCATGTTATTTTGATGCTAATGCAGTGTAAAAATGGCGCTAACCCTTTTGCAACAGGTTTATGTGCCTGCAAAACGTGTTGCACCATTTTTACAGTAATAACGTAATTTTTCCTTACAGCATTGCGCAGCTGTTTCGTGCTTTTTTTTTACTCTATCAATTCCTTAACACCATCCTATGTCATTTCATAAATATCGTGCAAGGACGGAGCTAAGGAATGATGCTAGCTCGCGTTAATAAAAATGACGCACAACTGTGCTAGCACAGTTGTGCATCATTTTTCATAAATATGCCCCTAAGTGTGCTATTACTTAATTCTAGAATCATTTGACAGAACGAACAAACTCAGGACTTCTTAGGGAGTGTATTTACTTTGATTCTATCTCGCTGAATGGAATTAACCAATTGAGCTCAGTACATGGTATTCCATACAAAACGAGATGGCTTATCTCCTGATTTGTAATATACTAAATAATGTTGATGACCAAGAAGGGCATAAGGATGTACTTCAACCTTTTCCTCTTGTAATTTACTCAAAACACTTAAAGATGTCACAAAATAGCATATTCCACTCTGCACTTCTGTATGTATACTGTATAGTACGTTTGGTTGCTTTTATTGCATAAAAAGAAAATGCAGTAATGTAAATATCCATATCTAACTTTGGCTGCCCTCGGTCAACGGGAACGCGGTTTATACTTGTATTAAAATCTATAAGGGTTTGAATGCAGTTACTGTTCTTGAAATGTTTTGAGTAACATGAAATGAACATGTTGAAAATCACAAAATTATACCTGTCGAATTGCATCTGAATTTTTGGCTTGAATCCAGTCAAACTCTTTTTGTTCATTTTGCATTAGGCGTTTTAGCTTCTAGTATTTTTAGCAGTGTCTTTAAAAATTTGATGCATATTCCATTAGTGCACATCAAGGAATCTGTAATGGCTTGTGATGTGATTAGGCCTGCACTATCCGTATCTATGAATTAGATACGTGAACAGCTGGGAAGCCTGTTTAACAATAACATTGTTTGATTTGTTAGTCTTCTCAGACCTGTTTAACATACATTTCACAATGAAATTCGGCAATCAGATTAGATAGCCCATTCTACAGCTGTTTTTCTAATTTTGCTACATGTAATCATATCACGAATCATTGTGACATACTGCTAATCCCTGTAGGATACTGTACGTTTTTGTTTCAATCATCCTAAAAAGTATGACTCATAGAACAACTAAAGATTCGGGACAGTGTCGTAGTTTTATGATTGCAAAACAGACTTGTATACATGTTTAATGGGAAGTTCTCCAGTGGTGCAAGATCCCAGCTTAAATAATTAAGGCACACTGCCTGAGTGGTAAAGCTTTACAAAATAATAATTAAATAATAATAATTAAAAAATAAATCTTGTCAATATTAGCCTCTAACCCCACCCCTGCTAAAAAGCCATAAGTGTGGCTACGGCAAAAGGTAGCAAGTACAACAAATGTGCAATTTGCTACATGCCTTTCTAACTCCTCAAGAAATAATGTGTGATGCATTCCAACTCGCAATCCTGTTAAATTGAAACCACTGTCTAGGATATGTAACGCCTTGGCTCAAACCAGGAAAAATAAAATATCCAACATCCCACATAAGCGTTATCGCAAGACTAAATGACTGTAATGTCACTGTCATACCAGTGATGACGCAGAAAAAGAGGGTCCAACATATATTCATACATATCATGTAATCGAAAGCATATAATGTAGTGTGATTTTAGTAAAGAAAAAAATGTACGAGGGAAATTGTGCCCTCGGGGTAGTTCGCCATCATTGTAAACGAGCTTTGTTAATCAAGAAGTATTGAAAATGTAGTAATCCGTCATAATTGCAAATTTTTGCTATGATTTCTCGTTTGAAACTGTTTTGCTTAGCCTAAATTTAGTAGAGGCTGTGGCCTAGTTGCCTGGTCTCAAATTCTAACTGCATGGCTTTTTTTTCCTTGAACTAATGAAACATATATTCTTGCTTGAAGTTGTATTTTTCCAGCAGAGATGACTAATACACTTATCTCCAAGGTTTCGTACTAGGCTGGTTTCATCCCCTTTGATACAAGGTCAGTCTGCAGATGCGGACAATGAAGGTACAGATACCAAAATAATTGGCAAACCATGTTACAACTTGTGTTCCAAGGCTCCAAGGCCAATGTATGCATAAATGAGTGCTAGTAAAGGACAATTTTCATTGGACAATTTGAAGCCAACCTATGAACCCTCCAATGGAAGACCCTGGAGAATTTGGAATGCTTCTTACTTAAACCCACTGGACAAAGAGAAGTCAGCCATTTTCCTTGTTGCCAATTTGAAGCCAGATGCCAGACTCCATTTTGGACGACACCCTGATGCCCTTTTCTCTATTCCAGAGAAAGAGACTTTGAGAATTTTCACCCTAGAGACTTTAACTTGATTTGCCCCGTCTTGCCCATGAAGTAACTTTGCCCCATTCTCCTTGCCGCTGCAAGGAAGCTTGCCCTTAACTTTGCCCCTTTGAAACCTGCCCCATGCTGATCGAACCGGTACCTGAGGGACGAAGTCTTTTCTTGAATGCTGTTTGTATTTGGTAAATATGAAAGGATAAATGTATTATGCATTGTGTTTTTCCTTTTATGTACCAACTGCTATTTTGATAGGGCCCAAGTTAGAAGTTTCCAAATCTGTGCTGACTAAATTAGTTTTGCATGAAGTCCCACATGCCAATGCTAATTAGAGGTTAGTCAAGGGATTCATTTGATGCATCATGTCGATTTGAAATCTTGTTATGCTGACCAATGTATGAAATTAGTCAAATACAGTTAGTCATATTAGTGATTTGCATTGCGATAACTGAGTGTATCTGTTAGACCTGACAGCCTTAGGGTAGTCACCCCTAACTTTTTGCCTGCCTCCCGCCATTTTTTTGGACACTGTTTTTGCTGGTTTATAGACTCTGCGCACTTTACCACTGCTAACCAGTGCTAAAGTGCATATGCTCTCTCCCTTAAAACATGGTAACCTGGAATCATACCTGATTGGACTATTAATATACTTATAAGTCCCTAGTAAGGTGCACTTTATGTGCATAGGGCTGGTAAATTAAAAGCTACTAGTGGGCCTGCAGCACTGGTTGTGCCACCCACTTAAGTAGCCCCTTTTTCCTTGTCTCAGGCCTGCCATGGCAAGGCCTGTGTGTGCAGTTTAACTGCCACCTCAACTTGGCATTTAAAAGTACTTGCCAAGCCTAGAACTCCCCTTTTTCTACATATAAGGCACCCCTAAGGTGTGCCCTAGGTAACCCCTAGGGCAGGGTGCTGTGTAGGTAAAAGGCAGGACATGTACCTGTGTAGTTATATGTCCTGGTAGTGTAAAACCCCTAAATTCGTTTTCACACTACTGAGAGGCCTGCTCCCTTCATAGGCTAACATTAGGGCTGCCCTCATACACTGTTGAAGTGGCAGCTGCTGATCTGAAAGGAGCAGGGAGGTCATATTTAGTATGGCCAGAATGGTAATACAAAGTCCTACTGACTGGTGAAGTCGGATTTAATATTACTATTCTAGAAATGCCACTTTTAGAAAGTGAGCATTTCTTTGCACTTAAATCCTTCTGTGCCTTACAATCCACGTCTGGCTGGGCTTGGTTGACAGCTCCTTGTGCATTCACTCAGACACACCCCAAACACAGGGTACTCAGCCTCACTTGCATACATCTGCATTTTGAATGGGTCTTCCTGGGCTGGGCGGGTGGAGGGCCTGCTCTCACACAAAGGACTGCCACACCCCCTACTGGGACCCTGGCAGACAGGAGTAAACTGAAAGGGGACCTGGTGCACTTCTTAGCCACTCTTTGAAGTCTCCCCCACTTCAAAGGCACATTTGGGTATAAAACAGGGCCTCTGCCCTACCTCATCAGACACTTGCTGGAGAAGAAACCTGAACCAGAAACTACATCCTGCCAAGAAGAACTGCCTGGCTGCTCAAAGGACTCACCTGTCTGCTTTCTACAAAGGACTGCTGCCTTGCTGTTGCCCTGCTGCCTTGCTGAACTCTTGTCTGGCTGTGAAAGTGCTCTCCAAGGGCTTGGATAGAGCTTGCCTCCTGTTCCTTGAAGTCTCAGGACCAAAAAGACTTCTTCCTTTCACTTGGACGCTCCGTGCGCCGAAAATTTCGACGCACAGCTTGTTTCGCGGCGAGAAAAACGCCGCACACTGACGCTGATCGACGCGACGCCCTCGGGACGATCGAGACTTCGACGCACAACCTCGCAAGGACAAAGCCGCACGACTTTCCAGGAGAAATCGACGCGACGCCTACCGTGAGCGCGAAACTTTGACGCACGGCCTCGCAAGGACAACGCCGCCCGACTTCCAAGGAGAAATCGACGCGACACCTGCCGTGAGACCACAATTTCGACGCACGGCCTCGCAAGGACAACGCCGCCCGACTTCCAAGGAGAAATCGACGCGACGCCTACCGTGAGATCGAAACTTCGACGCGCAGCCCCGCAGAACGACGCGCAGCCGGAAAACAAGCAGGAGAATCCACGCACAGACCCGGGACATCTGGTAATCCCCGCGACCCACAGAAAGAGACTGTCTGCGCGCCGGAAAACAACGCCCGACTTCCCCGCGTGGAAAAGAACGACGCACACACCCCTTTTTCCGCGCATCTCTTCTCCTGTGGCCCTCTGAGGAGATTTCCCACCAGAAACCAGGTACTCTGTGCTTGAAAGACACTTTATTGCTTTTTTAAGACTTAAGACACTTTATATCACTTCCCTGTGATATTTCTACAATTTTCCATTGCAACTTTATTCTTTTTGACCTACAATTATCCTGATAAATATTATATATTTTTCTAAACACTGTGTGGTGTATTTTTGTGGTGCTATATGGTGGTATTGTATGATTTATTGCACAAATACTTTACACATTGCCTTCTAAGTTAAGCCTGACTGCTCGTGCCAAGCTACCAGAGGGTGGGCACAGGATAATCTTGTATAGTGTGTGACTTACCCTGACTAGAGTGAGGGCTTTTGCTTGGACAGAGGGTAACCTGACTGCCAACCAAAAACCCCATTTCTAACATTGGTGGCAGCGGTGGGATAGGACTTGTATTTGTGCAGTGACATACAGTAGCTAAGTATTTCACTACCTACCCACAGTTGAAGGTCAACTTGGTTTTTATCTCTTTTTGAAAATCCGTTTTTTTCCTGACAATTTTCAAAAACTAAATCCTCACTCAACATGTCTCTAACTGGGTCTCAGACAGGGGACTTTGACCTAGTCCAGTTGGATACATACACGGTCAAACAACTAAGAGGATTCTGCAGGGCATTAAGGGTACCCACCCAATGGGCCTCCAGAAAGGAGGACTTTCAAGTGGCGCTGAGGGCCTGGGCAGAAGCCCATTTAGAGGATGATGAGGAAGAGGAGCCAGAAAATGGCCCCTCAGAAGGATTTTCACTATCTATGGATGGTGTTACCACTGCAATTGTGCACCCTTCCAGACCAGGGAGCAGTGTCTCCATGCAAAGCCTGACCGCAGAGGAAAGGAGAGAGGAAAGGGAGTTCCAATTGCAAATGGCAAAACTGAAAATTGAGGCGCAACAGGAGGAAAGGAGGGCAGAAAGAGAAGCCAAACAAGCTGAGGCTGAAAAAGCAGCCAAACAGATTGAAGCTGAAAGAACAGCCAAACAGATTCAAGCAGAAGCTGAAAGGGCAGCCAAACAAGCAGAAGCTGAAAGAGCAGCCAAACAAGTGGAAGCTGAAAGAGCTTTGGCTGAAAAGAAACTATTGTTGGCTCATGAACTGAGTCTCAAGGAGCTGGAGATCAAGGCAAGACAGTCTGAATCCAGCAATAATGGTGGCAGCATACAGACAGGACCTGCTGGAGAAAAGAAGGTTCGTATACCCAAAAATGTGGTGCCCAGTTTTGTGGTGGGAGATGACATAGATAAATGGTTAGCTGCTTATGAAGTTGCACTAAGGGCTCATGAGGTTCCTGAAGGGCAATGGGGGGTAGCTATGTGGGGTTATGTGCCGCCATTGGGGAGGGACACACTTCTCACATTGGATCCACCGGATCAAAACACCTACCCACTCCAGAAAGCCACTTTACTTGCCAAGTTTGGGCTGACCCCTGAGGGATACCGTCAGAGGTTCAGGGACAGCACCAAACAAACCACACAAACATGGGTAGATTTCTTTGATTTCTCTAGTAAGGCACTGAATGGATGGGTGCGGGGCAACAAAGTAGCAGATTATAAAGGTTTATATGACTTGATCCTGAGAGAGCATATGCTTAATGTTACTTATACAGATTTGCGCCAGCACCTAGTGGATAGTAAGCTGACTGATCCCAGGAAGCTTGCTGAGGAGGCGGACCTCTGGGTTAGCACCAGAGTGTCCAAAAAGGTACCTGGGGGGGACTCCCACAAAGGCGGTCAGGGTTCCCAACAGAAGAAAGAGGGGGGAGATAAACTTACAGATAAGGAACTCTCTAAAGGCCCCCAAAAGAATTCCCAGGGAGGGGGTGGCAACCCTTCCTTTTCCAGATTTGGGAAAAAGCCAGGGACATTTGACAAGTCAGGAAAATCTAGCCCCAAATGCATGGAGTGTTACCAATATGGTCACTACAAAGGCGATCCACAGTGCCCCAAGAGGGCACCGTCCACTACCGGACAGGCACCTGGGTTGACTAGTGTAGCACTCGGAGGGGAGATGGACCCAACTAGCTTTGGGGAGCAGGTAGAGATTTCCCTAGTGTCCCTGGGAGAAGGAGAAATGGTGCCCAAGGCCCACATGCCCAGAAATACTTCCAAGTACCGGCAGTGGGTCACCATTGATGGGCAGAGGGTGGAGGCTCTGCGTGACACAGGAGCCAGTATGACTACTATCAAGAGTCAGCTGGTGTCAGCAGAGCAGATAATACCTAATACATTCCACCAGGTCAGAGTAGCTGACAATCGCGAGAGTCACCTACCTGTGGCTCTGGTTCCCTTTGAGTGGGGGGGGGGTCTCTGGTACTCTGAAAGTAGCTGTGAGTCCTGCCATGCCTGTAGATTGTCTGTTAGGCAATGACCTTGAGCACACTGCTTGGAAAGAAGTGGAGCTCAGGTCTCACCTGGAGATGTTAGGGTTACCTGAGTGGGTCTGCATGACCACACGGTCCATGGCTGACCGAGAGGGAAGTCAAGGGCATCTGGAGCCTGGAACGATGGCCCAGAGAGCTGCCAGGAGGAGGGACCAGGGGTGCGGGAAACCGGCCCCAGCTGTTCCCACAGTGGCTGACGGGGCTCCTGAGGAGGAGGCTTCCGAGCCAACTGGGGAAGACATTGCCGCCCTAGGTGACTTACCTGAGCTTGCTGGCTGGCAAGTTGAGGGTGGACCCACCATGGAGGAATTCTGCAAGGCGCAGAAAGAATGTCCCACTCTAGAAGGTTTGAGGAAACAAGCCTCAAACCAGGCAGCCGGCGACGCCTCTGGCGATCACCACCTATATTGGGAGAATGATCTCCTCTACAGTGAGCCTAAGGTTCCGGGCTTTGGGGCAGCACGTGTGCTGGTGGTCCCCCAATGTTACCGAACCTTCCTACTGGGTCTGGCTCACGACATTCCCCTGGCAGGACATTTGGGGCAGGGCAAGACCTTTAACAGGCTTGTCACCCACTTTTATTGGCCCAAAATGAGGACACACTCAGACAAGTTCTGCAGATCCTGTCCTACCTGCCAGGCCAGTGGTAAAGCAGGAAAAAGGGTTAAAACCCCCCCTGATTCCACTTCCTGTCGTTGGCACCCCCTTTGAAAGGGTGGGCATCGACATTGTTGGTCCCTTGGACCCCAAAACTGCCTTAGGCAACAGGTTCATCCTGGTTTTGGTGGACCATGCCACCCGTTACCCAGAGGCAATCCCTCTAAGGACAGTAACTGCACCGGTGGTGGCCAGAACCCTGATGGGGATATTTACCCGTGTGGGATTCCCCAAGGAAATAGTGTCTGACAGAGGCACTAACTTCATGTCTGCATACATGAAGTCTCTGTGGGATGCGTGTGGTGTAACTTACAAGTTCACCACACCCTATCACCCCCAGACGAATGGTCTTGTGGAGAGATTCAACAAGACCCTGAAAGGCATGATTGGTGGCCTCCCTGAGGCCATGAGGCGTAAGTGGGACGTCCTCTTACCATGCCTTCTCTTTGCTTATAGAGAGGTCCCCCAGAGAGGGGTAGGGTTCAGTCCCTTTGAACTTCTCTATGGGTACCCTGTCAGGGGACCCTTAAGCATTGTCCAGGAGGGATTGGAGAAAGCTCCAAAGACACCCCCTCAGGATGTGGTCAGCTATATGTTGGCCCTCCGCAACCAGATGACCCGCTTCTGGAAAGAGGCCCAAGATAACCTTGAGGCCAGTCAAGAGGTGATGAAACAATGGTATGACCAGAAGGCCACCCTGGTAGAGTTTCAACCTGGAGACAAAGTGTGGGTAATGGAGCCAGTAGAGCCCAGAGCTCTCCAGGACCGCTGGTCTGGCCCATTTGAAATAAAGGAGCGGAAAGGGGAGGCCACTTACCTAGTGGACCTCAAAACCCCTAGGAATCCCCTAAGGGTGCTCCATGTGAACCGACTAAAAGCTCATTTTGAGAGGTCGGAGATCAACATGCTTCTGGTCACAGATGAAGGAACGGAAGAGGAGAGTGAACCTCTCCCCGACCTCCTCTCTGCCCTAGAAGGTGATGGGTCAGTAAGCGGGGTCATTCTGTCTGACTCCCTGACTCTAAATCAGAAAGGAGACTGTTATGAGCTGTTGGAGCAGTTCTCCCCCCTGTTCTCCCTTACTCCTGGGCTGACCCACCTCTGTGTTCATGATATTGACACCGGTGACAGTCTCCCTGTGAAAAACAAAATTTACAGGTTGTCGGATAAGGTGAAGGCCAGCATCAAGGAGGAGGTCTCCAAGATGTTGACTCTAGGGGTCATTGAGAAATCCAGTAGTCCCTGGGCCAGCCCAGTGGTATTGGTCCCTAAGGCTACTGCCCCAGGTGCGAAGCCAGAACTCCGGTTCTGTGTGGACTACCGGGGTCTCAACTCAGTCACACGGACTGATGCTCACCCCATCCCCCGAGCTGATGAGCTCGTGGACAGGCTAGGCGCTGCCAAGTTCCTGAGTACGTTTGATCTTACTTCAGGGTACTGGCAGATCGGCCTAACTGAGGGGGCCAAGGAAAGATCCGCATTTTCAACCCCGGATGGCCATTACCAGTTCCGGGTGATGCCGTTTGGGTTGAAAAATGCCCCCGCTACCTTCCAACGGTTGGTTAACGGGGTCCTAGCTGGCAAGGATGCCTTCTGTGCAGCCTGCCTGGATGACATAGCTGTCTACAGTTCCAGCTGGGAGGAACACCTGCTTCACCCCAAGGAGGTGCTTCAGGCCCTGCAACAGGCAGGCCTGACCATCAAGGCCAGTAAGTGCCAGATTGGGCAGGGTTCCGTGGTGTACTTAGGACACCTAGTGGGTGGTGGCAAGGTGCAGCCACTCCAGGCCAAGATTGAAACTATCAAGGCCTGGCAACCACCCCGAACACAGACGGAGGTGAGAGCCTTTCTAGGCCTCACGGGATACTACCGCCGATTTGTCAAGGGCTATGGTACCATTGTAACACCCTTGACAGAACTCACTTCCAAGAAGCAACCTAGGTTGGTGAATTGGACAGAGGCTTGTCAGAAAGCCTTTGACGCCCTGAAGGAAGCCATGTGCACGGCCCCCGTACTCATGGCCCCTGACTACTCCCAGGAATTTATCGTGCAGACAGACGCTTCAGAGCATGGCATAGGGGCAGTCCTAGCACAGCTGAATGAGGAGGGCAGAGATCAACCGGTAGTCTTTATTAGCAGAAGGCTATTACCACGGGAACAGAGGTGGAGTGCTATTGAACGAGAAGCTTTTGCTGTGGTCTGGGCACTGAAGAAGCTAAGACCCTACCTGTTTGGGACTCACTTCCGGGTTCAGACAGACCACAGGCCCCTCAGATGGCTCATGCAGATGAGGTGTGAGAATCCAAAACTCTTGAGGTGGTCCATTTCCCTACAGGGGATGGACTTTACGGTGGAACATCGCCCAGGGGTTGACCACGCCAATGCTGATTGTCTCTCCAGGTACTTCCGCCTTAGCGATGAGAGCTCCCAGGAGGTCGGGTAGCTCTCCCCACTTTCAGCTGGGGGGGACACATGTTAGACCTGACAGCCTTAGGGTAGTCACCCCTAACTTTTTGCCTGCCTCCCGCCATTTTTTTGGACACTGTTTTTGCTGGTTTATAGACTCTGCGCACTTTACCACTGCTAACCAGTGCTAAAGTGCATATGCTCTCTCCCTTAAAACATGGTAACCTGGAATCATACCTGATTGGACTATTAATATACTTATAAGTCCCTAGTAAGGTGCACTTTATGTGCATAGGGCTGGTAAATTAAAAGCTACTAGTGGGCCTGCAGCACTGGTTGTGCCACCCACTTAAGTAGCCCCTTTTTCCTTGTCTCAGGCCTGCCATGGCAGGGCCTGTGTGTGCAGTTTCACTGCCACCTCAACTTGGCATTTAAAAGTACTTGCCAAGCCTAGAACTCCCCTTTTTCTACATATAAGTCACCCCTAAGGTGTGCCCTAGGTAACCCCTAGGGCAGGGTGCTGTGTAGGTAAAAGGCAGGACATGTACCTGTGTAGTTATATGTCCTGGTAGTGTAAAACCCCTAAATTCGTTTTCACACTACTGAGACCATTTCTAACAGTATCATTATTCAGATTTTGCGTAGATTGCATTTCTTCCGCCGTTATGGACAGCCAGTAATGTTCATATACGTATATCATTTGGTTTTGAGACTTATATACATTGTGCTAGCTTTGTTAATATAGGGAAATAAATTCACTAACCTTTAATAAACTGGTGTGGTTATTCATGACTGAAAGGTCATGGTGCGCCAAATTACAAACTGTTATTGATTTCTGATGTGATATATTGATCTATTAATCGAGTATTGATTACCGATTACAATAGTTATTGATTATTGATCTGAGTGACCCGACTATTCTAGGATGAGGAGAGCCCGACTCGGTTAAAAGATTCACCGACCTCCAACGTGTCCAGGTACAGGTAATCTATAAGGGCTGGACGCGTTATCAGTAGATGGTAGCAGAGATTGATGGCTTAGCCCTTTGGGACCCCATCCAAACAATAGACAGAGTCAAGTTAGAATTTTCTTTGATAAAACAAGTTGGAGGGATGATGATGATGCCCTAAGTCCCCAATGACTTTCCCGGGATTTTGGAGCTTGCGAATGGAGGACATGGAGGTGTGAGAATGTTTTCGGCGTTTCTAGTGACGGTATGAGTGAAATTAGGGTTTTGCGCTTGCACAGCTTATTGCCGCAGATTAATTGAGAAGTTTGTGAGGATTTTAGGGGGGTTAAAAGATATTAGAAGAGTGTTACTCTAAAAGTGTGAGAGTAGGGAAGTCGTCGAACTTCACGTGTGTGTAGCGCTTTGTGCAGAAAAATTGTCCACGTGGTTGTTGATGTTGAGACGGGCCCTGCGAGGTCAAGAGACTCCGGAGTATGTTGAAAAGTGTATGAGACACTTGTTTGATGTTGTGATCTGGTCGGTTTTAATAGGTTGATCGGGCGTGGTCAACAAGTCGGTATGAATGTTGCGGAGTGAAAGAAAATTTCGACTATGAGAATTGACGAATTCTAAAGTGCACTAGAATAGTTCATTGATCAGTTGAGAGTAAAGTTTGCGGGTCAAATTTTGCTTGCGAAAGCGGGGAACCGAGAAAGATGGAATAACTGCTGAGGCTAGTGAAAAATCCCTAAGGTTTCTGAAGCGATTGTGTTACCCTTCCTGTAGTAAACTGACAGATTTGTTTTATTCTTTTGGTTAGTGCTTGCGTTATATTGCAGAAATTAGGTTGTGAGTGAAGACGAACGAAAGAGGACAAGCCGCGGGACTTTGTCAGCCGCAGTGTGTGAGTGTGACGTCACTAGGACTGGGATAGGTCGATTGGAGAGAAGGGTCGCGCACGGATTGGACACAGTCCTCGAAGCGCAACTGGTAGGGGAAAGGCAAGCGAAGAGTATTCCGGGAATTAAAGTCACTTATTGATTACACGTTTTAGAAAAATAAAAGACGGAAAGATAAAAATTTTCAGAGCATTTAAGAGTGCCATGAGGGGAGATGTTTATATTAAAGCAAATGTAGGAGAAGAAACACCGCCTGAGGGTACACCAGCTTACATTGTCATTGAAGAAAAGCGTGTAGCACCATGTCTTTGGTTAAAACAATGGTGCAAATTAACAGAGAAGCATGGAAGTGTAGCGTTCCCTATCCACGGGTCATTTAATCTAAGGGTTTTAGAAAATCTGAGATTTGCGCTATACGACATGAAAGTACCTCCAAGACCAGCACAGTTTGAGGCACTAGCAATTTGGGAGCTAATAGCTAGAAACCAACAACAAAAGAAGTTCGAGACCAGAATAAGAAAAGTAGAAAAGACATTAGCGGATGCTAGATGGGACAGCACACAAAAGGTTTGGAGATCAGACGTATTGCAAGGGATTAAATTGTTTCCAGCAATTACCGATGAAGCGGAGACGAAAGGAAGGAAAGCTACCTATAAGACAAAAAGGAGTCAGTCCAGAGACAGAGAGAACAATAGAAACTCGAAAAGGGGAGACGAGTCAGATGAGGAGGAGTTCATTATACAATTGCTGAATGATCGCCCGCCACCATATGTAGAAAGCGAAAAAGGCTCAAGCATTAGTACTGCCCCTCCAGAACCAATACAGGGTAATGTAACACCAAATTTGAGAATATCTCAGAGGCCGAGCAGTTCCGATATGCCTTTCTCATCACAAATACCACAGGTTCGGAGAATATACTCAGACGTGCCTACGTTGAAACCTGCTGATAATTATCAGCCACAGGTTCAAAGGAACTGCTGTGATGAGCATAACATGGGAACGACTTCTGATTCAACGGCGCAGGGAGGACAGAGTTATCAAAGACCAACATTGATTCAAGCTGAATCAACACAGTTCTCGATGCCTCAAAAGCAGACACAAGAAGTGCGAGTAATAGAAAGCCAGTTAGGTATGCCAGCAATGATGAACCACAATGTGGGGATTAACATGCCACAGAATTCGGGGAACAGACAGAATCCACACGCGATATCTCTGCCTATCACTGTAGGTCCACCAGTACCACTGTACATACAGGAAAATTGAAGCACAAGCGACCAAGGGTTAATGGTACAGAATGGGACAGGGAGAAGATGCATAGAAACCACTCCAGAGACAACTCCGATAGCGGCACTGCCAAATGGATCTGGGACCTTGTAGGAATTTAGTCCAATCCCAATTTGTGCTCCGTCAACCGTGGTTAGGTCACATCCACCACTATTAGTACTGTTAACCTCAGAGACTGAAACATTACAGAAACCATCAGTAGCAGTTGATGTAACTGCTACACTGATGGGACTGAACGCGCAACAGTTAACACAATGGTTCAACAGCCTGAACTCCCCACAGAGTACATCCAGCGGGAAGGGAGAAGAATACCTGAATAAAATAAGGTTGGGTATGGAGGCAGATGAACTGGTAGAGGGAACAATGGGTTTGAACAGATTAGAATCATACACAGAGGAAGAACTAAGATACATGTGCCCTAGGATTACAAGAGAAGTAAGCAGCATACATAAGAAGTTACAAGAAATTGCAGACAGAAACGAGATCGATATAAGTAAGACTAAACACCTGAGCAGAAGCTACAGGTTAGACTTTGAGACAAAAGATTTTGAACACATGAGATCCACAGGGATGAAAACACACCTTAAAGAGATACTGCAGAGTGCACAGGTCTGGAGATGTTTAGACAAATGAGAAAGTAGGTGGGTTAAGAAAAAGGACAAAAAGAAAGAAAATACTCCAGAGCGGAAGGAGAAAAAACAACAGAATGACGATCTGATAACTATGTTACCAATGAGAGAGACAGCAGGGGGAAAACTTGTACATGTACCATGGCACAGGTGCAATATTCAATCCTTTACGGATGACTTTCCCAAATTGAGAGAGAAGCCGATTGAGTGGTATCAACAAACGGATAGATTTGTGAAACTCGCGAAATGTCTCAGGGAAGACCTGAATACTTTATTTGAAATTGTGGTTCCGGCAGTTTGTGGGAAGATTGTAAAAGGGCTGTAGGTTGGCCGATGAGTGAACCAGAGAGAGATAGGGACACAGGTGCGCCATCACCTACGGTAATGAGTTTGTACCACAAGGTGATTGAGCACTTGAAAACCAAGGTTGCGTCGAAAAATGTGGATTGGCAGAGGATTGACAGGACCGCCCAAAAGGTTAAAGAGTCTATACATGCGTATTATGAGAGGTTGTTAAAAGCGTTAAAAAATTACAGTGGCACGGAAACGATTGAGGCAAAAGACATGCTCCATTTTGTGTTCAGATTTGTGGAAGGGTTGAGACCAGAAATCAGCCAGATGATCAAAACGCATTTGATTTGTTGGCAGTCAAAGTCGATCGATGAAGTGTTGAACTATGCAAAATACTGCAGTGATGAGATTGAGACAAAACAGAAAAGGTTGAAAGAAAAGGTGATGGTGATGCAGCTTAGAGCAGCTCAGACAGGTTTGCAAGGTTTACAAGGTTTCCAGCAACAGATGCCGCAGCAACAGCAACAGGGAAACGCTATGTTTCAGCCGCAGATGAGAGGCAGAGGCCGAGGAGGTTTTGTGAATAATGCTCCTGATTTGAATACTGTTATGATTCCAAATGGTATACAGGCAATGAAGAAGGTGATGCTGTGTCACACGTGCGGAATCGTCGGGCATTGGAAACGGGAGTGCCCAATGATGGTGCAGGAAGGTGTAGGTCAGCAAAACAATGATGTCAATGCATTCCATACTATGAGAGGACCGAAACTGAGAGGTCCAAATCCAAATTTCCAAAACAATATAAACCAGCTGCAGGGTTTACAACCCATGCAACCGCAACAGGTGCAAATGCCCCCTGTGCAAATGGCACAATTGCAGCCAATGCAACAGCAGTTTCCTATGGTACCTAATCAGCAAATGCAAATACCCTTAGCACCAATGAATCAGCAGCAAGCAATGCTTCCTCAACAGGTCACGGGTCAAGGAATGAATCAAAATGACACAGTACACCAGTTCCCATTACACAGTGAGAATGGAATAAACGATGTATGGGAGAGTGAAAGTTCAGATGAGGAGGGAAATTGTATGCTTGCAGCATCTTTGGAAGTTGATCAAAGGGTCTGTATGTGGAGGGAAGAGTTATGGGTCATCGCGTTTCATTCTTGGTTGACACAGGAGCTACACGTTCCACTGTTAGGAGCATTGAAGTACCAAATTTGCCACTTTCAGGGAGAACAGTTCAAGTAGTGGGAGTAGCAAATAGGTACCTGACGAACCCAATCACAGACCCAGTACAAGTCAGAATTGGCAACTACCAAGGGTCACATAAATTTGTGGTGTGTGACTCAAGCCCGATATCACTGTTAGGGAGAGACTTATTGTGCAAACTGGGGTGTTCGATTATGTGTTCAAACGATGGAATTAAAATTCAGACAAGCAGTGATGGGGAAGAAGAGGACAGTGTAGGAGGGGATGAGGTGGAAACTGTCGATGAAGAGTATCCCCTGATTGCCCTTTATCCGATGATCACTGAAGCAGATATTCCTGCTGAGCTACAGGAAACAGTCGGAAAAGAAGTGTGGGATATGACAGGGAAAGAGGTGGGATTGGTGAAAGGAGTGGAACCAGTGAAAGTGACTGTAAAACCCAATGTAACTTTTCCCCAGACCCCACAGTACCATATGGTGCAAGACACCCTCATAAAGGTTGCCCAACTCATTGATGAGTTTGTAAAACAGGGAGTACTGAAAGAAGTGTTAAGCAGTCCATGTAATTCGCCAATCATGGGGCTAATAAAACCAAGTGGAAAGGTCCGAATTGTTCAGGATTTGAGAAAGATAAATGACATAATAATCAAATGTTGCCCCGTAGTACCAAATCCAGCTGTGATAATGTTTCAAGTTCCCTGTGATGCTGAATGGTTCTCAGTCATCGACTTGTCACAAGCATTCTTTTCTGTGCCTCTTCATGAGGACAGCCAATTTCTCTTTTGTTTAAAATTCCTAGACAGAGTCTATAGTTGGTGTCGAATTCCTCAAGGGTTTTCGGAGTCACCATCAATTTTCAATCAGATTCTAAAGAAAGATTTGGAATCATTAGAGTTACCATTCGAGTCAACCTTAGTGCAGTACATTGACGATTTGCTGATCGCATCCAAGACAGAAAGTGACTGTACAGCTGACACAATTGCCCTATTGAACCATTTGGGAAGGAATGGACACAAGGTGTCCCCTTCAAAATTACTGTTCTGTCAGAGGAAAGTGAAATATTTGGGCCACCAAATAGAGAAAGGGTCACAGAGAATAATGAAGGAAAGAATAACAAGTGTACTTCAAATGAGTCCCCCAAAGACGAGGAGGGAGGTGAGGAAGTTTTTGGGAATGGTGAGCTACTGTCGCCAATGGATTCCCAATTTCTCAACCCTAGCAAAACCTTTACTGAAACTGACTCAAAAGGATGCGTTGGATGAAATAGAGCTGAAAGGAGATGAGATGGATGCTTTTATTGAATTGAAAGAATGCATGTGCAGGGATCCAGCTTTAGGTATGCCTGACTACACAAAGCCTTTCACATTGTTTTGTCATGAACGTGATGCATGTTCCTTGTCTGTCTTGACCCAAGCCCATGGTGGCATAAACAGACCAGTAGCATATTTTTCAGCTACTTTGGATCCGGTCGCAGCAGAACTACCAGGGTGCCTGCGTGCCGTAGCCGCAGTTGGTATCAGCCTCACTCAGAGTGAAGGAATAGTGATGGGACACCCTTTAACAGTCATGGTCCCTCACTCAGTCGAGATACTTTTGACACGTTCCCGAACACAGCACATGACTGGTTCTAGGCTCACAAGGTATGAGACGATAATTCTGGGATCACCTAACGTGCAGCTGAAACGGTGCACTACGTTGAATCCAGCAACCTTGTTTCCCAGTGAAAATGCCGAACTTGAGAACGCTGAAGACATCGAGCACGACTGTCTTCAGGTGATGGAATTTTGCACCAAACCAAGACCTGATATCAAAGATACCCGATTGGAAGAAAATGATCAAGTTATTTTGTTGATGGTTCATGTTTAAGAGATGCACTGGGAATATTGAAGGCAGGATACGCTGTATGTACGGTAACAGGTGTTCTGGAAGCATCTTGGCTTCAAGGAGTTTACTCTGCACAAGTAGCAGAATTGGTAGCCCTTACTAGAGCTTGCCAACTCTCTGCATTAATGAAAGTTACCATTTACACTGACAGTCAGTACGGATTTGGAATAGTGCATGACTTTGGACAGTTGTGGTCGCAGAGAGGCTTCATGACCTCTTCAGGATCACCAGTGAAAAATGGTGAAAGAATAAGAGAATTGTTACATGCCATTGAATTGCCAGGGGAAGTAGCAGTGGTAAAATGCAGTGCACACTCGAAGGGACAAGACTATGTTTCTCTGGGAAATGGATATGGGGATCAAGTCGCAAGGTTTTGCGCATTGAACTGTATATTGCTCAGGGATGAATGGAATTTGATAAATGAGCCAGAACTTGAACCAAGCGAAATCTTTGCTCTAAAAGTTGTAGATACAATGGACGAATTGAAATCCTTACAGAATGATGTCAGTGAGGATGAGAAACTCTCATGGACCAAATCACAATGTGTAAAGAGACTAGACGAATTATGGGTTTCAAGTGAAGGGAAATTTGTTCTGCCAAACAGTCTTTTGACACAGTTAGAAAGATTTTACCATGGACAAGCTCATCTTGGGAGGGATGCCATGATTAGATTGTTTAAAACTGATTGGTTTAACCCCAAATTCCATCAAGTTGCTGAAGCAGTTTGCCATTGTTGCGTCATTTGCCAACAGATGAACGCAGGGAAGGGAACCGTAGTAAATTTGAGCCATATTGGAAGAGCAGGGGGTCCCTTCAGCAGGATGCAAATGGATTTTATTGAGATGCCTGTGCATGGAGGCTTGAAGTATGTGTTGGTGGTTGTGTGCATTTTTAGTCACTGGATTGAAGCATACCCTACACGCAGAAATGACAGTCTCACAGTTGCAAAACTACTCTTGAGAGAGCTAATACCACGTTTCGGATTTCCGATCTCCTTAGAATCAGATATGGGAAGTCACTTCAATAACGAAGTAATAAAATTACTTTGTGCAGCGCTGAACATTGAGCAAAAGTTGCATTGTAGCTACCGCCCTGAAGCATCAGGTCTAGTGGAGCAAATGAATGGCACATTGAAATCAAGGATGGCGAAAATATGTACATCAACAAACTTGAAATGTCCTGACGCATTGCCTTTGGTGTTAATGTCAATGAGAAACACCCCTGACAGAAAAACTGGACTGTCCCCGCACGAGATTCTCATGGGCAGAGCCATGAGACTTCCTTCAGTTCCTGCAAATGCTCTTTTGAATATTACAGATGATATGGTGTTAGACTACTGCAAAGGTCTAGCTGATGTGGTCCGCTCTTTCTCTCACCAGGTGGAGGCAACCACCTTGCCACCGATCCAAGGTCCAGGACACGCCCTGAAAGGAGGTGACTGGGTCGTGATAAAGAAGCACGTGAGGAAGTCGTGTTTGGAACCCCGTTGGAAAGGACCTTTTCAAGTGATTCTGACCACTACTACCGCTGTGAAGTGTGTGGGAGTTCCCAACTGGATTCACGCCAGTCACACAAAGAGGGTATTGTGCCCCACAGACGAGGAAGTTGAAGCGCTGAAATCACCAGTACTTGATAATAAAGTGCCAAGCGCTGAGGCAGAGCGAAAATGAACTAGAAGCGAACAGGTAGAAATAGAGGAGGGAGAAATATTCTCTGAGGATGAAGCAACTGATTCATTTGGGGAAGACCAAGGAGGAGCCTCAGAGAGTGACGATGGTCCGGAAGGTGACAAAGAGCCTGAAACAGCTGAAAGTGACAAAGAGCCTGAAGAAAGTAACGGTGACAAAGAGCTCGAAACAGGTGAAGAAGCAGGAGAGCCTGATCAGAGGAGGGCTTTCCCAGACGCAGACGATACGGGAAAAGAAAAGGAAAACCTGATTGACTCCCCAGAAGGAGGGGACAAGACAGAACAGAACGAAACTGCTCAAACTCCTTCAGAAGAGATTGCAGGTCCCTCAAATGGACACAGTGCAAAAAGGAGACAAAGCATATCGGCAGTAAAATTAAGAATAAGAGAAACGTTGAACGACAGTGAAGGGCCAAAAGTGAAAGAGAAAAGAAAGGAAGTGTCTGTCGTAATACCGGCACCAAGTGAAGAAAAGGACTTGGCTAAGGAAGAAAGTACCAGCGAGAAAGAATCAAAGAGAGATGCAAAATTGAAAAGAAAAAGGATACCGAGCAGAAGGTATTCTGGTCCGGAGTGGGCATACTTAGCCAATAACGATTGGTCAGACGAATTCGTATCCCTCAGTCTCGAGAACAAAGAGGCAGAACTTCATTTTGGCACATGAGAAATAAAAACTTCATGAACTCTATCGATTAAAGACATTGATCACCTGATTGACTTTTCAACCGGCTAAGGCATTGCTAACTTGATTGACTTTGAAACCGATCTTGAGACAACGCTGCTAACCGATAAGAGACTAAGCTGCTAAAGAAAACTGTGTGAACATTGAACTCGTTCAGCTTTGTAAATATCTGCAAATCCACTTTGTTAAAGTGTCTTCAACTTTCTGATTCTATACAGATCATGACTAGCTTCACTACACAGGGGCGTAAAATGAAGTGTTGTAAATGCATGTGTATAGGTTTAATAACCGCATGCGTACTAATCATTGTAGCAATAGTTCTTGGAATGCATGGTAAAAATGAGAGTGAGACGAATGATGCTTCTACTTCTAAACCAACTATTGTTACTGAACTAACAGCTCTGAAGAGACTCGAACGAGACGAGAGACATTTGCATGATAAGAAGGAACTTTCATCTAACGTTTTCTATCGCTTGCTGAGTGAGTATGTTGAGACCATGGATGCGAAAGATTGTTATGTGTGTACACAAATACCTACCTCAGTAGTGGAAGGGGTGACGTATCACAGCATGCCTCTTACTTACGGAATTACATTTGGTATAATAACGTCCAGATTTTATGGTCAACAGTACATTCATTATTTCTACTCCAATTATGATGTTACATTTGCATATGTCCCCATAATTGAGTACCTGAGTAAAATAGCTAGAGATTATTATTTCAAATAAATGAGGGAATTCTTTGAGCCGTTGTCACCTTTTCACACAGCAAACGCACATAGAGAGAACCTTACATGCTTGCTTTCACAGGTAGAGATAAACTTCTTAGACCGCACTGATGATAGGAGGAAAGAAATGAAGGAGGAATTAGGAAGGGAATTACACAAAAGGACATCTGTAGACAATTATGCTTTTGCCGCAATAAAGACACAAGGGAAAATAGCTTTAGATACATTGCATGTAGGGAGATTTTGTATACATAGACATAAATCGTACTATGACACAGTTTTTGTGGGAACGAGTGAATGCAAACATACGTTTTTGTTTCAACCTAAGTGGACGTTCATGCTGAATGGACAAGACCCAGTTATCCCTGGGATATATTATATTTGTGGACTTAACGCCTATTATCGTCTTCCTAAAGGATGGTATGGGAGATGTTATTTGGGAATAGTGTTCCCAAAGATTTACCAAATGGACGACTTAACGAAATTTCCAAAGCTGTCTGAATCACATCATGTTCAGAAAAGGGAGACAGCTTCTGGTGTGGTAGGAGATATATTTGGAGCTTTGATTCCTTCAGTAGGAGTCATATTGAATTCAATCAAAATACGAAAGTTGTCTACTGTTGTGGATAACATGCTGACAAAATTTTCAGGAGCTATAATCCTGATGGATGCTGAACTTGCTGCAGAAAGAGCTATGACTCTTCAAAATCGGCTTGCCTTAGACATTCTTTTAGCAAAGGATGGCGGCGTTTGCAAAATGCTTGGTACGCGTCACTGTTGTACATATATACCAGACAGCAGTGGAAAAATTAGAACGATGCTTACAAATTTAACTAAAGAAAGTGTAGATTTGAAGGAATTGAAAGAACCCGGAGTCTGGGAGAAAGTTGGAATAGGATTTGCTTCTGTGGGAAATTGGCTCAGCAACGTTTGGAACGGATTGTTACTAAAAATAGTGAAGGGAATATTGATAATATTAATTTGTTTATTAGGCTCTTGGGGAACATGGAAAGCTATCAAAATATGGAAAATAAGGCGTGAAAGGAAAAGAGAAGAAAAAGAACAAGCCAAAATGGTGGAAATATAGAGAGAAAAATCAAAAGGGATTAAAAGAAAAAGGGAATTGACTGAAGTGCCAAATTACTATACAGAATTTTAATGGAATAAAATTTGTGGGTAGATTTGATGTGATGACATAATTAGTCATCAGAGGAGGGATTGATGGCGCAGAAAAAGAGGGTCCAACATATATTCATACATATCATGTAATCGAAAGCATATAGGGGGTGATTCTAACCCTGGCGGTCGGGGTTAAAGCGGCGGCCAACCCGCCAACAGGCTGGCAGTCAAAACAATGGAATTCTGACCCTGGCGGGAACCGCCAACACAGACAGCCACTTTAACACTCCGACCGCCACGGCGGTACAAACAAACAGCGCGGCGGTCACCGCCAACAGCCAGGCGGCAGACAATGTACCGCCCACACTATCACAACTCACCAATCCGCCACCTTTTCCGGGGCGGGAGCACCGCCGATAAAAACACGGCGGAAACAGACTACGAACGGGAAAACGCACACCACTACGCACTCCAGGAGGAAGGAGGACAGCATGGAACCCGAATTAAACATCCTACCTGCTCTCGTCTACCTTCTCATCTACCACGAGTACGAAGTCCGGCGCAGACGACAACGGTGAGTACTGCACCTACGACACACGGGAGGGGGGAGGACGAAAGGTTACGGGCACACACATATGCGACCCCCCCCCCAACTATGTACACACCAATGCAGAGCAACAAGTCACAGTGACACCACCCAAACACCCCTGAAAAATGGTATGACATAATCAAATTTGGAATAAATATTTATGTACCAAAAAGCTCCTGAAAATTATCGTACAACCATGAAAGATATTTACAAGAAAACAAATGATATACACATCAGTGTATAACTGAAGTAACAAGTCCTGCACATCCTACGAATTCATCATGTCCGTGGGCCAAAGTTTTGAGAAACAAGGGCAAAGCCCACACAGGAGACCTGAGTCCTTTGGAGAGAACACTGCAGGGGCATCAGATGTAAAAACTACAGGTACCTCAGGGGGAAGGGAAGGGGGGGGCACCACAGCCACATGAGTCCACGACGCCAGATCCACGAGGAGCCACCATGCCACAGTCTCTCAATGTCTCTACAGTGGGTGGGCTGCCCACTGTACCATCCTGGGGAGTGCAAAGCCACAGTCTCTCAATGTCTCTACAGTGGGTGGGCTGCCCATTGTACCATCCTGGGGAGTGCAAAGCCACAGTCTCTCAATGTCTCTACAGTGGGTGGGCTGCCCACTGTACCATCCTGGGGAGTGCAAAGCCACAGTCTCTCAATGTCTCTACAGTGGGTGGGCTGCCCACTGTACCATCCTGGGGAGTGCAAAGCCACAGTCCATCAGGTGGATGACAGTCTCCACTGGTCAAGGAGGAGGCATGGTGGGCACAGTGAACCATAAACAGTGCTTGAGACGGCGGTGCCCAGCGGAGCGGTGCTTGAGAAGAAGGGCCCAGCGGAGCGGTGCTTGAGAAGAAGGGCCCAGCGGAGCGGTGCTTGAGACGGCGGTGCCCAGCGGAGCGGTGCTTGAGATGAAGGGCCCAGCGGAGCGGTGCTTGAGACGGCGGGGCCCAGCGGAGCGGTGCTTGAGAAGAAGGGCCCAGCGGAGCGGTGCTTGAGAAGAAGGGCCCAGCGGAGCGGTGCTTGAGATGAAGGGCCCAGCGGAGCGGTGCTTGAGACGGTGGTGCCCAGCGGAGCGGTGCTTGAGATGAAGGGCCCATCGGAGCGGTGCTTGAGATGAAGGGCCCAGCGGAGCGGTGCTTGAGAAGAAGGGCCCAGCGGAGCGGTGCTTGAGATGAAGGGCCCAGCGGAGCGGTGCTTGAGACGGCGGTGCCCAGCGGAGCGGTGCTTGAGAAGAAGGGCCCAGCAGAGCGGTGCTTGAGATGAAGGGCCCAGCGGAGCGGTGCTTGAGAAGAAGGGCCCAGCGGAACGGTGCTTGAGATGAAGGGCCCAGCGGAGCGGTGCTTGAGACGGCGGTGCCCAGCGGAGCGGTGCTTGAGAAGAAGGGCCCAGCGGAGCGGTGCTTGAGATGAAGGGCCCAGCGGAGCGGTGCTTGAGAAGAAGGGCCCAGCGGAGCGGTGCTTGAGAAGAAGGGCCCAGCGGAGCGGTGCTTGAGATGAAGGGCCCAGCGGAGCGGTGCTTGAGACGGCGATGCCCAGCGGAGCGGTGCTTGAGATGAAGGGCCCAGCGGAGCGGTGCTTGAGACGGCGGGGCCCAGCGGAGCGGTGCTTGAGATGAAGGGCCCAGCGGAGCGGTGCTTGAGACGGCGGTGCCCAGCGGAGCGGTGCTTGAGAAGAAGGGCCCAGCGGAGCGGTGCTTGAGATGAAGGGCCCAGCGGAGCGGTGCTTGAGACGGCGGGGCCCAGCGGAGCGGTGCTTGAGAAGAAGGGCCCAGCGGAGCGGTCCTTGAGATGGCGGGGCCCTCTTCAGCGGTGCCTATCTTCACCGCGGGGCCCTCTTCAGCGGTGCTCTTCTGCACGGCGGGGCCCTCTTCAGCGGTGCCTATCTTCACCGCGGGGCCCTCTTCAGCGGTGCTCTTCTCCACGGCGGGCCCTGTTCAGTGGTGCTCCTCTCCACGGCGGGCCCTGTTCAGCGGTGCTCTTCTGCACCGCGGGCCCTGTTCAGCGGTGCCTATCTTCACGGCGGGGCCCTCTTCAGCGGTGCTCTTCTCCACGGCGGGCCCTGTTCAGCGGTGCTCCTCTCCACGGCGGGCCCTGTTCAGCGGTGCTCTTCTGCACCGCGGGCCCTGTTCAGCGGTGCTCCTCTCCACGGCGGGCCCTGTTCAGCGGTGCTCTTCTGCACCGCGGGCCCTGTTCAGCGGTGCTCTTCTCCACGGCGGGCCCTGTTCAGCGGTGCTCATCCAGCAGGTCAAGGGAGGCAGACCTGGCCTGGACTCCCTGCTCAGTCGCCCTCGGACCGTGACGTTTCTGGACCCTTCGGGGACGGACTCCTGGCCTCTTTCGTGTCCTCCTTCCCAGCTGGGATGTGACATGTGGGGTCCACCTTCTCCGCGCTCCTGCTGCCCTTCCGCTCCTTTGATGGGGCTCTCGGGTCCTTGCCTCCCCTAGATGGTGTGGCTGGTGAAGTGGCCGCACATTGCTCCTTGGGGGCAGCCCTGTCAGTCCTCGCACGGCTGCCCTTGTTTTTGCGGGTCCTCTTGCCGGGGGGGGGGCTGGACGTGTCCTTGCTGCTGATCGATGTGTCACTGCTGGCAGAGGGTGGACTCCAGATCCCATGCACAACAGTGACACTCGAAGCTGGGCTGGTGGTGGCTGCGGTGCTCTTGGGACTCTTTGCAGATGGAGGGGGGAGCTCATCGGAGGGAAAGAGGTCAAGACTAGCCAGGAAAAGCTTTTTAGGTCCAAGGTAAAGGGTAGGAGAAGTGGTGATGGGAGTGGAGGAAGAGGATGTGGTTGTAGGAGAGTCAGGTGTGCTGTCATTGGGTGAAGGTGCTGGTGCAGTAGGCTGACGTGAGGTGGATGGCTGTTGGGTGGGTGGCTGCCTGCGTTTGTGTGTCTTGGAAGAGGGGGTGAAAGACACAGTGGGAGAGGACACAGGGGACGTGTAAATGGCAGTGGGGGTGGTGACTGCACAAGTGTGGACTGTACTGGAGGGTGAGGTGGTGATGGAAGCACTGGCTGATGTTGGGGTGCATGCAGGTGTGAGTGTAGACGTCACAGGGAGGGAGGAGGGAGACGAGGAGGAGGGGGACACAGAGGTGGTTGTGACTGTTGGAATGTCTGCATCTGGGTGTTGCTTGGGTGAGTGTTTGTGGGATCTGTGGTGCTTGTGTCTGGATGAGCTGCTCTTGGGTGTTGAGGTGTGTGCAGGCTGGTCTGATGGTGTGGATGGGATAGGCTGAGGAACAGGAGACAGAGACAGGCTGGAGGCAGTAAGAAGAGGGAGGCTGGAAACAGGGACAATGGCTGCCGTCAGTGCTGAGGCCAGAGCAGTGAACGCTCGTTGATGGGCAGCCTGACCCGAATGAATGCCCTCCAGGTACGCATTGCTCTGTTGCACCTCCCTTTGCACACCCTGGATGGCATTCAAAAGGGTCGTCTGCCCAACAATGAGCGTCCTCACCAGGTCAATGAGCTCCGCACTGAGGGCAGCAGGGGCAACAGGGGCAGGGGCTGAGGTGCCTGGGGCGAAGGAGACGCGCGCCTTCCTGGACGAGTGGGCACGGAGCGTAGGCTGAGGGGCTGCTGGGAGGGCGGGGCTGGTGCGCTGGGTGGCGGCTGTACCTGTAGAGGCGGGGGGCCTGGATTTTGCCGCCACCGCTAGGGAGCTCCCATCCGAGGACGTGTTGCTGTCGCTGCTCTCACCAGCGGTCCCCGTCATGGTGCTCCCCTCGCCCTCCGGATCACTGGTGCCCTCGGTGTCGGTTCCTGGGCCCACCGGGGCCTTGTGTCCTGCAGCTCCCTCGTGCTCCGATGCCAAATCTCCTCCGCCTGATATTGCTAATGCACACATGCACAAGAAGATGAAGAGAAAGGGTGGGGGGAGAAAAAAGAAGACCAGGTTGAGTGCATGCAATGTCAACACCGTTGGCGGAGAGGACAGACACAGGAGCCTCATGCACTAAGCCACGCATTCGGGGTACACTACTCAGTACTACTGACTAGGACAACAGGCCAAGAGACGTCAAACGCGCACATGGGTGATGCTGGACCATCAATGGCTGTACTTGTCACCCTACAGAGGTGGGGGCCGGGGGCACAGGGCCATGCCTAAGGGAGAGGACTACACTACAGAAAGCGCCCTGGCCTAATGTCACCCACAGCCCTCCTCCCCCACCCAGACGCCTCCACTGCGCAGAAAGATATGAGAATGTGCTGATACTCACCCCCTTGTGTCTGCTGTGATGTCTTAAAGCGCCCATGTTAATAATACGTAATTGATATGTAATGTGTCATACATTTGTAAATAAGACAGGCTGAGTCCTGATTGATTTCAGTGCAATGTGTGATTTATTATTAGTGCATAGATATTGGTACATGATAGTGAAACAGTGATGGGTGGGGGTGGAGTAATGTCCATGGCAGAGTCCAGTTCTCAGTCTCACAGGTGCATTGTCCATATGCCTGTGGCAGGATGGAGCAGGGGCAGTTCAAGGTTTGACAGGGTGGCAATGTGGAACAGTGGGAGGACTTCAGGGGGTATGTGATGCTGGCGGGGGTCTTAACATCCTACTCTGTCGGTTTTTTTGATCTCAGGCTCCCTTTGCGGGGTGGTTGTTGTTCAGCAGGAGTGGGGTTCTGGTGGGCTGTCGTTGTGGTGGGGCCTCCTGTCCACTAGCGCCGGCGGAGGTGGTAGGCTGTTCCTGTTCCTGGCTAGTGACAGGGGCCCTGTGTGATGCCACATGGTCCCGAAACGTGTCCTCTATGCGGTTCAGGGCCTGGACTATGCTCCCCATAGCGGTTGAGATGTTGGTGAGTTGGTCGCTGAACCCCATGTAGCGTTGCTCCTGCTGTGCCTGGATCTCCTGGAACCTGGCCAGTACCGTCGCCATCGTCTCTTGTGAGTGGTGGTAGGCTGCCATGATGGTGGTGAGGGCCTCTTGGAGAGTGGGTTCCCTGGGCCTCTCCTCCCCCCCCTGTCGCACAGCAGCCCTCCGAGTTGCCCTGTTTCCCTGGGCCTCTGTCCCCTGGACGGTGTGCCCACTCCCACTGCCCCCAGGTCCCTGTTGTTGTTGGGTTGGTGGGTTACCCTGGGGGCCCTGTAGTGGTAGACACACCGCTGCTTGACCTGTCCTAGAGACAGAGGCATGGGCCCGCTGGGTGGGAGCTGTGCTGTTGTTCCCAGAGGGGGTTGGGTCTGCAGTGGCCTGTGTCTGGGTGAGGGGAACCGACTGCCCAGAGGTCCCCGATGGTCCGGGCTGGTCGTCAGGTTCCAGGTCGACAGAGCTGCTGTCATCACTAGGGGCCTGTTCCGGGGGCGGGATGGACATTTCTGGTCCCTCCTGACCGGTGTGTTGTCGTTCGGGTCCTGCATGGGGTAAGAGGGTATGGTTATTGTTTCTGTGTGTGCATTAGCTTGCGTTTTATGGGTGCCCTTGTCCCCCAGTGCTGGCATTCCCTTGGGGGAGGTGTTGTGAGGGTGTTTTGTGGGGGGGGGATGGGTATGTGCAGTGGTCATGCTTAGGTGATGGGTGTCCATAGTTTGGGGATGGCATGCAGGGGTTGGTGTTGGGTGGGTTGTGCTGGAGAGACATTCTCAGGGAGGATGTGTGCTGGGGGGTTGGGGGTGAGGGTGGGGGTTAGCATTCTGGGGGGGGGGTGAAGTGGTTGGCCTTGTACTTACCAGAGTCCATTCCTCCGTGTACTCCAGCGAGGCCATCAGGATGCAGGATGTTTAGTACCTCTTGCTCCCATGTTGTGAATTCGGGTGGAGTGGGTGGGGGTCCCCTGCCAGTCTTCTGCACTGCGATGTTGTGTCGCGAGACCATCGAGCGCACCTTCCCCCGTAGGTCGTTCCATCGTTTGCGGATGTCCTCTCGATTTCTGGGATGCTGTTCCACCGCGTTGACCCTGTCCACGATCCGCTGCCAGAGCTCTGCCTTCCTTGCTATGGTGGTGTGCTGAACCTGTGAGCCGAAGAGCTGGGGTTCCACTCTTATGATTTCCTCCACCATGACCCGGAGTTCTTGGTCCGAAAAGCGTGGGTGCCTTTGTGGTGCCATGGGGTGGTGTGTATGAGGTGTGGGGTGGTGTATGTGATGATGTGTGTGTTGGTGTGTGGTGCTTTGTGCTTCTATGTGGTGTGTCTGATGTTGTGGTGTGCCTCTGTGTGTCTGGCTATCTATTCTCTGATGTGTCTCTCTCTCCTTCGTCTCTGGTTTTTGTTGGTAGGGGTTTGTGGGTGATGTGGGTGTGTGTTTTATATGGTATTGAATGTGTGGGAGTGGTGTGTGTATGTGTTTCAGGTGTGTGCCTTTCAAATTGTCCAATGTGGTAGGGGTTTGTAAAGGTGTGTGTATTTTGACCGCGGCGGGGTGTACCGCCAATGGAATACCGCGGTTGAATGACCGCCGCGTGGATTTGCGGGTCATAATGGGTTGGGCGTATTTCTGTTGGCGTGGCTGTGGAGGTTTGGTCTTCTCCAGTTTACCGCTGGCCGCTGATGTGGCGGACTGCAGTGGAGGGCGGATTTTTGGAGGTTTTGCAGTTGTGGGTCAGAATGTCCGTGGCGGCTGACCGCGGCCGCGGCGGTATTGTGGCGGCCTTCTGACCGGCGGTAAGCGGCTTTTACCGCCGAGGTCAGAATGACCCCCATAATGTAGTGTGATTTTAGTAAAGAAAAAAATGTACGAGGGTAGTTCGCCATCATTGTAAACGAGCTTTGTTAATCATGAAGTATTGAAAATGTAGTAATCCGTCATAATTGCAAATGTATGCTATGATTTCTCGTTTGAAACTGTTTTGCTTAGCCTAAATTTAGTAGAGGCTGTGGCCTAGTTGCCTGGTCTCAAATTCTAACTGCGTGGCTTTTTTTTCCTTGAACTAATGAAACATATATTCTTGCTTGAAGTTGTATTTTTCCAGCAGAGATGACTAATACACTTATCTCCAAGGTTTCGTACTAGGCCGGTTTCATCCCATTTGATACAAGGTCAGTCTGCAGGTGCGGACAATGAAGGTACAGATACCAAAATAATTGGCAAACCATGTTACAACTTGTGTTCCAAGGCTCCAAGGCCAATGTATGCATACATGAGTGCTAGTAAAGGACAATTTTCATTGGACAATTTGAAGCCAACCTATGAACCCTCCAATGGAAGACCCTGCAGAATTTGGAATGTTTCTTACTTAAACCCACTGGACAAAGGGAAGTCAGCCATTTTCCTTGTTGCCAATTTGAAGCCAGATGCCAGACTCCATTTTGGACGACACCCTGATGCCCTTTTCTCTATTCCAGAGAAAGAGACTTTGGGAATTCTCACCCTAGAGACTTTAACTTGATTTGCCCCGTCTTGCCCATGAAGTAACTTTGCCCCATTCTGCTTGCCGCTGCAAGGAAGCTTGCCCTTAACTTTGCCCCTTTGAAACCTGCCCCATGCTGATCGAACCGGTACCCGAGGGACAAAGTATTTTCTTGAATGCTGTTTGTATTTGGTAAATATGAAAGGATAAATGTATTATGCATTGTGTTTTTCCTTTTAGGTACCAACTGCTATTTTGATAGGGCCCAAGTTAGAAGTTTCCAAATCTGTGCTGACTAAATTCGTTTTGCATGAAGTCCCACATGCCAATGCTAATTAGAGGTTAGTCGAGGGATTCATTTGATGCATCATGTCGATTTGAAATCTTGTTATGCTGACCAATGTATGAAATTAGTCAAATACAGTTAGTCATATTAGTGATTTGCATTGCGATAACTGAGTGTATCATTATTCAGATTTTGCTTAGATTGCGTTTCTTCCGCCGTTATGGACAGCCAGTAATGTTCATATACGTATATCATTTGGTTTTGAGACTTATATACATTGTGCTAGCTTTGTTAATATAGGGAAATAAATTCACTAACTTTTAATAAACTGGTGTGGTTATTCATGACTGAAAGGTCATGGTGCGCCGAATTACAAACTGTTATTGATTTCTGATGTGATATATTGATCTATTAATCGAGTATTGATTACCGATTACAATAGTTATTGATTATTGATCTGAGTGACCCGACTATTCTAGGATGAGGAGAGCCCGACTCGGTTAAAAGATTCACGACCTCCAACGTGTCCAGGTACAGGTAATCTATAAGGGCTGGACGCGTTATCACCAGACGTCTAGCAAGTACTGCATAACTTCTTCGTGCATGCCACAGTTCAAAGTACATGAAAACCCAGAACAAATCCGACTCTTTAAAAAGGTGGTGGATCTAAAAGAGCAGGCCATGTGTCTGACATTATCCAGACTTTCCATTCCCATGTAAGATTACTGTCTGAAAGTTCTAGAAAATACTCTGAGACTCCCTTTGAAATACAACCTCCTTCACAGACAACATTGTGGTTTGAAACTCAAATCAATCAATCAGTTGACTTGTATAGCATGACGTGTCACCTGAGGGGGTACCCAGGTGCCGTCAGGGTCCAGGGTCTCAGTCGAAGAGCCAGGTTTTCAGCATCCTACAGAACTGCTGTAGAGTAGAGGCCGTCCTAAGGTTCAGGGAGAGGGTCGTTCCAGGTAATGATTGTAAGGTCGGACAATGATAATCCTTCTGGTCTGTTGAGTTGAATGCAGGGATATGGGCCAGCATGAGGGAGGCAGCGTGGAGGTGTTTGGTGGGTGTGTGGAATTCAAGGTGGTGGCTGATGTAGGTGAGTCCGGAGCCATGCAAGGTCTTGAACATGTGGGTGAGAAGCTTGAACAGGCATCTCTTCTGAACCAGGAGCCAGTTCAGTTTCTTGGGGGTGAGGTGGGTTCAATTAGGGAGATCCAGGATGAGTCTTGCTGCAGTGTTCTGGATGTTCTGTAGTCTTCGAACTAGGTGAGCATCAATTTCTGCATAAAGGGTGTTTCTGTAGACCAGTCGACTGGTGATGAGGGCTTCGGTGATTGTGCGTCTCACGGTATGGGGCAGCCACTCGAAAATCCTAGGTAACATGCACAGTATGAATATGGAATAGGATGACACTGCGTTGACTTGAGTCCTCATGATGAGTTTGCTGTCCAGGATGATGCCGAGATTCCTGGCATGCTCAGCTGGGATTGGAGGGGGCCCAAGTTCTCTGGGCCACCAGGAAGTGCGGGCGTGTGACCTCCTAATATTAGGCTAAGGTGACATGTAATAGGGCAGTGACATCTACTACACTCAGAGGTCGATTCAAATATTTTGACTTAGACAGGAGTAATAAGATCATCAAATCAAACAATGACAAATGATAGTCATATACAACAACAATATTCAATGAGAAGTCAGTCATTTATACACACACCATGCCCTATGTGGTCATGAATCACTACACCAATTTATTAAAGTTTAAACATTTATTGCCCTTAAATTAACAATGCTATGGTCACGTAAATAAAATGCAAAAACAAATGGTAGCAATACAGACACAACACAGGCTTTCCAAAGCATCTAAAGAATCTCAATCTTGTAAGAACAATTACCATTAAACACTCCAAAAGAATTATGCAGATTAACAATATATTTATTTGGAAAATAGCAACATAATTCATTAGTTGTGCAGTTAAATCAATAACAATCAATTAATTTTCATTTAATCAAATATTGGCCCAGATATCCTAGCTACTGAACTCTAATTTGTGGGGCTAATCTTTGTCATATGCAAAACATCTAACTATCACACTAACAAACAAAATGCAGTTCTGATTGTAAAGGGAAAACCTGCAAAGGAAAACAAATGCACATCAGTTATATCTCTCCTGAATGAGACAGTAGCCAGCCGAGTCTTCATCAACAGAGCACAGGAACAGCAAGTCTTCAGCAGTCAGCATCAGGTACAAGGAAAAGGGCAACAGTTCAGGAATGTTGGGCCTATACAACTGAACTGTAAAATCATAATTAGCTGGACAGAGGAGCTGCACGGCAAGACTGAACTGGACAGAAACTAAATAGAATCTGACTCTAAATAACCTGAACATACATCAATCAATCAATCAAACAATCAAAAAAATTTATAGAGCGCGCTACTCACCCGTGAGGGTCTCAAGGCACTTGAGGGGAGAGTGGTGAGGGGGGGTTACTGTTCAAACAGCCATGTCTTGAGGTTTTTTCTGAAGAGCAGGAGGTCTTTGGTTTTGCAGAGGTTGGTGGGGAGGGAGTTCTAAGTTATGGGGGCGAGGTAAGAGGCCCTGCCTCCTGTGGTGATTCGTTGGATGCAGGGGACTGTAGCTGGTGCGAGGTAGCTGATCAGAGGTTGCGGGTGGGAGTGTGGAAGTTCACTCTTTCGTTGAGGTAGGTTGGGCCGGTGTTGTGGAGGGATTTGTGTGCGTGGATGAGGATCGTGAAAGTGATTCTCTTGTCTATAGGGAGACAGTGAAGGGATTTGAGGTGCGGTGAGATTCGTTCATGGCGGGGGAGGCCAAGGACGAGGCATGCGGCTGTGTTCTGTATTCTCTGGAGTTTGCGTTTGAGTTTGAGTGTGGTGCCGGCGTAGAGGGCGTTACCGTAGTCTAGTTTGCTGCTGTGCTGCTGATGAGTGCATGGGTGACTGTCTTCCTGGTCTCTGGGGGAATCCATTTGAAGGATTTTTTCAGTGTGCGGAGTATATGGAAGCAGGAGGAGGTTAGTGAGTTGATTTGCTGTGCCATGGAGAGGGAGGGGTCCAGGACGATGCCGAGGTTGCGTGTGTGGTTTGCGGGGGTGGGTGCAGGGCCTAGGGCGGTGGGCCACCAGGTGTCATCCCATATGGTGGTCCCATATGGTTTTTTTGGGGCCGAAGATGATGATTTCAGTTTTGTTGGAGTTAAGCTTGGGGTGGTTAGTCGTCATCCAGTTGGCGGTGTTGAGGAGAGCAGCGTGTAGGTTGGTTTTGGCGGTGGTGGTGTTGCGGGTGAGGGAGAGGATGAGTTGGGTGTTGTCTGCGTAGGAGAGGATAGTGATTCCATGTGGTCGGAGGAAGTTGGCTAGGGGGATCATATAAATGTTGAAGAGTGTGGGGCTGAGGGAGGACCCTTGGGGGACTCCGCAGATTATTTTGGTAGTGGTGGAGTGGAAAGGTGGAAGGCGGACTCTTTGGGTCCGGTCGGTGAGGAAGGAGGTGAGCCAGTCTAAGGCTTTGTTGTGAATTCCTGTGTTGTGGAGGCGTGTGCGGAGTGTGTGGTGACAGACTGTGTCAAAGGCTGCGGAGAGGTCTAGGAGGATGAGTGAGACGGTCTCGCCTTTGTCGACTCTTGGCGGGGAAAGGTAGGAGGGAGATGGGGCGATAGTTGGAAAGGGCCTCCAGGTCTCAGATGAAACTTGCTAAATTAAAGTCCCAAAAGTTACTAACTAAGTTTCTATTGGACCAGACAATGAGGTAAGTTAGTGAGCAGCCAATATGCTGTCCTTTCTCGGGTTTGTACCTTTCTTCATTCCTTCTCCAAGATAGGCTCATGCTGACGCTCTTCTCCAGTCTGCAGTTTCCTAAAAATAAATGCAACTTTGTAAAAGACAGCACAGAACATTACAATGAGCTAGCACTACTTCCTACCAAAAACTAAGGCTCATTGTTAAAACTTGCAATATTTTTCATAAGAAAGTACTGAGCGAATGGAACTGAGAAAGCAGTAGCTTGCCACTGTGAGTTTTAAAAGGATGTCTAATAAACAATGTTTGCAAAATTATTTCAGTAAAGTTAGCATAACATTTCAACATTGTGCTTCTGGAAAAGTATTTTTATTAATTCTAATACATATTTCTAGTAATAGTTTCACATGATTAGTTTTGCTCATTTTTATTAATAATTTTCTGTCAGTATATGTAGTTGTGATTCATCAAAATACATTTCACAGTCATTTATTTCACATTAAAACCAAGGGGGTGGACACCATGTCAACCACATTTTAAACATATGTTTTATTTTCTAACACATGTTTCTCTATTTAGGCCTTTTAATGCACATTAGTTATAATATTTGGCTACTCATATTTTTATTTGTAATGTTTTCTCTCTAACAGAAGCATCTTAAGAGGAGTTGTCGCTGCCGAAGATCAAGACTTCTGCCTTGTCTGTGTCAAATTTCAGGAAGTTATTCTTTAACCAATTGTTGACACTGGTTATGAATTGGTTGAAGTTGTTTCTGCCAGTAGTGGAGGTTTCAGAGAGGGAGAAGATGAGTTGTATTTTGTCAGTGTAGGATATAATGTTGAGTCCATGAAAGTCAACTATGATGGCAAAGGGGGGACATGTAGATGTTAAAGAGGGTGGGGCTGATGATGAGTCTCAAAGGACTCCAGAAATGATTGGTTTGGGTTCTGAAGTGAAAGGTGGAATGTGGACTGTGGGTCAAGTATGGAGGTGATCCATCTGAGGGAGGCTTCTTGGATGCCTATGTCATGAAGTCTGGTGATGAACATGTGGTGTTGAAGTCTGGTGATGAACATGTGGTGAGAACCTGAATGTGTGTGGCCTCAGTCAGAGCTATCTCAGTGCTGTAGTTACTGTGATATCCGTACTGGGAGTCATCCAGGAGGTGATTGTGTTCCAGATGGAAAATGAGTTGTTGATTGATGGCTTTTTCTAGCAAGGTTTCTTCAGAAGGAATGTTATTTCTGCATACTTCAAGTCATCTGGGAAGGTGGCAGAATCCTGTGACGTGTTGAGTACGGTGCCAAGTTCGAGGCCGATCCTGGTTGTTCCAAGATTTAACATGTGGGAGGGGCATGAGTGGGATGGGGCCCCTGAGTGGATAGATTTCATCATGATGATGGTGTCCTGGGTGGTGAGGTGATTCCAGGTTATTAGCCTTGAGATGGTCATGTGTATGGAGGTATGGCTGTTGGAAACGTCTCCAGGCTTGAGTTGTGAGTTGAAGTCTCTCTAGATTTTTGTGATTTTGTTGTGGAAACAAACTGTGAGTTTGTCACATAGTTCCTGAGAGGGAGAGAAGTTGCTTGTCACTGTTACAGAATTGGTGAACTTCTTGATTATGCAGAAAAGCTCCTTACTGTCATTGGGGTTAGCATTGATGTGCAATGCCGTGGTTTGTTGTCTCACATAGTTGGCAATGGTATAGGTTGTGTGCTGATTTTTAGGCATTTCTGTCAGTTGGGTCTTTGTTGGTGAGGTGCTCAAAGTGGCACTTGGCTGTTCTGAGGTCCTCAGTGTACCAGCTGGCTTGTTTGGTACATCTTCTATGTTTCATTTTCTTGATGGGGGCAATGGTGTCGTGATTCATAATCTTGTGGTGTTTGGGTGTAAGAGCAAGGTTGTTGGTGCATTTGGTCTCCAAAGCATTGTTCTATTTGCGAAGGGTGGCCTTGTGTTAAGTTGGGGGAGGGCATGGGGTTGTGAGGATGAAGTGGACAATTGAGTGGTCGGTCCATGTGAGTTTGGTGGTATAGCTGTATTTGATGCAATCACTGGAGGTGAACAAGGTGTTGAGAGTGTATCCTGCAATGTGTGTGGGGTCATGTCTGGGTTTGGTGAGGCTGGTGTTCAGGCGGCTGTTGTGGAGGTTGGCAGAGTTAGAGTGGGTTATGTCATCATGGTAGAAGTTAAGGATGCCCAGGAACATGTAGTGTGACAAGATGAAGGTAAAGGGGATGGTGATGAGGTTGCAGAAGGTAGTTTGAGGTCCTGGTGGATGGTGAGGCAAGGGTTCCCCTAATGGTGGATTTCTTCCCTATTTGAATTGTTAAGTTGAGGTGTTCCATTGCCACAGTGGTGTTGTCCATGGCAATGGTTCATTTGATGGAGTATCTGTGGATGATGACGATTCCTCCACTAGCTTGTTGATGAGGCTGTGGTGGGTAATTTTCTATCCTGCAGATATGAAAGTGACAATGTCAGGGGCTGACACTGGGTTGAGCCAGGTCTCAGTTAGGAAGATGATGTTGGGCACAAGAGTGTCAATAAGGTCCCTACCTCCATGACATGTTTGTTGAGTGAGTGAGTGTTGTGGAGGGCAAGTGAAGTAGAGAGGGTGCAGGTGAAAGGTCCTAATGTGGAATGTGATGTAGCACAGTGGCAGTGTTCATGGTAACATCCAGGGTCAAGGGCAGTAGAAGTTTAGCTGTTGGTAGAGGTTGGATTAGGGCTCCTGGTGCTGGGCACAATCCAGGCATGGACGGATGCAGATAGGCTTGCCTTTGCTGTGTCAGCAGCGCACTCACTGTGCATGGGTGAGCAGCACGTGGGTCCTGGGAAGAGAAAGGGACACTAAGAGGTGGTAAGGGGGACTGGCAAAAAGGCAGGAAGGAGAGGGGAGGTGGGAGGAGTTGGGAGGAGGTGTGAGTGGGAGTAAAGAGTGGAAAAGAGCAAAATGGGGAAGCAGCAAAATCAAACTTAAGGGTCCAAACAGGGCAGAAACAGCAAAAAGAGCAAACAGAATGAAGGAATAAGGTAGGAATGGCGCAATATGAAAAAGACTGAAGTGGAGAGTAAGAAAAGTTGATGGGAAACATGCAGGGGCAGCAGCAAAAAGGGCAGGAAAGAGAGCAGGAAGAGGCTCGAGGAGACAGTGCCACAGAAGCAGCAGGAGGAAAAAGAGTATAGCAGAGGAGAGAGGGCCTGGAAGAATGCAAATTCTGTAGCTGGCCAAGAGCTAACAGAGCTAGCCAATGACTACTAGAGTTAGGTGGAGAGCTGGCATAGCAAAAAGAATATGGATTGTACTGTGGCTAATATTAGGGATGATTTCCTCACTTCTATTGAATATATACAGTCAGAAGCCCTGGACATCTCTATTTGTGGTTCTGGGAGACCTCTGTGTGGGTTCTCTCCTGTTAGCCCTGTCAGCCTTAGGGTGGTCTTTCCTCAAACCTTTTGCCTTCCTCTTCCACTTTTTGCTGATCTGTTTTTTGTTGGCCTTAGGACTCTGCACAGTTTACCACTGCTGACTAGTGCTAAAGTGCATGTGTTCACTCCTCCAAACTTGGTAACATTGACTTTTCTCCAATTGACATACTATTATATTTATGTATAAGTCCCCAGTAAAGTGGTAATATCTGTACTCAGTGCCTGTAAACAAAATGCTACTACTGGACCTTCAACATTTTTGTCAGACTCCAAATTTCTTTATAATACATATAGGTTGCTTTTAGAGGGGCCCTAATCAGTCAACAGGGCAGGGTACAGGGTATATAAAAAGTTAAAAGCAATTTTATGTTTTTCTGTCCTGGTAGTGAAAAACTATTACATTTGTTTTTCACTACTGCAAAGATAACCTCTCCTATAAGCTAACATTCAAGGTACCTTATTACATTTATTGAGCAATCATTTCCAAAAGGTAATAGCTCATTAAGGCCCTGATTCTGACCTTGGCGGACGGCGGAGGCCGTCCGCCAAGGTACCGCCGCCATATGACCGCACCGCGGTCAGAAGACCGCGGCGGCCATTCAGACATTTCCTCTGGCCCGGCGGGCGGTCTCCAAAAGAGCGCCCGCCGGCCCAGAGGTAATGCCCCTGCAACGAGGACGCCGGCTCAGATTTGAGCCGGCGTAGTTGCAGGGGTGCGACGGGTGCAGTTGCACCCGTCGCGTATTTCAGTGTCTGCAAAGCAGACACTGAAATACTTTGCGGGGCCCTCTTACGGGGGCCCCTGCAGTGCCCATGCCATTGGCATGGGCACTGCAGGGGCCCCCAGGGGCCCCGCGGCACCCCCTACCGCCATCCTGTTCATGGCGGGTTTCCCGCCATCAACAGGATGGCGGTAGGGGGTGTCTGAATCCCCATGGCGGCGGAGCGCGCTCCGCCGCCATGGAGGATTCCCCCGAGCAGCGGAAAGTCGGCGGGAGACCGCCGACTTTCCGCTTCTGACCGCGGCTGAACTGCCGCGGTCAGAATGCTCGTGGGAGCACCGCCAGCCTGTTGGCGGTGCTCCCGTGGTCGGTGGCCCTGGCGGCCACCGGCCGCCAGGGTCAGAATGACCCCCTAAGTCATGTTTGGTGTCTTTTATTTAATTTTAATGAAAAATCCTCTCTTACTGTAAAGTCGGATTTTAAATCACAGTTTTGAAAATGCCAGTTTTAGAAAAGATGATGGATGGAATGCTGAACAATGCAAATATTTACCCCAGTCAGAGATCTTGTCCTTTATCCAGATCTTTTTTACTCACCATGCCACTCCAGTTTGCACCCCGCCATATGCGAATCAGTCTTCACCAAGCTCCCGATGGGAATAGCCCAACCCATTCTGCCAGGCCAGGCCCTTTCCTGACCAAAAGCAAGCATCCTGGGACCATTGTCATGGTATTACCCCATATCAGCCAGGCTAGCTTGACTCCAGTGGAAGGGTGAGCATGGGGCTCACATCTGGGCATACATGTCTATTTTGTTTCCGCAAGTGGCCAGCTCTTATACCAAGGTGGGCCTTTAAAGTGAAGGTGACACAAAAGTAGGGTCTCTGAAATACACAGAGGTCCTCCCTTCCTACCCTGGCACCCGACTCACATCAGTCCTTTGTGTGGAAGCAGGACACTGCCTATTCAGATGTAAGTGTTAGCAACTCCCTACCATCCTGCCCAGGATGGCCCATCAACATGCAGATGGCAACTCAGTCACAGCTATCCTTCCTTTGGGTGAGGTTGTCTAGAAGGAATGCAGGAAAACAACTGTCACTCCAGCCCAGTTGTATATTGGAGACAGGGTACAGGCAAACTGGTTCTAATAGCAGGAAAATGCCAACTTTCTAAAAGTGGCATTTTTTAAACATTGTAACAGTAATCCATAGGTACTAAACATGAGAGATCTACTCCTTCTCAATCAGGAATTAGGCTTTATTTAATGCAATAAGGAATACCCAATGGTATCCTATGAGAGAGGTTGTCCTAACAGTAGTGAAAACTGAATTTGATAGTTTTTTACTACCAGGACATGCAAAACTGCCTTTAATAGCATAGTAGAGGGAGGAGCCAAGGTGGTGTCGGAATAACAGTGCAATTGCAGAGTGCCATCAGACTCAGGCCGGGAACAGCTGGACCCACACGAAATGCCTCCTGCACTGGAGAGGCACTATAGGAGGGCATGAGAATGGTGGGACGCCTGCTTGGAACCTGTAAGAAGCTGTGGAGGTGGAGGGCACCACGCGTGGAGGACTTGAGGCAGTCGGTGGCCCCGGAACAAAATGACAGAACTGGTGCAGCTGGGGGCTTGAGCCACAGACGGGTGTGAGAAAGGCAGTGCCACCCCTTCTTTTTCTCTGAGATGGAAGCTCATGGCTGGTGGGGGTCTGACTGGGCACCCCTAAAAAGAAGAGAAGGGCATTGGAGCAGCTGGGGGTGGCGGAGCAACGACTAGGAGTAATCTTCACCTGGAGGCTGAAGGAGAGATGGCTTGATCCAGGGAATGACACTTGAAGTGGTGTGCAGCCATGAAGGGGCCTGTGTACGGCAGGCCTGACGACGGTGATGGTGAAGAAGTGCATGGCTGTGGAGATAAGTGGGGTGTGGAGGGTCCGAGGAGCACCTGTAGATAGGGGAGAGCGCTCCAGCGCCCCTCTCTGTGGAACAGGAATTGGAAGCCTGACGGTTTGTTGAGGGATCGGAGCCCCTCCCTGTAGTAGTTATGCCAGAGAGTGCCTGGCTGTGTTCTGGACAGGGGAGCTGGCAGTCCCAGGAGAGCTTGCAGGGCCCGAGGAGGCTCTCCACAGCAGATGGCTGACTAGTGCATAAAAATAGGGGGAGCTCATCCTGAATGCAATATTAACACAGTGGAGTGGCCCATGATGGTAGCAATGAATTTGAAGAACGGCAGAGAGAGTGGGGGGTGAGTGGTGGAGGTTCTGCAAGGGCATTGTACAACCCTTTCTGCAGTGGGAGCACCCCTCATCAGACCGTCATGACGACACAAAGAAAGCGACATGGCAAGAAAGAGAGCAACCTGAAAGAGCTCTTTGCAAAAACCCTAGCAAAAAAACAGGATCCTCCTCGGGGAGCTGTGGCAGATGGCGGGGGGGTCAAGATGTGGGGAACAGGTGGAGGAAGACACCAACCCAATAACAAAATCTTTCTGGGAACAATTATTTGGGGTGCTTCAATAGGACCTTGTTACCCTTAGGCAGGAGGTTGCCACCACAGCCAAGGAACTTAAGAGTGAGGTTGTGGAGCTAGGGCAATGAGGTGACCGGGTGAGCGCACTCATGATGCTCAAGAGGAAGAATTAGACCACCACAGGTAAGACATTTTTATCCTCCATGAAAGTACTTGTGAACTGCAATACAGTCTTGACGATTTAGAGAATAGGTCACAGCGCTCCAACATCTGCATTAGGGACCCCTGGAGGACTTGGTGAACCACCTGTTTCAGCAGGTTGCGCCACTGCTCAAAGATCTGGAGATTATATTGGACCGCACATATAGGATGGGTCATCCATCCCAGACCCCAGGCCAGACCCAGGACATACTCATGTGCCTCCATTACTACAAACAGAGAGAACAGATTTTAGCAGCGGTCTGTGATGTGAACACAATTGACTTTGAGGGCCACAAAATATATTTTTATCAGGATCTATCCTCACTAAACAATGCAATGCCGTTGTGCCCTTCTACCTGTCACGGCCATGCTCCAAGAGAGAGGAAGTGGGGCCACCCGTTCCGTCTACAGTTTGCTTTGTATAATGAGACGCACATTATCCGCATGTTGGAGGAAGCAGAATCTCTCCCAGATATAAATATGAGACAAGGTGGACCTCTAAGACCAAGACCGAGCCTCGCCAGCAGTCACAGGGGGCCATTGTTGTGCAGTTCAACAGTGAAATGGAGAAGCCCATAAAACATCTGAGAAGGAGAGCAGGAAGGGGAGGGCAGATGCGCTGCGCAGCTTGCAACACCAGGAGAGCGTCTCAGAGATATAAGCAGATTCTTAATGTCCAATAGGGATGGGCTTGCATGGGACGAGGGTGACGGAAGGGCCGCCTCCTCCTCCGCCCCATAGAGTAGCCTAATGGGCAGGAGTTACCAGATGGTGATAAGTGGCTTAAGGCGGCCAGAACCAGAAGAACAGACGGCAGAGCTCCCAACATGGAGGATGACGATGGAGAGAACAATCTGGGACAGTGGGATCTACCCCTTCGACCGACCATGTGTGGCTCCCAGGTGGGGAACTGGTTCAAATTCTGATTATCTAAATTTTCTATTTGTTTTTAAATTGACTCTACCTTTTGCACCTCACTTTTTGATGTCACCACTGCCACTATAAGTAGCTGACTTATTTAGACACAGATTGGGCCCGAGGATACTCCAGCATTATCTTAACCCAAGTGCATGTCGATCAAAGTAATTAGTCTCAATGTAAGAAGCCTGAATGCCCCAGAGAAGAGACAAGCCCTGTTCTCGCTTCTCAGTGAATCCAAATGTGACTTATGCTTGATAAAAGAATCACACCTGATACGAAAAGACTGGAAGTGGCTTAGATCACGCTGGTTTGATATACAGTACCATTCAGCAGCCCCTGGGAAGTGGACAGGGGTGGCGATTTTATTAGCTACACATTTTCCAGTGAAGGTGTTGGGTATCCAGGCAGAGATAAATGGGAGGTTCATTTCCTTGCAAATAGACATACCTGGATTTAGAATTACGATTGATTGTATTTATGGCCCTAATGGATATCAGGAGGAGTTCCTTAGAGAGGCCATTGGGCAGGTGCTTACTACTCCGGAAACGAACATTCTTATAGAGGGTGACTTCAATGTGATCCTGCCACCCTCGTGGGCAGATCGGCACCACGATATGAGCAGACAGGGGCTTAATCTATGGGCTTTCAACATTGGCTGAAGGAGGGTGGGTGAACACACGTTTGGGGTGCCCACAACCAGACACTTAGAGAATACATATTTTTAGCAGCTGTACATCAGACATATGCAAGACTAGACCAATTCCCAGCCACCCCGGGTCTCCTACACACGACCACACAGTCAAATATTGGGGTGGCGGCTCTTTCTGACCATGTTCTGATTAAATTTCTGTTCACAGTACCAACCCTGAGACGAGGTCTGAGGTTATGGCGACTCAACACTAAACTTGCATATGCGATGTGTGCCTAGAAATAAGGGATACTATAAGATCTTATTTGGACATAAATGACATACCGGAGGCCTTGGTGGAGGGGTTTGGGAAGCTCTGAAGGCTGTGATAAGGGGGCAATTTATTGCCATTGCAGTGCTCTAGCACTCTCCGGAAGGAAAAGCATCAGCAACTGGAGGCCAAGATAAAAGAATTGGAGCGGAGGCATAGAGGAATGGGTGCTACTGAAACGAGGCGGCAGCTTACGGGACTCGTAAACAACTGAAGGCCTTAGACATAAACAGGGCAGAACTTGCTCTAATGCATACCAAACAACTGTACTATGCGGGGGGAATAGGGCGGGATGATTCCTGGCCCACCGGCTCCACCCACAGGTGGTGCAACACTGGGTAAATGCCACCTAGACCCGGAACAGCACCGTCACTAATAATGATGGCCTTATTCTGAAGGAATTTGAGACATTTTATTCCTCCCTCTATACAGGGAAGTGAACAGAAGTGGAGGTACTCGCGGAATACCTGGTATTGATGCCCTTGTCCCGAATTTCCCAGCCGCTATCCAAAATATTAAATAAAGATTTCACCCCACTGAAGTTTTAATGGCTATCCAACACCCCCCCTCGGGCATGGAGTCGGGACAGGATGGGCTTGGGACAGAGCTTTATAAATGTTTTGGGACCTCTTGGCTCCAGTGTTGGCAAGGCTTTTTAATTGCTTTGCTCATATGGAAACATTTAACCCATCAATGCAATTGGGCATGATTATGGTTATTCCAAAGCCCGGCAGAGACTCTGCCCTTTGCCCGGTCCCATCAGCCTATTACACTATTGAATGTGGATGCCAAACTCTTCACCGGCATCCTAACAAACAGGCTAGTCCCTTACATCTGAGGCTTGATTGTCTCAGACCAAAGAGGTTTTATTCCTGTGCCAACAATACTAGGAAGCTTTGTCATGTTTTGGACAAGGCACAGCAGGTCAGCATTCCATCATTATTACTCGGTATTGACATGGAGAAAGCCTGTGCCCAAGGCCACTGGGACTTTCTGTTTTCGGCCCTTGTCTGCTATGGTCTGGGTATGAGATTTTGAAAATGGGTACAGTGCAATTACACTCTCCCTCAGACCAGAGTGAGCATTAATGCCGGCCTATCTGCATCCTTTCCTATCGCCAGGGGGACCAGGCAGGGATGTCCACTGTCACCATTACTGTTCGCTCTCTATATTGAGCCCTTTGCTAAGTGCAGACATCAGAATCAAAATATTAGTGGTATCCCAATGGTGGGTTGATTCTACAAAATAGCACTACACGCAGACAACGTTTTGCTCTATTTGACACAAAAAAATAGATTGCTCTTAGCTGTTTTGGAGGAACTGGACTCCTTTGGAAGGGTGGCTGGTTTTAAGGCCATTGGCTAAATGTTCCATCCTTAACTTGACAGTGCCGGAGATGGAGGTGGAGGGACGGAAGCTTATTCGGCCCTTTATGAGGGCCAAGCAGGCAGTACAATAATTGGGCTTACCAGTTCGCACCACTCCGGCAACTACACCTGAATGTAATTATACCTCCCTGTTGAGTGAGACGCGTGGGGCTTTGGTCAAGTGGAAGGGCTATGGTTTCTCTTGGCTGGGCCGAGTAGCAGCTATAAAGATCAAGCTTTTGCCCAAAGCGCTGTTCATTATGCAACCCTGCCATTATAACACCAAACCCAGGGTACTTGATACGATACAGAGGATAATATGGGAATTTACCTGGGCTGGGAAAAAGATGAGAATGGCACGGGTGCAGGCCTACCTGTCACAGTCAGAGGGAAAATTGGGAGTCCCTCATCTGGTTACTACCAGGCAGCCCAACTCCATTACTTGTGGAATGGTCCCCTGCACGCATTGAAAAGTACTGGTGCTTTATTGATCAGGCAGTGGGGGAACAACTTATTTGGAGGGCTCCCTGGATCCCTCGGGCACATAGCCCCCAGGGGTCTACGTTTTTCCCATCCTGCGAACCACGATGGATGCCTGGGACAAGGTGCAAACACATAAGGGTCTGTCTTCCCCCATATTTTCAAAAACACTAATTATTGGCAGCCCAATTTCCCCCAGCACTTACCAGGCCCTCATTCAAGATCTGGCAGAGACTCAAACTACAATAGAATTGGACATCTTTTTGATGCTCAAGGCATTATGGAATTTCCCCAGCTCCAATTGTCTTACGACCTCCTGCAAGCAGTCTATTGGCAATACTGGCGGTCCGGCATTAGGGGGGTCATTCCAACCCTGGCGGTCGGTGTTAAAGCGGCAGCCAACCCGCCAACAGGCAGGCGGTAAAAAAAATGGAATTCTGACCCTGGCGGGAACCGCCAACACAGCCCGCCACTTTAACACTCCGACCGCCACGGCGGGACAAACAAACAGCGCGGCGGTCACCGCCAACAGACAGGCGGCAGACAATGTACCGCCCACCCTATCACGACCCACCAATCTGCCACCTTTTCCGGTGCGGGAGCCCCGCCAATAAAAACACGGCGGAAACAGACTACGAACGGGAAAACGCTCACCTCTATACACTCCACGAGGAATCTGGACAGCATGGAACCCGAATTAAACATCCTACCAGCTATTGTCTACCTGCTCCTCTACCAGGAGCACGAACGCCGGCGCAGACGACAACGGTGAGTACTGCACCTACGACACAGGGGAGGGGGGAGGAGAAAAGGTTACGGGCACACACATACGCGACACACCCACTCCCCCACCCCCCCAAATCCCTACACACCAATGCAGAGCAACAAGTCAGAGTGACACACCCCCAAACCCCCCGGAAGAATGCAAAGACAAAATAAATTGATCATTAAAATTGAAGTATATTATAGCATATTTGAAGTTAAGTGAAATATGAAATATCTAAATAAAATATATTACAACATGAACAATATATACATAGCCCAAAAGTCCGGCACATATTGGCTACCTTCCATTGTTCGTGGGCCAATGTGCATAAACACATGGGCAAAGCCCACACACGAGACCCGATTCCATTGGAGAGAACACTGCTGGGGCATCAGATAATAAAACTACAGGCACCTCAGAGGGAAGGAAAGGGGGGGCACCTCAGCCACATGAGTCCACGACGCCAGATCCACGAGGGGCCTCCATGCCCACTGTACCATCCTGGGGAGTGCAAAGCCACAGTCTCTCAAGTCTCTACAGTGGGTGGATTGCCCACTGTACCATCCTGGGGAGTGCAAAGCCACAGTCCATCAGGTGGATTACAGACTCCACTGGTTATGGAGGAGGCATGTTGGCCAGAGTGCTTCGTGAAGCCCTGCCCGACACACATCCGGCCCTGCCAATGGGCCAGCGGTGCTTGAGATGAAGGGCCCAGCGGAGCGGTGCTTGACAGGAAGGGCCCAGCGGAGCAGTTCAGAGACGGCGGTGCCCAGCGGAGCGCTGCTTGAGATGAAGGGCCCAGCGGAGCGGTGCTTGAGATGAAGGGCCCAGCGGAGCGGTGCTTGACAGGAAGGGCCCAGCGGAGCGGTGCTTGACAGGAAGGGCCCAGCGGAGCGGTGCTTGACAAGAAGGGCCCAGCGGAGCGGTGCTTGAGATGAAGGGCCCAGCGGAGCGGTGCTTGACAGGAAGGGCCCAGCGGAGCGGTGCTTGACAGGAAGGGCCCAGCGGAGCAGTGCTTGACAGGAAGGGCCCAGCAGAGCGGTGCTTGACAGGAAGGGCCCAGCGGAGCAGTTCAGAGACGGCGGTGCCCAGCGGAGCGGTGCTTGAGATGAAGGGCCCAGCGGAGCGGTGCTTGACAGGAAGGGCCCAGCGGAGCGGTGCTTGACAGGAAAGGCCCAGCGGAGCAGTTCAGAGACGGCGGTGCCCAGCGGAGCGGTGCTTAACAGGAAGGGCCCAGCGGAGCGGTGCTTGACAGGAAGGGCCCAGCAGAGCGGTGCTTGATAGGAAGGGCCCAGCGGAGCGGTGCTTGACAGGAAGGGCCCTGTTCAGCGGTTCTTGTCACGGCGGTGCCCTGTTCAGCGGTGCTTGTCACGGCGGGGCCCTATTCAATGGTGCTTGTCACGGCGGGCCCTGTTCAGAGGTTCTTGAGACGGCGGTGCCCTGTTCAGCGGTGCTTGTCACGGCGGTGCCCTGTTCAGCGGTGCTTGTCACGGCGGGGCCCTGTTCAGCGGTGCTTGTCACGGCGGGCCCTGTTCAGCGGTGCTTGTCACGGCGGGCCCTGTTCAGCGGTTCTTGAGACGGCGGGGCACTGTTCAGCGGTGCTTGTCACGGCGGGGCCCTGTTCAGCGGTGCTTGTCACGGCGGGGCCCTGTTCAGCGGTGCTTGTCACGGCGGGGCCCTGTTCAGCGGTGCTTGTCACGGCGGGGCCCTGTTCAGCGGTTCTTGAGACGGCGGGGCCCTGTTCAGCGGTGCTTGTCACAGCGGGGCCCTGTTCAGCGGTGCTTGTCACGGCGGGGCCCTGTTCAGCGGTGCTTGTCACGGCGGGGCCCTGTTCAGCGGTTCTTGAGACGGCGGTGCCCTGTTCAGCGGTGCTTGTCACGGCGGGGCCCTGTTCAGCAGTGCTTGTCACGGCGGGGCCCTGTTCAGCGGTGCTTGTCACAGCGGGGCCCTGTTCAGCGGTGCTTGACACGGCGGGGCCCTGTTCAGCGGTGCTTGTCACGGCGGGGCCCTGTTCAGCGGTGCTTGTCTTGTGTCCCTGGGGAACCGGATCTGGCCAATAATTCCCGCTCAGTCGCCATCCGACCTTTCGCTAGCGGGGCCCTCCTGTGCTGGAGTCCTGGGCCCGTGGGTGTCCTCCGTCACACCCGAAATGGGGCTGGTGGGGCCCTCCTGGGCAGCTCGCCTGCTGCCGGACTTGTCCGCCCTGCTGCCCTTGCCCTCCTTCGCCGAATCTCTGGGGCCCTTGCCTCCCTTTGTGGATGTGCCAGGTGACGGTGCAAGGGTAGTGTCCTTGGGGGCAGCCGTCTCAGGCCTGTCGCGCCGGCCCTTCCCTTTTTTGGTTCTTTTCCCAGGGGGTGGGCTGGCTGTCCCCTTGCTGCTGGCCGATGTTTCGGCCCTAGGAGCTGGTGGACTCCAATAGCCCTGAACTATGGTCCTAGTAGGTGCAGGGCTTGTGGTGGCTGAGGTGCTGTTTGGACTCTTACGAGATGGAGGGGGTGGGTCAGGTGATGCAAAGAGGTTAATTTTGGAGAGGAAAAACTTTTTAGGAGCAATGGGAAGGGTAGGTGCAGTGGGTATGGGAGTGGAGGAAGAGGATGTGGTTGTAGGAGAGTCAAGTGTGCAGTCTATGGGTGCAGGTGCTTGTGACAGAGGCTGTCGTGAGGGGGATGGCTGTTGGGTGGGTGGCTGCCTGCGTTTGTGTGGTTTGGAAGAGGGGGTGACAGACACACTGGGAGAGGACACAGGGGACGTGTAAATGGTGGTGGGGGTGGTGACTGCACGTGTGCGGAGTGTTCTGGTGGGTGTGGTGGTGATGGACGTAGTGGCTGATGATGTTGTGCATGCATGTGTGAGTGGAGACGTCACAGGGAGGGAGGAGGGAGACGAGGAGGAGGGGGACACAGAGGAGGCAGTGGCTGTTGGCATGTCTGCATGTGGATGTTGCTTGGTGAATGCTTGTGTGATCTGTTATGCTTATGTCTGGATGAGCTGCCCTTAGGTGTTGATGTGTGTGCAGGCTGGTCTGTAGGTGTGTCTGGGATAGGCAGAGGAACAGGGGAGTGGGACTGGGTGGAGGGAGTTGGAGGAGGGAGGCTGGAGACAGGGACAATGGCTGCCGTCAGTGCTGAGGCCAGAGCGTTGAACGATCGCTGATGGGCAGCCTGACCCGAATGAATGCCCTCCAGGTATGCATTGCTCCGATGCACCTCCCTTTCCACCCCCTGGATGGCATTCAAAAGGGTAGACTGCCCAACAATGAGAGTCTGGAGGAGGTCAATGATCTATAAATATCATCACTTTTCTGCATGGTCGATGTGAGTGGCCCCCCCTCCCCAACCTTGCCATGTGGCACATGCTCTCATCTGTCGTGCGTTGCATTCCTCATTCGCTCCCCTCCCCACCATCTTTCATCCACCCCACTCAACACAGGCATTGCCCACAAAGCATGGTCCCAGTGTACTTACCTGTTGGTCTGGAGGACCGTAGAGTAGCGCATACTGGGGGAGGACCCCATCAACAAGTTTCTCCAATTCCTCAGATGTGAAGGCAGGGGCCCTTTCCCCAGTCGCAGCAGCCATTGTCTCTTCCAGACCGAGGTCACAGCAGCACTTGCAGTATAGGTCCTCTCCTGTGGATGATCAGGTCTCGAGTGATTAAGCAGATAGAAAATGGCGGTCACGCCCCCACGGTGCGTACCGCGGCGGTGCGTACCGCGACCGCCGGCGCACATCGTCATTGGCTCCTGAGACCCATAGGGTTCAATGTTAACCAATGCTGCTTTGCGCCGCGGTCTTCGACCGCCTACCGCCACGGTGTGCCACGCCAGCGCATTGACCTCACATCCCATTGTCACACTTCACAGGTCAGGCAGCCGCCATTTCACGGGCCCACGTGGCTTAATTTCTACAGTGTCACACAGGCCTAGGCCTTGCATTGCCAATCATACAACCCATTCAATGCATAGCGAATCGTGTACTGTGCAAGCTGTGGTTACGTACCTGTGGGTTGCTTGACTCTGTTCTCCATGTTGTCCTTCCTAGGCACCGTCCGCTGGGACTTGCGAGGAGATGGAGGAATCCTCCCATGTACAGACCGCTGGTGGACCTGTCGACAATGGAAGAAAGTCATGTCATACTGACATACAGGCTTGACAGAGCCACTATACAGGATCTGTGTGCCCAGCTGGAGCCAGACCTGATGTCCCCCATTCGCCAACCCACAGGGATTCCCCCTCTGGTGCAGGTTCTGTCAGTACTCCATTTTTTGGCAAGTGGATCATTCCAAACAACAGTGGCCATATCATCAGGGATGTCTCAGCCTATGTTTTCTAAGGTTTTGTCCAGAGTGTTGTCTGCCCTGATGAAATACATGCGTAGCTATATTGTTTTCCCTGAGGTGGGCGATTTGGCTACAGTGAAGGGTGATTTCTATGCCCTTGGACATATCCCCAACATCATTGGTGCCATTGATGGGACTCATGTGGCTTTGGTTCCCCCCAGTGAAAGTGAGCAGGTGTACAGGAACAGAAAAAGTTATCATTTGATGAATGTCCAGGTGGTCTGTTTGGCTGACCAGTACATCTCCCATGTAAATGCCAAGTTCCCTGGGTCAGTGTATGACGCGTACATCATGCGAAATAGCAGCATCCCTTATGTGATGGAACAGCTACAGAGACACCGTGTGTGGCTAATAGGTGACTCTGGTTACCGCAACCTGTCGTGGCTACTTACCCCAGTGAGGAATCCCAGGACAAGGGCAGAGGAACGCTACAATGAGGCCCATGGGCGAACTAGGAGGATTATAGAAAGAACCTTCGGCCTCCTGAAGGCCAGGTTTAGGTGCCTGCATATGACAGGTGGATCCCTAATGTACTCACCAAAGAAGGTGTGCCATATCATCGTGGCCTGCTGTATGCTTCACAACCTGGCTTTGCGATGCCAGGTGCCTTTCCTGCAGGAGGATGGTCCAGATGGTGGTGTTGTAGCAGCTGTGGAGCCTGTGGAGAGTGAAGAGGAGGAAGACGACGGGTACGACACAGACAACAGGGACACTGTGATACAACAGTATTTTCAGTAGCACACAGGTACGAATCAACCACGCCATTTTACATTTACCTAAAGTCTCCTGCCTCTCTACTGTCTGAGTTTCCCCCCAGTTCCTGTTAACTGAGTTGTGACTTTCCCTTCTGTTTTCAGAGCTGTGGGCCCCACTGCGTGACCTCTGCTTTGTTTGCCCATGGACTACAGCTGCGTGACAGTGGTATGTTGTCATCACAATGTGACTGAACATTATTGCACCGTTATGTCTAATACATTTGTTCAAAATACAAGCAGACTCCAGATTTTTTAAGTGCAATAAGTGATTTTATTAAAGTGCTACATTTAGGAACATGATTGTAAAACGGTGATGGGTGATGGTGGAGTAATGTCCATGGCAGAGTCCAGTATTCAGTCTCACAGGTGCATTGTCCATATGCCTGTGGAAGGATGGAGCAGGGGCAGTTCAAGGTTGGACAGGGTGACAATGTGGGACAGTGGGATGACATCAGGGGGTATCCTTTGCTGGCGGGGGTCTTGGCATCCTACTCTGTCTTCTTGTGAGATCTCAGGTGCCACTTGCGGGGTGGTTCTTCTTCTGCAGGAGGTGGGGTTCTGGTGGCCTGTCGTTGTGTGGGGGCCTCCTGTCCACTAGCGCCGGCGGAGGTGGTAAGCTGTTCCTGGTCCAGGCTAGTGACAGGGGCCCTTTGTGGTGCCACATGGTCCCGCAATGTGGTGACTATCTGGTTAAGGGCCACGACGATGGTCCCCATTGCGGAACTAATGTTTCTCTGTTCCTCTCTGAACCCCAAGTACTGTTCCTCCTGCAGTACCTGGATCACCTGGAACCTGGACAGTACTGTAGCCATCGTCTCCTGGGAACGGTGGTATGCTCCCATGATGGAGGAGAGGGCCTCTTGGAGAGTCGGTTCCCTGGGCCTGTCCCCCCCCTGTCGCACAGCAGCCCTCCCAGTTCCCCTGTTTCCCTGGGCCTCTGTCCCCTGGACGGTGTGCCCACTACCACTGCTCCCAGGTCCCTGTTGTTGCTTGGGTGGTGGGTCAACCTGGGTGCCCTGTAGTGGTGGACACACCGCTGATTGACGTGTCCTGGAGACAGAGGCATGGGCCCGCTGGGTGGGAGCTGTGCTGGTGTTTCCAGAGGGGGTTAGGTCTGGTGTAGCCTGTGGCTGTCTGTGGGGAACCGACTGTCCCGAGGTCCCCGATGGGCCGGGCTGGTCATCTGGGACCAGGGAGACAGAGCTGCTGTCATCACTGGGGGCCTCTTCTGGGGGTGGGATGGACATCTCTGGACCCTCCGTGGCGGTGTGGTGGCGTTCGGGTCCTACAGGGGTATAAGAGTATGGTTATTGCTTCTGTGTGTGGCATTTCGTATAATGGGTGGGTGGCCGTGTACCCCAGTGCTGGCATTCCCTTGTGGGGGCTTTTGTGACGGTGGCTTGTGGGGGTGATGGGTGTGTGCAGTGGGCATGCTTTGGTGATGGGTGTCCATGCTTTGGGGACGCATGCAGGGCTAGGTTTTGGGATGGGTGGGTTGTGATGGTGAGCCATTTGCAAGGAGTTGGTGTGATGGGGGTGGGGGTGAGGGTGGGGGTATGATTTGGCATGCAGGTGGGGTGGGGGAATGAAGTAGTGGAGATTTGCCTTACCAGAGTCCATTCCTCCGCCTACTCCTGCGAGGCCCTCAGGATGCAGGATGTGCAAGACTTCCTCCTCCCATGCTGTGAATTCTGGGGAAGTAGGTGGGGGTCCGCCGCCAGTCCGCTGTACCGCGATGTTGTGCCTTGATACCATGGAACGCACCTTCCCCCGAAGGTCGTTCCACCGCTTCCTGATGTCGTCCCGATTGCGTGGATGCTGTCCCACAGTGTTGACCCTGTCCACTATTATGCTCCATAGCTCCATCTTCCTGGCAATGGTGGTGTGCTGCACCTGTGCACCGAAGAGCTGGGGCTCTACACAAACTATTTCCTCCACCATGACCCTGAGTTCTGCGTCAGAGAACCTGGGGTGTCTTTGGGGTGCCATGGGGTGGTGTGGATGAGGTGAGGGGTGGAGTATGTGTTGTAGAGTGTGGTGAGTGTGGTGGTGTATGGTGTTTTGTGCGTGAAAATTGTGTGGGTGATGTTGTGATTTGCCTCTGTGTGATGGTCTACTCTATGCTGTGCTGTCTCTCTCTGTCCTTCAGTCGCAATTGTGGTCGTAAGGGTTTGTGGGTGATGTGGGTGTGTGTTTTATATTTAATTGGGTGTGTGGGAGTGGTGTGTGTATGTGTCTCAGGTGTGTGTATTTTGATTTGTCCAATGTGGAAGTGTTTTGTAAAGGTGTGTGTATTTTGAGCGCGGCTGTGTGTACCGCCAATCGAATACCGCGGTTGAAAGACCGCTGCGGGGATTTGTGGGTCGGAATGGCATGGGAGTATTTCTGTTGGCGTGACGGTGGAGGTTTGGTCATCGCCTGTTTTGCGCTGCCCGTTGGTGTGGCAGACTTTTGTGGATGTCAGGTTTTTGGCGGTTTGCCAGTTGCGGGTCAGAATGACCGTGACGGTTTACCGCGACCGCGGCGGTGTTATGGCGGTCTTCTGACCGGCGGTAAGCACCTTTTACCGCCGAGGTCAGAATGACCCCCTAGTAGGTGTCCTCTCCAACAATTTGACCGCATGCGGTTAGGCCTCTCCTTCCCTTTGAGAAGTTGTTATTAACAAGCATGAATGATGAGAGGTTTATCTCTGACATTTATGGCTTTTTGATTACACTGCCACACCTGCCACAGGCGTCCACAAGGTGTAGATTGGAAGCGGAGTGTTGTCATTCCTTTACAGATAGGGAATGGCGAGATGTGCTACATCATGTGTGAGTGCCAGCCCACAATATGAACACCAAAGAATTATTTCTGAAAATAGCGCACTACTGGTACTTCACACCGACAAGGATCAACGGATGATAGAAGGACACCACTGATCGGTGTTGGTGAAAATGTGGACAGCTGGGTACACTAAGAAATATTTTGTGGCATTGCCCCCAAATATCTCCCTTTTGGGGCAACATCCTTAATGCCATTGATGAAGTTTATGACACCACCGTTCCCCGCTTTCCTAGTTACATCCTATTAGGGCTTCCAAATCCGCAGACATACCTCCTCAAAGCTCCAAAATGTAGGGCCATTGCGCTGGCGATCGGAGTAGCTAAACAGCTTCTTTTAACCTAATGGGGTTCTGAGGTGATCCGAACTCATGCAGATTGGCTGCATAAGCTGTGATATATACTTGGAATGGAGAAACTAATGTCAGTGGCTAATGGATCTCTGCCCACCTATGATAAAACCTGGGGTCCCTGTATTTCCTATCTCTCTGATGAATTTAGGGAATTGACGTGTCCACGTTACTTACACGTCCTACACTTCACTAGTTCAAATAAGTGCCCGACTGAGACAGCGGATACTGCATAGTGGCTATAGGTTAATTCACATTGGGGAACTGATGAGCATGCTCTATGGGTGTTTGTCTTATTTCCCTGTTTCCCCACTCCCTTTTATTATATGTTTTCACTCTCCACCAGTCTGTGGTTATATGTGGTGTTGTTGTACAACTCTATAAAAAAATGTTTCACTAAAGAGATTTAATCCCCTAATAGCATTGTACGCTGTTCGTTTGGCCATATAGGGCCTACATTAGGCATGACTTAAATTTAATAAAAGGGGAATCTTTGCTAGGGAGTTTAAATGCCAAGTCAACATGGCAGTGTAAACTGCACACACAGGCTGTGCAATGGCCGGCCCGAGAAATATTTAAAAGGCTACTGAATTGCGTGGCACAATCAGTGCCTCAGGCCCACTACTGCGGACCAACTTCTTAACCTCTTGGGAAGTCTCATTTAGAAGCCAGAAGAACGTAGAGAGACCATTAGTATTGGTGTGGTTTCACCCAGTTCGGTGTTCCACTGTAAAGTCCAATCCCTCTGGGGAGATGGACTGCCACAATAATTTTGGATTCTCACCCCACCTTTGTATTAGCCACTTGAGGGACCTGTGGTCTGTCTGAATCCAGATGTGAGCACCTAAGAGGTATGGTCTCTACTTCTTTAGTCCACAGAGAACAGTGAAAGCTTCCTGCTCAATAGCACTCCTGGATTTAGTAACCTCATAGAGATGAAATCTACAGGTTGGTCTAGGCCCACTTCATTATCTGTGATAGAGAGCTGCCCCTAAGCCATGATCTGAGACAAGTCAGGAGCCCCGAGCACAGGGGCTGTACACATAGGGGGTCATTCCGACCCTGGCGGTCCAAGACCGCCAGGGCCGGGGACCACGGAAGCACCGCCAACAGGCTGGCGGTGCTTCCCAGCCCATTGCCGCGGTCAGAAAAGGGGATCCAGCGGTTTCCCGCCTGATTTCCCCTGCATGGGCTGAATCTCCATGGCGGCACTGCAAGCAGCGCCGCCATGGAGATTCCGACCCCCTTCCCGCCATCCTGTTTCTGGCGGTGTTTACCGCCAGGAACAGGATGGTGGGAACGGGTGTCGTGGGGCCCCTGGGGGCCCCTGCACTGCCCATGCCACTGGCATGGGCAGTGCAGGGGCCCCCTAACAGGGCCCCATAAAGATTTTCACTGTCTGCTTAGCAGACAGTGAAAATCGCGACGGGTGCAACTGCACCCGTCGCACCCCTGCAACTCCGCCGGCTCCATTCGGAGCCGGCTTCCTTGTTGCAGGGCCTTTCCCGCTGGGCCGGAGGGCGCTCTTTTGGCGGTCGCCCGCCAGCCCAGCAGGAAAGCTAGAATGGCCGCCGCAGTCTTTTGACCGCGGAGCGGCCGTATGGCGGTAACCGCGTGGCGGGCGGCGGTGGTCAGAATGACCGTCATAGTCTGCTTCATGGAGTCAAACACTTTTTGGCATGTCTCTGTCCAAATCATATTTCTGGGTTGTTTTTTTTAATGTCAGTTCCATCAAGGAGTCAACAATGGTGACATACCAGTTGATAAACCTCCAGTAATATCCTGTGAGGCCAAGAAAGGCTCTTACTTCTGTCTAAGGCTTTTGGGGGTTATCAGGCCATGATGGTGTCTTTCATGTCCTGGATAGGCTGCACATTAGAGGAAGAAAGAAGAGGGAACGGGAGATTACTGGTCCAGTGTACAGCCTCCCTACAGATTCATAATACAAAAATAGGTACACTGTTCCAAGCAAAAAAATGGTTCACACTAGTGAATCAACTTAATCAGGAGCAAAACCCTCATGCATCACAATGGATGACTCGCATCATCATTGGGAAAGCTCCTCGTCAGGCTGGTACTGCAATGCCTGGCGGGCTCACCCCGAAGGGGAGCTCTTAACCACTTTAATTGAATGGTGACTCTGAAAGGTGAGTAAATAAATGCAGGGCTACCCAATCTTAGGAACCCGAGTCAATTTTGGAGAGAATGAAACAGTTAAAATTGATTTACCATCAAAAATAATTCATTAATTTTAATTAGTAATGCAAGAGATGGCAACCAAGAATAAAAACAAAAATGTGGAGTAACGTGATAAATTATGTACACCTACTCACACTTAAAACAGGGGAGGAAAGCCAATTAGGGTACCTCACTAATACAAGTCTACATGTTTCGCGTCTATGTGGTCCAACCGGATCCAGCGACGCTTCATCAGGACACACGAAAAAAACCTTCTCCAAAGTTTCTGGTCAACAATATGTTGAAGGAACAAAGTAACTTACTTAGTCCTATATAATAACGTAGGAAAGGTCACCCTAAATAAATATAAGTCAAAGAACAGTAATCACAATAAAGTATGACAATCATATAATATTAAAAGTTGGTGCACATGTGCGAAAAAAGTGATCATAGTGACTCACTCGTGTGAAAACAAATAAAAAGAATAAGGCTTACCATCCCATATGTCAGGATAGAGCTCTAGAGGATCACTCGCCAGAACAAGAAACTGAAATTCTAGTCAATAGTGATCATGAATCCCAATGGATAAAGATAGAGAAAATTTGTAATGAGTTTGTAAGTTAATTAGCTGACAACAAAATATCACTGGTCATTGAAATAATTAAATAGTTCAGACATAGTATAGCCATGCACCATAAAAAGAAAAACGGTCAGTTTATGTGGGACGAATGTTAACTTCACAACTGCAATCATATTAATTCAGTAGACACATATAATTATACAGAAGATCACATCCTCAGATGTTAACATGTATTTTATATAGTGGCAGAAATAAAAAAATAATAATGCCAGTGATGTTAAACGTGTAGTGTAGCAAACGGAAACTCACTGGCAACGAGTGAAGGGAACCTTCGGTAAGGAGGCAAGTCAATTACTGGTACGAGTCAAGGCATTCCAAACGGATGCACTGGGTTGTCAAAATTATTGCCAAACATGCTAAATACGATGAGCACTTACTTCGGTTTCTGTGCCGTAAGCAGTTCCACCTACCCTCCGGCGCGCGTCCACACAAACGGGGGCGCGATGCAGATGCGGGTCTTTATACCCGTTCCGTCTTACCCGGAAGGACCTGTCTGCTAGCACTGTCACTGACAGTGAAGACGGACTCAGCTACGGCTGAGGTCGGGGATAAACAATTGGAAGAACTCCCTAATAGTTCCATGACACGTCTAAACCCTAGGGCTATCAAAAATTACAAATAAATAAATAGAAAGCAGTGCCTATCGATTTAAATTGATAGTTTCACTAAGGACAATAACCTCTGAACAAGAAATGAGAATTGAATATTAAAAGGAGAATAAAGAACCAGCAACATACCGGTTCATGTAAATAGGTCGGTTGTACAATTATGTATTCAGACACGTTCTCAGTATATTCCCCACCGCATGTATGTCGATATGGTGTATACTCCCAACAAGAAACGGTATTTTAAATAGTCAACGTCCAATCACCTAACCAAGGTGTGTCAAAATTAACTCAGATGCAAAGGAGCTGGGTGAATGGACCAAATGGTTATATGGCAGGTGGAAATTGCGAAGTAAAATGTAGAAAGTAAAATACCCAATGGACTGATGTAAAACACAATCTCTCCTAAGGTGAGAGAGAGATCCAGGGAATATCATCATTAAGTTCTCTCTGTGATGTGCCCAATTTGAAAATCCATTGTTGTTCTATCCTAAAAAGTGAGTTAGAACCATGTGGAAGAACATGTGGAACTTCTAAGACTACCCATTTAAGGTTATCTGGTGAATGATTAGCATCCAAAAAATGAGAGCTCAGTTTAGTCGTCACTTTTCGACATCTGATGTTGCTTCTGTGCTCATTTATACGGACCTTAACTGGTCGTGTAGTCATCCCCACATAACGTAAGCCACAAGGACAAGTAATCATGTAAATACAATTTTTGGAATTGCAATTCGTGTGTTTCTTTAAAAACCACCTTCCAATAGGGTCTAGATCTAAAAATGTGACCTTACTAGTTAAGGGGCACACATTGCAGTTCCCACAAGGAAAATGGCCTGCTACAGGTGGGATATCCCATAGGGTTTTTTGTGTTGGGTTTTCTCGAAATTGTGGGCGTGTATGCACCACCATATCTTTTATGTTGGAAGTGCGCTTAAAGGCAAAAATGGGTCTTGGTATGACACTTCCACCGCTTTCCAAAATTGGCCAACGTTTATTAATCACCTTTTTAATGATGTTGGACAGTGGAGTAAAAGTTGTTACACAGGTTATGCGTGTCTGGGGAGTTTTTTCATTTTTGGCCAGCAAGCAATCCCTGTGATTATTTTTTGCTCTCTTGCGGGCCTCCTTAATCGTCTTAGTGGGATAGTGTCTATCACGGAGTTTAGTTTGTAAAATATCTGCTTGTTTTTCAAACTCCTGTATGGTGCTACAGTTGCGTCTCAACCGAAGGAATTGACCCACTGGTAAATTGTCTTTTAGAGCTTTCGGATGGTGACTTTCATGTTGGAGAAGACTATTACGATCAGTTGGTTTGTGGTAAGTAGTGGTGCTTAATGATCCATTGTTAATGGAGATCATCAAATCCAAAAAGGGCAAGAGCGTTATGGACACTGAAGCAGTGAATTTTAAAAAGGGGTCAAGGGCATTAATCCAAGTGATAAAATCATCTGTGTGGGATAATGGTCCTTGCCAAATTATCAAGATATCATCTATGTAACGTTTCCATAGACAGATATCTTCTCCAAAAGGGTTCGATGGAGTTAGAATATGTTTCTTTTCAAAATCATACATGTAGAGGCAAGCTAGACTCGGGGCGAAAGTACTCCCCATAGATGTACCTCTCGTCTGATGGAAAAATTGATCTTCAAACAGAAAATAATTTTCTGTTAAAGCCAACGTGGCACAGTGCATGATAAAGGTTATAGGTGTGGTAGATGTACAGGATTCATTTTGTAGTGCCGATTCAACTACTCTGAGGGTAGCGGCTTGAGGGATATTTGTATACAGAGCTTCCACATCTAGAGTCACTAATGCTTTTACTTCTGTATTCAAGTTGACAGATTCAATTAAGTTGAGGACATCCTTGGTGTCTTGTAAATAAGTGGAGGATTGTCGTACCAAGGGTTGAAGGAAGTGATCGCAGAAGGTTGACAATGGTTCTAATATCGAACCAATCCCTGATACAATTGGTCGTCCAGGGGGGGTGTAATACCCTCATGAATTTTCGGTAGACAATAAAAGTACAGAATTTTAGGGTGTGGTGTGTCAAGGAATTCCGCTACCCTCAGAGTAGTTGAATCGGCACTACAAAATGAATCCTCTACATCTACCACACCTATAACCTTTATCATGCACTGTGCCACGTTGGCTTTAACAGAAAATTATTTTCTGTTTGAAGATCAATTTTTCCATCAGACGAGAGGTACATCTATGGGGAGTACTTTCGCCCCGAGTCTAGCTTGCCTCTACATGTATGATTTTGAAAAGAAACATATTCTAACTCCATCGAACCCTTTTGGAGAAGATATCTGTCTATGGAAACGTTACATAGATGATATCTTGATAATTTGGCAAGGACCATTATCCCACACAGATGATTTTATCACTTGGATTAATGCCCTTGACCCCTATTTAAAATTCACTGCTTCAGTGTCCATAACGCTCTTGCCCTTTTTGGATTTGATGATCTCCATTAACAATGGATCATTAAGCACCACTACTTACCACAAACCAACTGATCGTAATAGTCTTCTCCAACATGAAAGTCACCATCCGAAAGCTCTAAAAGACAATTTACCAGTGGGTCAATTCCTTCGGTTGAGACGCAACTGTAGCACCATACAGGAGTTTGAAAAACAAGCAGATATTTTACAAACTAAACTCCGTGATAGACACTATCCCACTAAGACGATTAAGGAGGCCCGCAAGAGAGCAAAAAATAATCACAGGGATTGCTTGCTGGCCAAAAATGAAAAAACTCCCCAGACACGCATAACCTGTGTAACAACTTTTACTCCATTGTCCAACACCATTAAAAAGGTGATTAATAAACGTTGGCCAATTTTGGAAAGCGGTGGAAGTGTCCATACCAAGACCCATTTTTGCCTTTAAGCGCACTTCCAACATAAAAGATATGGTGGTGCATACACGCCCACAATTTCGAGAAAACCCAACACAAAAAACCCTATGGGATATCCCACCTGTAGCAGGCCATTTTCCTTGTGGGAACTGCAATGTGTGCCCCTTAACTAGTAAGGTCACATTTTTAGATCTAGACCCTATTGGAAGGTGGTTTTTAAAGAAACACACGAATTGCAATTCCAAAAATTGTATTTACATGATTACTTGTCCTTGTGGCTTACGTTATGTGGGGATGACTACACGACCAGTTAAGGTCCGTATAAATGAGCACAGAAGCAACATCAGATGTCGAAAAGTGACGACTAAACTGAGCTCTCATTTTTTGGATGCTAATCATTCACCAGATAACCTTAAATGGGTAGTCTTAGAAGTTCCACATGTTCTTCCACATGGTTCTAACTCACTTTTTAGGATAGAACAACAATGGATTTTCAAATTGGGCACATCACAGAGAGAACTTAATGATGATATTCCCTGGATCTCTCTCTTACCTTAGGAGAGATTGTGTTTTACATAAGTCCATTGGGTATTTTACTTTCTACATTTTACTTCGCAATTTCCACCTGCCATATATCCATTTGGTCCATTCACCCAGCTCCTTTGCATCTGAGTTAATTTTGACACACCTTGGTTAGGTGATTGGACGTTGACTATTTAAAATACCGTTTCTTGTTGGGAGTATACACCATATCGACATACATGCGGTGGGGAATATACTGAGAACGTGTCTGAATACATAATTGTACAACCGACCTATTTACATGAACCGGTATGTTGCTGGTTCTTTATTCTCCTTTTAATATTCAATTCTAATTTCTTGTTCAGAGGTTATTGTCCTTAGTGAAACTATCAATTTAAATCAATAGGCACTGCTTTCTATTGATTTATTTGTAATTTTTGATAGCCCTCAGGTTTAGACGTGTCATGGAACTATTAGGGAGTTCTTCCAATTGTTTATCCCCGACCTCAGCCGTAGCTGAGTCCGTCTTCACTGTCAGTGACAGTGCTAGCAGACAGGTCCTTCCGGGTAAGACGGAACGGGTATAAAGACCCGCATCCGCATCGCGCCCCCGTTTGTGTGGACGCGTGCCGGAGGGTAGGTGGAACTGCTTACGGCACAGAAACCGAAGTAAGTGCTCATCGTATTTAGCATGTTTGGCAATAATTTTGACAACCCAGTGCATCCGTTTGGAATGCCTTGACTCGTACCAGTAATTGACTTGCCTCCTTACCGAAGGTTCCCTTCACTCGTTGCCAGTGAGTTTCCGTTTGCTACACTACACGTTTAACATCACTGGCATTATTATTTTTTTATTTCTGCCACTATATAAAATACATGTTAACATCTGAGGATGTGATCTTCTGTATAATTATATGTGTCTACTGAATTAATATGATTGCAGTTGTGAAGTTAACATTCGTCCCACATAAACTGACCGTTTTTCTTTTTATGGTGCATGGCTATACTATGTCTGAACTATTTAATTATTTCAATGACCAGTGATATTTTGTTGTCAGCTAATTAACTTACAAACTCATTACGAATTTTCTCTATCTTTATCCATTGGGATTCATGATCACTATTGACTAGAATTTCAGTTTCTTGCTCTGGCGAGTGATCCTCTAGAGCTCTATCCTGACATATGGGATGGTAAGCCTTATTCTTTTTATTTGTTTTCACACGAGTGAGTCACTATGATCACTTTTTTCGCACATGTGCACCAACTTTTAATATTATATGATTGTCATACTTTATTATGATTACTGTTCTTTGACTTATATTTATTTAGGGTGACCTTTCCTACGTTATTATATAGGACTAGGTAAGTTACTTTGTTCCTTCGACATATTGTTGACCAGAAACTTTGGAGAAGGTTTTTTTCGTGTGTCCTGATGAAGCGTCGCTGGATCCGGTTGGACCACATAGACGCGAAACATGTAGACTTGTATTAGTGAGGTACCCTAATTGGCTTTCCTCCCCTGTTTTAAGTGTGAGTAGGTGTACATAATTTATCACGTTACTCCACATTTTTGTTTTTAATCTTGGTTGCCATCTCTTGCATTACTAATTAAAATTAATGAATTATTTTTGATGGTAAATCAATTTTAACTGTTTCATTCTCTCCAAAATTGACTCGGGTTCCTAAGATTGGGTAGCCCTGCATTTATTTACTCACCTTTCAGAGTCACCATTCAATTAAAGTGGTTAAGAGCTCCCCTTCGGGGTGAGCCCGCCAGGCATTGCAGTACCAGCCTGACGAGGAGCTTTCCCAATGATGATGCGAGTCATCCATTGTGATGCATGAGGGTTTTGCTCCTGATTAAGTTGATTCACTAGTGTGAACCATTTTTTTGCTTGGAACAGTGTACCTATTTTTGTATTATAGGCTGCACATTACCCTTGGCTACTAGCTGTCCTAAGTACACTTCAGACCCCTACCCTTTCTGGTACTTACTGGTCTTGATAGACAACACCTGAAGCACTTCCTGGATGTAAAACAGGTGGTCCTACTAGCTGCTACTAAAGACAGCTATATCATGCAAGTGATCAGGGCTGAGTACCTCCATACCAGCCAAAATCTGGTTCACCAGCCTCTGGAAGGTGACGGGCATTCTTGAGTCCAAAGGGCATCACTCTAAATTAATAGTGGCCCTCTGGAGTGGAGAAGGCTGACATCTTCTTGGCTCCTTCAGTTAGAGACAATCTACCAGTATCCTGAAATAAGGTCAAACGTACCCAGGAATTTAGCAACCCCTAATCTGTCAATTAGCTATCAGCCCTAGGGATAGGATGAGCATCGGTCTTGGTCACTGAACTAAGCCCCCTGTAATCTACATAGAACCTGAGTTCAGGTGTAGTGTCATTTGGAGAAGCCTTTGATATCAGCAACACAGGGTTAGACCAGGGGCCACTAAAAGGTTCAATCACCGCTAATTCTATCATTTTGGAGACCTTCTCCTTAATGCTAGAACTCACTTTGTCAGACAGCGTGTAGATGCTATCTTTTTTATGGAGGCTGCCACCTGGGTCAATGTCATGTGCACACAGGTGTGTAATCCCATAAGTGAGGGAAAGAAGAAGGAGAATTGTACCAGCAACTGGTGACAGTCCTTCTACTGTAAGGAGCCAGGGTAGGGGAAAGGTTTAAACCTTCCACTGACTAATAACATGGTAATATCAGACCTCTTAAAGTGGGGTTTGAGACTGTTCATGTGTAGAACCCTTAGGGAGGCCTGATGGTCTTGAGGTTCACCAAGTAGGTGACCTCCCCTTTCCTCTCAACAATCTTGTGATGCCCAGTCCAATGGTCTTGGAGGGCCCCAGGCTCCATGGGCTCTATTACTCACACTTTTGTCCCAGGTTGCAATTCCACAGGGGCAGACATTGGCGGTCATTCTGACCCTGGCGGTAATTACCGCCAGGGCCGGGGTCGGCGGTAGCACCGCCAACAGGCTGGCGGTGCTCCGCCGGGCATTCTAACCGCGGCGGTACAGCCGCGGCCAGAAGCGGAAAGCCGGCGGTGTACCGCCGACTTTCCGCTGCCCATGGGAATCCGCCATGGGGATTCTGACACCCCATACCGCCATCCTGTTCCTGGCGGTTCGCCCGCCAGGAACATGATGGCGGTATGGGGTGTCGTGGGGCCCCTGGGGGCCCCTGCAGTGCCCATGCCAATGGCATGGGCACTGCAGGGGCCCCCGTAAGAGGGCCCCACAAAGAATTTCAGTGTCTGCTTTGCAGACACTGAAATTTGCGACGGGTGCAACTGCACCCGTCGCACCTTCCCACTCCGCCGGCTCCATTCTGAGCCGGCTTCCTCGTGGGAAGGGTGTTTCCCACTGGGCTGGCGGGCGGCCTTTTGGCGGTCGCCCGCCGGCCCAGTGGGAAACCCAAAATGACCGCCGCGGTCTTTTGACCGCGGTACGGTCTTCTCGCGGTTCCCGCTTGGCGGAGAATCAGGGCCATTGTGTCATACCATTGATTCATCACTTCTAGGTTGGCCTTTAGGTTGTCTAAAGCTTGCTTGTCCATATGGCTTCTGATGGGCAGCATGTTACTAATTTAATCCTGGGGAGGTTTCCTGGGAGATTGCTTGCACTCTTCTTTCACCAGACATAGAGGTCCCTTTATGGGGTGCCCATACAGAAGCTCAAACCCCGTTCTGTAGACCTCTATGTAAGTGAAGAGTAGGCATGACAAGAAGATCTCCCACTTACCACTCAGACACTCATGAAGGCTCCTGATCTTGTCATTCAGGGTCTTGTTAAATCTCTCAATAAGCCCATTAGTATGTGGATGGTAGGGGTGGTAACCCCACACTCTTTCCACATTAACTACATGAAAGCTGACATAAATTTGGTGTCCCTGTCGGACACCACTTTCTTGAGGAAATCCACTCAGGTAAAAATTCCTATCAGGGCTGTAGCTGCTGTGTGTGCCGTAGTAGGCTTCAGAGGTACTGCATCTCGGTATCTAGTGAAATGGTCTACCAGAAGCAGGACAAAGCTGTGACCAGATGTTGTCGGGGATCCATGGGCCCTACAATGTCAATGTCCACCCTCTCAATGGCAGTGCCAACAACAGGTAAGGGAAACAGGAGGGCTTTCAATTACTGCCCTGTTCTCCTACTGGCCTGGCAGATCAAGCAGGTTCCACAGTAGGCATCTGAAAATACCATCATAGAGTGGCAGTAAAAGTGGAGGTGAAAAATGACAAATGTCGTATCCTGGCCCAGGTGTCCTTCCAGGGGACTTTCATGAGCCAGCCATATGGGGAAGGCCCCTTTAGCATTGAGAGACCACTATGGCCCTTATTGCCCCATCCACAGGAGACTGTCCAGCCAGTGAATTTGGCGACTACCAGTGGCATCACCTGCTGCTTGGGCTTCATCCTTTTGCGTTGTGCCCTCCAATGCTGGGCATTTCCTCTGCACCTTGCAGAATTTCTCCCTGGTGTGTCCTCCTTCTAGTTGCCATCCAGCAAGTTCAGGTAGGTCACTAAGGCAGACTCTCCACTGGGCTTCAGGTTGGCCCGCTCCTGCGGCCCATCCAGCTTAGTAGGGAGATACTCAGAGACTTGTTCCTCATGCCCCTTGCTCTTCCCTTGTTTGACAGCAGTCTGGGCCATTCTTCCAGGCTCCTGACCTTTTTGACTTCCTTCCGGGGCAGCCATGGTGTGCCCTGAGCCCCACTTCTTTCCAGGTAGTATGCTTTATATCATTCCCTAGCAAACAATCAATAGGCATGGATGGGCTCAGAGCTACCTTTAGAAGTCCTGAGGCCCCCCCACTGGGCAGTGACCCTCCTGGTTGTCTGCTGCCATAACCTTGTAGAATACATCATATGAAATCTGCTCTGGGGTCAGCAGCTGACTCTTTACCATAGTCATGCCTGCACCAGTGTCCCTGAGAGCCTTAACATGTGGCCTATTGATTATAACCCACTGCCTATACTTTGCTGTATTGTATGGCACATGGATTTTTTGGGACCATCTCTGTGTCAACTAGGGACACTAGGGTAACCTCACTGATACCCCCACTCTAATTAAACAAACTCTTCTCCAAGCACAGCAATCACCACCCCTGGTGTCTTACCAACAGTGGGAGAATGTGCCCTCCTGGAACACTTGGGATCCCCATTGTCATGCCCATACTCATAGCACTCATAGCACTTAGGTGGCTTGTTCTGACTCTTTTCTGGTAAGCTCTTCTTCTGGTGGACCGATTGAGAATGGAACACTTTCCCCTGTGAACTGCTTCAGGGGCCTTGTGGGATCTCCTTCATTTATCTCCCCCCTGCTTCTTCTGGTGGGATACCTGTCCACCCTTACGGTAGTCCCTCCCAGATGCCCTTTGGTACTGACCCAGAGGTCCGCCTCTTCAGCAAGCTTCCTGGGGTCATTCAGCTTGCTGTCCAATAGGTTCTGCTGCAGCTCTGGAAAACAAACTTTAAGCATAATTACGTTGTTCAGCCCATCAACATTATCTACCTTGCTGTCCCTCACCCAGCCCTTCAGTTCCTTGCTGAAATAATCAAGGACATCCACCCAGGTCTGTGTGGGACGTTTGTGACTATTCTCGAACCCCTGTTGTGTTGCTCAGGGCTGAACACAAACTTATTGATAAGTAAGGCCATCATTGGAGTGTATTGTGTCTGATTACCCACCTCTAGAATCAGGAGTATATCCCTCCGCACTGTGGGAATTTCCCTCCACAAACTCCTCCTCCGTAGTCTTCAGGGCCCTCATACACCTTTAGAGTTACCTCACAGACTGAGAACCACTTATATAAATCATCCCTCACCAAATAACTGGGCACCAAATCTTTTGGGCTATAGATCCTTTCTTCACTACACTGCATGTATGCTGCAAGCATTACTGCTAGACTCCACTTCCGTGGCCTTTATGTCAAGCTGTCTGAGGATTAGTTCATGGTCTATCTTCCTTTGTTCTGCCTTAATGGCCTGCCTCATATACCCCATAGTTTTCTCTCTCACCATTAAAGCTTTTTCTTTCTCTAATTTGAGCTAGGCCAGCTCCAGTTTCAATGTTTTCTCCTTCCTCCTGTCCTCCAGTTCCTCAAGGGGCAGGCATTTGGATAACACACTGTCCTTTAAGAAAACAAAAACTCCTGGCAAGATATTGGCCCCCCTCCCCAGAGGCAGACACAGATTTTCCAGTAAATCCTTGTCAAGCTCCTCATCATCCTCTATTATCTCATTGTCAGGAACAAGAGAGTGAGGGCAGTAGCATAGAAAACTTACCTGGGCTCTATTGCAGGTCTTAGCAGAAACCAGCACCTGAAAAGGAAATATAAAATAGACTTTTGTTTTTACAAGAAACTGAGATAACAATATAGACAGAAGACAGGCAGCACAGCAGGAGGCACACAAAGGGCATGTGACAGTGAGAAAGGATAAGGAATGCAAGGTTTAAAAAAGGAAGAAGCCAAAGAAAATGAGGACATTGAGGAGAGATAAACTGAGAAATTTGTGGAAGTCTCTGCTACAGAGGGTGTGACTGGAGCTGGTCCAAGGTGAAGAAGACTGGACGTGGCTGTAGCCTCGGAGAGGGAGAAACACCACCTGAGGTGCCGGCAGTCTAGGAAGGCTATGGGTGTCTGACCTGCCAGTTACTCAAACTGTCCGCCATGTTCTAGGAGGAATGTGGCTCAACCAGGTGTATGAGGGTGTTCTAAATTGGCTAGGCAGGAGGCTTAAGTAGCAAGATGAGGGGGATTCCCACAGCTAGACAGTGCACGAATCCTGTCCCATGAGCACTATTGTTTCCTGAATACATGATGATTACTGCTGCTTTATTACCTTCTAATTGAAGAAACATCGTGACTTCTAACTCTAGCAGTTTTTCTTTTCTTTCTTTTGCCGTTCTTCTTTTCTTTTAATTTAATTTCCTTTCAGTTAATATGGATTTTGAGTATAGACTGAGGCGACAAACTTAATATTGTTGACAGAATGAAGGGCCCTTAATAAAAACAGGAAGAGACCTTCACTAACCAAAAGGTAGAGAGAGGCCAGATTCTCTGATAAAAGATGGAAGTTCTGATACAGCAACTTGTGGATAGCCAAAGAAAATTGAAGTGGGCCTTGTAATGCTTTATCTCCTTTGCCAAGACAGATCATGGGGCGTTTCGGGAGACCCTGAAGACACAGTCCAAACAATTACCTAGACTCTCAGAAGACCAACTTCAATGGGCATTGGGCACTGCTCAAATTCGGGAAGTAGGGCCATATTTATACTTTTTGAAACAAAACTGCGCTGGTGCAATTTTGCGTCAAAAATAATACCGCCGGGTAATGCCATTTTGGTGCGCCGTGCGGGCGTCAAATTTATACTTTGACGCACGGGGGCGCAAACCACAGGTGGGAGTCATTTATTTTGACGCACACCGCAGCATCAAGTCGTAAAGCAAAACGATGTTAACGCGGCAGAAATGACTGTGGGTCGATTTACAACCCCGCAAACCGGATATGCAGCTTTTTTGACGCAATAGCGTAAAAAAAAATGCAAACACTGCCATTTCAGCAGAGGAGAGCCAAAATGGATTCCAGATGCCACTACAGACCCCAGGAAGATGACAACAGACCATGAACCAGCCAGGAGGACCCACACAAGAACCAGGACACTTTTAAGAAGAAAAGAAAGTGTCACTTCAGTGCAGAGGAGCAGGAAATGCTGGTTAAAGAGGTGACAGAACACCAGCACCAACTGTTTGTCACCTCTAAATTGCCAATTAGTAGGAGAGAGGCTATATGGCAACAAATTGTTGACAAGATCAACAGTGTGGCAGAAGTACGCAGAACAGTCATCGAGTGCAAGAAACGCTGGTATGATTGCAAGCGCAGGACCAAGGAAAAGATGGCAAGGAACAGGAAGGCAGCACTGCAGACTGGAGGTGGGAGTCCAGCACACCAGGAGGCCCTGGACCACATGGAGGAGATTCTCTGAGGAGATCGTCACAGGGATTCAAGGACAGGACAGCGCAGACTACCAGGAGACAAAGCACATGCACGGTAAGTCGCATGGGGAATTAAAATGCACTAATGTTAACTGCCAGCGGGGGGGATACCTACTACACACTGCATGTAAGTCATCATATACATGGAGTGGCATGGGTAAAGGGGGATGGCATGGGGGCATGGCCTGCACAGACAGAAGCCGGGGCACACCATTACACTACACCAACAACAGTCTCATGGGGGCATGCTGCCATGCCAACCATGAAGCAAAGGGAAAGCTACGCCAGGAGGGAAGGGCACAACGTCAAACTGACATCCTGGCACACGTCAGCCACCATACCCCCTGCATTAACTAGGGCCCTATTAACAACCTCTAGCCATACCGACAACTGGAATGTAACTGCGACAACAGTTGCCACTACCACCTCCGCTCTGTGTGCAGCTCAAGTAGCCAATGGCAGTAACCTCCCCATGGATCATACACACCTAAATTAGAGGGTTGAGGATGACAACTTCAAGAATCCCCTGAAAAAAAACAAAGGCCCCAGTACTGTCAAATGTCAATGACCATAGTTGTTGCAAACATCAGCCAATGTCAACAACAATAGGAGCTACAAAGCACTAAGGACATACCCATGCTGCATAAGTCAGGGTCCATCCTATGCATGGGTCACAATGTAACATCCCAAATGTCATAATGCTCAGACAACAGCATTGAGGGGGAATACACATGTAACTGGTCCCCGAAATACACCTGCACAGTCAGAGGAGGAAATAGGACACTGATACAATTATCAGGGCAATCCAATGTACCACACATTCCCAACATCAGCTGTACACATTACCAATGCCAACATCCATATCGTGCCATAACATTGCTATGCATAGGATATGCTACATGTCAACTACATTTAAGTGGATGTGAAAGATCAGAGAGTGGTGCAGGTCCAGATTGTTAAGTGTGCTGCCAGTGCCATCAGAACACCCACAGCCAGTGAAAGGTCTCACCATGAGAATGGACGTAGACCGAGGGTTGAGTAGGACAAGAAGGTGGCAATTCACTATTTGGCCTAAAACAAGACTAGAGGAGATGATGCAGAGAAGTCCAATAACTTAGTACTATACATGTGACATGCAGGTGGGCCATAGGCCTGGGAGAATGCCCATCTGAAAGAATTGAGCAATAAACACGAAACAAGATCACAATGTGAATTCATCACAAGGCAGGCATGTCACATCACTAATGCCACAACACAGACACACTAATTGTACCCCGTTTCATTGCAGAGGACAATGGATCTCCTGCAGATATGCCTGTCCCAGAATACCCTGATGACATGGATGACGAGCTGATAAACATTCCCCAGGAGACCATCCAAGAGGTCCTTGGAACCCTCCAGACCCCACCTTCAGTCACAAGGAGGAGCACAGAACAAGCAGCCATCGCAGAGGACGCACCCACCACCCCAACTGTAAGACCTGCCAGCTCCAATACAGCTGAGGACTCAGACGACACAGGCACCAGCTTTGAACGAACTGTAGTCGGAGTACAGCGGGAGCTGGCCAAGGAGGTACGGGTAGGGATGCAAACTATGGCAGCCAGCCTTGAGGGGGCACGCTTCTGCATGATGTCATCTGCAGATCAGGCAGCAACTATGCAAGCGCTATAATCTATCCTGCAGGAACAGCAAAAAAGCCTGAAGGAAATCAGCACAGCTGTAATACAGTTGACCCAACACCTACAACAGCAATCCTGTCAATGTGTGCACGAATGCAACATTGAACCCCTCAGGGCCGACCTGGCTGCCTACCATCGTGATGTGGCTGCTATTCTCAAGAACCAGCAGATCCTCCTTGCTGCAGTACTGCCCTTAAGACCTTCACAGGTAGCAGCGACCGGGATGTCTGACTCCACGTCTTCTAACACTGAGGTGCGTGTTGCCCCTTCACAAGCACCACCAACAAGGACAGAGGAGGCAACACACACATCAGAAGAAGAAGACATGGAACAGATCACTTTCACATGGAAAAGTACCCAGAAGCACTAGTCCCTGCCACATGGGCAACTATTACCAAGGTCCTGCCCTTTGTAACATGCCAGTCATACAACAACTCTACTTAATGACTGTTCTGCTTACCACTGTATATCTTGTCAGCCTGCCCAGTGATTGTCTCTCTCTTACTCATTGGCAAATCCTGTCCCTCCGCACTGTCTGACACATCACCTCAGCATGTCAAAAGCATTTCCTTAAATCCTTGTGTAGGATCACAATGTAAGATGTCACTATAATGGACTCACAATCATGGGCAATGTACATATAGCACTACAGCACTTTTCAATAAATAACACTTACACAACAAATCTGTCTCTGGGAAATGTGACATATCAACTGTGCAGTAGATAACTGAAATGTGCCTACTGTCAAATTACGTAGCTTGTCAATACAACTGTCCTGATATTATGTAGTCAGATAAATCTGCACAGTGGCCATGATTGCATCATACTCTGCCATTCCTGAGGGACATATCTGATGAAGTGAGAAACCATACACCATCATGCTGTGTTGGACAGAATAATGCTTCCTCAAGGGATATCTAAGTCATCAAAGAGTGGCCTCAAAATGTTGTCACATGTTGTCACCATACTAACACATATAACAGTGCACACAAATCTAAGCAAACACTACAAAAACTGCATGAATGAAGCTGTCTGAGTTTACATCTAAATAGGTAATCATGCTGAACTGTGTCACAAATGATGTATGTGAGTCATGAAGACAAGAATACAAGAGTGCTTCAGAGAACTCATCTTGTAAGGGTGTCCTTGATCATCACACTGCAGTCAGACCTAAAACTGTTCCCCAATACCAAGTCGGGAAGCACTGTTTGTGACTTAGAAAACATACTTATCGACAGAAACATGTTGGGATCCATGTAAACTGTGATTGGTGGTTGAAACAAATGGTGGAAACTTTGCAAGGTAGCCCTGGGATAGCTGCCAATCTTACAGCTCAGTTTGGATTTGTTTGCAGCATAGGACACAAAATTAATAGAACAACATTCATGTACACTAATCCCAAGGCCATGATCAAGTAGCATTTAACACATACTGTTAAGGGTTAACTATATATTTATTAAATGCTAATCACAGAAGAGGAAACTGAGGGAAAAGTCTTACCTACCCTAATCTACCCTGACTACTCATTGCCCACAACTGTCCCTAACTAACCTAAGCTAAAATTACTTATCACATGTAACGAAACGTTCTACACATCAGCCCCCCACCCCTGTTATGAGACGGGACACATGGAGGACAACATATACTAACCTAAACACATACTATACTATCCCAAACAAATATTTTTTTTTTGTATTTTTATTTATGTATTTTTTTAATTTTTTATATTTTTTTTATAAAACACACAAGAACCCCAACATAGACCCCCACCCACCCACACACTTAATAAGTAAAAATATAAAGAATCAGGACCCCCCACCCACTAACACTAACTAAACTAACAGCCTATACTAACCTAACACTAAGCCCCCCAAGCCCACTAAGTATAAGTACAAGGAAAGAGGAGGGAGGGGAGGGAATCATGTCCATTGTTACAACAGTCTAGAGGTTGGCCCTCTGGAGGGTCTTCTTTATGGACTTCACACGCCTGTTAATGTGGCAACATCCCGGCTCAGATTGCTTAACTTTTGCAACACACAGTCCATCTTCCGTTCCATGTCGTGGAATGCTGCAGGGTCAACTGATGGAGCTGAGGCAGTCTGAGTACTGGTGGAGGAGGTCTGTTCACGTGCGGAGCCAAGGCCAGTGGGCTGTCCTGCACCTGTTGAAATGCTGGGGCCTGGAAGTGCGGCAGATGTAGGGACAATAGTTCCAGCTGTTGGTGGGGCCACCTGGCTTGAAGTGGTGGTTGAGCTGGTGGTGGCTGTGGTGGGCAAAGTAGGGCCACCCTGTGGGAAGGCCCTCCATGCCCCGGAGGCCCGTTCATGGCGGTATCGACGGGCCATCCTCCCGAACCCCGACTCTACCAGCAGGATGAGCTGGTATCTCATGGCCCACCGCTGGAACTCACGGACCTGGTCTGGAGTCATGTTTGCAACTGTGAAGACAAATGTAAATAATTTACATTAGGAACTGCATTGTGTGAAATGGCACAAGAAGTAAATCAGACAATACATCTACTGCACTTGTAACAGCTCATACCACATTACAGATCATTGAATGTCCCTGAGTAAGTACATGGCAGGCCAGCCTATAAAGGTCACATCACACGTAGCACATCAAAAACCTACAAGATGGGTAACAACTGGCATTGACTTGCCATCTGAGTTCTGCCAGTTATCAGCTAACAATGATGCTGCATATTCTCCGCCAATACCTGGGCTACAAATGTCAGTGTACGAAATGCAAAACTATACCCACATGGTCTGCAATTTGTAACAGGACTTGCCAGTATAGTACCCATGTGCCATACCTGAGTGTATATACTAGGTTCAGACCAAACAGTAACTTATTTACATGTATGTGTAACATACTGGTAGCATCAGTCCTAGGTACCCTATTCACAAACCCATGCCTGTGTTTGAGGGTGGGGGTTGGATAAACAACTAACTATTCCAAACAACATGGACACCCAGGAGTGTATAGAAAACTCCACAGGTGTTTGGCCCTACACACACACCACAGGTAAGGTCTATCAACAATTATGAGTCTGCAAACCCTAGACCAATCATAGCGCCACACATGTCAGTACATGCGGAACTTGGTACACAACATATACTTCTAGTAAGGCATGGCTTACATCAGACACAGAGTTGCAAGAACACCCATGATCATGATTAGCATGCACACCTAGGCCATTGCACTCAAGTGCCACATACTTGTAGCACTACATGTGGAAGTATATGCTGCTAGGAAGTTCTACCTACAGTTTAATAAGTGCCTTGGTAAATAGGGAAGCAGAAGCCTGTTGGAAAGCAATTTGCTGTACCAATCTGGGAGAATGTGGGTCTGACCGGCTGACTAAATCTGAGCTGACTTCCAGTGCGACTCTTGTTGATACAAGTGTCATCCAAATGACTCACCCCAGTACTCACTGTGGTGCCTACAGGAATGATCTACAATGCCTAGATAATACAATAGGATACGCATTGGCCAACTCAAAACATTTGATAAACTGAAATCCCACTCGTGGAACAAGACAAATGATTGTCCATCCCACATAACCAGCAAACACAACACATAACAGGCATATCAACACTTACTGGAGTGTTCGGCGTCCTCAAAAGTAGCCACCTCTCCCACAGTGTAGGGTGCCGGTCCACCTGTAAGGCATGGAAGGAAGAAATGTGCTCAGAATCTGTGCACTGACCAACAACTCAAAAGACAAAAACAATGTGTAAGCTGAATAAGGAAATGACAGCCATTCTGACATGATGATACTGCATCTGATATATCACGGCCAACATGTACATAGCATGGGTCTCCTGTGACAGTTACACACATATCTGCACACATGCAGTGGCCCTAACTATCATGTGGTGGCAAACATGCCCCGTCATTAGTGACCAGAAAAAAATATGGAGTGTAATCGTCTCATCATGTGCATCCAAGAGAGATATCCAAAGCCTGGTTACTTGAGGACTGCATTACCAGTCAAATTGGCTATGTGGCCATGACACAGTTCATACACATAGGTACAATGCACAGAGTGGCAGGGACTTTTGTAAGCCCTCCTGTTGTTACATTTTCTTCATTTGATGTGGCCCTGCAATGGTGATTTGCACCAACCATGGAGATGTGAAGCCATGTGCATGCCTTTGGACTGCCATCCCTAATTGAAATGTGGCACAATTCACTCCAAATACCAGTCTAAGATGTTAGCTGAGGGCACCTTACACCTTTTCACTATGTTTTCAAATCCCGATCTGACATGTATCTAAAAAGATGAAGGACCACAATAATCCCTAACATTCATAGAACTTCCAAAAACGCTTTCCTCCCACATTCACCAGACTCACATGAGACATATGTCTGGGCCACTTTGCTATCATCAATTGACGTGAAGCCAGCACTCATTTTCTGCATCATGTAGCGATTCTAAAGTCAGTCTAGCTACTGCGTCAAGAAAGTTAGCAAATATGTTAGTACATCTTTACTTCTCTGGCAAATGTGGCCTATATAGACATGATTGGCTCCTATTTTGTTTGGTTGTCTGACACAAATCAGCACCAATTTACTTAATAGCAAAGTATCCTGTAAGTTTTCAGACCACGTGCTACCTGACAGCTATCAATTGTGATCCTTCCCATAGTGCATCAATTACCCTGTAGGTTTCCCCAGCATTACACACAGTCAGCAAGTTAGCTGGCAGATATTGTACAAATCATCTGATGTCACTACAGAGCATTTAATCGTGCACATTTACATGATTAGTACTCACCAACAGGGCCACCAATCACGATTCCCAGGTGGTCCAAGAGATCCTGCTCCGTGGTGATGAGGTCAGCCCAACGGTGCTTCAGCTGGTGGTCACTCCCCTGGCTGGCATACACACACTGCAGGTGATGCAGCACGTTTCCCAACTGGATTCTGCGCGCCTCAGTGTGATACCCCTGTATCACCCTGCCCCCTACCTTGATCATCAGTGGCAAGAAATGGCACACAAGCCATATGAAGCCCCCCAACTCCTCTTCACCCATCCTGCTAAGACGTGGCCTACCAGACATTATACAAATGAGAAGGGGAATAGTGGTTAAAGAAATAGAAAGGGGAAAAGAGGGAAAGTAGGGGTACAAAAACAGAAGAAAAGTAAACTTAACCACTAAAAGAGCCCAACTATCCCCAAACTAGCACTACCCACAACAGATTCCCACATACAACAAAAACACTAGAAAACTGGACAAATGTACACAAAACACAGTAGGACACTATACACCAACAATATTTATTTCACAAATTGACAATAGAGACAGCACACAGGACACAAAAGCACAAAATCAATGGACACCACTCTCAACACAGCCACACAGTCTAGAAGATTCACAGACTGAAAAGTGAAAGTGAAAGTACACCCACTGTACTTGTTCTGTAAACAGGATATCCTATTACATCACTTCCTGAATAAAATGTCCACAGTTTTTCACGTTATACGTCATATTTTTTTCACGCATACAGTTTGTGCATCAGAACTTTCGACGCAGAGGAGTGAAAATTAGCCCGCATCCATATAAAAGTCTGTACAATTATTTGGGTGCGGCCTAATTTTCACTCCTGTGTGTCAAAAAAAATGACGCAAATTATGTATTGGTGGAAAGAAAACGATGCATAACACTCGCAAAGTCAACATTTCAGTGCATGAACTGGTTTTGGGCTTTTTGTCTGTTTTTATGTTATGTTACATTTTGGACATATCAGAGGTAGGCTGATGGCACCCACTATGGTGTTGATGGTGTATGTTCACATGTGTGACATCATACTGCAGCGGACCATGAGCCGCTACTTCTGACGCACTAGATGGCCATATGTGTTGCCTACATATATGTATTGCACAAATTGGCCATGTTTGGCATCAGGAGAGGATAGATATGTGACGCACATATGTACAATACCTCAATGCCTATGGCTCAATGTGCGTGCTGTGGCAACTAATGTACTTGTTGACCAAGTGTGTGTGCATCACATGATGCATTATTGCACATATGCTTGTATGAATGTGAAGTCCATGTGTCCAAACCTTAGATGCAAGTCATTGTGGAACTGAGAGAGGACATGTGTTAGTCATACATGTAGCAACATCGGTTATGTGCACTTCCAAGATTTAGGGTAACGTAGACACCATATATGACAAAGCATGCACCAGATAGATGGCCGACGCTTGTTCATGTCAATGGTCCACATTTTCAACATCCCATGTCCTAGATTTTTGGTAACAGCTTCCTAGGCACTTGTTGGTGAATCCCACAGTGAGTCATACACATGCATTGAGGAAGTGGGTACCATGTAGTTTGCCCAGACAGCCAAAGGTGAACCACAAATGTATGATGACGCCACAGTTGAGGTCATATAACTGAGCGACAACTCTCAAGTGGCTGTGGTGGACCAGCAGACGAGGCAGCACATGTCCACATATTTCCAGTGATCAATTGCACAGAGGTGTCTTGTCCATGTGTGTGGTCCAATCTTGAGCCTGTAGATGTTTTGGGGTGTAATTTGTCACAGTTAGGTCCAGGACTCATTATGAGTCAGTGGCAGCTATTCCTGTATCTACTGAGTATCCTTTGTTGATAAATGTGAGTAAAGTGGATGTGGACATAAGAACCTACATGGGGATGTTCCCTCCCTGTCACTGAAGACGTGTAATGAGACAGTCAATAGGGCAACCTAGGTGTGCTGAGTGAGATAATGTCTCAGGTGTCATGTTCCAGCAGGTGTCATTACATTTGTACACAGGTTAGCCTCAGCAATTCCCACTGCATCTGGGAACATCATAGTCTCTGTGCTGATTATTCTCGCAGCTATTCACCACACACGGCCCATCAATATGTTGTGAGCAATGTAATTCTGTGTGTGAACTGTCAGGGTCCTGACATGTGTGGATATTTTATGGACATTATCAGAGGTTGCTGGTTCTGCTGAAGGTCCTGTACCCAATCCCTGCATACGGCCCTGGGTCACTGTCACACTTTGTCATTCATGCATAATTGAGACCCAGACAACGGATGGGCCATGAAATTTGGTTTTCACAGAGGATTTAACTCATATGGTACAGTTAAAAGGCAGATGATGCTATACAATGTATTTGGGTATGCATTGAAGAAGCACATGCCCAAATACCCTCTGAGAATGAGAGGTTTTCTAATGCAAGTGTGGTACATATGTAGCCACAGGGATACTTTAGGGTGATGCACAGAGAGATGCCAGTCAGGCTGACAGGATGCAGGGTGAATCAGGATCCAGCAATTTAATAAGTTACATAATCAGTGGTCTGACTAAGACTGTTTGGAGGACGAACTGGAAAGTTGACATGTCAAACTGTGTATGTCCATGTGTTTTTGAAGGTGACAAATGAACCCAAGGGCTGTGTTACACAGCTTAATTAGTGTCAATGCTTAATGGTGTATTTGACAAAATGGCAACTCCTATGCTGTTCCAGGCATCAGCAGGGGCAGTGTTTGTTGAAATGGGTGGTGTGCATGGAGGTGATCACAGGTGTGGGCTGCATCTGTTTCTCACAAGTCCTGTAGGTGAGATTTGCATTCTAATGGCCGACAGACATTTTCACAGGGGAAACAATCCTCAGGTGCTAACAGAGCTTGGAAACTAGAAGCCAGTGTATTAATTGACCTGACGTCCATGCAGTCAGTTCTATGACAATGGTATACTATAGGAAAGGGTGTAGCACATTGGATTGCTATTGACAAGCTGTGTGTGTAGAGGAGGGAATATCAGGGTACACATCTTACTATTCCAGGGACCTCTTCAGACAGGTGGGTTGTGACCAGGTGCATGGGTGTGTCAGGAGTTAGGAAATGGGCTGACATGTACATGGAATGTCTTGTGCGCAATGCTGCTCATATGTGTGGCACTTGTGCTGTCTATGTACTGCTTCTATGGAACTCTGGTCACAGATAGTCCTTGCAAATATATGATGCAGTTGGACTTACTGCTGTCAAGGGTCTGGTCATTCATTCCTGTTACTGATGCAAAAGCACATCCACTGCCTCGTGTATGAGGCTTGTTTTCCCCTTATTGAGTGATGGTGTCTTAGTTGTGAGCCATATGCTGCGATAAACCATGATTTCAACATGTATCTGTGAAATAGGTGTGGTCCTCTGCTATTGCCCTTCAAAGGTGAAATGTACAGGATATATGTCATTTACTGTGTGTGTGTGTAACCATTGTTTGATACGCATCACATTTGCTCTGGGATTTTCAGTGTCCTAATCGGTATATCAGCAATGCTTCATGAGGCAACACTCTTATTCTGATAGTTAGAGATGAAGGTGTGCAAAAATGAATAGCCAAACGATGATATGGTGATTATTATAGGTGTTTTTTTAAATTAGTTCATAAAGTGTTGATGGTGAATATATTTAAAAGAAATTGTTCATGATATGTTGTCGTCTATGTAAACTAGCGGCCGTGTTCTGTTGTTCCACCTCATGTTGCAGGCCACCACCCTCCTCTTCCTCCTCTTCAGGCATGTGTGGCTCGGGTTCCAGGAGGGGAATGTTCCTTTTTATGCCAATGTTGTGCAGAATATCATGTTAGGATGATCTTACAGACCATTTCTGGGGAATATAGGAGGCTACCACCAGTGATGTCGAGGCACTGGAACCTTGACTTGAAGATGCCGAAGGTCCTCTCGACTATGGTGTGTGTCCTCCTATGTGCGTCATTGTAGGCACGCTCTGCTGCAGTACTCGGGTTGCCAATAGGTGTCATTATCCATGGCTGGATGCCCTACCCCTGATCAGCTGCAAGAGAAAATTAATGGGATCATGTTGATGTAGCTAGCCCTATTGAAATCACCTTTCATGGCAGTAGTTGTCTTGTGTTGTCTGTGACTCTTTTGTGTTATTATGTCGCATCCTAGGCTTGTAGGATGTACCATCTGTATTGTGTTGTTTCCTTGGCTGAACAAGTGTTTGGCTGCTAACCGGTTGTCAGCAGTATGTTTTGGGATTTGCAGTACAGTGTTTCCTCCCTAGCATTGTGACTTGTGATACAGGTGTCCCTGTGGCTTCACTGGAGGTGAGATGATAGTTCCATACACAGATTAAGATTGACAGTGTTGTTAACACGTTCATATCAATGTACCCTGGACATCACATACCTTTAGACTTGTTCAATGGATTAACGTAAACATCATTGAGACACTTACAATTTGCAAGGTGACCTTTAGGCAACCCACTCCAAACGTTATGATCATTGACGTCTTAACATTAGACTGTACACTAATTTCAGATGTGTGACAGGTTCAATGGTGACCTAGGAAACATGGCTAGCAATGTCACAACCTCAATGTGTTCCTGTCGACATGTTGCTGTTGTGGTGAATGTGTTGTGTGTCCTAGAGGGTTGTTGTGCAGTGTGTATATAAGTAGGTTTCTGTACTTACCAACAAGTAGTCCATTTCCATACCATTCATCCTGGAAGTGCTGATTGATGGTAGAGTGACGGAAGATGAATGAGTCATGGACACTCCCAGGATATTTTGCCATGATGTTGGTGATCAATACTTGGTGATCGACAATGGCCTGCACATTGATGGAATGTGTGTGATTCCTGTTGCGGTAGAGGTGTTCAGTTGCAGCAGGTGGCACAAGGCGTACGTGTGTGCAGTTGATCGCACCAAGGACGTGTGGGAAGCCACTAATGAGGTAAAACCCCTGTTTTGTTTCCTGCTGCTTCTGCAGTGTGTTACGGAAGCAGATGTGGCGGGGTATAAGTCCAATTATATCATCCAGTACTTTGGGCAAAAAGGCAGAGAATGATGGCAGTGATATTTCGGCAACCAGGGCACCAGTTGTTTGAAAAGAGCCACTTGCCAGCATGTGAAGTACGGCAAGCAGCTTAGTTTCTGTTGGGATGGGGCGGGGTGTCAGCAAAGTGGGTGCCAACTGCGGCTCAATGTTGCGCAGCAGCTGCTGAATGGCCTGCCAGTTCAACCTGTACCTCTGGATGATGTTGTGTTCCCTGAGGCCATGAAGGGTTGTTCTGGGGTGGAATACCCTCTCCTGCCTTCTGCGCTGTCTTTAGGGGCCCTGCTGGTGTTGTGGTAGCTGCTGTTGTAGCTGCCGGGCTCTGCGTCTGCGTGCACGCTGGATAAGAATCACCTCCATGTCTCCCTTTTGCTGCTCTGCTGCACTGCTGTTGCTTCTGTGTGCTTTGATTAAATACAGGTATGTTTGGCCCATTTTAACGCCTGCCCTGACTCAGGTGTTACATTTTGATGGAAATCGGGCTGTGCGTCATTCTCCGGCTCCGCCTCCCAGCCGTGCGTCATTTTTGCCTGAAAGCATAAACACGACGCACGGCCGTTTAAGTCATTTTTTGGACGGGAGCGCCTACCTTGCAGAGACTTTTTTGAAAAGCTTACTCGGCAGTGTTTTCCGTTTTTTCCTAGAGTTAACTGGCCCCCGACATACCTCATACAGTGGTGTTTGTGATATTATCACGAGGTAGGAGTGAGACTAGTTCTCATCAGATATTTATACTTTAATACGTGTGTTTTGTTATTTTATATTAATAAAAACCATTGTGTGTCAGATTTGTTTCGGTGCTAAACATTTGGGAGAGCGACTTTTGTTTTACTTTTCTTGTATCCATGTACCACACAGTAAATGGGATTCATAAAAAATAATGACACAATGGGGCTGCAGAAGAGGAGATGCGTTGAAAAATAAGCGCTACATTGGAATTTCTGATGCAGCACAGATGATGCCTTATTTCTTTAAAGGTTGCATCGAGCTGAGAGCCAGCACTGAGATGTCCCCTGCAGCTTCAATACATGAATTCTAGCCAACTCAATGAAAGCAATGCATAGACTCTGGTAGGAAACAGCTAACAAACCCACTTCTGAAGGCCTAGAACTGGATTGGCACCACTTGGCATGGAGAACTCCCAAATGGCAGCTGCCAGGTGCTGTTGTAGATTTTCTGGAAGTCTTTGATCTCCCTGAGACTCCAGAATAGGAGAAAAACAGACACACCCTTGGAATCACTTTGGGTTCAAGTGGTGTAGGTCCAGTCCTTCTGACCCAGACAGAGAAGGCTGTAGGCAGCAGGCAGGCCAGCACAGCAGAAAAGCAGTTCTACCAGAGCAGCAGTCGAGCAAAGTAGTCTTAGTTGTAGCAGCAGAGCAGTCTTTCTTCCTGGCAGAGTATCCACAGGTCCAGAAGCACACTGATTTGATAGTGTCAGAGGCCCAGTTTGAATTCTGGAGTTCTGCCTTTGAAGAGGTTGTGTCTTTGTGTATGGAAGTCAGGCTGCAGGCACACAGGAGAGAAAAATGCCAACTTTCTGCAAGTTACATTTTCAAAATTGTAATAGTAAATCTGACTTTACCATTAACGAAAATGTAGCATTACAATTCCATCTGTACCAAACATGACAGGTTTACTCCTTCTCCATCAGGAATTATACTTTATTAAATGTAATAAGTAATCCCCAATGCTGTCCTATGAGAGGGTAGTTCCCACAGTACTGAAAAATTTATTTGAGAGTTTTTCACTACCAGAACATATAAAACTTAAACGTTTATGTCCTTCCTTTTAATTACTTAGCATCCTGCCCTGCCCTATCGGCCACCAAGGGCTTACCTTAGGGGTGACATATATATATAATAAAATGGCAGTTTAATGCTTGGCCAGGGTATTTAAATGCCAAGTCCATATAGCAGAGTAAAGTGCATAAACTAGCTCTGTATTGGTAGGTCTGGGACATGTTCAAAGAGCTACTTGAGTGGGTGGCACAATCAGTGCTGCAGGCCAACTAGAATAATTTAATTCACAATCCCTGGACACATATAGTGCACTTTACTAGGGACTTATAAGTACATCAGGTATGCCAATTGTGCATATACCAATGCTACAATGTTTTATGAGAGTGAGCACATACTTTAGCACTGGTCAGCAGCGATATAGTCCTAAGGCCAATAAAAACAGATCACCAAAAGTGAAGCAAAGCAGGCAAAACATTTGGGGGAAGACCACCCTAAGGCAGATCGGCATAACAGTCCCTCTACCCAGCCTGTGCTCCATCACAGTCAGCCTGAACTAGTGACTTTGTCCCAATCTGGCACGATCAGCTATACACAGTTGATATTTTGGCCTTTTTGAAGCTGTTCCCACTGAAATCTTTAAATCTGCATATCTCTGGTTCTAAAGGTTGGATTTTTATAAGTTTGGGCTTGTTGTATTTATACAAAAATACTCTGTTTTAAATTGGTGTTGGATCCTTTGGTGGTGAGTTTTCATTGTGTTACTCTTTGAAATTTTCCACAAATACTTTACACATTGCCTTTGAGTTAAGCCTGACTGCTCTGTACCAAGCTACATGAGGATTGAGCAAAGGTTAATTTAGAATTTGTTTCTGACTTCAGTCTAACACGGATTGGGGTTCCTGCTTGAGAAGGGTTTCACCCTCCTCAACCAGTAACCTAATTTCGTACCCACACCCACTACATCACCCTTTTTATATTGTCAAAGGTAAGTGATATAACATTGGTTAAAGTGAAGGCTAATTTAATTAAAAAGATAAATGTTACAAATTGAAAAGGCAAAAAAGGGAGTGGGGTGAATTAGGAAGGCCCCACCCAACCCGAGAAATTAATGACGGGTGATGGAGTGGAGGGTATATTGTGGCAGGTTATGTAATGGAGATGTAGTTCTTAGAAAACTACTGCTGCTCTTACATATAGCCCACTGAATGGAGTAACAAGGCCACTGTTATTTTGCACAGTTGATTGCAATCTGTTTTGTTAGTCCTTTTGAAAAGGGGATTACAGCAAGACAGTCAGGCTTGACATAAACATATAAAGGTTACACTACATCCCTAGTCTTACAAGAACCCATTAGCTGAACAAATAATCAAATTAAGAGTCCTGTGCCCCAACACATGGAAAGAACTGTTGTGATTAGGATACTACACTCACCTGGCTTTAATGGACCCTCATGAAAACCTAGCCCAGTAAACAACAACAAAACAAGCCATGTTCAATGTAAGCAGAAAAAGTATAGAAACAAAGCACACAAGTGCAGGAAGTCTTCCCTCGAACATACCTGATCAAAAATAACCCATCTTGCAGCCTTTTCACATTCAAGAGTGCTCTATAGATAAGACTTTTTAAGGAGGCTTGTACTATCAACAACTATTGTTATGCACACCATTAGAGGAATATTCATTTTTTACAATTAAATAAGGCTTCTCCTTTATGGTACTAATATTTAAGACAGGATCATATTTTCATTTCTATAGTAGCATCCATTAGATATAATTAGCAAAGAGATGATTGCTTAAGGAGAACCCTGTAGTGCATACGATGTCTGAATTATATGCCTTGGGCCAAAAAAGATGTACAGCAAATGGAGACAATTTCTGAGATTTTTTAAATTTTGGTAATGCCTTGATGAGCATGGCATTAAGAATAATCACAAATTGAAGTGGATATAAAATACATATGTATAATGTGTTTGTTTGTTGAATATTGGGCATTGTGGACCTAATGTATGAATATAGGGGCATATTTATACTCCGTTTGCGCCAAATTTGCGTCGTTTTTTTCGATGCAAATTCGACGCAAAACTAATTCCATATTTATACTTTGGCGTTAGACGTGTCTAGCGCCAAAGTTAATGGAGTTAGCGTCATTTTTTTGCGTGAACACCTTCCTTGCGTTAATGAGATGCAAGTTAGGCGTTCCCGTCTTAAAAAATGACTCCGATGCATGTGCGTCGTATTTATACTCCCGGGCAAAAATGACGCCCGGGAGTGGGCGGGACTAAAAAACCCGCATTTGCACTGGATTTTAGCGCCTGGGTCAGGGCAGGCGTTAAAGGACCTGTGGGCTCAGAATGAGCCCAGAGGTGCCCTCCCAAGCCCCCAGGGACACCCCCTGCCACCCTTGCCCACCCCAGGAGGACACCCAAGGATGGAGGGACCCATCCCAGGGAAGAAAAGGTAAGTTGTGGTAAGTATTTTTTAATTTTTTTTTTGTGGCATAGGGGGGCCTGATTTGTGCCCCCCTACATGCCACTATGCCCAATGACCATGCCCAGGGGACAGAAGTCACCTGGGCATGGCCATTGGGCAAGGGGGCATGACTCCTGTCTTTGCTAAGACAGGAGTCATGTTAATGGCGTCTGGGCGCCCAAAAAAAATGGCGCAAATCGGGTTAAGACGATTTTTTTGCCTCAGCCTGACTTGCCCCATTTTGGGATGCCCAAACGCCATTTTTCCCTACGCCGGCGCTGCCTGGTGTACGTCGTTAGCGCAGTTTTGCGTCAAAAAGTATAAATATGGGCCATAGTATGATTGTATGTTTTTTGTAGATTGCATCATTCCAAATGATCTTGAAAGATAGTTTTTTAAATTCATTTTCCTTAGAGAATGTAGATGGCTGTAATATTGGATTTCATTTCTTGTCAGTAAAGTTTAGGGCAAAGTGCACAGATGCAAGCATTAAATTCAAACTTTGCATTACTACTTATGCCCTCGAGTACATGCTGGTGGTGGATGAGGAAGAAAAAATTTAAATGAAAATGTGTCAATTAGCATGCCGGCCTTTGACATTTTTAGACCTTGATTGGAAATGTCACTTCTTTACCAATGTAAAATATCTGACAGGTGGCACAATACGCCAGCCATATGCCTAATGCCTCTCGTAACTTAATTTGAATATTTGACGTTTATTGATGAGTCATTCTGTATTCTTGGAACAGTTAAATTGAAATTCATTTGTTCTGATTCAATTGGGTAACGCTGAGACCTAAATGCACACATTTATGACTAAATCTACACATGCAAATTTGCACTTATACTTTGGAGTAAATGTACCACTTTGAACTGTTCACCATTTACAACTGTAAATTTAAGTCAGAGTAGATTTAAATGTCTCTACACCCTGCAACTAGGGAATGAAGAAAAATGTTTGAATGCTAAGTTACTACTTGTAACTTTTCACAAACAGACAGGGATCTTCATCACCTTGAAGGAGATATCTGCTTCTGTGGTGGAGCTCTACCACACCATTGTGTAGATTTCCACCACCACAGTGGAAATCTCCTTATAGGAAAGAAAGGGAAAAATAATTAATGTTTATCTGTTCAAAATGCATATAGATTTATGTTACTGCAAAATATAAATGAAAACGTAAATTAAAATCATTAAAATAAGATGTTAGAGCACATTACCTTCTCAAAATAAATGCTTAATTTTGAATTAATTAAACTGAATCGATTATTATATCGTTTACATATTCATTTTTAAACTAACTAAAAAAAAACTTGCAATTTTATTCTTAATTAAGATCTAGTAAATGTAATTACATTTGAGTTTAATAAATGTAAGTTGCATTTTAATTTCCAATGCAAGTTTATAATTCAATATACGTATACATCTGCATTCACACAGAATTTAAACACATAAATAATTTATTTATTTTTACTACTGTTTTGTATAGTTTGTGATTCGATTTCTGGGTGGGTGCTTGTATTACCATGCCTAATTACTCTTTAGTCCTCCCTAAACATACCTGAATCACCCCATAAACACTATCAATTTCTTAGTAGCTATTCCCCTATTACCCCACCACTTCCCTAGCTCCTCTTACAATTACTATTGAGCAGTAAAGTTATGTGTGCAGAGATCTCCGCAACACATTTCAGGAGATGTGGTGATTTCCATTCATAGGTTTGTGAACTGTATTTTGTAGTAAGAAAATGCAGTTTGGGAGCCTGGCCCTTTGATTGTAATTCAGTGAACTTCATAGTTATTTCAGTAAGCACCACACTGATAACTAAATAGAGATAACACATTAAAAACATTTGTAAGGGTTCATTAACTAGAACATTAGAACATGTAAGTGAGTATTTACATATTTCTGCCATTCTCGCTTTACATGACAGTATTTGCATAGTTCAGTCATACACAGTTTATGTTCTTGCATACCACCTTGCTTCTCTACAGACATTAGGGTGAAGTGGGTAGCCCTGATTGCTTCTGGTTAGCATGATGTTTCCCCTTTTGATAGTCAGTGAGAGTACAGCATTGTGCAGACATTACAGTAAGAGATTCATCCTACCTAATGAACATTTGAATCATGTTTCAATAAGGTAGTTCCAAATATAGTGACTATTTATATTTGTTCTTAGATAACAATAATCTTCATTCATAAAAACATAAATGAGTCAAATAAATTTTGAAATGAATGAAAATACCTGAGCAGTGAATAAAAGGGTATTGCAATACTATTTGTATGATATATGCTATAAGCAAAGCATCCACTTTTTATTTTTATCACTCAAAATATGTTGAGTCAGATCGGCATCATCTTTACCATTCCTTTCCAATACATGAATGTTCCCCTCTCCACCAGCTATCTGTGTCAATTTTGTGATATATTGTATGGGGAATTCAATTTTAGGGCCTGATTACGACCTTGTCGGATGGGATACTCCATCACAAACGGGATAGTTATCCTGTTTGCCGTATTACAAGTTCCATTATCACCTATGGAACTTGTAAAAAGGCGGTGGGTATCCTTCACGCTTGTGACGGAGTATCCTATCCTCCAAGGTCATACATTTAATGAGGCCCTTAGGGCCCCATTATGACTTAGATGGTCTTTTGTGAAGACTGCCGTGGTGGCAACTGCCAAAGGACCACCATGTTGGCAGTAATCCGACCACCGTATTAAAAGTCACATTGTGAAGTCTGCCAAAAACCAGTCAAAATTCCAAAACCACCAGGACACTGGAGGACAGAAATCAGGCAGTTCCACCACCAGCACTGCAAGCCCGACACAATTCCAGCCACCAAATTACGATCCACAAATCACCACAGAGTTTCTTCCATGAGAAAACCACTGACGGTCCGAAACACGATGGTCTCAGCTCACTTCTGTCAGAACACAACACCACATTGGATACTCTACACCTGACACACATCCACACACCAAACACACCCACTTACAGACCTATTTAACACACCCCTACACAACCCATAATCCTTTGCATCCAGAATTCCATGCACATACACAGAGAAGACAAAAATATAAGATTTAGCTGTTGTACACTGTAGGCACACATTTCACTCAGCACACACCCCACATCAGCACAACTATCACAATACACACTTCATTACTTCAATCTCCAACCCACATTGCAGCACCCACACCTCACCAATTACCCAACACTGCACCCTTACACTCACAACACCACCACACACCATCTACACAACCACAACCATTTCCCAACAAAAATACCCATGTTTCACTGATAACAAGTTGAGGGTCATGGTGGATAAAACTGTAAGGGTAGAGCCACACCTGTACGGAGCACAAGTCCAAAAAACATCTATAGCAAGGAAAATGGAGTTGTGGCAAAGGATAGGCTACAGGGTCAATTCTGTAGGCAATCATCCTCTCACAAGGGAGGACAGGAAGAGGTGGAATGACCTATGGGAGAAGGTGCGTTCCATGGCATACAGGTACCAGCTTTCCATACAGAAGACTAGCAGTGGGCCCCCAAGTCCTCCCCCTACCTTTACATCATGGGAGGAGAAGGTCTTGGACATACTGCATCCAGATAGGCATAATGGGGGGACTGGAGCCTGGTAAGTACCCACAACGTTTATGTCAAACAATCGCGTTGTACTGCATACTTCCTCACCATCCAAACCCACCCTAATAAACTATCTCACCTCTCTCACCAAATCACATAATACATATTTCTGGCATGCTACCTCTCCACTGAGCCCAACTGCCATCACAGTCCTTGGAAATTGTACTTTAAATACAGGCTAATCATATCACTATGACTCCCAGAATGCACTAACCCATCATTGTGCAAACCTGGAATGTGCACAACACATTACATGTTACACCATCTAGATTGTTCCAGTGAGGACCAGTACATGGCAATGATAGCAATGCAATTGCACACTCACAATAGCAACCAAAGCAAAACACACCTACAGCTGAGTGACCATTTCTACTGGCCACAGATAAAATATCACCAACCAAAAATAGACTGACCTGGTTTGGAAAGTAAGATGGCTGAGTCATGCAGAAAACCAAAATACAGGACAATTTCCCTTGTAGACCTACATACTGTGTTTCCACTACAACACCGTTGTGCAGCTTTGATGTGTGACATCTAGCAAGCCTAACTATTCAATGGGTAACAGAGGTGAACACTCATGTCAATAATCAGACAATAACAGATCCGATGTGCAGTGCAATCTGTACCAACCTAGTATAGCAACTCTAAACATGGAGTATGGAAATCAAGTCACAGAGTTGTATGTACAACAAAAGTATGCTGTGCAGCATCTGTCAATGTCATTGCAGGAAATCATGTTAAGCCACTGTCTGCATCTCACACAAATGCAACTAAACACACATTTCAATCTGAACACTTTGTCTCACTCCTTCTACAGGTAACCTTGCCTTTGCCACCATGGAGAGGATATCAGAGACTTTCAGTCCCCCTCAGGATGAAGGCCGTAATGAGGACAACAGCTTTGGATGTCTGGACACTGACAAACTACCTGGCCCATCCAGGACACCTGGTCAACGACTCTCAGCCTCACCCTGCCCACATCAACTCCTCCCAACCCTGTTACATCAACATCACATTCACCCTCAAACCTAACCTGTGTCACAAGGACTGCATCTAGTATGTGTTACACAGTACAGGCACCTGAGTCTCACCTTGCCACCCCTGACAGTGAGCAACCACTGTGAGTAGCCACAGTGTGCCAGGGGCTAGGCATGTGACGGTAGGGTATGTAGGAGGGAAGCTGTGGGCACATGGATGGGGTTTCAGAGGGATACTACTGACCAGGAAACCATCTCCCACGTCTTGGGAGCCGACTAAAGTCCCCAAGACACATGGGCCAAATCATCACAATGTTGGGGGGAAATCATAAGCTGCAGAGGGAGCACAACCAGGAAGTTGTGCAGCAGTGGCAGGCACAGAATGCTCACATGGCTATCACTACAGGAGTGCTGACGGGCATTAATACCACCCTGATTAGTTTCTCTACACAATATCTGGCCCCTTTCACTAGCAATGTAATTTCTGAACCTTTAACATCTGTGGCTGCTTCTAGAATGGAGCCCTGCCAGGGGAACGCCATGCCTCAGACACCCCTTCCTCTGTAGCTGAAGAACCCCCTGCAGACATTGACATCCACCCAGGCCTCCAGCAAGAGCAGAATCTAAGACCAAACCCACTGCCAGGAAGTGAACCTCAGAGATTGAAATGCAGGTCTATAAAAAATGTATTGTTACTATTGCAATCAGCACATACAGTCTGACTGAGAGTATCATTAGGATGGATGCAATGGTGACATAACATGCATAGACACAGGGTACAGATGTTAGGCTCATGGTAATCTAGCTACAAGCAGGGCCATACTGATAGATTTGCTGTATCACCTGGTATAAGCTCTTCACACACCCATACCATAGCTTCTAATTCACATATTCCATGGAACATACAAAGGTCATAACAGAGGAACCCAGTACTGAAAGCATGCACTAACATTGGTCCCACTCCTACAGGTTTGTCACTCATCTATGTCAGTCTTCCATGACATGCACCTTGGACTGCAAAGTCAGAATAAAATTACAACTAGGTCCAATGACGATAACTATTTACTCCACCTATTGTGAAGTGAGAGGCTATGATCCAACCTTAACAAATGTGCCAGACACTCCTCCAGACACATAATACACCATGTGACAGCCACCTCTCCCCAAAACATGAATGAAAAGGAGAAATCATTTATCACCCACGTTTTATGACTGTGAAACCATCAAGCTTACACCCCACTTAAACTAAACTGATATCACCAGGTATCTGTCATGTACACCTCTCATGTCTGTGACCAATACCCATCCGCTTCTGTCAAAGTATTCCTCAAGCCAAGGTTGCAGAGCCAAACAGGATCAAGACAAATCTTTGAGTGAAAGGGAAAGAGAATAGGACTTTACACATAACATACCTCAGATCTGAGTAATCAGTATCAGAAGTGTAAGTTATCATCTGCTCCAACCATACATGTAAATGCAGAACAATCTGTCCTGTATACAATACAAACTCTCAGTCTGTATTCACAACTCACTCATAGGCATTGCATCTCATTACAAACCCACAGAAGAAGCAAATAATGGGATGTGATATCACCAATCTACATCTGGTTGTGCACTTACATCCGAACAAAGGGGCTACTTCACATACCTGTATGCCAGTTGAAGTACTGAGTGATAAGATCCAATGATGATGTGGGATTCATGGCTTCCTTTCTGGTCACCTCGAATGAACGAACAAAAAAGTATTTTTTTGTGTAGTTCCTAGGTTTTCCTTAGACCCACCAGCACTAACAGATACAATAGCAGAAATTGAACCCTTGAATAGTATTGATGATCCAACCTCCCCTCCACCTAAAAAGAAGAGAAGTAGACAGACAAAAAAATCTAATTTCATAGCACCATCACAGCCTCTTAAGGGTGGTAAAATAACCTCCAAATTGAATGGAGGACACTCATTAGTTGCCCCAATAGGCCATGATGGCCCTATATTAAAAAGTATGGAAACTTTGTTTAAGAAATGACATAGTAAATTAGATAATATAGAGTCCAAAGTATTGCTAGAAATTAAGGAGATAAAAGAACAGGTAAGTAAGATAGAAGTATGTGTTAGGACGGTGATTAATGCTAAAAACCCCATCTCTGGTTGTGATACCGCCCGAATGAGAATCAAATGGATATAGGTATAAGGAACAATACAATGAGAGGGAATATGGACCCCAATAAAAGAGGTACGAAAAACTTCCATTCTACACTGAGGGAATCATCTTAATTAAAGGCACCGATTACTAATCAAGCAAGGCAATCAGATGTAAATCACAAATGGTAGAGTGTGCATAGAGCTAGATCTGTGAAGCAGGTTTTACAACTACCCCCAGATGCCACTCCATATACAATCATACTAAAAAATGTTCCCAAATTGGGATCAAATATTGTTGAGACTTGGCCAAAATTATGTAATAAAGTAGCACATTGGATGTTGATGACTATATGCACACCTGATATAATATTTCGCGAAATTGTATATGCAAGGTGACTTCAGTGGGTGGGATATTTGGAAGAAGAAGAGGGCGATTGTATAGTGGTCAATTTTCGCGAACCTTGCTTTGTGGGTAAATTCTTATTAGATTTAGATAAAAGACATTGAACTTGTAAAAATATGAGAAGGGAGTTAATGGCTGTCCCTATAGACCGTTGAATATTTTATGTGCAAGAAGCCCAGTGGATACAAGGAAAGTACCGCGTAATCTGGAAAGGCATGATAACCTAGAATGTTCCAATCAATTTACCCCCTGAGTAACATGGATGATCAGGATTGACAGCAGGAGAACATGAACAGAATGGGGGACTTTGCACCAGATGAAACATCAAGCATCTCTGTAAAGTCAAAATCCAATTTCCTGAGCTGTAATGGGAATGTTGAGACTGACGGGAGGTCCTTTAATGGGACTTGATTACCCTTATGTCGTGGAATATAGCTGGGGTAAAAAGTAAACTGGCCGATAAGGAATGGCAGACCATAATAAGTTATTCAAATACAATCTGCCTACAAGAGACATGGCATACGGGATCTTTCTTTATAGAAGGGTATTCTGCATTCATTACATCAGCTCTTCCCCCTCATCTAATGGAAGGGCCAAGGGGGGGTTAGCAATACTGATCTCGTCATCAGTACCAATTTTTATATTTCAGGATTAATGGTATCATAGGAATTGTACTAATCAACTTTTACAATAACAAATTTGATTATACTAAAAATAGTAGTGGCATTAACCCTTCAGGATGATTTGCATTTATTTTTAAATCACATAACATCTACATATATATTAATATGGGCTGGAGAATTTAAAATTGGGACCTGTCAGACTATTATAGAAAAGATATGTGGATTTACCGATGATCAGGGAAATGCCCTATCTAATTTTTTACAGAATAATTATGGAACTATATTGAATGGATTATTATTTAGATATGATCTGAAACTGGTGGAACAAGCGGGGGCCAAGGGAGAGAAGCATCCAACGTTTAGGGGAGGAGGGCACTTTTCAACTATTGATCAAATACTAATCTCTAAGAACAACGTTGTTATGATGGCACCATTAACCCCTTCGCTGCCAGGCCTTTTCCCCCTCCTGTGCCAGGCCTTTTTTTGCCTATTTGGGGCAGTTCGCGTTTAGGCCCGCATAACTTTTTGTCCACATAAGCTAACCAAGCCAAATTTGCGTCCTTTTTTTCCAACATCCTAGGGATTCTGGAGGTACCCAGACTTTGTGGGTTCCCCTGAAAGAGGCCAATAAATTGGCCAAAATACAGGGAAAATTTTGTTTTTTTCAAAAAAATTGGAAAAAGTGGCTGCAGAAGAAGGCTTGTGGTTTTTCCCCTGAAAATGGCATCAACAAAGGGTTTGCGGTGCTAAACTCAGCAGCTTCCCAGCTTTCAGGAACAGGCAGACTTGAATCAGAAAACCCAATTTTTCAACACAATTTTGGCATTTTTCTGGGACATACCCCATTTTTGCAATTTTTTGTGCTTTCAGCCTCCTTCAAGTCAGTGACAGAAACGGGCATGAAACCAATGCTGGATCCCAGACACCTAAACATTTCTGAAACGTAGACAAAATTCTGAATTCAGCAAGGGGTCATTTGTGTAGATCCTACAAGGGTTTCCTACAGAAAATAACAACTGAAAAAGAAAAATATTGAAATTTAGGTGAAAAAAACATAAATGTTTCTCTACGTTTTACTCTGTAACTTTTCCCTGCAATGTCAGATTATCGAAAGCAATATACCGTTACGTCTGCTGGACTCCTCTGGTTGCGGGGATATATAGGGCTTGTAGGTTCATCAAGAACCCGAGGAACCCAGAGCCAATAAATGAGCTGCACCCTGACGTGCGTTTTCATTCTATACCGGGTATACAGCAATTCATTTGCTGAAATATAAAGAGTAAAAAATTGCTATCAAGAAAACCTTTGTATTTCCAAAAAGGGCAAAAGATAAGGTGTTGAGGAGCAGTGGTTATTTGCACATCTCTGAATTCCAGGGTGACCATACTAGCATGTGAATTACAGGGCTTTTCTCAAATAGATTTCTTTTTTACACACTCTCCTATATTTGGAAGGAAAAAATGTAGAGAAAGACAAGGGGCAATTTCACTTGTTTTGCTAATCTATGTTCCCCCAAGTCTCCCGATAAAAATGATACCTCACTTGTGTGGGTAGGCCTAGCGCCCGCGACAGGAAATGCCCCAAAGCGCAACGTGAACACATCCACATTTTTGGAAGACAACAGAGGTGTTTTTTGCGAAGTGCCTACCTGTAGATTTTGGCCTCTAGCTCAGCCGGCACCTAGGGAAACCTACCAAACCTGTGCATTTCTGAAAACTAGAGACCTAGGGGAATCCAAGGAGGGGTGACTTGCGGGGCTCAGACCAGGTTCTGTTACCCAGAATCCTTTGCACACCTCAAAATTTGGCTAAAAAAACACATGTTCCTCACATTTCTGTGGCAGAAAGATCTGGAATCTGAGAGGAGCCACAAATTTCCTTTCACCCAGCGTTCCCCCAAGTCTCCCGATAAAAATGATACCTCACTTGTGTGGGTAGGCCTAGCGCCCACCGACATGAAACACCCCAAAGCGCAACATGGACACATCCAAATTTTTGGAAGACAACAGAGGTGATTTTTGCGAAGTGCCTACCTGTAGATTTTGGCCTCTAGCTCAGCCGGCACCTAGGGAAACCTACCAAACCTGTGCATTTCTGAAAACTAGAGACCTAGGGGAATCCAAGGAGGGGTGACTTGCGGGGCTCGGACCAGGTTCTGTTACCCAGAATCCTTTGCAAACCTCAACATTTGGCAAAAAAAACACATGTTCCTCATATTTCTGTGGCAGAAAGTTCTGGAATCTGAGAGGAGCTACAAATTTCCTTCCACTCAGCGTTCCCCCAAGTCTCCCGATAAAAATGATACCTCACTTGCGTGGGTAGGCCTAGCGCCGGCGACAGGAAACACCCCAAAGCGCAACGTGGACACATACTAAATTTTGGAAAAAAACAGAGGTGTTTTTTGCGAAGTGCCTAACTGTAGATTTTGGCCTCTAGCTCAGCCGGCACCTAGGGAAACCTACCAAACCTGTGCATTTCTGAAAACTAGAGACCTAGGGGAATCCAAGGAGGGGTGACTTGCAGGGCTCGGACCAGGTTCTGTTACCCAGAATCCTTTGCAAACCTCAAAATTTGGCTAAAAAAACACATGTTCCTCACATTTCTGTGGCAGAAAGTTCTGGAATCTGAGAGGAGCTACAAATTTCCTTCCACCCAGCGTTCCCCCAAGTCTCCCGATAAAAATGATACCTCACTTGCGTGGGTAGGCCTAGCGCCCACGACAGGAAACGCCCCAAAGCGCAACGTGGACACATCCAAATTTTTGGGAGACAACAGAGGTGATTTTTGCGAAGTGCCTACCTGTAGATTTTGGCCTCTAGCTCAGCCGGCACCTAGGGAAACCTACCAAACCTGTGCATTTCTGAAAACTAGAGACCCAGGGGAATCCAAGGAGGGGTGACTTGCGGGGCTCGGACCAGGTTCTGTTACCCAGAATCCTTTGCAAACCTCAAAATTTGGCTAAAAAAACACATGTTCCTCACATTTCTGTGGCAGAAAGATCTGGAATCTGAGAGGAGCCACAAATTTCCTTTCACCCAGCGTTCCCCCAAGTCTCCCGATAAAAATTATACCTCACTTGCGTGGGTAGGCCTAGCGCCCACCGACAGGAAACGCCCCAAAGCGCAACGTGGACACATCCAAATTTTTGGAAGACAACAGAGGTGATTTTTGCGAAGTGCCTACCTGTAGATTTTGGCCTCTAGCTCAGCCGGAACCTAGGGAAACCTACCAAACCTGTGCATTTCTGAAAACTAGAGACCTAGGGGAATCCAAGGAGGGGTGACTTGCGGGGCTCGGACCAGGTTCTGTTACCCAGAATCCTTTGCAAACCTCAAAATTTGGCTAAAAAAACACATGTTCCTCACATTTCTGTGGCAGAAAGATCTGGAATCTGAGAGGAGCCACAAATTTCCTTTCACCCAGCGTTCCCCCAAGTCTCCCGATAAAAATTATACCTCACTTGTGTGGGTAGGCCTAGCGCCCACCGACAGGAAACGCCCCAAAGCGCAACGTGGACACATCCAAATTTTTGGAAGACAACAGAGGTGATTTTTGCGAAGTGCCTACCTGTAGATTTTGGCCTCTAGCTCAGCCGGCACCTAGGGAAACCTACCAAACCTGTGCATTTCTGAAAACTAGAGACCTAGGGGAATCCAAGGAGGGGTGACTTGCGGGGCTCGGACCAGGTTCTGTTACCCAGAATCCTTTGCAAACCTCAACATTTGGCAAAAAAAACACATGTTCCTCATATTTCTGTGGCAGAAAGTTCTGGAATCTGAGAGGAGCTACAAATTTCCTTCCACCCAGCGTTCCCCCAAGTCTCCCGATAAAAATGATACCTCACTTGCGTGGGTAGGCCTAGCGCCGGTGACAGGAAACACCCCAAAGCGCAACGTGGACACATCCTAAATTTTTGAAAAAAACAGAGGTGTTTTTTGCGAAGTGCCTAACTGTAGATTTTGGCCTCTAGCTCAGCCGGCACCTAGGGAAACCTACCAAACCTGTGCATTTCTGAAAACTAGAGACCCAGGGGAATCCAAGGAGGGGTGACTTGCGGGGCTCGGACCAGGTTCTGTTACCCAGAATCCTTTGCAAACCTCAAAATTTGGCTAAAAAAACACATGTTCCTCACATTTCTGTGGCAGAAAGATCTGGAATCTGAGAGGAGCCACAAATTTCCTTTCACCCAGCGTTCCCCCAAGTCTCCCGATAAAAATTATACCTCACTTGCGTGGGTAGGCCTAGCGCCCACCGACAGGAAACGCCCCAAAGCGCAACGTGGACACATCCAAATTTTTGGAAGACAACAGAGGTGATTTTTGCGAAGTGCCTACCTGTAGATTTTGGCCTCTAGCTCAGCCGGAACCTAGGGAAACCTACCAAACCTGTGCATTTCTGAAAACTAGAGACCTAGGGGAATCCAAGGAGGGGTGACTTGCGGGGCTCGGACCAGGTTCTGTTACCCAGAATCCTTTGCAAACCTCAAAATTTGGCTAAAAAAACACATGTTCCTCACATTTCTGTGGCAGAAAGATCTGGAATCTGAGAGGAGCCACAAATTTCCTTTCACCCAGCGTTCCCCCAAGTCTCCCGATAAAAATTATACCTCACTTGTGTGGGTAGGCCTAGCGCCCACCGACAGGAAACGCCCCAAAGCGCAACGTGGACACATCCAAATTTTTGGAAGACAACAGAGGTGATTTTTGCGAAGTGCCTACCTGTAGATTTTGGCCTCTAGCTCAGCCGGCACCTAGGGAAACCTACCAAACCTGTGCATTTCTGAAAACTAGAGACCTAGGGGAATCCAAGGAGGGGTGACTTGCGGGGCTCGGACCAGGTTCTGTTACCCAGAATCCTTTGCAAACCTCAACATTTGGCAAAAAAAACACATGTTCCTCATATTTCTGTGGCAGAAAGTTCTGGAATCTGAGAGGAGCTACAAATTTCCTTCCACCCAGCGTTCCCCCAAGTCTCCCGATAAAAATGATACCTCACTTGCGTGGGTAGGCCTAGCGCCGGCGACAGGAAACACCCCAAAGCGCAACGTGGACACATCCTAAATTTTGGAAAAAAACAGAGGTGTTTTTTGCGAAGTGCCTAACTGTAGATTTTGGCCTCTAGCTCAGCCGGCACCTAGGGAAACCTACCAAACCTGTGCATTTCTGAAAACTAGAGACCTAGGGGAATCCAAGGAGGGGTGACTTGCAGGGCTCGGACCAGGTTCTGTTACCCAGAATCCTTTGCAAACCTAAAAATTTGGCTAAAAAAACACATGTTCCTCACATTTCTGTGGCAGAAAGTTCTGGAATCTGAGAGGAGCTACAAATTTCCTTCCACCCAGCGTTCCCCCAAGTCTCCCGATAAAAATGATACCTCACTTGCGTGGGTAGGCCTAGCGCCCACGACAGGAAACGCCCCAAAGCGCAACGTGGACACATCCAAATTTTTGGGAGACAACAGAGGTGATTTTTGCGAAGTGCCTACCTGTAGATTTTGGCCTCTAGCTCAGCCGGCACCTAGGGAAACCTACCAAACCTGTGCATTTCTGAAAACTAGAGACCTAGGGGAATCCAAGGAGGGGTGACTTGCGGGGCTCGGACCAGGTTCTGTTACCCAGAATCCTTTGCAAACCTCAAAATTTGGCTAAAAAAACACATGTTCCTCACATTTCTGTGGCAGAAAGATCTGGAATCTGAGAGGAGCCACAAATTTCCTTTCACCCAGCGTTCCCCCAAGTCTCCCGATAAAAATTATACCTCACTTGCGTGGGTAGGCCTAGCGCCCACCGACAGGAAACGCCCCAAAGCGCAACGTGGACACATCCAAATTTTTGGAAGACAACAGAGGTGATTTTTGCGAAGTGCCTACCTGTAGATTTTGGCCTCTAGCTCAGCCGGAACCTAGGGAAACCTACCAAACCTGTGCATTTCTGAAAACTAGAGACCTAGGGGAATCCAAGGAGGGGTGACTTGCGGGGCTCGGACCAGGTTCTGTTACCCAGAATCCTTTGCAAACCTCAAAATTTGGCTAAAAAAACACATGTTCCTCACATTTCTGTGGCAGAAAGATCTGGAATCTGAGAGGAGCCACAAATTTCCTTTCACCCAGCGTTCCCCCAAGTCTCCCGATAAAAATTATACCTCACTTGTGTGGGTAGGCCTAGCGCCCACCGACAGGAAACGCCCCAAAGCGCAACGTGGACACATCCAAATTTTTGGAAGACAACAGAGGTGATTTTTGCAAAGTGCCTACCTGTAGATTTTGGCCTCTAGCTCAGCCGGCACCTAGGGAAACCTACCAAACCTGTGCATTTCTGAAAACTAGAGACCTAGGGGAATCCAAGGAGGGGTGACTTGCGGGGCTCAGACCAGGTTCTGTTACCCAGAATCCTTTGCACACCTCAAAATTTGGCTAAAAAAACACATGTTCCTCACATTTCTGTGGCAGAAAGATCTGGAATCTGAGAGGAGCCACAAATTTCCTTTCACCCAGCGTTCCCCCAAGTCTCCCGATAAAAATGATACCTCACTTGTGTGGGTAGGCCTAGCGCCCACCGACATGAAACACCCCAAAGCGCAACATGGACACATCCAAATTTTTGGAAGACAACAGAGGTGATTTTTGCGAAGTGCCTACCTGTAGATTTTGGCCTCTAGCTCAGCCGGCACCTAGGGAAACCTACCAAACCTGTGCATTTCTGAAAACTAGAGACCTAGGGGAATCCAAGGAGGGGTGACTTGCGGGGCTCGGACCAGGTTCTGTTACCCAGAATCCTTTGCAAACCTCAACATTTGGCAAAAAAAACACATGTTCCTCATATTTCTGTGGCAGAAAGTTCTGGAATCTGAGAGGAGCTACAAATTTCCTTCCACCCAGCGTTCCCCCAAGTCTCCCGATAAAAATGATACCTCACTTGCGTGGGTAGGCCTAGCGCCGGCGACAGGAAACACCCCAAAGCGCAACGTGGACACATACTAAATTTTGGAAAAAAACAGAGGTGTTTTTTGCGAAGTGCCTAACTGTAGATTTTGGCCTCTAGCTCAGCCGGCACCTAGGGAAACCTACCAAACCTGTGCATTTCTGAAAACTAGAGACCTAGGGGAATCCAAGGAGGGGTGACTTGCAGGGCTCGGACCAGGTTCTGTTACCCAGAATCCTTTGCAAACCTCAAAATTTGGCTAAAAAAACACATGTTCCTCACATTTCTGTGGCAGAAAGTTCTGGAATCTGAGAGGAGCTACAAATTTCCTTCCACCCAGCGTTCCCCCAAGTCTCCCGATAAAAATGATACCTCACTTGCGTGGGTAGGCCTAGCGCCCACGACAGGAAACGCCCCAAAGCGCAACGTGGACACATCCAAATTTTTGGGAGACAACAGAGGTGATTTTTGCGAAGTGCCTACCTGTAGATTTTGGCCTCTAGCTCAGCCGGCACCTAGGGAAACCTACCAAACCTGTGCATTTCTGAAAACTAGAGACCCAGGGGAATCCAAGGAGGGGTGACTTGCGGGGCTCGGACCAGGTTCTGTTACCCAGAATCCTTTGCAAACCTCAAAATTTGGCTAAAAAAACACATGTTCCTCACATTTCTGTGGCAGAAAGATCTGGAATCTGAGAGGAGCCACAAATTTCCTTTCACCCAGCGTTCCCCCAAGTCTCCCGATAAAAATTATACCTCACTTGCGTGGGTAGGCCTAGCGCCCACCGACAGGAAACGCCCCAAAGCGCAACGTGGACACATCCAAATTTTTGGAAGACAACAGAGGTGATTTTTGCGAAGTGCCTACCTGTAGATTTTGGCCTCTAGCTCAGCCGGAACCTAGGGAAACCTACCAAACCTGTGCATTTCTGAAAACTAGAGACCTAGGGGAATCCAAGGAGGGGTGACTTGCGGGGCTCGGACCAGGTTCTGTTACCCAGAATCCTTTGCAAACCTCAAAATTTGGCTAAAAAAACACATGTTCCTCACATTTCTGTGGCAGAAAGATCTGGAATCTGAGAGGAGCCACAAATTTCCTTTCACCCAGCGTTCCCCCAAGTCTCCCGATAAAAATTATACCTCACTTGTGTGGGTAGGCCTAGCGCCCACCGACAGGAAACGCCCCAAAGCGCAACGTGGACACATCCAAATTTTTGGAAGACAACAGAGGTGATTTTTGCGAAGTGCCTACCTGTAGATTTTGGCCTCTAGCTCAGCCGGCACCTAGGGAAACCTACCAAACCTGTGCATTTCTGAAAACTAGAGACCTAGGGGAATCCAAGGAGGGGTGACTTGCGGGGCTCGGACCAGGTTCTGTTACCCAGAATCCTTTGCAAACCTCAACATTTTGGCAAAAAAAACACATGTTCCTCATATTTCTGTGGCAGAAAGTTCTGGAATCTGAGAGGAGCTACAAATTTCCTTCCACCCAGCGTTCCCCCAAGTCTCCCGATAAAAATGATACCTCACTTGCGTGGGTAGGCCTAGCGCCGGCGACAGGAAACACCCCAAAGCGCAACGTGGACACATCCTAAATTTTGGAAAAAAACAGAGGTGTTTTTTGCGAAGTGCCTAACTGTAGATTTTGGCCTCTAGCTCAGCCGGCACCTAGGGAAACCTACCAAACCTGTGCATTTCTGAAAACTAGAGACCTAGGGGAATCCAAGGAGGGGTGACTTGCAGGGCTCGGACCAGGTTCTGTTACCCAGAATCCTTTGCAAACCTCAAAATTTGGCTAAAAAAACACATGTTCCTCACATTTCTGTGGCAGAAAGTTCTGGAATCTGAGAGGAGCTACAAATTTCCTTCCACCCAGCGTTCCCCCAAGTCTCCCGATAAAAATGATACCTCACTTGCGTGGGTAGGCCTAGCGCCCACGACAGGAAACGCCCCAAAGCGCAACGTGGACACATCCAAATTTTTGGGAGACAACAGAGGTGATTTTTGCGAAGTGCCTACCTGTAGATTTTGGCCTCTAGCTCAGCCGGCACCTAGGGAAACCTACCAAACCTGTGCATTTCTGAAAACTAGAGACCTAGGGGAATCCAAGGAGGGGTGACTTGCGGGGCTCGGACCAGGTTCTGTTACCCAGAATCCTTTGCAAACCTCAAAATTTGGCTAAAAAAACACATGTTCCTCACATTTCTGTGGCAGAAAGATCTGGAATCTGAGAGGAGCCACAAATTTCCTTTCACCCAGCGTTCCCCCAAGTCTCCCGATAAAAATTATACCTCACTTGCGTGGGTAGGCCTAGCGCCCACCGACAGGAAACGCCCCAAAGCGCAACGTGGACACATCCAAATTTTTGGAAGACAACAGAGGTGATTTTTGCGAAGTGCCTACCTGTAGATTTTGGCCTCTAGCTCAGCCGGAACCTAGGGAAACCTACCAAACCTGTGCATTTCTGAAAACTAGAGACCTAGGGGAATCCAAGGAGGGGTGACTTGCGGGGCTCGGACCAGGTTCTGTTACCCAGAATCCTTTGCAAACCTCAAAATGTGGCTAAAAAAACACATGTTCCTCACATTTCTGTGGCAGAAAGATCTGGAATCTGAGAGGAGCCACAAATTTCCTTTCACCCAGCGTTCCCCCAAGTCTCCCGATAAAAATTATACCTCACTTGTGTGGGTAGGCCTAGCGCCCACCGACAGGAAACGCCCCAAAGCGCAACGTGGACACATCCAAATTTTTGGAAGACAACAAAGGTGATTTTTGCAAAGTGCCTACCTGTAGATTTTGGCCTCTAGCTCAGCCGGCACCTAGGGAAACCTACCAAACCTGTGCATTTCTGAAAACTAGAGACCTAGGGGAATCCAAGGAGGGGTGACTTGCGGGGCTCAGACCAGGTTCTGTTACCCAGAATCCTTTGCACACCTCAAAATTTGGCTAAAAAAACACATGTTCCTCACATTTCTGTGGCAGAAAGATCTGGAATCTGAGAGGAGCCACAAATTTCCTTTCACCCAGCGTTCCCCCAAGTCTCCCGATAAAAATGATACCTCACTTGTGTGGGTAGGCCTAGCGCCCACCGACAGGAAACACCCCAAAGCGCAACATGGACACATCCAAATTTTTGGAAGACAACAGAGGTGATTTTTGCGAAGTGCCTACCTGTAGATTTTGGCCTCTAGCTCAGCCGGCACCTAGGGAAACCTACCAAACCTGTGCATTTCTGAAAACTAGAGACCTAGGGGAATCCAAGGAGGGGTGACTTGCGGGGCTCGGACCAGGTTCTGTTACCCAGAATCCTTTGCAAACCTCAAAATTTGGCTACAAAAACACATGTTCCTCACATTTCTGTGGCAGAAAGATCTGGAATCTGAGAGGAGCCAAAAATGTCCTTTCACCCAACGTTCCCCCAAGTCTCCCGATAAAAATGATACCTCACTTGTGTGGGTAGGCCTAGTGCCCGCGACAGGAAACGCCCCAAAGCGCATGAGGACACATCCAAATTTTTGGAAGACAACAGAGGTGATTTTTGCGAAGTGCCTACCTGTAGATTTTGGCCTCTAGCTCAGCCGGCACCTAGGGAAACCTACCAGACCTGTGCATTTCTGAAAACTAGAGACCTAGGGGAATCCAAGGAGGGGTGACTTGCGGGGCTCGGACCAGGTTCTGTTACCCAGAATCCTTTGCAAACCTCAACATTTGACAAAAAAAACACATGTTCCTCACATTTCTGTGGCAGAAAGTTCTGGAATCTGAGAGGAGCTACAAATTTCCTTCCACCCAGCGTTCCCCCAAGTCTCCCGATAAAAATGATACCTCACTTGCGTGGGTAGGCCTAGCGCCGGCGACAGGAAACACCCCAAAGCGCAACGTGGACACATCCTAAATTTTGGAAAAAAACAGAGGTGTTTTTTGCGAAGTGCCTAACTGTAGATTTTGGCCTCTAGCTCAGCCGGCACCTAGGGAAACCTACCAAACCTGTGCATTTCTGAAAACTAGAGACCTAGGGGAATCCAAGGAGGGGTGACTTGCAGGGCTCGGACCAGGTTCTGTTACCCAGAATCCTTTGCCAACCTCAAAATTTGGCTAAAAAAACACATGTTCCTCACATTTCTGTGGCAGAAAGTTCTGGAATCTGAGAGGAGCTACAAATTTCCTTCCACCCAGCGTTCCCCCAAGTCTCCCGATAAAAATGATACCTCACTTGCGTGGGTAGGCCTAGCGCCCACGACAGGAAACGCCCCAAAGCGCAACGTGGACACATCCAAATTTTTGGGAGACAACAGAGGTGATTTTTGCGAAGTGCCTACCTGTAGATTTTGGCCTCTAGCTCAGCCGGCACCTAGGGAAACCTACCAAACCTGTGCATTTCTGAAAACTAGAGACCTAGGGGAATCCAAGGAGGGGTGACTTGCGGGGCTCGGACCAGGTTCTGTTACCCAGAATCCTTTGCAAACCTCAAAATTTGGCTAAAAAAACACATGTTCCTCACATTTCTGTGGCAGAAAGATCTGGAATCTGAGAGGAGCCACAAATTTCCTTTCACCCAGCGTTCCCCCAAGTCTCCCGATAAAAATTATACCTCACTTGCGTGGGTAGGCCTAGCGCCCACCGACAGGAAACGCCCCAAAGCGCAACGTGGACACATCCAAATTTTTGGAAGACAACAGAGGTGATTTTTGCGAAGTGCCTACCTGTAGATTTTGGCCTCTAGCTCAGCCGGCACCTAGGGAAACCTACCAAACCTGTGCATTTCTGAAAACTAGAGACCTAGGGGAATCCAAGGAGGGGTGACTTGCGGGGCTCGGACCAGGTTCTGTTACCCAGAATCCTTTGCAAACCTCAAAATTTGGCTAAAAAAACACATGTTCCTCACATTTCTGTGGCAGAAAGATCTGGAATCTGAGAGGAGCCACAAATTTCCTTTCACCCAGCGTTCCCCCAAGTCTCCCGATAAAAATTATACCTCACTTGTGTGGGTAGGCCTAGCGCCCACCGACAGGAAACGCCCCAAAGCGCAACGTGGACACATCCAAATTTTTGGAAGACAACAGAGGTGATTTTTGCGAAGTGCCTACCTGTAGATTTTGGCCTCTAGCTCAGCCGGCACCTAGGGAAACCTACCAAACCTGTGCATTTCTGAAAACTAGAGACCTAGGGGAATCCAAGGAGGGGTGACTTGCGGGGCTCGGACCAGGTTCTGTTACCCAGAATCCTTTGCAAACCTCAAAATTTGGCTAAAAAAACACATGTTCCTCACATTTCTGTGGCAGAAAGATCTGGAATCTGAGAGGAGCCACAAATTTCCTTTCACCCAGCGTTCCCCCAAGTCTCCCGATAAAAATTATACCTCACTTGTGTGGGTAGGCCTAGCGCCCACCGACAGGAAACGCCCCAAAGCGCAACGTGGACACATCCAAATTTTTGGAAGACAACAGAGGTGATTTTTGCGAAGTGCCTACCTGTAGATTTTGGCCTCTAGCTCAGCCGGCACCTAGGGAAACCTACCAAACCTGTGCATTTCTGAAAACTAGAGACCTAGGGGAATCCAAGGAGGGGTGACTTGCGGGGCTCGGACCAGGTTCTGTTACCCAGAATCCTTTGCAAACCTCAAAATTTGGCTACAAAAACACATGTTCCTCACATTTCTGTGGCAGAAAGATCTGGAATCTGAGAGGAGCCCAAAATTTCCTTTTACCCAGCGTTCCCCGAAGTCTCCCGATAAAAATGATACCTCACTTGTGTGGGTAGGCCTAGCGCCCGCGACAGGAAACGCCCCAAAGCGCATGAGGACACATCCAAATTTTTGGAAGACAACAGAGGTGATTTTTGCGAAGTGCCTACCTGTAGATTTTGGCCTCTAGCTCAGCCGGCACCTAGGGAAACCTACCAAACCTGTGCATTTCTGAAAACTAGAGACCTAGGGGAATCCAAGGAGGGGTGACTTGCGGGGCTCGGCCCAGGTTCTGTTACCCAGAATCCTTTGCAAACCTCAAAATTTGGCTAAAAAAACACATGTTCCTCACATTTCTGTGGCAGAAAGTTCTGGAATCTGAGAGGAGCTACAAATTTCCTTCCACCCAGCGTTCCCCCAAGTCTCCCGATAAAAATGATACCTCACTTGCGTGGGTAGGCCTAGCGCCGGCGACAGGAAACACCCCAAAGCGCAACGTGGACACATCCTATATTTTGGAAAAAAACAGAGGTGTTTTTTGCGAAGTGCCTAACTGTAGATTTTGGCCTCTAGCTCAGCCGGCACCTAGGGAAACCTACCAAACCTGTGCATTTCTGAAAACTAGAGACCGAGGGGAATCCAAGGAGGGGTGACTTGCGGGGCTCGGACCAGGTTCTGTTACCCAGAATCCTTTGCAAACCTCAAAATTTGGCTAAAAAAACACATGTTCCTCACATTTCTGTTGCAGAAAGTTCTGGAATCTGAGAGGAGCTACAAATTTCCTTCCACCCAGCGTTCCCCCAAGTCTCCCGATAAAAATTATACCTCACTTGCGTGGGTAGGCCTAGCGCCGGCGACAGGAAACACCCCAAAGCGCAACGTGGACACATCCTAAATTTTGGAAAAAAACAGAGGTGTTTTTTGCGAAGTGCCTAACTGTAGATTTTGGCCTCTAGCTCAGCCGGCACCTAGGGAAACCTACCAAACCTGTTCATTTCTGAAAACTAGAGACCTAGGGGAATCCAAGGAGGGGTGACTTGCGGGGCTCGGACCAGGTTCTGTTACCCAGAATCCTTTGCAAACCTCAAAATTTGGCTAAAAAAACACATGTTCCTCACATTTCTGTGGCAGAAAGATCTGGAATCTGAGAGGAGCCACAAATTTCCTTTCACCCAGCGTTCCCCCAAGTCTCCCGATAAAAATTATACCTCACTTGCGTGGGTAGGCCTAGCGCCCACCGACAGGAAACGCCCCAAAGCGCAACGTGGACACATCCAAATTTTTGGAAGACAACAGAGGTGATTTTTGCGAAGTGCCTACCTGTAGCTTTTGGCCTCTAGCTCAGCCGGCACCTAGGGAAACCTACCAAACCTGTGCATTTCTGAAAACTAGAGACCTAGGGGAATCCAAGGAGGGGTGACTTGCGGGGCTCGGACCAGGTTCTGTTACCCAGAATCCTTTGCAAACCTCAAAATTTGGCTAAAAAAACACATGTTCCTCACATTTCTGTGGCAGAAAGATCTGGAATCTGAGAGGAGCCACAAATTTCCTTTCACCCAGCGTTCCCCCAAGTCTCCCGATAAAAATTATACCTCACTTGTGTGGGTAGGCCTAGCGCCCACCGACAGGAAACGCCCCAAAGCGCAACGTGGACACATCCAAATTTTTGGAAGACAACAGAGGTGATTTTTGCGAAGTGCCTACCTGTAGATTTTGGCCTCTAGCTCAGCCGGCACCTAGGGAAACCTACCAAACCTGTGCATTTCTGAAAACTAGAGACCTAGGGGAATCCAAGGAGGGGTGACTTGCGGGGCTCGGACCAGGTTCTGTTACCCAGAATCCTTTGCAAACCTCAAAATTTGGCTAAAAAAACACATGTTCCTCACATTTCTGTGGCAGAAAGATCTGGAATCTGAGAGGAGCCACAAATTTCCTTTCACCCAGCGTTCCCCCAAGTCTCCCGATAAAAATTATACCTCACTTGTGTGGGTAGGCCTAGCGCCCACCGACAGGAAACGCCCCAAAGCGCAACGTGGACACATCCAAATTTTTGGAAGACAACAGAGGTGATTTTTGCGAAGTGCCTACCTGTAGATTTTGGCCTCTAGCTCAGCCGGCACCTAGGGAAACCTACCAAACCTGTGCATTTCTGAAAACTAGAGACCTAGGGGAATCCAAGGAGGGGTGACTTGCGGGGCTCGGACCAGGTTCTGTTACCCAGAATCCTTTGCAAACCTCAAAATTTGGCTACAAAAACACATGTTCCTCACATTTCTGTGGCAGAAAGATCTGGAATCTGAGAGGAGCCAAAAATTTCCTTTTACCCAGCGTTCCCCGAAGTCTCCCGATAAAAATGATACCTCACTTGTGTGGGTAGGCCTAGCGCCCGCGACAGGAAACGCCCCAAAGCGCATGAGGACACATCCAAATTTTTGGAAGACAACAGAGGTGATTTTTGCGAAGTGCCTACCTGTAGATTTTGGCCTCTAGCTCAGCCGGCACCTAGGGAAACCTACCAAACCTGTGCATTTCTGAAAACTAGAGACCTAGGGGAATCCAAGGAGGGGTGACTTGCGGGGCTCGGCCCAGGTTCTGTTACCCAGAATCCTTTGCAAACCTCAAAATTTGGCTAAAAAAACACATGTTCCTCACATTTCTGTGGCAGAAAGTTCTGGAATCTGAGAGGAGCTACAAATTTCCTTCCACCCAGCGTTCCCCCAAGTCTCCCGATAAAAATGATACCTCACTTGCGTGGGTAGGCCTAGCGCCGGCGACAGGAAACACCCCAAAGCGCAACGTGGACACATCCTAAATTTTGGAAAAAAACAGAGGTGTTTTTTGCGAAGTGCCTAACTGTAGATTTTGGCCTCTAGCTCAGCCGGCACCTAGGGAAACCTACCAAACCTGTGCATTTCTGAAAACTAGAGACCTAGGGGAATCCAAGGAGGGGTGACTTGCGGGGCTCGGACCAGGTTCTGTTACCCAGAATCCTTTGCAAACCTCAAAATTTGGCTAAAAAACACATGTTCCTCACATTTCTGTGGCAGAAAGTTCTGGAATCTGAGAGGAGCTACAAATTTCCTTCCACCCAGCATTCCCCCAAGTCTCCCGATAAAAATTATACCTCACTTGCGTGGGTAGACCTAGCGCCGGCGACAGGAAACACCCCAAAGCGCAACGTGGACACATCCTAAATTTTGGAAAAAAACAGAGGTGTTTTTTGCGAAGTGCCTAACTGTAGATTTTGGCCTCTAGCTCAGCCGGCACCTAGGGAAACCTACCAAACCTGTGCATTTCTGAAAACTAGAGACCTAGGGGAATCCATGGAGGGGTGACTTGCGGGGCTCGGACCAGGTTCTGTTACCCAGAATCCTTTGCAAACCTCAAAATTTGGCTACAAAAACACATGTTCCTCACATTTCTGTGGCAGAAAGATCTGGAATCTGAGAGGAGCCAAAAATTTCCTTTTACCCAGCGTTCCCCCAAGTCTCTCGATAAAAATGATACCTCACTTGTGTGGGTAGGCCTAGCGCCCGCGACAGGAAACGCCCCAAAGCGCATGAGGACACATCCAAATTTTTGGAAGACAACAGAGGTGATTTTTGCGAAGTGCCTACCTGTAGATTTTGGCCTCTAGCTCAGCCGGCACCTAGGGAAACCTACCAAACCTGTGCATTTCTGAAAACTAGAGACCTAGGGGAATCCAAGGAGGGGTGACTTGCGGGGCTCGGACCAGGTTCTGTTACCCAGAATCATTTGCAAACCTCAAAATTTGGCTAAAAAAACACATGTTCCTCACATTTCTGTGGCAGAAAGTTCTGGAATCTGAGAGGAGCTACAAATTTCCTTCCACCCAGCGTTCCCCCAAGTCTCCCGATAAAAATGATACCTCACTTGCGTGGGTAGGCCTAGCGCCGGTGACAGGAAACACCCCAAAGCGCAACGTGGACACATCCTAAATTTTTGAAAAAAACAGAGGTGTTTTTTGCGAAGTGCCTAACTGTAGATTTTGGCCTCTAGCTCAGCCGGCACCTAGGGAAACCTACCAAACCTGTGCATTTCTGAAAACTAGAGACCGAGGGGAATCCAAGGAGGGGTGACTTGCGGGGCTCGGACCAGGTTCTGTTACCCAGAATCCTTTGCAAACCTCAAAATTTGGCTAAAAAAACACATGTTCCTCACATTTCTGTTGCAGAAAGTTCTGGAATCTGAGAGGAGCTACAAATTTCCTTCCACCCAGCGTTCCCCCAAGTCTCCCGATAAAAATTATACCTCACTTGCGTGGGTAGGCCTAGCGCCGGCGACAGGAAACACCCCAAAGCGCAACGTGGACACATCCTAAATTTTGGAAAAAAACAGAGGTGTTTTTTGCGAAGTGCCTAACTGTAGATTTTGGCCTCTAGCTCAGCCGGCACCTAGGGAAACCTACCAAACCTGTGCATTTCTGAAAACTAGAGACCTAGGGGAATCCATGGAGGGGTGACTTGCGGAGCTCGGACCAGGTTCTGTTACCCAGAATCCTTTGCAAACCTCAAAATTTGGCTAAAAAAACACATGTTCCTCACATTTCTGTGGCAGAAAGTTCTGGAATCTGAGAGGAGCTACAAATTTCCTTCCACCCAGCGTTCCCCCAAGTCTCCCGATAAAAATGATACCTCACTTGCGTGGGTAGGCCTAGTGCCCGCTACAGGAAACGCCCCAAAGCGCAACGTGGACACATCCAAATTTTTGGAAAACAACAGAGGTGATTTTTGCGAAGTGCCTACCTGTAGATTTTGGCCTCTAGCTCAGCCGGCACCTAGGGAAACCTACCAAACCTGTGCATTTCTGAAAACTAGAGACCTAGGGGAATCCAAGAAGGGGTGACTTGCGGGGCTCGGACCAGGTTCTGTTACCCAGAATCCTTTGCAAACCTCAAAATTTGGCTAAAAAAACACATGTTCCTCACATTTCTGTGGCAGAAAGTTCTGGAATCTGAGAGGAGCTACAAATTTCCTTCCACCCAGCGTTCCCCCAAGTCTCCCGATAAAAATGATACCTCACTTGCGTGGGTAGGCCTAGCGCCCGCGACAGGAAACGCCCCAAAGCGCAACGTGGACACATCCAAATTTTTGGAAGACAACAGAGGTGATTTTTGCGAAGTGCCTACCTGTAGATTTTGGCCTCTAGCTCAGCCGGCACCTAGGGAAACCTACCAAACCTGTGCATTTCTGAAAACTAGAGACCTAGGGGAATCCAAGGAGGGGTGACTTGCGGGGCTCGGACCAGGTTCTGTTACCCAGAATCCTTTGCAAACCTCAAAATTTGGCTAAAAAAACACATTTTCCTCACATTTCTGTGCCCGAAAGTTCTGGAATCTGAGAGGAGCCACAAATTTCCTTCCACCCAGCGTTCCCCCAAGTCTCCCGATAAAAATGATACCTCACTTGTGTGGGTAGGCCTAGTGCCGGCGACAGGAAACACCCCAAAGCGCAACGTGGACACATCCTAAATTTTGGAAAAAAACAGAGGTGTTTTTTGCGAAGTGCCTAACTGTAGATTTTGGCCTCTAGCTCAGCCGGCACCTAGGGAAACCTACCAAACCTGTGCATTTCTGAACACTAGAGACCTAGGGGAATCCAAGGAGGGGTGACTTGCGGGGCTCGGACCAGGTTCTGTTACCCAGAATCCTTTGCAAACCTCAAAATTTGGCTAAAAAAACACATGTTCCTCACATTTCTGTGGCAGAAAGATCTGGAATCTGAGAGGAGCCACAAATTTCCTTTCACCCAGCGTTCCCCCAAGTCTCCCGATAAAAATTATACCTCACTTGTGTGGGTAGGCCTAGCGCCCACCGACAGGAAACGCCCCAAAGCGCAACGTGGACACATCCTAAATTTTGGAAAAAAACAGAGGTGTTTTTTGCGAAGTGCCTAACTGTAGATTTTGGCCTCTAGCTCAGCCGGCACCTAGGGAAACCTACCAAACCTGTGCATTTCTGAAAACTAGAGACCTAGGGGAATCCATGGAGGGGTGACTTGCGGGGCTCGGACCAGGTTCTGTTACCCAGAATCCTTTGCAAACCTCAAAATTTGGCTAAAAAAACACATGTTCCTCACATTTCTGTGGCAGAAAGTTCTGGAATCTGAGAGGAGCTACAAATTTCCTTCCACCCAGCGTTCCCCCAAGTCTCCCGATAAAAATGATACCTCACTTGCGTGGGTAGGCCTAGCGCCCGCGACAGGAAACGCCCCAAAGCGCAACGTGGACACATCCAAATTTTTGGAAAACAACAGAGGTGATTTTTGCGAAGTGCCTACCTGTAGATTTTGGCCTCTAGCTCAGCCGGCACCTAGGGAAACCTACCAAACCTGTGCATTTCTGAAAACTAGAGACCTAGGGGAATCCAAGAAGGGGTGACTTGCGGGGCTCGGACCAGGTTCTGTTACCCAGAATCCTTTGCAAACCTCAAAATTTGGCTAAAAAAACACATGTTCCTCACATTTCTGTGGCAGAAAGTTCTGGAATCTGAGAGGAGCTACAAATTTCCTTCCACCCAGCGTTCCCCCAAGTCTCCCGATAAAAATGATACCTCACTTGCGTGGGTAGGCCTAGCGCCCGCGACAGGAAACGCCCCAAAGCGCAACGTGGACACATCCAAATTTTTGGAAGACAACAGAGGTGATTTTTGCGAAGTGCCTACCTGTAGATTTTGGCCTCTAGCTCAGCCGGCACCTAGGGAAACCTACCAAACCTGTGCATTTCTGAAAACTAGAGACCTAGGGGAATCCAAGGAGGGGTGACTTGCGGGGCTCGGACCAGGTTCTGTTACCCAGAATCCTTTGCAAACCTCAAAATTTGGCTAAAAAAACACATGTTCCTCACATTTCTGTGCCCGAAAGTTCTGGAATCTGAGAGGAGCTACAAATTTCCTTCCACCCAGCGTTCCCCCAAGTCTCCCGATAAAAATGATACCTCACTTGCGTGGGTAGGCCTAGTGCCCGCTACAGGAAACGCCCCAAAGCGCAACGTGGACACATCCAAATTTTTGGAAAACAACAGAGGTGTTTTTTGCGAAGTGCCTACCTGTAGATTTTGGCCTCTAGCTCAGCCGGCACCTAGGGAAACCTACCAAACCTGTGCATTTCTGAAAACTAGAGACGTAGGGGAATCCAAGAAGGGGTGACTTGCGGGGCTCGGACCAGGTTCTGTTACCCAGAATCCTTTGCAAACCTCAAAATTTGGCTAAAAAAACACATGTTCCTCACATTTCTGTGGCAGAAAGTTCTGGAATCTGAGAGGAGCTACAAATTTCCTTCCACCCAGCGTTCCCCCAAGTCTCCCGATAAAAATGATACCTCACTTGCGTGGGTAGGCCTAGCGCCCGCGACAGGAAAGGCCCCAAAGCGCAACGTGGACACATCCAAATTTTTGGAAGACAACAGAGGTGATTTTTGCGAAGTGCCTACCTGTAGATTTTGGCCTCTAGCTCAGCCGGCACCTAGGGAAACCTACCAAACCTGTGCATTTCTGAAAACTAGAGACCTAGGGGAATCCAAGGAGGGGTGACTTGCGGGGCTCGGACCAGGTTCTGTTACCCAGAATCCTTTGCAAACCTCAAAATTTGGCTAAAAAAACACATTTTCCTCACATTTCTGTGCCCGAAAGTTCTGGAATCTGAGAGGAGCCACAAATTTCCTTCCACCCAGCGTTCCCCCAAGTCTCCCGATAAAAATGATACCTCACTTGTGTGGGTAGGCCTAGTGCCGGCGACAGGAAACACCCCAAAGCGCAACGTGGACACATCCTAAATTTTGGAAAAAAACAGAGGTGTTTTTTGCGAAGTGCCTAACTGTAGATTTTGGCCTCTAGCTCAGCAGGCACCTAGGGAAACCTACCAAACCTGTGCATTTCTGAACACTAGAGACCTAGGGGAATCCAAGGAGGGGTGACTTGCGGGGCTCGGACCAGGTTCTGTTACCCAGAATCCTTTGCAAACCTCAAAATTTGGCTAAAAAAACACATGTTCCTCACATTTCTGTGGCAGAAAGATCTGGAATCTGAGAGGAGCCACAAATTTCCTTTCACCCAGCGTTCCCCCAAGTCTCCCGATAAAAATTATACCTCACTTGTGTGGGTAGGCCTAGCGCCCACCGACAGGAAACGCCCCAAAGCGCAACGTGGACACATCCTAAATTTTGGAAAAAAACAGAGGTGTTTTTTGCGAAGTGCCTAACTGTAGATTTTGGCCTCTAGCTCAGCCGGCACCTAGGGAAACCTACCAAACCTGTGCATTTCTGAAAACTAGAGACCTAGGGGAATCCATGGAGGGGTGACTTGCGGGGCTCGGACCAGGTTCTGTTACCCAGAATCCTTTGCAAACCTCAACATTTGGCTAAAAAAACACATGTTCCTCACATTTCTGTGGCAGAAAGTTCTGGAATCTGAGAGGAGCTACAAATTTCCTTCCACCCAGCGTTCCCCCAAGTCTCCCGATAAAAATGATACCTCACTTGCGTGGGTAGGCCTAGCGCCCGCGAAAGGAAACGCCCCAAAGCGCAACGTGGACACATCCAAATTTTTGGAAAACAACAGAGGTGATTTTTGCGAAGTGCCTACCTGTAGATTTTGGCCTCTAGCTCAGCCGGCACCTAGGGAAACCTACCAAACCTGTGCATTTCTGAAAACTAGAGACCTAGGGGAATCCAAGAAGGGGTGACTTGCGGGGCTCGGACCAGGTTCTGTTACCCAGAATCCTTTGCAAACCTCAAAATTTGGCTAAAAAAACACATGTTCCTCACATTTTTGTGGCAGAAAGTTCTGGAATCTGAGAGGAGCTACAAATTTCCTTCCACCCAGCGTTCCCCCAAGTCTCCCGATAAAAATGATACCTCACTTGCGTGGGTAGGCCTAGCGCCCGCGACAGGAAACGCCCCAAAGCGCAACGTGGACACATCCAAATTTTTGGAAGACAACAGAGGTGATTTTTGCGAAGTGCCTACCTGTAGATTTTGGCCTCTAGCTCAGCCGGCACCTAGGGAAACCTACCAAACCTGTGCATTTCTGAAAACTAGAGACGTAGGGGAATCCAAGAAGGGGTGACTTGCGGGGCTCGGACCAGGTTCTGTTACCCAGAATCCTTTGCAAACCTCAAAATTTGGCTAAAAAAACACATGTTCCTCACATTTCTGTGGCAGAAAGTTCTGGAATCTGAGAGGAGCTACAAATTTCCTTCCACCCAGCGTTCCCCCAAGTCTCCCGATAAAAATGATACCTCACTTGCGTGGGTAGGCCTAGCGCCCGCGACAGGAAAGGCCCCAAAGCGCAACGTGGACACATCCAAATTTTTGGAAGACAACAGAGGTGATTTTTGCGAAGTGCCTACCTGTAGATTTTGGCCTCTAGCTCAGCCGGCACCTAGGGAAACCTACCAAACCTGTGCATTTCTGAAAACTAGAGACCTAGGGGAATCCAAGGAGGGGTGACTTGCGGGGCTCGGACCAGGTTCTGTTACCCAGAATCCTTTGCAAACCTCAAAATTTGGCTAAAAAAACACATTTTCCTCACATTTCTGTGCCCGAAAGTTCTGGAATCTGAGAGGAGCCACAAATTTCCTTCCACCCAGCGTTCCCCCAAGTCTCCCGATAAAAATGATACCTCACTTGTGTGGGTAGGCCTAGTGCCGGCGACAGGAAACACCCCAAAGCGCAACGTGGACACATCCTAAATTTTGGAAAAAAACAGAGGTGTTTTTTGCGAAGTGCCTAACTGTAGATTTTGGCCTCTAGCTCAGCAGGCACCTAGGGAAACCTACCAAACCTGTGCATTTCTGAACACTAGAGACCTAGGGGAATCCAAGGAGGGGTGACTTGCGGGGCTCGGACCAGGTTCTGTTACCCAGAATCCTTTGCAAACCTCAAAATTTGGCTAAAAAAACACATGTTCCTCACATTTCTGTGGCAGAAAGATCTGGAATCTGAGAGGAGCCACAAATTTCCTTTCACCCAGCGTTCCCCCAAGTCTCCCGATAAAAATTATACCTCACTTGTGTGGGTAGGCCTAGCGCCCACCGACAGGAAACGCCCCAAAGCGCAACGTGGACACATCCTAAATTTTGGAAAAAAACAGAGGTGTTTTTTGCGAAGTGCCTAACTGTAGATTTTGGCCTCTAGCTCAGCCGGCACCTAGGGAAACCTACCAAACCTGTGCATTTCTGAAAACTAGAGACCTAGGGGAATCCATGGAGGGGTGACTTGCGGGGCTCGGACCAGGTTCTGTTACCCAGAATCCTTTGCAAACCTCAACATTTGGCTAAAAAAACACATGTTCCTCACATTTCTGTGGCAGAAAGTTCTGGAATCTGAGAGGAGCTACAAATTTCCTTCCACCCAGCGTTCCCCCAAGTCTCCCGATAAAAATGATACCTCACTTGCGTGGGTAGGCCTAGCGCCCGCGAAAGGAAACGCCCCAAAGCGCAACGTGGACACATCCAAATTTTTGGAAAACAACAGAGGTGATTTTTGCGAAGTGCCTACCTGTAGATTTTGGCCTCTAGCTCAGCCGGCACCTAGGGAAACCTACCAAACCTGTGCATTTCTGAAAACTAGAGACCTAGGGGAATCCAAGAAGGGGTGACTTGCGGGGCTCGGACCAGGTTCTGTTACCCAGAATCCTTTGCAAACCTCAAAATTTGGCTAAAAAAACACATGTTCCTCACATTTTTGTGGCAGAAAGTTCTGGAATCTGAGAGGAGCTACAAATTTCCTTCCACCCAGCGTTCCCCCAAGTCTCCCGATAAAAATGATACCTCACTTGCGTGGGTAGGCCTAGCGCCCGCGACAGGAAACGCCCCAAAGCGCAACGTGGACACATCCAAATTTTTGGAAGACAACAGAGGTGATTTTTGCGAAGTGCCTACCTGTAGATTTTGGCCTCTAGCTCAGCCGGCACCTAGGGAAACCTACCAAACCTGTGCATTTCTGAAAACTAGAGACCTAGGGGAATCCAAGGAGGGGTGACTTGCGGGGCTCGGACCAGGTTCTGTTACCCAGAATCCTTTGCAAACCTCAAAATTTGGCTAAAAAAACACATTTTCCTCACATTTCTGTGCCCGAAAGTTCTGGAATCTGAGAGGAGCCACAAATTTCCTTCCACCCAGCGTTCCCCCAAGTCTCCCGATAAAAATGATACCTCACTTGTGTGGGTAGGCCTAGTGCCGGCGACAGGAAACACCCCAAAGCGCAACGTGGACACATCCTAAATTTTGGAAAAAAACAGAGATGTTTTTTGCGAAGTGCCTAACTGTAGATTTTGGCCTCTAGCTCAGCCGGCACCTAGGGAAACCTACCAAACCTGTGCATTTCTGAACACTAGAGACCTAGGGGAATCCAAGGAGGGGTGACTTGCGGGGCTCGGACCAGGTTCTGTTACCCAGAATCCTTTGCAAACCTCAAAATTTGGCTAAAAAAACACATGTTCCTCACATTTCTGTGGCAGAAAGTTCTGGAATCTGAGAGGAGCTACAAATTTCCTTCCACCCAGCGTTCCCCCAAGTCTCCCAATAAAAATGATACCTCACTTGCGTGGGTAGGCCTAGCGCCCGCTACAGGAAACGCCCCAAAACGCAACGTGGACTCATCCAAATTTTTGGAAGACAACAGAGGTGATTTTTGCGAAGTGCCTACCTGTAGATTTTGGCCTCTAGCTCAGCCGGCACCTAGGGAAACCTACCAAACCTGTGCATTTCTGAAAACTAGAGACCTAGGGGAATCCAAGGAGGGGTGACTTGCGGGGCTCGGACCAGGTTCTGTTACCCAGAATCCTTTGCAAACCTCAAAATTTGGCTACAAAAACACATGTTCCTCACATTTCTGTGGCAGAAAGATCTGGAATCTGAGAGGAGCCAAAAATTTCATTTCACCCAGCGTTCCCCCAAGTCTCCCGATAAAAATGATACCTCACTTGTGTGGGTAGGCCTAGCGCCCGCGACAGGAAACGCCCCAAAGCGCATGAGGACACATCCACATTTTTGGAAGACAACAGAGGTGATTTTTGCGAAGTGCCTACCTGTAGATTTTGGCCTCTAGCTCAGCCGGCACCTAGGGAAACCTACCAAACCTGTGCATTTCTGAAAACTAGAGTCCTAGGGGAATCCAAGGAGGGGTGATTTGCAGGGCTCGGACCAGGTTCTGTTACCCAGAATCCTTTGCAAACCTCAAAATTTGGCTAAAAAAACACATTTTCCTCACATTTCTGTGGCAGAAAGTTCTGGAATCTGAGAGGAGCTACAAATTTCCTTCCACCCAGCGTTCCCCCAAGTCTCCCGATAAAAATGATACCTCACTTGCGTGGGTAGGCCTAGCGCCGGCGACAGGAAACGCCCCAAAGCGCAACGTGGACACATCCAAATTTTTGGAAGACAACAGAGGTGATTTTTGCGAAGTGCCTACCTGTAGATTTTGGCCTCTAGCTCAGCCGGCACCTAAGGAAACCTACCAAACCTGTGCATTTCTGAAAACTAGAGACCTAGGGGAATCCAAGGAGGGGTGACTTGCGGGGCTCGGACCAGGTTCTGTTACCCAGAATCCTTTGCAAACCTCCAAATTTGGCTCAAAAAACACATGTTCCTCACATTTCTGTGGCAGAAAGTTCTGGAATCTGAGAGGAGCTACAAATTTCCTTCCACCCAGCGTTCCCCCAAGTCTCCCGATAAAAATGATACCTCACTTGCGTGGGTAGGCCTAGCGCCCGCAACAGGAAACGCCCCAAAGCGCAACGTGGACACATCCAAATTTTTGGAAGACAACAGAGGTGATTTTTGCGAAGTGCCTACCTGTAGATTTTGGCCTCTAGCTCAGCCGGCACCTAGGGAAACCTACGAAACCTGTGCATTTCTGAAAACTAGAGACCTAGGGGAATCCAAGGAGGGGTGACTTGCGGGGCTCGGACCAGGTTCTGTTACCCAGAATCCTTTGCAAACCTCAAAATTTGGCTAAAAAAACACATGTTCCTCACATTTCGGTGACAGAAAGTTCTGGAATCTAAGAGGAGCCACAAATTTCCTTCCACCCAGCGTTCCCCCAAGTCTCCCGATAAAAATGATACCTCACTTGTGTGGGTAGGCCTAGCGCCCGCGACAGGAAATGGCCCAAAACACAACCTGGACACATCACATTTTTTCATAGAAAACAGGGCCTACCTGTGGATTTTGGCCTCTAGCTCAGCCGGCACCTAGGGAAACCTAGCAAACCAGCGCATTTTTGAAAACTAGAAACCCAGGGGAATCCAAGATGGGGTGAATTGTGGGGCTCTGACCAGGTTCTGTTACCCAGAATCCTTTGCAAACCTCAAAATTTGGCTAAAAAAACATGTTTTCCTCACATTTCAGTGACAGAAAGTTCTGGAATCTGAGAGGAGCCACAAATTTCCTTCCACCTAGCGTTCCCCCAAGTCTCCCGATAAAAATGATACCTCACTGGTGTGGGTAGGCCTAGCGCCCGCGACAGGAAATGGCCCAAAACACAACGTGGACACATCAAATATTTTCATAGAAAACAGTGCCTACCTGTGGATTTTGGCCTCTAGCTCAGCCGGGCCCAGGGGGGGCAGAAATGGCCTAAAATAAATTTGTCCCCCACCCCCCAACCCCCCTGGCCCCCCGGGAGCGACCCTTGCCTATGGGGTCGCCCCCCCCCCCTTGCGTGACATTGGTGCCAAAAAAAAAATCCCCGGTGCCTAGTGGTTTCTGCCCCCCTTGGGGGCAGATTGACCTACAATCGGCCAATCTGCCCCCAAGGGGGGCAGAAATGGTCTAAATACATTTGCCCCCCAGGGGAGCGACCCTTGCCTAATGGGTCGCTCCCCATCTCTACAAAAACAAACAAACAAACAAAAAAAAAACAAAAAAAAAAACAATTTGCCCTGGCGCCTAGAGGTTTCTGCCCCCCCCCGGGGGCAGATCGGCCTAATACCAATAGGCCGATCTGCCCCCAGGGGGGGCAGAAATGGCCTAAAATAAATTTGCCCCATCGGGGAGCGACCCTTGTCTGCAAGGTCGCTCCCCTTGCCTGCAAGGTCGCTCCCCTTGCGTGACGGCGCAAAAAAAAGATCCCTGGTGCCTAGTGGTTTCTGCCCCCCTTGGGGGCAGATTGACCTAAAATCGGCCGATCTGCCCCCAAAGCGGGCAGAAATGGCCTAACCACAATTTGCCCCTCCAGGGGAGCGACCCTTGCCTAAGGGGACGCTCCCCATCTGTAAAACACAACAACAACAAAAATCCCTGGTGCCTAGTGGTTTCTGCCCCCCGTGGGGGTAGATCGGCCTAATAAAAATAGGCTGATCTGCCCCCATGGGGGGCAGAAATGGCCTAAAATAAATTTGCCCCCCAAGGGAACGACCCTTGCCTAAGGGGTCGCTCCCCTTACGTGAAAAACAAACAAACAAAAAAAACTCCCTGGTGTCTAGTGGTTTCTGCCCCCCTTGGGGGCAGATTGGCCTCATAAAAATAAGCCAATCTGCCCCCAAAGGGGGCAGAAATGGCCTAAATATAATTTCCCCCTATGGGAGCGACCCTTGCCTAAGGGGTCGCATCCCACACCTAAAAAACAAAAGAAAACAAATAAAAAAAAGAAAAAAAAAAAAGTATCCCTGGTGTCTAGAGGTTTCTGCCCCCACTGGGGGCAGATCGGCCTAATAATAGGCCGATCTGCCCCCAGGGGGGGCAGAAAAGGCCTTAAAAAAAAATGACCCCCTGGGAGCGACCCTTGCCCAAGGGGTCGCTCCCTTCTGTCAATTTCATATAAAAAAAAAAAAATCCCTGGTGTCTAGTGGGGTTTCAAAAGCCGGATTGCAAGCAATCCGGCTTTTGAAACCCTCGGAGAGACTTCAAAGGGAAGGAAATACATTTCCTTCCCTTTGAAGCCCCTCCGGGCCTCCCCCACGTGATCGAAAGAGAAATGCTGAGGTTGTGTGATTGTCAGCGCGCGCTGACGTCACAGAGGAGGTGGGGGGGGTCGGGGGTTGAAGGGGAAGGGATTCCCCTGTCAGCCCTGACCATGGGGGGTGGGGGGGCAGCCCTCGGGAGGAGCGCTAGCGCTTCTCCCGAGGGCAGCATTCAGGACGTAATGGTTACGTCCATGGCGCCACACGGGCGCTGCCATGGACGTAACCATTACGTCCGTGGCGGGGAAGGGGTTAAAGATAAAGCCAACTATATACATTGATCATCTCCCTCTGCTACTTACCCTGAGACTAGCTAAACCCTATTTTATAGGAGAACGACTAGCAACAAACAGGAATAAAAAGGGAAAACGGAATTGCCATAAAATGGACTGGGATAAATGAAAGAGACCTGATGAAAAAAATTATGACTCGATATAGACAAGAAATTTTAATATGTACAGAATTTAACCAAAGTCCATTAGAGATTTTATCGTATTTTAATCAACTTAGTAATGCCATATCAGAGTGCCTAAAAGTGACACCTGGCAATAAGAAGAGAGCTAAACAGGGATGGTTTGATCGTAATTGCTCACAAGCAAGTCAGGAACTTAAGCGAGCCGTGGAGGCTCGACCAAGAGATAGGGAAGAAGTAATTTCCAAACGTTCCAGCTATAAACATGCATTGGAGACTAGGACGACACAATGGAGAGCTAGGGCATGGGAAAATCTTGAGGAAGGAGCGGCATTAAGAGACAGTACCCTATTCTGAAAAACCATTAACCAAACATTCCTAACAAAAAAAGAAAATAGAGATGCACTTGAAACTACTGTACATGTTCTATTAGTGAACTGGTTCTCTCATTTTGGCACAATATTTCATCCATATCGCTTGGCAGTGTATTCATCGGACACTGGGATCATTGAGATCAAGCCCCCCTTCCTGAAAATGACTAGTTTAGAGGAAATGAGATCTGCTATGGGAAGATGTTCGAAAGGGAAGTCACTGGGCCCTGATGGGGTGCCAGTAGATGCTTTACCTGACATATATTGACCTATGGTGCCCTATTTTGACCCAGGTTTTTTCGAGTGTGACAAAGGGATATATCTTAACCTCATGGATGGAAAGCAAACTGTTTCTATTTTTAAAAAGGGAAACAGAGATGTCCCTAAATGCTATCAACCTATTTCTCTGTTAGACTCTTCTATCAAATTATTAGGGAGAGTGCTCCTAGAAAGACTAGAGTCTTGGGCAATCGATAATCAGATACTCACAGAGGCTCAATTGGCATTTAGACCTGAGGTCGGTACACTAGAACAATGCATAAATCTTAATCTAATAATAAGTAAATACACAATAGCAAAAAAGGGTGCAGTGCTTTTGATTTAGTGAACCATGCAAAGCTGTGGAAAGTTTTACTAGAGCTGGGTGCACCCCTAGATATAATTAGCTTTTTGGCACAATTGTATAACCACTTAACAGCAAAAGTGAGGTATGGAAGACATGGTGAATGTACCCCAGGCTTCAGGATTGGGAGAGGCATATGTCAAGGCTGCGTTGTAGCTCCTCTCCTATTTTCCCTCTATATTAATGGGGTAGATGCCCATTTAAAAAGTATGGCAATTGACATGCCTAAAATAGGGGAATATCCTGTCCCAGTTCCCCTGAATTTGAATAAAACAGTCGTAATGACTTGTGGCTCGGGAAAGGTCAGAATTAAAACATATACTATTAAGGGCCACAAATTTGATGAGGTAAATATTTTAACATATCTGGGTGTACAGTATTCTAATAAAGTCCACTAGAAACCAAATCTAGAAAAAATCAAGATGAAGTATATAAGCCCAACAGAGGCCGATTTTAGATTTTCAAGGACATTTTCAATAAACCCCTTAGGGAAATGCTACAAATTTAAAGAAGCAAAACAATTAATAGTATCACATATTGTTCTGCTCTTTCGCCGGAGATGGAGTCACTACAAGTACTAGAGAATAAATTCCTCCTTAGACTACTTGCAGTGCCAAATACCACTTCTACTTATATAGTACATACTGAATTGGGCTGTCCTTATGTGGAAGACTCAATGTATATTTGTGCCTTATTGGTATGGCACAGCATCTGGTCTAAAGAAGGGACCCAATTTACAAAAGAGATAATTAAAGATTGCCTCACTCTTGAACACTTGAACATTGGGTCAGAATTCTGTGGTTTGTGCATTTAAAATATTTGCTGAAAAGTATAAATCCGGACTCAAATCTAGACAATACGGGTATTATTCTTCAATTCAGTAAAAAAGAATTCAAAAACCAATTAATGGAACGGAGGGAAAGTGATGGAGCAAACACAGAATGTAGGAAATCGATGGTAGCACTTTATATGAGTGAAGAAAATGAGACAATTCAAAAATATTTATTGATAGTCTCAAACATCCAAGACAAATTTTATTTAACTCGAATGCTCTTTAGAACATTGCATTTTCTAGTAGCTTTTCCAAAGATGAGGATGTGGAGTAAACATTTACTGAAGTGTCCCTGTGTGGGACAATTTGCACAATCCACAATACACTTTATTATGGGGATCATTACAACATTGACGGTAAAAGCCGCTTACCTCCATGCAGAAGATCGGCAACACACCGCCGCGGCCGCGGAATTCAACCATGGTCATTATGACCCACAGCCCGGAATCCGCCAAAATCCAGACACCCTCACAAGTCCGCCATACCAAAGGTCAGTGATAAACTGGCAATAACAAAACCTCCACCGTCATGCCAACAGGAATATGCCCACACTATCGCGACCCACAAATCCATGCTGCGGTCTTTCAATCCCCGGTATTCCATTGGCGGTAAACACCGCTGCGCTCAAAATACACACACATTTACAAAACACATCCACATTGGACAATTCCAAATACACACATGATACACATACACACACCACTCCCACACATCTAATACAATATAAAACACACACCCACATCACCCACAAACCCTTACGACCAGAATTGCAACTGAAGGCCAGAGAGAGACACCACCAGAAACAACACTAGCATTCAAAGGCACTCAATACCATCACGCACACAACATCCAAGCACCTCACACAACACACCTCTAAATATCACCCCACACATAACAACACACACCACCCCACACATCACCCACATGACCCCATGGCCCCGCAAAGACACCCCAAGTTCTCTGAGGAGGAGCTCAGGGTCATGGTGGAGGAAATCATCCAGGTAGAGCCACAGCTATTCGGATCACAGGTGCAGCACACCACCATAGCTAGGAAGATGGAGCTATGGCGAAGAATCGTGGACAGGGTCAATGCAGTGGGACAGCACCCAAGAACTAGGGATGACATTAGGAAGAGGAGGAATGACCTACGGGGAAAGGTGCGTTCCGTGGACTTAAGACACCACATCGCGGTTCAGAGGACTGGGTGGTGGACCCTCATCTCCTCCCCCACAACAACATGGGAGGAGCAGGTCTTGGCTATACTGCATCCTGAGGGCCTCGCAGGAGTAGCTGGAGGAATGGACTCTGGTAAGTCACTCTTCACTACTTTCACCCCCCCTACCTGCATGCCATCACAGACCCCCACACTTGCCCTCACCCCATCACTCCAACTCCTCACAGATGTCCCAATATCCCAAACCACACATACCAAACCCAAGCCCTGCATGCAACAACAAAGCATGGACATCCATTACCAAAGCAAGGCCACTGCACATACCCATACACCCCCCTAAACCATCATCACACAAGGTTCTACACAGGAATGCAAGCACTGGGGTACAGGGTCACCCACCCATTGCACACCATGGCACACACAGATGCAATAATAATGTCTTTACACCCCTGCAGGACCCCTACCCAACGTCACCAGACAGGAGGGTCCAGATATGTTCACTCCACCCACAGAAGAGGCCCACAGTGATGACAGCAGCTCTGTCTAACTGGATCAAGATGACCAGACCGGCCCATCTGGGACCTCGGAACAGTCGGTTCCCCTCACACTGGCACAGGCCACTACAGAGCTTCCCCCCTCTGGAAACACCAGCACAGCACCCAACCAGTGGGCCCATATCTCTGTCCCCAGGACACGTCAATCAGCAGTGTGTCCACCACTACAGGGAACCCAGGCTAACCCACCACCCCAGCAACAACAGGGACCTGGGGGCAGTGGTAGTGGGCACACGGTTCAGGGGACAGAGGCACAGGAACATAGGGGAACTGGGAGGGCTGCTGTGCAACAGGGGGAGGACAGGCCCAGGGAACCCACTCTCCACGAGGCACTCTCCAACATCATGGGAGCCTACCACCATTCCCAGGAGACGATGGCAATGTTACTGGCCAAGTTTCAGGAGACCCAGCGGCTGGAGGAGGAACAGTATTTGGGGTTCAGGGAGGAACTCAAATCCACCAATTCCACCCTGGGCACCATTGTAGGGGTGCTGAAGGAACTTGTGAACACCAGGAGGGACACTGTGGCACAACAAGGGACCCTTGACACTAGCCTGGACGATGAACTGCCCACCACCTCCGCCAGCAATAGTGGACAGGAGGCACCACCACAGGACAACCACACCAGCACCCCACCCCCTGCAGATGGATAACCACCCCGCAAGTGGTCCATGAGATCCAGGTCAAAGACAGAGAACAATGCCAAGACCCCCGCCAAGAAATGAGACCACCCTGAATGTCATCCTTCTGTCCCACTTTGTCACCCTGTCCATCCTTAAACTGCCCCAGCTCCACTTCCTATGCCCCTTTGCACAATGCACCTGTGAGACTGATAGACTGGACTCTGCCATGTACATTCCTCCACCATCACCCCTGACCATTTTACAACACCCTCCAATATTTAGCACTTAAATAAACACCCTTAAATCACAAAACAATCAGGAGTCTGTGTGATTTTGAAATTGTGTATTAGCAATTACAGTGGCAAAATGCTATATCAAATGTAATGTCAACATACCTATGTCACATAGCTCTTGTCCATGTGGAAACAAAGCAGATGTCACACAGTGAGACCCACATCTGTGAAATCGTAAGGGAAAGTGGCAACTTAGTGACCATACACTGGGTGAAAATGACACACAGATGAGAGGTAGTAGAATTAAATCAGATGTAACAGGCAGTATTGTCTTCTTACCTGTGTCTCACTAGAAGTATTGCAGGATCACTGTGTTCCTGTTGTCTATGTCCTCTTCTTCCTCGTCTTCACTGTCCACAGGCTCCACAGCTGCCCCAACACCTCCATCTGGACCATCCTCCTGCAGAAAAGGCACCTGTCATTGCAAAGCCGAGTTGTGAAGCATACAGCAGGCCATGATGATCTGGCATACCTTCTTTGGTGAGTAGAATAGGGAACCACCTGTCATGTGGAGGCACCGGAACCTGGACTTCAGGAGGCCCAAGGTCCGCTCTATAATCCTCCTAGTTCGCCCATGGGCCTCATTGTAGCGTTCCTCTTCCCTTGTCCTGGGTTCCCTCACTGGGGAGATGTACTGGTCTGCCAAACACACCATCTGCACATTCATCGAATAGTAACTCTTCCAGTTTCTGTACACCTGTTCACTCCTGCGGGGGGGACCAAGGCCACATGTGTAACATCAATGGCACATATGATGTTGGGGATATGTCCCAGGGCATAGAAATCACCTTTCACTGTAGGCAAATCCTCCACCTGAGGGGAAACGATGTAGCTCAGCATGTGTTTCAGCAGGGCAGACAACACTCTGGACAACATGTTGGAAAACATAGGGTGGGTCATCCCTGATGCTAAGGAGCCAGAGCACTGACAGTCCCCCACCTGTAAAGCATAAAAAGTTGGCCAGTTTCCAGCGGGAGAGGGGAAAGAAATCAGCCACCAAAGCCGCTCCCAGGGGTACAGTTGGGAGTGTGGAGACAGCTGCGCCACCATCCAAGGTGGGGAAGGGGCACAGTAAAACCAGCATGTCTGGGAAGATCTGCATGGCGGACAAGATCTGCCCAAGACACCGCCGCCACCAGCCCCGCTGCCCACGACACTGCCGCCACCAGCCCCGCTGCCCAGGACACCGCCACCAGTAGACCCGCTGCCCAGGACACCGCCACCAGCATCACCGACATTGAGCGCCAATGATTCCGATGCTACTGAGGCCGCCACGGGCAGGATGAAGCACTCTGGGCACAGAGCCCCCTCCAGAACCAGTGGAGATTGACATCCACTACCTCTGTCCTTGGCAGGATGAAGCACTCTGGGCACAAAGCCCCCTCCAGAACCAGTGGATTTGCACTCCCCAGGATTGAACAGTGGGAAAACCACCCACTGTAAAGACTTGAGAGACTGGCTTTGCACTCCCCAGGATTGAACAGTGGGAAAACCACCCACTGTAAAGACTTGAGAGACTGTGACTTTGCACTCCCCAGGATTGAACAGTGGGCAACCCACCCACTTGTGAGACTTGTGAGACTGTGGCTTTGCACTCCCCAGTATTGAACAGTGGTCAACCCACCCACTGTAGAGACTTGTGAGTCTGTGGCTTTGCACTCCCCAGGATTGAACAGTGGGCAACCCACCCACTGTAGAGACTTGTGAGACTGTGGCTTTGCACTCCCCAGGATTGAACAGTGGGTAACCCACCCACTGTAGAGTCTTGTGAGACTGTGGCTTTGCACTCCCTAGGATTGAACAGTGGGCAAACCACCCACTGTAAAGACTTTAGAGACTGTGGCTTTGCACTCCCCAGGATTGAAAAGTGGGCAACCCACCCACTTGGGAGACTTGAGAGACTGTGGCTTTGCACTCTCCAGGATTGAAAAGTGGGCAACCCACCCACTTGGGAGACTTGAGAGACTGTGGGTTTACACTCCCCAGGATTGAACAGTGGGCAAACCACCCACTGTAAAGACTTGAGAGACTGTGGCTTTGCACTCCCCAGGATAAAGCAGTAGGCAACCCACAAACTTGAGAGACTGTGGCCTTGCACTCCCCAGGATGGTCCAGTGGGCAAACCAACCACTGTAGAGACTTGAGAGACTGTGGCTTTGCACTCCCCAGGATAAAGCAGTGGGCAAACCACCCACTGTAAAGACTTGAGAGACTGTGGCTTTGCATTCCCCAAGATTTAACAGTGGGCATCCCACCCACTGTAAAGACTTGAGAGACTGTGGCTTTGCACTCCCCAGGATTGAACAGTGGGCAAACAACCCACTGTAAAGACTTGAGAGACTGTGGCTTTGTGCTCTCCATGATTGGACAGTGGGCATGGAGCCCCCTCGTGGATCTAGCATCATGCACTTATCCGGCTGAGGTGCCCCCCTTCCCTTCCCCCTGAGGTGCCTGTTTTTTCTATCTGATGCCCCAGCAGTGTTCTCTCCGTCTTGTTCAGGTATCTTGCGTGGGCCTCACCCATGCCTTTTGGGCCCAGTGGTCCACGGACTATGATGGTGGAATACCTTGGACTTGTATTCTTGGTGTATATATTTGTTTATAGTGTACATATCTTTATATATCGTTATATTTTTGATTACTGTATTTGAATATATTACAATCATTCGACTCATTTCCTTTTGTCCTTGCATTCTTCCAGGGGGGGTTAGGGGATATAACTGTAATGTGTCATGATGTATTAGTGTGTGTGTTGTCGTGGGTGAGGGTGGGGGTGGGGGTGTTGCGTGTTGCATGTCTGTGTCACTCTCTTTTCCCTCCCCCCCGTGTCGTAGGTGCAGTACTCACCGTGGTCTTCGCCACCGGCCTGTTGGCGCTTTTACCGCCGCTTTAACACCGACCACCAGGGTTGTAATGACCACCTATATCTTGTAGATTTTATCATGATATTAGGAAATGTTTCTTCAAACCTCTATTTGTTATTAACAAACTATTTGACTGTAGAGAAGCTTTTAATTATGTATGTAAATTGGATACTAAAGAAAAATATTATGCAGTAATTACATTTATTTCACGTGCTAAAGAACAGAGGAAAAGTCTTATGCACCTATAAACTCTCCCCTAAGAAAATGAACAATGATCACATTTGTTGAAATGAACGATTTTATCCATTGTTACTAGTTTTTAGAAATATTGTATTGTATGTCATCTTTGTTTTAAAGGAATTGTTTATCTTTTATGGAGTAATATCCGAATAAAGATTGATTTGATTTGAGTGATAAGCTTGGCCCTGGAGTCATCTGCTTCATCTTCTTCTGGCTCTTCATCAATTGGCATATCAGCATTACCAGCCACAGCATCATCTGCCTTCCCCTTCTCTGCTTTCTATGGTACCTGACCTCTCAGGGCTAGATTGAGGAGAATGCAGCAGACAACTTTTATCAGACATACCTTTTTGGGCGAGTAGAGGGGGACTCCTCCAGATAAGTCCAGAAACCTAAATCTTGCCCCTCCAGGAGCCCAAAAGTCTGCTCAGCTACACACCTTGTCCTCCTGTGGGCCTCATTGTAGTGGACATCCCCTAACATGATTGGGTACCTCACTGGTGTCAACAGCCAAGGCCGGTGTGGATAGCCAAAGTCCCTTGAGAACACATTGTAAAAACAACACAAACATGTATGTGTGACATGCTAAAATGTGATGGCAGGATACATAAATTGCATACACACAGTTGCATGGTAACTTACTAACCAGCCATGCCCTCTCTGTGTAGAGTCATATCATTGGCAGAGGGATATTGCTGCTTCTCATGATGAAGCAATCATGCACAGGCCCGGGATACTTGGCTGTGACTTGTGAAACGCTCTGGTCTGCCAAACACACCACCTGAATGTTGATTGAAAGGTGGTTTTTCCTGTACCTATATACTTCTTCATTTGCACTGGTAGGGACCAAGGTTACATGGGTGCCATCAATGGCTCCTATCACATGCCGATTGTGTCCCAGCTCATAAAAGTCTGCCTTCACATAGGCCAAATCTGTTTGGTGGGGAAACCTGATGTAGCTGTCCAGGTGTTTCAATAATGCAGACGGTACATCCTTCAAAACCAGACTGAACACGGCCTGAGACATCCCTGCCGTAACAGCCACTTTATTCTGGAAGGACCCTGTGGCCAAGCAGTGTACCACTGACAAAACTTGAACGGTGGAAGGTATGCAATAGAGATTGCGCATGGCAGGCATCAGATCGGACTCCAACTGATCACACAGATCCCTGATGGTATGACAATTCAGACTACGGCGCTCATGACATTGGCGCAAAATCCCAGTTACCGCCATGCTGATGGCCGCCAACTTACCGCTGCCGCGGCGGAGATCCGTTTACCATATTATGACACACAGACAACAGAACTACGCCCATGACATTATGACTCACGAATCACCACGGCAGACATTCAACGACAGTAAATCATTGGCAGTATACACCGGCGTGCTCACAGTGGACACCCACAGACAAAACAACACCACATTGGACAATGCAAACAACACACACCTGACACCTACACACACACCACACCCACACCAGTATAAAAACACATACCCACAGTACCCACAACCCTTTACGACTACAAACAATTGTCACCAGAGAGACACCAAGACCACTGACACAACCGGAGCCACACACTACTCACACCTATACACCACTCACGCACTCCACATCACACACTCCAACACATTATCCAACACACCCTCACCAACACACCTCACAGAAAACCCATGGCACCACAAAGACACCCCCATTTCACAGAGGAGGAGCTAAGGGTCATGGTGGAGGAAATCGTCAGGGTAGAGCCACAGCTATTTCGAGCACAGAGAGTCGTGAACAGGGTCAACGCCATGGGACAGCCCCCAAGAACTATGGATGACATCAGGAAGAGGTGGAATGACCTAATGGGGAAGGTATGTTCAATTGCAGCAAGACACCACTTTGCTATCCAGAGGACTGGCAGTGGACCCCCACCTCCTCCCCCACAACTCCCAGCATGGAACGAGTAAGTCTTGTCAATACTGCATCCTGAGACCCTTGTCGGAGTTGGAGGAGGACTGGACTCTGGTAAGTCAACTCTCTACTAATATCACCCCCTACCTGCACGCCATCACATACCTTCAGCCTAAACCCCATCACTCCACTACATCCCACACACCCCACCATCACATCTCACTCATCCCAATGCCAAGCCATGCATGCCGTACCAATGTATGGACCCCCCTCACAGCCCTGTATGGATACTCATCACTAAACATGCACACCATAGAGAACTAACAACCCCACCATACACTAACATACACAAGTGAATGATGCCAGGGCAAATCCAATCATAGAGGGGAAGCCATGGATGTACAATATGTCAGACACATTAACCATAACACATTGTTTACATCTCAACAGGTACCCCAGCCAATGTCACTGGAGAGGAGGTGCCAGCACTAACCAGTCCCCCAACTGAGGAGGTCCACAGTGATGACAGCAATTCTGGTCTTCATGATCTGGATGACCTACCTGGCCCATCAGGGACCACTGGAAAGCCGGTTACCCAGGCCCAGTCACCCACCACCACAGAGTCTCCCCCATCAGGAAACACTACCACAGCACCCACCCAGCGTACCAACACCTCTGTCCCTAGGACACGTCAATCAGCAGTGTGTCCACCTCTACAGGGTCCCCAGGCTACACTTTGCACACAAGCCAATCAGGGACCTGGGGTCAGTGGCAGTGGGTTCATTGTTCAGGGGACAGAGACACAGGCCACTAGGGACAATGGGAGGACTGCTGTGCGCCTAGGGGAGGACAAGCCTAGGGAACCAACTCTCCAGGAGGCAATCTCCGAGATACTGGGAGCTTACCAACATTCCCAGGACACCATGGGCCAGATCCTGGACAATGTGCAGGAGAACAGGTGGCTGCAGGAGGGACAGTACCAGGGGATCAGGGAGGACTTGTAGGCCATCAACAACACCTTGATCTCCATAGCAGGGGTGCTGGCAGACATGGCCATCATTATGAGAGAGGCAGTCTTACACCAGCGGGCCCCTGCCACTATCCACAGATCTGAACAGCCTTCCACCTCCACTGGCGCTAGTGGCCAGGAGGCCTCACAACAGGACTCACAGGCCACCAGCACCCCACCCCCTGCAAAAGGTGAACCACCCGCAAACGTTCCCTGAGATCCAGAAAAAAGCCACTGCATGTGCTGCTGTGACCTGTGTCTGGAACTGTGTGACCGGGGAAAGGGCCCCGCCTTCACTTCGGAGGAGTGGAAGAGACTGATGGATGGGGTCCTACCCCAGTACAGACTGCTGTCTGGGCCTCCAGACCAACAGGTGAGTACACTATGGGCACTATGCATGTGGGAAGGATGCATGGAGTGGTGTGTGTGAAGGCCTCATGTAAGGGGGTGGATGGATGTCCTCATGGCGGCATACAGATTGTGTGCTGGGCTATGTGTATGCCAATGGTGATGGAAACGGGTATGGTGAGCCATATTTATAACAGGCTGGACTCGTCTAATGGTATTTTCCTGTGTGTATTGCCTCTGTAGGTCAGCGGCCATCAAAAGAAGGGTATAAGGCATGCCATCGACAAGGAGGTGCAGACCCTGGGGATCTATGGCAGACGGAGCACCCGCTGACACAAACGGTGGTAGGACCTGAGACTCTGGGCATGGAAGACAGAGGAGGCCCAGCTGGGGATGGCCTCCCAACGAGGAACGGGTGCCCCTCGAACCCTGACCCCCCTGATGGCCTGCATACTGGCTGTAGCCTATCCTGTGCTGGATGGGTGCTTGAGGGCATCACAGCAGCCACAAGGGGGTAAGTACAGTGCCCATCATTACAACGTATGCATGGTAGGGCGGTATCCGGGTGGTGGATGTGTGCCATTGGGTGCCCCTAGGCCAGGCCTGACTTGCAGCGTAGGTCCCCTGGTGGCTAGGGTTCTGAAGGGATATTCCTGCCTTCCTAGCTTGTAGGTTTCCACTACTGGTCAGGGCTGCTTGGGTCCTAGGTGTGCTGCAGTTGCCGGTGTGTGCCCCTCCCTATGCCTTGGTGGCTAGCAATATCACTTGTAGTGCAATGCATAGTGCGTAGGCCTGTTCCCTGTGTGTGACGGTGCTGTGTACATCAACGGTGGTGTTGGTGCAGCCATTGACCCAGTGTATCCTTTGTCTCTCTCCCCCCCCTTTCTTGTTTTGTCATCCTGTCCTTATGTGCATTAGCATCATCTTGTGGAGGAGCAGAGGAACCGGCGACAGAGGGAGCTGCATCCCACAGGACCCAGGAGGCAGAGTCCACTGTCGCTGAGGGCACCAGTGGGATGAAGAGCAAGGGGAGCAGCGTGGCGGAGACTGGAGTGGACAATTCAGATACACATACCTCCTCCGATGGAAGCTCACTGCCGGTGGCGGACACTTCTGTGACTACCCCAGCTACAGGTACACCCGCCACCTCCGTACCAGCACCGCCCGCCCAGCAGTCCCTCAGCGAATTGCCTGTGCCCGCTCAGCCAGGAGGGAGGGTATCTCCTTTGCCCCAGGCACCGCAGGTCCTGCCCCAGTAAGCCCTGCTGCCCTGAGTGAGGAGGCTATTGACCTCCTGAGAGCCATCTCTGTAGGGCAGTCAACCATTGTGAATGCCATGCAGGGGCTGACAGCCCGGATGCAACAATCTAATTCATTCCTGGAGGGCATTCACACTGGATTGGTGGCCCAACAGAGATCGATTCAGGCTCTGGCCTCCTCTCTGATGGCAGCCATTGTCCCTGTTTCTACCGTCCCCCCTCCAACTTCCACTGTTCAATCCCATTCTTCTCAACCCCAACCCATCCCAGGCACACATACAGATGAGCATGCACATAAGACAACACCCAAGAGTGTCACAGGCAAACACAAGCACCACACTTCATCCCACAGGCACTCACACAAACACCATCCAGTTGCAGACACAACAAAATCCACTATTTCCACTGTCTCCCTCTCTTCTTCCTCCTGCACCTCTCACCTAGTTGCGTCCACACTCACACCTGCATGCACAATATCATCATCCACTACCAGCATCATCACCACACCAAGCAGAACACACACCTCACTGGCACACACCTCCACAATATCCATGCACACGCCCCCTGTGTCCTCTCCCACTGTGTCTGTCCCTACCTTCCTAAAGGACACAAACGCAGGCACTCAGACACCCAACAGCCATCCACCTCACAACATCATGCAGCCCATGCACCTGCACCCGAATCCAGCAGACAAACACCGCCAACAATCACTCCCCCATCCTCCACTCCCATTCCTTCTCCCTCTTCCCACCCTAATGTCCCTAAAAAACTGTTCCTATCCACCATAGACCTCTGTCCTACCACTCCCCCCTGTCCAGCATGTATGGCCACGGTAGGAAGAACCTAGCCAAGCAGCTCAGCCACACAATCCACGGGCCCAGTTCCATCTGTAACCACTCATGGTGGAAAGGAATCCAGGCCACATTTACTGAAGGGGATGGAGCCTGCACCAACCAGCCTAAAGGGGAAGGACCCTGCACCAGCATGCAAGAAGGGCAAGGAGCCTGCACCTGCCACGAAAGGCCAAGGAGCCTGCACCAGCCGGTGTTGTACTGGACAGGAATAACTGATTTAAGTCCACCAGTGAAAGTCGTCCTGGAGGTTGGTGGTCGCCACCGTGGTGTAACTTGCCATTGGAAGACATTGCTGACTTTGGCAGACTAGGGTCAATTGCAATGTTCACCAGTGGGGATGGTCATGTATGTGGCGGCCCTGACCGCCATCGTCTGCAGTATTGCTCACTTGACTCCTGACACTGCTGCCAGCAACACCTCCATTATCTGATCTGCTGTGTACTGCCTCTGGAAGCTACCATGCCACATCCTGCAGGTGATAGGGCCCCAGATATCACCAATGAGGAGCTTGAAAAGCTAGCAGAGGAGGTCCTACGCCTGTATGAACAACTATATGGAGCACCAGAAAAGCAGGTGAGTCCAATGTCATAGCAAAGTGTGATAGGTGTTGTGTTTTACGGTATACCATTGATGTGAACTTGTCAAGGTGTCGATGAATGCAGATGGTATTTTGCGGAAGCGTGAGAGCAGAGATGATGGGTATGTGTGCCACCTTGCTGTGACTGATGTGTACTGTCCACTCCTATTGGTATAGTGTATGTGGACATGACTTTCTCCTTTTGCCTGTGTCATCCATGCAAGTCAACACCCATCAGAAGAAGGGGTTTTGGCCTGAAGAAGAAGGGGATTTGGCCTGCCACTGCCAAGGAAGTGCGGACTGTGGGTGTCCACAGCCGGTGGACCACCCATTGTAGAAGGTGGTAGCAGGAACCGAGACACTGCTCCCAGAAGACCACTGAGCCCCAGCTAGGGATGTCCTCCTAACTAGTGAGGGAAGTCCAAAAAACCCTGATCACCCTAATGGTCCCCATTTTGGCGGTGGCCGACCCAGAGGTGAGAGCAGCACAGCAGCTGTAGGAGGCTGGCCTGGCTTATAGTGGGTACCTGATGGTACTTACACCTTGTTTAAAGGTCCAGTTATCCCTTATTAGTAGATTAGCTGTGTTCTAGCACCTTAGGCTGATAGAGGTAGCTATAGCAGAGCAGCTTACACTGAACTAGGAGACATGCAAATCTCCTACTATACCACTTATATCATATAGGACTATATCATAAGAATCACAATACTCAGTGTTACTAAAAATAAAGGTACTTTATTTTAGTGACAATGTGCCAAAGATATCTCAGAGGATATACTCCCTTAGGAGGTAAGTAAAATACACAAAATATACACACAAACCAAAATCAGGTAAGTAAACAGAAAAGTAGTGCAAACACTGTAGAATACCATAGGATGCAATAGGCCTAGGGGCAACACAAACCATATACTAACAAAGTGGAATGCAAACCACTTAGAGACCCCAGGCCTAGTGTAGTGTGTAGAGGGTCGCTAGAAGTGTAAGAAAACACTAAGGGTGTCCAACATACCCCACCCCAGGACCCTGAAAAGTAGGAGTAAACTAACCCTATTTTCCCAGAAACACACTAAAGTCGTGATAAGAGATTCTGAAAAGACAGCAACTGACTGCAAAGCACTGAAGATGGATTCCTGGACCTGGGGACCTGTAAAGGAAGGGGACCAAGTCCAAAAGTCACAAAAGTGTCCAGGGGGGCAGAAGCCCACTAAACCCCGGATGAAGGTACAAAATGTCTGCCTCCGGGTGGAAGAAGCTTAAGATTCTCCATTTCCCTTCCACAGAAGATGTCCCACGGTGTGCTGGAGAATGCAGAGTTGTTTTCACGAAGAAAGACCACAAACAAGCCTTGCTAGCTGCAAAGGTGGAGATTGAAGAAAATGGGTGCTGCCTGGGCCCAAGAAGAACCAGGAGGTCGCCTCTTGGAGGAGGAGACAGAGGGGGTGCTCAGAAGCACAGAGAGGCCATGGCAAAGCAGGCAGAACCTGCAGAAGCACTTGAACAGGGGTTCAAGACAACTGAGCACGGCGGTCATATCAACACTACAAAGGAGGGTCTCACGAAGCCGGTGGTCAACTCAGCGAGTTGAGCAGTGCAGGACGGAGATCTGGGCACCTGGGCTGTGCTGTGCACAAAGGATTCCTTGCAAAAGTGCACAGAAGCATTAGCAGCTGCAGTTCACGCAGTACACAGGATAACTGTCTGGCGTGGTGAAGCAAGGACTCACCTCCACCAAATTTGGACAGATGGACCACTGGACTGTCGGGGTCACTTCGATCCAGCTCCTGTGTTCCAGGGACCAAGCTCGTCAAGCTGAGAGGGGACCCAGAGGACCGGTGATGCAGAAGTTTGGTGCCTGCGTTAGCAGGGGGAAGATTCCGTCAACCCACAGGAGATTTTTTCTTGGCTTCCAGTGCAGGGTGAAGGCAGACAGCCCTCAGAGCATGCACCACCAGGAAACAGTCAAGAAAGCCAGCAGGATTAGGCGCTACAATGTTGCTGGTAGTCTTCTTGCTACTTTGTTGCGGTTTTGAAGGCGTCCTGGAGCAGTCAGAGGTTGACCCTTGGCAGAAGTGAAAATGGGAGATGCAGAGGAACTCTGGTGAGCTCTTGCATTCATTATCAGGAGAGACCCTAAATAGCCCTCAGAGGAGGATTGGCCACCTCATCAGGTAAGCGCCTATCAGGCGGGGTCTCTGACATCACCCGCTGGCACTGGCCACTCAGAGGCCTCCACTGTGCCTTCACACCTCCTTATTCAAGATGGAAGAGGTCTGGGACACACTGGAGGAGCTCTGGGCACCACCCCTGGGGTGGTGATGGACAGAGGAGTGGTCACTCCCCTTTCCTTTGTCCACTTTCACACCAGAGCAGGGGCTGGGGGTTCCCTGAACCGGTATAGACTGGCTTATGCAAGGAGGGCACCATCTGTGCCCTTCAAAGCATTTCCGGAGGCTGGGTGAGGCTACTCCTCCCCAGCCCTTGCCACCTATTTCCAAAGGGAGAGGGTAACACCCTCTCTCAGAGGAAATCCTTTGTTCTTCCTTCCTGGGACTTGGCTGCCCAGACCCCAGGAGGGCAGAAGCCTGTCTGAGGGTTGGCAGCAGCAGTAGCTGCAGTGAAAATACCAGAGAGCTAGTTTGGCAGTACCCGGGGTCCATTCTGGAGCCCCAGGGATGCATGGGATTGGCACCCCAACACCAGATTTGGCATGGGGGGTCAATTCCATGATCTTAGACATGTTACATGGCCATATTCAGAGTTACCATTGTGAAGCTACATATAGGTATTGACCTATATGTAGTGCACATGTGTAATGGTGTCCCCACACTCACAAATTCCGGGGAAATTGCCCTGAACTATGTGGGGGCACCTTGGCTAGTGCCAGGATGCCCTAACACTTAGTAACTTTGCACCTAACCTTCACCAAGTGAGGGTTAGACATATAAGTGACTTATAAGTTACTCAAGTGCAGTGTAAAATGGCTGTGAAATAACGTGAACATTATTTCACTCAGGCTGCAGTGGCAGTCCTGTGTAAAAATGGTCTTAGCTCCCTATGGGCGGCAAAAGAAATGCTGCACCCCATAGGGATCTCCTGGGACCCCAATACCCTGGGTACCCAGGTACCATATACTAGGGATTTATAAGGGTGTTCCGGTGTGCCAATAAGAATTGGTAAAAATGGTCACTAGCCTGCAGTGGTTATTTTAAAGACAGAGAGAGCATAAGCACTGAGGTTCTGATTAGCAGAGCCTCAGTGACACAGTTAGGCACCACACAAGGGACACATTCAGGCCACAAACTATGAGCACTGGGGTCCTGGCAAGCAGGGTCCCAGTGATACATATAAAACACACTGACAAATAGGGTCTTCACTATGAGCACTGGGGTCCTGGCTGTCAGGATCCCAGTGACACAGTAAAATCACCCTGACATATACTCACAAACAGGCCAAAAGGGAGGGGTAACAAGGCTAGAAAGAGGCTACCTTCCTACAGCAGCCACAAGAGGGTAAGTACTGACTGAAGCCATGTACTTTACTCAGATTGTTTGGTGTATGCTGTCTCAGTATAGCAGCAGTGACAATGTAGAAGGTGCTAATGGTATGTTGACTATTGGGAATACATAGTACTCCAGTTGGCAATATAAAATATAGTTATATGGCCTTTGGGTTGTGCATGGAAACATGTTGATCACCTGTGCCCAGCAATATGTTTGACTGCATGTGGAGATGGACATGTGACAGAACCACATGTGTTCCTCTACCCAGTCATATGTATGTCTGTAAGGTGCTGTATTATCCTTCCCATCCAGTGTTCCCAGGTCCAAAAATTCAATTAGTGTTTTATGTAGCTCTAAGGTGTAATACAACTCCTTTAAAAATGGGTCTGCTCCATGTGCAACCTTGAGGCTGACATATTAGTTACAGGGCCTAGCTATCCAGTGTTCTGACACAGTTGTATACTTCATGTGATGCTGGCATCCCATTCAGGCAATTGGTATGGCCAATACAGTACTGCCCATATGTGATTTAAGGAGGTGCTCCATTGTCAACTCAACACTAAACAATGTGGTATGTGGAATTTGTATTGGATGGAAATCCAACAATGGGAAACTCTTGTTGTGTATTAGCCCTTTACATTTCTTTGAATTACATTGACATGTGGACATATAACTTATGTCCCAATGACTTAGTTGTAGATGAGGTAAGTGGTTAGGCAGTTTAGACTTAGACAATGTTATTTGTCCATGCTAGATATGTGGTACTGAAAATTCTGGACCCGTGTTATAAACGTCGTCGTATCACAACGATTTTGGTATCAGCAGACCGGGAATGATTAGAATAGTATGCACAAGCATTGTATTCATATTCGGGTAACAAAATCACCCGAATATCAGAGTTTCCATCCTGAACCCTCGTGTTCCATTTAAACGACAGCCATTTTATGATTGCCCTCACATAGGCCAATGTCAAATGCTGAAAACGAGTCTGAAGGACACGTACATCTTTGCTGACTCCTCTGTGACCTGGGCAAGCTGACTCCACTGCCTGAAGCCAAACCTGTTCGGCCAGTTTCTTCTTTCCAGTGGCCGAATGAGATTAGTATCAAGGCACAACACATCATAAACCTTTCATCACACACAAACCATGCCTAATCTTACACACACCTGTCCCTGTTTCTTTCTTTATGACTTGCTTTACAAGGAGGAGGTGCCCGTTTATATTGGGGGTCCGTCGATATCTGATGAAAGTACTAAGCCTTGCCGGGTAATTGATTGAGGGCTGGACAAACTGGAATATGGGCTTGTCATCATAAACCTGCTATTTCTTTGTAGTGAAAATATGTGAATGGTCAACTGTAAAATAAGGAATGTTTGCCTAAAGCATAATATTTTGTATAAAAGAGAAGGTTAGCTTTGCAAGAGGAGCAGTCTCCTGAGAATATACACCGTGTTGTACTTCTAGGATACCTGTTACTGGCTGCAGCCAATAAACAAGATCTTTGACTTCACCAAGAAGACTCTGGTGGTCATTCTGACCCTGGCGGTCTTTGACCGCCAGGGCGGAGGACCGCGGGAGCACCGCCGACAGGCCGGCGGTGCTCCAATGGGGATTCCGACCGCGGCGGTAAAGCCGCGGTCGGACCGGCACCACTGGCGGGGTCCCGCCAGTGTACCGCGGCCCCATTGAATCCTCCGCGGCGGCGCAGCTTGCTGCACCGCCGCGGGGATTCCGACCCCCCCTACCGCCATCCAGATCCCGGCGGTCGGACCGCCGAGATCCGGATGGCGGTAGGGGGGGTCGCGGGCCCCCGTAAGAGGGCCCCTACATGTATTTCACTGTCTGCTGCGCAGACAGTGAAATACGCGACGGGTGCAACTGCACCCGTCGCACAGCTTCCACTCCGCCAACACGATTCCGAGCCGGCTTCATCGTGGAAGCCTCTTTCCCGCTGGGCTGGCTGGCGGTCTGAAGGCGACCGCCCGCCAGCCCAGGGGGAAAGTCAGAATTACCGCCGCGGTCTTTCGACCGTGGAACGGTAACCTGACGGCGGGACTTTGGCGGGCGGCCTCCGCCGCCCGCCAAGGTCAGAATGAGGGCCTCTGTGTTTCTGTAGTCTGAAACAGGAAGGACTCGAAGTGTTAGGGTGTGTTCCCTGGCACCGCTGGGTTCTGATAAACCCAGTACTTCCTTTGGCGCCCAACGCGGGGCGATTTCAGCGGTACCAGTCCAAGCCAGAGGTTTGTGAGGAGCTTCGTGTGAAAATTCTAGAGGAAGGCAGCCACTTCATCGACCCCTGTATGTCAACGTGGTCCGAAAGTCTTTGCTGCGAGGTTCCCCGCTTCCCGACGGCTACGAAGGACTGCTGCCCTGACTATCGCCCTGTTTTGGACCCTTGATGATTTGGTAGAGCGAAACGATAAACGAGTCTTCTGGTGACGTCATCGATACCTCAGTTAAGTATAAGTGGAGCGTCTCCCAGTCCTTAGTTTGGTTCTTAGTTTGGTATCCCCTTGGGATCTTTGATTTGGAACTTGCAAGTACCAAAGCCGAGGGATTCGTGTATTCACAAGATTATCGTATTCGATAATCCTTTGAAGTTTGAAGCTAGACTAGAGAGCGAAGATGCCTGGTCTTAGCAGATATGGAAATTTGTTTTGTCTTGGTTATAATAGGGATTCCCGATTGGAGGACTCGTGTCCGGTTCCTCCGATTGGAACTCCAACCTATGAACTATATGTGAAACATGGCATAGGCCCCCTCACATATAATGAAGTATGGATCCGATACACCAGGAAAGATGGTGTTTTAAAATGGCCCCAATATGGTAGTTTTGACACAGAGATTCTGAATAATCTGGAGGTTAAACTTTTTAAGAAGAAAGCCCGGCCGGCAATGTTTGACTCTTTCCGCCTATGGCGTAAGGAAGCCAAACAGAAGGAAATTAAATTAGCAAAGAGAAATAAGAGGGAAGAGGGTATCTCGATAATGCAAGCTGCCATGCAGTTTAAAGATGATGAAGAAGAACAGATGAATGAGCAGTTGCACAGGCAACGTAAATTGGTGACCGATAAATGATATCCAGTTTTACCGCTTCTTCAGCAAGATGCAGTAAAAGAACTTGAGAAAGATCCTTTAATGTCACACTTGTTGAGTTCGCCACCCCCTTATGCGCAGAATGCTACAGCACCTCCGCAACCTTTAGCTGTGCAACCTCCGGTTATTGTGCCTCAGGTTCTTCCACAGCCGCCAGCTCCTTTTCAGTTGGCTCCTACTACTATGGCGCAGCCCCTTCAAGGGCTGCCGACTTCGCTACCTGCTCCATCTGTACCTCCTACGACTTTATGTACTACATCGACTGCCTCTTCTGGTGTTCTTCCTGATACTGCCTCTGCATCTGCTTCTGCGTCTGCCTTGCCTCTCTCTGTTTTTCCTCCTGTTCTTTCATCAACTTCTCCTTCTGTCCGACAGAGAATGACAGATACTGTTGCCAGCCTTATATTTCCTCTCTTTGGGTCGTCTGGTGTGACCCCAGATTCGGAGCGTAAACAGTTGCGTAGTCAATTGCCTAATTCTCGAGAGAGAGAAATGTTTGACCATATGGCGCGTAAATGGGTTGTTTACCCTTTAAGATACGATGTAGAGTCTGTTATGGATGTCTTCCGCCAATGGGAAGCACCGAAACAAAGATACGTTTTTGAGAAAATGTGTGCTTTCCTTTGTGAGGAATTAGAGGATAATGATTTGGAAACAAATCTGCCTGATTTGTGGCGTGTACGGTTTGAGTTTGCAAAGGGCACGATTGTGGGTTCGGATGTTGAGACAGCAGTTGCGACGTTGTTGTCCTTTAGGAATAAGGATCCTTCTCAGTCATTGTTCCAACATGACTCCTCTGTTAAAAAAAAAGGTGCGACAGTACCCAATGAGAGAAGTCCCTCCGGTATGGAAGGACGCCGTTGCGGCTGATGTTGCTAATCAAATTGATGCTGTCCCAGCTCATTTTCAGCATGTTTGGGTACATGTTCCGTGGAAGGGAGCTGAAGTTTTAGCCCTTAAGCAGACTTTGCCTGATCCCCGTAAAAACCCTGCAGGGTATTATAAGGAATTATCACAGACTGCAGACTCATGCATTATGAATTTAGCCGACATAGACATGTTATTTGGGAATGTTGTTCCATAGCCTTTGTGGGGATTGATTCGCCATACAGATCATGCACAAGAGTTAGGTGACTCATGGGCTAATATTAGTGCTGCAGGTGATGGACAAGTTGGTGGTGCCAAGCCTGAGCCTTTGGTAACAGAACTGCCTGCTAGGATCATTACTTACATGAAGACTTTAATGCCTGCGATGCGTGTGAATTGGGATAAATTGTCTGCGTGTAAGCAGAAGAAAGATGAAACAGTGTCTGATTTCTTCACCAGGTTTGAGGAAACGTTTATCGACCACAGTGGTCAAGATATGAGTACAGAAGGTGGTCAACGGTTTTTCGTCGACAAGTTTGTGCATAATTTGCTTGCCGAGCTGTGTAAGAAATTGAAGGATTCAGAGAGTTCTTGGGCCGTTTCCTCTTCAGCACAAATATTGGCTACTGCACAGTACTACGAAAATAGGGATAAAGATGAGAAGGATAGAGCAGACAAGAAAACTAAAGAATTAAAGACGAAGGTTCTTTTACAACAGGCGTATCCGCCACGTGGTGGTCAGAGTAACTATCAGCAACCTCAACAGTTCCAGAGAAACTATCAAAGGTTCGAGTTTTCTCAACCACGTGTTCCTGTAGGTCCCAATCAGTGTTCATATTGTAAAGAAGAGGGTCATTTCAAGTATAGTTGTCCTATTTTGTCACAGCGTACGAATTGTGCTTCTGGCGCAAGAGGTCGAGGTGTTCAACAAGCTCCTAGAGGTAGAGGACGTGGAAGTTTACCCCAGAACACGTGTTCCTTTCCGTCTCAAAACTCAATGAATAGTTTTGACCAGCAACATAACACGTCTGGTAGGACGGCTCAGTACTATGCTGACGACTACTATGCAGAAGATGAGAACTTGGAAGGTAATAATTGCTAGGACAGCCATAGACGAAGAGAGGGAGTTTTTTTAGTTCTAGTGGATCAGAATGGACCTTATGTTAAGGTGATTACCTCAGGTGTGTCGGAGCCTTTTCTGTTGGATACTGGTGCTATAAAGAGTTCTATTATGCACTCAAAACTCCCTGGCGCACCTTTGTCTGGCGAGATGAATGTTTCAGTAGGTTTTTCTGGCGCCCCGGTTAGGAACCCGATTTCTAGTCCTATGTCCCTTTCTGTTGGACCTTGTGAATTGGAAGCACCCCTTATTCTGACGACAGGTTGTGGTGAAAACTTGTTAGGATTGGATTTGTTGAAAAGATTGTATGCAACATTATATTGTTCTGCTTCGGGAGTACAACTTACACTGGGTAGGAAAATGGTCTCTCCAATGTATTTGTCGAAGGATAAACTTCCGACCGAATTGTCGTTTCTTCCTGATACCATTTGGGCTACTGGTCCTAATGACGTGGGTCTGTTGGAAATACCGCCTTATGTTGTGACATTGAAAGCCAATGTTAAATTACCACGCATTCAACAATACAAGATCTCTAGTGAAGGTGAAAAGGCGTTGCTAGTGATCATTTATGATTTAATTGAAAAAGATGTAATTGAAGAGACAAGAGGCAACGTTTGTAATAGTCCTGTTCTGCCTGTTTTGAAACGTACTGACCCCTCAAAGCCACCTGTTTACATGCTCGTGATTGATCTTAGAGAGGTAAATAAAATAGTTGTGCCACAGTTTCCAGTTGTTCCTGATATCACTGCCATATTGACTATGATTCCAGCTTCCGCCACCTGGTTCTCGGTGATTGACTTAAAGAATGCTTTCTTCAGCATCCCGATTGCAGAGGAGAGCAGGGATATTTTTGGATTCAGTTTAGGAGGCCGAAGTTTCCGCTTCAAACGCGCTCCTCAAGGCTACTGTGAAAGTCCATCAATATATAGTCAGGCTTTAAAAACACAGCTTGATGCAATTGTTTTACCTGATGGCGCTACCCTTATTCAGTACATTGATGATTTGCTAGTCGCTACAGATACTGAAGAGATTTGTAAAGAAGCCACCTTGTTGTTGTTGCGTCATTTGTCTGATTTACATCACAAAGTGTCCCTTTCAAAACTGCAATATACTGTAGTCGACAAGAAGTGACCTACTTAGGTCATCTCTTATCGAAGGAGGGAAGGAAACTGACCTCAGAAAGAATTCAGGCAATTGCAAAATTGAGTGTGCCAAAGACACAGAGAGAAGTACGTGCTTTCTTGGGCATTACATCATACTGCAGACAATGGATACCGAATTTTCCTTTGCTGGCCAAACCTTTGGTAGCATTGACCTATAAAGATACACCGAACCCCGTTCCGTGGTCTGAAGATTGTCAGAAAAGTTTTTCCGAATTGTGTAATGCATTGTGTTCGGCTCCTGTGTTGGGTACCCCCGACTACAGTAAGCCCTTTACAATGTATGTCCATGAGAAAGAGGGTTGTGCATTGTCAGTGCTGACACAGTCTTTTGGAGACAAGCAGCGCCCATGCGCATATTTTTCGTCAACTTTGGATCCGGTAGCTAAAGCATTGCCGAGTTGCTTGAGAGCCACAGCGGCAGCAGCTGTTTCTATTCGACAATCTGCTGGGTTAGTGATGAATAATATGTTGATTGTGATGGTTCCACATGCAGTGGACACGTTGTTAAACAGGACCAAGACACAGCATTTAACTAGTGCTCGATTGTCAGGTTACGAGTTGACACTGTTAGCGAGTCATGTGCACATAAAGAGGTGCAATACGTTGAATCCAGCCACGTTATTGCCAATTTCAGTAGAGACAGATGATGCTGAACAACATGATTGTTTTCTTAGGACAGAAGAAGAAACGAAAGGGAGAGTAGATCTTAAAGATATTCCTCTTGTAAAGTGTGATGGTACCTTATGGGTGGATGGTTCATGCTTCAAGCTTCTGAATGGTGATACGACTGCAGCATATGCTGTCACAACTTTGCATACGATTGTTGAAGCTGCACGTATACCACATAATTCAGCTCAAGCAGCAGAGCTGATTGCACTTACGAGAACGTGTGTGTTATTGAAAGGAATGAAAGTGACCATATATACCGACAGCCAGTATGCGTTTGGTGTGGCCCATAGTTTTGGACGATTGTGGAAAGAACGTGGGTTCCTGACTTCGCATGGAGCTAAAATTCAGCATGGTCAGTTGGTGAATGAGCTTCTTGAGTCACTGACCTTGCCATTACAAGTTGCGATTGTGAAATGCAGTGCACACAAGAAGGTTACTGATGATGTCGGTCGTGGCAATGCATTTGCTGACGAAATCGCAAAAGAAACAGCAAAAGATGTGATGAATCGAATGTATGTTGCAGGCCCCGCAAGATGGGTTGGTGACGTTGGAATATGTGAAGATACGATAGAGGGTGTGAAGTCTATTCAAGCTGAAGCTTCAGAGAAAGAGTTGAGTGTGTGGAAAGAAAGTACGGGTAAATTGGATGAAAATGGTTGTTGGGTTGACTTGTCAGAACATCAGCGATGGTTGTTACCCGATGCGTATGTGCTTGCAGTGGTGACAATGGCTCATGGAATGGCCCACATCAGTGTGAAAGGGATTTGTAAGTTGTTGGCTCCAGTATGGCAAAATGCTGGAATTCCTAAATGTGCAGAGAATGTGGTCAAGAATTGCATGGTGTGTCTGAAATACAATCCTGGTAGGGGAACCCCAACTCCAGCTGGTCATTTTGCGCCTCCAACGTATCCGTTCGAGGTTTTGCAGCTAGATTTCATCCACATGGAAAGGTGCAACAATCTGAAATACGTACTCGTTGTTGTTTGTGCTTTTTCAAGATGGGTAGAAGCATATCCCTTAAAAGACAACACTGCCTTATCCACAGCTGAAGCCCTTGCCAAAGAATTCTTCCCTAGGTTTGGAATGCCGAGAATTGTCTGGAGTGATAATGGGAGTGAATTTGTGGGTCGAGTGATGAAAAAAGTTTGTGAGGGGCTAGGTATCCAGCAAAAATTCCACGCTGCAAATCACCCCCAATCAGCTGGACTAGTAGAGTGCTATGATGCCACGCTAAAACTGAAGTTGGCAAAGATACAAGCGAGCTCTGGTCTTAAATGGCCTGACGCTCTGCCTCTAGCACTCCTATCAACAAGAATGACTGTGCATTCGCGAGTGGGACTTAGTCCCTATGAAATTGTGTTCGGCCGCCCGGCCAACATATGGGGAGTGCCAAGACCAACAAAATTCAATGAGATCGAACACCCTGTACTGCTTGATTATTTGTATGAATTGACGGCTAAATTGCGTGTTCTACACCAACAGGTTCACAATACTCTGCCTCAGGTCTTTGAAGCTCCAGGACATTTTATCAATCCTGGATCATGGGTACTGGTCAAGAACTTCCAGCGGACAAAGAATGACCAGCCCTGTTGGACCGGCCCCTACCTCATCCTTCTCTCAACAAGATCAGCTGTTCGAGTGGAAGGGAAAAAGAACTGGATCCACGGCATACACTGCAAGAAGGTCCCTTTTCCTCTACCGTACGACCGGTGGGTCCAGGAGGGGATCGCTGACTCTGAGACTGAGACTGTGCCTCGTTTTTTGCCATTTAGCGATGCACGTGTAAAAGGAACAATTTCTGAACAAGAAAGTGACAATAATTTGCAAGAAGCTGTGCCACCGTCAATTCGATTGAACACTACAGAGCCTGAACTCTTGTTCCAGAACCAGACAGTACCTGGAAAAAAACGTTATAATTTGAGACCAAGAACTAAGGACAAATAATTTTTTCCCGTTCCTTTGCTATTTTTTTGACAGTGCGGCTCTCTCATCTGAGAAACTTTCTTCTTCTTATTTTTTTTTCTTTTCGAACCGCCATCCGGGTTCAGCTGTAGGGTCGTGGTTGCCCAAGTCTTTGGAGTGCAGCTGAAGACGTTAGGTCGACAGTTCTGGTTGGTCTAAGGGAGTTGCCCTAGACTGACAGAAGCATTCCCTAGCATAGAACACCCTACCACCACGAGCAGCAATTAGAGAGGATGGAGTTTTTCAAGAATGAGAGACCTGCCAGACAGATGGACTTTAAAGCCAGAATGGGTATAATAATGACAAAGAAACGATATTTGATATTATGTATTTTCATGTTGCTTAGTGTAATGACGTTTTTAATAGGATATGTTTTATTCTCTTTTCAAGTGACATTTGCACCCATTACACAGCCCATACCTCCTTCTACTGTTTCCTCGCATTCTTTTCACCCCCTGCCTGAACACGAGTCTGCCAGAAGATTAGAATTTGGCAACAATTCATTCATTCAGCTTCTGCACCAACACCAATTAGTAGTGAACACAACTAACTGTTGGGTGTGTGGTCTTATACCTCATACTACTGATAAAGGTATCCCTTATCTGCTCCTGCCTTTCAGCCATAATGGTTCTGTATAGGCATATAGAACGGTGTTCATATACGCGTATGAAGCCAACCCCCTACGTTCTGTGAAAGATAATCCTAAGAATAGTGCTCTAGCTAAGGGTATAGTAGATATGATTAGGGAAGATATTTCCTATGAGACTATCCCGAGAGATGAGACACTAGCATATATTGGATGGAACATAACAGGATATGGAGTTACTCTGAGTGGGAACCAGCGAGCAAAGAGATCCTCCCCGATTTGGATTGTACCCCATCAGGGTCACCTATGTCTGCAAGGTAATGGCAAGAATCCCAGAGCTCAGTTAGGGAAAAGTATCTGCACTGAAACATATGTTTTTGCGTCTCAGACTTCTCCTTCGTTCTTAGCAGCTAAGGGTACCTATTTCATCTGCCATAATAGAGCCTATACATGGTTGCCTCCCGACTTCTCAGGCACATGTTTTGTTTCGTTCCTGTTACCTCCCACCTACACGGCCGCGGCAGATTACCATAAGACAAGGATAGTTAGAGGTGTCATAAGTAAAGAAGACACTACAGGACAAGAATTTGGAGATTTCGTAAAGGGTTTTCTGCCGTTTTGGGGCCCTATGGTTAACAGCAGGAACATAAGGCAATTGACAAGGGTGTTTGAATCCACGGTAGTTGAAACCGCCGGTGCCCTTAGTAATTTGACTGCTGAGCTCCAGTCGGATCGCCTTATGACTCTTCAGAACAGGGTCGCATTAGACGTCATACTTGCAGACCGAGGTGGGGTATGTAAAGTGATCCAATACAGTTGCGGTGTTTTCATCCCAGATAACGCTCCGACAGTCTACCAGGCCATTTCCAAACTGCATAAGATCTCCGAATCTATTCACGTGGATAAAGGAGATTGGTCATTGATGGGGTGGTTCTGGGAGCTGATATCCGCCTGGGGATGGAAGACTCTGGTAGTCATTGGGATGATCTTAGCCATTCTTTTCCTGTCCTGTCTGTGTGTACAGTGTGCTCCTGCAATATGTGGCCTCTGTGCTACATCGTGTGTAAGGAAACCTGTATCAAGGGATGAGCTAAGTAATAGGATGATGCTACAGCAACATCTCAACGACTTTATGAATATAGACCTGGACTCAGATTAGCGTGAGTATAGGTTATTGCCTATGTAAGGGCAAAAGGAGGGTCTGTGGTACTGAAAATTCTGGACCTGTGTTATAAACGTCGTCGTATCACAACAATTTTGGTATCAGCAGACCGGGAATGATTAGAATAGTATGCACATGCATTGTATTCATATTCGGGTAACAAAATCACCCGAATATCAGAGTTTCCGTCCTGAACCCTCGTGTTCCATTTAAACGACAGCCATTTTATGATTGCCTCACATAGGCCAATGTCTAATGCTGAAAACGAGTCTGAAGGACACGTACATCTTTGCTGACTCCTCCGTGACCTGGGCAAGCTGACTCCACTGCCTGAAGCCAAACCTGTTCGGCCAGTTTCTTCTTTCCAGTGGCCGAATGAGATTAGTATCAAGGCACAACACATCATAAACCTTTCATCACACAGAAACCATGCCTAATCTTACACACACCTGTCCCTGTTTCTTTCTTTATGACTTGCTTTACAAGGAGGAGGTGCCCGTTTATATTGGGGGTCCGTCGATATCTGATGAAAGTACTAAGCCTTGCCGGGTAATTGATTGAGGGCTGGACAAACTGGAATATGGGCTTGTCATCATAAACCTGCTATTTCTTTGTAGTGAAAATATGTGAATGGTCAACTGTAAAATAAGGAATGTTTGCCTAAAGCATAATATTTTGTATAAAAGAGAAGGTTAGCTTTGCAAGAGGAGCAGTCTCCTGAGAATATACACTGTGTTGTACTTCTAGGATACCTGTTACTGGCTGCAGCCAATAAACAAGATCTTTGACTTCACCAAGAAGATTCTGTGTTTCTGTAGTCTGAAACAGGAAGGACTCAAAGTCTTAGGGTGTGTTCCCTGGCACCCCTGGGTTCTGAAAAACCCAGTACTTCAGATATGCCAATGCTATACCCATAAGAGTGTTACATATGGTATAACCTGCCTACATATTGTCTCACATGATTCTTGGTGGCAGGTAATGTAGAGTGGGCTATTCTTTGCTACACTTACTTTAGGTGATGTGTGCTGTTTGGACAGGATTTTATCTTGGCGCACCTCTATTCAGCCACATTTAATGGTTTAGCTGTACTTCCATTTCACACACACCTGTTGTTGTTGCGGGATATGTTGTCAGTGATATAGCGGTCTTGTAGATGCATGGGTCATTCATGTGAACATAGGTTTTCAGTGGGGAAAGTGTTTTGTCAGTACTTTGCCCATGGGAAGCACATGTCAAGACAGCTGTGAGTGAAGTATGTGTACATATGTTGTCATGCCGTGGCTCTGAATCAGCATGTCAGGTGGAATGTTATGAGCCCTGTTGGAAATGGCCTTTCTGCAGGGTCACCCCCAAACTTTTTGCCTTCCTCCTTCTCTTTTTCTGACCTCATTTTTGGTGGCTTTAGGACTCTGCACACTTTACCATTGCTAACCAGTGCTAAAGTGCATATGCTCGCTCCTTAAAACATGGTGACATCGGCTCATACCCAATTGTCTTATTTAATTTACTTATAAGTCCCTAGTCAAGTGCACTACATGTGCTCAGGGCCTGTAAATTAAATGCTACTAATGGGCTGCAGCACTGGTTGTGCCTTCCACATAAGTAGCCCTCTACCATGTCTCAGGCCTGCCTTTGCAGTGCCTGTGTGTGCAGTTTCACTGCCACTTCGACTTGGCATTCAAAAGTAAGTGCCAAGCCTAAAACTCCCCTTTTTCTACATATAAGTCACCCCTAAGATAGGCCCTAGGTAACCCATAAGGCAGGGTGCTGTGTAGGCAAAAGGCAGGACATGCATCTGTGTGGTTTACATGTCCTGGTAGTGTAAAACTGCTCCTTTCATAAGCTAACATTAGGGCTACCCTCATATACTGTTTGAGTGGTAGCTGCTGATCTGAAAGGAGTAGAAACGTCATATTTAGTATGGCCAGAATGCTCACTGGTGAAGTTGTATTTTATATTACTATTTTAGAAATACTTATTTTAGAAAGTGAGCATTTCTATACACTTAAATACTTCTGTGCCTTTCAATCCACGTCTGGCTAGGTTTAGTTGACAGATGTTCACTCAGACAACCTCAAACACAGGATGCTCAGTCACCCTTGCACACATATGCATATTGAATGGGTCTTCCTGGGCTGGGAGGGTGAAGGGTCTGACATTTACATGTCAAAGGACAGTAGCCTGCCTTCACACAAAGGACTTCCACACCCCCTACTGGGATCCTGGCAGTCAGGATGGAACTGAAAGTAGACCTTGTGCACTTCTAAGCCACTGTTTGAAGTCTTCCCCACTTCAAAGGCACATTTGGGTATTTAAACAAGGTCTCTGACCCTACCAACGCAGACACTTCTGGGGTGGACATTCTACCTCACAGACACTTCCTGGAGAAGATAACCTGAACCAGAACCTGCAATTGGCCAAGAAGAACTGCATGGCTGCCCAAAGGACTCATCTGACTGCTTTCTGTGAAGGACTGCTGTCTTACTGTTGCCCTGCTAACTTGCTGCTCTCTGGCTGTGCTGAGAAGTTCTCTCCAAGGGCTTGGATAGAGCTTGCCTCCTGTTCCCTGAAGTCTCAGGACCAAAAAGAGCTTCATTTCTGCAAGAAGAACTTCCTGTGCAGCGGAAATCGACACACAGGCAGCAGAAAACGATGCACAGCCTGCATCACGGTGAAACATTCACCACACGCCGAACCGGAAAGATGCAGCCCGACTTCGCAAGGAGAAGATCGACGCAGCTCCAGCATAGGCACCGGAAATTTGACGCACGGCCCACTGGATTCACGCAGAGCTGAGCCGGAACAATGCAGTCTGACTTCCTGGGAGGAATCGACGCAGTGCCTGCTGTGCCGTAGAAATTTCCACGCAACGCCCACCAGAATGACACAGCCCGACTTTGCAAGAAGAAGATCGATGCAGCACCAGCATAGCGACCAGAAATTCGACGCATGGTCCACTGGATTGACACAGAGCCGAGTGGGAAAGACGCAGCCCTACTTCCTGAGAGGAATCGATACAGGGCCTGCTGTGCGGTAGAAATTTCCACGCATCACCCACTGGATTAACACAGTCCCTGTGACTTCATCCTGTCAGCGCCGGATTTCAACGCCTATTCCCGGGGTGTCTGAAAATCCTGCACCCGAAGAGGATCTAAGACCAAGCACCGAAAATAGACGCAAAGCCTTCCCTGCATGAAAAATAAACAATGCATCGCTGTGTGCAGCCCTAGATGTTAACACACGCCTCTCTATTTTCATGCATCTCCTCCTGTGCGGTTCCTTGCAGAGATTTTGAACGCAAACCAGATACTTTGTGCTTGCAAGTGACATGTATTGCTCTTATAGACTAAAGACACTTTGGCCATCATTACAACCGTGGTGGTAAATGCTGCCTACCGCTGTGCTGACGGCCGACAACATACCGTGAACGCGGCGGTATTCGGCTACGGGTATTATGACTTACACAGAGAAATCCGCCACTATACAGACACCCACACAAGTCCACCAGACCAAAGGTCAGTGATAAACTGGCAATAGCAAAACCCACACCGTTACACCAACAGGAATACGCCAACAGTATCATGACCCACGAACCACTGTGGTGGTCTTTCAACTGCGGTAAACCACTGGTGGTATACACCGCTGCACTCAAAATACGCACACACTTACTAAACTACACCACAGTGGACAATTCAAACCACACACACCTGACAGACATACATACACCACACCCACCCCACTATAAAACACACACTCACATTACCCACAACCCCTTACAGTAAAAAAAAAAGATAGCAATCAGAGAGAAGCAATCCAGGAATACCCACTTAATCAGAGGCACAATACATCATCACCCATACACCATACACACACCTCACAACACAACACCCCACACATCACCCCACACATCCTCACACATACCACTCACACCACATCCACAGCCCCCAAAGACACCCCAGTTTTTCAGAGGAGAAGCTAAAGGTCATGCCACAGCTATTCAGATCACAGGTGCAGCAGACGTCCATTACAAGGAAGATGGAGCTATGGTGGAGAATCGTGGACAGTTCAACGCCGTGGGACAGCACCCCAGAACAAGGGATGACACCAGGAAGAGGTAGAACGACCTACGGGGGAAGGTACGTTCCGTGGTTACAAGAAACCAGGTAGCTGTACAGAGGATTGGCGGTGGACCCCCACCTCCTCCCCCACAACTAGCAACATGGGAGGAGCAAGTCTTGGCAATCATGCATCCTGAGGGCCTCGCATGAGTAGCAGGAGGACTGGACTCTGGTAAGTCAAATCTTTACTAGTTTATCCCCCCACGCTACCTGCATGCCATCACAAACTCCTACCCCTACCCTCACCCCATCCATCCACCGCCTCACAAATGCCCCACTATCACAACCCACCCATCCTAATACCAAGCCCTGCATGTAACACCAGTGCATGGACACCCATCACAGACCTGCCTGGACACCCATCACCACAATGTAGCTACACATGTGTTTAATTAGGGCAGACAACACTCTTGTCAGCACTATTGAGAACATTGGCTGTGACATTCCTGTTGCTAAGCACACTGTCACTCGGAAAGAACGAGTAGAGAGACTCCAGTAGAGAGACTCACCCAGCACACAAAATCGCCACACACACAAGACAAAGCTGACAGGGAAATCACAATCATACAGGGAAACACACCCATGCACAAGATGGCACATGCAGGTACACTAACACTGCATTTGCATCCCCACAGGGCCCCTACACAACATCACCGGAGAGGAGGTGCCAGCTACATCCAGTCTCCCCACAGAGGATGCCCACAGTGACAGCAGCAGCTCTGCACGCCTGGATCAAGATGACTAACCTGGCCCATCAGGGACCTCTGGACAGTCAGTTACCCTGCCACAGTCCCAACCCACCACAGAGCCTCCCCCCTGAGGAAACACCACAACAGCACCTACCCAGCGGGCCCATGCCACTGTCCCCAGGACATTTCAACCAGCAGTGTGTCCACCATTACAGGGATCCCAGGCAACCCCACAAACCCAGGATGATCAGGGACCTGGGGACAGTGGGTACACGGTTCAGGGGAGAGAGGCACAGGACAAAAGGGAAGCTGGGAAGACCGCTGTGCGACAGGGGGAGAACTGGCCCAGGGAACCCACTCTCCAGGAGGCACTCACCAACATCCTGGGAGCATACCACCATTCCCAGGAGAAGATGGGCCAGATACTAGCCAAGTTGCTGGAGACCCAGCGGCTGCAGGAGGGAGAGTACCTGGGGATCAGGGAGGACCTCCAACACATCTACACTATCCTTGTCACCATTGCAGGGGTGTTGGATGACATGTCCAACACCATGAGGGAGGCAGTGGCACAACATTGAGACCCTGACACTAGCCACACCGAAGAACAGCCCTCCACCTCCGCCGGCGCTGGTGGACAGGAGGCCCCGCCACAGGAACAACAGGCCACCAACACCCCACCCCCTGCAGAAGGAAAACCACCCCGCAAATGGTCCCTGCGATCCAGGCAGAAGACAGAGAACATTGCCAAGACTCCTGCCAGGAAATAAGACTCTCCTGATGGTCACCCTTCTGCCCCACTCTGCCACCCTGTCCACATTGAACTGCCATTGCTCCCTTTCCTTTGCCCCCTTGGACAATGCACCTGTGATACAAATAGACTGGACTCTACCCTAGACATTTCTCCACCATCACCACAGCCCATTGGGCCCACCCCCAATACTTATGAGCACCTAAATAAACACCCTTGGAACAAATAGAAATCTGGAGTCTGTGAAATTATTCAAATATGTGTTAGTACAACATTATCAAAGCATTGCAAGTCATATATTCAGTTTAAGATACTTCGGAATGACCTTTGGTGGGCAGCAGTACACATATCAGGAGCCACAGTGGGCGACAGAGATCTGAAAATAGAGATGCCAAAGGGTACAGTAAGTGGCCATAGACATAGGGAAATCAGGCTGCCATGTACAATGTCCAACAGAAAACTGAAAAGTGAAGTTACAGTGTCTTACCTGTGTGTCACTGGAAGTATTGCTGAATTATATTACTTCTGTTGTCAACATCTTCTTCCTCTGCCTCCTCTTCCTCACTGTCCACATGCTCCACCACTGCCACAAGATCATCTCCAGGCACATCCTCCTGCAGAAAAAGGCACCTGGCGTCTCAAGGCCAGGTTGTGCAACATGCAACATGCAACGATGATCTGGCACACCTTCTTGGGTGAGTAGTACAGGGATCCATCAGTCAGATGGAGGCACCGGATCCTGGCCTTCAGGAGGCCGAAGGTCCTTTCAATAATCCTCCTTGTACGCCCATGTGCCTCATTGTAACATTCCTCTGACCTTGCCTTGCAATCTTCACTGGGGTCAGTAGCCATGAGAGGTTGGGGTAACCCGAGTCACCTGCAAATATCGAGGGACAACTGTCAGACACACACTAACCCTTAGGGACAACACCACACCCAGACACCTACCTTTAGTGGGTGGGGACCGTGGGCTCACCTTTTAGCCACACCCGGTGCCTCTGGAGTTGGCCCATCACATATGGGATGCTACTATTCCTCAAGATAAAGGTGCCACGCACAGAGCCAGGATACTTGGCATTCACATGGGAGATGTACTGGTCCGCCAAACACACCATCTGCACATTCATAGAGTGACAGCTTTTTCTACTCCTGAAAACGTGTTCATTCCTCCGGGGGGACAAATGCCACATGTGTACCATAAATGGCACCAATGATGTTGTGGATATACCCCAGGGCATAAATGTCAGCTTTCACTGTGGTTAACCCTCCACCTGGGGGAATATGATGTAGCTGCGCATGTGTTTCAGCAGGGCAGACAACACTCTAGTCAACACATTGGAGAACATTGGCTGAGACATCGCTGATGCCATGGCCACTGTTGTTTGGATGGAACCACTTACCAGGAAATGGAGCACTGACAGGACCTGCACTAGAGGGGGGATTCATGTGGGCTGGCAGATAGCTGACATCAGGTCTAGCTCCAATTGGGCACACAGTTCTTTGATTTTGGCCTGATCCAGTCTGTAGGTTATGATAATGTGTCTGTCCTCCATTGTCGCAAGGTCCACCAGGGGACTGTACACCGGAGGATGCCGCCATCTCATAATCAGCCTCCGCGGTTGAAGCCTATGGAAGAAAACGGTGAGCAGAGGGTCATATTCACACATCTATTGTACTAATGTTGCATTTTTTTCTTTACAGAACCACTTTGTGAATCCGAGAATCAGTTGCTGCGCCAGTGTCTGCTGTGACGCATTTAGGTGCCATGCCTTGTGCCCCGCCTAAATGCCGGCCACCTGACCTGTGAGGAGGGAGCGCAACTTTGCTTTGGTTCTCATTGGGCCCTATGCGTTCCAGGAGCCAATGGCGATGTACGCCGGTGGTGACAGTACGCACTGCCGTGGACATGACCACCAATTTCTATCTGTTCACTCAGTTGCTACCTGACCTTCCACAGGAGAAGACCTACACTGCAAGTGCTGCTGTGACCTCAGTCTGGAAGCGACAATGGCTCATGTGTCTGGGGACAGGACCCCTGCCTCCACTACGGAGGAGTTGGAGAAACTGGTGGATGGGGTCCTACCCCAGTATACGTTACTCTACGGTCCTCCAGACAAGCAGGTGAGTACACTGTGAGCATGATGCGTGGGCAATGAATGTATGGATTGCTGTGTGTGTAAGTCACATGTTGGGGGGGCTGCATGTAAGGTGGTCAATGTATGTGCGTCAGGGGATGGGAGGGATCTGGTGGGTCATGAGTGTGACGGTTCGGACGGTTGACTAATTCCATTTTCTGTTGTCTTTTCCATGCAGGTCAGCGCCCACCAGAAAAAGGGTATTTAGCATGCCATCACCAAGAAGGTGCGGAGCCGGGGGGTCTTTGACAGGCAGAGCACCCACTGCTGCAAAAGGTGGGAGGACCTGTGCCATTGGGCAAAGAAGACCCAGGCCCAGCTGGGGATCACCTCCCAATGAGGAAGGGGTGCCCATCGCACCATGACCCCCCCTGATGTTCCGCATCCTGGCGGTGGCTTATACGGAGTTGGATGGGCACTTGAAGGCATCACAGCAGCCACAAGGGGGTGAGTACAGATTCTGAATCCTGACTTTGCACAAGCAAAAAGTTACCTGGGTGGGGGATGTGGGCTGTGGGTGCCCCTAGGCTAGGGTGAAGATGGCAGGGTAGGTCCCTTTTTGGGCAGGCTTTGAAGCACTCTTACATCAATAGTGTTGGTGGGCATCTACTACTGGGCAGGGTCCTGTTGGTTTCAGGTGTGCTGCTAATGGCATTAGGCATTGTACCCCATGGGCTGGTGATTAGCTGTGTAACTGGTAGTGCGTGGCCTAGGGCTGCTCCCTGTGCGTTGTGTACACCAACGGTAGTGTTGTTGGTGGCTTTGACCAAGTGTATCCTCTGTCTCTCTCCCCCCACTTTTTGTTTTGTCACCTTGTCCGTGTGTGTATTAGCATCATCTGGCGGAGGAGCAGAGGCACCGGCGACGGAGGGAGCGGCATTCCACATGGGCCTGGAGGGCACCAGTGGGACGGAAGGCAAGGGGAGCACCACGACAGGGACAGGAGGGGAGACCACAGACAGTGACTTCTCCTCCAATGGAAGCTCACTGGCGGTGGCCGATAACTCTGTGCCCACCCCTACAACAGGTACAGCCGCCACCCCCCTACCAGCACTGCCCTCCCAGCAGCCCCTCAGCGTGTTTCCCGTGCCCGCTCACCCAGGAGGGTGGGCATCTCCTTCGCTCCAGGCACCTCAGGCCCTGCCCCAGTCAGCCCTGCTGCCCCCAGTGAGGATGCTATTGACCTCCTGAGATCCCTCACTGTTGGGCAGTCAACCATTCTAAATGCCATCCAGGGTGTCGAGAGGCATTTGCAACAAACAAATGCATACTTGGAGGGAATTCCTTCTGGGGTGGCGGCTGAACAGAGAGCATTTCAGGCTCTGGCCTCCTCCCTGACTGCAGCCATTGTCCCTGTCTCTAGCCTTCCCCCTCCAACTTCCTCTACCCAGACCCAATCCCCTCTACACCAGCCTATCCCAAGTACACCTTCAGACCAGCATCCACCCAAATCAACACACAGAAGTGGCTCAGGCAAACACAAGCACCACACTTCATCTCACAGGTACTCACACAAGCACCATTCCCATGCAGACACACCAACATCCACTGCCTCCACTATGTCCCCCCTTCTCGTCCTCCACCTCCCTCCCAGTAGCGTCTCCACTCACACCTGCATGCACTACATCCTCATCCACTACCTCCAGCACCAGCACGCCCATCACTACACACCCCTCACTGGCAGTCACCACCCCTGCATCCATGCACATATCCCCTGTGTCCTCTCCCACTGGGTCTGTAACCCCTCCTCCCATAGTACACAAACGCAAGCAGCCACCAACCCAACAGCCATCCACCTCTAAACAGCATCCAGCCCATGCACCTGTACCCAAAGTCAGCAGACAGAGAACTCCTACAACCACTCCCTCTTCCTCTACTCCCAAACCCTCTTCCTCTTCCCACCCCAGTGTCTCTAAAAAGATTTTCCTGACAAACATTGACCTCTTCCCTCCCCCACCCCCCATCCTTCTCCTTGGGCCAGAGTGTCCAGAACCCAGCCCAGCACCTCATCCACGAAGTCGATGTCGGCTGTGGTTCCTGCAGCTAACAGAACCTCAAATGGGGCACCCGTCAGCCCAGCCAGTGTGCCACCAACTACTGCAAAGGACAAAACCATTCTGCCACCTGCCAATGTTAAGAGGTGGACAGAATGCAGCAAGGGAAAGAAGCACAAACCACCCAGCAAGGCCACCTCAAAGACCCTAGCTGCCAGACCCAAGGTCACACCACCATCTGGCAAGGTGATGAAGAGGCAGAAAACACCAAGAAAGGCACTTTAGTCGTTAGAGGCTGCAGGTGAAGGCCTGGTGGCTACCAGCACAACCGCCAGCCCCACCACCTGCACTGCTGCCAGCACCACCAGCAGCCCCGCCGCAAGCACCGCCACCTGCACTGCCACCTGCACCGCCGCTAGCACCACTAGTGTCAGCAGCAGCAGCCCCAGTGGGATGCATTCTGAGGCTGCAGGAGGAGGGCTGGAGCCTCCCTCCACCACTGGCAGCACCGGCACATGCACTATGGCCAGCACCGCCACCTGCACCGGCGCTAGCACCGCTGTAAGCACCGCCACCTGCACTGCTGACAATAGCACCACTGGCAACAGCAGCAGCCCCAGTGGGCAGCCGTCCGAGGCTGCAGGAGAAGGGCTGGAGCCTCCCACGCCCACTGGCAGCACCCCCACCAGCACCAGCACTACCACCAGTGTGCAGCCTTAGCCGCCGCATGATGGAGTGTAGCCCTGCCTCCATGGACTATCATGCAACCTGTTCCCTGCATATTTCGTGCTTCAGACACCCAGGTAAAGGACTGTGAACTGCCACACCCTAAGTGTTGCATCACTGGGCACAAAGCCCCCTCCAGAACCAGTGGAGAAATGCATCCACTATCCCTATCCTTGGCAGGATGAAGCAGACTGGGCACAAAGCCCCCTCCAGAACCAGTTGAGAAAGGCATCCACTCTATCCCTATCCTTGGCAGGATGAAGCAGACTGGGTACAAAGCCCCCTCCAGAACCAGTGGAGAAAGGCACCCAATATCCCTATCTTTGGCAGGATAAAGCAGACTGGGCACAAAGCCCCCTCCAGAACCAGTGGAGAAAGGCATCCACTAACCCTATCCTTGGTAGGATGAAGCAGATTGGGCACAAGGCCCCTTCCAGAACCAGTGAAGAAGCCATCCACAGAGAGACTGTGGCCTTACACTTCCCAGGACCAACCAGTGGGCAAACCACTCCCTTGAGAGACTTGAGAGACTGTGGCTTTGCACTTCCCAGGATCAAGCAGTGGGCATACCATCCACTTGAGAGACTGTGGCTTTGTACTCCCCAGGACCAAGCAGTGGGCAAACCACCCACTTGAGAGACTTGAGAGACTGTGGCTTCGCACTCCCCAGGATCAAGCAGTGGGCAAACCACCCACTAGAGAGACTGTGGCCTTGCATTCCCCAGGACATCACTGTGGGCATGGAGCCCCCTCCAGGAGCAGTGGCGTTATTCCATCTCCCGGCTGAAGTGCCACCCCCTTCCTCATCCCCCTGAGGTGCCTGTGTGTTTTGGACCAGATGCCCCTGCAGTGCTCTCTCTCTATTGAGGCAGGAGTCAAGTGTGGGCTTGGCCCATGATTTTTGGCCCAGTGGCCCACTGACATTTTGAATGGACAAAGTACCGCTTTCTGTACATATTGTATATCTTTGTAAATACTGTTTTTCAAATTATTACGTATATCTGCCTAGTTCTAAAATATCACTGATTTAACTCAATTCCTTTGGTCCTTGTGTTCTTCCAGGGGGTTACTGGGTGTAAATGTAATATTACTGCATGTGTTTGTGTATATGGTGTTGTGGGTGAGGGTGGGGGTGGGGGTGTTGCGTGTTGTGTGTGTTTGTCACTCTCTTCTTCCTCCCCCTCCCTCGTGTACCAGGTGCAGTACTCACCGTGGTCTTCACTGACCCCTTTCGCATTCCTGGTAGATGAGGAGGTAGACCAGCATGGGCAGGACCTGTAGCTCGGGCTCCATGGCGTCCTGGTTCTTTGTTGAGTGTCGAGCGGTGAGTGGTTTCTCTTCCAAGTCTTGTTTCGGACGTGGTTCTTATGGCTTTGGTACCACCCCAGAAAAGGTGGTGGATAGCGGGGTTATGATTGGGTGGGTGGTAAATTGTCTTCCGCCTGTCTGTTGGCGGTGACCGTCGTGGTGTTTGTTGCTACCACCGTGGTGGTCGGAGTGTTAAGGTGGCTGTCTGTGTTGACGGTTTCCGTTGTGGTCGTGATCCCATTTTTTTACCGCCGGCCTGTTGGCGGTAATACCGCCACTTTAACACCGACTGCCAGGGTTGTAATGGGGGCCTTTATATTATTTTTACAGTGATCTCTCTACATATACTTATTGCATCTTAATCGTTTCTACCTGCATCTTATCAGATAAATATGTCATATTTTTCTAAACACTGTGTAGTGTATGGTTGGGGTGTTCTACTAAGTTATTGCATGATTTATTGTACAAATACTTTACACATTGCCTTCTAAGTTAAGTCTGACTGCTCAGTGCCAAGCTACCAGAGGGTGGGCACAGGATAAGTTTGATTGTGTGTGACTTACCCTGATTAGAGTGAGGGTCCTTACTTGGACAGTGGGTAACCTGGCTGCCAACCCCATTTCTAACAAGCCCTTATAAAAAATTGTGGGATGTCCATGGTTTGTTGTTGTAACTATGATCTCTGTGATTGTCTGTGGATGTATCATGTGTGCAAGGTAGCCCACAGTTGCAGTACATGGAATCATGGTGTATTTCGCAATATCTGTAAATAATGACTACAGAAAATCCTGTCAGATTTGGTACATGTATTGACATAGCAGTTCTCCAGTCATTAAATATGAAATTGAGATGGCCACTGTATGGAACTGCTGCATGTTGTGTATTCATCAGTGTATGTTGCCATTGTTTCAGGTATGTACAGAAGGATCAGCTAGGTATGTGATTGGAAGCCTGGATGCTGTGTCATATGTGATGAGAGATGACATTCCTTGCATGGAACATGACTTTTGTTGATGGACGGGGCAGGTGTGTAGTTGGAGTAGCTCTGACATGGTACTATCTATCAACTGCATTTCCTTGAACTGATAAAATGAAGGACAGTGATGAGCTGTGTGGTGATGAAATATGTGCTTTAGCTAGACACTGATGAGAATACTGCCGTGGATTTACAGTTGATTTGATGGGATGGTGAAGTAGTGTTTAAATACTTGGCTTATGATGTTGGTGGACATATGACAAATTAGGTAGTTTGAAGTATCATATTTGGACATGATGTGGGATCTGAAGATTTAAAACTGTGACTTCCCTGCCAGAAGATGTATACCTATAGTTGTGCATGTTGTAATCTGTGTATGTGAACAATGTGATGACCATCTTACTCCCTCCCTCTCTCTTTGTTTGTGTACATCAGTATTGGGAGACCAACGACTGGGTCACAGGTGAGTGGGGATGCTCCTGGCCACGGTACCTGGAATGCTGAGACCACCGACACCAAGGGAAAAAGTGGCCCGGAGGGTGAGTGCAACAGAGGAGATAAGATCTACATCATCATTCTCAGAATCCTCCTCCAGTGGCCATTCCCTAGTGGTGGTGGACCCATCTGGGACCACCCCAGCACCATCTTTGTCCCCCACCCCTCTTCTTACCACCGCTCTCCCTTTAGCTCCCCACCAAGTTGGCCATGCCCGCTCACCCAAGAGGGTGGGCATCTCCCTTGCTGCAGGCACCTCTGCCCCTGCCCCTGTTAGCCCTCGGTGAGGAGGCTATTGACCTCATGAGGTTGATCTCTGTGGGTCAGTCAACCATCGTGAATGCCATCCAGGGACTTGCAACTCAAGTGCAACAGAGTAATACGTTCCTGGAGGGCATTCACAGTACATTGGCTTTCCTACAGAAATCCTTTCAGGCTCTGGCCTCCACACTGATGGCAGCCAGCCACCCTTTGTCTTCCTTTCCCCCTCCACCTTCCTCTTTCCAATTCCATATCCCTCTTCCCTGCCTCAGCCAAAGCACACAACAAACAAGTATGCATCCACCTCAACATCCAAGGGTAACACAGACAAACACAAGCACCACAGGAAACACCACTGGCATGAGCACAAGCAACATACACCTGCAGACACTTCAACAGTCACAACCTGCTCTGACACCCCCACCCCAAACATCAGAGACGCAACACCTGATACACCTACAGATACCACACCAACATTCACAGAGACAGCCACTATACCTATCTTACCCACAGTGATTACAAGAGCAGACCCTCAGACATCCACCCCGGTCACCACACCCGCAGACATCACAACCACAGACACACATACATGCAACATATCCACCACGCCTGCAGTCCCCATCCCAAACAACAGTCAGCCATCCACCATGGCATCTCCAGGCACCTCCACCCCCACTCCTACCAAAAACTTATAAACACTCTCACTCACCCACCCAACAGACACCCACCACCCGCCATGCACACACATGCACCCAAGACATCCACAACTAAATCTCTTACAACCACTCCCTCTCCTTCCAAAGCCAAACCCTTTTGCTTTGACCATCCACATAAGTCAAAGAAAGTTTTTCGCTCTGAGTTTTCCTTTTTCCCTACTCCTCTCCCACCCTGTGATACCCCTAAATGTTCTATGTCCCTCCCAAAGACTGGCCCTTTCACCTCCAAAAACTCCCCTATCCACCTGCTAGTACCCATGCCCCCTCCCCTGCCAAGAAGTCAACCTCTCCCAAGAGTACCCAGCCCTTCCCAAAGCCTCCACCTTGCAAACCTAATTCCACCAATCCAAAGCTCAAACTCCCTTCCTACCCCACCTAATCCCTTAGGTGCTTGCCTGCCCATTGAAGCCCCTCCCTTTGGAGGTTACATGGAAGTCAGGAGTCACATTGGGGGCACAAACATATGCTTTGTGTGCATGTTGCACTCATATTTGTTGGACTGGCCGCTGGTCTTGGACATTGATCATTTATTTTTACTTATAATATATATTAGGACCAACCTGTGGTTCATTTTTATGGTATATTTTTGTCCTGCATTTCTTTACTTACAGCAGTTTTGGTCTTGGCAGACATTGTTTGTGTGTGAACATGTGTGTCAGTTGTGGTTGTGCTAACTGTTTTGTTTGAGCAGCATGTGTGGTTGTGTGCATTGTATTTGTCCACCAGTGATGGGTGTTTTTGTGATGGCCATGTGTAAGTTGTGGATATGTTATTGTGTTCGTGTTATTTGGTGTTTGTGTTGACACGTGTTCATTGCAGTGCTGTGCGCCTTTGTGTTCTTCGACTGTGTGCATGAGTGTATGTGAAGAATGGTATGTCAGATACATTGTGAAGTGGGTTTGCAGGGTATGTTATGTGCTGCATTTTTTGTATGTGTGATTGTGTGTGTTTGTTGGTACGTAGTGCTGTATGTATGATTTTTCAAGGAGTATTATCTATTGAGTGTCTTTGACAATGCCTTGAGGATGTAGCGATTGTGGTGTAGTTGCGTCGTTTGGTGGTGTTATGTGTTGTGTGTGTGGCTGTGCCAGTGCTGTGTATCTGGAGGTTGGTGTGTGTTTTAAAAGTGTGTGTGTGATGGCCGTAGGGTGTGTACTATGTATGTGTGAGTGTGCATGTAGGTGTGTGATTACGTGTGTGTGTCGCCCTTCCCACCCGCTCCCTATTTGTATGTTGTGTGTGCGTAGGTACTTTGACAGTTTAGAACAGGTAAGTGTGTGTGTACTCACGGTTGCTGTTGTTGTTTTCGCTGATTCTGAAGTTGTAGTTCAGGTTCCATGACAGCTCTGGGCGAGTATGGTCTCCTGAAGGTGAGTGTCTCCTTTCATGTAGTTGGTTTCCCTCTGGGTTTCCGTGGTGGTGTGATTGAGGCGGAAACCTTGGTGTTGTGTAACCTCGTAATCTGTCTGGCAGAAACGTGGACTCCACCGGCCTACAGGTGCTACTGTAGTTTGTGGTGGCCGGACCACACTAGCGGTGCCGACAGTGGTTTCTCTGTATTCTGTTGGATGTACTGCCATGGTCATAATTTGGCGGTCTTTCTTCTCTGCCTGCTTGTTGGATGTTCGACCACCATCGTGAACATGGTGGTCCTGAAACTGCCAAACTCGTAATGAGCCCCTCAGTGTCCACAGATCTCAAGGTGTGAGAGGTGTGCTTGTAACAGGCAAGGACTCCCTTATACAGAAAAGTAGGATAGTTCAAATAGATGAACGTTTCTTCAGGTATGTTTAGCAAAGAAATGATTATAAATAAAAGGTTATTTTACTACCTGGTTGGATACCTTTTTAGAAATTATATCATAAGAGAAGGCAAAAGAGATGCAACAAATGCCTAGTAGTGTTCAACAGTGCTGCCAATATTTGTGCATTATTATTTCAGAAAAAGTATGATTGTATCCATCTGACTAAAGGTGGAAATTAAAAGTAAAAGAGAGTTGGAAATCTGAACTGCAGAAAGCACTTACGATGGCGAGAGAATGATAAAACGTCCACTAGCAGGCAGAGTGCCATTAACAGCACAGCATCCAAGATAAAATAATGTTTAGAAGTGGTATTAAACATATACATGTTCTCTTAAGATTGCCTGACAAGCAAAAGTAGCTTTGTATGCTCTTTCTGATCATTGCACCACTTTTATCTAAACCACTCAGTTTTATTTTGGAAGAATATCATGGTCCTAATGTGCTACCTATCCTTTTATTTTCATTGGATAATTTACCGAACTGAACTCACAGTGAATGTTGAATGTTGAAACTTTTAGCGGTGAACTATTCAATTTAGAAATAAAACACTGCTTTCTAATATGAGTAACATATTTTTTAAGTATGTGTGAAAATATAAGATTTTCACTTGTTAAACTCGATTGCACATTTAAATTTAACTGAACATGTGAAATGAATAATGAAGAAAATCTAAAGAGAGTTTAACAAGTATAGAGCTGGAGACCTTCAAAAGCAGTAGAGGTAAAAGAGGCAAAAAGCCATATGAGAGCATTTTCCTTTTATAAAGCATTTCTCACTCATTTTGTGCCCTAGTGACGAGGACATCTTTTGGAATTAGGAGCAGGCAAGAGCTGTCATTAAACTTCTTTATGCTTGCAAACAATTACCAATAGTTGATGCCAAAAAGTCCAGGTGAGGGCCATTAGGCTGCCCTGCATACTCATTCGTAAAGGGTTTATTGTTGCTTTTTGGTTCGATTAAACAGTTGCTGATTGTAGGCTTGAAATTTGGGTATCTTTACCTCTACAGTGATCACAATAGCATTCCTCCTTGCTTGAACAGGCTTGCTATATAATTTTCCTCATCAGCAGTAGCTGTTTACTGGCTCTCCTGATGCTGCTGTAAATCACAGAAAATAAAAATAACACAATTGTATATTTATTTTAAACGTAGAACGATCTAAAGAAACACTATAGTACTAATAAATTATTTTTGAATGAAAACTTCAATTAACGGAAATATTTTTAATTAAATTACATTATTTTTCTAAAGTTTAAATTAAAAAATATATTCCCACTGAAAGATAAAATATGCTGCACATTAAAAATTATTAAAAGTGCTATATATAATTAATCAAAATTATTTTACATATTTTGATAAACTTGATTGTTAGTTTAATCCTAAAATATTTATAAAATAAATATTAAATATGTGCTATATTTATACATTATTGTGAGCACTCAATTTGTATTTGTGTACTTACAACTGTTTTTCCTTTTTTTATTAGTAACTTACATTTGGAATTTGGGGATAACAAAAGTAGTAAACTAACTCAAAATTAAAACGTAGGATTTTATTACGAATTTGGCGGTCCCACCACGGGATTCGCAAAGCCATAGGGAGGACACCACCATCATGCCGATGGCATCCCCCCATCATATTACAATTTTACGGACGGGCTGTCGAGCGGGAAAATTGTACAATGACGTTCCTGCCAGGCAGACCGGCAGGAACAGTGCTACAGTATTGGCCTCGGCTGCCATACCACCATCCTTCCCATGGCAGGATCCCTGCCATGGAAAGGCTGGTGGTAAGTGGGGTTGTGATCAGCACAGCAGTGCTGAGTTCAGCACTGCCATGGCTGAGCACAACCCCGACTGCTGTCAGCCCATCAGTAACCATGTTCCCATCGATGATGGCGGTCCGACCACCAGTGTCATTATGTGGCATTAGGACTGCCTGGAGTGTGACGGTCTAACTGTCACCACTAGTTGCACCGCCAAACATATAATGACCCCTTAGTCAAATATGCTAGTTACATTTGTGAATCAGGCCATTGGAATTCATAACATTATTTGCTAATTATTCATTTATCAAAAAAATCAAATTCAATTTTGGTAACCCTAATAAAACATAATAGGCCCAATTCACAAAGGTAAACTTAGACCAAAATTCTAAGTTTACACCAAAAGTTTAAGTTTAGACCTAAAGTCTAACTTTACTCGTCATAAAGTTAGACTTTTGCTCTAAGTTTAGTTTTTTGGCATAAGTTTAGACCAAAAGTCTAATTTTACTCAAAGTAAAGGTAGACATTTGGTGTAAGTTTAGACCAAAACGTCACCAAAAGTCTAACTGTACTATGAGTTAGACTTTAGGTCTAAAGTTAGACTTTCGGTGTAAACTTAGGGCCATATTTATACTTTTTGACGCAAAACTGCGCTAACGCAGTTTTGCGCCAAAAAAATTAGCGCCGGCTAACGCCATTCTGAAGCGCCATGCGGGCGCCGTATTTATTGAATGGCGTTAGCCGGCGTTAGCCGACCGGCGCTGCCAGGTGTGCGTGAAAAAAAACGACGTACACCAGGCAGCGCCGGCGTGGGGAAAAATGGCGTTTGGGCGTCCCAAAATGGGGCAAGTCAGGCTGAGGCAAAAAAATCGTCTTAATCCGATTTGCGCCATTTTTTTGGGGTGCCCAGACGCCATTAACATGACTCCTGTCTTAGCAAAGACAGGAGTCATGCCCCCTTGCCCAATGGCCATGCCCAGGTGACTTATGTCCCCTGGGCATTGTCATTGGGCATAGTGGCATGTAGGGGGGCACAAATCAGGCCCCCCTATGCCACAAAAAAAAAATTAAAAAAATACTTACCACAACTTACCTTTTCTTCCCTGGGATGGGTCCCTCCATCCTTGGGTGTCCTCCTGGGGTGGGCAAGGGTGGCAGGGGGTGTCCCTGGGGGCAGGGGAGGGCACCTCTGGGCTCATTCTGAGCCCACAGGTCCCTTAACGCCTGCCCCGACCCAGGCGTTAAAAAGAGGCGCAAATGCGGGGTTTTTTGCCCCGCCCACTCCCGGGCGTGATTTTTGCCTGGGAGTATAAATACCACGCACATGCCTGGGAGTCATTTTTTAAGACGGGAACGCCTACCTTGCATCTCATTAACGCAAGGAAGGTGTTCACGCCAAAACATGACGCTAACTCCATGAACTTTGGCGCTAGACGCGTCTAACGCCAAAGTATAAATATGGAGTTAGTTTTGCGTCGAATTTGCGTCGAAAGAAACAACGCAAATTTGGCGCAAACGGAGTATAAATATGCCCCTTAGACTTTTGGATTAAATTTACCTTTGTGAATCGGGACCTATGATTTGCCATTCTCCTTCAAATTATTGCTTTCTGTCAATGCTTTTCATGTGCAAACACTTTCCCAGCAGATTTGTTCCTCACACTTAGTAATCATTTCTCACAATATGTATATCTTTCACACTCTCACTAAAAGTGAATTCACAAAATTTATGGTGGATGTTTCTAATTCTGGCAGCAGTTTGCTATGCAAAAAATAGTGCTGTATAATTTGAGACTACCTCTTGCCATACTTGCTGGTGCTTTCAATACCTCTCCCAAAGTTTGCAAGGGGTTTGATGTCCTAATAATAATGTCTGCTCAGCTGGTTGTATTTGGTTGGTTTTCATGAACATATACACAAACTAAATGTAAAACCCAATATAAACATGTAACAAAAAAGAAAATTACCAAACAGAACCTCAACATCTGGATCAGTCCTTTAGTTCAGTAGGCTTTGATTTTTTGAAGGATGTAACAAATTATATTGTCAACCATTTGGGCAACATTTTTGGATGGAGCCAATCAAGCAGGCCTCCTCTACTTACATTTGCTTTCTTCCTGTTATTTTGTCATATTTAAGGCACAAACCAATAATCTTAACTTCTTACCTGTTGATGCTTTACAGCCCAATTGCAAAACCCTTTTTGATATTTTGGGTACTTTTGGGGTCATTCTAATGACGGGGGCACCGCCAACAGGCTGGCGGTGCCCCGCTGGGCATTCTGACCGCGGCGGTTTGACCGCGGTCAGAAGTGGAAAACCGGCGGTCTCCCTCTGGTTTTCCGCTGCCCATTTGAATCCGCCGCCATGGGGATTCTGACAGCCCATACCGCCATCCTGTTCCTGGCGGTTCACCCGCCAGGAACAGGATGGCGGTATGGGTTGTCGTGGGGCCCCTGGGGGCCCCTGCAGTGCCCATGCCAATGGCATGGGCACTGCAGGGGCCCCCGTAAGAGGGCCCCACAAAGAATTTCACTGTCTGCATTGCAGACAGTGAAATTCGCGACGGGTGCCACTGCGCCCGTCGCACCTTCCCACTCCGCCGGCTCCATTCGGAGCCGGCGTCCTCGTGGGAAGGTAGTTTTGCACTGGGCTGGCGGGCGGCCTTTTGGCGGTCACCCGCCAGCCCAGTGCAAAACCCAGAATACCCTCAGCGGTCTTCCGACCGCGGAGCGGTATTTTGGAGGGGGAAGTCTGGCGGGCGGCGGAGGCCGCCCGCCAGACTTAGAATCACCCCCTTTGTGTTTATTAACACAAAACAAAATGTACATGCTGGAATCTCCACAGAAAAAACAGTAAATCTACAGAATCAAAGAAATAGTGGAGCACACCACAATTGACTATGTAACAAACATAATTCAAGACAAACAAATCCTATGGGAAAAGTGATAAATCCCCCTTTTTTCATTCAGAAACAATTAACATGGGTGATATAGGTGTTCATTCTCCTTTCCAAATATACATCGCAACAATTATATACAAAACTTAATTTATTCATGAACATATACACAAACTAAATGTAAAACCCAATATAAACATGTAACAAAAAAGAAAATTACCAAACAATACATATACACAAAGACAATACATTCAAATTACATGAACCAAATTAACACTGTATGTGTAAATATTCTCAGATGAACCGATTTGGAGAAGAAAGGGCCAAAAGATGTACACTTCGGCCCATATGTTAGGGCTTCAGCCGACATGTGTTTCGTCCTAATGCAGACTTTTTCAAGGCTGACAAAATTATAATACAAAACATCATATTACTTAATTGCTTCCTTGATTCATGATAAATCTCTAAACTATACATATTTACAAAATGAACAAGAACACATTAAATTTAAAAAACTCACTAAAAGTCTTAACCATACCAAGAAAAAACTACCAATATTCACTAAAGCATAATGACTACATGGTGTATTGAAAGTGAATTAGAACCTAAAACATGTTAGAACACCCATGCACCCATAGTGCGAAGAAAGAGTAAACTTCGGAAAGCAAGCCATGCGCAAGATGTGAGTTGACCATGTTCAGAAATGAAGAGAGCAAGTCCTTCACAGTGTATTGACCAATATATCCCCAATAATCACAAGAGTATTCGTGACACAGATCCCATGCACATAAGTACCTTATTCAACAATATTGGCATCAGTTCAAAAATTCAAAGGCTAAAAAGAAACAAGAGAATAATAAGTCCAACACATAAAAACCATATATGATTGTCCCAAAGTGTAACCAATGAGCACTCTCGTTCCAGCCTTATAAAGTATATCCACTACTATTATATCAGAGTATTAAAAACTGGCCAAATCAAGCATCCTTATTATTGAACCTTCCAAATCTTGACAAAACAACTGGCATATAATAATGTCAGCGTCGACCTCGTGGACAGAAACAGCAACGAAGGAACCCCTTCTACATCTAAAAACAAAATTGCTCAAACTCTTAATATTTTGAAACGTGACCCACAATCCTTGTGCCAATATTTATTTTAACATTGCTTTTTCCTTTTTAGTTGTATCACGTCTAGATCTTACTACGCCAAACAATGAGATTCCACTGTTTAGTAATCGTTATTTGCCTAGTAATGCACATATACGATTAAAATATATATCTAATGAGACCATAAGCTCCTTTAGGTCAGAAGAAACTGGTATAAACCCAGTAGATGTATATATAATAGTTAGAAAAACAAATGAATCCTCAAATTTATATATATGCAATCCCGCCTCATATTGGTCAGAAGAACCTCGTATAAACCCAGTAGATGTATATATGATAGTTAGAAAGACAAAAGAATCCTCAAATTTATAAATATACAATACCTGTATATTGTAGCCTCCCTCTGCGCTCCAAAATGGTAAGTTATTGTACATGTTTGCAAACAAGGGTGGTATACGAAAAAAGCATTTCAATAGAGTCATGTTGGTGCAACCTCAGCCTGTCCAATAGTACAACCCAATACTGTTGATCGGAAAAAGCAGCGGTTATATTGATATTTAAAAAGAAAGAGAAGTGCTGCCACTAACAACCATCAAGAATAAACTGCTAGTTTAAACGAACGTAAATGCGGCAGCCATCTTGATAATACCGGAACAGTCTGAACTTGCACTTGTAGGCTCAATTACCTAATGTTAACCAGTGTCACCACAAACAATATGTCCATTAGAATCAAATACTTATAATGAATAAAGAATAGAGCTCTCCAATGTGTCTAAGATAATTAGATTATCCCGTTGCACAAAAGCAACATGGGAACGGCGCCCAACCTGATACATCTGCTGATCAGCCGTATCGTCAATCTACCAAACAACTCCTCACGAAAACATCAAGTTTTACATGTTAAAGGAAAAACATGGCAACAATGACTATAAACTAGCCGCACATCCAAAGAACTATTCAATGGCAAAGTTTCAGCTTAATGGTGCTGAATAACACTATAACACATCCGTTGGCACCATGTGTGAGCTGGAAAATACCAGTTAATCTGAACATTCAATAATAGTGGAGCACTCAAACTTATATTAAATCATTAATATAGTACCTAATAGGACCATCCAGGGAAATTTCTTCAAATTAGTGATAGGTGAGAAGAGAAAGAAAATCAAGCACAAGAAGATGTAAAATCATATGGGTGTCCAAATTCATTCCATCATTAATAACTTTAATAATGATACATTTCTATATACAAAGAAAAAGGCAACAAATTGCTAATTGAATCCAAAGTTCATATGGTTATATGAGAAACCGAAAACAGTTTTCACTCCTTTGGAAACACAATAAAAAAGCTAATGTCTATTCATGTGAAGTCCCATTCAACAATGGAACTAAAAGTGTCCAATTTTTGTAAGACATCAGCCAACAAGAGTAACTTCAGTTCATGTAATGTATATCCAATTATCCAATCTCTATAGATCTTCCATTGATGGTGATAGACTTCAGCCTATGTGATGTTTGTAGCCGACACATGTTTCGTCCCAATTTGGGACTTTATCAAGGCTGACAGTACGTTGACAACAAAATAAGAAAACATTTTGGGGGTTATTACAACTTTGGAGGATGTGTTCATCTGGGGAAACATCCTGAACAACTAGGTCTAAACCACTACTTGCCTGAACCACTACTGCTAAACAACTAAAAAGTCTCTACAACTAAGTACTGAACAACTACTGTCTAAACAACAATTGTGCCTAAATAACAATTGCCTGAACAACTACATTTAAGGTAAGGTTTTCTTTTTGTTTTTTATGGTTTATTAGTTGTTTAGAATATATATATATAGATTAGTTGTTCAGGCAATTGTTATTCAGGCACAATTGTTGTTTAGACGGTAGTTGTTCAGTACTTAGTTGTAGAGACGTTTTAGTTGTTTAGCAGTAGTGGTTTAGGCTATGGTTGTTTAGGACCTAGTTGTTCTGTCACATATTCGTTAATCTGTCCCAAAAGTGACGGTAAAGTGACGGATATACCACCAGCCGTATTACGAGTTCCATAGGATATAATGGACTTGTAATGGCTGGTGGTATATCCGTCACTTTACCGTCACTTTTGGGACGGATTACCACCTCCTCCAAAGTTGTAATAACCCCTTTTATCATTTATTTATACCATATATCTGTTAACTCGTCCGTGTTAACAAACCCAAGTTAGTAAGTGCTGAATGACAGTCGTCAAAGATTCCTTGTGATCCAATATACCACATTATCAGTTTAGAAAGTCATTAATCCCAGAATTGTAGTGCCATATCTATGTAAGAAGAAATGCAATGTGAATATGTTATGTTATTTTATGTTATGTTATATTACACAGTTTATAGAGCGCATGGATAGCCTTGGGTTTCCCAGCGCTAATGGACCCTTACCATAGAAAGGATGAAGAAGACAAAATAAAAGCAGACCTAAAATAACCATGTTTTCAAAGCCTTTCGAAACTCCAGTTCTTGATCCATCAACCGAAGTTTAAGGGGCAGCGAGTTCCACAGTTTGGCTCCTAAAAATGTCAGAGAGGACCCACCCCATCTAACTTTCTGTATTTTCGGTACGGTTACTAAAGCTATTGTAGCAGATCTCAAATCTCTGTTCGGCTTAAAGAAAGTAGCCAAGTTCTTAAGGAGAGGAGGTCCTCTGTCATGCAAGGACCTGTGGATGTGACATAGGGCCTTAAAATTGATCCGTTGCTCAGCCGGCAACCAGTGCAAGGACTCTAGCCCAGCTTGCACAGATAATCTTCTTGGGATGTTCAGTAGTAAACGAGCTGCGGCGCTTTGAACTCTTTGTAGTTTCTTTTTCACATAGACTGGGGAACCTAGGAAGAGACCATTACCATAGTCTAGCCTTGAAAGAATGAAGGCCTGTACAGTAAGTCTTCTAGCCAATGCTGGAAGGACGACAAAGACTGAGAAGTCTCAGTAAGGCGAAGCAAGTTTTAGATGTATTCCTAGCATACAGGTCTAATATCAAAAGGGGATTCAGACTGATTCCTAAGCTCTTAGCTTGCTTTTTGGGAAGCGGGAACTCACTAAGTGCCAAAGGACAAGTGCAAAGGATCTAGCCTGTAAGAAGGAAGTAAGCCAGGCAAGAGATTGTTCCTTGATTCCAATCTCCCTCATTCTCTGAATCAGTACCTGGTGGTCTACAGTGTCAAATGCTGCACTCAAGTCCAGCATAATGATCACTGTGGTATGACCCTGGTCAAACCTCTTCCTGGCCTCTTCCGTAACTGCAATTAATGCAGTTTCCGTGCTGGGACCCGCTCTGAAGCCACTCTGAGTGGGATGGAGCAACATATTCTCTTCTAGGAAGGTGGAGAGTTGTAGATTGATGTATTTATCCAAAATAATTTTGGCGGGTGTGGGCAGAAGGGAGATGGGTCTAAAATTCTTCAACACAGAAGGGTCAAGAGTAGGTTTTTTTAATAGCGGTTTCACTATAGCATGCTTCCATGAGCTATTTACTAATCCTTTAGCTAGAGAATCATTGAGTAGTTGTGCCAGCACAGGAACTATACCTTCCGCCCCTTGGACAAATATATGAGGAGGAGGAGCAGGGTCCAGGGGGGATCCTGATTTGAGGGCACTCTAAAAAGTTAGTACTTGAGCTCTCGAAAGAGGAGTAAGATGAGATAAGCCAACAACTCTGTCACTGATAGAAAACTCCTTCTTCTCAAGTGAGGGACTTTTACCCTCAAAGGTGGCATAGATGTCCAAATGTTTTTGCTGAAAAAATTCAGCTAGCGTATTGCTGTATTCTATGGATCTTTAGGGTTGTCTTTCACCGGAAATTGAAGAATATCCTTTAGAATTTGGAAAACTACTTTGGGGGAACCTGCTGCTTCCTCAATTTTCTGTTGGTAGAAATCACTCCTTAAGCCACCTTAATCTCAGAGTGATACCTTCTGATAGCCCCCTTGTATGCTTCCCTATCTGTTAGATCATACGACTTTCTCCAAGTTCTTTCTAATTTTTTACATTCTTTTTTTTTAAGAAGTAGTTTGGGAGTAAACCATAGGGCGCTGGTCATCCTACGAGGGACAGACTTTTTCCTCCGGGGAAGAAATATATCCAGACTATTAGTGATCCAGTCCATGAAGGCCTCAACTTCAAATTCCCCCCTGATCATAAAGCTGGACAAGCGAGAATCAAGAGTGGCTAAAAAATTATCTCTATTCAATTTACTCCATGATCTCCCAACCTGAACAACAGACTTGCAACCCCTTTCCACTGTGCCCGTGGCTAATTCAATAGGAATTAAAAAGTGATCGGACCACGCTAGTGGAGTAGGGGACATGCATGTCAAGGAAGGAGTATTGCTAAACACTAAGGGGCATATTTATACTCCGTTTGCGCCGAATTTGCGTTGTTTTTTTCGACGCAAATTCGACGCAAAACTAACTCCATATTTATACTTTGGCGTTAGACGCGTCTAGCGCCAAAGTTCATGGAGTTAGCGTCATTTTTTGGTGTGAACACCTTCCTTGCGTTAATGAGATGCAAGGTAGGCGTTCCCGTCTTAAAAAACGACTCCCAGGCATGTGCGTGGTATTTATACTCCCGGGCAAAAATCACGCCCGGGAGTGGGTGGGGCAAAAAAACCCGCATTTGCGCCTCTTTTTAACGCCTGGGTCAGGGCAGGCGTTAAGGGACCTGTGGGCTCAGAATGAGCCCAGAGGTGCCCTCCCCTGCCCCCAGGGACACCCCCTGCCACCCTTGCCCACCCCAGGAGGACACCCAAGGATGGAGGGACCCATCCCAGGGAAGAAAAGGTAAGTTGTGGTAAGTATTTTTTTTATTTTTTTTTTGTGGCATAGGGGGGCCTGATTTGTGCCCCCCTACATGCCACTATGCCCAATGACCATGCCCAGGGGACATAAGTCACCTGGGCATGGCCATTGGGCAAGGGGGCATGACTCCTGTCTTTGCTAAGACAGGAGTCATGTTAATGGCGTCTGGGCACCCCAAAAAAATGGCGCAAATCGGGTTAAGACGATTTTTTTGCCTCAGCCTGACTTGCCCCATTTTGGGACGCCCAAACGCCATTTTTCCCTACGCCGGCGCTGCCTGGTGTACGTCGTTTTTTTTACGCACACCTGGCAGCGCCGGTCGGCTAATGCCGGCTAACGCCATTCAATAAATACGGCGCCCGCATGGCGCTTCAGAATGGCGTTAGCCGGCGCTAATTTTTTTGGCGCAAAACTGCGTTAGCGCAGTTTTGCATCAAAAAGTATAAATATGGCCCTAAGTCAATAGTATGTCCCCTTTCGTGTGTGGGGCCTTTAACAAGTTGAGTAAAGCCCATTGCTTCCATACCGCCAAGTAAACGCTTTGAATCTGGTTATTCAGAAATCTCACCATAAATATTAAAATCTCCTAAAATTGTAAGACTAGGTCTGGAACATATACAATCTGCTGTACAGTCTAACAGGGAATCTAAAAACTTCTCTGAAGGGCCTGGGGGGGTGATATAATAGAATCCCTGAAAAGGTATAGAGAGGGTGAAGAGCTAAGGAGAAAAACATACCTTCCCCCTCCATTAACTGAAGAGCCTGAAAGGTAAGGTTTAGGAAGTCCCTGTAGATGACTGTGATTCCCCCTCCTCTTGCCATCCCTCTATCCAACTTACCAATTCGATATCCTACAGGTAATGCCAGGATAATATCGGGTCAGAGGCATTATTGAGCCAAGTTTTGGTTAGAAACAATGCCAAGGGAGAAACCTTGGTTAATAGTACATTAATGTTGAGTTTGTGGGCAGCCAATGAGCGGCAGTTTGTGTAGAGAAAGGAGGTAGGAGGTTTAAACCCTATATCCAGCTCAACCCCCTTGGGATCGGAAGTCCAGTGGCAGGCAGGGCAATGCCACATATTTCTGGTAAACTCTCTACAATCCTTATTCTCTAGGGGTCTCAAGTCATGCAGATCCTTAGAGGAGTAACAGTAAATAGGTAGGGCCTCTTTAACCCCCGAGGAAAGATCAAGGGGACAGACCCCCAGGCCCGACCTGGTGCAGACAGGCGCAGACGGGCTTGCCTTTGGCGCTCATTCAGCACGCCAGCGGCGCGCTCGCTACGTGCTCACCGCATCGTGCCTAAAATAGTCCTGGAACTGGCAATTAGTGATCCAGAAAAGAGAAACTGGACCGCTAACCCTTCCAAGATGGCTGCCACAAAAGGCACAATGCAGCAAAGGAAAAATGGTGGCCGCAAGTAAAGGAACAGCCCCAAAACGGGTATTAAAGGAGTGGAGTGAGGGCTACTGGACCTCTAAACACAGGTCCCAAATAGCAGTCCCCCTCACAGTAAAAATAAAACCAATTTCACAGTTTAAAAATACTCAAGTCTAAAATCGTCTAAAATGATCTCTGAGAGGATCAGCAGGCTCAACCCTTGTTTAGTCCAGGTCCACAGCGCACTCGCCGCATCGTGTCTAAAATAGTCCTGGAACCGGCAATTAGTGATCCAGAAAAGAGAAACTGGACCGCTAACCCTTCCAAGATGGCTGCCACAAAAGGCAAAAAGCAAAAAATACAGTATATAAAATATAGTACCACACCCATATATATCAAAGAGAATAAGTAACTACAAAGCAACCCATCAGTAATCCCTTATGATGTGACACATGCTGTATTGGTGAAGATTAAGAATCAGAGATAAGGAATTCTCACAAGAACCCATACCAAGGAGGACACTGATTATACCTTATGTTCTGTTCCTACTATATTCCAAAATCCGATTTCTTATAATGTCACTCTGTAAAATAATATCCAAAGATTTTGTACAATATGCCACCCTCATTTATAAATTGTGCAACACACAGACGCTATGTCCACATATGCCACACAAACAGATTTTATACTTAGTAACTCATTTGCTTATCAATCTACATATTAAAGCTCCTTATCATCACTTATTCGCCCATGTTTACAAAAAAACATTTGTGGTAATTATTCAAAATATCTTCAATTATATAACTTAACACATTAAAGTGAACTGTAGACCACTGATAGGGTCCAATGTTTTTAAAGGAAAGTATATGATTCATCTTCAAAACACCTGTCCATTAATGTAAAAGTTGCTAGTGCCACAATCACAGAAGAAGCGTATTGTGTATATAATCATATTACGCAAAGCAGGGACACATAAACAACAACAATAGCTGTATTTATTTCATTCTACTGTCACAAAAGGACTATCTTTTATTTAAGAATTTGAATGCCTGTATATGCCATATGACTCGCAATCAAGGATTTTCTAAATCGATCTTACCTCTCAATCCTGACTTATCCATGGACTATTAGAATGGACATGTTTACACATTTGCAAGAAGATTTGATGGGCTCATCATCACACCACATAGTACTAATACACAGGGGTTTAGAGAAACTGTGGTGAGTGAGTCAGAGCTTTCTATTACATCAGAAGAATCAGAGGGGAATGCTTCATTAAGTGACAATGCAAGCATAATTTACAATGGAGATCATATGGCCTCCACATGTTTTTTACGGGAGGCAAAAAGGTACAGATTTGGAAATCTAAACCAAAGAAAAGAATGTGCAGGGGCAAAAGGAGAAGGAGATGTCAAGGGACAGTCAGCCGTAGGGGTACAGAGCAGTGCTGCCTGGAACAGGACTAAGAACAACTAACAGCTACATGTCTGCAGGATGGAAATGTTACTGATGGTCTGCATCAAAATAACAATATTTCCATTGTCAATTTGTCTGATGTTGTACTTACGGATGAACAAATAAACTTATTGGGTAAAGGGTTAGGATTTTGTGTTTCTAGCTTCTGCAATATGTCAAAAGTACACATCGATCCGTTCAAATTCTTGCGACAATTGAAACCTAAAAAATATTTTGCAGAGGAGAATACACAACCTATACAGACATCAAAAACTGTACTAAGCACCTATACAATAAAAGATATTACGGATATTCAACTCTTACTTACTTTGGAGGATATGGACAAAAGTGTTTTTGACAGAAAACATCTGTTGGATGACCTAAAAGTCCTTCAAGACCTAGCCCTAGATAGTGGACTTAAACCTAAATCTCTATTTATCCCTACTCTACCAGGTATTAATGTTATAGATACCTTTGGGAGACTTGTTAAGGAGGAACTCAATAAGTTGGAGACAAAGATCAGGAAGAGTGTATTTCGTATGTCACATAATATTACTTTGAGACAGAAATTGGCTTTAAAAGAACTTTGTGAGAACCAGAATATAGTTGTTAAGGGGGTTGGAAAAAGGAGGAAATATAGTCATCTTTAACAGATCTGACTACATCAAGGAAATTGATAGGCAACTGACTGATTGTACATCATATATAAAATTGAAAGAAAATCCAATGAATAAGATTGTTGATAATTTGGAAACTTTGCTATTTCTATGGCAGGATCAAGGTTTCATCTCAGATTTAGAATTTAGTATATCCTAAATATACATCCTACAGCACCGTGTATATACTGTATGCATTGCCCAAGCTACACAAGAGTAGGACATCGCCACCTGGTAGACCTATTATATCCGGGATTAGGTCACCTATTGAAAGGCTTTCTGAAATTATTGACAGTTACTTACAACCTATTGTTAAAAACATACCCTCCTACTTATAAGACATGAAAGATGTCCTCATGAAATTGGAGGACATATTATGGGTACCAGAAATGACTTGGGGTACAATGGATGTTTCTTCCTTGTATACCTGCATACCCAAAGACAAAGGTTTGGAAGCGGTATGTAATTTTCTCTCTAGTAGATCGGCATCTCATTTGGAAGACACAGAGATACTACTACAAATGATCAATTTCACATTGGAGAATAATGTATTTACACATAAGGGAGAGTGGTTTCGACAAGCACAAGGAGTAGCGAAGGGTTCACGATTTTCACCATCCTATGCAAACCTATATATGGGTCTTTTTGAGGGAACCCACATTTGGCAAATAGGTCCCCCCCATTTAAATGAAAATATATTTTGGGGGGGGCGGCATATTGACGATATACTAATGGTTTGGACGGATTCTGAACAGCTATTGTTGGAATTTTATAATTATATCAATATAAATAATTTCAATATACAAATGACCTATGAGTACAGTCAGATCAGTATATGCTTCTTGGATTTAGAAATATTTACCAAGGTAGTAAAGCCCATACAAAAGTCTATTGCAAACCAACAGCATGCAATGCATTACTACATGCCGAAATTGCTCATCCCAGGAATCAGATATCATCTATCCCTTTTGGCGAGATGATTAGACTGAAAAGGAACTGTAGTGAATTGGGTACATGTGAGATTGAATTAGACTGTTTGGAAAATAGATTTTTACACGGAGGCTATCCAAAGCATATTGTAGGGGCAGCAAGAAAAAAGACCATCAAACATCTAGAGTATGCCTACTGAGGAAACATAGCAAATCTCAAGTCAAATCATCTTATAAAGCTGTGTGTTTTTGTACTTCCTATAACATATATCGTATTTTGTGTAAACATTGGAACATCTTGCAGCCTGACTGTACTCTTTCAGAGATAATACCTAATAAACCTAAAATGATTCACAGGAGGGGAAAGCCTTTAGGAATTTTGTTTGTAGAAGTTTTCTACCCCCATCAAGGAAAGTAGATTCACGTGGCTCACAGAAAAAAACAATGGTTTTTATAAATGTGGTCACTTTAACATGTGCAATATAGCACTACATAAGACACTTGAATTCAGCTTTAATGGAAGCAACATATACAAAATTGGAACCTTCATTAACTGCAATACCAAATACATTGTATATTTACTGGAATGTGAATGTGGTCAAATATATGTGGGTAGTACCATCAGGCCTCTTAAAGAGCACATTCAGGAGCATATAGGCTCACTAAGAAATAATGATGCCACATCTCCAATGGTACGACATATTAGTAAAATGCATCCTATCTCAGAGTCCCCGGTTATAAAGTTCATGGGTATTAGTCAGACTTCAGCCAATCCCAGGGTTGGTAATAGGACTCTGGAACTGAGAAGAAATGAAGCTGAATGAATAATTAGACTAAGAACCATAGAACTTGGGATGAACCTGGATGATGAAATGCATAACTTTTTGTAAATACATGTGCATTTCATTTATTGAGAAAATGTTCCGTATAAGTATTGGTGAGGTGTTTGCAGGTCATTCTATGGGTGTGGTGCTAACAACTGTCATCTAATGACAACTGCATGTGCATGTTTACTCGTGTTTAGAATATAATATACTTCAATTCACAATTCTTGCATATGCTCATAAATGAGTGTATGCAAGACTTATTTTATATTTTTGCATTCTTCTTTTTTATTTTAATTTATAGAAATTCACACATTAGAGAGTTCATTTATGTTTACTGGATGGGTCTGAGTACCCTTCTAACATGTAATACTTGATGTTTTCATGAGGAGTTGGTTAGGTAGTTTGAAGATACGGCTGATCGGCAGATGTACCAGCTTGGGCGCTGTTCCCATGTTGCTTTTGGGCAACAGGATAATCTAATTATATGAGACACACTGGAGAGCTTTATTCTTTATTCATTATAAGTATTTGATTCTAATGGATATAGGTTGTCATTACAACCCTGGCAGACGGTGTTAAAGTGGCGGTAAGACCACCAACAGGCCAACGGTAAAAAATGTGCAATTATGACCATGGCGGAAACCGTCAACAAAGTCAGCCACTTTAACACTCCGACTGCCACGGTGGTACAAACAAACAGTGCAGCGGTCACCGCCAACAGACAGGCGGGAGACAATGTACCGCCCACACTATTATGACAGGCCGATCTGCCACTTATTCCAGGGTGGATTCACCGCGGATAAAAACACGGCGGAAACAGGAATTCCGAAGGGAAAACGCTCACCTCTACACACCCCACGAGGAACGAGGACACCATGGACCCAGAACTCCAAATTCTACCTGCGATAGTCTTCCTGCTCCGCTATCAGGAGCATGAACGCCGGCGGCGAAGACCACGGTGAGTACTGCACCTACGACACAGGGGAGGGGGGGAGGGAAAAACAGGGACATACACACGCAACACCCCCACCCACTACAACACACACACTAATGCATATTAATACATCACAGTTACACCCCCAACCCCCTGGAAGAATGCAAAGACAATAGAAAATAAATGAAACCATTGTAATATATTAAAATTAAGTAGGCAAAAATATATATATACACACCATTTACAAAATATATACCAAGCATAGTAGTCCAGGTAGTGCTCAAATAAATCCGTAGAACACTGGGCCCACACGGAATGGGCGAGGCCCACACAAGATCCCCGACCATGACGGAGAGAACACTGCAGGGGCATCAGACAGCAACTAAACAGGCACCTCAGGGGGAGGGAAAGGGGGTTTCCTCAGCCGGTTGAGTGCACAACGCCAAATCCACAAGGGGGCCACATGCCCACTGTTCCATCCTGGGGAGTGCAAAGCCACAGTCTCTCAAGTCTCTACAGTGGGTGGGTTGCCCACTGTTCCATCTTGGGGAGTGCAAAGCCACAGTCTCTCAAGTGGATAACAGTCTCCACTGGTTCTGGAGGGGGCCTTGTGCCCAGAGTGCTTCATTCTGCTAAGGACAGAGGTAGTGGATGGACCTCTCCACTGGTTCTGGAGGGGGCATGGTGCCCAGAGTGCTTCATCCTGCTAAGGACAGAGGTAGTGGATGGATCTCTCCACTGGTTCTGGAGGGGGCATGGTGCCTAGAGTGCTTCATTCTGCTAAGGACAGAGGTAGTGGATGGATCTCTCCAATAGTTCTGGAGGGGGCATGGTGCCCAGAGTGCTTCATCCTGCTAAGGATAGAGGTAGTGGATCCATCTCTCCACTGGTTCTGGAGGGGGCATGGTGCCCAGAGTGCTTCATCCTGCTAAGGACAGAGGTAGTGGATCCATCTCTCCACTGGTTCTGGAGGGGGCCTTGTGCCCTGAGTGCTTTATTCTGCCAGTGACGGACTCAGAAGCGTCAGTGCCCTTGGCGCTCATGGGCCAGCGGTGCTTGAGATGGCGGTGCCCTGTTCAGCGGCGCTTGAGACGGCGGTACCCTGATCAACGGTGCTTGAGGCAGAGGTGCCCTGTTCAGTGGTGCTTGAGACGGCGGTGCCCTGTTCAGCAGTGCTTGAGATGGCGGTGCCCTGTTCAGTGGTGCTTGAGACGGCGGTGCCCTGATAAGTGGTGCTTGAGGCGGCGGTGCCCTGCTCAGTGGTGCTTGAGGCGGCGTTGCCCAGTTCAGCGGTGCTTGAGATGGTGGTTCATTGGTCAGCGGTGCTTGAGACGGCGGTCTCCATTGCAGGGACTCAGCTGCTGGCGGTCCTTCATGGCCCAGCGGGGCTTGTGCAGGTGGTGGCATCCTGGGCAGCTGGGCTTGTGCTGGCGGTGGCCTCCTGGGCAGCTGGGCTTGTGCTGGCAGTGGCCTCCTGGGCAGCTGGGCTGGTGCTGGCAGTGGCCTTCTGGGCAGCTGGGCTTGTGCTGGCGGTGGCCTCCTGGGCAGCGGGGATGATGGTGGTCTTCTCCGCTGTGCTGCTCTTCCCAGACTTGCCGTGTTTCTTGTGGCCCTTCCCCACCTTGGAAGGTGTCACAGCTGACCCCACACTCCCACCGGGAACCCTGGGAGCGGCTTTGGTGGCTGGAGTCTTCCCCCTCTCCCGCCGGGCACTGGACAACTTCTGATGCTTCACAGGTGGTGGACTGTCTGTGCTGTGGCTCCGTGCCACATTGGCTGCCCTGGTGACCGGTGCACTCCAGATTCCAGTGACTACAGGCACCACTGGTCCCGGAGATGTTGTGGCTCAGGTGCTAGTTCGGGACCTAGGAGATGGACGGGGTGGGGGAGATGTGGGAAAGAGGTCAAGGTTGGACAGGAAAAGTTTTTTTGACACACTGGGACGGGTAGCTGGAGGGGGTTTGGGAGTGGAGGAAGAGGTTGTGGTTGTAGGAGGTGTTTGTTTGCTGACTTTGGGTGAAGGTGCATGTGCTGGAGGCTGTCATGAGGTGGATGGCTGTTGGGTGGGTGTGTGCCTGTGTTTGTTCATCTTCGGAGGGGGCATCACAGACACACTGGGAAAGGACACAGGGGACATGTGAATGGTAGTGGCGGTGGTGACTGCACGTGAGCGGGGTGTGGTGGTGGATGTGCTGGTGATGGTAGTAGTGGCTGTAGAGGTAGTGCATGCAGGTGTGAGTGTAGGCGCGACAGGGAGGGAGGAGGGAGACGAGGAGGAGGGGGACACAGTGGAGGCAGTGGATGTTGGTGTGTCTGCATGTGTGTGATGCTTGCGTGCGTGCCTTTGGGATGTGTGGTGCTTATGTTTGCCTGAGCTTCCCTTGTGTGTTGAGATGTGTGCATGCTGGTCTGTAGGTGTGCTTGGGATAGGCTGAGTACAGGGGATTTGGTCGGGGTGGAGGAAGTTGGGGGAGGCTAGACACAGGGACAATGACTGCCATCAGTGCCGAGGCCAGAGTATGAAAAGCTCGCTGAAGGGTCGCCTGACCAGAATGAATGCCCTCCAGGAATGCATTTGTTTGTTGCAACTGCCTTTCTACACCCTGGATGGCATTCAAAATGGTAGACTGCCCAACAGTGAGGGACCTGAGGAGGTCAATGGCCTCCTCACTGAGGACAACAGGGGTGACTGGGGCAGGGCCTGAGGTGCCTGGGGCGAAGGTGATGCCCACCCTCCCGGGTGAGCGAGCACGGGGCAAAGGCTGAGAGGCTGCTGGGAGGGCGGTGCTGGATGGGGGGGTGGCGGCTGTACCTGTAGATGGGGGGGCACAGATGTTACCGCCACCCCAAGGGAGCTCCCAATCAGAGGACGAGTCCGTGTCACTGTTCTCAGCTCCTGTCCCCGCCGTGAAGCTCCCCTCGCCCTCTATCCCACTGGTGAACTCTGAGTCCGTAGTGTGGCCCTCCATGGCCAAGCGGGATGCAGCTCCCTCCTGCTCCGGTGCCACTGCTCCTCTGCCTGGTGATGCTAATGCACACAAGAACAGGGAGACCACAAAAAGGGGGGGCGACAGAAGAAAGACATGTTGAGTGCATGCATTACCACTATTGTTGGCGGACACGACAGACACAGAAGCCCCCTGCACTACGCCGCGCTCTTGGGCTCCACTGTTCCATTCCTGGGAAATGGCCTACAAGGCTATGGATGACATCTGCACACATAGATGACACAGGGGCATGACTAGGTGTAGTTGTCACTCTACAGAGGTGGGGTGGGGTGCCACATGGCCTGCCTTACGGAGGGATCTTGCCTGCGGAACTCGCCCTGGCCTAGGGAAACCCACAGCCCACCTCCCCCACCCAGACCCCTCCACTTCACGCAAAGTCAGCAGAATGCAAGTATACTCACCCCCTTGTGGCTGCTGTGATGCCCTCAAGTGCCCATCCAACTTCCTGTACGCCACCGCCAGGATCCTGAACATCAGGGGGTCATAGTGCGACGGGCACCCCTCCCACATTGGGAGGCCATCCCCAGCTGAGCCTCCGCTGTCTTCTTGCTCCAGCGGCGAATGTCCTCCCATCTTTTCCGGCAGTGGGTGCTCCATCTGTGGTAGACCCCCAGGGTCCGGATGTCCTTGGCGATGGCACGCAAAATACTTTTTTTCTGGTGGGCGCTGACCTACATGATTTGTACAGGGGGAAGAGAAAGTTATTACCAACTGCACCGTCAAAGTGATTGGCCCCCATCCCTACCCTTGCCATGTGGCACATGCACGCACCGTCATTTCATGCACGCAGCACTCTCCCCCCTTCCTTCTTACATCCACCCCTCTCCACACAGGTATAGCCCATACATAATGCTCCGAGAGTACTTTCCTGTTTGTCTGGAGGACCCCATCCACGAGTTTCTCCAACTCCTCCGATGTGAAGGCAGGGGCCCTTTCCCCAGACACTCAAGCCATTGTCTCTTCCAGACCGAGGTCACAGCAGCACTTGCAGTGTAGGTCCTTTCCTGTCGAAGATCAGGTATTGAGTGATTGAACAGATAGAAAATGGCGGTCACGTCCACTGCAGTGCGTTCCATCACCGCCGCCGCACATCGTTATTGGCTCCTGGGACCCATAGTGTCCAATGTTAACCAATGCAGCATTGCGCCGCGGTCTTCTATCGCATACCGTGACGGTGTACAACGCCAGCGCAGTTACCTCACATCCTATTGTCCCACTTTAGAGGTCAGGCAGCCGCCATTTCAGGGGCCCACATGGCTTCATTTTCAACTGCATCACACATACCTAGGCATAGACTCAACACACATACAGGCCACTTTTTGAGTATGAATGGTGTTCTGTGTAAGCTGTGGGTACGTACCTCTGACTAGTTTGACTCTGTGCTCGCTGTTGTCCTTCATAGGCACCGTCCACTGGGACATGTGAGGAGATGGCGGCATCCTCCGGTGTACCGACCGTTGGTTGACCTGTCGACAATGGAGGAAAGACATGTGATAATCACCTACAGGCTTGACCGTGCCACAATCCAAGAACTGTGTACCCAGCTGGTGCCAGACCTGATGTCAGCTATCCGCCATCCCACAGGAATCCCCCCTCAAGTGTAGATGCTGTCAGTGCTCCATTTCCTTGCAAGTGGGTCATTTCAAACAACAGTGGCCATAGCATCAGGGATGTCCCAGCCTATGTTTTCCAACGTGTTGTCCAGAGTGTTGTCTGCCCTGTTGAAACACATGCGGAGCTACATCGTTTTCCCTCAGGTGGAGGATTTGCCTACAGTGAAAGGTGATTTCTATGCCCTGGGACATATCCCCAACATCATAGGTGCCATTGATGGGACACATGTGGCTTTGGTCCCCCCCCTCCACCCACAGGAGTGAACAGTTTTTCAGAAACCAGAAGAGTTATAATTCGATGAATGTACAGATGGTGTGTTTGGCCAACCAGTACATCTCCCATGTGAATGCCATGTTCACTGGCTCAGTGCATGACGCTTACATCCTGTGGAATAGCAGCATCCCTTATGTGATGGGTCAACTCCAGAGGCACCGTGTGTGGCTATTAGGTGAGCACCTGGAAGCTAGTCAGTGGGAATGGTTGTCTGGGTCTGGGGATATCCCTCCAGGTTAGTGTGTGTCTAACAGTTGTCCCTCGCCATTTTCAGATGACTCTGGTTATCCCAACCTGTCATGGTTACTGACCCCAGTGAGGAATCCCAGGACAAGGGCAGAGGAACGCTACAATGAGGCACATGGGCGAACTAGGAGGGTGATCAAAAGCACCTTCGGCCTCCTGAAGGCGAGGTTCAGGTGCCTCCATATGACAGGTGGATCCCTATTCTACTCACCAAAGAAGGGGTGCCAGATCATTATGGCCTGCTGTATGCTTCACAACTTGGCTTTGTGACGACAGGTGCCCTTTCTGCAGGAGGATGGTCCAGATGGCGGTGTTGTTGCAGCTATGGAGCCTGTGGACAGTGAAGACGAGGAAGCAGAGGAAGAAGACATGGACAACAGGGACTCAGTGATCAAGCAATATTTCCAGTGAAACACAGGTAAGAATAGAAACCTGCCTACTACATGTACTTATACACTACTACCTCTCTGCTGTCTGTCTTTTTCACCCAGTGTATGGTCACTGAGTTGTCACTTTCCCTTACGATTTCACAGATCTGGGTCCCACAGTGTGACATCTGCTTTGATTCCTCATGGACTAGAGCTGTGTGACATAGGTATGTTAACATTAAAATTAAAGAGCTTTTTGTCACAGTTATTGCTAATACAGTATTCCGAAATCACAGAAAGACTCCAGATTGTTTTGTGCTTTAAGGGTGTTTATTTTAGTGCGCACAATTGGAGGGGGTAGCAAAATGGTGAGGGGTGATGGCAGAGGAATGTCCATGGCTGAGTCCAGTTTATTAGTCTCACAGGTGCATTGCCCAAATGGGCATAGGAAGTGGAGCTGGGGCAGTTTAAGGATGGACAGGGTGACAAAGTGGGGCAGTAGGATGACAATCAGGGTGGTCTCATTTCTTGGCGGGAGTCTTGGCATCATTCTCTGTCTTGTTCCTGGATCTCAGTGATCGTTTGCGATGTGGTTCTCCCTCTGCAGGGGGTGGGGTGCTGATGTGGTGGTCCTGTGGCGGTGCCTCCTGTCCACTAGCACCGGCGGAGGTGGTGGGCAGTTCATCGGCCAGGCTAGTGTCAGGGGCCCCTTGTAGTGCCTCCTGGTGTTGAGTACTTCCTTCAGCACCCCTACGATGGTGCCCAGGGTGGAATTGATGGTTCTGAGTTCCTCCCTGAAGCCCATATACTGTTCCTCCTGCAAGCGCTGGGTCTCCTGAAACTTGGCCAGTACCGTTGCCATCATCTCCTGGGAGTGGTGGTAGGCTCCCATGATGGAGGAGAGTGCCTTGTGGAGAGTGGGTTCCCTGGGCCTGTCTGCCCCCTGTCGCACAGCAGCCCTTCCAGTTCCCCTGTGTTCCTGGGCCTCCGTCCCCTGGACCGTGTGCCCACTACCACTGCCCCCAGGTCCCTGTTGTTGTTGGGGTGGTGGGTTAGCCTGGGTTCCCTGAAGTGGTGGACACACTGCTGATTGACGTATCCTGGGGACGGAGGTATGGTCCCACTGGGTGGGTGCTGTGCTGGTGTTTCCAGAGGGGGGAAGCTCTGTAGTGGCCTGTGACTGGGTGTGGGGAACCGACTGTCCTGAGGTCCCCGATGGGCCGGGCTGGTCATCTAGATCCAGTTGGACAGAGGTGCTATCATCACTGTGGGCCTCTTCTGCTGGTGGTGTGGACATGTGTGGACCCTCCTGTCCGGTGACGTTGGGTAGGGGTCCTGCAGGGGTATAAAGGCATGAATATTGCATCTGTGTGTGTAAAGGTGTGCAATGGGTTGGTGGCCGTGTACCCCAGTGCTAGCATTCCTGTGTGGGACCTTGTCTGATGATGGTTTAGGGGGGTGTATGGGTATGTGCAGTGGGCATTGTTTAGTGTTGAGTGTCCATGCTTTGTTGTTGCATGCAGGCTTGGTGTTGGGATGTGTGGTTTGTGATATTGGGACATTTGTGAGGAGTAGGAGTGATGGGGTGAGTGTGAGGGTGGGGTATGTGCTGGCATGCAGGTAGGGTGGAGGATTTAATAGTAAAGCTTTGACTTACCAGAGTTTATTCCTCCACCTGCTCCTGCGAGGCCCTCAGGATGCAGCATAGCCAAGACCTGCTCCTCCCATGTTGTTAGTTGTGGGGGAGGAGGTGGGGGTCCGCCGCCAGACCGCTGAACCGACAGGTGGTGTCTTGAGACCACGGAACACACCTTTCCCCGTAGGTCATTCCACCTCTTCCTGATGTCCTCCTGATTTCTTGGGTGTTGTCCCACTGCGTTGACCCTGTCCACTATTCTTCGCCATAGCTCCATCTTCTTTGCAATGGAGGTGTGCTGCACCTGTGATCCGAATAGCTGTGGTTCTACCCAGACGATTTCCTCCACCATGACCCTGAGCTCCTCCTCCGAGAACCTGGGGTGTCTTTGCCATGCCATGGGGTGGTGTAGGTGATGTGTGGGGTGGTGTGTGGGTTGATAAGTGTGCTGATATGTAGTGGGGTGTTGTGTGAGGTGAGTGGAAGTTATGTGGGTGATGGTGTTGTGTGCCCGTGGATGCTAGTGTTGTTGATGGTGGTGTCTCTCTCTGGCTTTCGTTCGTGATTTGTGGTCGTAAGGGTTTGTGGGTGATGTGGGTGCGTGGTTTATAGTGTATTGAGTGTGTGGGAGTGGTGTGTGTATGTGTATCAGGTGTGTGTATTTGAAATTGTCCAATGTGGCTGTGTTTTGTAAGAGTGTGTGTATTTTGAGCGCGGCGGTGTATACCGCCAATGGAATACCGCGGTTAAAAGACCGCTGCGTGGATTTGTGTGTTGTGATAGTGTGGGCGTATTTCTGTTGGCGTGACGGTGGAGGTTTTGTTTTCGCCAGTTTATCACTGACCTTTGGTGTGGCGGATTTGTGTGGGTGTCTGAATTTTGGCGGATTATGAACTGTGGGTCATAATAGCTGTGGTGAAATTCCGCAGCCGTGACGGTGTGGTGGCGGTCTTCTGCATGGCGGTAAGCGGCTTTTACCGCCAATGTCATAATGTATTATAATTTATCAGCCTTTAAAAAAGTCCGCATTAGGACGAAACACGTGTCAGCTGAAGCCCTAGCATATGGGCCGAAGTGTATATCTTTTGGCCCATTCTTCTCCAAGTCGGATCATCTGAGAATATTTATACATAAAGTGTTTATTTGGTTCATGTAATTTGAATGTATTGTCTTTGTGTATATGTATTGTTTGGTCATTTTCTTTTTTGTTACATGTTTATATTGGGTTGCACATTTAGTTTGTGTATGTATTTATGAATAAATTAAGTTTTGTATATAATTGTTGTGATGTATATTTGGAAAGGAGAATGAACACCTATATCACCCATGTTAATTGTTTCTGAATGAAAAAAGGGGGATTTATCACTTTTCCCATAGGATTTGTTTGTCTTGAATTATATTTGTTACATAGTCAATTATGGTGTGCCTTACTATTTGTTTAAGTCTGTACTTTGTGTTTATGCCTTCTTGCCTTTTTTCCACAAAAGTTATGAACACCAAATGTGGGTCCTTTTTCCAACATCCTTGGAATGCTAATGGTACACAGGAAGTATGTATTCTCCTGGGAGGCATTAAAAAACAGTTGAAATAAAGCAAAATGATTTTGTTTTAGAAAAATGGGCAAAAGTGCTGTACAAGAAAGCATATGTTTTGTTTTCTAAAAATAACATTAATGAAAGGTTTGCTTTGCTAGGATTACCACTTACCCCTCTTTCAGGAATATGCAGAAATGTATCAAAAACATTTTTATATCACAGTTTTTGCATTTTTAGGAGATACGTTTCTTGGCTTCAACCTACTTGCAGTTTGTGGTGGAAACAGGTGTGAAGCCTATGGGTGAAGCAGAAAGGAAACAAACGTTTGCAAGGGGTCAATCATGTAGGTCCCTGAATGTTTTCCAAAATAAACATATTATTGAAATAAAGAAAACACTGTAAATAAGTAGAAAATTGCAATTAGCGACAATATATTCATACACACCTTTTTGTTACAATAGCCTGCCTATAAAAGCAACATACTGTTTTATACATTAGACCATTATAGTCACAAGGATATATAGGGTATGCATGTTTTCTCAAGGCTCGCAAAACCCAGAGCCAATTACTGAGCTGCAAGTTATAATGATTTTTCATCATGTACCATTCACACAACAATTGATTTGGTGTAATAAAATGAATGAAAAATGGGTGTGAAAAAAAAACAATGTATTTACTATGTGACTCTCCTGCATGTATAGTTTTCACAATGTCTAGGTTTAGAATACATAGTGCAGCCTCTTTAACATGGCAAGTAAGAGAAAATGTGGATTTTCCACCACTCTTCTGGTTCATGTCTCTCTGAGCAAAATAATTTAAAATTCATATTTCTTGCCAAAGGTTTAATACTTTTCTCTGCCCCTAGCAGGAAGAAGGCAGTAGGAGTGCCCAATCAATTAGACATCTCTGCGGTCTACACACACCACATATAGCTTTTCTCAAAAACCCGAAAATACCTCCCCAGAGTCTTGTGTCTTTTCTGACTCCATGGGGAGCAGAAGACTATTGAAACCATTGTCAGGTGGGGTTTCAGGCTCAAGTTTCTTCTTTTCAGCCTTTATTCCCCTTGTCCCTAGTGATATTTCTGTCCATCCAGTGGACAGAGTTTGGTAAACACCTTCTATCTAACATTCTGGGGGTCATAAAGACTATTATGCTCATTGTAAGGGCGAAGCATAGGTTTATGACCATTGGGCCACCCCAATAAGAGCACCCACAACTTTTCATGTTGTCTAGAGGGCAGTCTGCCCCGTGGGAGATAGAATGGGTGTGAGCACCCCATATCCAGTCCCCAGGAAGGGCATCAAGTTTAGAGGCAGCATAGTCTCATTCCTTTGGGGAAACAGCATTAAAGGAAATGTTCCCTGGTGTCTAATGCAATTTCTTTCTGTTGCTAGTAAATACCCCCTATCTAAACCCACCAGCAGAAATAAATAAAAAAATGTTACGCCCATGTAAAAAGAAAAGCGCCAGTCCTTGCCCTGGGTGTCTCTCCCCCCAAAAAAGCAACACAATTTTGACTGATGCCTAGTGGGCCTGATGCCACGTTAGTGGGGCAGACTGGATGTAAGCAACCCCAATCAACACCCCTACCAAGGAAGGGCAATATTCTCACCCTCTCTGACAGTGGGAGGAGCACAGGCTCTTGCCATTGGCAGGGTGCTATCTGCCAAAATAGTAGCAAAACAATACCCTGGTGTCTACTGAGCATTCTGCCCCCACAAAGAGGACAGGTTGGTAGTACACACCCCCATCTGCTCCCAAGAGGGACAGAAAGACTGTTGCGAACATGGTAAGGGAGAAGCACAGAAGGATGTCCAGGGGTCTCCCCCCCAAATAAAATCCCACAGCTTTCCCTTGTGCTGAGTGGGACTTCTGCAGGGCACATTAGGGGCCAACCCCTACTATCTGCCCCCAGGGAAGGCAAAAAGACCATCCTGCTAGTGGGTGTATGAAGCACTGGCTTATACCCTGGGAGTCCACTCCCCACAAAACACTCTCTAGCTACCCCTCAGGAAAGAGGGAAAAACCATAGTGAGATGATAAGGAGCGAAGCACAGCCACATGTCTAGTGGAGCACTCCCTCTAAACCAAATTCATACATAACCTATCCTGACGCCTAGTGGGGCTTCCCTGCCAGCTGGAGGCAGATTGAGGTTAAAATCAGGGGGAGGAGGAGAAGGTCGCCGTAGGAGGCTGGTCCTCTAAGTCATGTGCAAAGCTAAGCACACTGTGCAGGGGTCCAGGCAACCACACGTTGGTTTACAGGGGTAAAAACTAGATTATCTAATGCTCTAATTTTTAAGGTAGCTTGGTCGTGCAGTTAGGCCAGTCTTGGAGAATTGCAAAGCATTTGTTGTACTCACAGCATCAATCTTGCAACTCACACACTTAAAGGAATAACTTGAGACCAATTTATAAAAATACTTCAGAAGTTTATGTAATTTTTAAGACCAATATTATTAAAATTGGTTAAGTACCTTGTGAGATATGAATTTGTGAAGTGTAATACAAATATAAAATTTCACAATTGGTTTACCAAGTTCTTCCTTTGAGGTTGGTTGAGGTCATTGGTAGGCACACTGTGCCAGCTGGAGAAGATTGCAGGGGCACTAGAGGGACAACTTGGAAAAGCACTGCACAGCTAAGTTTAAAGATGGTTCCTTGGGGTCCCCTTGGAATGTTGAAGTTACAAGGGGTTCGGGACCCTTACGGTACAGAAGGTTCCTCGGTGCAGGGCGCAGGGCAGCCGGGTTCAGAGCGAATTAGTGAGCCAGAAGGAAGCTGTGCACAGGGATGCCCTCTGGAGCAGTAGGTAAGTTGGTCCAAGGGTTATTTGCAGGACAGTGGGGTACTCCAGTGGGAGTTCTGGGGTGTTCCTGAAGTCCCTTGACTGGAGCTTCCTATTGGCCCTTTTTCAGTCCCGGGCAGGCTGGTTTTCTTAGTGTCCAATGTTAGCTGACCAATACACACAGTACTGGTATGGTTTGACCACTGGAGAGTGCAGTGCCATCAACCTTGTCAGACTAGCAGGGTTTGTCCTCGCAGTCATTAGTGTGTTGTTTAGTTCAGCTGCAGTGTCTAGTTCAGGAGTTAGCTGCTTGTCAGTGAAGTGATCCTCACTGGCTTGCTGGTTACTTGCTGTTGTAGAGTGGTACCTCCACTCTGGAGGAAGTTCTGTGGTGATTTTCTAAGTCTGGAGGTTCTCTGGGGTTCTTTAGAGTTTTTCCAGTTGTCCAGCAGCTCCTCAGTGGAAATTGTCATGTCCTGGGTGCAGCAGGCAGGATTTGGCACCTTTTCTTTGCTGCAGCAGGTCCACAGTTCTTATGCCTTGGATTTACATGGTGTTGGTCTACTTTTGTCTATCGAATCTGAGCTCCTGGTCTAGGGATGCCCACTAAATATAATATTTAGCATTTTAGGGGGAACCTGGTAGTAACTAATGGGTCACCCACCTTTGGGTAGCTACACCCACTAAAGTGACCACTTTCTGTGGCAAGGGTCACATCCCTATCCCTGATTGGCTATTTTCCTTCCATCCAAGGTAGAGGAAAATGAAATGGAGTGCCCACCTCACAGGCAACACCTTAGGGGTGGTGCATGCCAGATGGGGCCACCCCTCCTCCTCTTTTTTTGAGTTTTCTTCTTTTGCTCCTGCCAAAAGTGGAGGTTTGCATGGTGGTTGCCATCTTCTGCTAGCAGCAGGCCTGGGGGTTGAGTTTCAAAGGTGGTTAGCCCTTTGAAGCTCGCCACCAGGGCAGTGCGCAATTCTGAGGTGGGGGTGGTAGCAGAGAGACAGATCTCTCCCCGATAGTTTGTATATAGTGTGTGACTGGAGGTGGCAAGCTGGATAGGACCAGTCAGAATCCATGCCAGGGTAAGTTGCCTTTACAGGGGGCACCTCTATCTAAGGTGACCCCTGGGTACATTCTGGGATAAATAAAATACTGGTACCAGTTTGGGTTTATCATTCTGAGTTGTTTGATACCAAATAACCCACGGTTCAGAGTGGCCATCATGTAGCTGGGAAACTTGAATGGGCCAGTGTCCAGCACATATATTAAAATGGCTTCTCTGTTCATTCACTATGTCCCAGGTTTGGCAAGGACACAGTGGGGACATATTGCCCTCACCTATAATGTGGTGCACCCTGCATTAGGGCTGGAAGGCCTGACAGATGGGAGTCTTATCCATAGTGTATGCAGTATATGGTAGACAGGGCACACAGGCAGTGTGCTTCATCGAGTTTGTGTTTTAGGCTTGCACCAGTGCACCCAGCCTGCAAAGGCAGTGCTGGGTGCATCTCTATGCATGGCCCTAGAGGGTGGCACAATCAGTGCTGCTGCCCTCTGGGTACCTACCCTTCGTACCCCATGCCCTGGGTACCTATTTACCTTTCACTAGGGACTTATAGTGGTAGCTAAGGATGTATCCAGTTGTGCTGATAAATCGCAACAGTTTTAGGAAAAGAGCTCTGGCTCATGGAACATGGTTAGCAGCGGCCCTGGACACTACAATGTTTAGGTTACATCATACATCAGGCAAAAAGTAGGGGCTAACCATGTTAAAATGAGGCCTTTTCTCACAGTAACACAAGCCCATACCTTTAGCTCGGCCCTCCCATAATAACACATGTAAAAAGTGATTCCATGTTGGCTAGTGGGTTTTCTGATAATGTGGGAGGCAGATTGGGGTAAACAAACTATTGATGCCCCTGGAGGGGCAAAAAGCATGGTTGTGTCCAGGACAAGGAAGGAGCACAGGCCCATGCCCAGGAAGTGCCTCCCATCTAACCCCCAGGGGGGGACAGAGAGACTGGTGTGCACATGGTAAGGGGGAAGCACCAGCCAGTGTCTGGAGTGAACTCCCCCAAATAAAGCACATACAATGTTGTCTGGTGCCTATTGGGCTTTCTGCCCCATGGGGAAAGACTGTGAGTAACATTGCCAATCCACCCTCACAGTGGAAGGACTATGTAACGTATTATGTGATGTAGTATGTAATGTCTCATAGATTTTTTTAATTAAAAAATTACCACACAAAAAATCCCCTATCTGCCCCCAGGAGAGTCAGGGAAACTGTTTAGCCTAGAGACAGGAAGAGCACAGTTCAATTTTTTTGTTGGGTGCCCGAAAACACCAGTAAAACATTTTTTTTGGTGTCTAGTGGACTTTCCCCCCCCAGGGGGGCAGACTCCATCAATCTGCCACCCACCGAGGACAGAAATACTGATTAGCTCTGTGTCAGGGATACCACAGACCCATGCCCCGTGGACCAGACCCTCCACAATCAAAGAGCCCTTGTGTTCTTGTGGAGTGGATCCCTGCTTGGTGATCACACGGTAATGGGATCCCCAGACAGGGATCCACCATGGAAAGACAGTGCTGGACACGATAAGTGCTTCTACTACGTTCACTGTAAGGAGATTCATCTTTTTGCATGATCTCCCCTAAGTTTTGGACTCAAACTGCTGGCTTTTTTTGAATCTGCAAATGCTCTGAGGCCTGTTAACCAGATCTCAGTGCCAGCCCATTGACCCTTAAAAACATAGGCCCTCATTAAGACATTGGCGGTAAATCCCACTTACCGCCATGCTGACTTCCATCAACATACCGCAGCTGCGGCAGATATCAGTTCACCATATTATGACACACACATACCAATCCGTCACTATTCAGCCACACACACAAGTCCACCAGCCCAAAGGTCAGTGATAAGCTGTCGGTAGCAAAACCCACACCGTTCTGCCAACAGAACAATGCCCACAACATAATGACCCACAAATCACCATGACATTCAATGGCGGTAAACCATTGGTGGTACATACTGCTGCACTCAAAATATACATCCACATACAAAACAGCACTACATTGGACAATTCAAACTACACACACCTGACACCCATACACACACCACAGCCACGCCACTATAAAACACACACCGACACTACCCACAACCCTTTACAACTACAAATAATTGCCAACAGAGACAGCAAGAGCACTCACACAACCAGAGCCACATACCACCCTCATCTATACACCACCTACGCACCTTATATCACACACCCCAACACATCACTCTACCAACCCTCACCCACACCACTCACACTACACCCATGGCACCACAACAACACCCCAGATTCTCTGAGGAGGAGCTAAGGGTCATGGTGGAGGGAATCATCTGGGTAGAGCCAAAGCTATTCTTATCACAGGTGCAGCAGATATCCATTGCTAGGAAGATGGAGCTATGGCGGAGAATCGTGGACAGGGTCAATGCCATGGAACAGCACCCCAGAACAAGGGATGACATCAGGAAGTGGTGGAACGGCCTGCAGAGAAGGTGTGTTCCATTGCAGCAAGACACCAACTCGTTCTACAGAGGACTGGCGGTGGACCACCACCTCCTCCCCCACAACTAACAACATGGGAGGAGCAAGTCTTGGCAATCATGCATCCAGAGGGCCTGGCAGGAGTAGGAGGAGGACTGGATTCTAGTAAGTCAACTATATACTATTATCACCCCCTACCTGCATGCCATCACATACCCCCACCCCACCCTCAGTCCCATCACTCCACCACCTTCAGCACACCACACCATCACAACCCACTCATCCGAATGGCAAGCCCAGCATGCCATACCAATGCATGGACACCACTCACAGACCTGCATGGACACCTATCACTAAAGCATTCACACTAGAGAGAATCAGCAGGCCCACCACATATCAACTCACAAAAGTTAAAGCTGCCAGGGAAATAACAACCATAGAATGCAATCCAACCATGCACAATATGTCACACACAGAAATAATAACACTGCATTTACATCCCCACAGATATCCCAGCCAATGTCACTTGAGAAGAGGTGCCAGCCATATCCAGTCCCCCCACAGAAGAGGCCCACAGTGATGACAGTGACTCTGCTTGCCTGGATGTCCAACCTGGCCCATCAGTTACCCAGGCACAGTCCCACACCCCCACAGAGCCTCCCCCCTCAGGAAACACCATCACAGCACCCACCCAGTGTGCCCATAGCTCTGTCATCATGACACATCAATCAGCAGTGTGTCCACCACTATAGGGACCCCAGGCCACGCCACAAACCCAAGACAATCAGGGACCTGGGGTCAGTGGCAGTGGGCACATGGTTTTTGAAACAGAGGCAGAGGACAACAGGGAAGCTGGGAGGACTGCTGTGAGCCAGGGGGAGGACAGGCCCAGGGAACAGACTCTCTAGGAGGCACTCACCGTGATCCTGGGAGCATACCAACATTCCTGGGATAGGCTGGGCCAGATCCTGGACAGGTTGCAGGAGAACATGCGGCTGCAGGAGGGACAGTACCAGGGGATCAGGGAGGACTTGAAGTCCATTAACACCACAATGGTCTCCTTTGCAGGGGTGCTGGCACACATGGCCAACATTGTTAGGGAGGTAGTGTCACACCGGTGGGCCCCTGACTCTAGCCAGACTACTGAACATCCCTCCACCTCTGCTGCAGCTAGTGGACAGGAGGCCCCGCCACAGGACCAACAGGCCACCAGCACACCCCCCTGCAGAAGGAGAACCACCCCATAAACGTTCCCTGTGATCCAGGCAGAAGCCAGAGACTATTGCCAAAAACCCTGCCAGAAAATAAGACTCTCCTGATTGTCACCCTTGTGTCCCACTCTGTCACCCTGTCCACCTTGAACTGCCATTGCTCCCCTTCCTATGTCCCCTTGGACAATGCACCTGTGCTACAAATTATCTGGACTCTACCCTGGACTTTCCTCCATCATCACCCCAGCCCACTGTACTTCACCCTTTTCTTCAGAGCACTGCAATGAACACACTTTGAATAAATACAAGGATGGAGTATGTCAAATTATTTAAGTATCTATTAGTTTACCAAGGTTTAAACATTGCAATTCAAATGTACTGTAATGTATACATAGGAAAGACCTGTAGTTGGCTGCAATGAAGACGCCGGGAGCGATAGTGGGGCACCAACATCTACAAAAATAGTTGGAAAGGGTACAGTGTTTGGGCATAGAAGCGGGAATTCACCGCCTGTCAGTGACAATGTGAAACACAAATCTGTCAATGAAATTTTAAGTTACACTGTCTTACCTGTGTGTCATTGTAAGTATTGTCTAATCACTGCAGATCTGTTGTCCTCATCCTCATCCTCTGCCTCCTCATTTTCCCTGTCCTCATGGTCCACTGCTGTCAAATGGCCATCTCCAGCCTCCTCCTCCTACAGAAAAGGCACATGGCGTCTCAAGGCAAGGTTATGCAACATGTAGAATGCCACGATCATCTGGCAGACCTTCTTGGGTGAGTATCACAGGTATCCACCTGTTAGATGGAAGCACTGAAACCTGGCATCCAGGAGGCCAAATGTATGTTCAATGATCTTTCTTGTTTGCCCATGTGCCTCATTGTAACGTTCCCCTGCCTCGTCCTTGGATTCCTCACAGGGGTCAGTAGCCATGAGAGGTTGGGGTAACCAGAGTCACCTGCAAATATCGAGGGACAACTGTTAGCCACACACTAACCCTTATGGACCATACCATACCCATACACCAACATCCACTGGGTGGGAACCAGGGCTCACCTATTAGCCACACCCTGTGCCTCTGGAGTTGGGCCATCACATTTGGGATGCTGCTATACCTCAGGATAAAAGCATCATGCACCAAGCCTGAATAATTAGCATTCACCTGGGAGATGTACTGGTCCAACAAAACCACCATCTGCACATTAATCGAGTGAACACTTTTTCGATTATTGAAGACTTGTTCATTTTGCTGGGGGGGGTCAAATGCAATATGTATTCCATCAATCGCTCCAATGATGTTGGGGATATGTCCCATTGCATAGATGTCAGCCTTCACTTTGGCCATGTCCTCCACCTGGGGGAAAATAATGTAGCTGCACATGTGTTTAATCAGGGCAGCCAACATTCTGGTCAGCATTATTGAGAACATTGGCTGTGACATTCCTGCTGCCAAGCCCAATGTCACTTGGAAAGAACTAGTTGCCAGGAAATGGAGCACTGATAGCACTTGCAAAAAGAGGGGGGATCCCAGTGGGGTGACGGATAGCAGATATCAGGTTAGGCTCCAGTTGGGCACACAGCTCCATGATTATGGCCTTGTCAAGTCTGTAGGAGAGGATAATGTTCCTGGCCCCACTTGTTGCCAAGTCCACAAGGGGTCTTTACACTTGGGGATGTCTCCATCTCCTATTCATCCACAGTGATTGCAATCTATGGGGCAAAAGAGTGAGGAGCCGGTCATAATCTGTACATTGTAGCCACTACAGTTCAATGCATGATGTGATTTTTTAATGTATTAGTGGCACATGTCCTGAATGTAGAATTGTGATCTGTGACGCAGTTATGATCCATGGCCTGCCCACCCCCTTGAAATGGCACCCGCCTGACCTGTATGGAGGGACAGGTGGAAGTGAGGTAATTCTGCTGATGATGTGTGCCGTTGTGGGAGGCTCACGGGAACTGCTGTGCAACTACTCATTGGTTATTATTGGGCCCCTTGGGGTACAGTGGCCAATGGTGATGTATGCCAGTGTTGGCGGTATGCGCAGCCGCAGACGTGACCACTAGTTTCTATCTGTTCACTCACTTGCGAACTGACCTTCAACAGCAGAGGACCTACACTGCATGTGCTGCTGTGACCTGTGTCTGGAACCTCCCATGGCCCGTGTGACTGGGGAAAGGGCCCCTGCTTTCACCTAGGCGTAGTTGGAGAGACTAATGGATGGGGTCCTACCCCAGTACGGAGTGCTGTATGGGCCTCCAGACCAACAGGTGAGGACACTGTGAGCATGATGCATGGGGCATGAATGCATGGAGTGCTGTGTGTGAAGGCCTTGTGTATGGGGGTTGGTGGATGTCCCCTGGGCAGCATGCAGCATGTATGCTGTGCCATGTCTGTGCATAAGGGGATGGGAAGGGCTATAATGGTCCATGAGTGTAACAGGCAGGACGGTCTAACTAATACCTTTTCCTGTGTGTATTTCTTCTGCAGATCAGCGCCCATCAAAAGAAGGGTATATGGCGTGCCTTCGCCAAGGATGTGCGGACCCTGGGGGTCTATGGCAGGCAGAGCACCCACTGTTGGAAACGGTGGGAGGACCTGAGATGCTGGGCACAGAAGACAGCGGAGGCCCAGCTGGGGATGGCCTCCCAACGAGGAAGGGGTGCCCATCGAACCCTGACCCCCCTGATGGCCCGCATACTGGTGGTGGCCTATCCGGAGCTGGAGGGGCGCTTGGGGGCATCACAGCAGCAACAAGGGGGTGAGTACAGTACCCGTCATTACTACTTATGCCTGGTGGGGTGGTATCCGGGTGGGGGATGTGTGCCTGTGGGTACCCCTAGGCCAGGCCTGACATTGCAGAGTAGGCCCATGTTGGGCAGGGTTCTGATGTGAAATTGTTCCAACCTAGCTAGTAGGCATCCAGTACTGGGCAGGGGTGTGTGGGTCCCAGGTATGCTGCAGTTGGTGGTATGTGTCCCTCCCCATGCCCTGGTGACTAACACAGTGCGTAGGGCTGTTCCCTGTGTGTGAGGGTGCTGTGTACGCCAACGGTGGTGTTGGTGCAGCCATAGACCAAGTGTATCCTTTGTCTCTCCCCCACTTTTTGTTTTATCATCCTGTCCTTATGTGCATTATCATCATGTGACAGAGGAGCAGAGGCATCGGTGACAGAGGGAGCTGCATCCCACAGGACCCAGGAGGCAGAGTCCACTGACAGTTTGGGCACCAGTGGGACAGAGGGCGAGGGCAGCACCACGGCGGAGACTGGAGGGGACAGTTCAGACACAGATACCTCCTCTGATCGAAGCTACCTGGTGGTAGCGGACACTTCAGTGCCCACCCCAGCTACAGGTACAGCCGCCACCCAACGTACCAGCACCGCCCTCCCAGCAACCCCTCAGCAAGTTGCTTGTGCCCGCTCACCCAGGAGTGTGGGCCTCCCGATACCCCAGGCACCGCAGGCTCTGCCCCAGGTAGCCCTGCTGCCCTGAGTGAGGGGCTATTGACCTCCTGCGATTCATCTCTGTTGGGCAGTCAACCATTGTGAATGCCATCCAGGGGCTGGCAGCCCAAATGCAACAGACAAATGCATTTCTGGAGGGAATTCACACTGGCTTGGTGGCCCAACAGAGATCAATCCAGGCTCTGGCCTCCTCTCTGATGGCAGCCATTGTCCCTGTTTTCAACCCCCTCCAACTTCCTCTTCCTAATCCCATTCCCCTCAACCCCAACCTATCCCAAGTACACAGGCAGACCAGTATGCACACAAGACAACACACAAGAGTGGCACAGGCAAGCACAAGCACCACACATCATCCCACAGGCACTCACACAAAACACCATCCAGAAGCAGACATACCAATATCCACTACCTCCACTGTGGCCCCCTCCTCCTCGTCTTCCACCTCCCTCCCAGTTGCGTCTACACTCACACCTGCACTACCGCCATCACCAGCACACCTATCAGGGGACCCCAACATCCATGCACACGTCCCCTGTGTCCTCTCCCACTGTGTCTGTGCCCCCTCCTCCGAAGGTACACAAACACACTCAGACATCCAACAGCCATCCACCTCACAACAGCATCCAGCCTATGCACCTGCACCCAAACACAGCAGACAGACACCTCCTACAACCACAACCTCTTCCTCTACTCCCAGACCTTCTCCCTCTCCCCGCCCCAGTGTTCCTAAGCAGCTTTTTCTCTCCACCACTGACCTCTTCCCCAACCCTTCCCACACCATCCTTCATGTTTAGCCAGGGTGTGCAAATCCCGGGCAAGCACTTCAGCCACCCAGTCCACTGGCCCAGTAGTGTCCACAGCAACTCATGGTGGGAAAGGATCCCAGGCACCAGGCAGCCACACGGAAAGGGTGCTGCCCCACTTGCTGTCAGAAAGGTCAAGGTGTCACCCCCAGCTGCTACTGTGAAGGTCAATGTGCCACCTCCAGCTGCTACCGTGAAGGTCAAGGTACCACACCCAGCTGATGCCAAGAAGAGCAAGGAGCCATCCCCTGTTGCTGCCAGGAAGGGCAAGGGGCCTGCACCAGCAGGCAGAAAGGATAAGGGGCCTGGTGCTTGGACTCAGTCGGAGCCCCCACCACCATCCATGGTGGTGCAGCCGTCCAATGCTACAGGAGATGGGCTGGAGCCTCCCCCCACTACCACCAGCAGCAGCAGCACCAGTGGGCAGCCATCCGAGGCTGCAGGGGATGGGCTTGAGCTTCTCCCCACTACCACCAGCAGCAGCAGCACCAGTAGGCAGCCGTCTGAGGCTGCAGGGGATGGGCTGGGGCTTTCCCCCACCCCTACAAGCAGCAGCACCAGCACGACAACCAGCAGCAGCACCGGTGGGCAGCCATCTGAGGCTGCAGGGGATGGGCTGGAGCTTCCCCCAACCACCATCGGTAACATCAGCATCACCACCACTGAGCAGCCATCACTGACGGTCGACCGTGTGAAGTCCTGCGTCCATGGGCTGTTGTGCGGCCTGCCCCTGCATTTCCTGTGGGTATGACACCCACCTGAGAGACTGTGACCTTGCACTCCCTAAGACCTGCATCACAGGGTTTGATGCCCTCTCCAGAACCAGTCGGTATGGCACCACTCACCCCATCCTCTCCAATATAAAGATCACAGGGCACAATGCCCCCTCCAGAACCAATGGAGAACACACCCACTCACCCCATCCTCTCCATGATGAAAATCACAGGGCACAATGCCCCTCTAGAACCAGTGGGGAACACAGCCACTCACCCCCAGGATCAGAAGCACAGGGCATGCTGCCCCCTCCAGAACATGTGGGCAAATCACCCACTTGAGAGACTGTGGCCTTGCACTCCCCAGTACCAAGCACAGGGCATGTTGCCCCCTCCAGGACCAGTGGTGTTGTTCCATCTGCGGGCTGAGGTGCCCCCGTTCTCCATCCCCTGAGGTACCTGCCTATTTTTGAACTGATGCCCCTGCAGTATTCTCTCCGTGTTGTTGCAGGAGTCAGGTGGGGCCTTGGACTATGTAATGTGGCACTGTGGCCCACGATCATTGAGGACTGGGCAGTGTCCCTTGATTTGTAAATATGTTAATACTTTTAGAATGGATGCACGTATTACTACTGTATTTATCTTATAACACTCACTTTCATCTATTCATGTTGTCCTTGCATTATTCCTGAGGGGTATCAGGGTAAATATGTTTTCTTATTGCATCTGCTTGTGTGTATGGTGTTGGGGTGGGGTTGTTGCATATTGCGTGTGTGTGTGTGTGTCACTCTCTTTTTCCTCCCCCTCCCTGTGTGCTAGGTGGCAGTGCTCACCGTGGTCGTCCTCACCGTCGTTAGTGTTCGTGATGGAGCAGGATGTGGAAAATCATTGGGAATATATGCAGTTCAGGCTCCATGGCGGCGTGGTTCTTCCCTGAGTCTCTACAGGTGAGTTGTTTCCCTTCTGTGCATTGTTTCTGCCAATCTTTTGATGTCGTTGGTACTGCCCCGGAAAAGGTGGCGGTTTCCTGTGTCTTTATACAGTGGGCGGGACATTGGCTTCCGCCTGGCTGAAGGTGGCTACCGACGTGGGGCCTGTTGATTCCGCCCTGGAAGTTGGTGTGGTAAAGTGTTTGTCTGAATGAGCTCTTTCAGCCGTGGTCATAATTTGGCGGTATTTATCGCCAGCCTGTTGGCGGTATTACCACCACTTTATCACCGCCCACCATGGTTGTAATGAGGGCCATAGTGTTAGATTGGCTAGTCCCAATTGGCATAACTTTACTTGCTTAGGGGCAGATTTAAGAAAAGTGGTGCTGCACCCAGTGCGGCTCACCTTTCCTGCGCCCCTTAGTGCCCCTCTACCCCCCCCTTGTGTGTGCTGTATTTAAAATACACTGCACACCATGGCGCAGGGCAGTGGGCAATAACATCAACATGTTTGATGCTATTGATGTACTGTTTAGTGTTAGTGCCAAAATTCGGGCGCTTTCTCTGAACAGTACATAGGGGCCCATTATTCTGAGCAGGCATTAAAAATACGCAAAAAATGGCACAAAGCAAATTTTTACATTTCTTGTGCCATTTTTTTGCCCCCGTAACAGGGGAACACTCTCCTTGCATACATTATGCCTGGCGCAGGCAAAATGTGGCGCAAGGGGTTACAAAGTGGCGCAATAGATGCATTGCGCCACTTTGTAAATTACGCAAAGATGCTCTAGGCCATCTTAAATCTGGGCCTAAATCCCTACGATATTGTACCAGAAGTACCTGGGGCTTGTAAGTTAAAGTGCCCCATCAGAGGTGCAGTACTGATTTTGCCACTCTGGATGTGATGTAAAACCAAGACTCCCAGCATGCCACTTCTATTTATAGCAGGTCTATCAATCAAGAAGCCAGTATGCTGCATATTAAAGAGTAGGGCATTTGTTTTTATATGTTTTAACAGCAAACCATCCAAACTGTCATTTTCACTACGAAAACCATTTTATACACCAAAAGAGTTAAACACTCAATCAATCATTCAATCAAATAATTTCTTAAGCACACTACTCACCCGTTAGGGTCTCAAGGTGCTGTGCGGTGGCGGGGTTGCCGGTCACTGCTCAAAAAGCCATGTCTTGAGGTGCTTTCTGAAGGTTAGGTGGTACTGGGTCTTGCGTAGGTTGGTGGGGAGGGAGTTCCAGGTCTTCCAGGTCACTGAAAACAGTGCTGTGCCAGCTTCTGAATGCTACTACTAAAGTTGATACTTCAAGGTATCAAATGATCTTTGCATTAAACTCATCTTAATGTCAAATATACTATAACTTTTTAAGAAGTATACATTTTAGAAGGTTTCCAATCTGCTGTCGAAGTCTTCCTGTGGCTATTTGCAGATGTTGACAACAAGACAGCCTTCTGCCCCCCTGAATTGTGAGCAACTCCCAGGAGTTCAAACAGTGGAGGCCTGCCATTGGAGGAGCTGTCAGCTCTCCTTAGCAGGAAGGCAATTCAGTGAGATTCAGAGGAGAAGCAGCATTTTGTTGTGGCAGGGGTGTTGGTGCAAGGACAGAGTGGGGAGACCTCTTGCCGAACTGTTTATTGCATGTATGTGTAGCTACACATTTAGGGTGGTCAATCAAGCTCAATACACCAAGTGATGGGTCCTGTCATAGCTAGATGCCACTGACCACAGAAAGTCATCGCCAGGGTGGGAGGGTCCTACTAACCCATTGGATAGTAACCACTACCTCTCCCAAGGAAGGCACCCAGACCTCAGAGTGCATTTTGACTGAAAAGTGGACCATAGAAGGACTGCCCTGTTCTTACATGGCCCTGCAAGAGAGGATCAACCAACTGTTGGACTGTACCTGCCGATCCTTCAGTTAGCAAAGAGAGGACTGTGCCTCTGGTGCCTGCTCATGGAAAAGTCGCTCCTGAGCCCCAGACTTTAGAGGTCAACTGCAAGAATCAGATGTGGCATTAGTTCCCCAAAAGATGAAGAAACCTATTCTGGCCAGCTAAAAAGTCACAATTGCCTGATCTCCACTAGCCACTGATGTGCAGCCCAGACGATCATGACCTTATGTTCAGAAGTGGCACTCGATTCAGCCGGACCTTGGAGATTATTCAGAGTAGTTTGGTGACCCAAGTTAGACACTAACATTCACCAGAGCGAACAGTTGGTTTCTCTATGATCGGAGACCAATAGTCTAGTGACAACTGCACCAAAGAGGAATTTCATGGAAATTGACCATGGTGGCCAGCATCATTCCACCTGGAACATGGACCAAGGAGTAGCACCAGGATCCCTGTTTACCTCAGAGCATGCTAAGCTTCTTACAGCATATCAGCATCTTCAATATCCTGTATCCCTTGCATCAGCATCACTCCATTAATGTATTCAGCGGTTTGTCATAGGCCCTGAACTGGACTAGTGAATGCTTTGGTGCCAAGGTGACTCTCCTGGTACTTCTTATTGCCCTGGTGACCTTAGACCTGTTGGATATGGGTATTCAAAGAGGACAGGCGTAGCTAAACTCGTCTGTTTTCATTTGCAAAGTTTCCAGACTTTTCAATTACCAATACTTGTTTGAGTTTTTGAGTAAAAAGCTGAGATTTACTTTTTACTTAAAATGTCTATATCTCCAGAACTCCCTGGTGGATTGTGTTCATTTTCATGTCTAAACATTTTACTGATACAATCTATTCTTATAATTTGGTGTCAGATTTCCTTTAAATACTGTGATTTTCTTGCTGTTTTTGGTGCTTCTAAATGCTTTACATTTATTTATTTGCTTAAGACTGACTGTCTAAAGCCACAGCTACCAATGGTCAAGCCAAGGATTTACAAATGAGTCTGACTGGACCAAAGTCGGTAATGTGAGTGTGTGTTCCATAGTGAAGTCACACAACAACACCATATAACATGTCACATTTACTCACCAAAGCAGTCTCCTAGGACTTGTGACTGCTTTGGTGCCAAGGTGACTTTCCTACTACTCCTTATTGGCCCCAGTGATCGTCCACCTATTGGATTTGGTCACCCAAACTCCTCATAGTAGCCAAACTCACCTCTTTAATAGTCTTACTAACTTTCCAAACTTTGAGGTTACCATTGCTTGTTTGCACTTTTGAGTAAAAAGATGAGATTTATGTTTTACTTAAAGAATCTATATCTCTGGAATCCTCTGGTGGATTTTGTTAATTTTCATCTCAAAACATTATACAAATACAATCTATTCTTTTAAATGGTGTCAGATTTCCTTTGTGAGGACGTGATTTTCTTACTCTGTTTTTTTTGGTGCTTCTAAATGCTTTAGGTTTATTCCTTTGTTTAAGCCTGACTGCTCAAAGCCACAGCTATCAAAGGCCAATCCAAGGTTTAACAAATGAGTCTGACTGGACTAAAGTTGGTAATGTGAGTATGTGTTCCATAGTGAAGTCACACAACCACACCATGTAACATACCACATTTACTCACCAAAGCAGTCTCCTAGGACTTGTGACTGCTTTGTTGCCAAGGTGACTGTCCTACTACTCTTTATTGGCCCCGGTGATCTTCCACCTATTGGATTTGGTCACCCAAACTCCTCATAGTAGTCAAACGCACCTCCTTAATAGTTTTACAAACTTTCCAAACTTTGCAGTTACCATTGCTTGTTTGTGCTTTTGAGTAAAAAGATGAGATTTACGTTTTACTTAAAGAATCTATATCTCCGGAACCCTCTGGTGGATTTTGCTCATTTTCATGTCTAAAAATCTATACAAATATAATCTATTTTTATAAATTGGTGTCAGATTTCCTTTGTGTTGTGTGAATTTCTTACCATGTTGTTTTGGTGCTTTTAAATGCTTTACATATATTCCTTTGCTTAATCCTGACTGCTCAAAACCACACCTACGAAGCATCAAGCCAAGGTTTAACAAATGATTCTGACTTGACTCAAGTTGGTAATGAGAGTGTATTCCATAGTGAGGTGACACATCCACACCACATAACATACCACATTTAATTACATTCACAAAATGTTTTTTTGTTTCTGGTACTGAGGTCGACCCAATGACGTTCTCTGGCTATTACATTTGCATGCAAGATGTCAACAGGTTGTAGGCCACACATAAAAGTTTACAACAACATGAAAATACATATATGGGTAGGACAGGATTCATGTGAATGCTTACATTTCTCCTCAATTGGAATGAAAATGCTCTCTCACAATTCCTTTTCTTTCCTAATCTTCCTCAGCCTGCCCCTTCTTTATGTTAGCCAAGTGACCTATGGCCAATATTCTGTCTTATTTATTAGGTGTTTTCTTATAATAAATGTGGGTCAAGCAAGGATCTAAGACCGCTTACAGTAGACCTATTACTCTAGAAATTCTAAAGTAGGACTGATGGACCTCATTTCATGTTATTTACATCATAACTCAACAGCGGACATTTTGTAGAATTATTTCTTCATTACTTGTTTTATTGTAAGTACAAGAGGTGTTTCAAAGAGTATAATGCAGACTCTATTTTCTGCAAATGGTATATTTATTTGTGTGAAATATGGTATTGATACCTACTTATCCATGGCAATGTTGTAGATTCTACCAACGGGATGGCAGATGGGTTTTCTCTGGTTTGTGGACAACTTTAGGCCATGCATCTGCATAAAACGCATTGTTTAATACTATGGTGCAGGTAAGTTATACAGGATTCTGTACATGCTGATGGAGGATTGAAATCGTAACGGTGGTCATAGTGAAAGTGCTGTTACCTAATGTCAGAAAAGAAGAGTCCTGGAAACTTGAGAAGGAGGTATTGATTGGAACTGGAGAAATGTGAAATTATGTGGCTGTTATTTGTGTGATTTCAGGACTTTCACCTTATGCAAGTTACATGATATTCCCAGAATGATGCCATCATGCAATTATCTATACTTGTGTGACATTCTCAATAAAAAATTATTGTAAAATACACCATTTGCTGTAAGAATATACCACACACTTGAGGGAACAACAGAATGGAAGTGACATGTGTTCACATTGCTTTTGTTGAAACACGTCCAAAAATCAACTTAATTAGCTTGCATTTCTTGTAATTACGTGCAATTTAGCATAGCTTTGCTGACATATCACATAATTACACGAAAACGAAAGATGCAAACTTTGCACACCCCTATCACGGATCTGTTAATCAAGGTTACTCATCGAAGGTTATTAAGTGTGCTTAATGAGCTACTCCTTACATTTGGCTTCTGCTGTGTTCTGAAAGGCACGAGTTCAAGTACATGTAAGGTTAAAACAACAATTAATTGTTGTAAGGTTAGTAATATGAGTTCCAAAGAAGATATTCTTAAAGTCTGTTAAATTATGCAAGGTGACCACAAGGCCCATACACTATTTAGCCAGTGCTGCTAGTGGAGACGGGGCCTGGCTGCATTAGCCCTATTTAAGGCACTCCCAAGATGTGCTGCAGTGGACTCAGTTCACGACTGTTGGAAAATGGGTTATTGGTAAGGGCAGGTAGGTACCTACACCTAGCAACAAGCCACTAACCTCCACCTAGGTACAGTTAGGTCTCAGTAAATTAATCCCAGCTCAACCCTTGGTAGCTTGGCAACGAGCGTCAAGGCTTAACTTAGGAGACAAAGTGTAAAGCATTCAAATATCACAAAACAGTATTCAAATAAAACACAGGAAACAGTTTAAAAATCCAAAACCACTTTTTAAAAATAGTTTATATTTTTATCTTTAAAATGACACAAAAACGATTAAAATCGGTTCAGGGGAACCGGAGATATGAATTTTTTAAGAATTACTATTTTTCTAGCGCTTAGAAACAAAAAGCGCCAATCGGGTCATCTGGTTGCACCAGGACCGGGGCAAAGTCAAAGTTTCAGGCCGACCGCGATGGAGCCCTGCTCGGCTACAAGTCGTGGGAGGCCTCGGTTAAAAAGTTACCTTCTGACTTAGTCTTTATTTTGAAGTTTTTCTTCACCGGGATGAACCTGCCAGTTGAATCCAACCTCCTGGAGCCCTTGTCCGGATACGCAATGGTCAATTTTCACTGAATAAAAAGGTTAAAGTAACACTGTAGTACGTTGTGATAAAAAGTTCTATTTTTGTTTTTAAAAAAGCCTTAGAAATTCACTGGAAAAAACTGAGGTTATAGTAATCTTTATAGTTAGGTGAATATGTCAGTGACAACATTAACATTTTCAAATAAAAAAAATCACAGTAATTCACTTACACTCCCAACATGCACTGCTTATGACCTCACTTATTACATCACTCACAACATGTTTTATAACATCATTTATGACATCAGTGATGACATCTCAAATGAAATCAAACCGGCTAAGCAGGAGTGCAGTGATAGTGGCATAGACTTGGAGAGTGGAGAACAGGAGGAGTGGGCAGGAATATTAAGATAAGTAGAGAACAGTGACAGCATATCAGACTATACAGGGCAGGAAGGAGGGGCTGGTACATTGACTCGGATAACAGACGACAGGGAGAAGGTGGGTAAGGGCAGCCAGCTAACAGTGCAGGGCAGGTGGGATGGACAGAGGCAGAATGACCACAAAAGGTTGGCATGAGGAGGCAGGGGAATGGACTTGGACAATGGAGGGCAAGGAGTAAGGGACAGTTATAGATTGTGCTGTTTGTGATTTGGTGTAAATTTGTTCAGTAGTGTTTGAGGAATAAGGGTAAAAATTAATTATATTTTTTGGCAGTTGGGCTTGTGAGAGTCTCAGAGTCTATTGCAGGAGTGCCAGCTTAGAAATAGGGCATTCTGAGCTTAGGGAGCTTTATTTCCCTTGGTCCATCTCAATTCCATTAGAGTCAGACTCCAGCAAGCACTTTGATTGGCTGTCAGCAACATGAGCAAAAGGTTGCGGGCAGCCCCTACAGGACTCAGGGACGTAGGCTCTCTTTACGAGTTTAATGAATAATAATAATAATAATGAATACTGTCAAAATACAGTCACAAATCCAACCGCACCAGGACAACTAAGGGTGGGAAAGAGGCGGTCCCACCACCAGCACCACCACGCCGACCACATCCCGCCTTCTATATTACAACCCACAAATCAGCACAACTGTAGTTGTATGGTGATAAACCACTGGCGGTTTGAACCACCGTGCTCAAAAACTCACCTCAGCCACAACACAACACCACATTGGACAGTAACAATAGCCCACACCTGAGACACATACACACACCACACACACCTGCTCAATGGACCATATAACACACCCCCACACACACCCAGAAACCTTTTGCAACCAGAGAAACACACACTGACAGAGAGGAATGCACACATGGGACACACAGCACTCCAGTACCATAGCTACCATCACATTACACACGTATCACACACCAGACCACTGCACTAGCTACACAATACACACATCACAACTGCAGAAAAGCACCACACAAAAAGAGTGCACATAACGAAATACCCCCCACCCCACCAACTACCACACACTGTACCCTTGTACACAACACACACCACCACCAACAACATAACCACCATGTCACGTCAAAAGCACCCACGCTTCACAGATGATGAGCTGAGGGTCATGGTCGATTAAATCATCAGGGTAGAGCCACAACTGTTAAGAGCACAGGTACAAAAAACCTTCGTAGCCTGGAAAATTGAGTAAGGTAGATAATTGTCGACAGGGTCAACTCAATGGGAAACCATCCATGCACAAGGGAGGACATCAGGAAGAAGTGGAACCACCTACGGGGGAAGGTGCATTCTGTGGCATCAAGATACCAGATAGCCGTTTATAAAACTGGTGGTGAATCCCCACCTCCTTTCCCAGAGTTTGCATCATGGGAGGAGAAGGTCTTGGTAATACTGCATCCTGAGGGCCTGACTGGAAGACCCAGAGGACTAAAGTCTGGTAAGTCACTAACACTCTCAAGGCACTACCAAATACTCCTGTCCAGCATGCTTCCTCACCACACTGTCTCTCCCCAAATTACCCTATCAACCACTCCATCTCACACCCAATCACCCAATACCCCTCCCGTGCATGAAACAACACCACCCAGCCTAAATGTCCACGCAGTCCCTCCCAAATGAACGGATAACAATGCCAATAACAAACACTATGACTCCCACAATGCACCTGCATTACCTATTTACCGGACTGCACAAGACAACACCTGCATGTACAACTCTTGGAACCCCCACACCAACTGGATACATAGAATGAGGACAACCCATGGCAATGACAGGTATGCAATTCCCATACCCATTTTCACAAGGTAACTAATCATCCCCCTCACAATCCACAAATAATACCTGCTGTGCTGCATCTGTCATTGCCATAAGTGGGGATCAAGTGAAGCCACTGTATGCATCAGACAAACAGACAACTAATCACACCTTCACCAGGTAACACTCTTCCACTCCTTTCACAGGTACCCCAGGTGCTTCCAACATGGAGACAATGCCAGAGACATCCAGCCCTCCCAGGATTGCAGGGGTGCTCAGGGCCCTCCCAAACATCCTGCATCCCACCTTCAACCACCAGCAGGCTCCTTCCACTGCCCCCCTCATTGGAGCCATCTAGATCAGCCACAGCCAGTGGACTATATGTCCTTCCAGGAGACCCACAGGCCACTGACACCCATCCCTCTGTAGCTGAGAAACCCCACCAAAAAATGTGGTCATCTATCCAGGCATTCTGCTGGAAGTATGAAGAGAACCTCCATGAACATCCTCCTTTGTGTGCCAGTGATACACCCTGTTGACTGTTCAATGCCACAACTTCCCTTATTCTATGGCCCTTGGACACTGGACCTGTACTACCTACAGCTAGGCCTTCTACTATGAGGATTTCATCCAAGATGACCCCACTCATCAGCTGTTGATCTCAATATGCTAAATAAACACTGTAGAGCACAGAAAAAGCATATGTGCCTTCATTGTATGATGCATAAATGTTACCAAACTTAAATGGCATGCCATGTACCACCCATCAACCCATATCCAGTGCAAATCACAGTAGAGGTATGCATGCTCTTCAGGGAACGTAGGACACCACAGATGGCTTATTAATGGTATCAAAGGAGAGTCAGTAGTCCAGGCACACTCCAGAGTAGACCCAGTAGTCCAATCTGTAGAACATACAACAAAGGGACAAAAATCAGGATCTGAGTCATGGTTCCACCCTATGCACATATGTAGGAACTGGCCGTGATAGCCATATTGTCATATGCCAAGGAAACAGGGCACATCAAATTGCAGCTGTACATCAAAAAATACATTTATTTCATTACCAAAAACATGTAGCGTAGCTGACATCTGTAATGGGCTGTAAACAACACCTCCAACTGTATGCAGACACAGCTTAAGATCAATGCCTCAACCAGCAAGTAGGATATGGAATGAAACTCTTTATACAGTCCTCAGCCTGCCTCACTCCTGGACAGGAGATGACATGACACATTGCACATACCAGGATTGTTGCAAGTAGATGTAAACCTGCCAACCTACAGATGGTCAATATGGCAGTGTGTTGACCACTTACACTGCTCCAGACATACAATCAGTCGTCCGTCATCAGCAACATATGGGAAGGGTAAATGTGGCATCCCCATTTATAAACCTGGCCAGAATGGATATTTCATTGGATCCAAGTGCTAATATGTCATTTTCAAAATCACACTGACAACATACCTGTAGGTCATTGGAAGGACTCATTAATTGACACCATCCTGGACTCAGGTGCACCATCCTCATCTGCCTCCTCATCACTCTCCATGTGTCTATCACCACCCACAGGTCCAGCAGCTACCTCCTCCTCTGCCAGTAATGGGATGTGACGTTTGAGGGACAGATTGTGGAGCATGCAGCAGGCAACAATTATCTTATACTGTTTTTTGGGGGCTGTAGATGTGGAGGCATCTAAATCTTGCCTTGGGTAGGCCATATGTCCTTTTAATCACACGTCTCGTCCTACCATGGGACTAATTGTAATGTGTCTCTGCATCGGAGGCAGGGTACCTCAATGGTGTCAACAGCCAGGGAAGGTTAGAATCCTGTGAGAATAGAGGCAGGACCTGCTAGAAACCAGATCCAGACACATGGAAGATAGTGTTGACTGGTGCTACAACAGAGACACACATCCACACAGATACCTACCAATTAGCCATGCCCGCTCATATTGAAGATGTGCCATCATGTTTTGGGATATTGATGTTCCTCATTATGTCATCATGAACAGATCCCGGAAACTTGGCAGTCACCTGGGAGATATACTGATCCGCCAAGCACACCACCTGCATGTTTAGAGAGTGGAAGTTTTTCCCGTCCGGATAGACCTGTTCATTGACACTTGGGGGGCCAAAGCAATAGGTGTACCATCAAAAGGCCCTATTATGTGAGGGATGTTCCCCAGCTCATAGAAGTCAGCCTTCACAGTAACCAAATACGCAGGTTGTGGAAACCGGATGTAAATGTCCAAGTGCTCCGGAAAGCTGACAGTACATCCCACAACATGATTCTAAACATGTACGATGATATTGCTGTACCCAAGCCCACTGTAACCTGGAAAGACCATGTGCCAAGGAAGTGCAGCACCGACAACACTTGGACCAGTAGAGGGATGGCATTGGTATACAGATGGCAGACAGCAGATCAGCCTTCAACAGACTACAGAGTTCAATGTTGGTGACACAATTCAATCTGTAGGTCTGCACGATGTGTCTTTCCTCCAAGGTGGTGAGGTTGACTATCGGATGGTACACTGGTTCATTCCTCATTCTTAGTACATGGTATCTATGATGGAGAGAGAAATATTGTTTCATGTGATGTGCAGGTCAAACATGTTATCAGTGCAATATATCATAATACATACTGAACAATGCAGACATGACTGAACGGGTGACAGTAACTACATAGGGTATGTAGGAGTGTCATTAATGGCATGCCTGCTGGCAATAACTAGTCCTGGACATGGTATGTGTCAACCAATGCATGTGTGAAGCTGTAGGTCGTGTGCACATATGTGTCCTGCATGGGACATGCATGTACATATGACAGTGATATACATAGAAAAATAGCCAACGGGCCAGCATGTAGGAGCATATTTACTTCATGTTACATACATGTTGTATCCCACATGTATGTGGCCATGTATGACATACATACATGGGCCTGTGCACTAATCGGACATTTCAGTGTCAAGATGCACTTACATTTCTCAGATAAACCCATTAACTGTGCATGAAATGGCAACTGCCAGTCCAGCAGCACAGGACAGTTGAAAGTGATGCAATTCCGCCAGGGTATGCCGTCATGGCAGTAGGCGGTCGTCACTGCTGTGTAACTTCTCATTGGATGCCATTGCTGTTTATGGGGGACTGAGGCAAATGATGATTGCCACCGGCGGTGACAGTCCTGTACGCGGTGGCCGTGACTGCCATTTTCTGCAAACTATCTCACTTGACTCCTGACACTCCAAGACCTCCACTACGTAAGCTGCTGTGTACTGTCTCTGGTAGCCATTATGCCACATCCTGCAGGTGACAGGGCCCCGGACTTTAACTAGGAAGAACTGGAGAAACTGTTGGAAGGGGTCCTGCCCCTGTATGGACAGCTGTATGGGGCACCAAAGGAACAGATGAGTCCCATGGCATTGGTGTGTGTGATAGGGGTGTGTCCCTGTGAGTGACAGTGCCATGCCAGGATATACGGAGAGTGGACATATGGAGAGTGATCTGTTTGTATAGATGTGGATGGAGATGTGTGTAGTGTATGTAAGCCACTGCTGTTGAGGTAGTGCCACTCCTAATCACAATCTTCTCCTGTCTGTGTCACCCATTCAGGTCAACGCCCTAGAAGGAGGGGCTTTGGAAGACCATTGCCAAGCAAGTGCAGACCCTAGGGGTCCATAGCAGACGGAGCACCCATTACAGAAAGCAGTGGGAGGACCTGAGGTCCTGGGCCCAGAAGATCAAGGAGGCCTAGCTGGGGATGTCCTCCTAGTGAGGGAGTGGCACCCGCGTGAAACCCTGACCCCCCCTAATGACCCACATTTTGGAGTTGGCCCACCCTGAGGTAGATGGGTGCTTTAGAGCAGCACAGCAGTCACAAAGGTGTAAGTACTGACTGCAAACTGCCACCTGACAGGGCCTTGAATGGATTTGGGTGGCTATGTACTGACATACTGTGAATGTGTACACTGTAAGGTCCACATCAACAATGTGTATCAGTGACCCTGCCAGGGTAACCATGAAGTAAAGTTCAAGTTCAAGTTTATTTAAATGCATAATTAATTAAAACCAATACATCATACATACTTACATTAATTATAAATTATAACATATAGATTCAATATAATTAACCAAGAGTTTTTCAATTTGCATTTCATAACTATATATTATTGTTAGTTATCATTACTAGTACCAATTTAACTACAGACAATTTTATAAATTAATATATTTTTTTTTAAGGTAGAACTTTTAGTATTTTTTAAGGTACCTGTAACACACGTAGAGGTGCACTACACGATGAAAGGAGTGGGAATGTGAAGCACCCAACTGAAATACCTATGTAGGTATGACTATCACGTTTATCATTTTAGATTTTTAATGATTGATTTCCATTCCGTTTTGCTCAGCTTATTCAATTACATTTACAATAAGCTGACATAGACCTACTTTAGTTTGCCTTACTAGTACTACATCATCAGCGTGTAGCAGATTAGAAATGGACATGTCCTCAACCTTAGGGGAATACATGTTTTCTTTATTGAGCTTAATGGTCAAATCTGTTAAAAAGAAATTAAAAAGATACAGAGCCAAGACACACGCCTGTTTCAGCCCTTGTTTTGTCTCACTTTTCCTTGAAAGGATGGAACTGTCCCCTGTTTTTACTCTTATCCATGTATCTGTATATGACTGCTCAATCCCTTTTAATAATTTCTCTGATATACCCCAGGCAGCTAGCTTTTCCCATAGAAAACTTTACTGTACCAAATCAAACGTTGATTTTAAGTCTATAAAGATTCTGAAATATTTGAAGTATTCAAGGTCATTGGGGATTTATTCCATTCCTTGACCATTTTCCAGAAACCCTGTGGTTTGATTTTTTGCTCAGTAATAGTGCCTTAGCCCAAAAGTCGTGAGTATTCTGCATTTTATGGTTCCATATTTGTTTCAATAGAAACTGTTGATGTTTTTTAGATCATCCTGAATATGGCAGTCCATTGGGTTTTTCTTATATAGCCTTAAGAGTCTGTTCCATTGCCTTCTTAATTTGGTCATATGTGCTGAAATTGTTATCTGCTTTTTTATTTTTTTCTAGCCCATGGTTTCGGTGGGTTTTATGTGGTCTGACTTTAAGAAGACCAACTGCGAATTTGTCCAGAAATATTGACCAAAATGATTATTGGGTCACAAGATATAACAATATGGTATTGTTCACATTTCTCAATTGAAAGGTTACCAATGGACTCCATTGATTTTTCATTACACCCAAGTTTCTTATAATTCGAGGTAGTAACATCCCTTAGTGCAGTAGGAGCAGGATTAAATAAAGGAACGCCACAGCCAATCTCAAGACATTGTTGACCAAAGGCACTCTTATCTGTCTTTTTATATAATACGTAGTGATTAAAGAAAATAGGAACAAGGAGGACATGTGTAGTCAAGTGTTGCTTGTGTTCCAGGGACATAACATGTGGCCGCCGGCAGAGTGTCTGAGTCAGAGGCCCTCAAGGTCTTTTACTAAGATGAGTGTCAGGTTTACCTAGCACTAAAGCCACCAGGGACTGTTGCGGCACTGCCCACTGCTGATCTTGCAGCATAATGTGGGCATCCCTTTCAAAGGGATTTAATAGTTTAATATCGAAGTTCCCAGCTACGAAAAACTCCGGGGATCTTAGATCCTGATGGCCGGTTAGTATTATGGGGGTGATTCCAACCCTGGCGGTCGGTGATAAAGCGGCGGCCAACCCACCAACAGGCAGGCGGTAAAAAAAAATGAATTCCGACCCTGGCGGGAACCGCCAACACAGCCCGCCACTTTAACACTCCGACCGCCACGGGGGGACAGACAAACAGCGCGGCGGTCACCGCCAACTGGCAGGCGGCAGACAAAGTACCGCCCACCCTATCACAACTCACCAATCCGCCACCTTTTCCGGGGCGGGAGCCCCGCCGATAAAAACACGGCGGAAACAGACTACGAATGGGAAAACGCTTACCTCTACACACTCCAGGAGGACGGAGAACAGCATGGAACCCGAATTGAACATCCTACCAGCTATTGTCTACCTGCTCATCTACCACGAGTACGAACGCCAGCGGAGACGACAACGGTGAGTACTGCACCTACGACACAGGGGAGGGGGGAGGAGAAAAGGTTACGGGCACACACATACGCAACACCTCCCCCACCCCCCCCCCCCAACTATCTACACACCAATGCAGAGCAACAACTCAGAGTGACACCCCCCAAACCCCCCGGAAAAATGCAAAGACATACTTAAAATGATAATTAAAATTTATGTATAAAATAGGTTCATTGAAGTCATGGAAAATTATGTATATGAAATATAAAATAAAAAAAATGAAGAGTGCGAAATCTATATACATAGGCAATAAGTCCTGCTCAGTTTGTCAAAGTTCCACAGTCCGTGGGCAAATGTCCACAAACACATGGGCAAAGCCCACACAGGAGACCAGAGTCCGTTGGAGAGAACACTGCTGGGGCATCAGATGAGAAAACTACAGGCACCTCAGGGGGAAGGGAAGGGGGGGCACCTCAGCCACATGAGTCCACGACGCCAGATCCACGAGGGGCCTCCATGCCCACTGTCCCATCCTGGGGAGTGCAAAGCCACAGTCTCTCAAGTCTCTACAGTGGGAGGGTTGCCCACTGTGCCATCCTGGGGAGTGCAAAGCCACAGTCTCACAAGTCTCTACAGTGGGTGGGTTGCCCACTGTGCCATCCTGGGGAGTGCAAAGCCACAGTCTCACAAGTCTCTACAGTGGGTGGCTTGCCCACTGTTACATCCTGGGGAGTGCAAAGCCACAGTCCATCAGATGGATACCCGACTCCACTGGTATTGGAGGAGGCAGGGTGCCCAGAGTGCAGCGTGAACACCAGCTCGACACGGAACCGGCACTGTCAATGGGCCAGCGGTGCTTGAGACGGCGGGGCCCAGCGGAGCGGTGCTTGACAGGAAGGGCCCAGCGGAGCGGTGCTTGACAGGAAGGGCCCAGTGGAGCGGTGCTTGACGGCGGGGCCCAGCGGAGCGGTGCTTGACAGGAAGGGCCCAGCGGAGCGGTGCTTGACGGCGGGGCCCAGTGGAGCGGTGCTTGACAGGAAGGGCCCAGCGGAGCGGTGCTTGAAAGGAAGGGCCCAGCGGAGCGGTGCTTGACAGGAAGGGCCCAGCGGAACGGTGCTTGACGGCGGGGCCCAGCGGAGCGGTGCTTGACAGGAAGGGCCCAGTGGAGCGGTGCTTGACGGCGGGGCCCAGCGGAGCGGTGCTTGACAGGAAGGGCCCAGTGGAGTGGTGCTTGACGGCGGGGCCCAGCGGAGCGGTGCTTGACAGGAAGGGCCCAGCGGAGCGGTGCTTGACAGGAAGGGCCCAGCAGAGCGGTGCTTGACAGGAAGGGCCTAGCGGAGCGGTGCTTGACGGCGGGGCCCAGCGGAGCAGTGCTTGACAGGAAGGGCCCAGCGGAGCGGTGCTTGACGGCGGGGCCCAGCGGAGCGGTGCTTGATGGTGGGGCCCAGCGGAGCGGTGCCTGTCTTGGCGGGGCCCTGTTCAGCGGTGCTCTTCACGGCGGGGCCCTGTTCAGCGGTGCTTGTCTTCACGGCGGGGCCCTGTTCAGCGGTGCTCTTCACGGCGGGGCCCTGTTCAGCGGTGCTTGTCTTCACGGCGGGGCCCTGTTCAGCGGTGCCTGTCTTCACGGCGGGGCCCTGTTCAGCGGTGCTCTTCACGGCGGGGCCCTGTTCAGCGGTACTCTTCACGGCGGGGCCCTGTTCAGCGGTGCCTGTCTTCACGGTGGGGCCCTGTTCAGCGGTGCTTGTCTTCACGGCGGGGCCCTGTTCAGTGGTGCTCTTCACGGCGGGGCCCTGTTCAGCGGTGCCTGTCTTCACGGCGGGGCCCTGTTCAGCGGTGCTCTTCACGGCGGGGCCCTGTTCAGCGGTGCTTGTCTTCACGTCGGGGCCCTGTTCAGCGGTGCCTGTCTTCACGGCGGGGCCCTGTTCAGCGGTGCTCTTCACGGCGGGGCCCTGTTCAGCGGTGCCTGTCTTCACGGCGGGGCCCTGTTCAGCTTTGCTCTTCACGGCGGGGCCCTGTTCAGCGGTGCCTGTCTTCACGGCGGGCCCTGTTCAGCGGTGCCTGTCTTCATGGCGGGGCCCTGTTCAGCGGTGCTCTTCACGGCGGGGCCCTGTTCAGCGGTGCTTGTCTTCACGGCGGGGCCCTGTTCAGCGGTGCTTTTCACGGCGGGGCCCTGTTCAGTGGTGCCTGTCTTCACGGCGGGGCCCTGTTCAGCGGTGCCTGTCTTCACGGCGGGGCCCTGTTCAGCGGTGCTTGTCCTGTCTTTCAAGGGAGCCAGACCTGGCCAGGACTCCCCGCTTAGTCGCCCTCCGACCGTGCGGTTGCTGGCCCCTCCTGTGATGGAGTCCTGGGCCCGTGGGTGTCCTCCGTCACACCCGGTATGGGGCTGGTGGGGCCCTCCTGGTCCGCGCGCCTGCTGGCTGACTTCTCCACCCTGCTGCCCTTGCCCTCCTTCGATGAGGGTCTCCGGGCCTTGCCTCCCCTTGATGTTGTGGCAGGTGACGGGCCACGACTTTGCTCCTTGGAGGCAGCCGTGTCAGCCTTCTCGCGCCGGCCCTTTGTTTTTCGGGTTCTCTTCCCAGGGGGTGGGCTGGCTGTCCCCTTGCTGCTGGCCGATGTATCTGCACTAGGAAAAGGTGGACTCCAATACCCGTGCACAATGGTCGCCTTCGATACAGGGCTGGTGGTGGCTGAGGTGCTCTTAGGACTCTTACCAGATGGAGGGGGTGGGTCAGTGGTTGGAAAGAGGTCAAGGTTGGAAAGGAAAATCAATTTGGAAAGACAGGGACGGGTAGGTGTAGTGGTTATGGGAGTGGAGGAAGAGGATGTGGTTGTAGGAGAGTCAGGTGTGCTGTCTTTGGGTGCAGGTGCTTGTGACGTAGGCTGTGGTGAGGTGGATGGCTGTTGGGTGGGTGGCTGCCTACGTTTGTGTGTTTTGGAAGAGGAGGTGACAGACACAGTGGGAGAGGACACAGGGGATGTGTAAATGGCAGTGGGGTGGTGACTGCACGTGTGCGGACTGTACTGGGGGGTGTGCTGGTGATGGGAGTACTGGCTGTTGGTGGTGTGCATGCAGGTGTGAGTGGAGACGTCACAGGGAGGGAGGAGGGAGACGAGGAGGAGGGGGACACAGAGGTGGTAGTGACTGTTGCCATGTCTGCATCTGGATGTTGCTTGGGTGAATGCTTGTGGGATCTGTGGTGCTTATGTCTGGATGAGCTGCCCTTGGGTGTTGAGGTGTGTGCAGGCTGGTCTGATGGTGTGGATGGGATAGGCTGAGGAACAGGAGACTGGGACTGGGTGGAGGCAGTTAGAAGAGGGAGGCAGGAAACAGGGACAATGGCTGCCGTCAGTGCTGAGGCCAGAGCATTGAACGATCGTTGATGGGCAGCCTGACCCGAATGAATGCCCTCCAGGTATGCATTGCTCCGATACACCTCCCTTTCTACACCCTGGATGGCATTCAAGAGGGTAGACTGCCCAACAATGAGTGTCCTCAGGAGGTCAATGACCTCCTCACTGAGGGCAGCCGGGGTAACTGGGGCAGGGCCTGAGGTGCCTGGGGCGAAGGAGATGCCCGCCTTCCTGGGCGAGCGGGCACGGAGCGAAGGCTGAGGGGCTGCTGGAAGGGCGGGGCTGGTGCGCTGGGTGGCGGCTGTACCTGTTGTGGCGGTGGGCACGGATGTTGCCGCCACCGCAATGGAGCTCCCTTCCGAGGAGGTGTCGGTGTCGCTGACGTCTCCACGGGTCCCCGTTGTGGAGCTCCCCTCGCCCTCCGTATCACTGGTGTACTCGGTGTCTGTAGCATGGCCCACCGGGGCCATGTAAGTTGCAGCTCCCTCGTGTTCCGATGCCAAATCTCCTCCGCCTGATGATGCTAATGCACACATGCACAAGAAGATAAAGAAAAAGGGTGGGGGGAGAAATAAAGACAGGTTGAGTGCATGCATTGTCAACATCGTTGTCGGAGAGGACAGACACAGGAGCCTCCTGCACTACGCCGCGCAATCGGGGTACACTAGTCAGTACTTGTGACTAGGCCTACAGGTCTATGGACAACAAATGCACACATGGGTGATGCTGGACCATGGATAGCTGTACTTGGCACCCTACAGAGGTGGCGGCCGGGGGCACAGGGCCATGCCTAAAGGAGGGGACTAGCCTACAGAAAGCGCCCTGGCCTAAAGTCACCCACAGCCCTCCTCCCCAACCCAGACACCTCCACTGCACGCAAAGATAGCAGAATGTGCTGATACTCACCCCCTTGTGTCTGCTGTGATGTCCTCACGTGCTCATCCAAATCGGGGTAGGCCACCGCCAGGATCCGGGACATCAGGGGGGTCAAGGTGTAGTGTGGTCAGTTTTACGTATATTTTGCGCATTAGCTTCAGGCCTTAGGCCTCTGTGCACTTTGCCCTAAATATATTTTATTCATTTGCTAACAGCTTAGAGCCTCTGTGCACTTTATTCTAAATGCTTTCTATTAGGCTTCGTACTGTTATTTTACAGAATAGCCAGTTCTACGGTGTTGTTTTTTATTCATATCACACTGTTTTGCCTACTTCAGCACTGGAGTTCTTCATAACATATTCACTCTGTGCTTTAGTCAAGGATACAGTCTGGTACATTGCTGATAGACGTGGTAGGAGTCTAGACTTGCCATTCCTGCGTAGGAACATTTTGTGATCACGATGACATGTTAGTTATAAAATCACTTCCTTGTCCCAATACATGCAAGAGGGAGATTCCGACCAGGGAACCACAACTAGACGCTGACTGCCTCGTTGCAGATGCTGAACCAGATCACAGGCCTTTGCTCAGGTATGAGTGTGTCCGTCTCCCTAGTGATACAGAAAGGCAAGCTGAAAGCTTAACATGCTGTGCTCTAAATAGAACAAGCAGAGGGAGAGTAGAAACGGTTAGGAATTATGATAGCTTTATTTCTATGTTTTACTCTCCTGGTTACTATATCAATCCTACTATGTTGTATTGTTCTGGTTATTGCGGCTCACGCCTTAATATCTAAAATACAGTCGTTTTATTAAAACATTATATAAAACTTATACTGTCTTTGTCATTTGTATATGAGACCATATTGTGAATGAGAGAGTTGGTTTGGATCTGAGTGACCACGACTTCCCTGAGAAGTTCCAAAGATGTAATGCGCACGGCTGCCCAATCATTTCTTCCCCGTGGGAGAAATGAGGCACTGCTAGTTAGCCGGAGCAACAACCGGATTTAGGGTGACAGAGTTCCTTACACGTGGGTCAGACTCAGTCCCCCACACCGTTATCGATCCTGCTGCCTAGAAATCCAGTAGTCTCATTTAGGATAATGAGAGCCCACGCGAAATGGCGCCCAACGTGGGGCCTGGCTCTAATGTTTGGGTCAGACTGACTCTCTCGGTCTCGTATATATATTTTGACTCCTCGGTTCCGTATACGGAGACGTCCGTGGGGCTGAGGGTTTCCGCCACCACAGGTTGGGTACATCCTCATACTTTGTGGTTGGTTGTTCAAGCTTGAACTTTGAAAGGAAATACCCCGATATTGGTGTGCCTTCTCTGTCCTAGAGCTATTATTGTTATACTAATGGCGAATCCAGTTGTAATAAATATACCGCTTAATATGCGATTGCCGCTCACGGGTCATCTGATAGCACATGGACTGACGGTCCAGGGGGGTCCGGTCACTTTTGTGGTGGACGCCCATGCAGCCTATAGAACAGAACTTTTTTATTTTTGGGTCGTATTTCCAGCAGCTGATGGGGGTACAAATACTTTTCACGAATATACTGTTGCGAATGTCCCTGGACAATACAGGGCTTATGCATACTTAGAAATACCTTTATCTTATCAAGAACACCGACTTTGGCTAATTTGCCAGAGGTGCTTAAACAAATTCAGGATGAGTATGGGGCTGCCCCTGCCTTAGATTTAGGCATGCAATTGATGGGTAATTTTGACGCGGTTTCTTCTATTATTTTGAGTAATCTCAAGGGGGAGGCTGTAGCACTAGCAGTGCGAATGCGTCTTCGGGACGTTCCGCAGTTTAATCAGGAGCGGGAACTTCCGAGAATAATAGCTGAAACATATTCTAGTATTGGTCGTGATAGCCTAGGGGCTCGACCGCAGAAGCCACAATTGCAGGGTAAAAATAATAAGGATAATTCTAAGCAACAGCAATCTGAGGGTGCGAAGAAGCGCTGGGATAAGAAACAGCAAACACCTAAGAAAGATGGTGGGCAGTCTCCGCAACCGGAGACCCCACAAAATAAGTATAATCTCAGGAATAGGGATACTTTGAAGACGCCTGATAGATATCAAAATACTGATACGTGCCAATCTCGTTCCTTTCAGGACTCCTCGGAGAAAAGAAGTGAAAGAGGTGGGCGGTCAGAGCGGAGGACGGAGTACGTGAAACCGAGACAGGATTCACAACGCTCAGCGGAGGTTTCTATTAAGCAAGAAGAGAAACCGCTGCAACAAAAACAGCAATTTAAAAAGAAGAAAGTGGCAGCAGTCTCAGTTAGACATGCCGCTCAAGAAGAAAGTTCTCTTGACGAACAAGACATGGGCGTTAGCGCTGTTAGACAGCGCGGCAGAGGTCACAATAGTTCGCCGGAGTCTTCTAGAGCATCTGGAGGCGAAAGCAACTGATGACTTCATACAAGTCGAGACGGCGGATATGCGAGTCTCTGATCCTGATCAAGTATATCTTGTGACTCTACGATTAGAAGGGGACATTGACCGCGTTGTACACGCCATCTTTTGGGACCATGTGGTGAAATCATATGATGTCCTGTTGGCCGAACAAGATTGGCCTCCTGACTTTGTTCGCGACTGTCCGGTTGGGGAGGAGGTTATTGTGCCTTCCTTTTCACCACTTGTTCCGAGAGAACTAGCGGAGTCATATGGTAAATCATGGGCTCTAGCACAAGCCCCCGCCCTATATAGAAATAATGTGGGGTGGGACAAACAATCACCTTATCATGTCATTCCCATTAAAGGAGAACCTCAGCCACAGCCGCAATATCCTATTAAATTTGAAGCAAGGGCATTGGTTCGGAAAATTCTTACACAATTGGAGTACCAAGGTGTGATTGAGCCTTGTGTCTCGCCGATGAATAATCCCTTATTTCCGGTTGCTAAACCGGACCATTCCTATAGGATAGTGGTGGATTACAGACATTTGAATAGTCATACACGCACATATGCAATACAGAATTCACATAGTGCTGCGCTTATGAATAATATAGTGCGTAAAAAATACAAAGCAACCTTGGATATCTCGAATGGATTTTTCTGCCAGAATATAGCACCCGAAAGTCGGGACTATACCAGTTTCAGTGCGTTTGGCTCTCAGAAAAAGTTTTGTCGTTTACCTCAGGGGTATAAGAATAGCCCAGGACTGTTTTCGGCTCGTGTGACTGAACTTCTGCACGAGTTGGACCCTGAGGCGTTATCATATGTTGATGACATTTATTTGACGGACAATGAGATTCTACAACATCTCAGTCGCGTATCGCGCATTGTTGTGGGTTTTGCTGATATTGGTTATAAGTTTAATTTTAAGAAATCGAAGGTTGCCTTCCTCAGTGTTATTTTCCTGGGATATGAGTTATCGAGTGAGGGCAAGAGCCTGGCGCCACATTTTTTGGAGAAATGTGCTTTACTGCAGCCTCCTAATACGGTTCGGAAGCTCCGGTCTTTGTTGGGGTTTCTGAATTTTGGCAGAACTTACATTCCTGATTATGCTACACGTATAAAACCCTTATATGAACTGATTCGCCCGAATTTTTCAAGTAGATTTTGGACGATTGAGCATACACACATACTGCGAGAGCTGCAGAATGATCTCTTAGCGGTTAAACATTTACACACACGGGACAATAAAACTCATTTGGTCATCAGGGTGATTCCTGGGGCTGTCGGATTTACGTATGTCACCTTTAATGAAGGGGAGACAGTCCCGATAGCATACAAGTCCCACTTGTATTCTGCTGCTGAACAACGTTTTGCACAGACTGAGAAAATTCTCACTGCAGAACAGATGGCTGTGATCAAAGAAAGACCGCTAGCCCAGGGCCAACGCATTATTGTCGTTTCCCCAATTCCGGCCTTAGAGGCTGTTACAAAAGCGAGTGTTCCTAATTAGAAAGCTTTACACCCGCAGTGGATACAATGGGCTACGTCTTTGACGGCCACTGATGTGGATTACGTATTTGACCCTAAGCTGCAGACTCAAGAATTTCTTCAATATGAAATAGAGTACCCAGTTCCTGCTGGCACATTGCCTATTGACCAATATGAAGTGGTCATGTATACCGATGGCTCTGCGCAACCGGCGGTTGGGACTAAACAACAGTATTCTGCTGCATGTGCGGTGGTGAGCGGGACTATGGAGGGGAAAGTCTTCTGCCCCCGACATACTTATACTAACACCTTGGGAGATTGCACGGCGCAGCTGGCTGAGCTCAAAGCTCTTTTGTTAGCGTTGGAGCATGCAGAGCCGGCGATATTGACCTTGCTGGTCTGTGACTCCTACTACTGTGTGCAATCCTTCAATGAATATCTGCATTATTGGAAAATGAATGGGTTCAGAGATTCTAAAGGCAACACCATTAAACATAAATTGTTGTGGGGTAAGGTTGCGGGTCTGAAAGAAACGCTTCCTAAAGTCCATGTTGTACATACACTTGGACACCAGCGCGTTGGAATACACGTTGCTGGGAATACTTTGGCTGATGAAGCTGCAAGGTCGGCAGTGGCTATCGCCACTGTAGCCGCGGTAACTCGTTCGAGTTCAAAACCAGACATAGAGATTTCGGCTGCCATAAAAGCTACGGCTGATGGCACGCCATTTCCTAAAGGATTCCTTCTAAATATAGTTACTGCTTGAGTGGTGCGCTAAATGCTGTTGTTAATATTCCAGGCATTGGTGTACGTGAGTTACCGAATATGATTGAGAGACCTCGATTAATTTCTGCAGCGCATGAAGGGGTGGCATCTGCGCATTCTGGTGTGGCTGCCACGATATCACTTTTACAGGCCCGTTATTGGTGGCCTGGTCTCTATAAGGAGACAAAGCAGTATGTCCTTTGTTGTGACGTCTGTCAACAAATTAAAGCATCGTCGGCTAGACGCCCGCAGCAGACTCCTCTTCTGATATCAAATAGACCATTACAGTGTGTGTACTTGGACCATTGTGGTCCACTGACACCAGATAGTGCATAAAAATACATATTGGTTGCTGTAGAATTGTGCTCCAGATTTGTGTGGCTCTGGCCACAGCGCTCGGCTGACGCTCGGACTGTAATTAAAGATTTGCGTATCTTTGTCGATACATTTGCAGTTGCGGCTTTTCATTCGGACCAGGGCCCTGCTTTTGCCTCTAAGGCATTCAGGGACACCATGGCTTCGTTGGGGGTCCAGCTCCAATTCTCGTCTCCATTTCATCCCGAGGGAAATTCTGTCGTGGAGCGTTTAAATCGTGATTTAAAGCAATCCTTAACAGCCAGGGTTATAGGTACGGGTCGTAGTTGGCTAGCCCACCTGTATGGAGTACAGAGAGCACTTAATAACTTGCCTAGAAGGTCACTGGGGGGTCGTACTTCATATGAGTGCCTGTTCGGAACACAAATGTATGTTCCTGATCTGGATGGTCCTGGTATGGAGGCGGCAGATACGCCCTTTGACATAAATGATCGTGTCACTGTTTTGCGGGATTTACAACAATTTCGTGAAGATAACTCTTCTGCGAGTGCTGCCTCCTCTGGAATTAAGGATGAGCCAGTAACACCTACTGGTTGGATACCCAGGATTGGGGATCTAGTGCGTGAAAAGGTCGCAGTAAAGAAAGAATTTGGTCCTTCTTATCGAGCACCTGTCCCGGTGTTGGGGGTAAGCGGCACGAGAACTGTGATTTTGCCGCCGCTGCAAGGGGCCAAAGGAAATCGTTTTGTTTCCATTGATAATGTCAAGTTAAAAACATGTGGCCGATTCTGCACAGCAGACCAAGAGGGACACCGAGTAGTTCCGGCATCCCTCTCACTACTGGGGAAGAAGTCCCGCTGCAGGTGATTTGCACCGACCCTGTTTCCTCTCCGAGCTTGGGGAGGGTGGAAGATGATCTTGCGATTGTTCCACAGTCAACGATTGATATTGATTCTTTTTCTCAAGTTGCTGTACATTCTACTGATGTTTCTGAACATGTGATTTATAGCGTACCTAGGAGAGAACCTCCATCTGCTTCCTTGTTCACTGTTGCACCTTTTGCGAGAACTGCCTCTGGCTGCTTCAACGACGCGGATGCGGCTGTATCCAGCTCTTCGTCTTCGCTGTCTTCAATCCGAGGTCCACGTAAGCTACTAAGTTGGCTTAAACGTACATATTTTGTTGTTCCTTGAAACTATTTGTGGCTTTTTATGGCTGTACTGACAATTTTTTTATGGTTGGGATTTGTGGTTACCTTTTTTCTGGTAATACATGGTCATTTTCTTCCTGATCGATCAGACATTGAGCACGTGGAGACTGTGTTGAGACCACATTTTTCGTCTCATATGGTTCGAAGAGACTTATCCAATGTGAAAATTTCTGCAATACCAATTCCGGATGGAATTGTGTGGGATAAAGTAATGTTTGATATATATGGTCCCACTGAATTGATTCAAATACCGTATGTTCTTAAGTTATCAATGAATGATATTGTTATTCCAGGCATTGTTTCTGATGATTGGGATGTGAAGACAGTAGATGCTATGCTAAAAGATTTGCAATATTATACTGTCTATGACGATGAAGATGCTTACCAATTTAGAGATAATCATGGTGATATGTTTTGCTACACCTATTATGGACACCACTTTATTCACAAAGCGAGTAGCCCTAAGTCCATCTTTAATTATGTACAATGGGAACATTGCTCGACTCCTCCACAAGGGAGTTCGAAAACGTATAATGATAAATTTGCATATTTTTCTGGGCATGATCAGCGAAATGCTAAGTCTTACTATTTTAAAGTGACACCGTATTCTAATAAGCAAATTTTGTTGACCGATACTAAATTACTGTATTCTAATTTGTTTGTTTCTAAACTTTCGGTCGAAGGATATGAATACTGGTTGAAGACTGTTGACTTGAAAAGTGTTTGGGGTACGAAAAATTGGCAAATGCAAGGCAGAGATACATTATTTCGAGCATGCATTATCCCTGTGCAAATGATTTTCCTCAATGACACAGTACAACAGACTAGTTGTTTGGGCTTGGCGTCGATTAGAGAATTGACTTTGCCTAGTATACCTGTCCCTTCTAAATTAAATAACTGGCAGCACTATGTGAATGCTACTTTTAGTGAATTTACGCATTGGGTCCAGAATGGTACGCTTAACGCTTCATCGTTACATCCGGGCGGGTGGTTATTGTGGCCTGTAGACACTAATCAGTGTCATCAACGTTTTGTTACCTCTTCTGTGGGGTTCAGGACTAGTAGGGCAGACCCTCGTTACATTTCACCAGAACATGCTGATATAATAACTACATACAGTGTGGGGAAACTTTGTCAACAATGGTTGAAGTACTCCACGCTGGGTGCAGTTAAGTCACACCTCAAGTTACTGTCTAATGGTACTGATTTACAAGATTTCTTATCAGGTCCCAAGGTGCCCCGGAGAAAACGGTTCTTATACGAAGTGTATAATGAGTTTTGGAAACTTTCTGCAATTTACTTCTTGTTTGAAGCACATTCCGGTGGGTAGATATGAACTATTGGGTGACAGTTACATACACGAGGTGTGGGAGCTTCCTTTTCAGTACAGATGTGTTAATGGTTTGCGGGAAGTTTTTCTTAGCGGTAGCGAATGCGAAGCTTCTGTTAGCCATTCCATGGTTTGTAAACAGCTGTCCTTGCACGGAGCGTGTAATGCTTCGATTGCTAACTTAGCTTGTTATCTGAAGGGAGTTCCAGTCCCGGTAATTAAAAACACTTTCCAGGTGCTTTCTAACGGCAGTTACATTGTTCTTAACAGCGAACGCTGCTGTGGCATGCGTGCCGGAATAGTTTACGTTGTTGTCGTCAACAAGGCCGTTACGTGCTGCGGGAATGTGTTGTTTCCCCCTACTGAATTTAGGGAGGTAGCGGACATCTGGCCTCATATTGCTACTTCCAAGGTTGATTTCGACAAGTTGAGTTGGCTGAAAGCTTTATTGTTTCAAAAGCATGTGGCCCTTACATCTGCTAGCGAGACCTACGCACTTCAAGTGGCAAGGTAATCGGCGGAGATACAGTCCCTTTTGAATACTAACTTTCCGAGTCATTTCGGTGAACTTGTGGGACATATATTTAATGCATCCAGCACTGCTGGTATTGCTCATTTTTTCAAAGCTGTTGGTGTTGGTTTCATTCACACCTTCTCTTCCATATTCGGTTTGATACCTTCGGCTATACACTCTATTTTCGGAAGCATTTTTGGGGGTTTCCCGATTACTTTGGCTTTGTTGGCTGGAGTTTTGCTGTTGTTGCTATTTTTTCGCAATGGCTGTCCCGCCGCAACGAGATCCTGTATTGCTGCTCCCGTCAGCACAGCTGTGTCGTGAACGCATGATGCAGCATTTTGGAGCGACACTCCTGGGACATTTGGAGTGTGACTGGTCTCTGTCATTCAGGCCGGTTTTGGATTGTGTGCAACCCGTGTTTCGATGCCTTTGGTGCTCGTTTGAACATGCACTGGCTTTCTGTCTCTCACTGCAGCGCTCTCCAGTGGTTGATCTTGATCTGTTGATGTTCCCGATTAGGGCTCATTCCCAGACTTGTGCACTACGGTTGCGTTTGCTTCGTGAAGCGGATTATGAGATTCCCTTCCTGGAGGAAGATGGTTTTGTCTCTTTCCTTGGCACTACACGGGGTGCCGCCCTAAATGGTTTTGGGGCTTTGGAACACACCTGCTCCATGGTACTTTGTGGCGTGGATCTTCCGATATTGACCTATCTCGAAGTGGAGGAGCTTCTACGTTCTATTGCTTCTGTCTGACAATTGGATTTTTTTTCTCTCTCTCCCGACTAAATTGACACTATATTGCAATTCGCTCTATCGTCACATGTTTCCTAAATTTATGACTTTGTTGTCTTCTCATCTTGTCGAAATGTTGGGTTTAAATTTAGGTCATGTTTTTTTTTAATGTTGTTGGGACCACTTGCTACCGACAAGGGGAGGGTGTAGTGTGGTCAGTTTTACGTATATTTTGCGCATTAGCTTCAGGCCTTAGGCCTCTGTGCACTTTGCCCTAATTATATTTTATTCATTTGCTAACAGCTTAGAGCCTCTGTGCACTTTATTCTAAATGCTTTCTATTAGGCTTCGTACTGTTATTTTACAGAATAGCCAGTTCTACGGTGTTGTTTTTTATTCATATCACACTGTTTTGCCTACTTCAGCACTGGAGTTCTTCATAACATATTCACTCTGTGCTTTAGTCAAGGATACAGTCTGGTACATTGCCGATAGACGTGGTAGGAGTCTAGACTTGCCATTCCTGCGTAGGAACATTTTGTGATCACGATGACATGTTAGTTATAAAATCACTTCCTTGTCCCAATACATGCAAGAGGGAGATTCCGACCAGGGAACCACAACTAGACGCTGACTGCCTCGTTGCAGATGCTGAACCAGATCACAGGCCTTTGCTCAGGTATGAGTGTGTCCGTCTCCCTAGTGATACAGAAAGGCAAGCTGAAAGCTTAACATGCTGTGCTCTAAATAGAACAAGCAGAGGGAGAGTAGAAACGGTTAGGAATTATGATAGCTTTATTTCTATGTTTTACTCTCCTGGTTACTATATCAATCCTACTATGTTGTATTGTTCTGGTTATTGCGGCTCACGCCTTAATATCTAAAATACAGTCGTTTTATGAAAACATTATATAAAACTTATACTGTCTTTGTCATTTGTATATGAGACCATATTGTGAATGAGAGAGTTGGTTTGGATCTGAGTGACCACGACTTCCCTGCGAAGTTCCAAAGATGTCATGCGCACGGCTGCCCAATCATTTCTTCCCCGTGGGAGAAATGAGGCACTGCTAGTTAGCCGGAGCAACAACCGGATTTAGGGTGACAGAGTTCCTTACACGTGGGTCAGACTCAGTCCCTCACACCGTTATCGATCCTGCTGCCTAGAAATCCAGTAGTCTCATTTAGGATAATGAGAGCCCACGCGACAAAGGTACGACTGGCACCCCTCCTACGTTGGGAGGCCATCCCCAGCAGAGACTCGGCGGTCTTCCTGGTCCAGCGGCAGATGTCCTCCCACCTCTTTCGGCAGTGGGTGCCCCATCTGTTGTGGACCCCCAGGGCCCGGACGTCCTTGGCGATGGCACGCCAAATGTCGACTTTCTGATGGGCTCTGACCTATTTGACATGTACAGGGTGGGAAAGGAAATATCATCACTTTTCTGCATGTTAGATGTGATTGGCCCCCCCTCCCCAACCTTGCCATGTGGCACATGCTCTCATCTGTCGTGCGTTGCACTCCTCATTCGCTCCCCTCCCCACCATCTTACATCCACCCCACTCAATACAGGCATAGCCCATTCAACGTGCACCCAGTGTACCTACCTGTTGGTCTGGAGGACCGTAGAGTAGCGCATACTGGGGGAGGACCCCATCCACAAGTTTCTCCAACTCTTCAGAAGTGAAGGCAGGGGCCCTTTCCCCAGTCGCAGCAGCCATTGTCTCTTCCAGACCGAGGTCACAGCAGCACTTGCAGTATAGGTCCTCTCCTGTGGATGATCAGGTCTCGAGTGATTAAGCAGCTAGAAAATGGCGGTCACGCCCGCGGCGGTGCGTACCGCGACCGCCGGCGCACATCGTTATTGGCTCCTGATACCCATAGGGTTCAATGTTAACCAATGCGGCTTCGCACCGCGGTCTTCGACCGCCAACCGCCACGGTGTGCCACGCCAGCGCATTGACCTCACATCCCACTGTCACACTTCTCAGGTCAGGCAGCCGCCATTTCAAGGGCCCACATGGCCTAATGTCTACTGCGTCACACAGGCCTAGGCCTTGCATTGCCACTCATGCAGGCCTTTCACTGCATTGCAAATCAATTACTGTGCAAGCTGTGTGAACGTACCTGTGGGTTGCTTGACTTTGTGCTCCATGTTGTCCTTCCTAGGCACTGTCCGCTGGGACTTGCGAGGAGAAGGATGAATCCTCCCATGTACTGACCGCTGGTGGACCTGTCGACAATGGAAGAACGACATATTATACTTCGATACAGACTTGACAGAGCCACTATACATGAACTGTGTGCCCAGCTGGAGCCAGACCTGATGTCCCCCATCCGCCAACCCACAGGGATTCCCCCTCTGGTGCAGGTTCTGTCAGTACTCCATTTTTTGGCAAGTGGGTCTTTTCAGACAACAGTGGCCATGTCATCTGGGATGTCTCAGCCTATGTTTTCTAAGGTTTTGTCCAGAGTGTTGTCTGCCCTGATGAAATACATGCGGAGCTACATTGTTTTCCCTGAGGAGGATGAATTGGCTACAGTGAAGGGTGATTTCTGTGCCCTTGGACATATCCCAAACATCATTGGTGCCATTGACGGGACCCATGTGGCTTTGGTACCCCCCAAAGACAGTGAGCAGGTGTACAGAAATAGAAAACGTTATCATTCGATGAATGTCCAGGTGGTCTGTTTGGCAGACCAGTACATCTCCCATGTAAATGCCAAGTTCCCTGGGTCAGTGCATGACGCGTATGTCATGCGAAATAGCAGCATCCCCTATGTGATGGAAGAGCTACAGAGACACCGTGTGTGGTTATTAGGTGACTCTGGTTACCCCAACCTGTCGTGGCTACTGACCCCAGTGAGGAATCCCCGGACCAGGGCAGAGGAACGGTACAATGAGGCCCATGGGCGAACTAGGAGGATAATAGAAAGGACCTTCGGGGTCCTGAAGGCCAGGTTTAGGTGCCTGCATATGGCAGGGGGATCCCTAATGTACTCACCAAAGAAGGTTTGCCATATCATCGTGGCCTGCTGTATGCTTCACAATCTTGCATTGCGACGCCAGGTGCCTTTCCTGCAGGAGGATGGTCCAGATGGTGGTGTTGTAGCAGCTGTGGAGCCTGTGGAGAGTGAAGAGGAGGAAGACGCCGGGGACGACACGGACAACAGGGACACAGTTATACAACAGTATTTTCAGTAGCACACAGGTAAGAATCACCCACGCCATTTTACATTTACTTCAGGCCTCCTGTGTCTCTACTTTCTGTGTACCCCACCATTTCCTTTTAACTGAATTGTGACTTTCCATTCACTTTTCAGAGCTGTTTGACCAACTGCGTGACTTCTGCTTTGTTTGCCCATGGACTACACCTTGTTGTCATTGGTATGTTGTCATCACAATGTCACAGAACATAATAGCACCGTTATGTGTGATACATAATAGTAAAATATAAGCAGACTCCTGTTATTGTACGTGCAATAAGTGATTTATTTCAAGTGCTACATATAGGTACATGATAGTAAAACGGTGATGGGTGGGGGTGGAGTAATGTCCATGGCAGAGTCCAGTTCTCAGACGCACAGGTGCATTGTCCATATGCCTGTGGAAGGATGGAGCAGGGGCAGTTTAAGGTTGGACAGGGTGACAATGTGGGACAGTGGGATGACATCAGGGGGTATCTTATGCTGGCGAGGGTCTTGCAATCCTACTCTGTCTTCTTGTGTGCTCTCAGGTTCCGCTTGCGGGGTGGTTGTTCTTCAGCAGGAGGTGGGGTTCTGGTGGCCTGTCGTTGTGTGGGGGCCTCCTGTCCACTAGCGCCGGCGGAGGTGGTAGGCTGTTCCTGGTCCAGGCTAGTGACAGGGGCCCTTTGGGGTGCCACATGGTCCCGCAATGTGGTGACTATCTGGTTAAGGGCCAGGACTATGGTCCCCATTGCGGAACCGATGTTCCTGAGTTCCTCTCTGAACCCCATGTACCGTTCCTCCTGCTGTGCCTGGATCTCCTGGAACCTGGCCAGTACCGTCGCCATCGTCTCCTGGGAGTGGTGGTATGCTCCCATGATGGTGGTGACGGCCTCTTGGAGAGTGGGTTCCCTGGGCCTGTCCCCCCCCTGTCGCACAGCAGCCCTCCCAGTTCCCCTGTTTCCCTGGGCCTCTGTCCCCTGGACGGTGTGCCCACTACCACTGCCCCCAGGTCCCTGTTGTTGTTGGGGTGGTGGGTCAACCTGGGTGCCCTGTAGTGGCGGACACACCACTGATTGACGTGTCCTGGAGACAGAGGCATGGGCCCGCTGGGTGGGAGCTGTGCTGGTGTTCCCAGAGGGGGTTGGGTCTGCTGTAGCCTGTGGCTGTGTGTGGGGAACCGACTGTCCAGAGGTCCCCGATGGTCCGGGCTGGTCATCTCGGTCCAGGTCGACAGAGCTGCTGTCATCGCTGGGGGCCTCTTCTGGGGGAGGGATGGACATCTCTGTACCCTCTGTGGCGGTGTGGTGGCGTTCGGGTCCTGCAGGGGTATAAGGGTATGGTTATTGGTTCTGTGTGTGGCATTTTGTGTGATGGGTGGGTGTCCGTGTACCCAAGTGCAGGCATTCCCGTGTGGGGGCTTTTGTGAGGGTGGCTTGTGGGGGTGATGTGTATGTGCAGTGGGCATGCTTTGGTGATGGGTGTCCATGCTTTGTGACCGCATGCAGGTCTAGGTGTTGGGATGGGTGGGTTGTGATGGTGGGACATTAGCAAGGAGTTGGTGTGATGGGGGTGGGGGTGAGGGTAGGGGTATGTGCTGGCATGCAGGTGGGGTGGGAAGTAGTAGTTACGATTTGACTTACCAGAGTCCATTCCTCCGCCTACTCCTGCGAGGCCCTCAGGATGCAGGATGTGCAAGACTTCCTCCTCCCATGCTGTGAATTCTGGGGGAGTAGGTGGGGGTCTGCCGCCAGTCTTCTGCACCGCAATGTTGTGCCTTGATACCATGGAACGCACCTTCCCCCGTAGGTCGTTCCATCTCTTCCTGATGTCGTCCCGATTGCGTGGATGCTGTCCCACCGCGTTGACCCTGTCGACTATCCTTTGCCATAGCTCCATCTTCCTAGCAATTGTGGTGTGCTGCACCTGTGCCCCGAATAGCTGGGGCTCTACACGTACTATTTCCTCCACCATGACCCTGAGTTCTGCGTCAGAGAACCTGGGGTGTCTTTGGGGTGCCATGGGGTGGTGTGGATGAGATGAGGGATGTTGTATGTGTTGTGGAGTGTGATGTGTGTGGTGGTGTATGGTGTTTTGTGCGTTGTAATTTTGTGTGTGATGTTGTGATTGGCCTCTGTGTGATGGTCTACTCTAAGCTGTGCAGTCTCTCTCTGTCCTTGATTCGCAATTGTTGTCGTAAGGGTTTGTGGGTGTGTGTTTTATATAGTATTGGGTGTGTGGGAGTGGTGTGTGTATGTGTATCAGGTGTGTGTATTTCAAATTGTCCAATGTGGTGGTGTTTTGTAAGGGTGTGTGTATTTTGAGCGCGGCGGTGTGTACCGCCAATGGAATACCGCGGTTGAAAGACCGCTGCGTGGATTCGTGGGTCGTAATGGCATGGGCGTATATCTGTTGGCGTTGCGGTGGAGGTTTGGTCATCGCCATTTTTTCGCAGACCTTTGGTGTGGCGGACTTTTGTGGATGTCGGGTATTTGGCGGTTTGCCAGTTGCGGGTCAGAATGACTGTGGCGGTTTACCGCGACCGCGGCGGTGTTATGGTGGTCTTCTGACCGGCGGTAAGCGCCTTTTACCGCCGAGGTCAGAATGACCCCCTATGTCTATCAATTTAGAGGATGTGTGTTTCCTGTAGCGTGCATCAGGATGGATATAGACGTTAATTAGCGAAAGTGAGCTTATAAGCTCCCTGTTCCTTCCATCTAATTTTACTATCAAAAAGTCTTTGTTTTCCTCATATACCCGTGTGCATCCTATATTTAATCCATCTGAAATAAAGATTGCTAAACCCCCCCCTTGGGTGGCCAAATCTTTTTTCCCTAATTGCTGGGTAAATAAAGTTCATAATCCATCAATTGTAAATGGGTTGGTAGCCCAAGTCTCCTGTAAGCAAATAATTTGAAATGTATTTAATAGACTAGTAATATCTTTTTGTTGGATGTATGACCTAATCCCATTTATATTCCAGGAGAATACTTGGAGAGATTTGTCGTAGGGAGTTACCAAACCAGAGTGTGTCGGGCTAGTCGGAAGTCACTGACAATTATCTTTGTGGAGTGCTGCTGACAGCCACCCTAGATATAGTTCCTGTAAAGGGTTATCATAGGATACTTTGGGGGTTATTACAACTTTGAAGGAGGTGTTAATCCGTCTCAAAAGTGACGGTAAAGTGACGGATATACCACCAGCCGTATTATGAGTCCATTATATCTTATGGAACTCGTAATACGGCTGGTGGTACATCCGTCACATTTGGGACGGATTAAATCCTCCTCCAAAGTTGTAATAACCCCCTTTGTGCCCTGTATATTGATCATCAGGGCATTGATTCCCAATTGCAGATCTAAGGACTGAAAAAGGTTGATGTAAGCCTTTTGTTTTGTTTAGTTTGGGCTAATATTTTGGGCCTCTAATGGGTCAGGATATCCTATTTGTTGGGGTATACTAAATCTAATTCCCCCATCTTGAGAAAGCGCTTTTTTCTTTTATGACTCTTTTAACCACTTGTGATGACTTCCAGGTAACCAGTGTTGATTTGTTAGTTTTACCTTTGTTACTTTTTACCCCTGGCAGGAATTCTATAGAGACAATATCAGTAGATTCTATTTCTTTTAGGGCTGAAATAACTTGTAGGAGTTTTCATGTATTCCCTCGGTTTAAAATGTCAAATGGTCCCCTAGCCTGGAGTTGTTGTTCCAGAATCAATTGTTTATAATCTTCCAGAGGACTGTTCTTTGGACTCCTTATAGAATTGTTCTGTTCTCCCACTAGAGCTATTCCTTTGTGTTCTATTTTCTGGAACCCTGGTGAAAGTTCTCTATCTGGCCATCCTTAGACTTGCATCTGATCTGGTTAAGGGCTCTCTCATTTCCTTTGCCCCTGGTCTCACCACTTCCAGATGTCTAATGGCAGACCTGTTTCCTTTTTCTGCCTGTAGATGAGTCATTTGAGCCCCTTGCTGTTTGGCACATTCAAAATTTGTAGCTGTAATATATATGCCTTTTTCTTCAAAAGACCTCCTACGAGTCTCTGTAGTAATGCTCACTTCGGTTTTGGGCTCCCTTTGGTATAGTTTGATATTTCGAGGTTCCTGCTTTGCCTCATCTGGTCCCTTTAGGTTTGTCAGATCCTGTCTGCCCTTATTTATTTCATGCTCCACTGTAAAATTAGAATCATTTGAATCCCTGTGGTCACGGTAAGTAGGCCCCCTCTTTTGTGTATTGAGTAATGGGAACACATTGTTGACCGTTGAGCTTCTCTTCTTGTTGATACTCAAGTAATGAGACATTTGCATCCCATTTCTTATATCTTGAGGGAGAGAGGAGCTCATCTTTATAGTAGAAGGGCCCATTACAACGTCCTTTTTTTTTATTCCTTGCTTCCCTTTGCTTTTTGTTTTGTCTTTTAGCTGCCAACTTTTCAGATTGTAACAGATACATCACAGATTTCAGAATTTCATTTGTTTGGGTGTCAGAATGTCAGCCTTCCTCTTCCTCAGAGGATTTCAGGAGGTATATCTTTTCCCTGGGTACTCACCCCTGACCGCACACCAGATCTTCAAAGAAATCTATTTTCTTATCAGTTGTTATCTCAGGACAGCGAATATCTGGACTGCCCATATTTACGTTTTGACCCGCCACCTCCCGCTTCTTGAGAGATTTTTGATCTACAGATTCACCCCCTTTTGTCTTATTTAGATTCACCTTAAGATCTGTTATCATTACATTTAAGGCCTCTGGGAGTGTGGCCAGCTTGTTGATTATGGGCTCACAGGTGCAGTTTGTTTTAGTCATCTCTGTGAAATTCTGTTTAGATTTGCCAATTTCTGATCTATCTCCTAGACTAATTTTACCATGACATTTAACAGATCCACCTGCACCTCCATTTTTAACGACTGATATGACAGGGTCTCACAAGTTAGCTGTGAGGTCTTAATGAAGGTATTCGATACCGCATTTTGATCCAATTTATTTGGAGTAATTTGTATAGTTGGTTAGTTCTCCTTTATAGTCTCCATATCTTCAAATTCAATATAACAGAGGTATATTTGAGGATCTAACATCAAAGGCAGAGATATCTAATTGAGTATCTGAGGAAGAAACCTGCATTTCTTGTGGAATTTCTCCTATATCTTTAGTGGGAGGACCTTTAAAAATGTGTAAAGTGGGGCTCAATTCTAATTGTGTATGAGAACTAGGGTTAAGGTTTAATGAGCCTATTTTACTAAAATTGTTCGAAGTATGAATAATTTCTAATGGGTGGTTGTCCTTACGCATTTGAGAGGCCTCCTGTGGCTCCAAAGCGGATAGTCTTGGCGTGTCATCCATACCTCTTTTAATAATTACATTTACCTCAACAGGAGGTTTAAAACCTAATTGTGGATGGTCAAACTGAGTTTTCAAGGCTGGACAAGTGGAGGTGACGGGACGGCAATGAAGACCTAAGGGTCATTAATCGAATCCCAGACATTTTCTTTATATTTATCCTCCGTTGACTTTGTAGTATTGTCAAAAGCAGATTTTTCAGCTACTCCCTCCTCCTTGAGCCCACTTATCTCACTTGGTTCGTATAGCAGACAACTTTCATTTTTTTATAGGGTGGATAGGATGGGGTAGATCTGCAGAGCCATTAGGTATTGAAAGAATTGCGTCCACAGGGTCCTTTAGAAAGTCATATTTATGGGGGATGTTCGCCGATTTCGCAACCCTTTGTAAAAAGAGGGATATTGGGGAGATAAAGGACTGATATTTTTTGTTTTCTATTTTACTGTTGAAAGCAGAGAGGTGGGTCCATTGTTCTTTTTATTCCACTTTGTTGGCGGCTGAAAGGTCCTTTCTTTCCCAGATCACATCTTCACCAGCCTTATGATTTTTCTTCACACTTGTTTTATAAATGTGCCGCCACACCTCAAGGTTTGAGGGGCATGAGCATGCGCAATCCTCTCAGTCTGCTACTGGATCCTCCTCAGTCTGATCCTGGATCCTTCTCAGACCACTAGAGAGCTCGGTCGAGCCTAAAGGGATCCCAGTGAGGTCAGATTGGACCTTCCCTGGTCTCAGGATGGTCTTTGAGCACCAGGTTTAGTTGATTTTATCGTGCCGCCAAACCTTAGCAAATGAGGGGCACGAGCACGCACAGTCCTCCTCTCCACCTAGAGTCTAGCAGAGCCTGGTGGCTTGGAACCCAGTATGGCGAGAGGGTCATAGTGGCTCTTCCACAAGCCGCACCCAGACCTAGTTGGGCTGCTTCTGTGGTGGCCTGGACTCTCCCTTGGCAGCAGCCACCCATGACTGCTGCACTCAACAATACTGGGCCAAAACTACCAATACTGCAGAGAGAGCCCTGTATTACTGTGCTGGGCTTTAATTCCTATTTAGGCCACTTGGCGTAGGAAGGTAGCCTCTTTCTAGCATTGTTACACCCACTTTTAGCCTGTTTGAGAGTATATGTCAGGGTGTTTTTACTGTCTCACTGGGATCCTGCTAGCCAGGACCCCAGTGCTCATAGTGGAGACCCTATTGTCAGTGTGTTTTGCCTGTCTCACTGAGATCCTTCTAGCCAGGACCCCAGTGCTCATAGTTTGTGGCCTGAATGTGTATACCTGTGTAGTGACTAACTGTGTCACTGAGTCCCTGCTAATCAGAACCTCAGTGCTCATGCTCTCTCTGCCTTTAAATTTGTCTCTATAGGCTAGAGACCACTTTTACCAATTTTAATTGGCACACTGGAACACCCTTATAATTCCCTAGTATATGGTACCTAGGTACCCAGAGTATTAGGGTTCCAGGAGATCCCCATGGGCTGCAGCATTTCTTTTGCCACCCATAGGCAGCTCAGACAAACCTTACACAGGACTGGCACTGCAGCCTGAGTGAAATAAAACACATGTTATTTCACAGCCATTTTCACTGCACTTAAGTAACTTATAAGTCACCTATATGTCTAACCTTCCCTTTCTGAAGGTTAGGTGCAAAGTTACTAAGTGTGAGGGCACCCTTGCACTAGCAAAGGTGCCCCCACATAGTTCAGGGCCATTTCCCCGGACTTTGTGAGTGCGGGGACACCATTACATGTGTGCACGATATATAGGTCAATACCTATATGTAGCTTCACAATGGTAACTCCAAATATGGCCATGTAACATGTCGAAGATCATGGAATTATCCCCCCATGCCAAATCTGGTATTGGGGAGCCAATTCCATGCATCCCCAGGGCTCCACTATGGACCCCGGGTATTGCAAAACCAGCTCTCTGGGGTTTTCTCTGCAGCTACCACTGCTGCCACCCCACAGACAGGGTTCTGCCCTACTGGGGTCTGGGCAGCCCAGTCCCAGGAAGGCAGAACAAAGAATTTCCTCTGAGAGAGGGTGTTACATCCTCTCCCTTTGGAAATAGGTGTTAAAGGCTGGGGAGGGGTAGCCTCTCCCAACCTCTGGAAATGCTTTGAAGGGCACAGATGGTGCCCTCCTTGCATAAGCCTGTCTACACCAGTTTAGGGAACCCCCATTCCCTGGTCTGGCACGAAACTGGACAAAGGAAAGGGGAGTGACCACTCCCCTATCCATCACCACCCCGGGGGTGGTACCCAGAGCTCCTCCAATGTGTCACAGACCTCTGCTGTCTTGGATCCAGAGGTGTGGGGGAACTCTGGAGGCTTCTGAGTGGCCAGTGCCAGCAGGTGACATCGGAGACCCATCCTGATAGGTGCTTACCTGTCTAGGTGGCCAATCCTCCTCTGAGGGCAATTTAGGGTCTCTCCAGTGGGCTTTTCCTCAGATAATGACTTGCAAGAATTCACCAGAGTTCCTCTGCATCTCCCTCTTCAACTTCTGCCAAGGATCGACTGCTGACTGCTCCAGGACGCCTGCAAAACTCTATCAAAGTAGTAAGAAGACTACCAGCGACATTGTAGCGCCTAATCCTGCTGGCTTTCTTGGCTGTTTCCTGGTGGTGCATGCTTTGGGGGCTGCCTGCCTTCATCCTGCACTGGAAGCCACGAAGAAATCTCCCGTGGGTCGACAGAATCTTCCCCCTACTCCAGCAGGCACCAAACTTCAGCATCACCGGTACTCTAGGATCCCTCTCATCCTGACGAGCATGGCTCCTGGAACACAGGTGGTAGACCCAAGTGACCCAGACTGTCCATTGGTTCAACTGTTCATATTTGGAGGAGGTAAGTCCTTGCCTCCCCTCTCGAGACAGTAATCCTGTGCACTCCGTGATGTGCAGCTACAAGGGCTTCTGTGCAAATTTCCACAAAATCCTGCATGCACAGCCAAGCCTAAGTCTCCAGCACTCTGTCCTGTGATGCTCAGCTCCCTGAGTCGATCTCCGGTGTCGAAGGACCCTCTTTTGCAGTGTTGAGATGACCGCTGTGTTCAGAAGACTTGACCCATGTTCAAGGACTTCTACGGGTTCTATCTTCTTGTGCAAGGGCTCTCTACATTGCTGAGGGCCCCCTCTGTCTCCTCTCTCAAGTGGCAATATCCTGGTCCTTTCTGGGCCTGGGCAGCCCTCTTTTTCTTCAACTGTGACTCTTGCAGCTAGCAAGGCTTGTTTGTGGTATTTTGCCAAGAAAACAACTCTGGTTCCTCCAGCACGCCGTCGGATATCTTCTGCACAAAGGAGAAGTTCCTAGCCCCTTTCGTTGTTGTAGAATCTTCAGCATCTTCCATCCAGAGGTAGCCATTTTGCAACTTCATCCGGGGATTAGTGGGCTCCTGCCCCCCTGGACACTTACGCGACTCTTGGACTTGGTCCCGTTCCTTTGCAGGTCTTTAGGTCCAGGAATCCATCTTCAGTGCTTTGCAGTCTGTTGTGGTATTTGCAAAATCCTCTATCACGATTTTAGTGTGTTTCTGGGGAAACAGTAGTACTTTACTCCTACTTTCCAGGGTCTTGGGGTGGGGTATCTTGGACACCCTTAGTGCTTTCTTACACTCTCAGTGACCCTCTACACACTACACTAGCCTAGGGGTCCATTTGTGGTTCGCATTCCACTTTCTTAGTATATGGTTTGTGTTGCCTCTAGGCCTATTGCATCCTATTGTATTCTACAGTGTTTGTACTACTTTCTCACTGTGTTACTTACCTGATTTGGTTTTCTGTGTATATTTTGTGTATGTTACTTACCTCCTAAGGGAGTATATAATCTGAGATATTTTTGGTACATTGTCACTAAAATAAGGCACCTTCATTTTTAGTAACTCTGAGTATTATCTTTCTTATGATGTAGTACCTATATAAGTGGTATAGTAGGAGCTTTGCATGTCTCCTAGTTCAGCCTAAGCTGGTCGGCTACAGCTACCTCTATCAGCCCAAGCTGCTGGAATACTACTAATCTACTAATAAGGGATAACTGGACTTGGCACAAGGTGTAAGTACCATTGGTATCCACTATAAGGCAGGCTAGCCTCCTACATTGGTGGTGCAGCAGTAGGATAAGTACTTGTAACTGCTTTACCACTTTGTCATTAGTGCCTTTCATAAGAAAACCATATTCTAAATATTTTGAAGTATACACGAGTAACCTTACCAGTCTTACTTTCTTTCTAAAAACTTTCTAAATAGTGTCAGAAAAGTTTGAAAAAGATGTTTTCTTTTCTTTAAAAGTTCTCTAAAACATTTTGGGGGTCATTACAACATTGGCGGAAAAAGGCGCTTACCGCCGTGCAGAAGACCGCCAATACACCGCCGCGACCGCCGAATCCCGCCACAGCTATTATGACCCGCATCTCAGAATCGTCGAAATTCAGACACCCACACAAGTCCGCCACAACAAAGGTCAGAGTTAAACTGGCGAAAACAAAACCTCCACGCCAACACAAACACGCCCATGCTATTATGACCCACAAATCCACGCGGCGGTCTTTCAACCGTGGTATTCCATTGGCGGTACACACCGCCGCGCTCAAAATACACACACATCTCCAAAACACCGCCACATTGGACAATTCCAAATACACACACCTGATACACATACAAGCACCACTCCCACACACCCAACACAATATAAAACACACACCCACATCACCCACAAACCCTATGACCACAAATTAGAGACAAAGGCCAGAGAGAGAGCACAGAATAGACAACCCCACCACACAGAGGCACACAACACCATCACCCACACAACATCCACGCACAAAACACCGCAAACCGCTACACATCACCACACTCATCAACACAAACACCACCCCACACATCACCTACACCACCCCAAGTCACGCTAAAGACACCCCCGGTTTTCCGAGGAGGAGCTCAGGGTTATGGTGGAGGAAATCCTACGGGTAGAGCCACAGCTTTTTGGCTCACAAGTGCATCACACATCCATAGCCAGGAAGATGGAGCTATGGCGCAGAATAGTGGACAGGGTCAACGCTGTGGGACAGCATCCAAGAAATCGGGAGGACATCAGGAAGAGGTGGAACGACCTATGGGGGAAGGTGCGTTCAGCGGTCTCAGGCACAACATTGCGGTTCAGCGGACTGGCGGCGGACCCCCACCTCCTCCCCCACAACTAACAACATGGGAAGAGCAAGTCTTGACCATCATGCATCCAAAGGGCCTCGGAGGAGTCGGTGGAGGAATGGACACTGGTAAGTTCAATCTCAACTATTATATCCCCCACTCTTCCTGCATGCTATCACACACCTCCACCCCCACCCCCTCCCCTATCACTACAACTCCTCACTAATGTACTAATAACACAAACCACACATCCCAACACCAAGCCCTCAATGACACAACTAAGCATGGTCAACCCTCACCAAAGCATGCTCCCTGCACATACCCAGAACACCTGCACTGGTGTACACGGTGAGCCACCCATTGCACAACATGACACACACACATGCAGTAATCATGCACTTATGCCTCTGCAAGATCACGAAGTACCGTCACCACACCGGAGGGTCCAGACAACTCCACTCCACCCACAGAAGAGGCCCACAGTGACGATAGCAGCTCTGCCCCACTGGATCCTGATGACCAGACCGGACCATCGTGGGCCTCGGGACAGTCGGTTCCCCTTGCACAGGCACAGCCCAACACTGACCTTCCACCATCTGGTAACACCAGCACAGCACCCACCCAGCGGGCCCATACCTCCCTACCCAGGACACGTCAATCAGCAGTGTGTCCACCACTACAGGGAACCCAGGATAACCCACCACCCCAACAACAACAGGGACCTGGGGGCAGTGGTAGTGGGCACACGGTCCAGGGGACGGAGGCACAGGAACACAGGGGAACTGGGAGGGCTGATGTGCGACAGGGGGCGGACAGGCCAAGGGAACACACTCTCCACGAGGCCCTATCCTCCATCATGGGAGCATACCACCACTCCCAGGAGACGATGGCAACGGTCCTGGCCAAGTTTCAGGAGACCCAGCGCCTGCAGGACGAGCAGTATTTGGGGTTCAGGAAGGAGCTCAGGACCATCAGCTCCGCCCTGGACACCATCGTAGGGGTGCTGAAGGACATACAGCAGACCTTGAGGGACACCGTGGCACTCCAAGGGGCCCCTGACACTAGCCAGGACGATGAACTGCCCACCACCTCCGCCAGCGCTAGTGGACAGGACGCCCCACCACAGGACCACCACACCAGCACCCCACCCCCTGCAGACGGACAACCACCACGCAAGCGGTCCCTGAGATCCAGGAACAGGACAGAGCAAGATGGCAAGACCCCCGCCAGGAAATGAGACCACTCTGATTGTCCTCCCACTGTCCCACTTTGTTACCCTGTCCATACTTTAACTGCCCCAGCTCCACTTCCTATGGCCATATGGGCAGTGCACCTGTGTGACCAATGGGTTGGACTCTGCCATGGACATTCCTCCACCGTCCCCCATCACCATAGCACAAACCCCCTCCATTTTTTAGCTATTCAATAAACACCCTTGAACCACAAAAAAATCTGGAGTCAGTCTGTGATTTGGTCAAATGTATTATCAATGACAGTGTCAAAATGTGTTTCTAGTTGTAAAGCCAACATACCTATGTCACACATCACAAGTCCTTGAAGGATGCATGCAGATGACACACGTTGGTAACCACACCTGTGAAACCGTAATGGAAAGGTACAACTCAGTTACCAAATAATGCTATGAAATTACACACAGGATAGAGGAAGACGTGTGACAGTGAATGTAATGTTAAAAATGAAAATGTGCTCACATGTGTGTCACTGGAAATATTGCTGTATGACTGACTCCCTGTTGTCGTTGTCTTCTTCCTCAGCTTCCTCCTCATCACTGTCCACAGGCTCCACAGGCTCCACAGCTGCAACAACACCGTCATCTGGACCATCCTCCTGCAGAAATGGCACCTGTCATCGCAAAGCAAGATGTGAAGCATCGAGCAGGCGATGATGATCTGGCACACCTTCTTCGGTGAGTAGAATAGGGAACCACCTGTCATATGGAGGCTCCTGAACCTGGCCTTCAGGAGGTCGAAGGTGCGTTCGATCACCCTCCTTGTCCGCCCATTGGCCTCATTGTAGCGTTCCTCTGCCCTGGTCCTGGGATTCCTCACTGGGGTCAGTAGCCATGACAGGTTGGGGTAACCAGAGTCCCCCAATAGCCACACCCGGTGCCTCTGGAGTTGACCCATCATATAAGGGATGCTGCTATTCCGCAGGATGTAGGCGTCATGCACTGAGCCAGGGAACATAGCATTTACCTGCAAGATGTACTGGCCTGCCAACCATACCATCTGTATATTCATGGAATGATAACTCTTCCGGTTCCAATACACCTGTTCACTCCTGTGGGGGGGGGGGACCAGAGCTACATGGGTCCCATCAATAGCACCTATGATGTTGGGGATAGAAGTCACCTTTCACTGTAGCCAAATCCTCCACCTCAGGGAAAATGATGTATCTCCTTACGTGTTTCAGCAGGGCAGCCAACACTCTGGACAACACGTTGGAAAACATAGGCTGGGACATCCCTGATGCCATGGCCACTGTCGTCTGAAAAGACCCACTTGCAAGGAAATGGAGCACTGACAGCACCTGCACGTCAGGGGGGATTCCAGTGGGATGGCGGATTGGTGACATCAGGTCTGGCTCCAACTGGGTACATAGTTCCTGGATTGTAGCACGGGCAAACCTGTAGGTGACGAGTAAATGTCGCTCCTCCATTGTCAACAGGTCCACCAGCGGTCGGTACACCGGAGGATTCCGCCATCTTCCCAATTGTCCCAGCTGACGGTGCCTAGGAAGGACAACAGGGACCACAGAGTCAACAAAGTTCCAGGTATGTACCCACAGATACACAGAACACGACACCAAACACAAAACCCTTCCTGTATGTGTGTTGAGTGTAGGCCTAGCTATGTGTGACGCAGTAGTAAAAGAAGCCATGTGGTCCCCTGAAATGGCGGATTCCTGACCTCTAAAGTGGGACAATGGGATTGGGAGGTAACTGCGCTGGCGTTGCACACCGTTGCGGTATGCGGTCGTAGACTGCGGCGCAATGCTGCATTGGTTAACATTGGACCCTATGGGTCCCAGGAGCCAATGAACAGGTGCGCCGGCGGTGATGATACGCACCGCCGCGGACGTCACTGCCGCGGACGTGACCGCCATTTTCTATCTGTTCAATCACTTGATGCCTGATCTTCGACAGGAGAGGACCTACACTGCAAGAGCTGCTGTGACCTCGGTCTGAAAGCGACGATGACTGCTGCGTCTGGGGAAAGGGCCCCTGCCTTCACTGCTCAGGAGTTGGAGAAACTAGTAGACGGGGTCCTCCCCCAGTACACGCTACTCTACGGTCCTCCTGACCAACAGGTAAGTACACAGGGAGCACGTTGTATGGGCTAGGCCTGGGTGGAGAGGACTGGTTGTAAAAGGGAAGGGGGCTGAGTTCAGGGAACATGAATGCATGTGAATGCATGTGCCACATGGCAAGGGCATGGCAAGGGTAGAGAGGGGGGACACTTACATCGACGGTGCAGTTGGTAATGACTTCTCTTCTTCCCTTGTGCATGTCTTGTAGGTCAGCGCCCACCAGAAGAAGGACATTTGGCGTGCCATCGCCAAGGAAGTCCGTACCCTGGGGGCCCACCAGAGACGGGGCACCCACTGCCGGAAGAGATGGGAGGACATTCGCCGCTGTAGCAAGAAGACGGCGGAGGCTCAGCTGGGGATGGCCTCCCAACATGGGAGGGGTGCCCGTCGCACCATGACCCCCCTGATGTTCCGGATCCTGGCAGTGGCCTACCCTGAGTTGGATGGGCGCTTGAGGGCATCACAGCAGACACAAGGGGGTGAGTACAACCTCTTTCTGGGTGCTTGGCGCGCAGTTGAGGGGCTGGCTGAGGGAGGAGGACTGTGGGTGTACCTAGGCCAGGCAGAAATACGTAGGCTAGGCCTCTCCATAATGTAGGGCATGTGGCACTCCACCCCACCTCAGTAGTGGCCCAAGTACAGGTATAGATGCCCCTGTGGCATCCATGTGTGCAGGTGTCCACCATAGGCATGTAGGGCAGATCGCAGCATTTGCTTCTGTAGAGGCCAAGAGCACGGCGTAGTGCAGGGGGCTGCTGTGTCTGTATTGTCCGCCAACAGTAGCGGTAAGCCATGCACTCAACCTATCTTTCTTCTGTCGACCCCTCCCCCTTTTTCTACTCTCCCTGTTCTTATGGGCATCAGCATCATCAGGCGGTGGTACAGTGGCACCGGGGCACGAGGGAGCTGCATCCCACATGGCCATGGAGGGCCACACCACGGACTCAGAATGCACCAGTGGGACGGAGGGCGAGGGGAGTTACACGTCGGTCACCGGATCACCAACCAGCGACACAGACTCGTCTGCCGATGGGAGCTCCCTTGTGGTGGCGGCACCATCTGTGCCCCCCACTTCTACAGGTACAGCACTGCCCTCCCAGCAGCCCCTCAGCGTTCGCCCGTGCCCACTCACCCAGGAGGGTGGGCATCACCTTCGCCCCAGGCACCTCAGGCCCTGCCCCAGTCACCCCTGCTGCCCTCAATGAGGAGGCCATTGACCTCCTCAGGTCACTCACTGTTGGGCAGTCTACCATTGTGAATGCCATCTAGGGTGTAGAAAGGCAGTTGCAACACACTAATGCATTCCTGGAGGGCATTCATTCTGGTCAGGCTGCCCATCATCGAACCCTGCAATCTCTGGCCTCAGCACTGATGGCAGCCATTGTCCCTGTCTCCAGCCTCCCCCTTCCAACTTCCTCCACCCAGACCCAGACCCAATCCCCTGTACCCCAGCCAGTCCCAAGCACACCATCAGACAAGCATGCATACACCTCAACACCCAAAAGTAGCTCAGGCACACATAGGAACCACACAACCCACAGGCACACACACAAGCATCACCCACATGTAGACACAGCAACATCCACTGCCTCCACTGTGTCCCCCTCCTCATCGTCTCCCTCCTCCCTCCAGTGTCGTCTACACTCTCACCTACATGCACTACATCTACAGGCACCAGGACTCGCACCAGAACACCCAGCACCACACCCTGCTCACCTGCACTCACCACCTCCACTCCCATTTACACGTCCCCTGTGTCCTCTTCCAGTGTGTCTGTGACGCCCCCTCCCAAAGTACACAAATGCGGGCACCCACACACCCAACATCCATCCACTTCACAACAGCCTCCAGTACCTGCACTTGCACCCAAAACACCTAAAGTGACACCTCCTACAACCACCTCCTCTTCCTCCACTCCCAGACCCCCTCCAGCTAGCCATCCCAGTGTCCGTCAGAAACTGACCCTCTGCAAAGTTGACCTTTTTGCCCCCACCCCCACCCCTCCAATTCATCAGTCCCGTCGTAGCGCCTCAGCCAAAAAGCCTCCAGTACCAGTGGTGTGTGTTCAAGGTGTGTGGAGTGCACCGGCCACCAGGGCAGGCAGTGTGACACGGAGCCAAGGCACTGGCAGTCCACCCCCTGTAAAGGCTCTGAAGTTGGAAAGTGGCCGACGGGACCGGGTGAAGACTCCTGGAGGCAAAACAACTCACAGGGGTCCCAGGGGGATTGCAGAGTCAGCTGTGACTCCTCCAAAGGTGGAGAAGGGCCAGAAGAAGTCTGCACAGCCTGGTGTGAGCATCACGGCGGAGAAGGGCGGCATCCTTCCCGGTGCCCGCGACGCCACCACCAGCACCGTCTTCACTGGTCAGGAGACCACCGCCGTTGTCATTGCCCAGGAGGGCCCAAGTATCGTCACTGGTCAGGAGACCACCGCCTGAGTCATTGCCCAGGAGGGCACAAGTATCGTCACTGGTCAGGAGACCACCGCCATTGGCATTGCCCAGGAGGGCCCAAGTATCGTCACTGGTCAGGAGACCACCGCCATTGGCATTGCCCAGGAGGGCCCAAGTATAGTCACTGGTCAGGAGACCACCGCCAGAGTCATTGCCCAGGAGGGCCCAAGTATCGTCACTGGTCAGGAGACCACCCCCAGAGTCATTGCCCAGGAGGGCCCAAGTATCGTCACTGGTCAGGAGACCACCACCAGAGCCATTGCCCAGGAGGGCACAAGTATCGTCACTGGTCAGGAGACCACCGCCATTGACATTGCCCAGGAGGGCCCCGGCAGGCACAGCCCCGCTGGGCAATGAGGGACCGTCATGCCACACACCAATGCCCAGTCCAGAGACCGCCATGGCAAAGCACTGCTGAACAGTCCAGAGTCCGCCATGGCAAAGCACAGCTGAACAGTCCAGAGTCCGCCATGGCAAAGCACTGCTGAACATTCCAGAGACCGCCATGGCAAAGCACCGCTAAACAGTCCAGAGACCGCCATGGCAAAGCACCGCTGAACAGTCCAGAGACGGCCATGGCAAAGCACCGCTGAACAGTCCAGAGACCGCCATGGTAAAACACCGCTGGACAGGGCATGCATCGCTGAAAAGGGCATGCACCGCTGAAGAAGGAAAAGACTGCAACATCAAGCATCTTTATCCCATGTGCAGCTGGGACACTGACGGGACAGGAACTGTCACGGGGAGACTAATCCAGTCTGGGCACCATTCCCCCTCCAGAACCAGTGGAGAGATCCATCCACTCCGTCTGTCCTTCACAGGAGGAAGCACTCTGGGCACCAGTCCCCATCCAGAAACAGTGGAGGCTGTTATCTACTTGTAAGACGGTGGCTTTGCACTCAACAGGATTGGTCAGTGGGCAACCCACCCACTGTAAAGACTTGTGAGACTGTGGCTTTGCACTCCCCAGGATTGGTCAGTGGGCAACCCACCCACTGTAAAGACTTATGAGACTGTGGCTTTGCACTCCACAGGATACATCAATGGGCATGGAGCCCCGTCGTAGATGTGGCGTGGTGCTGTAATCCGGTTGAGGTGCCCCACCCTTCCCTTCCCCCTGAGGTGCCTGTTGTTTTTCTCTCTGATGCCCGGCAGTGTTCTCTCCGGAGGAAGGAAGCCCTTTCTGCACAAAAACAATACTGCCTGTAATGCAGGCACCCTTGCACAATGAAGCAAGGGTGCCTACATTGGCACTAGGAAGCCAAAAGGGCAACAGCACAAGGAATGCACTGATTAATGTTAAATACAGCACATTACTACCCTTTCACACAGTGCAGCACTACAATGTTGCAATGTGAAAGTTTGATAAATGTGGCCCATATCATGGACCCATGTTTTGAATTAAATCAAAATAAATTCTCAAGCTTCTGCCCAGCAGAAGTGTGTTACCTTGGAAAACATACCAGTCCAAACAAACAAAACTATTTTTTTTTAGTGGAAAGTAGACAGATAAAGATTTCTCTATCTCTAAAAAGATATACATTTCAAATTATGCACCAAAAAACACAGATGACTGTCCACAGCAGAATCTTTCCACTTTGCTTCCCACTCTGAAGCTCATATTTATGGGATTTGGGCACAGGGCAGAGCAGCATGTCAAGGAATGTACAATATTTAAACAATACAGCACACTCCTGTCCTTTTCCACTGTGCTGGTGCTGTTTTGGCTGCCTAGCACCAACACAGGCACCCTTGCGTCATGGTGCCATCGTGTCTGCATTGTAGTAAGGGACACCTTCCTGAACAAAAATAATCCTGGAATGCTTTTTCCTCTTTTTTTGTGTGCTGCAGAATAAATAAAGAGGAAAAAACAGGAGAAATAAAGATATCGCCCCCCCACCGGGGAGGCAGAAGGTTTGGTGCACCCCCATGTTTACAAGGTCTTATAAATCTGAGGATACATCAAAATCCATTAGTGTTGCATGAGAAGCCCCACCACAACACCCATGGAATGTCTTCAGTGTGCTGAGTAAGGAAACATGCAATTTGTGATGCCTTGCCTTACTCCATATCCACAAGGGCATTCAAAGCCACTCAAACTGGCTTTGCGTGGCCACATAGATATGAGTTCTAGGTTTGCGCCGCAGTTGCATCACAAAAGGTGATGCAATGGTGGCGCAAGGGACTCATAAATTTGCCCCTGAATCTCTTTAACTTGTTTTTGCTTAATCTCTATCACTCTGATAAAATGATACCCCATATGTGTTGAATGCACACGGGCATGATAGAGGATTATCCCAAACCTGTGCCATGCTTCATGCATTTTGGGCACATGTTTTCAAAAAAATAGATATTTACTGTTTTGTAGATCACAAACCTAGAAGCCTGGAAAATCTACCAACCCCTAAAGTGTTTAAATGAGCAACAGCCAATAGTTTTGATGTTTACACTGAGTGCTACTTGCCAAAGTAAACATGCTTGGCAGTGAAATGTGAATTGGATACGTCTATAATTGTTTATCCAATAAACTCAGGTGCCTCCAGAAATCTGCCAAATACAGACATTGCTGAATTTTAGAGTCCCTGAAGTCCCCATGAACAATTAGTGCAATATGATCTAGAAGTATATAGAAAATGTGACTGTTAAGTTTTGAAAATGAATATATAATGACAGCCTATTCTAAAACACCACTCTAAACTATATCTTGCGTAACTGGGTGAACATAAGTCTTTGGAGTAGGTAAGAATAGAACTACAGCCATGCCCACAAAGTTTAGCCACATTTAAATAAGCACTATTATTCAAGTATTGTACCCAGAGATACCTACCACCACCATCCAGTCCAAGGAAGCAGACAAGATAGAAAATACAGGCACTAATCTTCTTAGAAATGCACAATTATAATTAATGTAATCATTTTGATTTAGAAGCACCATATAAATTATTAAAAATAGTTACCAGTAATAAATGTCATGTCCTCCTGCGTTTTCTTATATTTCTTAGATTTAACAATTTTAAGTATCCAAGTCATGCTGTCGAGTTCTGTGTCATTTCAAATGTGAGCAATCATGGAAGTACAATGCTTGGTATCTTCTAATGGAAAACTGTGCCTTTTTCTCAAGAGGAGACCAAGGTTTTAAAATCAAAGGCATTGTCAAAGTCTGGACTGGAATGCCTTTTGAAAAAAAAAGAAAATGTTGTGGAATTAAAGTCGATGTTATGTTTTTCTGCACATCTACAAACATCAAAGTTACGCTTATCTATGAGTACTTGCTGTCACTATATTGTGTCATAGCCTTCCATAAAAAGGGAGAAGACGACAGTGAGATCTCTGCCAGGTGAAGGATGCACCTTACTCATCCGGTCTGCCCAGGGGTCTCATTTGCACCTGAAAACCACATGAGCAGTAGCTAGAAATGATAGGCTGATGGGAGAATGGGCTCTTCCACCAAATAATCCACTCTCATGAGCTGAAATGGATCACTATTTGTACTCTTGCTCAACTCATCTACTTCATCCTGGAGGATAAATTCACTGCTATTCTCTGTTCATGCCATAATCTTTGTAATTAAGACTTGTGCTGATGTTTTCAGTGAAGCTTTCCTTAGCTTCTTCGTAGTTCCTAAGTGCCGTATTAATAAAACAATTCAAATCATGCTTTACTGTCATGCCGAGATAATACAAAGTAAGTGTCATGATTTGCTTTAATCACCCAGAAATACTTTTTTTGGGGTGAAATTATTGGTATGCTAAAACCTCCAGTAAAATAAACGAATAATGAAAGAACCTTCACATTTGCGTAAATGGTTTACTTTTTCTATTGTTGTCACTTTCAAAATAATCTTATCCCGTTATCTACATGATTCACACGCTGTAAAGAAAAGGAGAATCAAACACTTCATCAACCTACTGATTGCCATCTAACACTAGCAAAATTGGTTTTCATTAGATGCAGTTATTTGATTTATGTTCCATTTGTTTTTAGCACATCGTGATTGTGCAGGTCGACAAACTTGCGAGGGGAATTCCAAATAAATGATTGTCCATTATTGAACATGTAAATAAAGGAGAACAGAAGCCTATGACAAAGATGCTGAATATTGATTAGTAAGCTTCAAGTACTTGATGGAGGGAATATGCAATAAGCTACTCTCCAAACATTAGGTTACTCTGGGAGGAAATTTTTTTACCACATAGCACAGGAGACACATTTATTCACCCCCGCTGTCTCTCTTCTCACCACTGACTGATAACACACTGTTATTTGTTAATACTTCAATGATACTCAATTTATCGATTTAAGAAGGACAAGAAAATGAGTAAAACTTTCATGATTCGAATTTACAACCAAGGATTGAACAGGGCTCTCCATATTAGAAGTATTTGTCCACTGAGCCCCCATAGCTAACCAAGTACAAACGTCTAAAGATGTATTTCTGCAATATATGTTTGCAACCTGACATCTGGTTAACAACATTTCATTACCCTCCAGACCAAAGGTTCGAAATGCATTCTGTACAAAATGTCTCACATTCGTCTTCCTTATAATTTGCATGTAGCTCTAGTGCATGCCTCAAGTGACATAGTCACTACTTTTCATTTTGCATAATATACATATACATATCTCTCTCTCTCTCTCTCTATATATATATATATATATATATATATATATATATATATATATATATATATATATATATATATATATATTAATTTTCACTTTATATTCAAAAATATAAAGTGTCATTTTCACACAAGATTTCCCAAAGTAATGATGTTCACAGCAAGTTAGCCATAGTTAATGTAGGCCTCAGTTTCAATGACACGCTAATGTAAGAATGTACTTTTGGTTGCTCTGGTCTTTATCTCTTTTTATCATTTCAGAAGCATGGAAGCAGTAGTTTTAGTCAATTAAAATGTAACTGTTTCGGTTTCTTTGAAAATTAATTATCTGAATGCATTCCATAGAGAGTGAAAAGGGAATTTACACGTGTCTGGGACAAGCTGACTGCGAGGTATCATCATCCTGCTACAAGATATTTCTTAAGGACGAACAGCTGTAACTTCCATTGAGTGCTGGCTGGGAAGAGGGCCAAAAATCAGATACTGAGAAACAGTTGATCCTGCTTGGTCACCTCTCCCTGAAAACCATTGTGGGGTGTTGTATCTTGTTGAGAATTGCATATTTTAGTTGTGATCAGATGTCTTTTTTTGCTGCTGCTCAAAGAGTTAGACACCTAAGCCAATCTATTCTCATTGATCAGAATGAATCTTTTATTCTGCCTTTCAGAGGTTTTACTTACTGACACATTCTGCTTGACTTCTGTTCTGAATTTTCAAGTTCCTTATAGCTTGGCATGTTAGAGAATTTATCTTCAGGGGGAACTGAATTAGCGCAATGTGCTTATGGCAACTCTAAAAAGTCTGTCTTTGTATTTGCTATTTCGAATAAAAATAGAATAATGCTGACCAATGCATTTACACAATGATCATTGACTTATGACTAATTGAATGATTTTAGTTGTAACTTGGCTACTCTGCTGAAAGCTTTCATGGTTTGCAAATCTACTCATTTATGTCATCCTAAAGGGGCTTAATGGGCTCACCATTATTGGTTGTATTGCTAATTTGTGGATGTGGATTAAAGGCCCAATCACTCGACTGAAGCTTGTATTTGAGTTTGCACCAACGATCTGCATAGGGCAAATCCCATCGCCGATGCAACATCTCCTGTGAACTAAAGTAGAATAACAAATGAGTCTTTACCTCAGATCTATAATAGCGATGACAGACGTGATCGCCCAATTGCCAGACTCAAAAGTAGGGGTACCGCATTGCCAGGGTACATTGGGTGGGCACTGAACAGGTGGTCAGGACCACTGCAGGAATATACACATCACAGTAATTTTTTTAGATTACTGTGACATGCATATGTGAAGTACACAATTGTGTCACACATGAATGGGGTCACACTGGCACAGCAAGCTTATCACACACATCCAAACTGTCATTGTGGTGTCATCATTCATTGCAAATGACTGGTGGCACCACAATGACAGTATATTCAGAATGGACGATGATATCTATAGGTGCGCATTGCAAGGGGATCGGTACAGGTTGGTTTGTGCTATATGTTGATTATGTAAATCAATATGTGTATGTGTATGTTTGTGTGGATTGGCTGGTTGAAGGGAGCTGGAGTGGGAGATGTGGTTGTAACTGTCCATGTGTTACTTGCATGTGAGATCAATATTGCTGTGAATGGTGCCAACTGGCACATTGAGGGGACTTTTGTTTTTATGTGGCAGATGTTGTTGTGATGTGTGTAGTTGTGTATGTGTGTGAGTGTGTTTGTATAGGCCAGTGTGTAGTTGTGTTGGTTTTTGTGGTTGTGTCATGTGTGGGTGCAGTGTCAATGGTGTGTGTATGTTGGGTCATGGATGTATGTGACAGTGTGTTCTCAGCATGTATGGGTTGTGCTGTTTTTTGGAATTGTAATGGATGATGGTAGGTATGTAGTGTATTGTGTAGTATGTAGTGCAATGGGACACCAATGGTTAAGAGACAGCATGTGTCCCACTTACCTCTATTCCATAGCCCCTGCCATTGCACGGTCTATTGGGTCTCGCCACCGTCTCCCTCCATCAGCAATTTTTTTCCAGTCCTCTGCTTGCATAGTTGTAAAATCCATATAAGGTGGGCAAAACACCGTTGACTAGACAATCTTCTCTGGTCCGCTGTAGATGCAGCTTGGTGGTAATACCTGATTTAGGTCTTGGTAAAGGGAATACTCCATCACAAACATGACAGATATCCTGTCCGCTGTATTACAATCCCCATAGGAGATAATGGGACCATGATAATTTTCCCCCATCCAAGACCTAGATCAGGCCCTAAGGGCCCGATTTGGATACTGGCAGACGGGTTACTCCAGTACAATGGTGAATATCTAAATCAGGCCCAAAGCTACGTAATAGGCATAGGTGTAGCTCAAATACTGTTGCTACATAGAGCTTGACCTGTTATAACATCAGGAAAAATATATCCCTGTGCTGGGGCGTTCAACAAACATCACTGTAACAGTATAAAAATGAAAGGAATTCGAAGCAGAAAATTCCAGACGATTTGATGGCTTGGAATTTTCACATACTGTAGCTACAACATACTTAACATTTCTTCTTATGTTCCTATGCAGAATTTCACATTTAATGTTGCTGTCGAATGAACTGCAGATAAAATAAACGCAAAGAATTGAAATTTCACTAGATGCAAGATGAGCAAGTATGTTTTGTTAATTTCTCTTAATTTATCCAGATTTTTGGGATATTTAGCTCTGAGATTGTGTTGTAAAGTGAAGGGACCGCTAAACGACCGTCTCCTTTATTCCAGACATACAAATGTATTGCATTTAACAATGAAGTGCAAATACAACCGAAGGTTACTAAATGTACAAGCTAGGCACAGCAGCTTGCAGTCCCATGGCACCATTGCATCGTCTCGGCACCTGGACTGGGATGTCACACAGTGCTTTAAAGTTTGCACCTGTGTACAGATTCGAACGTGCTTTCAATTGTAGGCGAAATACTGGTCTGCATGTCCATTTTTAGAAAGGCAAACTGATTTACTACTAGAAGACATGTCCAAATGGTTTTCGATAAATGAAGCTGCAGTTTATTGACCAACAAATCATGTTTTTGTACCAAATTAGACATCCATGTTTGCAAGAATAAAACACATTTAAATAATTAGATGTGGAGCATTTAGCAGTGCGCTTCTACTTCATGTACACAATTGTACTCATAGTTTTCCATGTGTTCCATTCCTGTAACATGCACTGTTAGGTCAGTTTGAAAAATCATCATTTGGCATGGGTCATAATCCTATTTACCACATGAATATTAAGGAAGGACATCACGAATTGAGACTTTATCCAATTGGATCCCACCATAAAGAAGATGACCTGCTGGGATCACCAGACTTCCATGTCTGAGATTGTATTTAAATAAAGTATGCCTTTTTCAAATTAAGTCAGATTTCCTTAAAGGAAATCAGGTTGGATTTAAAGAAAAAAGGTTGAAAACATTTAGGTATCTATCCCCCATTCATTTTTTTAACATTCACAAACTGGAATAAGTTACCTTCTCCTTAGAAGGGTCAGTAACGTTTCAATAGTTTGAGACTGAAATTGCCATTGTAAACCATTGATTTATTGATATATTGCTTGGAGAATCATAATTTGAAACGGACGGCGTAAACACACCCCTCCCAAGTTGCAATTTATTAAACATTTCGGAACCTATTTTGTGATTGGTTAACCAGATACAGAATCAATATAGTTAAAACCGTTCTAGCAGTTGCAAATACCGTGATTTAGCAAATTGAAGGATTTGCAACCGCTAACCTATTTAATACATCTGGCTCTAAGTTTGGAGCATTCACACGTTTCTTTTCTTTTTTTCGTCTACAGTCCCTTCAACTCCGAATCCTCTTTCCAAACACTCCAATGAACTATAAGATGTTCGCTTTCCTGCTTTCCTATCCTGAAAAAGCATTTATTCCTGCCATTTTTCAGAACACGCTTTGTGTGCATCTTCATGGTGGTAAAGGAATTGCATATTTGGTTGCATACGCTTAAAACCTACAACTTTGTGGGTGTTTTCTAATTTTTAAGTTAGCAAAACTTCTTATACACCACTTTACTATTCCCTAACCCCAATTCTAGTACAGCAAGCAAACATAATGCAGCAATTTAGTGAAAAGTGGACTGGTTGTTCGGAGCCACCAATTCTACCTTTAAACTTGCCAATGACCAATGTCAACTCGGTCTACAATTGAAAGGGAGGGTAGAATTCCCCCTGCAGGCAGGGGGACTTCTGAGGGGGAGTCCATAGGAATCCTTCTCCCCATTTTAAAATGGTGCCTTTTGAAAGTCATTAGCTGTGCACCATCTCTCAGAGCACTGTCTGTGCCCCTACTGATAACCTCTTTACTTGCATCAGCACTATAGCGGGAGCACAAAGTCAAACTGTTTGCAGATTAGCACGAGGCCACAACCCAACGCAACTGAAGGAACACTCCTTTAGATTGTGCCAATCCTTCATGTGTACAGTGTGATGTGCTCCACTAAAGGGGCTGAGCAAGTGTCTGCAGTCCATTCTGAAATACCAAAGTACGCAGGTCAAAATGGTTGTTGTTCCAATGTGGTACTTCTGATCACTTTGCTAGGAAATGCTATTTGCACTGGATTATTGACCACTATTGGTTGTGAGGAACATTTCAGACCCAAAAGCTGCAACACCCAGAAATGCTACACTGATCATTTTACATGAACCTTGACAAACATCCAAAACATGATGGCAAAATGCCGTACATTGAAAATAGATACACACTAAAAAATAATGTACATTTAACAATGGCATTTTGAGAAAGTCATCTTTTTTGCCCTGGTTACGCCATGACTGAGCCCTGGGACCTGCTAACCAGGCCGCGGGCCAGTGATCTGGAATATGGTAATTAGGCATAATTATAGTCGGCTCTGGCAACCTACCTGTACGTTCCTACTGTATGGTAGGGCATGTAGGTTTAGGGACCCAAGTTGAGTCAAGGCACATATGGATGAACTGTTGCATTCTCTGCTGTCATTTTAAAGGCAGCCCTACCTCGCAGGCTGCTTTTTAAATTAAAATTAAGCCCAAACCCTACTTTAGAATTAAAGGTAATTCCAAAGTCTCAAACTACCTTATACGGGCATTAAAAGGGATGATTTATAAACCATTTCTCCATGGTAGTGTTTTAGCTCCATAGGCTAACATGTGAAGGCTTTATTTAAAATTCATGAAGTCTATAGTTTGACAGAAGTGAGCTACAAACTTGCTTCAAAATTTCAAATTAATAGCTGAGATAGGTCAAACAACTTGCCAATGTTAGATTTATTAAAACTATTACAGGGATAGAATTTTTAAAAGGTTTCCTAAAGTTACTTAAAGTTGGCCCTGTACCCACCTCTTGCGATTGGTCAGCATTTGACAGGCTGGCCATTCTGGCTAGGGCTGAGAAAAAGGAACCATTTGTTGGAAGGAGAACAGCAGTGGCCGATGTCAGAGCAGGAAGGGAGCTGGAAGGCCAAACTTGTCTTCAAAGGGAGAAAGGCGATTGGGACAGAATCCAGACATACCCCATTTCCTGTACCCCCAGCAGATGGAAACCCCTGTAATTAGATTGGGAGAGGGGTTGTAAAGGGTGTGTAGGGAAACGTTAGCCACACCTGTGGTTGGACTTAGCCAGACCTGAACGTCAAGGAGAGATTTTCTCCAGCTTGAATTTTTGAAAAACAGTGCTTTCAGGGACAGAAATATCCCATACTTTTGGGAAAGGTTAATCACAGAGGGTGGCAACCTGTAACACTTTGATCAGGTGACCCACTGCTTGCCAACCCAGAAATCTGGATAAAAGTAAGAGAGCTGCCCTGGAACTCAGATCCCTGTTGGAAGAAATCAGAAGAAGGACTGCCCTGCTGAACCACTAGTCTGCACCAAGAAGGAATGCAGTCTGGAGGACTGCACCTGCTGCACATTCTGGGATTCACCACAAAAATGACTTTGCCTTGCATCTAAAGATCTAGGAGTGGACTCTCTATAAGCTACAGGTACAAAGGAGTTACCAAAACTCCTCTGCATCATCTCCTGCAAGAAGAGCCCAGTTGACCAAAGTACAGTGGATTTCTAAGGATTTGACCAGGTTCATTGTGGGAATTGTAGTCCCAACGCTCCAAGGAGCACCTCAGAGCTTCTGGAACCTTGCCTTGTGATGAGGACCCCTCAAGTCCCCAAAAAGACCTTATGGTAGAGGATCCGCAAGTTTGGAGACATTTGGATTTTTTTTTTTAAAGGTCCATTAGGTGACCGAACTATTATTGAGAGTCAAGCTGGCAAAGTCAAACTGCGACCCGGTCTGAATTTCTGGTTTGACCTCATGAAGCTCCGGAGCTCTTTGGCGCTGATGACAAGAATCAAGACCTCCAAGATTTCACTGAGGCCTCCTGCTGAAGCAAGCCACTGTCGTCAAGCCACAAGCCAGCCTACAGAGGAGTTCCAATCAACATCGAGAGAAAAAGAACCAAAAAAGAGACAAAACACCTTATTTAGATCTTGGCAGAGGGGAATACTCCATCACTAATGTGATTGGTATCCCATCAGCCATATTACGATCTCCATAGGATATAATGGGATCATAATATGGTGGACAGGAACTCCGTCACATTTGAGATGGAGTATTCCCCTCCACCGAGATCTAAATCGGGCCCTAAGTCCAAAGATAAAATTTGGACTGAGGCCTACTGCTCAGTGTATCGGACTTCAGCTCCATTGCTATCGGCCTCAAACTCTGACTTTGACCCGGTCCAGTGCGACCAGATAGCTAGGGTTGGCGTTTTTGCCTTTTGAGCACTAGAAGCAATTTTCTTTTAATTTAGTCTTTAAAAATTCATATCTCCAGGTCCCTACATTGGATTTTTGTCATCTTGGTGTCATTGTAAAGATGAAAATAATTTCTATTGTTATGAATTGGTGTTGGATTTTTATGTGTGTTTGTGTGTTGTGTTTTACTGATTTACTGTCTTGTTGATATTTAATGTTTTTCACACCTGTCTCCTAAGTTACGCCTAATTGCTTGTGGGCCAAGCTACCAAGGGTTGGCAAATATTAATTTATTGAAACATTGACTAGACCTTAGTTGTGATTGTGGCCTTATTATTGGGTGTAGGTATCTACCTGCCCTCACTAATAAACCATTTTCCAAAACGCATACATTAGTCAGACATGTTTCTCAGCAAGAATAGAACAAACATAAAGTGGAAGTCCAAGGATCATGTGGCAGGATACCATCACCACATGTAGGTCTGTCATTCCTGCACCCAACTTGTAATTAACAGCATAAACATAGTGTTGCACTTGTATAGGCTGTGTCAGGTGTTAGGGTGGCACAATGTTGCCTTCCAGTGGATGGCCAAATCATTTAATGCATCAGCACATTATTGTTGATTGGTAAAGTTAACAAAGTAGAAAGTCCTCAAGCACTCAAAGTGAGAACATTCTCACTTTATTGTGATCAATGTACATAGCATAATTGAACTGCTTTAAAGATTAAGTTAAACTCTGTTCTCTTGCATATGAGCAATGACCCTTATTAACTAAAGCCACTTTGGGGTACATAAAGTAAAAGTACTTTACGTACCCAAAATCCCAATCACAAACCTACATCCAGACATCTGTGCCTTTGCCTTTCATATCTGTTCTGCATAGAGATATATATAAACAAAGTTATAGATTTTAGCAGTTAAAGGGACAAATGGGACTGTTGAGAAAATGGGAAATATATACTAATAAGAAGGTGATGTTTAGGGACACAAGACACCCCTTCAACTGCTGTCGTAGTACTACTGACAAAATAGAGTTACTTGTACTTACAGTAAAAACACATCACATATAACCAACCACTAGTACTTCAACACTCCAACTGAGATCAGTGGAGGTAGGGAGTAGTATTTACACTGTCCACATATAGGATAAATATGATATATATTCAAATGAATAACATTTTAATTTACATTTATTTAATTTTAAATTAGAACATTCTTTAAAAATAAAAACAATTAATTACAAAAATATTAATATAAAACACAGCTTGCGCCACCTTTGTGAGTCATTCAATACACCAGCTACTGTAAATGAAGGGGAATAATTACAATATAATTAACAAATGAAGCCTCAGAAACAAATTTAAATATAAAATATTAATTCTATATATCATTACTTAGGTGGTCATTACAACGCTGGCGGTCAGTGTTAAAGCAGTGGTAAGACCGCCAACAGGCCTGCGGTAAAAATTTCGCAATTATGACCGTGGCGGAAACCGCCAATAAAGACAGCCACTTTAACACTCCGACCGCCACGGCGGTACAAACAAACAGCGCGGCGGTCACAGCAAACAGACAGGCGGAGGACAAAGTACCACCCACAGTATCACAACAGGCCAATCCGCCACCTTTTCCGGGGCAAATTCACCGTGGATAAAAACACGGCGGAAACAGGATTTCGAAGGGAAAACGCTCACCTCTACACACCCCACAAGGAACGAGGACAACATGGACCCCAAACTATAAATTCTCCCTGCGATTGTCTTCCTGCTCCTCTACCAGGAGCACGAACGCCGGCAGCGAAGACCACTGTGAGTACTGCACCTAGGACACAGGGAAGGGGGGAGGGAAGAAACAGGGACACACACAAGCAACACCCCCACCCCCACGCTCACCCACTAGAACACACACACTAATACAGCATGATACATCACAGTTACACCCCCCAACCCCCTGGAAGAATGCAAAGACAATAGAAAATGAGTGGAACCATTGTAATATATTAAAATCAAGTAGGCAAAAATATATATATATACACCATGTACAAAATATATACCAAGCATAGTAGTCCAGGACGTGCTCCAAATAAGTCCGTGTAACACTGGGCCCACACGGTATGGGCAAGGCCCACACAAGATCCCCGACCATGACGGAGAGAACACTGCAGGGGCATCAGATAGCAATAAAACAGGCACCTCAGGGGGAGGGAAAGGGGGGCACCTCAGCCTGTTGAGTGCCCAACGCCAAATCCACGAGGGGGCCACATGCCCACTGTTCAATCCTGGGGAGTGCAAAGCCACAGTCTCTCAAGTCTCTACAGTCAGTGGGTTGCCCACTGTTCAATCCTGGGGAGTGCAAAGCCACAGTCTCTCAAGTCTCTACAGTGGGTGGTTTGCCCACTGCTTCATCCTGGGGAGTGCAAAGACACAGTCTCTCAAGTCTCTACAGTGGGTGGGTTGGCAACTGTTCAATCCTGGGGAGTGCAAAGCCACAGTCTCTCAAGTCTCTACAGTGGGTGGTTTGCCCACTGTTCAATCCTGGGGAGTGCAAAGCCACAGTCTCCCAAGTCTCTACAGTGGGTGGTTTGCCCACTGCTTCATCCTGGGGAGTGCAAAGCCACAGTCTCTCAAGTCTCTACAGTGGGTGGTTTGCCCACTGTTCAATCCTGGGGAGTGGAAAACCACAGTCTCTCAAGTCTCTACAGTGGGTGGTTTGCCCACTGTTCAATCCTGGGGAGTGCAAACCCACAGTCTCCCAAGTCTCTACAGTGGGTGGTTTGCCCACTGCTTCATCCTGGGGAGTGCAAAGCCACAGTCTCTCAAGTCTCTACAGTGGGTGGTTTGCCCACTGCTTCATCCTGGGGAGTGCAAAGCCACAGTCTCTCAAGTCTCTACAGTGGGTGGGTTGCCCACTCTTCAGTCCTGGGGAGTGCAAAGCCACAGTCTCTCAAGTCTCTACAGTGGGTGGTTTGCCCACTGCTTCATCCTGGGGAGTGCAAGCCACAGTCTCTCAAGTCTCTACAGTGGGTGGGTTGCCCACTGTTCAGTCCTGGGGAGTGCAAAGCCACAGTCTCTCAAGTCTCTACAGTGGGTGGTTTGCCCACTGTTCAATCCTGGGGAGTGGAAAACCACAGTCTCTCAAGTCTCTACAGTGGGTGGTTTGCCCACTGCTTCATCATGGGGAGTGCAAAGCAACAGTCTCTCAAGTCTCTACAGTGGGTGGGTTGCCCACTGTTCAATCCTGGGGAGTGCAAAGCCACAGTCTCTCAAGTCTCTACAGTGGGTGGTTTGCCCACTGTTCAATCCTGGGGAGTGCAAAGCCACAGTCTCTCAAGTCTCTACAGTGGGTGGTTTGCCCACTGTTCAATCCTGGGAAGTGCAAAGCCACAGTCTCTCAAGTCTCTACAGTGGGTGGTTTGCCCACTGCTTCATCCTGGGGAGTGCAAAGCCACAGTCTCTCAAGTGGATAACAGTCTCCACTGGTTCTGGAGGGGGCATGGTGCCCAGAGTGCTTCATCCTGCTAAGGACAGAGGTAGTGGATGGATCTCTCCACTGGTTCTGGAGGGGGCATGGTGCCCAGAGTGCTTCATCCTGCTAAGGGCAGAGGTAGTGGATGGATCTCTCCACTGGTTCTGGAGGGGGCTTGGTGCCCAGAGTGCTTCATCCTGCTAAGGACAGAGGTAGTGGATGGATCTCTCCACTGGTTCTGGAGTGGGCATGGTGCCCAGAGTGCTTCATTCTGCCCGTGACGGACTCAGTAGGGTCAGTGCCCTTGGTGCTCATGGGCCAGCGGTACTTGAGACGGCGGTGCCCTGTTCAGCGGTGCTTGAGGCGGTGGTGCTCTGTTCAGCGGTGCTTGAGACGGCGGTGCCCTGTTCAGCGGTGCTTGAGGTGGCGGTGCCCTGTTCAGCGGTGCTTGAGATGGCAATGCCCTGTTCAGCGGTGCTTGAGGTGGTGGTGTCATGTTCAGCGGTGCTTGGAGCAGCGGTCTCCTTTGCTGTGACTCAGCTGGTGGGGGTCCTTCATGGCCCAGCGGGGCTTTTGCTGGCGGTGCCCTCCTGGGCAGCTGGGCTGGTGCTGGCGGTGGCCTCTTGGGCACCTGGGCTGGTGCTGGCGGTGGCCTTCTGGGCAGCTGGGCTGGTGCTGGCGGTGGCCTCCTGGGCAGCAGGGCTGGTGCTGGAGGTGGCCTCCTGGGCAGCTGGGCTGGTGCTGGCGGTGGCCTCCTGGGCAGCTGGGCTGGTGCTGGCGGTGGCATCTTGGGAAGCTGGGCTGGTGCTGGTGGTGGCCTCCTGGGCAGCAGGGCTGGTGCTGGCGGTGGCCTCCTGGGCAGCAGGGCTGGTGCTGGCGGTGGCCTCCTGGGCAGCAGGGCTGGTGGCTTCCTGGGCAGCGGGGATGATGGCAGGCTTCTCCGCTGTGCTGCTCTTCCCAGACTTGCTGAGTTTCTTCTGCCCCTTCGCCACCTTGGAAGGTGTCGCAGCTGACTCCACACTCCCACCTCTACCCCTGGGAGCGGCTTTTGTGGCTGGAGTCTTCTCCCTCTCCTGCCGGGCACTGGCAAACTTCTAATGCTTCACAGGTGGGGGACTGTCTGTGCTGTGGCTCCGTGCCACAATGGCTGCCCTGGTGGCCGGTGCACTCCAGATTCCGGTGACTACAGGCACCACTGTCCCCGGAGATGTTGTGGCTGAGGTGCTAGTTCGGGCCCTAGGAGACAGACAGGGTGGGGGAGGTGTGGGAAAGAGGTCAAGGTTGGACGGGTGAAGGCTGAGGGGCTGCTGGGAGGGTGGTGTTGGAAGGGGGGTGGCGGCTGTACCTGCAGATGGGGGGTCACAGATGTTGCCGCCACCCAAGGGAGCTCCTATCAGAGGACGAGTCTGTGTCACTGGTCTCAGCTCCTGTCCCCGCCGTGGAGCTCCCCTCGCCCTAAATCCAACTGGTGAAGTCTGATTCCGTAGTGTGGCCCTCCATGGCCATGTGGGATGCAGCCCCCTTGTGCTCCGCTGCCACTGCTCGTTCGCCTGATGATGCTAATGCACACAAGAACAGGAGACCACAAAAAAGGGGGGACGACAGAAGAAAGACATGTTGAGTGCATGCATTACCGCTACCGTTGACGGACACGACAGACACAGAAGCCCCCTGCACTACGCTGCGCTCTTGGGCTTCACTGTTCAATTCCTGGGAAATGGCCTAGTAGGCTATGGACGACATCTGCACACATGGATGACACAGGGGCATGACTAGGTGTACTTGGGACTCTACAGAGGTGCGGTGGGGTGCCACATGACCTGCCTTACGGAGGGACCTTGCCTACGGAACTCGCCCTGGCCTAGGGAACCCCACAGCCCACCTCCCCCACCCAGACACCTCCACTGCGTGCAAAATCAGCAGAATGTGAGTGTACTCACCCCCTTGTGGCTGCTGTGATGCCCTCAAGCGCCCATCCAACTCCGGGTACGCCACCGCCAGGATCCTGAACATCAGGGGGGTCATGGTGTGACGGGTACCCCTCCCACATTGGGAGGCCATCCCCAGCTGAGCCTCCGCCGTCTTCTTGATCCAGCGGCGAATGTCCTCCCATCTTTTCCGGAAGTGGGTGCTCCGTCTGTGGTAGACCCCCAGGGTCCGGACATCCTTGGCGATGGCACGCCAAATATATTTTTTCTGGTGGGCGCTGACCTACATGATTTGTACAGGGGGAAGAGAAAGTTATTACCAACTGCACCGTCAAAGTGATTGGCCCCCATCCCTACCCTTGCCATGTGGCACATCCACTCACCGTCGTTTCATGCACGCCGCACTCTCCCCCCTTCCTTCTTACATCCACCCCTCACCACACAGGCATAGCCCATACAGCATGCTCCCAGGGTACTTACCTGTTTGTCTGGAGGACCGTAGAGTAGCGTGTACTGGGGTAGGACCCCGTTCACGAGTTTCTCCAACTCCTCCGATGTGAAGGCAGGGGCCCTTTCCCCAGACACTCGAGCCATTGTCTCTTCCAGACCGAGGTCACAGCAGCACTTGCAGTGTAGGTCCTCTCCTGTCGAAGATCAGGTATCGAGTGATTAAACAGATAGAAAATGGCGGTCAAGTCCGCGGCGGTGCGTACCGTCTCCGCCGGCGTACATCGTCATTGGCTCCTGGGATCCATAGGGTCCAATGTTAACCAATGCCGCATTGCGCCGCGGTCTTCGACCACCTACCGCGACGGTGTACAACGCCAGCCCAGTTACCTCACATCCCATTGTGCCACTTTACAGGTCAGGCAGCCGCGATTTCAGTGGCCCACATGGCTTCATTTTCAACTGCGACACACATACCTAGGCCTAGACTCAACACACATACAGGCCACTTTATAGATTATGAATGGTGTTCTGTGTAAGCTATGGGTGCGTACCTCTGAGTTGTTTGACTCTGTGCTCGCTGTTGTCCTTCATAGGCACCGCCCGCTGGGACATGTGAAGACATGGTGGCATCCTCCGGTGTACCGACCGTTGGTGGACCTGTCAACAATGGAGGAAAGACATGTGATAATCACATACAGGCTTAACCGTGCCACAATCCAGGAAGTGTGTACCCAGTTGGAGCGAGACCTGATGTTAGCTATCCGCCATCCCACAGGAATCCCCCCTCAAGTGCAGGTGCTGTCAGTGCTCCATTTCCTTGCAAGTGGGTCATTTCAAACAACAGTGGCCATAGCATCAGGGATGTCCCAGCCTATGTTTTCCAACATGTTGTCCAGAGTGTTGTCTGCCCTGCTGAAACACATGCGGAGCTACATCGTTTTCCCTCAGGTGGAGGATTTACCTACAGTGAAATGTGATTTCTATGCCCTGGGACATATCCCCAACATCATAGGTGCCATTGATGGGACACATGTGGTTTTGGTACCCCCCCCACAGGAGTGAACAGGTGTACAGAAACCGGAAGAGTTATCATTCCATGAATGTACAGATGGTATGTTTGGCAGACCAGTACATCATCCCTTGTGAATGCCATGTTCCCTGGCTCAGTGCATGATGCCTACATCCTGTGGAGTAGCAGCATCCCTTATGTGATGGGTCAACTCCAGAGGCACCGTGTGTGGCTATTAGGTGAGCACCTGGAAGCTAGTCAGTGGGAATGGTTGTCTGGATCTGGGGATATCCCTCCAGGTTAGTGTGTGTCTAACAGTTGTCCCTCGCCATTTGCAGGTGACTCTGGTTACCCCAACCTGTCATGGCTACTGACCCCAGTGAGGAATCCCAGGACAAGGGCAGAGGAACACTACAATGAGGCCCATGGGTGAACTAGGAGGGTGATTGAGCGGACCTTCAGCCTCCTGAAGGCCAGGTTCAGGTGCCTCCATATGACAGGTGGATCCCTATTCTACTCAACAAAGAAGGTGTGCCAGATCATCGTGGCCTGCTGTATGCTTCACAACTTGGCTTTGCAATGACAGGTGCCTTTTCTGCAGGAGGATGGTCCAGATGGCGGTGTTGTTGCAGCTGTGGAGCCTGTGGAGAGTGAAGACGAGGAAGCAGAGGAAGAAGACATAGACAACAGGGACTCAGTGATCCAGCAATATTTCCAGTGAAACACAGGTAAGAATACAGACCTGCCTACCACATGTACTTAAACACTACTGCCTATCTACTGTCTGTTGTTTTCACCCAGTGTATGGTCACTGAGTTGTCATTTTCCCTCATGATTTCACAGATCTGGGTCCCACAGTGTGACATCTGCTTTGATTCCTCATGGACTAGAGCTGTGTGACATAGGTATGTTTACATTACAAATGAAAGAGCTTACTGGCACAGTTATTGCTAATACAGTATTCCGAAATCACAGACTGACTCCAGATTGTTTTGTGCTTCAAGGGTGTTTATTTAAGTTCTCAATATTGGAGGGGGTTGTAAAATGGTGAGGGATGATGGCGGAGGAATGTCCATGGCTGAGTCCAGTCTATTAGTCTCACAGGTGCATTGCCCAAATGTGCATAGGAAGTGGAGCTGGGGCAGTTTAAGGATGGACAGGGTGACAAAGTGGGACAGTAGGATGACAATCAGGGTGGTCTCATTTCTTGGCGGGGGTCTTGGCATCATTCTCTGTCTTGTTCCTGGATCTCAGTGACCGTTTGCGATGTGGTTCTCCCTCTGCAGGGGGTGGGGTGCTGGTGTGGTGGTCCTGTGGCGATGAGTCCAGTCCACTAGCGCCAGCGGAGGTGGTGGGCAGTTAATCGTCCAGGCTAGTGTCAGGGTCCCCTTGTAGTGCCACAGTGTCCTTCCTGGTGTTGTGTACTTCCTTCAGCACCCCTACGATGGTGCCCAGGGTGGAATTGATGGTTCTGAGTTCCTCCCTGAAGCCCATGTACTGTTCCTCCTGCAGGCGCTGGGTCTCCTGAAACTTGTCCAGTACCGTTGCCATCGTCTCCTGGGAGTGGTGGTAGGCTCCCATGATGGAGGAGAGGGCCTCGTGGAGAGTGGGTTCCCTGGGCCTGTCCGCCCCCTGTCGCACAGCAGCCCTCCCGGTTCCCCTGTGTTCCTGGGCCTCCGTCCCCTGGACCGTGAGCCCACTACCACTGCCCCCAGTTCCCTGTTTTTGTTGGAGTGGTGGGTTAGCCTGGGTTCCCTGTAGTGGTGGACACACTGCTGATTGACGTGTCCTGGGAACAGAGGTATAGGCCCACTGGGTGGGTGCTGTGCTGGTGTTTCCAGAGGGGGGAAGCTCTGTGGTGGCCTGTGACTGGGTGTGGGGAACTGACTGTCCCGAGGTCCCCGATGGGCCGGGATGGTCATCTAGATCCAGTTGGACAGAGGTGCTGTCCTCACTGTGGGCCTCTTCGGTTGGTGGTGTGGACATGTGTGGACCCTCCTGTCCGGTGACGTTGGGTAGCGGTCCTGCAGAGGTATAAAAGGATGTTTATTACATCTGTGTGTGGCATGGTGTGCAGTGGGTGGGTGACCGTGTACCCCAGTGCTTGCATTCCTGTGTGGGACCTTGTGTGATGATGGTTTAGGGGGGTGTATGGGTATGTGCAGTAGGCATGCTTTAGTGATGGGTGCCCATGCTTTGTTGTTGCATGCAGGGCTTGTTGTTAGGATGTGTGGTTTGTGATGTTGGGACATTTGTGAGGAGTTAGAGTGATGGGGTGAGGGTGATGGTGGGGGTATGTCTTGGCATGCAGGTAGGGTGGGGGATGTAATAGTTAAGATTTGACTTACCAGAGTCCATTCCTCCACCTACTCGTGCGAGGCCCTCAGGATGCAGAATCACCAAGACCTGCTCCTCCCATGTTGTTAGTTGTGGGGGAGGGGGGGGTCCGCTGCCAGTCCGCTGAACCACCAGGTGGTGTCTTGAGACCACAGAACGCACCTTCCCCCGTAGGTCGTTCCACCTCTTCCTGATGTCCTCCCGATTTCTTGGGTACTGTCCCACTGCATTGACCCTGTCCACTATTCTTCACCATAGCTCCATCTTACTTGCAATTGAGGTGTGCTGCACCTGTGATCCGAATAGCTGTGGCTCTACCCGGACGATTTCCTCCACCATCACCCTGAGCTCCTCCTCCGAGAACCTGGGTTGTCGTTGCCGTGCCATGGGGTGGTGTAAGTGATGTGTGGGGTGATGAGTGTGCTGATATGTAGTGGTGTGTAGTGTGCGGTGCGTGGAAATTATGTGGGTTCGTGATTTGTTGTCGTAAAGGTTTGTGGGTGATGTGGGTGTTTGTTTTATATAGTATTGGGTGTGTGAGAGTGGTGTGTGTATGTGTATCAGGTGTGCGTATTTCGAATTTTCCAATGTGGATGTGTTTTGTAGGAGTGTGTGTATTTTTAGCGCGGCGGTGTGTATCGCCAATGGAATACCGCGGTTGAAATACCGCCACGTGGATTCGTGTGTCGTGATAGTGTGGGTGTATTTCTGTTGGCGTGACGGTGGAGGTTTTGTTATCGCCTGTTTATCACTGACCTTTGGTGTGGCGGACTTGTGTGGGTGTCTGAATTTTGGCGGATACCGTGCAGTGGGTCATAATAGCTGTGGTGATTTTCCGCGGCCGCGGCGGTGTGTTGGCGGTCTTCTGCACGGCAGTACGCGGCTTTTACCGCCAATGTTGTAATGAACGCCTTAGTATTTAAAGTTTTAACGTTAGTGTGTTGTGTCTTGTTAGCCTAAGGGAAGAGGATGTAGGGTGTTTATACATGCTTTAATTACACTATTAAATATTATTTTTATTAAACATTATTATTTTTCACAGTTTTTTTCTTTCTGACTCATGGCCATTTTGACTTTCAGCAATACCATGTTTAGAAAGCAATACTTACATGTGTTATCAGTCGTTGAAGAAGTTGAATCTTGAAACTGTAAGCTCATCCATTCATACTTTTTTAATTGAAAAGTAGAGTACCATTTAGTTAATTGCTTAATCATACTATCTCTAGCACTTACTTTAGAAACAGCAAATCTGTGTTACACTGGAATCATTTATTAAAATTTTGGTTTGGTTTATTTTTAATGCACAAGCAAATAGCAGGAACACTCAACTTCAAAGTGCAGAAAATTTAATATACTAAATAAAACACACAATTTATAAGATAAAAATATAAACAAAAGATGATTAAAGGATACTAAAAACAGCTTGTCCAAACAACGTCTATACAAAAGATATTGGCCTGTTGAAACTTAATGTAGAATCAGTTTAGGTCCTTTTTGAAGCTTGTCCAGGTATATTTCATTCTCAGAGTTTTACGAATGAGTCCTACAAATGTGTTAAGATCCCACTTAGTGATAAAAAGTTTTAACTAGGTGCAAGAACAATGAAGTCTAGTAGGCTAGTGGAGAGGATCAGTATCTGAATAAAATAAAAGCTGTTTATAATTATTACAACAAAGAAGACTCTGACTTTCCACAGAATTTACTGTCCATGAGACTTATGCGTAAATACAGGTTAGCTTGGATGTTCAAACCTAAAGCAGAAAATCAATCAATTTGTTAGATTCTCTGCCCTGAACATTAGTGTCTTTCATCTGATTTTTTAAATTGCTTTGGAAAGAAGGTGTGTGTGTTAGCTCAGCTTTATTTTTGCTAACCTGTCCAAATGGGAAAGTGACCAAGTTAAAGCAGATGTTCAGCCCCAGACAGTCACAGCCTTGCTTGGCTTATCCACAGTGAGAAAGATGATTATTAGTTGGGGTGGGTGATAGTTCACCTTAAGTAATAAGATTGCTGTTCTTGTTAGGTGTATTTCTGGTGTATTAAACCTGAGTTAAACCTCTGGTATATGGCATACAGCAGACAGGCTTAACTTAAGAAAATGTGGCATGCTTTTAGAAGCACCTAAACTGTTAAAATGTGGAAAACAACAACTTAATACAAACTCCACTCTAATTTCTAAAAATAGAATGTACATTAATTACTAATATGATAACTAAACAACAAACATTCAAGATAAGGAGCCTTAAATATTACATTTTAAAGTTTAAAATAAAAAATAGCATCAAAAAGCATTAGGTGCCAACTATAGCAATCTGGTCACACTTGGCTGGGACCTAGGCACAATTTAAAGCATGTGTTGGTTACAGAGAACTGGATGGAAGTTTTACTTTGTGACTTAGGGTCTGCTTACGAGTTTGGTGGGCCAACTGTCGGCCCGCCAGACCCATAAGGAGGAGACAGCAGCAGAGCTGAAAGTCTCCACTCTGCCCAATTATGATGTTTCCACTGGCGGAAACCTTCATATTAGGAGGTTTTCACCGGTCAGCCGGTTGAAACAGTTCAGTGGAATTGGCCTCAGCTCCTCAGGAAGCCTAGGCTAATGCCATCACAAAGAGGGTGCCCCCAGCACCTACAGAATGTGCGCTGTCTGTCATAGCAGACACTGTGCATTCTGAGGGTGCTTGGCAGGTGGTCTCTGCACTGTCCATGACAAATGTTGTGGAAAGTGGACTTGTGATCAGCACAGCAGTTGTGAACTCAGCACCACCACTTTGACTACCGCCAACGCATAGGGAACCATTATGCTGGCGGTGGAGGCGGTCCGAATGCCAGGGTCCGAATCTGGAGGTTGGCCCGCCAGGAGTGGAGTGGTCCCACTGCCACCACGAGTTTGGTGGTTGCAAGACCACTAAACTCGTAATTAGGTCCTTAGTCTCTGAAATGGAAGTCAAAAATTCTCAGTGGTGCAACAGACCAGGGAGTGTTTGAGAAGGGCTCCACAAGGCTGGGCAGCTGTTAGATGAGGTCCAGGTAAAGCCATTGAATTTTGGAGAGAAAGTTACAAGTGGGAGAAATTCAAAATTCACATTCAAGGAATGTCACTCGCAGGCCAAATACATTTGGCACCTTTGCCCAGTGAAGATTTCTGCATTCTGACGTATTCAAATCTTTTGAGCTTAGATTCCTCCAAGTTGGAGCCAAGTAGACGATTGTTCCTGTCCTCTGGAGGTCTTGGAGCCTAAAGGTTTCTAAGTAACAGGTTTTTCAGGCTGTTAGGAGGAGGTCACTTTCACACAGCCAAGGGTTCCAGGACATAATGAACAGCATTTGTAAGCCAGGACTCACTGAACCAGAATCAGCAGAGACCAGGGCAGGTCCAGTTTGAACTGATCAGCTAGGCTCTTCACTAAAAAGGGCTTCTTAAAGTCAGTTTTTATTAGACCTGTAGCTTCACAGGAAGTCAGCCAACTGACCCTTGGAGCCCACTTCTTTGTCTTAGTTACAAGTTGAAGCAGGTCCAGCCCTTCCAGTCTTGTCATGGTCTCAACAGCAGGTGCTGTCCTTCTTCTGCCTCCCACAACTCCAATAGTGCTCTGAAAATGGTACCATGGATGCCACATTTATGCTTAGCACTGCCCTCTTGGTGGGGTTGGCTGCTGGCCCCTCCTTAATCAATAGAGAAAAAGGTTTCCAGGGGTATACCTACCACTTTTGCAGCAGTACTTGTACGTCCTACTGCATACAATATCACAGTGCACCTCTCCACCTAAATCCAAGATTGTGAAACCCTTCTCCCCTTGTGTAGAGACTGTTTGCCAACTTCAGAGGTGAGAAGAGGGAAATGAGCAACCCCTCCTCTGTGTTCACTTCTCTCCTGTCAGAGAGACAGAACACCTCCCTACGCCCAAGGCCTTTGTCTCAGCTTTGGGATAAGTTCACACCCCATTAATTGGGGTATTCAGGTCCAGGGTCTCAGTTGGAGCTCATACAAATGAAGCACCAGAGATTCCCAAAATATTTATTGCAAACCCAACTTTACTAGTGAATTTGACTTGGCCTCAATGTTATTAAAAGAGTCCAATAATGAAGTTTGTAGCTGCTTTCTAGCTGAAGAAAATGTAATAACAATTAATATTGTATCCAAATACTTTCATGTGGAACAGCTACCCTTGCAACAATGGAAATAGCTTTTGGGGCCTTTTCACTCTAAGGATGTTTAGATTAAAGGTTTACATGCCCTTGTTTTAAATACCATACACTCAGCCGTATGGGAAGTAATGTCTACTTTGGGGTGGGTTCTTTTTTATCTAAAAGGAGTGTTTTGGCCTGTCAAAAGGGGTTATTTTAACAGGTTGAATTTTTGATTAACAAATTGCACAGAAAGGCTAGAATGCTAGGCCTGCAGTCATGTTTGTACTGTCACTGTGATGGGTGGCACAATGTGTGCTGCAGTCCACTACTTATTTAAACTTCAGGCCTTCGGTACACTTTGGGGCATATTAATTCTCCGTCTGCGCCGATTGTGCGTCACAAATTTTGACGCACACTCAGCGCAAACGTTGCCCCGTATTTAAACTTTGACGCCCGAGCCCGCGGATGACAAAATTCCGCCGTGTGCATAATTTTTTGGATGCAGCAACCCGCCTTACATTAATTATATGCAAGGTAGGCGTTCCTGTCCAAAAAATGGCTTAAACGACCATGCGTCGTATTTATGCTTTCGGGCAAAAATGATGCACAGCCGGGAGGCGGAGCAAGAAAATGACGCACAGCGCGATTTGCGTCAAAATTTAACGCCTGGGTCAGGGCAGGCGTTAAAATGAGGCAAACACGCCTGTATTTAATCAGAACACACAGAACAAACAGCAGAGCAGCAGAGCAGCAACAGGGAGCCATGGAGGTGATTCTAATCCAGCCTGCACACAGACGCAGAGCCCAGCAGCAACAACAACAACACCAACAGGGACCCCAAAGGCAGCGCAGAAGGCAGGAGAGGATATTCCACCCCAGAACCACCCTTCAGGGCCTCAGGGAACACAACATCATCCAGAGGTACAGGTTGAACTGGCAGGCCATTCAGCAGCTGCTTCGCAACATTGAACCGCAGTTGGCCCCCACTTTGGTGGCACCCCGCACCATTCCAAAAGAAACCAAGCTGCTTGCCGTACTTCATATGCTGGCAAGTGGCTCTTTCCAAACAACTGGTGCCCTCGTTGGCGGAATATCACAACCATCATTCTCCGCCTTTTTGCCCAAAGTACTGGATGCCATCATTGGACTGACACCCCGCCACATCTGCTTCCCTAACACACTGCAGAAGCAGCAGGAAACAAAACAGGGGTTCTACCTCATCAGTGGCTTCCCACACGTTCTTGGTGCAATCGACTGCACACATGTACGCCTTGTGCCACCTGCTGCAACTGAACACCTCTACCACAACAGGAAGTACACACATTCCATCAACGTGCAGGCCATAGTCGATCACCAGGGATTGATCACCAACATCGTGGCTAAATATCCTGGGAGTGTCCATGACTCATTCATCTTCCGTCAATGCACCATCAATGAACACTTCCAGGATGGACGGTATGGCAATGGACTACTTGTTGTTAAGTACAAAATCCTACTTATATACATACTGCACAGCAACCCTCTAGGACACACAACACATACACCACAACAGCAACATGTGAACAGGAACATACTGAGGTCGTGACATCGCTAGCCATGTTTCTTAGGTCACCATTGAACCTGTCACACATCGGAAATTACTGTACAGCCTAATGTTAAGACGTCAAAGATCACAACGTGTGGAGTGGGTTGCCCAAATGTCACCTTGCAAAATGTAAGTGTCCCAATGACCTTTACATTAATCAATTGCCTAAGTCTAAAGGTATGGGATGTCCAGGGTACATTGATATGAACGTGTTAACAACACTGTCAATTTTAACTGTGTATGGAACTATCATCTCACCCCCAGTGAAGACACACGGACACCTGTATCACAAGTCATAATGCTAGGGAGGGCACACTGTACTGCAAATCCAAAAACATACTGCTGACAAACGGTTAGCAGACAAACACTCGTTCAGCCAAGGAAACAACACAATGCAGATGGTACATCCTACAAGCATAGGATGCTACATTATTACACAAAAGAGTCACAAACAACACAAGACAACTACTGCCATGAAAGGTCATTTCAATAGTGTCAGCTACATCAACACGATCCCAATCATTTTCTCTTGCAGCTGATCAGGGTTATGGCATCCAGCCATGGATTATGACACCATTTGGCAACTCAAGTACTGCTGCAGAGCATGCCTACAGCAACGCACATAGGAGGACACGCAGCATTGTCGAGAGGACCTTTGGCATCCTCAAGTCAAGGTTCTGGTGCCTCGACATCACTGGTGGTAGCCTCCTATATTCCTCGGAGATGGTCTGTAGGATCATCCTAACATGTGCAATATTGCACAACATTTGCATCAAAAGGAACATTACCCTCCTGGAACTAGAGCCACACATGCCTGAAGAGGAGGATACTGGCCTGCAACATGAGGGGGAACTACAGAACATGGCCACTGGTATACGCAGGCGGCAACAGATCGTCAACAATTTATTTTGAATATGATCACCTTCACCACTTTAGTTAACGAATATAAATAAACACCTATTCTAATCACCATATAATGGTCTGGCTATTCCTTTTTGCACACCTTCATCTCTACTTATCAGAATAAGAGTGTTGCCTCATGGAGCATTGCTGATATACTGAGTAGGACACAGAACATCCCAGAGCTAATGTGATGCCTAACATACAATGGTCACATACACACTCGCTCTTAATGACATATATCATGTACATTTCTCCTTTGAAGGCCAATAGCAGAGGACCACAACTATTTCACACATACAAATCAAGGTCCAACGCAGCATATGGCACACAACTAAGACACCATCACTCAATAAGGGGAAAACAAGCCTCATATGTGAGGCAGTCAATGTGCTTTGGCATCAGTAACAGGAATGCCTGACCAGACCCTTGACAGCAGTAAGTCCAACTGCATCCAATATTTGCAAGGAATATCTGTGACCAGAGTCCCATAGAAGCAGAACATAGACAGCACAAGTGCCACACATATGAGCAGCATTGCACACATGACACTCCATGTACATGTCAGCCCATTTACTAACTCCTGACACACCCATGCACCTGGTCACAACCCACATGTCGGAAGAGGTCCCTGGAATACTAAGATGTGTACCCTGATATCCCCTCCTCTACACACACAGACCAACATTAGTAAACCAGTGTGCTACACCCTTTCCTATGGTATGCCATTGTCATAGAACATCTGACAGCATGGACATCAGGTTAATTTATACACTGTCTTCTAGTTTCAAAGCCCTGTTAGCACATGTAGATTGCTTCCCCTGTGAAAATGTCTGTTGGCCCTTAGAATGCAAGTCTCACCTACAGGACTGGTGAGAAACAGATACAGCCCACACCTGTGATCACCTCCATGCACACCACCCATTTCAAAAAGCACTGCCCCTGCTGATGCCTGGAACAGCATAGGAGTTGCCATTATGTCAAATACACCGTTAAGCATTGATACTAATTAAGCCATGTAACACAGCCACTGGGTTCATTTGTCACCTTCAAAAACACAGGACATACACAGTTTGACGTGTCAGCTCTCTAGTTTGTCCTCCAAACAGTCTTAGTCAGACCAATGATTATGTAACTTGTTAAGTAGCTAGATCCTGAATCACCTTGCATTCTGTCAGCCTGACTGGCAACTGTCTGTGCGTCACACTAAAGTATCCCTGTGTCTACATATGTACCACACTTGCGTTAGCAAACCTCTCATTCATCAGGGGGTATTGGGCATGGGCTTCTTCAATGCATACACAAATACATTGTATAGCATTATCTGCCTTTTAACTGTACCATTTGAGTTACATCCTCTGGGAAAAGCAAAATTCATGGCCCATCCCTTGTCTGGGTTGTATTTATGCATGAATGACAAAGTGTGACTGTGTCCCAGGGCCGTAGGCAGGGATTGGGTACGGGGCTTTCAGCAGAACCAGCAACCTCTGATAATGTCCATGAAAAATACACAAATATCAGGACCATGACAGTTCACACACAGAATCACAGTGCTCACAACATAGTGATGGGCCGTGTTTGGTGAATAGCTGCGAGAATAGTCAGTACAGAGGCTATGATGTTCCCAGATGCAGTGGGAAGTGCAGAGGCAAACCTGTGTACAAATGTTGTAATGACACCTGCCGGAACATGACACCTGAGACATTATCCCACTCAGCACACCAAGGTTGCCCTGTTGACTGTCTCATTACATGTCTTTAGTGACAGGGTGGGACCATCCAAATGTTGGTTCACATGTCCACTTCCACTTTACTCACATTGATCAACCAAGGATACTCAGTAGATACAGGAATAGCTGCCACTGACTCATGATGAGTCCTGGACCGAACTGTGACAAATTACACCCCAAACAATATACAGGATCATCATTGGACCACACACATAAACAAGACACCTATGTGCAATTGATCACTGGAAATATGTGGACACGTGCTGTCTTGTATGCTGGTCCACCACAGCCACTTGATAGTTGGGGCTCACTTCTATGGCCTCAACTGTGGTGTCATCATACATTTGAGATTCACCCTTGTCTGTCTGTGCAAACAACATGGTACCCACTTCCTCAATGCATGTGTATGAGTCACTGTGGGATTCACCAACTAGTGCCTAGGAAGCTCTTACCAATACTCTAGGACATAGGATGTAGAAAATGTGGACCATTGACATGAACAAGCGCCTGCCATCCATCTGGTGCATGCTATGTCACATGTGGTGTCTACGTGACCCTAAATCTTAGAAGTCCACTTTACGGGTGTTGTTACATGTATGACTAACACATGCCCTCGCTCATTTCCACAATGACTTGCATCTAAGGATTGGACACATGGATGTCACATTCATACAAGCATATGTACAAAAATGCTTCATGTGATACACACACACTTGGTCAACAAATACATTAGTTGGCAAAGCACACACTTTGAGCCAAAGGCATTTAGGTATTGTATTGTACATATGTGCGTGACATTGCTATCCTCTCCTTATGCCAAACATGCGCAATTTCTGCAACACATATATGTAGACCACACTTATGACCAACTATTGCGTTAGCCAACTGTAAAAATACTGTGAAGGGAGTAGCGGATCATGGTCCGCTGCAGTATGATGTCACACATGTGAACATACACCATAAACACCATACTGTCTTCAATCAGCCTATCTCTGATGTGTCCCAAATGTAACATAACCCAAAAACAAGAAAAATTGCCCAAAACCAGTTAATGCACTGTAATTTTGACATCCCTAGCGTTATGCGTAATTTTTTGTCTACCAAAACTGTATTTGCGTAATTTTTTTGGATGACCAGGAGTGAAATTTAGCCCGCATTCAGATATTTGTACAGGCCATGTACTATTATGTGGATGCGGGCTAATTTTCACTTCTGTGCGTCCAAAAAAATTACGCAAATACAGTTTTGGGAAACAAAAAATGACGCATAACGCGAAAAAGGCGGGACTTTTCATACAGGAAGTGATGCAATAGGATATCCTGTTTACAGATCATGTACAGTGGGTGTACTTTCACTTTCACTTTGCAGTCTATGATCCTTCTAGATTGTGTGGCTGTGTAGTCCTGAGATTTTGTGCTTTTTTGTCCTGTGTGCTATCTGTATTGTCCATTTGTGAAATATATATTGTTGCTGTATACTGTACTACTGTGTTTTGTCTACATTTGTCCATTTATCTTGTGTTTTTGTTGTTTGTGTGAGTCTGTTGTGGGTAGTGTTAGTTTGGAGATAGTTGAGCTCTTTTAGTGGTTAAGCTTACTTTTCATTTGTCTTTGTACCCCTACTTTCCCCCTTTCCCCTTTCTATTTCGTTTACCCCTGTTCCCTTTCACTTCCAAGTATGTCTGGTAGGCCACATTTTGGCAGGATGGGGGAAGAGGAGTTGGGGTTCATCTGGCTTGTGTTGCATTTCTTGCCGCTCATGATCCAGGCAGGGTGATACAGGGGTATCCAACAGAGGCGCGCAGCATCCGGTGGGGAAAGATGCTGCATCACCTGCAGCGTGTGTATGCCAGCCAGAGGACTGACCACCAGCTGAAGCACCGGTGGGCTGACCTCATCACCAGGGAGCAGGTTCTCTTGGACCGCCTGGGAATCATTATTGGTGGCACTGTTGGTGAGTACGAATCATGTTAATGTGCACAATTAAATGCTCTGTAGTGACATAAGGGGATTAGTACAATGTCTGCCAACTAACTTGCTGACTGTGTGTAATGCTGAGGAAATATAAAGGGAAAATTGATGCACTATGGCAAGGATCACAATTGCTAGCTGTCAGGTAGCACGTGCTCAGCAAACTTACAGGTTACTTTTCCATGAAGGAAATTGGTGCGGCCTTTTGGTCAGAAAAGCAAACAAAATAGGAGCCAATCATGTCTACATAGGGTACTATTAACAGAGAAGTACAGATGTACCAATATTTCGGCCAACTTTGTTGACGCAATTGCTAGACTGACTTTAGAATCACTACATGATGCAGAAAATGAGTGCTGCCTTCACGTCAATTGATAATATCAAAGTGGCTCAGACATATGTCTCATGTGAGTCTGGTGAGTGTGGAAGGAAAGTGTTCACGGAAGTACTATGAATGTGTGGGATTATTGTGTTCCTTGATCTTTTTGGATACATGTCAGATGTGGATTTGAAAACATTGTGAAAAGGTGTAAGGTGCCCTCAGGTAACATCTTAGAATGTTTGCTGGAGTTAGTTGTGCCACATTCCAAATATGGATGGCAGTCCAAGTGTATGCACATGGCTTCACATCTCCATGGTTGGTGCAAATCACCATAGCTGGGCCACATCAATTGAATAAACTGTAACAACAGGATGGCTTACAAAATGTGTCATTAATGTGTCATGGCCACAAGACATGTTTGACTGGTAATGCAATCCTCAAGTAACCAGGCTTTGGATGGCTCTCTTGGATGCACATGATGAGACGATTACACTATATATTTTTTTCTGCTCACCAATTACGGGGCATGTTTGCAACCACATGATAGTTAGGGCCAATGTATGTGTGCAGATATGTGTGTAACTGTCACAGGAGACCCATGCTATGTACAAGTTGGCCGTGATATATCAGATGCAGTACCATCATGTCTCAATGGCTGCCAGTTCCTTATTCAGCCTACACATTGTATATGTTTATGAAATTGTTGTGCTGTGCACAGATTTTGAGCACATTTCTTCCTTCCATACCTTACAGGTGGACCGACACCCTACATTGTGGGAGAGGTGGCGACATTTGAGGACCCCGACCACTCCAGTAAGTGTTGATGTCTGTTATGTGTTGTATTTGCTGGTTATGGACTCATGTGAGTTGGACGCATAGCAAGGTGTGATGCGTTGGGCAAGCTTTTCTCTTGTTCCATGAGTGGGAATTCAGTTTCTCACATGTTTTGAGTTGGCCAATGCGTATCCAATGGTATCATGTAGGGATTGTAGGCCATTCCTGTAGGCCCCACTGTGAGTACAGGGGTTAGTCATGTGGATGACACTTGTATCACCAAGAGTCGCACCGGAAGTCACCTCCGATTTAGTCAGCCTGTCAGACCCACATTCTCTAAGATTGGTACAGCAAATTGCTTTCCAATAGACATCTGCTTCCCTATTTACCTACGTAATTATGAAACAGTAGGTAGAACCTCCTAGCAGCATGTCCTTCCACATGTAGTGCTACAAGTATGTGGAACTTGAGTGCAATGGCCTAGGTGTGCATGCAATTCATGATCATGGGTGTTCTAGCAACTCTGTGTCTGATGTAAGTCAGGCCTCACTGGAAGTACATGTTGTGTACCAAGTTCTGCATTTCCTGACATGTGTGGCCCTATGAGTGCTCTAGGGTTTGCTGACTCCTAATTGTTGATAGACCTTACCTGTGGTGTGTCTGTAGAGACAAACATGTGTGGAGTTTTCTATACACTCCTCGGTGTACATGTTGTTGGCAAATTATAGTTGTTTATCCACCCCCAAACCCCAAACACGGGCATGGGTTTTATGAATGGGGTACCTAGTACTGATGCTACCAGTATGTTACACATACATGTGAATAAGTGACGGTTTGGTTGCAAACTAGTATACACACTCAGGTTTGGCACTTGGTACTATACTGGCAAGTCCAGTTACAACTTGCAGACCATGTGGCTTTAGTTTTGCTTTCCGTACACTGACATTTGTAGCCCAGGTCTTGGCGGAGGATATGCAGCATGATTCTTAGCTGATGACTGCCAGAACTCAGATTGCAAGTCAAAGCCAGTTGTTACCCATCTTGTAGGTTCTGGACGTGCTATGTGTGATGTGACCTTTGTAGTCTGGCCTGCCATGTACCTCCTCAGGGACATTCAATGATCTGTATTGTGATATGAGCTGTTACAAGTACAGTAGATGTATTGTCTGATTAACTTCCTGTGCCATTTCACACAATGCAGTTACTAATGTTGAATATCTGCATTTGTCTTCACAGCTGCTAACCTGACTCCAGACCAGGTCCATGAATTTCAGTGCCGGGCCATGCGATACCAGCATATCCTGCTTGTGGAGTCGGGGTTCCGGAGGATGGCCCGGCAATATCGCCATGAACGGGCCTCCGGGGCATGGAGATCCTTCCCACAGGGTGGGCCTACTTTGCCCACCACAGCCACCACCAGCACAACCACCAATCCGAGCCAGGTGGCCCCACCCACAGCTGCCACTGTTGGTCCAACATCTGCTGGACTTCCAGGCCCCAGCATTGCCACCGGTGCAGGACAGCCCACTAGGCCTGGCACCACACCCACACAGACCTCCACCGATACCCAGACTGCCACTGCTCCTTCTGTTGACCCTGCAGCCTTCAACCACATGGACCGTAAGATGGACAAAGTGCTGCGCAAGTTGAGCCACCTGAGCCGGGATGTGCGTAACATTAACCAGCGTGTTAAGTCCATTAAGAGGACCCTCCGGAGGGCCAACCTCTAGACTTTTTGATATGGACATGATTCCCTCCCCTCCCTCCTCTTTCCTTGTTCTTATAGTTAGTGGACTTAGGGGGCTTAGTGTTAGGTTAGTACAGGCTGTTAGTTTAGTTAGTGTTAGTGGGAGGGGTGGGGGGTCCTGATTGTTTCTATTTTTACTTATTACATGTGTGGATGGCTGGGTGGGGACTATGTTGGGGTTCTTGTGTGTTTAAAAAAAAAAATCCAAAAAAAACAAAGAAAAAAAAAAAACAAAAAAAAAAAAACATATATTTGTATAGGATAGTATAGTATGTGTTTAGGTTAGTATGTGTTGTCCTCCATGTGTTCCGTCTCATAAGTGGGGTGGGGGGTAGATGTTTAGAACATTTTGTTACATGTGATTAGCATTTAATAAATATTTGGTTAACCCTTAATAGTATGTGTTGAATGGTACTTGATCGTGGGTCTGGATTCAGTGTACATCTTTCTTGTACTATAACATCTGTGTCCTATGCTACAAACAAATCCCAACTGAGCTGTACAATTGGCAGCTAGCCCAGAGCTACCTTGCAAACTGTCGACCCTTCGTTGCAACCACCAATCACAGTTAATATGGATGACAATGTGTTTCTGTTGATAAGTGTGTTTTCAAAGTCACAAACAGTGCTTCCAGACTTGGTATTGGGGAAACAGTTTTAGGTCAGACTGCAGAGTGATGATCATGCACACCCTTATAAGATGAGTTCTCATTGGCAATCTTGTATTCTTGTCTTCATGACCCTCATTCATCATTTGTGACACAGTTCGGCATGATTACCTATTTGTATGTTAACTCAGACACCTTCATTTATGCAGTTTTTGTAGTGTTTACTTAGATTAGTGTGGCATGTTATTTGTGTTATTTTTGCATGTTGACAACATTTTCTGGCCACTATTTGATGACTTAGTTATCCCCTGAGGAAGCATTCTTCTGTCCAACACAGCATGATGGTGTATGGTTTCTCACTTCATCAGATTTGTCTCTCAGGATGGGCAGAGTATGATGCAATCATGGGCACCGTGCAGAATTCTCTGACTACATATTATCAGGACGGTTGTATTGACTAGCTACGTAATTTGACAGTAGGCACATTTCAGTTATCTACTGCACAGTTGATATGTCATGTTACCCAGAGACAGATTTGTTGTGTAAGTGCTATTTATTGAAAAGTGCTGTAGTGCTATCTGTACATTGTCCATGATTGTGAGTCCATTATAGTGACATTTTACATTGTGATCCTACACAATGGGTTACGGAAATGCTTTTGACATGCTGGGGTTGATGTTTCAGACAGTGCAGAGGGACAGGATTTGCCAATGAGTAGGAGAGAGACAATCACTGGGCTGGGTGACAAGATATACAGTGGTTTGCAGAACAGTGCTTGAGTAAAGTTGTTGCAAGACTGGCAAGTTGCAAAGCGCAGGACCTTGGTAAATGTGGGCCATGTGGCAGGAACTAGTGCTTCCGGGTAATTTTCCTTGTGAATGTGATCTGTTCCATGTCTTCTTCTTCTGATGTGTGTGTTGCCTCCTCGGTCCTTGTTGTTGTTGGTTGTGAAGGGGCAACACACACCTCAGTGTTAGAAGACGTGGAGTCAGACATCCCGGTCGCTACTCCCTGTGAAGGTCTTAAGGGCAGTACTGCAGCAAGGAGGGTCTGCTGGTTCTTGAGAATAGCAGCCACATCACAATGGTAGGCATCCAGGTCGGCCCTGAGGGGGTCATTATTGCATTTGTGCATGCAGTGGAAGGTTTGGGGTGCGAGGTGTTGTGGCAACTCCCTTACTGCAGTGGTGAATTCCTTGACAGTTTCCTGTAGTCCTTGCAGTATGGATGTTAGGGCTTGCATAGCTGCTGCCTGATCTGCAGATGACATCATGCACGAACGCATCCCCTCAAGGCTGGCTGCCATATTTTGTATCCCCACTCGCACCTCCTTGGCCAGCTCCCGCTGTACTCCAACTACAGTTCTCTCAAAGCTGGTGCCAGTGTCGTCTGAGTCCTCAGCTGTATTGGAGCTGGCAGGTCTTACAATTGGGGTGATGGGTGGATCCTCTGCGATGGCTGCTTGTTCTGTGCTCCTCCTTGTGACTGAAGGTGTGGTCTGGAGGGTGTCAAGGACCTTTTGGATAGTCTCCTGGGGAATGTTTATCGGCTCGTCATCCATTTCATCAGGGAAATCTGGGACAGGCATATCCGCAGGAGATCCATCTTCCTCTGCAATGAAACAGGGTAGAATTAGTGTGTCTGTGTTGTGGCAATTTTGATGTGACGTGCCTGCCTTTTGATGAATTCACTTTGTGATCTTGTTTTGTATTAATTTCTCCAGTCCTTCAGATGGGCATTCTTCCAGGCCTATGGCCCACCTGTATGTCACATGTATGTTATTGAGTTATCAGACTTGTCAGCCTCATCGCCTCTAGGTGTTGGTTTATGCCAAATAGAGATTTGCCACCTTCTTTTCCTACTTAAGCTTCCGTCTACATCCATTCTCATGGTGAGACCTTTCACTGGATGTGGGTGTACTGATGGCCCTGGCAGCACACTTAACAATCTGGAACTGCACCAATCCCTGATCTTTCACATCCACTTAAATGTAATTGACATGTGGCATATCCTATGCATGGCAATGTTATGATCTGATATGGATGTTGACATTGGTAATGTGTCCTGCTGATGTTGGGGGATGTGTGTTACATTGGATTTGCCCTGATAATCGTATCAGTGTGCTATTTCCTCCTCTGATTGTGCAGGTGTATTTCAGTGACCAGTTACATGTGTGCCCCCTCAATGCTGTTGTCTGAGCAGTATGACATTTGGGATGTTGCATTGTTACCCAGGCAGAGGATGGACCCATACATATGCAGCATGGGTGTGTCCTAATTGCTGTGTAGATCCTATTGTTGTTTACATTGGCTGATGTTTGCGACAACTATGGGCATTGACATTTGAGAGTACTGGGTCCTTTGTCTTGTTTCTGGGGATTGTTGAAGTTGTCATCCTCACCCCCTAATTTAGGTGTGTATGATCCATGGGGAGGTTACTGCCATTGGCTACTTGAGCTGCACACAGAGCAGAGGTGGTAGTGGCAACTGTTGTCGCAGTTACATTCCAGTTGTCGGTATGGCTAGAGGTTGTTAAGAGGGCCCTAGTTAATGTAGGGGGTATGGTGGCTGACGTGTGCCGGGATGTTAGTTTGACGTTGTGGCCTTCCCTCCTACCGTGGCTTTCCCTTTGCTCCATCGTTGGCATGACAGCATGCCCCCATGGGACTGTTGTTGGTGTTGTGTAATGTTGTGCCCCAGGTCTTCTCAGAAAGGGCCATGCCCCCATGCCGTGCCCCTTTACCCATGCCACTCCATGTATTAGATGACTTTAATGCATTTAGTGGTTGGTATCCCCCCCTGCTCACAGTTGACATTATTGCATTATAATTCCCCATGCGACTTACCCTGCATGTGCGTTGTCTCCTGGTAGTCTGCGCTGTCCTGTCCTTGAATCCCTGTGACCATCTCCTCAGGGATGACAGCTGCGACCATCTCCTCCATGTGGTCCAGGGCCTCCTGGTGTGCTGGACTCCCCCCTCCAGTCTGCAGTGCTACCTTCCTGTTCCTGGCCATCTTTTCCTTGGTCCTGCGCTTGCAGTCATGCCAGCATTTCTTGCACTCGATGACAGTTCTGCGTACTTCAGCCACACTGTTAATCTTGTCGACAATTTGTTGCCATATTGCCTCTCTCCTACTGATTGGCAACTTTGTTGTGACAAACAGTTGGTGCTGGTGTTCCGTCACCTCTTTAACCAGAATTTCCTGCTCCTCTGCACTAAAGCGACACTTTCTTTTCTTCTTAAAAGTGCCCTGGTTCTTGTGTGGGTCATCCTGGCTGGTTCCTGGTCTGCTGTCATCTTCCTGGGGTCTGTAGTGGCATCTGGGATCCATTTTGGATCTCCTCTGGTGTAGTGGCGGTGCTTGCGTTTTTTTTTTACGCTATTGTGTCAAAAAACTGCGCCTATCCGGTTTGCGGGGTCGTAAATCGACCCACAGTCATTTCCGCCACGTTAACGTTATTTTGCTTTACGACTTGACGCTGCGGTGTGCGTCAAAAATAATGACTCCCACCTGTGGATTGCACCGCCGTGCGTCAAAGTATAAATATGACGCCCGCACGGCGCACCAAAATGCCGTTAGCCGGCGGTAAAAGTTTAGACGCAAAAAAAAAATCCAACATACACAAGCACAAATATGAATGTATAAAGTTAAAGAGTCCTAATGAAGAGAAATCAATGAATGCATTGTTTTTACACAAAGTACTGCATTAAAAATAAAGTTGCACAGGCAAGTGTGCAACTGAAAAGTCAGTGATGCATCGATTTCTTACTCACAAGTGAGGCTGTGCACCATTTCTTCTCTGGTCAGGTAGGTAGTATGTTGTTTTTCTCTCCTGCAGAAGAGTGATGCATTGATTTCCGGATGGGCAACCTCGGGTCCCTGCAGGTTCAATGTGGTTTTGACACCCAGTGACAATGTGTGCAAAATTCTGGCACACAGCAGTGAAGAGCCACGTTGTGTGGGTGATGGTCAATTTTGGCAGTTGCACACAGGTGTTGCGTCGATTTGCCAGCCGCGTTGCAGGTGGTTCATTGATTTTTCAGCCGCAAAGCAGGTGCTGCCTCGATTTTTCTCCCGCACGGTTCCTGTGTATGGATTTCAGTCATGGTTCTCCTTACAACGGACCATGGACTAGATTAGGCCCCACTTGGCATGGTAGGAGTCTCAGCAAGAGAGTCCAGATTGTGGCAAAGGAAGTCTTTGATGATGGCCCTTAATCTTCAGAAAAGGGGGCAAGCTCAGTCTAAGCCCTTGGAGATACTTCCCAAACAGGAAAATACAGCAAAGTCCAGTCTTTGTCCTCTCTCAGGTAGAAGCACAACTGCAGGCAAACTCAGCAAAGCACACTCACAGGTAAAGGGGCAGTACTCCTCCTCCAGCTCTTTAGCTCTTCTCTTTGGCTGAGGTTCCTCTTGATCCAGAAGTAATCTAACAGTCTGGGGGTTTGGGTCCACTACTTATACCCATTTCTGCCTTTGAAGTAGGCAAGCTTCACAGGACTCTGTTGTTCACAAGATCCTGCCTTGCCCAAGCCTGGCCCAGACACACAGCAGGGGTAAAAGACTGCATTGTGTGAGGACAGGCACAGCCCTTTCAGTTGTAAGTGTCAGCTCCTCCCTTCCCACTCTAGCCCTGGAGACTCATCAGGATATACAGGCTACACCCCAGCTCCATTTGTGTCACTGTCTAGATGGAATTCACAAACAATCCAACTGTCAGTCTGAACCAGACGTGGATTCCACAAGCAGACAGAGGCACAGAATGGTTAAGCAAGAAAATGCTCACTTTCTAAAAGTGGCATTTCCAAACAGACAGTCTAAAAAACCAACTTCACCAGAAGATGCATTTTGAAATTGTGAGTTCCGAGACCCCCAAACTCCACATCTCTAGCTGCTCCTAATGGGAAACTGCACTTAAATATATTTATAGGCAGTCAGTCTGGTAACCCATGGGAGAGATAGGCCCTGCAGTATAGAAAACCACATTTGGCAGTATTTCGTTTTTAGGAATACATTAGTACATGTCCTACCTTTAACTTACACTGTACTCTGCTGATGGAACTACCTAGGGCCCACCATACCGATGCCTTACATGTACAAAAAGGGAAGGTTTATGCCTGGCAAGTGGGTACACTTGAAAGGTTGAATTTGCAGTTTAAAACTGTACACTCTGTAGGAAAGTACCATCTTGCCTGGCTTGTTGTGTCAGTTTGTTTTTACCTGTGTCACTGGGATCCTGCTAGCCAGGACCCCAGTGCTCATAGTTTGTGGCCTATATGTGTTCCCTGTGTGGTGCCTAACTGTATCACTTAGACTCTGTTAACCAGAATCACAGTGTTTATGCTCTCTCTGCTTTTAAAATTGTCACTGCAGGCTAGTGACCATTTTCACCAATTCTGATTGGCGCACTGAAACACCCTTATAATTCCCTAGTAAATGGTACCGAGGTACCCAGGGTATTGGGGTTCCAGGAGATCCCTATGGGCTGCCGCATTTCTTTTACCACCCATAGGGAGCTCAGACAATTCTTACACAGGACTGCCACTGCAGCCTGAGTGAAATAACATCCAAGTTATTTCACAGCCATTTTACACAGCACTTAAGTAACTTATAAGTCACCTATATGTCTAACCCTCACTTAGTGAAGATTAGGTGTAAAGTTACCAAGTGTGAGGGCACCCTGGCACTAGCCAAGATGCCCCCACATTGTTCAGGGCAATTTCCCAGACTTTATGAGTGCGGGGACACCATTACACATGTGAACTACATCTAGGTCAATACCTATATGTAGCTTCACAATGGTAACTCCGAACATGGCGATGTAACATGTCAAAGATCATGGAATTGTCGCCTCAAGCCAAATCTGGCATTTGGGTGCCAATCCCATGCATCCCCAGTGCTCCAGCATGGACCCCGGGTACTGCCAAACCAGCTCTTTGGAGCTACCACTGCTGCTAACCCTCAGACAGGTTTCTGCCCTCCTGGGGTCTGGAGAGCCCAGTCCCAGGAAGGCAGAACAATGGATTTCCTCTGAGAGAGGGTGTTACACCCTCTCCCTTTGGAAATAGGTGTTAAGGGCCTGAGAGGAGTAGCCTCTCCTGTCCTCTGGGAATGCTTTGAAGGGCACAGATGGTGCCCTCCTTGCATAAACCAGTCTACACTGGTTCAGGGAGCACCCAGTCCCTGCTCTGGCGTGAAACTGAACAAAGGAAAGGGGAGTGACTACTCCCCTGTCGATCACCACCCCAGGGGTGGTGCCCAGAGCTCCTCCAGTGTGTCCCAGACCTCCGCCATCTTGAATGCAGAGGTGTGAGGGAACAATGGAGACTTCTGAGTGGCCAGTGACAGCAGGTGACGTCAGAGACCCCTCCTGGTAGGCTCTTACCTGGTTAGATAGCCAATCCTCCTCTGAGGGCTATTTAGGGTCTCTCCTTTGGGTTCCTCATCAGATAACAAATGCAAGAGCTCACCAGAGTTTTTCTGCATCTCCCTCTTCGACTTCTGCCAAGGATCGACCGCTGACTTCTTCAGGACACCTGCAAAACGGCAACAAAGTAGCAAGACGACTACCAGCAACATTGTAGTGCCTAATCCTGCCGGTTTTCTTGACTGTTTCCTGGTGGTTCATGCTCTGAGGGCTGTCTGCCTTCGCCCTGCACTGGAATCCAAGAAGAAATCTCCCGTGGGTCGACAGAATCTTACCCCTGCTCCAGCAGGCACCAAACGTCTGCATCACCGGTCCTCTGGGTCCCCTCTCATCTTGACGAGCGTGGTCCCTAGAACACAGGAGCTGGATCCAAGTGACCCCGACAGTCAAGTGGTCCTTCTGTCCAAATTTGGTGGAGGTAAGTCCTTACCTCCCCACGCCAGACAGTAATCCTGTGTACTGGGTGATTTGCAGCTGCTAGGGCTTCTGTGCACTTTTGCAAGGATTCCTTTGTGCACAGCACAGCCCCCCAGCACTCCGTCCTGCATTGCTCAACTCGCTGAGTTGACCACCGGCTTCGTGGGACCCTCTTTTGTTGTGTTGAGACGACTGCCATGCTAAGATTTCTTGAATGCCTGTTCAATTACTTCTGCGAGTGCTGCCTGCTTCTGCATGGGCTCTTTCTGTTGATGAGTGCACCCTCTGTCTCCTCCTCCAATGGGCGACCTCCTGGTCCTTCTTGGGCCCTGGCAGCACCCATTATCTTCAACAGCAACTCTTGCAGCTAGCAAACCTTGTTTGCAGTCTTTCTGCATGGAAACAACTCTGCATCCTCTAGCGCGCCGTGGGACACCTTCTGACCAAAGACGAAGTTCCTGGCACCTTCTGTTGTTGCAGAATCTTTGGCTTCTTCCACCCAGAGGCAGCCCTTTTGCATCTTCATCCGGGACTTAGTGGGCTCCTGCCCCCCGGACACTTGCGTGACTCTTGGACTTGGTCCCCTTCCTTTGCAGGTCCTCAGGTCCAGGAATCCGTCTTCAGTACTTTGCAGTCAGTTGTTGTCTTTGCCGAATCCCCTATCTCGACTTTACTGTCTTTTTGGGGTAGTAGGGTAACTTTACTCCTACTTTTTAGGGTCTTGGTGTGGGGTATCTTGGACACCCTAGGTGTTTTCTTACATTCCCAGCGACCCGCTACACACCACACTAGGCCTGGGGTCCATTTGTGGTTCACATTCCACTTTTGGAGTATATGGTTTTTGTTGCCCCTAGGCCTATTGTCTCCTATTGCATTCTTTTGTGTCCTACAGTGTTTGCACTACTTTTCTAAGTGTTTACTTACCTGATTTTGGTTTGTGTGTATAGTTTGTGTGTTTTACTTACCTCCTAAGGGAGTATATCCTCTGAGATACTTTTGGCATACTGTGACTAAAATAAAGTACCTTTTATTTTTAGTAACTGAGTATTGTGTTTTCCTATGATATAATGCTATATGATATAAGTGGTACAATAGAAGCTTTGCATGTCTCCTAGTTCAGCCTAAGCTGCTCTGCTATAGCTACCTCTATCAGCCTAAGCTGCTAGAACACTGCTAATCTACTAATAAGGGATAACTGGACCTGGCACATGGTGTAAGAACTACAAGGTACCCACTATAAGCCAGGCCAGCCTCCTACACACTCAGACACTGCAGTGGCAGGTCTGAGCCATGTTTACAGGGCTACTCATCTGGGTGGTGCAGTCAGTGCTGCAGGCCCACTAGTAGCATTTGATTTACAGGCCATGGGCACCTCAATTTCTCTTTACTAGGGACTTACTAGTAAATCAAATATGCCAATCATAGAAAAGTTAACTATACATCCAGTTTACATAGCAAGCACTTGCACTTTAGCACTGGTCAGCAGTTTTAAACTGCCCAGAGTAACACAAATCAGCAAAAACAGAGTCCGGCACTCATTCAAAACATAGGAAGCAGACGAAAAAAGACAGAGGAGGCTACACCAAGGATGCCACGTCTAACTGCCAGCTTTAATGTTAATTGATAAACGTTTGCAGCTGTTAGATCCCTCCTAATAGAGTGAAAATGTGCATCAGAGTATGTCCCTAATAAAAGATGAGATATTTTCTGCAAACGCGCTTTAAATCCAGGAGTCTTGTGGGGTTAAGCGAGCAAATTTAAAAATGATTGACTTGTGGCAAAACACAGTCAAACCAAGACTACTCTTTTGAGAAAGAGACAGTAGGTGTTGCTGTTTTCATCTGGTGGGAGGGCACTTATAAGAGAAAATTGAAATTTTAAAACAGTGCATATAAATTGCATCAATAGATATCAGAAATACAATTCTGAAAATGGTCAATGTAAGGACAGAAGTCCTTGCTACACTTTGTAGCTACTACATCCTGTATTTGTTTTCTTTGTTCTTGAGCAGTCCCTGATATTTTTCCTTCTAGCATCAGATTAAGGTTTGTTTGTGCTCTTCATAAGCAACTAGTCAAAATGCAACCTGGTTCTCACAGGATCATTCTTCTGGTTGGCCCTGGTTTGGGGGAAAGTAAATTATTTTCCCCCATACTAAATTTCAAGAGGTTATCGCTCCTTGACACATTCTGCACAAGTCGTGAAAGATGGTAGCCTATTTTAATCTTTGAGTTGCCAAATGGTTCCTCAGGCTTAGGGCAGGCCAGCACCTCTTTATGTTGTTTGATGGACTGTAGTCATAGAAAACATTGCGTGTATGGTCACTTACAATTATGGTTTTGTAAACATTGTTCACCTGTTCCTAGGGACAGCTATCAGTAATCACAAGCATTGATCATATTGGGAGGATGAAAGATGCATGCTTCTACAGAGGACAACCCTTCATCTTCTTTTGCTTTTATTAAACTCTTATCTAGCAATAGTGCATATGGTATTGTAGCACAGCAGAATACTGAAAGGTGTACCTGTACATCTGAACAGGTCCCTGCATTCCACACTGTGACGAGGACCTTCCTGGTCTTTTTTATAAGGAGGAATCTTCTTACCAGTTATGATTGGCTTACCATTTGAACTTCTAAGTTGCACTGAATTATGACCAATGCACTGATGTTGGAAATATATGCTGAAGTTGTCTTCCAGCTCCCTGAACATGTTTTAACCTACACCTGGACATATTGCTGTTGATAACTCTGGAGAATAGAGCTGACCTCTGACTTCTTTTCCTTTTATAAAATCAAGTTTGAAGACCCTAATAAAGGTCCCAAAGAAGTTGTTATGGCCGACTCCAAAGCTGTTAATGCTGGTAACTTTGGTCACTGCAAAGCCGCCTGGCTGCTCATAAACATGAATGCAGCACATAGACATTTCTACCCATCACCATATATCAGAGGATGACTGCACCAAGGAAGTTTCAACATTAAGTGCAGCTGAGAGTAGAAAGTGGACGTAGTGATTGGGGACTCCCAACTAAACATCCTGCATCATATTTTCCTTTGAATGACTGTACAATGTGTGCTGTTTAGAACCAGCTGGCTAGCCAGCTCACCAAATTTAGAAAGATTTGCATGGTCCGTGATGACATTTTTATGTATTAGACATGCACCACTTTGTGAAGGGCCAGACTGCATCTGACCCCTTCCGATCAAGGTTTATCCCTTTGATGTGATGGGCCACTTACCTGTACTTTAGGGTTTTTAGGTTGTGGGTTATCCTTTTCCAAGGTGACCAACTCCCAATACCACGAAGACAGGAGCACTGTTTACATTTATACACTATATACCTCTTTTGCCAATAACATGCACATAGAAGGTTGTTTGCTTTCATGTTTACTTGTTTCTGTATTGTTTCAGATGATATCTTTGATGAAGCAATGATGATTGTATTGTACTTAACCTAGTGCTGTTCTGCATCATGCACCTCTGTACACATTCTTCTTGCATCAATCGCCACATCACATTAGCTATAACTCTCTACCACTATGATTTCACATGCTACATGTTAAATAATATGCAGTGGTACAACCTGTGCATGGAGAAATATTATAGTTAATGTAGTGTGGTGATGGATATAAGAAGAATGTGTACAGAGGTGCATGACATATAGAAAATCGAAGATGGTAGCTAAATTATAAATGTAGGTTCTACCAATTGGTGCATAATTTATATATTAAGTTACAACTATAACTTTATCATACCTCCCCTTTCTATAGTTTAATATGGGTTTCTATATAAAGAATAATTAAAGTTCTCCCACATATAACTTAGTTTTAACCTTTGTTTTATTTCATTACATTTTAATGGTTTTTATTTTTTAATAAAAGTGTGTTTGAAATCATAGTGTTGAGTGTCATCTAATTGTGTGATGTTAAGTGCAGTGTCATAGAGTATAGCAAAGGACAGAGTTATACAGTGTAGTGTCATACAGTCTCATGTTGTGGAGTGAAGTAGAGGTGAGTAGAATGGAGTGGTGTTGTATATAGTGGAGTAAAATTTATACAGTGAAGTGGTGTGGTGGGTCGTATAGTGGAGGATGGTAGACTGTAGTGATGTATTGCACAGTAGAGAAGCATGTTGTACAGTATAGTTGAGTGTAATACAATGGACTAACATCGACTGTAGTGTGGTAGAATAAAGTGTCTTGGAGTGGAGTAGAGTGTCATCCAGTGACATAGAGTTGAGTAGAATGCCAGAATGGCATAGACTGGAGTGTACAGGCATGCAGTTTAGTACAGTGTCATACTGGGCATACAGATGAGTAGAGTGTTGTACAGTGCAGTTTCATAGAGTACAGTATGGTGGTGTAGAGTGGTGCAGTGTTGTATAGTGGTGTGCAGTAGGTTGAGTTGTCTCACAGTGTGGCATACAACAAACAAGTCTGTCATATAGTGGAGCTACATCTCGTATAGGACAGTACTGGGGAGTGTAGAATACTGTAGTGTTTTGCATTCAGTGAAGTAAAGTATTATAGAGTGAAGTGACATCTTGTACAGTGGTGTAGTATGTTGTGTGAAACTGTCATAGAGTGGAGTACAGAGTAGAGGCATTGAGTAGAGTACAGTATTCTACAGTGGGTGAGATAGAGTGGACTATAGTGTTGTACAGTGTGCTACAGTGGAGTGGATATTGTTGATTGTAGCACCATAGAGTAGAGTTGGATGGAGCAGCATACAGTGGAGAGGCATACAGTGGAAGTGTAGAGTGGAGTGTTGTAGAGTGATGTCCAATGGAACAGCATACAGTTGAATGCCTTGCACTGGAGTGGTGGTGAGTGGACTAGCGTACAGTGGAGTTGCAAATAGTGGAGTGTCATTGACTGTATTGGCATACATTGGAGTGGGGTAGAGGAGAATAGTATACAAAGGAGTGAGATACAGCAGAGTAGTGTATACTGGAGTGCCATAACATAGAATAGTGAATAGTGGATAGTGGACTGGCATAGACTGGAGTGGCGTTCAGTGGAATATCCTAAGTGCAGTACCACAAAGTGAAATACTATACAGTGGAGTGACATACAGCGGTACACTGTGGAGTAGTGTACACTGCAGTGGCATAGGCTACTATGGCGAAACCTGAAATAGCATCCAGTGGATTGGTGTACCATGCAGAGGCATACAGTGGAATGGCTTATAGTAAAGAGGGGTGCAATGGAGTAGCACACAGTGGAAAAGCAACAGTATGATGACCTACAATGGAGTGGGTTAGATTGGAGTAGCATACAGTTGAATATCATAGAGTTGAGTGGCATGGTCTCAGCAATTACAGGCCTATCGCTCTCCTTCCAATCCTAGCCAAAATCATGGAAAAGCACATCAACAAGCAATTGACATGCTGTCTCGAGGACTATGAACTCTTAGACTGTACCCAAATGGGATTCAGACCCCAATACAACACAGAATCGGCCCTTCTAGCAGTCACTGAATCCACCCGTCAATTGTTGGATCATGGAGGGCATGCAGCCATTATTCTACTTCATCTCAGTGCCACTTTTGATACTGGAGATCACAATACCCTCCTTCACAGGCTCTCCAATATAGGAATAGAAGGCTAAGCATTAGCTTGGTTTTCTTCATTCCTGAACGGTAGAACCTACCAAGTCTTTGATCATTCCTTTCTGTCCAATATATTTCTCCTTACTTGTGGTGTTCCACAAGGCTCCTCTTTGAGCACTACTCCCTTTAATATCTATCTTTCTTCCCTAGCTAAAGGTGTTAAACCATACAATCTTTTGGTGGTCACATATGCTGACGATACCCAACTAGTAGTATCTCTTTCCAATGCCAAGGATCCTTCCTTGATGAATCTTTCTCTTTGCCTCGCTGACATTGGCAAATGGATGAAGATGTCTAAACGTAAACTTAATGACGGAAACTCAGAGGTGATGATTGTAGGCAATGGTGCCCCCCTCTAATCTTTCGGCGTTATACCCAGAGGTTTTCAGCAACTTTATGCTCCCTAAGGATCATATAAAGAGCCTTGGCTTTTGGCAGGACTGTCACCTCACAATGGAGCAGCAATCTAAAAAGATTTCTTCATCCTGCTTTGGGCTCCTTAGAACCCTAAGGAAAATCTTTAAGCTGATACCCCCTCTAGCCAGAAGAATTCTTATCCAGGCCATGATACTCTCTCGACTGGATTATGGTAACTCCCTTTTTCTCAGTTCCCCTGATTATGTAGTGAAGAAACTTCAGGTTGTACAAAATGTGGCCTCAAGACTACTCATGAATTTACCTAGACATCAATCAGCCAAATCAGCCTTAGTTTCCCTTCATTGGCTACCCATAAAACAGCAGATTAATTGTAAGGCCCTCTGCATGATACAGAAAGCTCTGCACAACAAAGGTCTCCACTTCCTCAGACAAAGCATCTCTCCTTATATCCCTACAAGAACTCTGAGATCCTCTACCAGCTAGTTCACATATCACGGTTCAAGAGGTCATCATGGGGAGGTAACTCCTTTTCAGTCAAGGCAGCGTGCCTTTGGAATTCCTTACCTCTAGAACTCAGACGAAAACACTTGGAACTACGGTTCTGGAAACAATTAAAGACCCTCCTTTATTTGACCTAATCTTTTATATTTTATATGTTTTTACTTCCTGTGTCGGAGTTGTCACTTCCTTTTTAGCACTGGGAAGCCTTTGGGTAGCTACGCGCTTTATAAATCTGTTAAACTAAACTAAACTAGTTGTGTACAGTGCAGTACTGTATTGAAGAATGGTGTAGAGTAATGTGACATACGGTGGAGTATCGTAAAGTGGATTGGGGGTACAGTAAAGTGGTGAACATTAAAGTGAAGTGGAGTAAAATGGAGTGTGTTAGGCTGTAATAGCATACAGTGGAGTACTGTAGAGTGCACTGGCGTAAAGTGAAGTAGTTTACCGTATAGTGAGGTGTAGTGTAGTGGCATACAGTAGAATAGCATAGAGTACATTGGTGTAGAGTGGAATTGCATATATTGGAATGTCTCAGAGAGGCAGAAAGTGGAGTGGAGTAGACAGCTGTGGCATGCAGTGGATTCGCATACAGTGGAGTAGCACTCAGTGAATTAGCATACAGTGGAGCAGTGTAGAGTGGAGTGCCATACACTGGAGTGGCATACACCAAGTGGCATAGATTGGAATAGCATACATTGGAGCACATTAGAGTGGGGTATAGTGTAGTACTGTTCAGTGGAAAAGGGAACTGTGGCAATGCGTACAGCATATCAGGGTAAGGTGGAGTGGCAAAGAGTCACATAGCAAAGTGTAGTTTTGCAGAGTGTAATAGTGTATACTGGAGTGGTGTAGAGTGGGGTACAGTAGAGTGGCATAGAGTAGAGTGGTGTACAGTGCAGTTTTATAGAGTATAGTAGTATCATGTGGAGTGCAGTACAGTAGAACAGCACACAGTGGAGTGGTGAAGAGTGAGGTGGCATAAAATAGAGTTTGGTGCACTGTAATTGCATACTGTGAAGTAGTGTAGAGTACAGTGGCATGGAGTGGAGCATCACAGAGTGGAGTGAGGTATGTTATAGTGGCTTGCAGTAGATTAGCGTAGAATGGAATGTCGTAGAGTAGAGCGATATAATGTGGAATAGCGTATAGCGGAATAGCATACTGTGGAGTGGTGTACAGTGCAATGGTGTACAGTGAAATTGTGTAGACTGGAGTGGTGTACAGTGGAGTGGCATACAGTGTAGTGGTGTAGAGAGAAGTGGTATAGAGTGCAATAGCATAAAGTGAAGTTGTATACTCTGGAGTAACGTATAATGGAGTGGCATAGAGTAGAGTGAGGTACAGTGTAGTGGCATATAATGGAATGGTATAGACTGTAGTGGCATAGGCCCCTTTGCATGAAACAATTTTGCTTTCCTTAACAGATTGAATCTCTATTTCCAGCTGTTAAGAAATGCAAAACAGATTTTTGGTATGTACGAAAGGCATATGCTGCATTGCAAAATGCAATTTCTATCCAGTAGAAATAGCATTTTGGGAATTGCTAATAGGAAATTGCTAATAGGGATGTCCTTTTGGCGATTCAATAACCGCTTGCACATAGGGTTTCCTAATTGCACCTTGTCACAAAATGGCCATTTAAGAAATGCAATTACCACTGATGTTGATGAGGTGATAACCAGGTGCACACTACATAAAAAGGCACCCAAAATGCATCAGGATCTTTCATAGTTTCAGCTTTGTACATTCTGGCAAGAAGTATGAAGATGTTTGCAGAGAGGATGAGAAGGAGGAAGAGAGAGGATAAGATATTTACGAGAAGAGTATGAGGATGTTTGCAGAGAGGATGAGAAGGAGGAAGAGAGAGGATAAGATATTTACGATATGGGTCACCCTCTTTGAACTGAATGAGGAGAAGAATATTGATAGGCATAGACTCAGCAGTCAGGTAATACCTGATTTAATAGCTGAGTTGCAGCCTCAGCTACAGGCCCCATCACTCAGAGGCAATGCAATACCACCTCATGAGCAAGTATTGTGTTGCCTGCAACTCTTAGCCTCAGGGAGTTATCAGGTCATCCTAGCAATGGCAAGAGGGGTGTCACAAAGTTCCCTGTCCAGGTTCTTTTGTAGGTTCCTGGACATCACGGTGAGCAAAATCAACCATTACGTATAATTTCCCAATACTCCCCAATCATTCCAACAAACAAAACTTCTACAGGGTAGCACAGTTCCCCAATGTTATAGGTTGTGTTGATGGCACACATATTGCCAAATGTCCCTCCTCAGCCAATGAATGTATTTACATGAACAGAAAAAGAACACATTCACTCAATGTGCTGCTAGTGTGTGATGCTTCCTGTACCATAACTGACTGTGTGGCCAGATTCCCAGGCAGCACAAATGACTTGTGCATATTCTGTCACAGTAGAGTATATACCCAAGTGGCACAGGGTGAATTTGGGAATGACTTCCTGTTAGGTAAGATAATTACAGACACAATGCACAGAGCAGGCAGGACAGTGTGTGTTATGTGACCAAATGGTGTACCATCTCATGCCCTTAAGGTGACAGTAAATATGCCTTCTGTCCCTGGATCCTTACACCATAACTGACCCTATGCACAAAAAGTGAAGAACACTACAACAGGGAACACAGGACAACACACTCCATCATTGACAGGACCTTTGGGATCCCAAAGTTGCACTACTACTGTCCACATAAGACCGGTGCGGCCCTATTTTACAGACCAAATACATTCTGCAAGATTATTGCCCCGTGTTCCAAACTGCACAATACTGACAAGAGAAAGGTTCTGCGTGACATCCCCATAGAGCAGGAGACCAAATCTGATGACAAATTACCACCACCACAGCTGCTGCAAGAGGGTATAGTTGAAGCTGAGGGATGTGCATGACAGACAAAGATAACAAACAACTATTTCTGAGGTAAGTCATTACAACACATCATAAAAATGAGGTAGTGCTTGGTGCACAACAGAGTAACCACCTTTTATTCAGGTGGCTACCGCATCATGGTAAGCAAGGGCCAACTGCATCCTTGTGGATAACACTTTGTAAACAAAAGACGGACAAAGTAAATAGGGTGCTGGATGAACAAAGGCAACTTTTCCTCCTTGGTTACTTGGGGGTCCTTCTTGCATCCCCTAGGGTTGGGTGTTTTCCCTCCAGTAGTGGGTGGTAGGATTGACTCTGAGTCAGTTAAAGGGGGATTGAGGCATGAACGCTTGGGTCATCAGGCTCCTAGACAGATAAGCCACTTACTTTGGCACCCTCCTTACTCTCAGGTGGTGAGGAATGTTGGGGATGGACAAGTTGTGGGTCTGGCTATTTCTCAAACCAGTTGTGATCGGAACCATCCCATGAGCAACATCCTAGCAACAGTGTGTCATGTCTGCCTGTATGTTAACTGTCCACCTTGCTACGCTTGATGTTGCATTAGCCAGCCGGTCCATTGAACTTGTGAAAGTGGTAAAGCGGGCCACATACACACTGCGCCGCTGACACTGTACCCTGTGATCTCATTCCATTGCTGCTAGTCAAAATTTCTGCACCTTTCATATTTTATGCATGGACTTTGCCATGCATCGCAGCTGCCTACTCACTGTCCCTATTTTTTTTTATTTGCAGGTGCCGTGTGATAAGGATGGTTCTCTCCTGGCCACTATACATGGGCGATGTATCTGACATGTCAAACATGATGTCTTTGTGCCTTTGCAGTGTCCTGGGCTCTGCTGTTGTGGTGTTCCTGGCATGTGACTCCCTCATTGCTGTGCTCAAGATCTGGCAGTTGGGAGATTGTGGTTCTCATGCCAGTTGGTGTTGGTGCGATGGGCAGAAAGGATGGTGGTGTCTTGGGCTCAGGGACAACATCCCTTTCTAATGGCCCCTTTGGCTGCCACAGGGATTGACTCATCCAGGCTGTGATCTGTGTAAATGATTCATGTACATTGTTATTGTCATCAAATGGATAATGTATAGCCATAATATTGTTGTGACTCTGCTGCATTTGTCTGTGACATTTTTGTGAGGACAGATATGTTTGGTGTGTTCTTCAGCACTCAGTACCACATGCTAATGATATGCACTACCCTCCCATGACATATTGCCTGTTTGGGTCAAGCACCTCAAAGGAGTATTTCGTACTGTGATATATGATGTGGATTGGCTGACATTATGTTATGGATGGTATAGGCCAGTAAGATGCCTTACCCCGACTAGTGCCTGATAGCATGGAGATGTCAAAGTCCAATTCTACTGCTACACTCTCTAGTTTGAGGGTCCCCTCAATTAGCATCTCCATTGTAAAATCAGAGGGGGTGCTGTGGGGGGGATCCTCTGCCAGTCACTCGTCCCTCTGCCTTCCTGATGGTCACCCTCACCTTGGCACAGGACCACAGGTCGTACCACCTCTCTCTGACTTCAGGGATGGTCTTCTGTATCACTCCAAGGGAGTTAATCTTCTCAAGGATCCCACTCCAGATCCTAGCTTTCTGGGCCTCAGTGACTGAGAATGAGGCCTTCCCGAACAGCTGGTCCATATTGGCAGCACATTCCTCCATCAGGACCTCCAGATCTTACTTCAAGAACGTTGCCTTGCTCTTCTCGCTGTTCCAAGCCTCCTTCCTATCTTCAGCAGCAATGGTGTTTTGCGCTCTTAGTTTGTAGTACTAACTGTACTGTTTCAGGGGCATTCCTTACTTCCTCAAGGTGAATTAGGCCACTGTCTGGTGGCCACATCCTGTAATTAGCCCATACTTAGGCTCTGAAGTCATCATCCTGCTTCATGAAGCTTATTGGCCTCTGTTTCCTAAATTGCAGTTTCATAATAGGAAACCACAATTTAGTAATTTCCTAATTTGCGATTTCCTAATAGTGAATGTGAATCCATACGAATTGCTATTTACTCCTTGAGTGCCCTGGACGTAATGGTTACGTCCTGGGCACACTGTTACGTCCAGATAGGGGCCCAAGGGGGAAGTGCTAGCGCTCCCCCCAGGGGCCTGGCACCCCCTCCCCTGGACAGGGATGAAAGGGGAATTGCTTCCCCTTCTACCCCACTCCCCTGACGCCCCTGTGGAGTGTTATGACATCAGATTGTGCGCTGACTTCATCAGAGGCTGCCCTCACTGCTCTGGAAGCTCAGCTTCCAGCATGGATCGGAGGAGAAATGCAAAAGTATTTCTACTCCAATCATGTGGAGTGGGCAAGAGAGGCATGAAAAGAGAGCAAAGGCCACAAGACACCCGGGTTTTTTGTTTTTTTTTGTTTATGTCTTAAGGGGAGCTGCCCCTTGGGCGAGGGCCGCACCCCAGTGGGGCAATTTATTTTAAGGCCATTTCTGCCCCCCTGGGGGCAGATCAGCTTATTATAATTAGGCAGAAACCGCTAGACACCAGGGATATTTTTTTTTGTTTCTTTTGTTTCATGTCTGTGGGGAGTGACCCCTTAGGCAAGGGTAGCTCCCTTGGAGGTAAATTTACTTTTAGGCCATTTTTGCCCACCTTGGGGGCAGATTGGCCTATTTTTATTAGGCTAATCTTCCCCCAAGGGGAGCAGAAATGACTAGACACCAGGGAGTTTTGTTTTTTATTTATGTTTTTACATAAGGGGAGCAAAATATTTTTAGGTTTTAGGGGCAGATCGGCCTATCGTATTTAGGTCCATCTGCCCCCAGGGAGGGCAGACACCCCTAGACATCAGAGATATATTTTTTTATGTTTGCTTTTTTTTAATATATATGGGGAGCGACCCCTTAGCAAGGGTTGCTCCCCTGGGGGGCAAATTGTATTTAGGCCATTTCTGCCCCCCTTGGGGACAGGTCGGCCTTTTTTTCTTAGGCCAATCTGACCCTAAGAGGAGCAGAAACCACTAGACACCAGGTTTTTTTTTTTGTCAGTTTCACGTGAGGGGAGCGACTCCTTAGGCAAGGGTCGCTCCCCTGGGGGGGCAAATTTGTTGTAGGCCATTTCCGCCCTCCTTAGGGTTAGATCGGCCTATTGTAATGAGGCTGATGGGGAGCGACCCCTCAGGCAAGGGTCGCTCCCCTGGGGGGCAAATTGTCTATTTTTTGTAAGGCCAATCTGCCCCAAGGGGGCAGAAACCACTAGACACCAGGGATTTTATATTTTTCTGTGTCAATTTCACGCAAGGGGAGCAACCCCTTAGGCAAGCGTCATTCCCATGGGGGAGCAAATTTATTTTAGGCCATTTCTGATCCCCTTGGGGGCAGATCGGCTTATTTCTATTAGGCCGGGGGCAGAAACCACTTAGGCACCAGGGATTGGTGTGTGTGTATGTGTGTGTTTCATTTGGGGGTGCAGCCCCTTGGGCAAGGGTCACTGCCCATGGGAGGCACATTACTGTAAGCCATATTTGCCCCCTCTGGGGGCAGATCGGCCTATTTTTGGAAGGCCCATCTGCCCCCAAGGGGGGCATAAAGCCCACCAGAGACGAGGGAAGATTTTTTTTCCAAAATAAGAGGGCGGGGTATGGCCATACCCCCACACTAAATAATTGGGACAAAGTTGTTCTGCCCACCGTTGGGCAGATGGGACAATTACCCAGGATCCACTTCCTGTGGGGGCGGGGACAGAAAGCATACTAGATGCCAGGGAATCAAAAAATATATATAAAATAGTGGGGTGGTGGCTACCAACCACTATGGGCCTAGTTATGCCCCCACCCCAACTGAAGGGGGTAACAGTCTTTCAGCTCTCCCCCTGCACACTAAACATGTTATCCCATGGCAAGCAAGAGGACATTTGATTTTTTGGGATTTTAGTTTTACATTTGGGCCATGCGAGTTTGGCTATCTCTCAAAATCGTCCCACTTGGAATGGTGAGGGCTGCACTTTTTGGACTTTTAGAAAAATCCACAAGACCTAGTCACATCTGAAAACTAGTGATTCCAGGGTGGTCTGCTTCACATGCACCAGCACCATTTTCTCACCCACAATGCCCTGCAAACCTCCAAATTTGCTGAAAATCACACATTTTTCCCACATTTTTGTGATGGGACCTTCCAGAGTCTGCAGGAATCCACAAGATTCCTACCACCCAGCATTCTCTCATCTATACCGTTAAAAATTCTGCTGCACTTGTCAGCCTAAAAATATTTTTTTTCAAACTGCCCTTTTGGACCTGCTTTGGTTCCCCCTCAATTTCAACATGTTTTTGGCTCTTCCCTGTCACAGGCACTTGGCCCACCTACACAAGTGAGGTATAATTTTTACTGAGAGACTGAGGGGAACGTTGGGTGGTAGGAAATTTGTCCCGGTGCAGTGATCCCACACAGAAATGTGAGAAAAATGTGATTTTTTAGCTAAATTTAAGGTTTGCTGAGGATTCTGAGGAAGAAAACATTGGTGTATCCACACAGGTCACAACTCAGTGGATTCCCTTGGGTGTCTAGTTTTCAGAAATGTCTGGGATTAGTAGGTTTCCCTAGATGGCTGCTGAGCCACAACCAAAAACTCAGGTGCCCCCCCCAAAAAACAGGTCGTTTTGTATTTGATAATTTTGATGTGTCCAGATAATGTTTTAGTGTATTTCCTTTTGCGGGCACTAGGCCTACCCACACAAGTGAGGTACCATTTTTATTGGGAGACTTGGGGAAATGCTAGGTGGAAGGAAATGTGTGGCTCCTCTCAGATTCCAGAACTTTCTGTCACCAAAATGTGAGGAAAAAGTGTTTTTTGACCAGATTCTGAGGTTTTCAAATGATTCTGGGTAACAGAACCTGGTAAGAGCCCCACTAGTCACCTCATATTGGATTCCCCTAGGTGTGTAGTTTTCAAAAATATACAGGTTTGGTAGGTTTCCCTAGGTTCCAGCTGAGCTAGAGGCAAAAATCCTTAGCTAAGCACTTTGCCAAACACAGCTCTCTTTTCTTTGGGAGAATGTGATGTGTCTATGTTCTGTTTTGGGGCATTTCCTGTTGCGGGCACTAGGCCTACCCACACAAGTGAGGTACCATTTTTATCAGGTGACTTGGGGAAATGCTGGGTGGAAGGACATTTGTGGTTCCTGTAAGATCCCATAACTTTCTGTCACCGAAATGTGAGGGAAAAGTGTCTTTTTGGCCAAATGTTGAGGTTTGCAAAGGATTCTGGGAAGCAGAACCTGGTGGGAGCCCCACAAGTCAACCCATCTTGGACTCCCCTAGGTGTCTAGTTTTCAAAAATGTGCAGGTTTGGTAGGTTTCCCTAGGAGCCAGCAGAGCTAGAGGCCAAAATCTACAGCGAGCCACTTTGCAAAAAACACATCAGATTTCAGTGTAAAAATGTGATATGTCCATGTTGTGTTTCCTGTCACAAGCATTAGGCCTACCCACGCAAGTGAGGTACTATTTTTATTGGGAGACTTGGGTGAACACAGAATAGCAAAAGAAGTGTTATTTCCCCTTGGCTTTCTCTACATTTGTTCCTTCCAAATGTAAGACAGTGTGTAAAAAAGATGTGTATTTGAGAAATGCCCTGAAATTCACATGCTAGTATGGGCCCAACAGGAATTCAGAGATGTGCAAATGCCCACTGCTTCTCAACACCTTATCTTATGCCCATTTTGGAAATATAAAGGTTTTCTTCATATCTATTTTTCACTCTTTATAGTGCAGCAAATTAATTGCTGTATACCCGGTATAGAATGAAAACCCATTGCAAGGTGCAGCTCATTTATTGGCTCCGGGTAACTAGATTCTTAATGAACCTACAAGCCCTATATATCCCCACCACCAGAATAGTCCAGCAGACGTAACAGTATATTGCTTTCAAAAATCTGACATTCCAGGAAAACGTTACAGAGTAAAACGTTGAGAAAGATGGCTGTTTTTTTCTCCTCAATGTCAATATTTTTTTAATTCAGCTGTTATTTTCTGTAGGAGAATCTTGTAGGATTTACACAAATTACTCCTTGCTGAATTAAGAATTTTGTCTACTTTTCAGAAATGTTTAGCTTTCTGCATCCAGCATTGGTTTTATACCCATTTCTGTCACTAACTGGAAGGAGGCTGAAAGCACAAAAAAATAATAAAAATGGGGTATGTCCCAGTAAAATGCCAAAATTGTGTTGAAAAATTGGGTTTTCTGATTCAAGTCTGCCTGTTCCTGAAGGATAGGAATCTGGTGATTATAGCACCACAAACCCTTTGTTGATGCCATTTTCAGGGAAAAAAACCACAAGCCTTCTTCTGCAGCCCTTTTTACAATTTTCTTGAAAAAAAATGAAATTTTCACTGTATTTTGGTTAATATCTTGATCTCCTTAAAGGGAACCCACAAAGTCTGGGTACCTCTAGAATCCCTATGATGTTGGAAAAAAGGACACTAATTTGGCGTGGGTAGCTTATGTGGACAAAAAGTTGTGGGGGCCTAAGCCCACACTGCCCCAAATAGCCAAAAAATGGCCTGGCACCTGAGGGGAAAAGGCCCGGCAGTGAAGGGGTTAAAAAAGTCACAGGGTATGTACATTCCAAATTGTCATTCCTGAATACTGATTTCTACAGATTTGCAATTTCAGAATTGTAAATTAAGAAATTTGTATATATGGATTATAGAGTGAAGTAGTTTACAGTGGAGTGACAGAGTGGAGTGCTGTAGAGTGAAATATTGTAGAGTAGATGATTGGAACATGTAGTGGAATTGTCTATAGTGGTGAACATTGTAATAGCATACTGTGGAGTGGTTTGTGTGGAGTGGGATACAGCAGAGTAGCATACAGTGTAGTGGCATAGAGAGGAGTGGTGTAAGTCTAGTGTAGTTGGGTGGTGTACAGTGGAATTACATAGAGTTTATTGGTATACAGTGTAGTGAGGTAGAGTGGAGTGGCATATGGTGGAGTAGTGTAGAGCAGAGTGGCATAGAGTGGAGTAGCATAGAGTGCAGTGAATGGGAGTGGAGTGGAGTACAGCGGCATAGAGTGGACTGGCAAAATATGAAGTAATATACAGGTCAATAGTGTACAGTGAATTTTTGTAGAGTGGAATGGCATATAGTGGAGTGCCATAGAGTGACATAGAGTAGAGTGTCACACACTGGAATAGCATATAGTGCCATGGTGCAAAGTGAAGTGGAATAGAATGAAGTGACACTGAGTAGAATAGCATTGAATGTAGTGTGATAGCGTGGAGTTGCATACAGTGGAATTGCATATAGTGGAGTAGATTACAGTGGAGGGTATACAGTGGCATGACGTAGACAGTAGTGTGATAGAATAGAGTGGCACGGAGTGTAATACCATAGAGTATAGTTGTGTACAGTGGAGTGGTTTAGACTGAGTGGAATAAAGCAGAGTGGCATACAGTGGTTTAATGTAAAGTGGAGTGGTGTATTGTGCAGTGACGTACAGTGGAGTGGAATAGGGTGTAATAGCATAGAGCATAGTGATGTAATGTGAAGTGATACAGAGTGGAGTGGACTATAGTGTGATCAATTAAACAGACATATCGTGAAAATGTGTGTGGAATATAAAAATGTGAGATGTAAATTGTAATTTGCAGTACTATATTTGAATAGTGAAAGTAGTATTAATGTTCAGTTAGAACAAAATTTAGTTTCATATTGTACCATGGTATACCGCAATAAGTTAGGGATATACCATGGTGCATGTGGATAAGACATCAGTATGTGAATGGCTAATGGGTGTGTTTACCAAAAGTAAAAGGCAGCCGTGTAGTTTTAGGACAGCTTGGCTGTGTTCTGCATTCACGGTCTTAGATACAGGTATGTCGTAGGGTTAATTGGTGTTCACTATTTATTGCCACTTTATTATAGTGGTAATAGGTAGAGAAATTTATTTTGAAATTTCTATATATTTTTCCAGCAGTTTTGGGAGAACTGTGTATTTTTTAAGTAGTGAGGCAATTTATAGGTATTACTGTGGCACTGTGTAAATGTTTTGTGCACATTTAAATATGCTATAAATGAAAATCCCCTGTAGTATATGCTATCTGCAAAATACTGTGAAATCTCATGAAAATACGCAGTTGAAGATATCACTAAGTAAAATACCTTAGAACTTTAAAAAACGAAATACCCTGCTTTCCCTCAGTACTCATTTGAGTAGCCATTTGAGATGTCATTGGTAATGTCATAAATGATGTCAATGAACAGATCAAGAGTGATGTCATATGTGAGGTCATAAGCAGTGCATGGCAGGGCACAAGTTATAGTTTGCACTTCTTACTGTAATTGTTGAATGTTTTTTGGTTTAAAATGTTAATGTTATCACTGACACTAACTATAACATTACTTTAACCTTTATTTTATCCAGTGAATTTCTAAGGGTTTCTTGACATAGTAATACTTTATTACCAAACTTGGATTCAACCCCCCGCTGGGCACAGCCTTCAGCTCTGTGTGTCACCTGGGGCCAGGTCCTGCAACCAATATCCCCTCTTTACAGACAACCCCATGGTGTGAGGAGTTTGGCTGTGCCTTGGGGACCCGTCCCTCAGGCCTGCCTTATTTAATTAAATGGGTGGGAGCCGTTATCAGTCCCGGGACCCCAGGGCCAATTATTTAACCAAAGTAGGAGGCCGGCTGTGAGCCCCCCTCATAAAGCCATTTTTTTTAATTAAAGGGGAGGGGGGCTGTTTTCAGCCCATGAGACCCGAGGGCCAATTTTTTTAAGTAAAACAGGAGCTGTGTGGCCCCCTTTCCTAATTCCTGGGGACCTCATTCTCAAGGACCACTCTTTTGAAGAAAGAGGAGGGGTGCACATTGCCCCCTCCCCGGGCTGATTCTGTCCCTGTATGCGCCATCCATATTCATGAGATATATACACACACACATAGGCATATTAAGCGCTTTTATATTCATTTATGAATCAATTTGTTAAGCATCACTAGCAGTAGAAAATATGTATTTCCAAGGCATACATCTCATTAAAATATAAGCAATGCATTTCCATCATAAAAAAATAAATACATACAGATTACAATTTCATTACTAATATCCTCCAAGTTCATTAAGGGTTTCTCAATTGAAATCTTTCTGGATACCCTATATTTCATACCATAGTCCATAATATGAGTATCTGATTTAAAAATACATTGACTTCCATTTAAATACTACATTCAACATGTAATACTAAAACATTTGGGTGAGGACGTGCAATTGTAGCCACAATATCAAACTGCTTCATAGCAAATAAAGTGGCAATCTAACATTATGCCTCATGAGTATTAGAAACAGTATATTTTTCCTTTTACTCAAAAAGAGAGTATGATCTAGCAGTGAGTGAGGTTACAATATATTCTTGGAAAATGCAATAACCATTGTTTTCCAAAATCCTCTTTTTGTATCCAACAATTTGCCAGTCAGGATTGTTAGATCTGGGATCCTTGGTTTGGTCTCCCATGTCTTTTTTGCCTCTGCTTCAAATGTTTTGACTATGTGCTGGACTCTGTTTTTGATGTTTTTGGTACTCTGGGTACTTTACCACTGCTGACCAGTGCTAAAGTGCAAGTGCTCCTGTGTAAGGTGTATATGCAATTGGCTTTTAAATGATTGGCATATTCGATTTACTATTAAGTAAGTAGTAAAGTGCACTAGAGATACCCAGGCCCTGTAAATCAAATGCTACTAGTGGGCCTGCAGCACTGGCTGTGTCACCCAAATTAGTAGCCCTGTAATCATGACTCAGACCTTCCACTGCAGTGTCTATGTGCAGTTTTAAACTGCCATTTGACTTGCCAAGTATACCCACTTGCCAGACCGAAACCATCCCATTTTATACATGTAAGGCACCACTAAAGTAGGCTAGGTAGCACCATGGGCAGGGTGTAGTATATGTTAAAGGTGGGACATGTACTTGTGTGGCTTTACATAACCTAACAGTGAAATACTGCAAAATTTGTTTTTCACTGTTGCAAGGCCTATCTCTCTCACAGATTAACTTGGGGGCTGCGTTTAAATAACTTTTATGTGCAGTGCCCCATTGGGAACAGATAGAAATGTGGAGTTTGGTGTCTCCAAACTCACAATTTAAAAATACATCTTTTGGTAAAGTTGTTTTTTAAATTGTCAGTTTGAAAATGCCACTTTTAGAACATGGGCATTTTCTTGCTTAAACCATTCTGTGACTAAGCCTGTTTGTGGATTCTCTTTCTGGGTCAGAGTAACAGTTGGGCTTTTGTGAAACTTCTCTAGACAGTAACACAAAGGAAGCTGGGATGTAGCCTACATATCCTGATGAGCCATTTGGGCTGGAGTGGAGGGATTAGTGGTCACTTACATCTGAATGGGCTGCGCCTGCCCTCATACAATGCGGTGTCCAACCCCCTGGTGTGTGTCTGGGGCCTGGCCTGGGCAAGGCAGGATCTTGTGAACACAAGAGACTTTCCTTTGAGGTTTGCCTTCTTCAAAGGCAGAAAGGGGTATAAGTAGAGGACTCAAAACCCCAGATTTTAGATCACTTCTAGAACCATGAGGACCCTCAGCCAAGGAGAAGAGCTAAAGCGCTGACGAGAAGTGCTGCCCCTGCTTGTGACTATACTTTGTTGGGTTACCCTGCAGTTACTACTTCTGCCTGTGGAAGGGGACAAAGTCTGGACTTTGTTGTGCATTCCTGCTTGAGAAGACTCTCCAAGGGCTTTAACTGAGCTTGCCTCCTGTTTTGAAGTCTCAGGGCAATCAAGGACTTCCCCTGCCAGCACCTGGATTCTCTGCTGGAACTCCTGTCCTGCCAAGTGGTTGCCTATCCAGTCCCTGGAACCCTCAAAGGTGAAGTTGGCAGAACAAGAGCTGAATCCACGCACAGAATACTGTGCAGAGAACTTTTTAATGCACCAACTGCAAAGCTGCTGATAAACAACGCAATATATATTGTCTATTTTTCTAAACTGGTGTGGTGTCCATTTTGTAGTGTCTTCACTGTGTTGCTGTGTCTGTTGGTACAAATACTTTACACATTGCCTTTAGGATAAGCCTGACTGCTTGTGCCAAGCTACCAAGGGAGAGAGCAGGGGTTATCTGAGTGTGCATCTCCTTTGCCCTAACTAGAGTAAGGGTCCTTGCTTGGACAGAGGGCAACTTGACTGCCAACCAAAGACCCTATTTCTAACAAGGATCAATACTAACCTGAAGCTGGAGAATAGCTCACCTCAGTCACCTATCCAGGAGCAGAGAGAAATGAGGGAAGGAGACTGGTTCCAAAGCACCCTGAAAAACAGGACTACAGAACTTTTAGAACCTAGATAGCTGTAACCAACAGTAGAACCTAACATGCCTCTCTACTTGAGTATTTTTTCCGGACTTTCCCTCAAGTGTATCAAATCTTAGGCCCGTTATTCTCATTGTTCCTAGAAATGATTGCAAACGTTTTTTCATATCATGCTTCATCATACAGGACAACTCTTAATTGTTGGCTTTATGAATTAGGCCATGCACAAATCTGAGTGAGAATGATCTAGGCAACAGGGTCCAAGAGTCCAAGGTAAACTCCAAACTCAGGGCCTGCTCCTTCAAGCTTCCTGAGCGCTCAGGAAGGGCCTTCAAACATAGACTTTCTTGAGATTCCCCCCAAACACATTGATATATTTCCAGCAATTCAGCTCCTTGAAGGGACTGCAGGATTAACCTCCCTGCCACTGCCTTTATTAGAGGGTCCACTGATAGCCGCCCAAACTTCTGGTCAAATCTTTTCAACACATCAACTATACTTAAGAATCTGATTTTCACTCTTGTTACATAACTGTCCAATTTCAGATTTCAAGCAAAGCTAGCCTCTAAATGTTTATATTTCTATATCAACTCTAAAAGCACTTTCCCTAAAAACCAAGAAAATGTCAACTGACACTGAGAAGATCATAATTCTGGGTTTCTCCAGATTTATGTTCCATGACATCCTCTTACCATAGTTCTGTAAGATTTTTAATTTCTTCTTCACACTTTTTGGGATGTAGTCTGTTAGGACGAGATCATCAGCATATATCAAACAATAAGTATGTACCCTGCCTATCCTGGGAGAAAAATAATTACAACTTCCTAATGTCTCAGGAATATCTGAAAGTAATAGACTGAAGAGCAGGGGGCTATCATGAACCATGTTTTAGACTATTATTCACCATAATTTTATCAGTTAGAATTCCTAAACCATTCAAGTCGCCGTGCACCCAGTTTTTTTCGTAAAATTGTCAAATCGTGGTCAAAAGATCTTGAGGGATTCCGCAACCAGACAGTATTTCCCACATAAGCGTCCGGTTTTCTTGGTCAAAAGATGCTCTAAAATGAACAAGGCAGCAGTGTAATTTCCTCCTCAGATTACTGCCCTCCACTCTGCACCCCAGAAGGGAAAGCAATGATAAACTGTAGAATACTTCGGCCTTAAACACCTTTTGTCTTGTGGCACACACCCACTCCAAAAGACCCAGACCTCAAGGAAGATCAATAGTGTTTGGGCATAGATCGTGGTCAATACATCCAGCAAATAAATTAACCAATGGTTCACAGTGTCATTGTGTGCTCTTTCTTTGTGTATGGGCTTGATTATTGCTCCTCGCCAAGAATCAAGAATTACACCACTACACGAGACTTATAACAAAAGAACTTAAAACTCTGGTCCACCATAATGAATTTGGCTTTTAGATGATTTCTGGTGACCCATCAGGACTTCCCACCAATGGAAGTTTCAAATTTGCAATTACATCAGCTATTATACCCGTTTCCTGGGGTACCAAGAGGATGGTGTATCCAGCCCAATCAACAATGGGATCACTTTTATTGTTATCAGGCTTCCTATTTAGCTCAGTTATGAATTTAAGCCATTATATTTCACAAACCTGTTCCTCAAGGTGGGAAGGTGATGTTAGATATACACTATTAACCAGGTATCTGTACAGTCAGGAGTTGCCCTTGGCAATGGTATCCTGCATTTTACTCCTGTTTGCCGTGTACAAGCTGCTTGATGTGTCTTTTTTTGGTTCCTTAAATCCAGCACTAAACTCCCTTCTCCTTATTAGAGGGATCATGCGCTTCACTCTGCAGACATTTCGTTGGAGAGCTTAACATTCCACATTAAACCACCCAGTTTGCAGTCTCTTTTGTAAGCTTTTCAGGGGATGGCCGTTTTACAGGATTCCTGGACTTAATGAATCAACCATATGTACCACTCCCACTTCAACCAGCTGCTGACCGGTGGTCCTCGAGTCAAATTTTTACTAATTCTTATTCTACGATTATACATAAAGGGAAGTCCCCCATCAATTCTCTATAGGGAATAGGGTTTTGCTTGAAGCACTGCTCCATAGAAAAGTGACCACTCTTTCCCGAAACTCTGATCATAAAATTACTCTCAAATCATACATGATAAGCAGAAATAAAGGTAAAATTAGCATCATATTACAATATAAGCTATCTTCCTATAGCAGAAAAGAGCCAATTTGCCCTGCTTTCTAACCGAGCTGAGATGAAATATTAGGAGCTCTTATATAAATGTATAGAATGAGATCCGCAGTCAGGCAGAAATTGTGTAAAATAGATGCAAGTGCTGTGATATAAATCACCACTTCGAGCCAGATTAACTGAGGCTTTGCACCTGCTCTAGCAAAGCGACGTAACGCAAGGAAAAGCAAAGAGGCACAGGTACTATTCAGCTCAAGAAGTGACCTTTTTTACAGCAGCAGAATCATTTTGTGCTACTGAAGGCGAATCAGTGCACTCACCTAAACCTTTGATACAAATCCCTTTCAAAGCATATAGCCAGACACAGCTTGTATGAAAAATGACTATTGCAAGTATTCCCATGCAAGGGGAAATTGGTTAATTTCTACCAAAAAGTCAATAAATTTTACGTGTGACACAGTGCACCTCACACACACTACGCATCTGACAATTTTGCACTGTGCCAGTTTGATAAACCATATCGGTCATAATTCGTTTGCAATATCTGATTTGTAATAATTTCATTCTTGTACAACCATTTGCATTGCAAACATTGATGTCGGTTATAATACTATGCTTTTAGTTCATTTGTTTATGTATGCATTCAAAGGGTTCTTAGCAGCAGAATAGCTTTGGATTTTCACGAGTGTGCTAGGGAATTCTCGTTTTATTTATTGCGTCTTTCGTCAGGATCATGAGGTTTAGATTTCTTAAAGTAAATGATCAAAATGACCAATCATAACTGTTCAGAGACTTCTTAGTGAGAGAGATCAGAACATTGGTGACATTTCAGCTATCACAGCAGTGAGTCTTTGAGGTGAGCCATCCAAGTTCATCTGATGCTGTTTGTCTCATATCATATTTTCCACCAGGGACTTTAATTAGCCTTGCTATGCGAAGAGACCTGCAAACCAGACAAACATACATGAAGTACATATAGAAATGTGTGTTGAGCCTATTGAAGCGCTGACCCTCGTTAAAGCAATAGGTTTGAAACTGAAAATGTAGGCACGTGGGGATTCTAATAATGGACTGCATATATATAGCCATTAAAAAAAACTTGTACTGGAACAATTTTTGATTGTTGCATCAGCTTACTAAAATCATAGAGCTTCTAAAATAATTGTTGGTATCACTCAAAAGACAAGTGCAGCAAATAAGCAACGGAAAATGTAAGTGGAAGCAAGTGTTTACGGGCGAGAAGACTTTGGATGAGCTAATAGTCCAATACATTTTTTACACTATGGTGTTCAATGATACCTTATGATGCTATGAAGCCTTTAACATATGGATGAATTGCATCGCTTTCTGCTAAGAAATTGAGTTATTTAAAATAGTCCATTAATAACTCATAGTGGTATTAGCGTTGCATGCACAACGGTAAAACAAATAAGGGTTGTTTTTCCTTTCTCACTCTACTTCAAAACTTGCTTGCCACCACATTCCACATTTAAAAGACTCAGGTGAGCCTCATATCACGTTTAATATTTGTCAAAAATATCTATTTTCTGTATTGTTGCCTCAATCTTTCATCCACAAGACAAAATCATAAGCATGATACAAGTTTGTTTACAATTGCATCTCTTTATAGTCTCATAGTGGAACCTTAGGTATACAATTCAAGTAAATAAGCAATGGTTTTTAACCAATTTGCTGCTATGTCTTTTCCCCCTCCGCTGCTAAACCATTTTTTGGCTATTTGGGGTAGTTCGCGCTTCAGCCATCATAACTTTTTGTCCATGTTGGACCTGCCTCTTTTTGCAAGGTCATCCCCAAACTTTTTGCCTTCTTCCTCCTATTTATTCTGACCTCTGGATGTTGGCTCTAGGAATGTGAGCTCTTTATCACTGTTGAGCAGTGCTAAAGTGTAGGTGATCTCCCTTCTAAAGTTGGTATGATTGCCTTACACCTAATTGGCACATTTAATTTACCTGTGAGTCTCTTGTACAGTGGTTTTCCTATACCCATGGCTTGTAAATTAAACACTACTTTTGGGCCTGCAGCCCTGCTTGCGCCCCCCACAGTAGTAATCTTTCAAACCTGTCTCAGGCCTGCTAGCACAGGGCCTGCATACACACTTTATTGCCACAGGGACCTGGCATCTAAATTTACTTGCCAGGAACAAAACTCCCCTTTTACTACATGTAAGTCACTTCTAAGGTAGGCCTTAGCTAGCCCTATGGGAACAGTGTTATGTATGTAGAAGGCAAGACATGTGCCTGGTTGGGTGGCCTGTCCTGGTAGTGACAAACAGCCTATGTGGTTTCTCACTATTTCAAGTGCTACCTTGCTTATAGGATTGCATTGGAAATGCCTTGCCTTATGACAAGGGGTTATTGTCTGATTTATGATTAGTAGCGTAGGCATGTTTGATATGGTTGTAATGGTAGTGAGAAATGCTGCTTACTGGTGTGGGTGGATTGTTTATTACTATTATAGAAATGCACTTCTAGAAAGTTAACATTTTACTGTGCTTATGACTCTGGCGTTTTGCATCTTGACTTCAATCCACGTCTGGGGCAGAGATACAGCTTTTCAGACACCCTGTGCACAGGGGAGGGTGGGAGTGTCACAGAGGTGCATCTGCATTTTGAATGGTCTTCCAGGGCTGATAGAAGGGGAGGTCGGGCACACCTGCATTTGTAAAGGCTGTGCACTGGCCTCACACAAAGGTTTTTTTTTACCTGCAACTGAAGTCTGGAGCCTGTGCTGAAGGAGAGAGGAGACACGCCTAGAACACGTTGTAACTGGTTGGAATCTCTTCTCCCCCTTTTTGAAATTGCTTTGGAAAACTGAGTGGAAGTACAAGGATTTTCCCCATGTAAGGTGAACAAAAAATATCTTAAGAATAAGGATAGAGAATGTTGCTGGAGGGACTCACCAGGAACTGACTTGGACTGGTGCTGCTGTGCTGACCTGCTGGATCACTAGGAGGAAATGCCACTGACTGGATCCCCCTTGTGCTGGCCTTCTTTTAGGCCCTACCCCATTACCACCCTGTGCTCCACTTGTGTCCTCCAGGGGCTGGTGCTGTGGCCCCTGCCCCCTGCAACCTTTGGCTTTTCGGCATGAGGATAGCACTGTGCTTTGGAGTTCCTGTGCTGGAGCGGAAGTGTCAGAAGAGCGCTTGACTTTATGCCCTGAGTGCCTTGACAGCTCTCGTTATTTTATTTGTTAGCGCCTTGTGATCGATGTTCTAAATATTGCTGAGGCTCACCGCTGTGACCCGGATGGGTTGATTAATTTGTAAAGCGTGCAACGTGCACCTTTCATCTGTGTCCAGGGGCACCCACAGGAACTGTGTCCGGACCAGGGCAGCAGACTGCTCACTCACTCACTGGGTCGGGTGCTGTAGGAATAGGAGGTAATGGAGCCCCTTTCAAGGATCAGAGGGCTGGTTGAGAGGTCAGGTTGGTGAGGAGTGGGATAGCCTGTCGGGAGTACTGCCCCCCTCGTTGCAGCGTCAAGTGAACCGTGAGCAGGACGGGGTGGCGACCCTTACCGGACACCCCCAATCCTACTTTCATTGGGAAGAAGAGGTACCACCTATGCACAGGAGATAGTAGCGGTTAATTGTGGCAATTTTTGCCTACCCTACCCTTAGCTAGCAAGGTGGATTCAGGTCATGTGCAGCTAGGAGGGTGTGTGGGCGTCCACCCTAATGTGCTTATTCTGCTAGATGCTCTCTTCGTGATGTTGCCCCTTATGTGCATTCCCATACTGTTTTGCTGTATTCTAATGCCATAAGTTTTTGTGCTGTGTCAGGTGATGCGCAGCCATGAGACTGTCTTGGCGGTGATGATCATGAGTTTACTATGACCTAATGCCATTTTTGTGATATGACTTTTTACCATGATAGATGCATTTGTAGTAATGTTTTCCTGACTACTGCTTATGTTGTAGAATAACCAGTAACTTATATGTTCAATGTGACTACTGCTGGCTTTCACAGATAATAATACTGTGTAACATTCTGACAACTGCTTCGGTAGCAGGGTATTACTGACATGTTATATTTGGTCTAATAATGTTGTGTACAATACAGTTTATTTTTAAATAACTTGTGTTGTGTTTCCTTTGTGGTATGGAAAGTGTGTCACATGTGTTCTGCAAATGATTTACACATTGCCTCTGAGATAGGCCTGACTGCTCATGCCAAGCTGCCAAGGGGGCGAGCAGAGGTTATCTTGGGTGTGTAATCCCCTCGCCCTGACTAGATTTGGTAGGTTTTGCCTGCCTTAGGTGCATACCCTAGCCAACCAGAAACCCCATTTCTAAATGTCCACATATACTATCCATGCCAAATTTGTGTTCTTTTTCCCAACATCCTTGGGATTCTAAAAGTACTCAGGGTTTGTGGATTCCCCTGGAAGGTGTCAAGAAATTAGCCAAAATATAGCAATTATTTTTTTGGGGGGGGGGGAATGGATAAAACGCACTGCAGAAGAAAGTATCTGTTTTTCCAGCAGATGACATCTATGAAGGGTTTGCAGTGCTAAAATCACCATCATTCCTGCTTTCAGGAACAGGCAGACTAGAAACAGAAAACCACATTTTCAATACAGTGTTGGCATTTTATTGGTACATACCCAATGTTTCCTTATTTTTTGTGCTTTCAACCTCCTTCCATTCAGTGACAGAAATAGGTGTGAATCCAATGATGGATCCTGGAAGAACCCGAGGTACACAGAGCCAATAGATGAGCAGCACCTTGAAATAGGTTTATATCGTGCCCCTGGTAAACAGCAAATAAATTGGTAAAATATAGAGAGTGAACAATAGGTATCAAGGAAACCGATGTGTTTCTGAAATGGGCATAAGGTATGGAGTTTGCAAACAGTGATTTTTGCACATCTTTGAATTTGTGGATACCCATACTGCATGTAAATTAGAGGGCAATTCTCAAAATGACTTCTTTCTTACACACTGTCTTATATTTGGAAGGTGCAAATGCAGAGAAAGACAATTGGTAATAAAACTTGTTGTGCTATTCTGTGTTCCCCCAAGTCTACTGATAAAAATGGAACCTCGCTTGTGTGGGTAGACCTAGTGCCCATGGCAGGAAACACCCTAAAACGCAACATGGACACATCTCATTTTTCCACTGACAACTGGTCCTTTTTCAGCATTGTGATTAGCCATGGATTTTAGGTTCTAGCTCAGCCGGAACCTCGGGAAATCTAGCAAACATGTAACTTTTTTAAAACTAGACATCTAGAGGAATCCACTTGTGTGACTTGTTTTTCTACCCAGAATCCCCTACAAACCTAAAACTTTGAGTAAAAAAAGATTCTCCTCACATTTCTGCGATTGAAAGTTCTGGACTCAACACAGAGCCACAAACTTCCTTCCACCCAGCATTCTCCTATGTTTTCTGATGAAAATGGTACCTCACTTGTGTGGATAGGCCTAGTGGCCGCAACAGGAAACAACCCACAACACAACTTGCATACATCAAATGTGTCCACACAAAACTGACCAGTTTTTTTCAAAGTGGGTAGCTCTGATTTTTGGGCCCTACCTCAGCTAGCACCTAGGGTTATGGCCCAAAACACAACATGGGTACATCAAATTTCTCCACACACAACTGACCTGTTTTTTGCAAAGTGGGTAGCTGGGGTTTTTGGGCCCTACCTCAGGCAGCACCTAGGTAAACCTAGTAAACCTATAGATGTTTGGAAACTAGACATCTTGGGAAATCTAGGGTGGGGTTACTTGTGTGGCTCTCACCATGTTGTTTTACCCAGAATCCCTTGCAATCCTCACACTTTGATTAAAAAACACATTCACCTCACGTTTCTGTGGAGGAAAGACAGGAAATCTGCACAGAGCCACAAACTTCCTTTCACTCAGCATTCTCCTATGTCTTCTGATAAAAATGGCACCTCGCTTGTGTGGGTAGCTCTTTGGATACATCCAATTATTCCACCCAAAACTGATCTGTTGTTTGCAAAGTGAGTAGCTGTGGTTTTTGGGTCCTTCCTCAGTTGACACTTAGGGAAACCTAGCAAACCCATACATTATTGAAAACTAGACACCCTGGGGAATCCAGGAAGGGATGATTCATGTGGCTCTCGCCAGATTCTATTAACCAGAAACCCTTGCAAACCTCAATATTTGTCTGAACAAACACATTTTCCTCACATTTCTGTGATAGAAAGTTCTGAAATCTGTGGGGAGCCACACATTTCCTACCACCCAGTGTTCCCCTCGGTCTCCTGATAAAAATTATATCTCACTTGTGTAGAGGGGCCAAGTGCCTCTCTCAGGGAAAGCCCAAAAACGTGTACAGATAGAGGAGGAGCCAAAGGGGGGCTAAAAGGGCATTTTTTTCTATATTTTTGGGCTGACTGCTTTGGGCACCCACACAAGTGGGACAGAATTGTTATCAGTACAGATGGGACAATGCTGGGTGGTAGGAATGTTGTAGATTCCTTTGGATAACTGAAGTTTCAATGACAGAAATTTAGGGAATATACATGATTTCAGGAAAGTTGGAGGTTTGCAGGACATTGTGGGTAAGAAAATGGTGTGGGGTGCATGTGAAGCACACCACCCTGAATTTTCCCTGATGTTTACATTTCTGAAGTGTCTGGGTCTGGTAGGTTTTTCCATGTGGCAGCGTACCCTAGTCCAAAAAGTGCACACCATTGCAGGTGGAACGATAGTGGCAGTTAACCAAGCTCTCTTGGCCCATATGTAAAATCAAAACACAAAATAGCCAAAACCCCTGTTGTTTGCTATTAGGATTAGATACTTTAGAGTACCAGGGGGGCAGAAAAACTGCTGCCCCCTTAAGTTGGAGTAGGAGGATAACCACACCCATGGTGGTGGGCTGCCCCCACCCCTCTATTTTTAGAAAAATGCTTCAATGGTTTCTGGTGGGGCTTTCTGCCCACCCCGGGAGGATAGATCAGGGATAATAATCCTGATCTGCCCAACAGGGGTGCAGAAAGACTGTGCCCATTTATTTTTGGTGGGCATTGCTATGCCCATTCTAGGCAGCCCCTACCCCTAAACTACAAACACAAAATCCCCTGTGCCGACTGGGCTTTCTGCCCATCCAGGGGAGCACATGGGGGCCTATTGTCCTCTTCTGCCCCCCCCAAGGGGGACAGAAAGACTGTGCCAAACATTTTGTGGAGGGGTGGGGACACTACAATGACTATGCCTAATTTTGTGAATGGGATGATTGGGGGCATTGCAATGCCCTTTCTGGGCAGCCCTCACAACTAGATGAATAAAAACAATACGTGGTGCCTTGTGTACTTTCTCTCCCCTGGGGGTAGGAGGGAATCAGGGGATGCTGCCCTCTGTGTGGGAGAAAGACTGAATATGCCAAACATATAAGGGTTGAACAAAAACCCTTACCCAAGTGATCCCTCCCTCCTTCCTCCCTAGTGTCTATTGGGTGGATCTCGGTTTGTCCCCTTCCTGCCCTTGGCAGATAGTGGTGCTTCCTTGCTTCTGCCAGGTGGTGTTCCCTTCCTGCCCTTGCTGGCTGTTGTTCCCTCCATCCCCTTACTGCTGGTGTTCCCTCCTTCCCCTTACTGGCTGGTGGTGCCTCCTTCCCCCTGCTGGCTGGTGTGCTATCCTTTCCCTTGCTGGCTGGTGGTGCCTCCTTCCCCTTGCTGGCTGGTGGTGCCTCCTTCCCCTTGCTGGCTGATCGTGCCCCCTTCCCCTTGCTGGCTGGTGTCCCCTTCCGGCCCTTGGTAGCTGGCGGGCCCCTCTTGCCCTTGGCAGGTGGTGCGGGCTGGAAGAGGGTGAAGGTTTGGGAGTGGAGGAAGAGGGAGTGGCTGTGGTGTCTGCTTTGTTTGGGTGCAGGTGCATGGGCTGGATGCTGTTGTGACGTGGATGGCTGTTGGGTGTCTGAGCGCTTGTGTTTGTGTTCTTTGGGAGGAGGGGGCACAGACACAGTGGGAGAGGACACAGGGGATGTGTGCATGGATGTGGGGGGGGTGACTGCCAGTGAGGGGCGTGTTGTGATAGGTGTGCTGCTGATGGAGGTAGTGGATGAGGATGTAGTGAATGCAGGTGTGAGTGGAGACGCAACTGGGAGGGAGGTGGACAACGAGGAGGAGGGGGACACTGTGGAGGCAGTGGATGTTGGTGTGTCTGCATCTGGCTGGTGCTTGTGAGAGTGCCTGTGGGATGAAGTGTGGTGCTTGTGTTTGCATGAGCCACTTCTGGGTGTTGATTTGGGTGCATGCAGGTCTGAAGGTGTGCTTGGGATAGGCTGAAGATGAGGGGAATGGGACTGGGTAGAGGAAGTTGGAGGGCGGATGCTAGAGACAGGGGCAATGGCTGCCATCAGTGAGTTGGCCAGAGGCTGGAATTATCTTTGTTGGGCCGCCACACCAGAGTGAATGCTTTCCAGGAATGCATATGTTTGTTGCAAATGCCCTGCTACACCCTGGATTGCATTCAGTATGGTTGACTGCCCAATAGAGAGGGATCTCAGGAGGTCAATATCCTCCTCACTGAGGGCAGCAGGACTGACTGGGGCAGGGCCTGAGGTGCCTGGGGCGAAGGAGATGCCCACCCTCCTGGGTGAGCGGGCACGGGAAACTCTCTGATGGGCTGCTGGGAGGGTGGTGCTGGTACGGGGGTGGCAGCTGTACCTGTAGTTGGGGTGGGCACAGAAGTGTCCACCACCACCAGGGTACTTCCATCAGAGGAGGCTGTCAGAACTGTACCCTCCTGTCTCCCTCGTGGTGCTCCCCTCGCCCTCCATCCCACTGGTGCCCTCACGGTGAGTGGATTTGGCCTCCAGGCCCATGTGGGATGCAGCTCCCTCCATCGCCGGTTCCTCTGTTCCTCCACCAGATGATGCTAATGCACACAAGGACAGGGTGACAAAACAGAAAGGGGGGAGAGATAGAGGATACACTTGGTCAATGCCAACAGCAACACTACCGTTGGCGTACACAACTCACAGGGAACAGCCCTATGCACTAGACCATGCACTACCAATCACAATGCTATTCACCAGGCCATGGGGTACAATGCCTAATGCCATTAGCTGCACACCTGAAACCTACAGGACCCTGCCCAGTACTAGATGCCCGCTAGCATAATTGGGGTTGGAGTGCATCTGAGCTTGCCCATCATGGAACCTACCCTGCCTTGTTCGCCCTGGCCTAGGGGCGCCCACAGACACACATCCCCCACCCAGGTAACACCCTTCATGATTCTGAATCTGTACTCACCCCCTTGTGGCTGCTGTGATGCCTTCAAGCGCCCATCCAATGCCAGGATGTGGAACATCAGGGGGGTCAGGGTACGACGGGCATCCCTTCCTCGTTGGGAGGCCAGCCCCAGCTGGGCCTCTGCCGTCTTCCTTGCCCAGCGGCACAGGTCCTCCCACCGTTTGCGACAGTGGGTGCTCCACCTGTCAAAGACCCCCAGGGTCTGTACCTCCTTGGCGATGGCACGCCAAATACCCTTTTTCTGATGGGCGCTGACCTGCACAAAAAGATACATAAGAAAAGCTGTTATTCATACCATCTGGAGTGTTATACTCATGGCCCACCATTTCTCTCCCATCCCCTAACACACAGACATTGCCTACCAAACATGAAGCTCTCTGCCCAGGATCCCTCAACCCCCCCTACACTAGGCTTATACACACAGCACTCCATACATTCATGCCCCACGCATCGTCCTCACAGTGTACTCACCTGTTTGTCTGGAGGACCATAAAGTAAAGGGTACTGGAGTAAGACCCCATCCACTAATCTCTCCAACTCCTCGGAAGGCCCTTTCCCCAGACACTCGAGCCATGGTCGCTTCCAGATACAGGTCACGGCAGCACTTGCAGTGTAGGTCCTCTCCTGTTGAAGGTCAGGTAGAAAGTGAGTGAACAGATAGAAAATGGCAGTCATGTCTGCGGCGGTGCGTACTGTCACCGCCGGTGTACATCACCATTGGCTCCTGGAACCCTTAGATGATAATGATAACCAATGATGTGTTGCACAGTGGTTGTCGACCGCCTCCCGCAATGGCGCACAACGTCAGCAGAATTACCTCATTTCCACTTGTCCCTCCTCAAAGGTCAGGCGGCCGCCATTTCAAGGGGTCACAGACCATGGCACCTAACTGCATCACAGCAGACATAGGCAGCACATCAACGGACCTATATGTTCATATTAAATTTCTGTAAAAAAATGGAAGGCATGTTAATCTGAGTATATGTTTGAATATGATCATCCCCTCACTGTTTTTCACCCTAGAGTTCAACCGCTGAGGATGAAAAGGAGATGAGACACACCCCCGTGTGCAGACCCCTGGTGGACCTGGCGACAATGGAGGACAGGCACATAATCCTAATCTACAGACTTGATAGGGCCACAATCCAAGAGCTCTGTGCCCAATTGGAGCCAGACCTGATTTCAGCTATCCGCCATCCCACAGGTATCCCCCCTCTTGTGCAGGTCCTGTCAGGGCTCAATTTCTTGGCAAGTGGTTCCTTCCAAGCGACAGTGGCCATGGCATCAGAGATGTCACAGTATATGTTCTCAAACGTGCTGACCAGAGTGTTGTCTGCCCTGATGAAACACATGCGCAGCTACATCGTATTCCCCCAAGTGGAGGATTTGGCCACAGTGAAGGCTCACTTCTATGCAATGGGACATATCCCTAACATCATTGATGCTATTGATAGTACACATATTGCCTTTGTCCCCCCCCAAAGAAATTAACAGGTCTTCAGAAATAGAAAGAGCTTTCACTCTCGGAAAGTGCATATAGTGTGTCTGGCGGACCAGTACATCTCCCATGTCAGTGCAAAGTATCCTGGCTCTGTGCATGAGGCCTTTATCTTGAGGAATAGGAGCATTCCATATGTGATATCTCAACTCCAGAGGCACAAGGTGTGGCTAATGGGTGAGCCCATGGTACTTACCCAGTGTTTGTTGGTATATGGGTGTGGGGTTGGCCCTAAGGGTGAGTGTCTAACTAACCGGTATCCTTCGATATTTACAGGTGACTCTGGTTACCCCAACCTCTCATGGCTACTGACCCCAGTGAGGAATGCCAGGACAAGGGCAGAGGAACGTTACAATAAGGCACATGGGTGAACAAGGAGGATCATTGAGCGCACCTTTGGCCTCCTGAAAGCCAGATTCCGGTGCCTTCATCTGACAAGTGGATCCCTGTGCTACTCACCCAAGAAGGTGTGCTAGATCATTGTTGCATGTTGCATGCTGCACAATCTGGCCTTAAGATGCCAGTTGCCTTTTCTGCAGGAGGATGAGGCTGGAGATGGTCGTGGGGCAGTGGTGGAGCCTGCGGACAGTGATGAAAAGGAGGCAGAGGAAGAGGATGTGGACAACAGAACTTCTATAATTGAACAGTACTTCCACTGACACACAGGTAAGACACTGTAACTTCACCTTCCATTGCAGTTTTGTGTTGGACATTGTACATGGCAGCCTGATTTTCCAAAATCTATGGCCACTTACAGTACCCTTTGCCATCTCTATTTTCAGATATCTCTTCCCCACTCTGGCTCCTGGTGTGTTTACTGCTGCCCAGTACAGGTCATACTTATGTATATATATGTACATTTTAATTGCAATGTTTACAGCTTGTTAAACGAATACATATTTCAATCAATTGACAGACTCCATACTTGTATTAGTTCCAAGGGTGTTTATTTCTGTGATAATAAGTGTAGGGGGTATAACTGTGGGCAGGATAGATGATGGAGGAATGTCCAGGATAGAGATCAGTCTATTGGTATCACAGATGCATTGTCCAAGGGGGCATAGGGAGTGGGGCAATGGCAGATCAAGGTGGACAGGGTGACATAGTGGGATACAAGGGTTACATTCACGGGAGTCTTATTTCCTGGCGGGGGTCTTGGCAATGTTCTCTGGCTTCTGCCTGGATCTCAGGGACCTTTTGCGTGGTGGTTCTCCTTCTGCAGGGGGAGGGGTGCTTGTGGCCTGTTGTTCCTGTGCCGGGCATCCTGCCCACTAGCATTGGCAGAGGTGGAGGGCTGTTCATCGGTGTGGCTAGTGTCAGGGGCCCATTGGCGTGCCACTGCCTCCCTGATCCCCAAGTACTGTCCCTCCTGCAGCCGCTGGGTCTCCTGCAACTTGGCCAGTATCTGGCCCATCGTCTCCTGGGAACAGTGGTATGCTCCCAGGATGTTGGTGAGTGCCTCGTGGAGAGTCGGTTCCCTTGGCCTGTCCTCCCGAATCGCACAGCAGTCCTCCCAGCTTCCCTGTTGTCCTGTGCTTCTGTCCCCTGAGCGGTGTGCCCACTGCCACTGACCCCAGGACACACTGCTGATTGACATGTCCTGGGGACAGAGGTATGGGCCCGCTGGGTGGGTGCTGTGGTAATGTTTCCTGAGGGGGAGAGGCTCTTTGGTGGTTTGGGACTGTGGCTGGGTCACTGACTGTCCTGTGAGCCTCTTCTGGGGGGACTGGATGGTGCTGGCACCTCCTCTCCGGTGACATTGTGTGTGGGTCTGTGGGGATGTAAAGCAGTGTTATTGTTTCTGTGTGTGACACCTTCTGCATGTGTATTTTCCCCTCTATGGTTGTTATTATCAAGGCAGCTTTGGCTTGTATGAGTTGTGATTTTGTTGGCTACGTGATTGTCACTAGTGTGCATGCTGTGATGATGGGGGTCCATGCAGGTCTGTGATGGGGGTCCATGCATTGGTGTTGCATGCAGGGATTGGTATTGGGATGGGTGGGTTGTGATGGTGGGGTATATGTGAGGTGGTGAAGTGATGGGGGTCAGGGTAGGGGTAGGGGTTTGTGATGGCATGCAGGTGGGGGGGTGAAAGTAGTAAATATTTGACTTACCAGAGTCCAGTCCTCCTGCTACTCCTTCCAGGCCCTCAGGATGCATGATCGCCAAGACTTGCTCCTCCCATGTTGTAAGTTGTGGGGTAGCAGGTGAAGGTACACTGCCAGTCCTCTGTACAGCTATCTGGTGTCTTGCAACCACGGAACGCACCTTCCCCCGAAGGTCGTTCCACCTCTTCTTGATGTCATCCCTTGTTCTGGGGTGCTGTCCCACAGCGTTGACTCTGTCCACGACTCTCCGCCATAGCTCCATCTTCCTAACAATGGACGTCTGCTGCACCTGTGATCCGAATAGCTGAAGCTCTACCCGGATGATTTCCTCCACCATGACCCTTAGCTCCTCCTCAGAGAACCTGGGGTGTCTTTGTGGTGCCATGGGTGTAGTGTGAGTGGTGTGTTTGAGGGTGTGTGGGGTGATGTGTTGGGTTGTGTGCTGTGAGTTGGGTGGATGGTGTATGGGTGATGGTGTTCTGTGGCTCTGATTGTGTGGGTGCTCCTGGCATGTCTCTCCCTCAGTTGTCATCTTTCTTGAGTTGTAAGGGGTTGTGGGTAATGTGGGTGTGTTTTTTATAGTGGCGTGGGTGTGCTGTGTATATGGGTGTCAGGTGTGTGTTATTTAAATTGTCCTCTGTGGTGTTGTTTTGTTTGAGTGTGTGTATTTTGAGCGTGGTGGTATGTACTGCCAATGGTTTATCATGGTTGAATGTCCGCCACGGTGATTCGTTTGTCATAATGCTGTGGGCGTATTTCTGTTGGCGTAACGCGGTGGGTTTTGGTACCGCCAGTTTATCACCAACCTTTGGGCTGGGGGACTTGTGTTTGTGCCTGTATAGTTTTCTATGTGTGTGCCATAATACGCGTAATGGTAAACCGCCGTGGTCACGGTATGTTGGCAGCAGTCAGCATGGCGGTAAGTGGCCCTTACCGCCAATGTCATAATGAGGGCCTATGTATCTGTGCGAATGATTACAAAAATGATTTCTGCGAAAAATGATGAATGAGAATTCTCTGTGTGCGTATATAGATTTACATTAAAGTTCTGCATACAGATCTTTCAACCTGGAATAAAACAGGCATACATTTTAAGCATTGCCCTACTACATTTATAACGGTACAGATTTATTAGTGTTTGAACAAAATATCAAGTTTTTAATATTGGGAGAAAGAAATATTGAAAATAAAATATCATGATACATAAATATTGTGATGCATGAATATAGTTAAGAATATTGTTTTTTGAAGTAAGTAATATTGTTTTAAATAGGATTTATGTTTTTAATGTTGTTTCCAGTAACATAGTGGTTAAAAATCTCATATTTTAATTTGTTTATGGTTTAGTTGATATATTAATTGTATGTGCTACTTTTGCTATATAAATATTATCAACGTATTTAAAAACATTGCATTTCATTTTTAAGTGATTTTACATTTTTATTTAACATTTAATAGCAGTTTATAGTGTTGTTATCAGTTGTTGGGTTTGTAGGGGAATAGGGGTAGGATGTTAATTAGGTAATAATTAATCATAAATTATTTAATACTTTTTATTGAATTATATGATTGTTATTTATTATGTAAGTTATCTAACACTGATTTCTTTTTGTTTTATCGTTGCAGTTTTGTAGGGTATATGGTGGTAGGTTAATTAAGTTAAAAAGTATTATCACTAAATTATTAATTGCTAATTGTATACTTGGTTTTTAATTATGTAATTTAGGGAATACTTAATTATTTTTCTTGTATTTTGGATGCAGGCTGCTAGATGTCTAGAGATCTAGTGTGGGAAGTTAAATAATACTTTAAAAAAAATTATTGATTGATAATTATTTCATTGGTTTTTAATTATGTAATTTATTTAATACGTTTCTTTTACTTATATTTTAATTTAGGGGTGCTAGGTTTTATTGGGGTATAGCTTAGAAAGTTAATTAAGAAATAATTAATTAACTATTACTTATTATTGGTAAATTAATTATTGAATTGTCTTTTAATTATAAAATACAAAATACTTTTAATTTTAGTTATATTTTAGTTGCTAAATGCTAGGTTTGTAGGCTTTTTAAGTGGGAAGTAAATTAAGTAACAATGAACAAATATTTATTATTTGTTAATTAATTATTTTAAATATTTAAAATATGTAATTTATTCAATAGTTATTTATTGTAATTATATTTTAGTTGTGGATTGCTAGGTTTGTAGGGGTATAGCACAGGATCTTAAATAATGAATACTTGAATTACAATTATTTATTATTCATAATTATGGAATAGAAATCAAGTAAATTGATTATTTGTTTTTAGTTTTTTTTTCTACATATTACCAAGTGGCAGTCACCACTACGTAGTTTTAGTTAGGAAATACCTTTTTGGTTTTGCTAATAACTTTGTCTCCCTTTGACAAATCTCCACGAAACTTCCAAAGAAAGTGCTACTTTATGACTTGTTTATGTTTGTAAAATTTCAGGGTGATCTATTAATTAGAAGCCAAGAAAAAGGGAGGAGCTCAAACATGTTCTCTCCATTAATTTGCCCATGGGAACTTTAGACACAGCTACATCCAAAGTCACTGAACAGATTTATACCACATTTGGCAGAAATTTGGATTTTGGCTCAGAAAGAATGTTTTTTTCTGTATTGGTAAAAAATCTATTAAGTAGTTTTGGAAAAGAGTAGGTTCATAAAAAATTGTATATATCTCACTAATGAGGACCCAGGGAGTTGACAGATCTCATCATGAGGTCTGATTGTCTGTCACCACATCAACGAGGAAGCAGTGATAGCAATCTTAGGACTTGGGACTCAGAACCTGATTATGAGTTCAGCGGACTGGAAAACCTGTCTACCGACCTTACAACGGGGTGGTTGCCACCATACTGGTTACCTCCCTGCCATGCCCATTCCAACTTTCCCAGTGGCCTGACAGGTGGAAATCAAGGTTTCAGCCTATCAGCCCAGTGGGAAAGTGGCAGCAGCATTGTCACTGGCTTATAATCGAGCTGGCAATAATACTGCCGCCCACAGGGTGCACCAGCACATTCGCAATACAGAGCAGACAGTGAGCATTGAAAAAGGTGCTGGGCAGGGGGACCCCTGCACTGCCCATGTCAACATGAGATGTTTTCCTATTCCAATGAGAGGCATAAGCAGGTTGAACGGATTAGAGACAGAAGGGTTGAAAGCAATGGGCAGTGTGTCAGGGTCCAAGAGTGTGATACATCCCATAATTAATAAACAACTCAATTGCCCAGTCTGTAACACGCTTGTTTACTGTGGAATGGAATGCAGTCCTGGTAGATATTAAGAAAAAGGTTTAATAGACTAGGGTCAGTCTAAGTAAGAGGGAAAATATCCCAAAATCTTAACAGGCCCAGGAAAAAACTATTAGTAAGTCTATTTAGTGGTTCATATACCTAGATCAATAAAACCACCTAATGTGTAGAATCAAGTAAAATAGAGAACTGGTCACTAGCACTTCCTCAAGGTGATATCTTCAAAACAATAGAGAGAGATTGATAGAGTATATTTAGATAGCAATGTGAAGTCTCCCCTTTCCATCCCTTCCTGATGATGGAGATAGTGGCATACCCAGTGAGAATAAATGAGTGATGTCGGGCCAACGGCCTTGTGCAGCCGCACCTCAATGAAGAAGAACAAATTAAAGGTGAAGCCAGTCAGAGAGAACAATTCTGATTTTTATGTAGGCTGGACTTGGGTATAAACTAGAGCAGTTGCTGAATGAGGATAAGAGAGATTGAGTGAGGGTTAGGTTATCCAGTTCTTCATGTTACCATTGAGTCTAAAAATGGATGTTCTGACATGGAAGGAAGCTTGATTTTGCTTAAGACAAAAATAGTAACAAATCAAATGAGGGCCAGTTTGGTTGGTACAAAAGAAGCATACCTTAATTTCAACAGTAAGGTGGAGAGGAAGTGAGTATACTTTACTTCTCCACTGGTCTCTGTGTTCTTAGCTTGGGCAGGCACAGAGGGGTTGCAGAATTAGCGTGTCTTCAAGTCAAATAAAGGTTGGGATGGGAAGGAATAGAAAGTGAGGAAAGCCTGCCTAAACCATGCTCTGAGGTTGAGCAAGAGTGATTTAAGTGAGTGCAAGACACACACTCCAAGTCATAATGAATACTGATAAAATGCAGCAACATCAGGGTAATTTACAAATTAATAACAACCTATTAGAGAAACATGTTTCAAAATAGATACAAGACATTTCAAATGATATGTATTACATACATAGCATACACATCAGTTTCTAACTCTACAATCTTAAGTTAAAGTGTGAGCTAGACAACAAGTCCCTTGGAGATATCAACCAGTTCAGAGACTTAACACAAAGTACATCTCATTCTCTGACAAATTAATTTGCAGGAGGAAAGGCTTGCAAATACAATTATTTGATGTCAGCACATAACCAAGATTCCCAGAGAATATTTTTCAGTACTTGAATTGATTCAGTTTTCTATTTTAAAGGGCTTATTGAAATTGGGGAAATGCTGTTTCCACAAAGTGGTGATATGAAAAAGAGTGTTTCCAAATGTCTGCAGGGCCCTGACAAAAACAGATTATCATTACCCAATAGAATTCTTCATTCAACCTATTCAATAATTCTGGCAAGAAAACAGCCAGTTGTGTCATGTATTAAACCTCTCTCTTCTTCAGTGTATAACTACTAACTCAAAATTCTAAACATCCATTCACTGTCCCATTTTCTAAAGTGTATGCCATCATGCTGCAGAGTCTTTCAGGATCTAAAACCTTTTCATCTGTCATAGTCACAAGACACAACATCTCCACCTCAGTTAATTAAAAAATGACAATTGTTTTACAAGATACACATATTATAATTCTTCAATGAATGCTCTTGGTACTTATAGAACTCATCCAGATCGTCGTTTTGGAAACTGGGAATAAAAAATCAGAGTGTCTATGTCTTGCCTTTGTGATGCAGGAGTAATGACGGTCTGAGATTCTCAACAGGTTTTCTATAATCCAGTCTCTTCCTTGACATTAACATCCCCAGAGCATTGAGCCATCTGTTTAAAGAGTGAGGAATCTTACATGGTCAATTTTCATGTATGTTCAGCTGTTATTATGTGCCCTTTGCTAGCTACAACTTGAAATGTCTCTGCATCAAAAGGAGCATCAGATTTACATTGTAGCGACTAATGAACAAGCACTAGTTCTCCTTGCCAAAAAACAATATTCTTTGCATGTCACCTTTTGTCAGTATAGGCCTTCATTTTCTGCTTACAACTCAAGTCTGCTGTACGTGTCTTGGCATACGTTTTGGATCTGATGTTGGTCCAAGTAGACACCTTAGTGATCATGGCTCTCCCAAACTTTAGTGTTGCAAGGCCTTCACCTGTGTTTCGAGTGAGGAGTTGAACAGTAAGCTCAATGAATAGAATTCAAGACAACCTTGAGGTTGAGCTTCTCTAATGCAGCATGCAGAACAGTTTTCTTTAATGTAGTCATGAAATGTTCAGCAAGGCAGTTAGCCTGTGGTCAAAGAGGTGAGGTTTTCTGATGCATCATATTAAGCAGATTGAGGACGCCTGTGGATTCTCTGTCATTAAAAGGAGGGACATAGTCAGTTTTCAAAATCATAGGCATACCCCATGTCACAAACATGCCATATAATCTCCCAGTAACTCTGTTCTGAGTGATAGGTGAGAGATATTCAATTTATGGGAAGCTAGAGGATTCATCTACATTCTCCATCAGGTGATGTTCATTGTCAAGTAGACCGAAAAAGTCAACAGCAATTCTTTTCCAGGCCTGCTTGGGCATCTCTGACATGTTCGAGAAGTGTGGAATAGTTTTTGAAGACAGAAAGTTACACAGGTGACAGATTTCTAATTCTTATTCAACTCATTCATTGACATGAGAAAACCAGACTCCAACTCATAGAGCTTGCTTACCGGCAGCGATTCCATAATGCCCCTAATGATCCACTTCAATCACCTACCATTGCACACTCTCCAGAAGGACAATACTTGAACCCCTCAGGATAATTCCTTCTTGCGCCACTGACAGTCCATCTTTGAAATGTATGTATTTCTAAAACTTACTGCTACTGGTGAGAGGTTGACTGTGTTGATTCTGTGACTGATGGGTAATAATGTCTTTCAATTTCAACAAGTTACTATCTTGGCTCATGGCAGTGACAATTAGTTCCAACGAAATGACAGCTGTTGGGTTTGATTGCACTATGAAATAGATGTAGGTTTCTGCAGTCTTAGATGGGGTACCTAGGCATTGTACACTTGAGAAGTAGTCAGCAGGGATTTGATCTTTCCCTGGGTGGCACACAAATGTGTAGTTGTACTCTTGAAATCTTAGACACCAACATTCAATTCATGGAGGTGTCTTGGTTTTTGGGGTTGCCAAAGATAGTCAGCAATGCTTGATGATCCACCACAAGCTTGAAAGGTTTTCCGTACAGGAAAACATTAAAATGTTCAGAATCCCACATCACTGATGGATCTTCTTTTTTCTGATTGTAAATAAGCATGTTCAGTGTGGGACAAACTCTTACTTGCATAGGCCACAATTTATCTTCGAGCATTTGGGTTTCCACTGTATTGTGCAAGAACAGCACTTAACCCGAGTGGTATATTCTCAACAACAACTTCAAAATGTAACTGTGGATCAAAATATGCTATTTTAGTAGTCTTTTTATTGGCTTGTTTAATGCAGTTAAGATTCTGCTTGCATTCATGTGATCAGTGAAATGGAACATTCTTTTTCGTCAGCTCTCTCCGTGAAGCACTTACAATAGTCTTGTATATTTTGTGAACAGTAGGTTGGCCATGCCAAGAAATGAACATAGAAGCATTTTGTGAAGGACTGGCAATTGACATCTCTTGTACTTTAGCAGGATCAGATGTCATGCGCGCATCGAATGTTTTACAGCCAAATAATTTTGGCTTTGTCTTTTTGAATTCACAGGTCTCAGTGTTTAGCCTTCAACTAGCAGCAATAAGTAAATGACACACTTGCTGTAAAGGTTTGTCATGTTCCATCTGTGTAGCTCTGAAAATCAAATTGGCATCGCTATAGTTGAAAGCACTTACAACAGGTTGTATGATATGTCTAATGACATCATGAACAATCTCTGAAGCTGATGATATACCAGAATTTAGGACCGCATTACAAGTTTGATGTTCTATGGATTGTCATGGCGGCTTTAGTGGTCTGACCACCTTCGGGTTGGTGGTCGGACTGCAGTATCATGAGTCATGCTGGTCTATGGAGCAAAGACTGCTGTGATCCTGCTGACACTACTAGGCAGTACAGACTGCAAAAGTCTCGAGGTAGCACATGCAGGCTGGTGGAGCCTGTGTTTCCACCAGACACATTATCAGGTTGCACAGTGCCAATGTGACCGTGGCTGTCCAACCACCATGTCTCAGTAGGCAGAAATAGGAAGTATAAATTGAGACACTCACCTGCAGACAGCCTTACACATCTGGTGCCACCATGGAGCCTGTCACGAGCATCCTGCTTCTACTGCTGGTCATCGAAGGAGCCCAAAATCTAAGCGACACTGGATGCAACCAACCATAAATACGCAAACCTATCTATGCTATTAACTGTAACAGCAGATTCTCATGGTGTCAGTCATATCATATGGGGATCATGCTACGGGCACCAAGAACACTTGTCATTGTGTCCCACATCATAAATAGACACAAAGAAGGGCACATGAACAGTCCCCAAATTCTTCATTTGGGGAGGTCTCTCACACTGTACTGCAACACTACACAAAAAAGCATGTCTACTCATATCAGGCACAGGGACAGTGAAGCGTATATAACACTGGCCCTCACTACAACCCTGGCGGTCGTTGTAAAAGTGGTGGTAATACCGCCGACAGGCCGGCAGAAAAAAAAAAATTAATTACAACTATGGCGTTTATTGGCAGGCAAAACCGCCACTTCTACACTGCGACCGCCAGGGTGGTAACATCCGCTGTGCTGGAGACTTCGGTCTCCAGCCCGGCGGCCATCACTAGCCTGCCGGTGGTATCAGGACCCCGCTTACCGCCATGGACTTCGTGGGGTTTTGTACTGCCACGAAATCCATGGCGGTAGGCACTATCAGTGCCAGGGAATTCGTTCCCTGGCACTGATAGGGGTCTCTCCCTCTCACCTCCCCCTCCCCTGAGTCCTCCCCAACACCCACGACCTCCTACCACCCCCCAAAGGTGGCAGCACACCCTCCCCACCCCTGCCCCCACCCCCCCACAGAAACATCCACACACACCCCCACACCCCTACATGCATGCTCACACCACTCATACACCTACACGCACACAAACACACAAACATACATCCACACATGTACACAGACATATATGACACATTTCCCATTCACACAATACACCCCTCGCTTGCATACACGCACTTACACAACCCCTCTACACACTCACACCCCCATACAAGCACAACACACAACACCCCCACCCCCTCCCTTAACGGATGACCTTACCTGTTCCGGTGATCCTCCGGGAGAGAGCGGGATCCATGGGGGCTGCTCCACCGCCAGCGGCCCATCACCAGAACCCCACCACACTGAATACTGGGCCGTGATTCGGTGGGCGGTGTTCTGATGATGTGGCGGTGGAGGTGGAGCAGCCTCCACTTCACCGTCGACTGCCAGTACGGCTGCTGGAGGCTCTCCGTCCGGAAATGGGTGGAGGGCTGCCAGCAGTCATGATACGGTTGGCGCAAGACCAGCATCACAGGCGGTCTTCAGCCCGGAGTAACCTCGGCGATCTTTTAAAAAGACCACCAAGGTTAAAATGAGGGCCATTGTCTCACGCATCAAAAACACACTAACATCACATCTACAAATACCACTCACACTCTCACATTGCACACATACAATGGACTGTTGGTACAGTAAACATGTATATTTATGGATGTGGCATGGAACACAAACAACACTCACAGTAAACAGCCATGCAATGGACACACACATCACATGCATTGCAACACAATGGAAGGACAATGGGATGCACAAAAGTTAGAAAGACAAATATCCAAAGTTTACTATGCAAACAATACCTGCACAGTAGGGATGGAGTCAGCAGGAACACTAGGGGAAGGAAGCTGCACTGGGGCACATATCATTTTGCACCTGCCCCTAAAACAACATTTGCACAGGAACTGGCCCTTTAGGTATCTCTGGGACAAACAACACTAGCACCAAATGACATTCCTATCTGCACAATGTGGAAGGGCAAGTCAACAAATCACATACAAGTCCAACTGCAAAGGACATACCTCTACATTAAGTAGCTGCAAGGTACACAAAGCCAAATGGACACATGCACACTCAAATGCAAACCATGGTAGCACAATTGAACACACTCCAGGTCTGCACAAACAAAACTCAGGCTCCATACAGTAGATGAATACATAATCCTTATCAGGGGGAACAAGTCTAACACCATACATACTCACATTGGACAATACAAGATAAAATAATTACCATAACAAACCGAACACAATGCAATGACACCATCATTGCATTAACATCCACATAATCGTACAGTCAACATGCACCCTTGTAATGGGGAACACCAGCACTATCCTCAAAGTCAGACACTGGAATCAACAGCAAATGGATCAGCAAGCAGGGTCAAACACACACAACTGTAGGCTAGTCCTGGGTGGAGGTTGCGGAGTCCTGCTAAGCGGAACTCTGCAAAGTGCCAAAAAAACTCAGCAACGTTATGTGGAGTTCTGTGAACAGTGGAGTTTGGGAAAGGCGTGCTGTTTACACTAATTTTCAGCACAGGAGTTTCTCCCATGCTGTAAAATCAGTGTGAATGGAATCAGGAGGAGCACTACAGGGCGCTTACTTCTTTTGCTGCTGCGAGCAGCAGCTTTCTCATTGCGAGCGGCAGCTTTCGCATAGCGTCCTACCGTGACCGCTCGTATTAAAAAATCTCGCTCATGCTTGTCAACTTAGCGATTTCTCTCGCCCACCAACTTAACATTAGTGAGAAAAAGAGAAAAACTCCCATCTGCATCATTTTGTGGAGTTTTTCAGAACTCCACACTCCGCGTGGAGTGCGGAGTGGGGAAAACTCCTCAAACTCTGCTTGTGGAGTGGATTTCTTCAGCCACCCATACTGTAGGCACACAACACAAGTCACTCAGGAACAACATAAAGGTAGAAAAGGAATTGCAGGACAAATGTATATCCAAAAAACAACTGTTTGGGTTTATTTTTAACCAACTACCAATAGTCCAAGGCCATTGGCCAACCCATATCCTTTGGCATAGGCATATCATGGTGCCATGACTTGACTCCAAACTGCCAGGGAACCTCCACAGGAAGGGGCATCAAGTGGGCAGGCAGGCACATTAGTGATCATCTTTGGGGGGCAGATTTGGGAGGGGCTGTTTGGTCCTTCGTTTGGGATGGGTGGACTGACTTTTGGGAGCTGTTGGTTTCTTCTTTGAGGGAGGGGAACAGTTGCATGCGGGGGGCAGGGGAGGTCATGACGTGGAAGGGAGGATTTAAGAGGTGGGTGGGGGCCTCTTGTGTTTGGGATGGGACTGGGGGAAACAGGGGAAAGGGCAAGTTAAATAAAAAAGCTTTCTTAGGGACACAGGGACAATCAGCAGAAGGGGTATTGATTTGGAGGTTGAGGGAGTGGTTGTCTGTTTGTCAGTGTGGATGTTGTGTGAGTGTGCTTCTGGCAGGTCTGCCTGTGTTTGGATGGTGTCTGTTGTGTGGGTGAATGAGTGTGTTTGTGTGGCTTGCGGGTCTGGGAGATGGAGGTGCTGGGGGATGGAGTAGGAGATGTGTGTGTGTCTGTTGGTGTGGTGTCTGCAGGGGTGCTAATAGTGGTGGATGTCTGCGTGTCTCTTGGTGTGGTATCTGCAGACATGCTCATAATGGTGGATGTCTGGGTGTCTGTTGGGGTGGTGTCTGCTGGTATGCTGGGTGTGGTTGGTGTGCCACTGACTGTTCTGGTGGTGCCTGTGGGTATGCTTGAAGTCATGTGCGATACGCTTGGGGTGGTAGGGGTGCCTGGGGAAGTGGTGACTGTTGTTGAGTCTGTTTGGTGTCTGTTTGCTTGTGTGCCGTGTGTGTTTTGTGGTGCATGTGTCTGTGTGTTCTGCTCTTGTGTGTTGAGCTGGATGCGTGGGGATCGGTCTGTGTGCTTTGGGTAGGTAGGAGAAAGGCAATTTGCATTGGGAGAGGGATGTGGAGGGGGACAAAGATGGGAGGTGACTGGCTGCTCTCCATGTGGAGGCCTGAGCCTGAAAAGTTACTATAGGACAAACATTGCACCATGAATGCCTTCCAGGAATGTATTTGGTTGCTGGATGGCATTCACAATGGCTGTCTGACCCACAGAGATACTTCCCAGGAGGTCAATAGCCTCCTCACTGAGGGAAGCAGGGGTAACAGGGGCTGGGGCCAAGGTGCTTGTGGCAAAGTAGATGCCCGCCGTGTTGGGTAAGCGGACAATGGCCATCTGGGAACAAAGCAACAGTGAAGGAAGTGATAGAATGGGGAATGGTGGACAAAGGTGATATAGTGGGATGCCACAATGGGTCTGTCACCACTAGGGATTGGCCACTGGAGGAAGAATCCGATGATAAAGAGAATGTTCCGTTCTCCCACATGGTACTCCCATCGCCCTCTGAGATACTGGGTCCCTTTGTGTCGGTGGTGTCTTGAATCAAGGTCCCGTTGCTAGATGCTTCTCCACTTCATTGTGTCCCATCTCATCTCAACTGCCAACAGTTGCGCACAGGAAAATCAGGATAACATACAACTATAATTGCTTGGCTGAAGATATGTAATCACAGTATCCATTCAACAAATGATAGACTCATTACCCTAAACTCTTGCCCTATGAAGCAGACCTCAGTTACCTGTTGTCATACAATAGTAGGCCAATGCAAAATGCATTTGCACAGATCCCTCACAAGGTCTTGCACACATCTATTTGTCACATACATAATGACCCAACAATAAGAAATGATGATCCATAATCCTGCCATGTTGATGACAAAAGCACAACAGCCTGGAGAGGGTGCCATGGAAATGCTCATGTCACACTGGAATTGTAACAAAAATGCATGCTTCACTAAGTGATATTTGTTCCAATAGAGTCATGCAGGTAATACTATTTTTTTTAGATAGGCCACACATGTGGCATGGAAATAGACATGGTAGACATCATGTGCTATATGTCAGGAAGAGATGTCCCTAAAATCCACAACACAATAACTAGGCAAGCCCCAGGGTAACCACCAGTAATGTCTGGCACCCCTTACAATTACATACCCTGAGTTCATCAGTAGACACTATTAGTCTTTTGGATGTTGGAGAGGCCCAGAGATTTGCAAGTACTTGTTGAAGGCCTCAACATGTTGCCCAATTGGAAGCTACATTACTGTCTCCATTATGGTCAAACTGACCCATATGTCTGTCTATGGATGAATGCTTGTACCAAAACACATGTGATTGCAACATAACTTTAGGTATCTCCATGATGCATGCCAACAGTCAGGCCATAAACCTTACCCATCACACATGTGCAGTGCACTTTGCTACATTCTGGCACATCCAGTACATAGAAATGCACAGTATGTCTCAAAACTCTAGACCTACCTGTCATGTCCTTCATTGCTACTGCAGTTGTACATGCCAAATGACATGCTATGATGCATGAGGGAATGTGTCAGCCAATAGTGACACTCCTGTATGTAGCACAACATGAAATGTACCCCCATTGTAAATGGCTTAGTCCACCCAGTTTGTGAAGCACATATATGTGCAGGAATACAGACATCAACATCAACACAGGTAGACCATGCATCAAACAGCAGTCAACAAATGTTTTCCAAAAGAAAAAAAGGGACACATGCTGACATGTAGACACAAGGAATGTTTGCTTCAGTAATGGCACATAAATCATGTCAATGGACAATCCCGATTGATCAGTAGCTGCACACAAAGTGCAAAGTAGGCTCTGTCACATGTGTAATGGCCATCTTCACATTACAGACTGCAGTGAGGCACCACTACCCATCATATACTGAGGACAAATAGCCTCTGGATGGCAAATGACAGTATATTCATTTACCCAGACACATAGCTGAGGACAGTGATCCATCACCTACTTACATTTGGCTTGTAACATTGAGGAGTAGTGGTAATTTAAACAGATTTTTACACACACTAAGACAACATGCAGTACTTGATAGATCACTGTACACAGCCATATTTGGCCTCTGGATAGCAAGTGGTTTGTGGATTGTACACAGTTGTGTCCTCTGTCCTTGGACCAAAAGGCAAGGCACATTGGTATACAAAACATGACATGTCTACACAAACAATAACTCATCTACTGTGTTATACATGGTTCATCCATACACTTGGCAATGCAACAGGCTGGAATATGCCCTTTACTCAACCCCTTGGGGCTGCTGTGGGTCCCTCAAATTCCCATCAAGCTTTGGATAGGCTACTGCCAGATTGTGGGCCATTAAGGGGGCGGGGGGTCATGGTCCAACGGGCACCCCGTCCACATTGAGAGGACATCCCCAGATGTACCTCAGCAATTTTCCTGGCCCATCATCTTAGGTCCTTCCACCTTTTACGGCAGTGGGTACTACATCAGCTGTAGACTGCCAGTGTCTGCACTTTCCAGCCAATGCCTCTCCAAAGTGCCTTCTTTAGATGGGCATTGACCTGCATGGATGCAAGACACAGATCAAGAGATCATGATTGCAAGTTTCATCACAAATGGTTGAGTCACATACATGTCAGTAACATCATGCTAGGACATTTCTATTTGTCATGACTCCCCGAGTGTAACTCACACAAGCCAATAAGAACAGGAACATGAGCATATAAATATAGATATACATAAATATATATATGATAACACGTTTCGCCCATCTACGCACCCTTGATCACATGACCTGTGCACTTCATCCATAGTGTCATAAATACTTAGTAAACATAGAGAAAGACAAAAAACACCTTGTGAAAAATGCCGCCATGTCAGAGTGATAGAAAGCGCATGAATTGGTTCACTTTAACCACTAACATCTCAAAACAATTCTTATCTCAATTTATTTTTAGATCATTGGTACGTAATATCTATAGACTTCAGACCACTTATGTAAACTGTCACTTTAGCTTTGTAGATCTATTTTTGTCTCCCCAGTCTAACATTACATCTTACCCACCTACAGCGCTAGGATGAAAATTCTCATGCAATAGTGATATATTTATATATCCTGAATTGAACTCTTGCGGGAAGGCGCTCATTCAAGAACGATCTAACATGATTTTATTTGAGTTTTATAACCAACCCCTAGCAACACGTTTCAGCTAAACAGCCTTGTTCACGTAAGGGGGTGAGTTATCATTACCTTAAAGCACGATTTACAACTCTAGAGTTGTAATTCTAACTATAACTGGTGAATTTCTATGCTTTCATACATTTAAAATGTGAGCATAACTATAATGTACCTGTAACCTTTGTTTTTTTGTTGAATTTTAATGTTTTTTATAATGCAATTTCCTAACTATAACGTCCCTGTAACCTTTGTTTGTTTCAAATATATATATATATATTTTTTTAATAGTAAATTTCATTACTATACTTTAATCCAACCACCGCCGTGCATGGCTGAAGGGCCAGTAGCCAACCCCTATAAGCACCCAACATTGCACCATGCACGACCTTCACTCATGCACAGTGGCGGTTGCCCGAGAGACCTGGTCTGCAGCCAGACCTTGAGACCAACCCCTCTAATCACCCAGCCCCATGCTGTCCACAGCTCTTTGGCCATGCATGTCAGAAGTTGCCCTCACCCTCTCTGAAAGATTTGAGAGATACAATGTTACTGGTTGTTCTGTGACATCTACCGACAAAGGTTTTCAGTGACATTTCACAAAGACCTTGTAAATAGTTGTTTTGCAGGTATCCTATTATGACATGTACACATTGTATTGGTTGTATTGATCAGCTGCTAAGATGTGCAAGTCATTGCCCCTTGGGGTGATGGCCTGAGAATGCCATCTTACAACCAGTGCGGGCTAAAAAGTGCCTAGGCAAGATAGGTTTTGGTCCATTTTGAGTCCCAGTCTAATGTGACGCAGGCAGACACAGGAGTTAGTAGCATATTTGATAGGAGTCATCATGTGGTCAGTGCATTGTGAATGTTTCTGTTGCCAATACCATTCTGATGACGCATCTTGAGGCCTGTGGGATCTTTGGTTTGCACACTGGGTAAGTTGACGGGCTTCTCCTCAAGAGTTTCATCTTGGGATAGCAGGACAAGATGGAGCTAGGTAGCCAGACACATCTCAGAGGTGGGCATGATCTGTATCCTGGTCATTCCCAGATGAGTAAACCTCAAATAGGGCTCCGCTGGCAAGGGGATTTGATCAAGTGACCACTGGTGTGGTGTTTTGAGTTGGGGAAACAGTGCCTTTTTGGAGTTACAGTCATGCCACTTTCTTTACTGCACACACTTGACAATTTGCCTCCTCCTACGAGTATAGAGTACATTTGGGATTTCTCTACTTTATGGATTTGGGCAAGTGGATTTGGGTTTTGTTGTTGGGGTCAGGGAAACGGGGCCAATTGGGCTTTGCATTCTGGCCACCCCCATTACTTTCCACCATTTTTCATATGGTAACCTCCCAGACGAGTGATCTTCAATTGGGGTTTTATAGACATGCTTATTTGTGCATATGGACCCTAGACTTGTGTCTAGAGTGAGGGATACAGAGCCTCCTAGCCTTAGCAGTCAGGTTACTCCCTCTGCCACACACACTGTGCAAATGGTATCTTCACATCTGAGCAAACTTACATTGCGACTTGCGAAACTGGGCTCTTTGATCAAATTTACTCTCTTCTGGTGTTTTGAGTGAGAAAACCGGTGCCTCCTGTGAGTTGCAGTCAGGTTATTCTATCTACTTCACACACTTGACCAATGTCTTCCCCCCAGGTGAGTATACTTCACTTGTGAGTTGCCAAACAGGGAGCTTTGGACAAGGGAACACTGTGCTGGTGTTTGAGCTTAATGGAGCAGGGGCCATTTGTGCTTTGCACCTAGATTACTCTCTCTACTATACACACTATACATATGTCATTCCATCAGGTGAGCAAACTTCATTTGGGAGTTACTAAACAAGGGTATTTTTGAGAGGAGGACTCATTGCTGGTGGTTGGGGTAACAGTGTCAGGGCCTCCTGAGTTGCACTCAGATCACTCCCTTTACTACGCACACCATCCATATGTTGTCCTGCCAGGTGAGTAGACTTCATTTTTAAGTTGACAAAGAAGGGTATTTGGAGAAGGAAACACTGGGCAGGTGGTTTGAATAACAGTAACAGTGCCTCCTGGGAGTTGTAGCATGTCACTCCCTCTATTTCAACAGTTCGCCCATGGTATTCTCCCAGGTGAGTGCACTTCATTTGGGAGTTCACATATAGGAGTATTTGGAGAAGAGGACACTGTGCTGGTGGTTGAAGTTACAAAAATAGTGCCTCCTGGGAGTTGCAATCATGTTAGTTCCTGTCCTGCACACCCTTATACAAATGTTAACCCCTCAGGTGAGTACACTTTATTTGGGAGTTAACAAACAAGGGTTTTTGGAGAAGGAAACATTGGGCTGGGGTTTGGACTTGGAGGAACAGTGCCTATTGTGCTTTGCATGCAGGTCATTCCCTTCATTCCCCAGCATTTGAGAACTGTTATTGTCCTAGGTGACTGAATGTCATTAGAGAGAAGACAAACTGGGGTATGTAGACAAGTGTACACTGGGCTGGTGTTTGGTTCAGGAGAGACATGGGATTTTGGGCTTACAGTCATGTCTCTCTCTCTCTACTTCCCAACATTTGGCCCATGCTATATTCCCAAATGAGTAGACTTCATTTGTGAGTTAAACAAGAGTATTTGGAGAAGGAAACACTGAGCTGGTGTACTGAGTAACAGTAAAAAAGCCTCCTGGTAGTTGTAGTCATGTCACTCCCTGCACTGCACACACTTGACACATGTTCTACCCCCAGGTGAGTACACTTCAATTGGGACTTGGGCTGGTGATTGGGCTGCTGAGTGGAGTGACAGAAGATGTGGCAAAAGGTGAGCTATAGGCATGCATGCCATGGCATTTTAGTTACATTTTCAGTGTGGTAACTTACCGGACTCCAATCCCCCAGGTATTCCTGTCAAGCCCTCAGGATGCAGGATGGCCAAGGCCTTCTCATCCCATGGAAATAGATGAAATGGGGATCTGGGAGGGCCAACAACAGTCTTCTTGGCCTACAGCTGGTGCTTGGAGACCAGGGAATGGACCTTGCCCCTGAGGTCATTCCACCTCTTCATAATGTCTGCCCTTATGCACAGGATGGTGCCTACAACATTCACTCTGTCCACTATCCTGTCACACATTTCCATTTTCTTACTGGGAGGAGTGTGCTGGGCTTGTGTCCAAACAATTGTAGCTCTACTCTTATGATTTCATCCAGCATGGCTCTCAGCTCATCTGCTGAAAATAATGTTTTTTTTTAACATGACATGGTGGGAAAAAAAGAAAGGGGGTAAGTGGCTTACTAAACAGGGGTAGTGCAATAAGGTGTGAATGGAGTGAAGTGGGTGCAGGGTGCCGTATGGGATATTGAAAAAAGGGGTGTCTAGTTTCTGGTGTGTAGATTAGAAAATTTGCTCTTACTTGCTGTGAAAATGCAAAGGATTGTGGTGTGTGCAAATATGTGTTTTATAGTGCCCTTTGCAGGAATGTCAAGTGTCACAATGTGTGTCAGATGTGTTGTATTCAAATACATCTAATGTGCTGCTGTTTATTACTTTGCTGAGTGCAGACAACAGTGGTTTTGGACTGCCATTGGCTAACCGTCAGAGGTTTCCCCCATGACAACTTTGTGCTTGTAATACGGTCAGTGGTTGGTCGTTGTGCTGTAGAAACTTAAGGTCGGACTGCCTATTTCCAGACCTCTGCACTGCTGATGGTCTGTCTTTTTTGTTTGGTGGCCAGTGGTCCTTCCTGCATAACTCACAATAGGGTGCTCTGTAAGACCTCCAACATGGCAGTGTTTTTAGGACTACCAACATGGCGGTCTGTCAGTGCGACCACCAAACTCGTACTAAGGCCATTAGTCTTTTTTATCTAAACAGACCAATATGTGTAGAAAAGATTGCAATGTACCTGCAATTCTCCTTGAGTTCCAACTGATGATATCCTTTGTTTAAATCAAGGTGAGGGAATACTTTTGCATGGTTCAATTGTGTAATCAGATGAGCAATGCGTGGTTCTGGATGTCGTTCTCTTTAAATTGGCTTGTCCAATTCATGAACGTCCACGCAGGTGTGCACTAGTCCTTCAGTGTCCCTTTTGAGCACTATCACTATGGGAAAAACCAATTGCTTTGGGTCAGTGGAACACCCAATAATATCACGCTTAATTAGTGATTTTAGTTCCTTTTCAGCTGTTTCTTGTGAATGAAATGCAGTTCTTCTGTGTCTCTGAGCAACAGGTCGAACATCTTCATTGATGTGTGTAGGAAAGTACCATCTTGCCTGGCATGTTACCCCCATATTTCACTGTATATATGTTGTTTTAGTTGTATGTGTCACTGGGACCCTGCCAGCCAGGGCCCCAGTGCTCATAAGTGTGCCCTGTATGTGTTACCTGTGTTATGACTAACTGTCTCACTGAGGCTCTGCTATCCAGATCCTCAGTGGTTATGCTCTCTCATTTCTTTCCAAATTGTCACTAACAGGCTAGTGACCAATTTCAGCAATTTACATTGGCATACTGGAACACTCTTATAATTCCCTAGTATATGGTACTGAGGTACCCAGGGTATTGGGGTTCCAGGAGATCCCTATGGGCTGCAGCATTTCTTGTGCCACCCATAGGGAGCTCTGACAATTCTTACACAGGCCTGCCACTGCAGCCTGAGTGAAATAACGTCCACGTTATTTCACAGCCATTTACCACTGTACTTAAGTAACTTATAAGTCACCTATATGTCTAACCTTTACCTGGTAAAGGTTGGGTGCTAAGTTACTTAGTGTGTGGGCACCCTGGCACTAGCCAAGGTGCCCCCACATTGTTCAGGGCAAATTCCCCGGACTTTGTGAGTGCGGGGACACCATTACACGTGTGCACTATACTTATGTCACGACATAAGTATAGCGTCACAATGGTAACTCCGAACATGGCCATGTAACATGTCTAAGATCATGGAATTGTCACCCCAATGCCATTCTGGCGTTGGGGAGACAATTCCATGATCCCCCGAGTCTCTAGCTCAGACCCGGGTACTGCCAAACCACCTTTCCCGGGGTTTCACTGCAGCTGATGCTGCTGCCAACCCCTCAGACAGGTTTCTGTCCTCCTGGGGTCCAGCCAGGCTTGGCCCAGGAAGGCAGAACAAAGGACTTCCTCAGATAGAGGGTGTTACACCCTCTCCCTTTGGAAAAAGGTGTCAGGGCTGGGGAGGAGTAGCCTCCCCCAGCCTCTGGAAATGCTTTGATGGGCACAGATGGTGCCCATCTCTGCATAAGCCAGTCTACACCGGTTCTGGGATCCCCCAGCCCTGCTCTGGCACGAAACTGGGCAAAGGAAAGGGGAGTGACCACTTCCCTGACATGCACCTCCCCTGGGAGGTGCCCAGAGCTCCTCCAGTGTGCTCCAGACCTCTGCCATCTTGGAAACAGAGGTGCTGCTGGCACACTGGACTGCTCTGAGTGGCCAGAGCCAGCAGGTGACGTCAGAGACTCCTTCTGATAGGCTCTTACCTGTGTTGCTAGCCTATCCTCCTTCCTAAGTAGCCAAACATCCTTTTCTGGCTATTTAGGGTCTCTGCTTTGGGGAATTCTTTAGATAACGAATGCAAGAGCTCATCAGAGTTCCTCTGCATCTCTCTCTTCACCTTCTGCCAAGGAATCGACCGCTGACTGCTCTGGACGCCCGCAAAACTGCAACAAAGTAGCAAAGACGACTACTGCGACCTTGTAACGCTGATCCGGCCGCCTTCTCGACTGTTTTCCTGGTGGTGCATGCTGTGGGGGTAGTCTGCCTCCTCTCTGCACTAGAAGCTCCGAAGAAATCTCCCGTGGGACGACGGAATCTTCCCCCTGCAACCGCAAGCACCAAAAGACTGCATCAGCGGTCCTCTGGGTCCCCTCTCAGCACAACGAGCGTGGTCCCTGGAACTCAGTAACTCTGTCCAAGTGACTCCCACAGTCCAGTGACTCTTCAGTCCAAGTTTGGTGGAGGTAAGTCCTTGCCTCCCCACGCTAGACTGCATTGCTAGGTACCGCGTGATTTGCAGCTGCTCTGGCTCCTGTGCACTCTTCCAGGATTTCCTTTGTGCACAGCCAAGCCTGGGTCCCTGACACTCTAACCTGCAGTGCACGACCTCCTGAGTTGTCCTCTGGCGTCGTGGGACCTTTTTTTGTGACTTCGGGTGAGCTCCAGTTCACTCTTCTTCGTAGTGCCTGTTCCGGCACTTCTGCGGGTGTTGCTTGCTTCTGAGTGGGCTCCTTCTCTTGCTGGGTGCCCCCTCTGTCTCCTCACGCAATTGGTGACATCCTGGTCCCTCCTGGGCCACAGCAGCATCCAAAAACCCTAACCGCGACCCTTGCAGCTAGCAAGGCTTGTTTGTCGTCTTTCTGCACGAAATCACCTCTGCAAGCTTCTTCACGACGTGGGACATCCATCCTTCAAAGGGGAAGTTTCTAGCCCTCTTCGTTCTTGCAGAATCCACAGCTTCTACCATCCGGTGGCAGCTTCTTTGCACCCACAGCTGGCATTTCCTGGGCATCTCCCCATTCCCGACTTGATCGTTACTCTTGGACTTGGTCCCCTTGTTCCACAGGTACTCTCGTCTGGAAATCCATTGTTGTTGCATTGCTGGTGTTGGTCTTCCTTGCAGAATTCCCCTATCACGACTTCTGTGCTCTCTGGGGAACTTAGGTGCACTTTGCACCCACGTTTCAGGGTCTTGGGGTGGGCTATTTTTCTAACCCTCACTGTTTTCTTACAGTCCCAGCGACCCTTTACAAGGTCACATAGGTTTGGGGTCCATTCGTGATTCGCATTCCACTTTTGGAGTATATGGTTTTTGTTGCCCCTATACCTATGTGCTCTCATTGCAATCTATAGTGACTGTACATTGCTTGCATTGCTTTCTATTGCTATTACTGCATAGTTTTGGTACTGTGTACATATATCTTGTGTATATTTGCTATCCTCATACTGAGGGTACTCACTGAGATACTTTTGGCATATTGTCATAAAAATAAAGTACCTTTATTTTTAGAATATCTGTGTAGTGTGTTTTCTTATGATATTGTGCATATGACACAGTGGTATAGTGGGAGCTTTACATGTCTCCTAGTTCAGCCTAAGCTGCTCTGCTAAGCTACCCTTTTCTATCAGCCAAAGCTGCTAGATACCTCTTCTACACTAATAAGGGATACCTGGACCTGGTGCAGAGTGTAAGTACCCCTTGGTACTCACTACAAACCATGCCAGCCTCCTACAATGTGCAATTGTACTTTCATAGTCTTAAGTTTTCCTAATTCATAAACTAATGAAAGAAACTGACTTACTATTTCATGATGAACATTCATATTGTAATTCAGATATATCAGTCCCTGGTCAGCAGTCATGCTGAAACTGAGTAGACAGGCACTTGATACTGTACCTTGAAGTACATGAACAGATGCTTGCGCTTTTGTTTTCTTGTGTTTCATTGTCGCTACAAATGAACCTTTACTTTTCAGAGGCATAAATGCAGCCCAGGTGTACACTTTTGTTTTCAATGGTGTCAGTCACAGTAATGGAGATAGTTATTTGTATTTCTCCTCAGGCATAATATTTATGGATGCACCCCTGTCTATGATAAAAGGTATTGCACAACCATTTATTTTCAGTGAAATCTTTGGATGATGTTGGAGGGCTTTGGGTGCTTTCTCATGTTGACTGTTCTTTGACCGGTATTTCTCTTTACATGCCACCTGTCCAATATGTGCATTTCTCTGAGGTAAACATTTAAATTGCACAATCATCTTCTTCACTTTCACTTGATGGGGACACTGACAAACCTTGTGACAATGATTTAGATGATAAACTGATTCATTTGGTTTCAATTTATCTCAACTAGCTTTGTTGCTTGGCCTTGTAGGTGTGAGTCAAATGTGCCTTCTGGAACATTCAATCGGCCATTCTGTCCCCTCACTCTGCAACACTTACTTTTTCCTTGCAAACCATCGCATAATGTTACTCTTTACCACATTCATTGCATATCTGTCCGATGGCAGGACATTTACATTCATGTGGAAGTGACAATCAACATCTGAACTACAAGATTTTGTTCTGTGGAGACATCACCTTGTGTTCTTCAGCTTTGTGTTTTGGCTTACTTTTCATGTTCATGACTTATTCACTGTGAGCACCTTCAGCCTCCATGCCAGCAGCTTGTTGGTCAGTATGCTCTTCAGCTCTGGCAGCCATGAGAACGCACCTCAGACTAAGAGCTTCTCTCAACATTCATCGAGGGAATACATCATAACTCTGAGATGTATTGCTTCCTCGTCATTAAATTAATTGAACCTGCAGTGCTTTATGAACTTACTCAGTGTCTCAACAAATGCATCCATGGTTTCACCAACTCTTTGTCATTCTTAACTGCGTATGTACCTTTTGTAATTTACATTCAGTACGTATTGCATTAAAATTGAGGTTCAAGGCTTCCTTGATTTGACAGACATAATTTCATCAGCTAGTGACATTTTCTTTATAACGTCTTTTACACCATCACCAGCAAGCTTTTTGAGGAATGTGATCATCTTTTTTGTTGTCTGTTTCTTCTAATGCATCAATGAAATAATCAAAGGAATCTTTCCAAGCAGTCCATCTATCACAAATATTTTGCATTTTAGTAGTATCATAAGGTGTTGGTGATTTCAGGAGGGTGGCAGCATTGTAACCGTTCACAGGATTGGCTGACACTGCAACTGGAGCTCTCTCCACCCATTGGTCTTTGTGAATTGGCTAATGCATACCATGCCTGAGGCCCGTGATGTGCTGGCCTCTGGATTGTCTTTGACAGTCGGTGGAACAGTAGCCTCTTTAGTGGACTTCATTGGAGCCCTTTACTTTCTGGAGACATCTGGAGTTTTGAGAAGCTTTCACCAGGCAGCTTTTGTGGTCGGTCAGGATCCAGAAAGGTTCCATTACTCATACTCACAAGACACAACACAACACATTTTAATACCCATTGTTGCAGAGAACCTCTGCTTTAACAAATTTAATCTATGACAAGATTATGAAAAGAACATTACAGTGGTACAAAGTGTTTTCAGTGGCATTGTTGCCCAAAGGAGTAGGAATTAATTTAGTATACGTTATGTTTTTAGCATTAAATATGTTTTGTTATGGTGTTAGTGTAGCAACTATATACTGTCAATAGAGGTTAGTTAGTAAGTGTAATGTTTTGGTGTGTGAAGAATATGAAATTTATTATTGTGATAGATATGTAATTTTCACAAAATAACATATATTAACATTTCACTAGTAGCATAAGTAACTTTTTTCCATGCAGGTATACCATGCAGAATACAGTTGCACTATATACCAGCATACAAGAAGAAAATGCCTCAGATAAGAAGAAAATGTTTCTCTCTTTATACTCAAACTAGTCTCATGTAAAAAAAAAAAGCATATGGAATTGTGAATATTTTTCATAGCTCGAAATTTTGGGATGATGCATAATTAGGCTTATGCATCAAAACTTTTACACAGGATTATGTGAATGTTATGGATCAAGCCTCTCATACCTAAGTAATTCACACAGTGCCAGTTCTGATGGTTCGAGTTTGAGCTTTGAACATCAGGTAAGAACAATTGACTGACCCATGTACATCTGAGATTGTTTGGCATTCAGAAAACAAGCAAATTCTTAATTCTGCACTGCGTATGCACTTCAACTAAATACTGGTCTGAAGTGAAGAATTATAAAATACTATTAAAAAAAAGTAATCAGCCTGCTATTTTTCACATTTTCAAATGTTTCAACCTATAATAGAACTTGATCTTCAACATAACTGTTTAATCCATCTTTTACAGTTGTATCTACAGTCCACTGGTACAGTTACAGGACACAAATATGCTCTTCAGTTTTCTAATGTGTCAGTTGGTTGGTGTGAAATTGCACATGCTTGTAAATGTAGTGACCCGAAATTAGTCAACCATTAGGTTACTTGGATATACAGTAACAATTTCTTAATTCTGAAGAGCTGTGGGGATCACCTGCTTTTTAATGAATTTCCTAATGATAACCCATGCCGTGTTAAATTTGCAGTGAATCTCAGTACGGAATGCCTAATTTCTTTTCTTTTTCTGGATGTGAATAAGCATGTTCAGTGTGGGACAAACTCTTTTTGGCATAGGGCGCAATATATCTTTGAGCGTTTGGCTGTCCACTGTATTGTGCAAGAATGACACTTAACCTGATTGGTCTAGTGTCAACACCAACTTCAGAATGTAACTTTGGATCAAAATATGCCATTTCAGTAGTATTTTCAATAGCTTGTTTAACGTTGTTAAAACTCTGCTTGCATTCATGTGATCATTAAAATGGAACATTCTTTTCATCAACTCTTTTTCAAGCACTTACAGTAGCAAGGTCTTGTATATATCATGAACAGTAAGTGACCATGCTAGGGGTGAGTGGTCAGTTCCACTTCGCTGGCGGAGGTATGAGATATTTTGGCACTCCGCACTCCAGTTGGAGAGTGGAGTTCGGCCAAAAACTCCGCTAGCCTGGCAGAAGAGTGGAGCTCACCAGCATGTGTGTGCACTGCAGCCAAGTTATCGGACACACAGCAAAAGCGCAGTCTGCACTTGCGCTGTGTAGTCCATAACTTGGCTGCACTTTGCACTCTGCCCAAAATAAAGACATTTGCCCTATGATAGGCAAGGATACCCATAGCTAAGGCTTTGCTTTCTTCCGGTCTGCGGCATTAAGCTGCTGCATGCTGCTGCTGAGGGGCTGCACCGGCTCCAGGTCTCCCTCCTTTCACTGTTCTCAGCAGTCTGAGAGGAGGGGGCAGAGAGCCAGACCGCTGCCAATGGGGATCGTGGACCCAGCATTCAGGTAAGACCCTTGTTTTTCCTTCTCTTCTATGTGCATATGGGTTCCGGCACTGGGCATGGAACGTATTTCCATATGAGAGGTATCAGTGCTTGGAAAAAAGGAAACGGAGAGCTGGAGAATGGGAAAGCATCAGCTGCTAAGTGGTAGTCCTGCAGCCCCAACCAGATAGAGCTGTGTATTGCCTTAGAGAGTGCCTTAGGGCCCAGTGGCAAGCAAGGCTAAGCACTTTGTGGAAATACCAGGCTGCTGGTGGTGAGCTATTTTGCTGTTGCTAGTGCTGGGCTCCAAAGAACGGGTTGTCTGTGGTTGTGTGTAACGGCAGAGGGAGCAATTACAAGGCTGCTGCAGAACAGTGATGTGCTTGGCCCTCCATAGCAAGTTTGTGAAGGAGGGCAGTTGGTGAAGGGAAGTGTGCAGGTGTGGTTGACAGCAGCAGGTTCCAGGCTGGTGGGCTGTGTCAGCAAAAGAGCACTGAAATCGCAGCTTTTTCTGCCTACAGCATAACACCCTGGCCTGAATGCACCTAATTGCTGATGCGCTAAGCAGGTTCAGGTCACCTAATCCTGCTAGACGCTTCAGAAATTGGGCGCATTCAGGCCAGGGTGGTAGGGCAGGCTGCGTTCCGCTGCAGGCGGAACTCCGCACAATTTCACAGAGCTTTTAGGTAACTCCATGGAATTCCACAGAGTAGAACTCCGTGAGCTCCGCCCACCCCTAGCAATGCCAAGGAATGAACCAAAAAAGTTTTGTGGGGGACTGGCAGTTAATGCTTGTACTTCAGCAGGATCAGGTGTCATGTCCCAATCAGAAAACATGGGCAAATAATTTTAGCTTTCTCTTATTGATGACACATTAAAATTTAGGGCCTCATTACAAGTTTGGAAGTCTGTATATTGCGATGGCAGCATTGGTGGTCTGACTGCCGTCGTGTTGGTGGTCAGACAACGGCATTACAAGTCATGCTGTACTATGGAGCAGAGACTGCCATGGGCACTCTGACACCGCCAGACAGCACATACTGTCACAGTCACCAGGCAGCACAAGCAGGACAACAGAGCCTGTGTTTCTACCAGAGACATTATGAGGTTGCACAGCACCAATGTGACAATGACAGTCCAATCACCACATCTCAGCTCGTGTAAACAGGGAGTATAAAGGCAGACACTCACCTGCAGGAAACCTTACATGTCCTGTGCCACCATGGAGCCTGTCATGCATGTCTTGTCACTGGTCATCGAAAGAGCCCAAAATTCATGCCACTGAAGGACGCAACCAACTGTAAATACACACACCTACCTATGTTATTAACTGTAACAGCAGATCGTTGCACTGTCAGGCACATCATATGGGCATCAAGCAACTGGCACTAAGTACACTTGTCATTGGTTCCCATGTATAATCAGACAAATGCACATGGTCAGGTCCCTTACACTGCACGGCAACACTACACAAAAATGCACGTCTACTCATCTCAGGCACAGAGACAGTGAAGTGTACACATTTCACACAACACCACCTAAACACCAACATCACATCTACAAATAGAACTCACACACTTACATTGCACACATGCCATGGGCTACCAACACATTCAGCACACATAAGTATGGATGTGGCATATAACACAAACAACACTCCCAGTAAACAGCTCTGCAATGGACACACACATCACGCACATTGGAACACAATGGAAGGACAATGGAATACACAATAGTTAGAAAGACAAATTTTCAAAACTCACTATGAAAACAATACGTGCACAATAGGTATGGGGTCAGCAGGAACAGGGAAGGATACTGCACTGGGACACATATCACATATCACCCCCAAAACAGCGTCTGACAGGAACTAGTCCTTTGGGTATCTCTGGGACAAATAACACTAGACCCAAATGACGTGCCTATCTGCACAATATGGGAGGGCAAGTCAACAAAGCACACAAAACTCCAACCACATGGGACATACCTCTACATGAAGTAGCTGCAAGGTACACAAAGCTAAATGGGGATATGCACATTCAAATGCAAACCCAGGGAGCACAATTGAACTCATCACATGTCTGCACAAACAGAACTCATGCTGTACCCATAGGGAGAATACATAATCCATATAATGGTGACAAGTGTAACACCATACATGTTCACATTAGACAAAACAAGATGAAATACTTACCATAACCAACAGGTCCCAGTGCAAGGACACCACCATTGCATTAACACCCACATATCCATAAAGTCAACATATACCCTTGTTGAGTGGTTGTCTGCTGTGTGCGTGTGGATGCTGTGGGTACGTTCTTCTGGGAAGTCTACTTATGTTTGGGTGGTGTCTGTTGTGTGTGTGAGTGAGTGCATTTGTGTGTCTTGGGGTCTAGGAGGTGGAGGTGCTGGGGATGGAGTGGTGGATGTGTGTGTGTCTGTTGGTGTCATGTCCGTGGGTATGCTGGTAGTGGTGGATGTCTGGGTGTTTATTGGCGTGGTGTCTGTGGGTATGCTGGTAGTGGTGGATGTCTGGGTGACTGCTGGAGTGGTGCCTGTGTGTATGCTGGGTGTGTTGGGTGTGTCACTGACTGTTGTGCTGGTACCTGTGGGTATGCTTGATGTTGTGTTTGTTACCTGGAGGGCGGTGGTGGTAACTGGGAAGGTGGTGACTGTTGTTGTGTCTGTGGGTTTCTGTTTTCATGTGAGCTGGTGTGTTTTGTGGTAATTATGTCTGTGTGTGCTGCTGTTGTGTGTTGAGGTGGATGTGTGGTGATCGGTCTTTGTGCTTTGGGTAGGTAGGGGAAGGGGGAATTCAGATTGGGAAGAGTGAGGTTGATGGGTTGAGGGAGGGAGGGGTGAATGGCTGCTGCCGGGCAGAGGCCAGAGGCCAGAGCCTTAAAAGATCTCTGTAGTCTTGACATTGTACCATTTGTGCCTACCAGGAATGCATTGGTTTGCCGGAGTTAAGTTGTCAATCACTGGATGGCATTCACAATGGCTGTCTGACCCCCCCAGAGATACATCTCAGGAGGTCAATACTCTCCTCACTGAAGGCAGCAGGGGTAACAGGGGCTGAGATCGAGGTACCTACGCCAAAGAAGACGCCCAGCCTCTTGGGTGAGTGGGCATGCCCAACTGGTTAGGAAGCAACATGGAAAGCAGTGCTAGAACAGTGGGTGGCAGATAAAGATGGTACACTAGGGAGTGTCCACTGGAGGAAGAATCCAATAATGAAGAGAATGTTCTACTCTCCCCCATGGCACTCCCCTCATCCTCCAGGCCACTGGGTCTCTCTGTGTCAGTGGTGGCTTTACCCATGGGGAGCCCATGGCCTAACTCCTTTGGTTGCCAGTTCTGATGCTGCAAATACAAGGAGAAATAGGGTCATCACATGTCCTTGATCCCACTAGAACAACAGCTTTGATAAGCAAACATTACCAGGATATCAAGTAGGCCCCTCCAATAAACTCCACCTAAGTTGCCTATACATGTTCCATACCATATGCATGCATGCCTTCTGAACTGCCAAGTTTCCCACAGCAAAATCTGGATCTCACACAATGTCAATTGCATGGCTGAAGTTATGCAATCTCAGTAACCATTCAACAAGTAGTAGAGTTCATCATGCTCAAAGCTTTGCCCCATGGAGCAGACCTCAGTTATCTGTTGTCATACAATAGTAGGACAATGCCTAATGCATTCGCACAGTTCTCTCACAAGGACATTCACACATAAATTTGTCACATATATAATGACCAGACAGTAAGAAATGATGGTCCAGAATTCTGCCATGTTGATGAAAAACGTACAATAGCCTGGAGAGGGTGTCATTGAAATACTCATGTCACACTGGAAACATAACAAAAATGCACACTTCACCAAGTGATATTTGCCCCAATAGAGTCATAAGGTAGTACTAATGTTGCTGTCATAGGCCACACATGTGGCATGGAAATGGACACTGTAGACATCATGTGCTGTATTTCAGGGAGAAATGTCCCCAAAATCCACAGCAAAATGAATCAGCAAGACCCAGGGGAATCACCACTAATATCTGGCACCTCTTACAATAAGACACCTTGAGTGCATCAGTATGTGCCATTAGTCCCTTGGATGTTTTGCAAGTACTTGTTGAAGGCCCTTAACATGTTTCCCAATTAGAAGATACATCATTGTCTCCATTATGGTCAAGCAGATCCAGATGTCTGTCTGTGGACGAATGCTTGTACACAAACACATGTGATTGCAGCATAACTTCAAATAACTTCATGATACATGTCAACAGTAAGGCCTTAAACCTTATCCATTACACATTTCCTGTGCATCTTGCTACATGCTGCCACATCAAGTGCATAGAAATGCACCTTCTGTCTCAAAATGCTAGGCCTACCTGTCATGTCCCTGAGTGCAACTGCAGTTGTACACAGCCAATAGACATGCTATGGTGAATGATGGAATGTGTCAGCCAATAAACAACGGTGACACACTCTTGTATGTGGCACAACATGAAATGTACCCCTTTGTAAGTGGCTTAATGAACAAACAAATTGTCATGCACTTATATATGAGGGAATATAGACATCATTCCATGAACACAGGAAGACTATGCATGAAACAGCAGCTTACAAATATTTTCCAAGAGAGAATGGGACACATGCTGATATGTAGGCCCAAGAAGTGTTGGCTGCAGTGATGGCACATAAATATTGCCAATGGACATTCCCCACTTGCCAAGGGAATGTAATGATTGGTAGCTGCATCCAGAGTATAATGTAGGCCCTGTCACATGTGTGATGGCCATCTTCACACTACAGACTACAGTGAGGCACCAGCACCAATCATAAGCTGAAGACAACTAGTCTCTGGGTGGCAGATGACGATATACTCATTTACCCAGATACATGGCTGAGGAAAGTGATCCATCACTTATTTACCTTTGGCCTGTAACATTGAGGAGCAGTGATCATTTACATAGATTTTACACACACTGCACAACATACAGTACTTCATAGATAACTGCCAAATGTCGTTCCTGAAGAGCAAGTGATTTTTGGATTGTATGCAGTTGTATCCTAGGTTCCTGGGCCATTAGGTAAGGCACAATAGTATACAACACATGACATGTCTGCACGAACAATCTACTAACTACTGTGTTTTACATGGCTCAACCCTAATTGTCAGGGGGAGCTGTCAGAACACATTTACTTGGCAAAGTGACAGCCAGGAATGTGCCCTGTACTCACCCCCTTGTGGCTGCTGTGGTGCCCTCAAACCCCAATCAAGATCTGGATAATCCACCATCGAATGCGAGCCATTAGGTGGGTCATGGTCCAATTGGCACCCTGCCCACATTGAGAGGATATCCCCAGTTGGATCTCAGCAATTTTCCTGGACCAGTGTCTCAGGTCCTCCCACCAGTTCATGCAGTGGGCACTCCACCGGCTGTGAACCTCCAGGGTCGGCACCTTTTTGGTGATGGCTTTCCATGGTGCCTTCCTTTGATGGGCATTGACCAGTCTGCATGCAAAAGACAAGGCAAGAGATCATGGTCACAATTTTTATCACTAATCGGTGAGTCATGTACATGTCAGTAACATAAGCTTGGTCTTTTCTATTTGGCAAATACTGCCTAGGAGTGACAGACACGTCAGTAGGTACAGGGCCACAAACACACACAAATATATTTGATTTTATATATATATATATATATATTTATATATATATATATGTGTGTTTTCATCTGCAGACTAACCCATTACCCTGCTTCCCTGCTCATGGCCTCTGACTCAGCAAGCTTACCGACATCAGGGAGCCCATGCTTCAGCAACCTGTACTGTGATGTGAGTCACTATGAAACACTACACACCTATGTTGCTCCTGAAGGGTAAACTCCCTAGGCATGAAAGGGCCAACACATTCACACTATGTGAGAATGACTCACTGCATGCAGTCCCTACGGGCAACTGACAGAGTACAAACTCAAACATTACATTTGGGTAACATGAAAGTACTGGCATGGTGGGTACAGAAAGTGTATTTCTCTGTAACCAATGCAGACTCATGCACTTCATAGGGTGGGTTAGTGTGCTATGTACCTGTACCACAGAATACTCCTTTAGACATAAGTGTCTATCCAACAGAGATAGCATCCAACAAAAAAGGCATGCAGTGTTCAGCTTCTGCTATGTGACCAAGCTACTGAGTTACATATCATGGCCTCCCAGGAATGAATACACTTTCTGTGCTGTGAGACTGTAAGCTATGTGTTGGAAATGGCCTCTCTGTAAGGTCACCCCCAAACTTTTGGCCTTCCTTCTTCTCTTTTTCTAACCTCATTTTTAATGGCTTTAGAACTCTGGGCACTTTACCACTGCTAACCAGTGCAAAGGTGCATGTGCTCTCTCCCTAAAACATGATAACATTGGCTCATACCCATTTGACATATTTAATTTACTTGTAAGTCCCTAGTAAAGTGTACTACATGTGCCCAGTGGCTATAAATTGAGTGCTATCATGTTTAGTATGGCCAGAATGGTAATAGAAAATCCTGCTAATTGGTGAGGTTGGATTTTATATGACTATTTCAGAAAAACCACTTTTAGAAAGAGAGCACTTCTCTGCACTTAAAATCGATCTGTGCCTTATAGCTTGTCTCCAATCCACATCTGGGCTGGGGTGGTTGACAGCTCCCTTGTGCATTTCACCCAGACGACCACAAACACAGGATACTCAGTTACACCTGCACTCATTTGCATACTGAATAGGTCTTCCTGGGCTGGAAGGGTGGAGGGGCCTGACACTTAAAGCTCGAAGGCCAGTGGCCTGCCCTCACACAATGGACTGCCAAACCCCCTACTGGGTCCCTGGCTGGCAGAACTGTACTGAAAGAAGACCTTGTGCACTTCAAAATCACTCTTTGAAGTCTCCCCAATTCAAAGGCATTTTTGGTTCTGTAAACTGACCCCACCAATCCAAACACTTCTGGACCAGATCCTGCAACCTGTCAAGAGGAGCTGCCTGGCTGCCCAAATGACTCACCTAGACTTTCTGTTTCCCTGCTGCCTTGTTGGCCTCTGACTTTGCTGAGAAGTGCTCTCCAAGTGCTCTCCCTGAAGTCTCAGGGACAAAAAGACTTACCCTTGTCGTAGTTTGGACTCTTGCTTTAGGTAAGACTGCTGGTTAAAGGATGACAGTACTTTTGTTTGTAGGCGACTATGCCTATCCTACAACAAATTGCAACTGTTGTCCCAACCTTACCGGCTCACTAGCAGCACCTCACCAGAAACACAATAGTAAAAGGTGATTTGTGGCAGCCTGTACACATGGACTCAAGAATTAGACATCTAAGGGAGTGTCATGGTTAAACGGAAACTACCCCTTTCTCACAGATATATCATGTCTCATACAAACACAGGTAATGACAAAGATGCAGTGAAGTTTCAATAGTTTTTATTTAACATTACTGCAATTTGCGGTAAGTTGCATGGGCTGCAATGATTAGAATAATGAATAATGCAAGAAACAGAATTGTGAAGACAAGAGTAATTATTAAAAAGACCCCCACCATCTTGCAATGCATAAGAAAGACATACGAGATGTAATATGCCCTAATACCCTAATGTGAGAGGCCTAACCTCCTACCTAAAGGAGAGCTGGGTTTGCTAAACCTATTCTGCCCATGCCAAGTCCATGAGAGGAGCCCCCAACACTCGTTACCTTGGAATGTGGTCTCTATCTCAGACTCCACAGGGACATGAAGACTGGGTCAGCGTCAAAACGACATGCAGCATCGATATCAGCGATGGTGGCGATGCCCTCTGGTTGGAATCCCCCTGATTATCTGTCTAAAGTGCGATGTATTTATACAGATCTACAAGGACCCCTGATGTAGGTGTGTTCCCAAACAATAGATAACAGACATGTGTGGGACGGCAATTAATATAAACAATCCCTCGTAAGTATAGAGATGGAAAATCCCTAAGTGTGAACACCTACTGTTTGTTTGTCTTAGTTTCTTGAACTTGTCACCTTAGCAAGGTGACACTGATAATGCAGAGCATAACAAGTGGCCTAACTATAAACAAGGCAGGCATCTTAGGAGAATAGAAAATTGAAATGGGCTAAGACAGAGCAAGCTAAGTAGGTTAAAAGTCACTAGGTGACGAGGGCACGAGTCTGCAAGCCAGAGGCTAAGCTAACTCCTGTTATCCCATTAAAACAAACTAGGATTCACTACACCCTCTTCAAGGAAACTCCTTGTGTGCTGAAAATGGATGCACAGCCTGCCAGAAATGATGTACACCCTGCCCTGCAAAGAGAAAATCGCTGCATCGTCGAAACCGGAACGATGCAGCCTGACTTCCCGAGTGGAGATCGATGTAGCGCCTTCATTGCAGCCAGAAATTCAAAGCACAGACATACCTGATCAACGCACAGCTGAGTCAGAATGATATAGCTTGACTTCCTGAGTGAAGAATCAACGCAGCTCCTGCAGTGCAACAGAAACTCCGACCCATTGCCCACTGAATCGATGCAGCATCTGTGACTTTCTCCCGCACTCCCAGGATTTCCAAGCATCTTCTCTGGGTGTCAAAAGAAACCCGCATTGCAGTAGGGATCCAAGACTGCATGCTGGAAATCACCGCAAAGCCTTTGCAGAATAGGAAGAAATGACACATCATCAGTGGCGCATCAGGAAATCCGATGCACACCTTGCTTTTTTCATGCATCACCTCCTCTGCGGTCTCCGTGGGTGGAATTTTGACACAAACCAGGTACTTTTTGCACACAAGAGACAATTGTTGATTTTTAAAGCTTTAAGACTCTTCTTAACATTGCAAAAGTGTTATTTCAACTTGTGCTTATTGAATCTTTAGAGTTTTGACCTTAATTTAATCAGACAAATATCTTATATTTTTCTAAAGCTGTGTGGTATATTTCTGTGGTGTTTTCACTATTATTGCATGATTTATTGCGCAAATACTTTACACATTGCCTTTTAAGTTAAGACTGACTGCTCAGTGCCAAGCTACCAGAGGGTGGGCACAGGATAATTTAGATTCTGTGTGACTTACCTTGACTAGGATTGTGCTCCCTACATGGACAAGGGTGTATACCTCTGCCAAGTAGAGACCCCATTTCTAAAATTATGCAGTAGAAGTAAGGGAGCAGTCATGACACAATGACGCTAAGTGCACATATGGACTAGATAAGTTATTTACCTATGTACACATTTCTAATCTAGTCTAACTAATGATGCATACAGGACAGGTGTTGCCATCAGAGCCTCATATTGGTCACATGACAAGATCCGCAAGGGGACAGGGAATGGGCAAAGTGTTAAGGTGATTCTCTAACAGTCTGGACTAGGTCCCATCCTGGGAGATGCATGTGACAGGTCATGGTCTCTCCAGGCTGAGCTGTTAGAACCTACATGATACTCAGGCAAACAACAGAAATTTGTCATGTGGTGTGTGTGGCAATCTGAAGGGCACAGTGATTCTTGAAATGCCTTCCAAAGAATACTTTAGCAAGGGCATATGTGGTTTGCAATATCTGTGGCACTGTACACATTGTTTAATTGACTTTCAACTGGCTCATAATACATGCATACACAGCTCATGCTGTCACAAACTTACATGTAGTCTGACATTTACAATGATCATGAGGAAAGAGATGCCAGTGGCTGACAGTAATGTCCCCTCACCTAGGTATGTGCATCCAACACAAGGAGGATCTAGGATCCCAAAACCCTCACACAACACAAAGTGACTGAACTTAACATATGGCACTGGCCACTAATACCTGCACATTGTCCCTCCCATTGATGCCACACAGACAGCAACAGCAGGCACATGTATATTCAGACTGGCACAAATGGGCACATTCCATCCTGTAACGAGGGAAAGGATGGTGAAGTACGGAGAAAACTGTTCACTTGAGGGACTTACCTGCTCCTCTGGGAACCATATAACTATCCATACTGGAGAAGGACCTCACTCACTAGCCTCTCCCCCTACTCTGGAGAGAAGGCAGGGGCTCTATCCCTTGTTGGATGTGCATGATTGCTCCCATGGGCAGCACACATCATTTCAGGTGGTAGAGGTGTTGCTGGCAGCAGTGTCAGGAGTCAAGTGAGTGAATCTCGAGAACATGGCAGTCACGTCCACCACTTACGTGGTCGTCACCACTGGCGGACAGAGCCACTGGCATCAATGTTAGGCTATGGCTCTGTCCGCTGTTGTTGCAACATCCTACCGCCATGACAACTTCCGCTGGCAGTCGCAGGCGGTTCCTAATGTCCAGTGGAATAGGTCAGGCAGCTGCCATTTTAGCCACCTGAAATGCTGTATTGACTTATACAAACTGTGTCACACCCATGAAAATGTTTTTTGAACTCACAAACAGGCTTATCCTGTCTTGTCATGCAGGTCATACTACTCAACTAGTATTGCAGTTTGTTGCAGGGCTCAAATGGCATTTAACAGTGGGGCAGAGTCCACCTCCACAGATGCTCATTTCAGTGTAATGAATATCCAGTCAACTTTTGAGGGGCAATAGTGCTGCATATCTTTGAGTTTGGTCCATATTCATGTTGTGACCGTATGTGTGGAAAACCATACAGGCCAGTTGCGACCCTTGAGTTATTTGCAGCTGTGATGGGTACTGGTTGCCATGTTCATCCATTCTGAAATGCCATGTCATATGATATAATTGGCATGCATCATATATGTTGCTGTGGACAAACTGACTAATGTTAGAAATCATGTGTTATCATACATAGGTACCCAGGGGGAGCGAGGATGTGACAACTTCTTGTCTAGCGCCTACTATCAGACCTTCTGACCATGGAAGAACACCACATGATATTACTCTACCATCTGAAGAGCCAAACAATAGTGGACTTATGTTGTCAGTTGGAGCATAATCTGATGCCAGCTATTAGTTATCCAACCAGCATACTAACCATTGTACAAGTCATGACAGTATTGAGCTTCCTAGCCACAGTGCCCTTCCAAAATACAGTGGCCCTATCAGCTGGGATGTCCTAACCTATGTTCAGTCTGGTTCTGAACGATGTCCTCTTAGCAATGTTGAACCGCCTGGATACCTATATCTGGTTTCCTTGACATGAGGATTCAGCCCATGTGAATGCTGACTTTTATGGTTTTGCACACACCCCACATGTGATGAGGGCCATTGATGGCACACATGTTGGCTTGGTCCTACCACAGGCCAATGAATATATATACTGCTACAGAAATTACTTCCATTCTATCAACATACAAGTTGTCTGTTTGGTGGATTTATATATTTCACAGGTCTGTACCCAGTATCCGGATTCATCCTATGATTACTTCATAATGCAGACACTTACTTTTTCCTTGCAAACCATTGCATAATGGTTCTTTTTACCACATTCATTGGATATCTGTCCGATGGCAGGACATTTACCTTCATGTGGAAGTGACAATCCACACCTGAACTACAACATTTTGTTTCATGGAAACATCACCTTATGTCCTTCAGCTTTGTGTTTTGGTTTACTTTTCATGTTCATGACTTATTCACTGTGGGCACCTCCAGCCTCCATGCCAGCAGCTTATTGGTAAGTATGCTCTTCAGCTCTGGCAGCCATGAGAACTCACCCCAGACTAAGAGCTTCTCTCAACATTCATCATCTGAATGAATCTAAGGGAATACATCAATAACTCTGAGATGTATTGTTTCTTTGTCATTAAATTAAATGAACCTGCAGTGCTTTATGAACTTATTCAGTGTGTCAACATATGCATCTATGGGGTCACCAACTCCTTGTCATTCTTAATTGCATATGTACCTTTTGTAATTTACATTCAGTATTGAATTTAATTTGAGGTTCAAGGCTTCCTTTATTTGAGAGCACATAACTTCATCAGCTAGTGACATTTTCTCTATAACGTCTTTTACACCATCACCAGCAAGCTTTTTGAGGTATTTGATCATCTTTCTTGTTGTCTGTTTCTTCTAATGTATCAATGAAATCATCAAAAGAATCTATCCAAGCAGTCCATCTATCACAAATATTTTGCTTTTTAGTAGTATCGTAAGGTGTTGGTGATTTCAGGAAGGTGGCAGCATTGTAACTATTCACAGGATTGGCTGACACTGCAACTGGAGCTCTCTCCACCCATTGGTCTTTGTGAATTGGTTAATGCATACCATGTCTGAGGCCGTGATGTGGTGGCCTCTGGATCATCTTTGACTGTCTGTGGAACAGTAGCCTGTTTCGTGGTGTTCATTGGAGCCTTTCACTTTCTGGAGACTTCTGGAGTTGTGCTGAGCTTTCACCAGGCACCTTTTGTGGTCGTCAGTATCCAAAAAGGTTCCATTACTCATACTCACAAGACACGACACAACACATTTTAATACCCCTTGTTGGGGAGAACCTCTGCTTTAACAAATGTAATCTATGACAAGATTCAGAAAAGAACATGACAGTGGTACAAAGTGTTTTCAGTGACAGTGTTGCCCAAAGGAGTAGGAATTAATATAGTATACGTTATGTTTTTAGCATTGCATATATTTCCTTATGGTGTTAGTGTAGCAACTATATACTGTCAATAGAGGTTAGTTAGTAAGTGTAATATTTTGGTGTGTGAAAAAATATGTATTATTGTGATATGTATTTAATTTTCACAAAATAACACATATTAACATTTCACTAGTAGCACAAGTAACTTTTCTCCATAAAGGTATAACTTGCAGAATACAGTTGCACTACATACCAGCATACAAGAAGAAAATGCCTCAGATAAGAAGAACATGTTTCTCTCTTTATACTCAAACTAGTCTCAAGTAAAAAAAAAAGCATGTGGAATGGTGACTATTTTTCATAGCTTGAAATTTTGGGATGATGCATAATTGGGCTAATGTATCAAAAAATGTATACCGGATTATTTTAATGTTATGGGTCAGGCCTCTCATACTTAAAGGATTCATACAGTGCCAGTTCTGATGGTTTGACCTTTGAACATCAGGCAAGAACAAATGGCTGGCCAATGTACATCTGAGAATGGTTGGCATTCAGAAAACAAGGAAATCCTGAACTCTGCACTGCGTATGCACTTCTATTAAACACTGGTATGATGTGAAGAATTAAACACAGGTAAATTACTTTTTTTTGAAAAAGTAATAAGCCTGCTATTTTGCCAATTTTCAAATGTTTCGATGTATAATAAAACTTGCTCTTCAACATAACTGTTTAATCTATCTTTTAGAGTTTTATCTACAGTCCAGTAGTACAGTTACAGGACGCAAATATGTTGTGCAGTTTTCTATTTTGTTAATGGGTTGGTGTGAAAGTACACATACTTGTAAATTTAGTGACCTGAAATTTGTCAAACATTATGTTACCTTGCTCAGCTTATGAGATGACATTTGTTTAATTTTGAAGAGCTGTAGGTATCACTTGCTTTTCAGTAGATTTCCTAATGATAACCCATGCAATGTTAAATTTGCCATGAACCTCAGTGCGGAATGACTAATTTATTTTATTGGTTATAAATATGCATGTTTAATGTGGGACAAAATCTTACTTGTCTAGGCCACAATATGTCATCGAGCATTTGACTGTCCACTATATTATGAAAGAATAGCACTTAACCCGTCTGATCTATTTGTCAACAACAACTTCAGAATGTAACTTCAGATCAAAATATGTAATTTCAGTAGTGTTTTCAATAGCTTGTTTAATGCTATTAAAACTCTGCTTGCATTCACGTTATCAGTGTAATATAAAATTATTTTTCATCAACTCTCTCCCTGGAGCACCTACAGTAGCAAAATCTTGTATGTATCATGAACAGTACTGGCCATGCCTAGGGTTGGCCAATCAGCTCCACTCCGCTGGCGGAGTCATCAGAGATTTTGGCACTCCACGCTCCACTTGGAGAGTGGAGTTCGGCCCAAAACTCTGCTAGCCCAGCAGCAGAGCAGAGTTCACCAGAATGCGTGCTCACTGCAGCCCAGTTATGGGCTACACAGCACAAGCACAGTATGCACTTGCGCTGTGTGGCCCATAACTGGATTGCAATATACACTCTGCCCAAAATGAAGACAACATTTGCCCTCTAACAGGCAAGGAGACTCCTGTCTAAGCCTCTGCTTTCTGCTGGTCAGTGGCATTAAGCTGCTGCTGATTGGCTGCACTGGCTCTAGCTCTGGATCCTGATCTCCCTCCTTTCACTGTCCTCAGCAGCCCAGGAGCAGGGGGCAGACAGCCAGATAGCCAGACAGGTATCAACAAGGACCATGGACCCCGCATTCAGGTAAGATCCTTGTTTCACTTTCTTTTCTATGTGCATATGGGGTCCTGCACTTGGGTGGGAAGTGTTTACATATGAGAGGGGGCTGTGCTTGGAAAAAAAAGGAACTTGGATTCATAACTCCACTTGAAAAGAACTTGTCTCCCCAGAGTCCATGGGAAAGGAAGTGGTGTTATGCGGTATGGTGCTGATACCAACAGGGAGAGTTAGAGACCCAGGAATCATCAGCTGCTGAGTGGTAGTATGGCAGTCCCTGCCAGATAGACATGTTTGTGACCTGAAAGAGGGCCTCAGAGCCCAGTGGTAATCAAGGCTTAGCATGTTGTGAAAATATAAGGTTGCTGATGGTGAGCTGTTTTTCTGTTGCTCGTGCTGGGCCCTAAAGAAAGGGCTGTCTGAGGCTGTGCGTAAGTGCAGAGGAAGCGATTGCAAGGCTGGAGGAGGACAGGAGTGTGCTTGGCCCTCCATAGAAAATGTGTGAGTGAGGGCAGTTGGTGAAGGGAGGTGTGCAGATGTGGTTGAGAGGCACAGGCTCCAGGCTGGTGGGCTGTGTCAGCACAAGAGGCCTAAAATGGCAGCTTTTGCTGCCTACAGCATACCACCCTTGCCTGAATATGCCTGATCCTGGAAGCCCTAAGCAGGGTCAGGTTGCCCGACCCTGACTAATGCTTCCAGGATTGGGCACATTCAGGCCAAAGTAGTAGGGCAGGTGGCATTCTGCCGCAGGTAGAACTCTGCAGAATTTTACAGAGTTTTTAGCTAACTCCAAGGAATTCTGCAGAGTAGAACTCAGTGAACTCCCAACACCCCTATCCATGCAAGGAATGAACACAACATGGAAACAATTTGTGGGGGAATGGCAGTTAACAACGTTGCTACTTTAGGGGATCAGGTGTCATGCCCCCATCAGAAAACATATTGCCATATAATTTTAGCTTTGTCTTATTGAATTCACATTCCTCAGTGTTTAGCGTTAAACCAGCATCAACAAGCAGCACACTTGCCGTAAAGATGTGTCATGTTCCATCTGTGTAGCTTGGAAAATCAATATGTCATTGCTATAGCTGAAAGCATTTACAACATGTTGTATGAAATGTCTAATGACATCTTGAAAAATCTCTGAAGCCGATGAAACACCAAAATGTAGGTCCTCTTTACACGTTTGGCAGTCTGTGGATTGCCATGGTGATGTTGGCAGTCTGACCTCTGTTGGGTTGGTGGTTGGACCGCCTATTCAGTGCGGGCCACTCACCAGAATTCCAGGCGTTCCACAAGGGAAAGGGGGGTTCGGAAATAGAAAAAGGGAAAATATTAGCTGCTGCTTCGTAGACTGCAGAATCGGACCGCTGGACCCTGGACTGTGTGTCGTGTTGGGTGTCAGGACTTGTAATTTCTCAAAATCCTTAGTTCCTGGTTTTTTACAATTCTGTGCTGAAAAGAATGACTTCATTAATATATTGAACTTGCATAAACTATTGTACATTACTTAATGTCAGTTATTGTTGACATAATGTGCATACGTTGCTATAACGCTGAACAAACCAACTTGACTAAAGGGCTTCTTTGTGTTGTGTTCTGGCATAATATCTTACTAATAATAGTTCTGATGAACTTGAATTATTTCCAATATCCTTTCTCAGAGGAGCGCTTGTTACAGGAAATACATCTTTCCTTAATGTCTGTTTTGCAAGTATCTTGGATTCCCACACAAACGGTAATTCACAGTAGTTCCTATTATCATAAATTATTCAAAAGACAGAGCTCTGTTTTGTTTTGTTTAAGCTATTAATCTTTCTTTCCCTTTAAATTAAGTAACTTCCTTGAAAATTTCAGAAGAACCCAGATTGGGATTTTTCACTTTTCTTATATTCTCTCTTTTACATGAAATAAGGAAGCATTAGCAGAAGATGGAAGAGGAGAACCTGGAGTCCGCAAGAAGCCGCAGGAAGCCAATCGGAGGACAAGGATTGCCTTTGACTATAAGCTGATCGGAGAACAAGGAACACTGGAACTCAACTGACGGCAGGCTGGAGAACAAGGAACTTGACTTGCACTGGAACTCGACTGGAGGTAGGCTGGAGGACAAGGAACTTGACTTGAATGGAAACAGGTGAGCAGAAGAATAGGTACAAAGCCAAACAAGTATAAAGTAAAAGAGGCACTCATTATAACATGAAAAATAATAGTACTCATGAGTCAGTATACATAGGCAATGTTTTGTCATATATTTCTGAAAATTTATAGGATTATTTCCAACATAATCCCCAATTACAGTATCACTGTCCAAATCCAAATAGTAGAATTAATTGATCTGTTGTTCCAAGATTGCTATGATCCAAAGTCCAAGTCCAGATTTCTCTAATCAAAGTTCAATCATATTCTTCAAAAGATGATATAGCTTATTATTTAAACTTTAGCAGCCGCATCCAAATTGATAGCCAGTCCAGATTTTCTCAAATCAAGGTTCAATCATATTCTTCAAAGGATGATATAGCTTATTATTAAAATTTTAGCAGCTGCATCCAAATTGATAGCCAACGCGTGTTTCGTCCGGGAGTTTCCCAATGACTTCATCAGGGCTAAACATATATGTAGATGCGTCCTATATCATAAGTATTCCTTACAAGCGTTTTGATACTTCATCGATACACACGCGTACTCGCGCTTCACGTTTTGACTCATTGGAAGGTGGATTGATATAACTGATATCAGATAAGTTGCTTAACGGAATTATTCTGGGATTCGCTTGTAAGGAATACTTATGATATGGATTTTGAGAAATTACAAGTCCTGACACCCATAATAATAATAAGCTATATCATCTTTTGAAGAATATGGTATAATGAGTGCCTCTTGTACTTTATATTTGCAATAGTGCTTTTAGCATCTATCAAGACCTTTTGGGTGTGGTCTTTCAAGAGTGCACCATTTCGAGATTTGACATTCTTCGTTGATATTCACATCGCTACCCAGAGCGCCTAGTTTTCTCCCAGTACAATACACCCACACGTAGTTAGAGTACAAAGCCAAACAAGGCCTCAGACTCAGAAGCATCCTTCAATAATAAAATGTGCACATGTGCCTTTTGGCAGTTGATTGCTTGTTAAGGAAATGAAATGAGCAATTATCCTCCTGATTGTGGCACATGTTCAATACAGGTCACACTGTGAAGAGCATGTGTTTTGGCAGTTACATTTTGAGCTTGCATAATCAACAAGCATTCGGTATTGCAAGCTCGGTATTTAAGGATATAATGAAAATGGCCCAATACGTCTGAATGCTGTAAGCAACAGCATCTTAATCTAATCGATCTCTTTGATGTACTAGTGTATTCACAACACTGCTGTATAATGAGTCATGCTGGTCTATGGAGCAAAGACTGCTGTGGACTAGCTGACACTAACGTGCAGCACAGACCGCCATGATCACGAGGTAGCGCAAACAAGCCAGCAGAGCCTCTGGTATGTTATGAGGTTGCACACTGCCAATGTGACCATGGAAGTCCAACAACACATCTCAGCTGGTGCAAATGGGGAGTATAAGGAGAAACACTCATCTGAAGGCAGCCTTACATGTCCTGTGCCACCATGGAGCATGTCATGCATGTCCTGTTGGTCATGGAAGGAGCCTAAAATCCACGCCGTCGCGGATGCAACCAACTGTAAATACACACACCTACCTGTGCTATTAACCATAACAGTAGATTGTATCGCTGTCAGCCACATCAAATGGTGATGACGCTACTGGCACCAAATACACTTGTCATTATTTCCCACGTCTTAATCAGACGCAAAGAGGAACACATGCACATGAGAAGGGCACTCACACTACACCGTAATACTACACAAAAATGCACTTCTACTCATCTCATGCACGGGGGCAGTGAAGTGTACACAACATTGTCTCACACCACACCAACACCACATTAACATCACAAATACAACTCACAAACTCACATTGCACACATGTCATGGACTGTTGACACATTCAACACATATAAGTATGGATGTGGCATGGAACACAAACAACATTCCCAGTAAACAGCCCTGCAATGGACACACATATCACACACATTGCAACTCAATTGAAGGACAGAGGATGCACAATAGATAGGAAGACAAATATTCAAACAATGCCTGCATAATTGGGATCGGGCCAGCAGAAACATGCAGAGAAGGATGCTGCACTGGGAGATAAATCACTTTGCACACACTCCTAAAGCAACATTTGCACAAGAACTGGTCATTCATTTGTCTCTGGGAGAAACAACACTAGACCCAAATGACATGCCTATATCCACAATGTGGAGGGGCAAGTCAACAAAGCACATACAACTCCAACTGCATGGGATATACCGCTACATGAAGTAGCTGCAAGGTACACAAAGCTAAATGGACATGCACACTCAAATGCAAACCAAGGTAGCACAATTGAATACACTCCATGCCTGCACAAACAAAACTCACATCCATATTTATACTTTTTTAGCGCCGCATTTGCGTCATTTTTTATGCAAAAGTGACACAAACTTACAAAATACACTAGTATTTTGTAAGCTTGCACCGCTTTTGCATCAAAAAGCAGTGCAAATGCGGCACTAAAAAAGTATAAACATGGGCCTCAGTCTTCACACATTAGAAGAATACATATTCCATATCAGGGTGACAAGCCTAACAGCATAAATGCTCACATTGGACGACACAAGATAAAATACTTACCATAATAAACAGAACACAGTGCAATGACATCACTATCGAATTAACACCCACATTTCCATACAGTTAACATATACACTTCTCTTGAGGAACACCAGCACTGCCCACAAAGTCAGACCCTGCAATCAACAGCAAATTGATCAGCAAGCAGCATCAAACACATACAACTGTAGGCACACAACACAAGTTTTAGAAATGCGGTCTCTAATTGGCTGAGGTATATACCCTTGTACAAGTAGGGACACAATCCTAGTCAGGATAAGTCACAACACAATCCAAAGTATCCTGTGCTCACCCTCTGGTAGCTTGGCACAGGGCAGGCAGGCTTAAATTAGAAGGCAATGAGTTAATTATTTGTGCAATAACTCATATAGTAACACCGTGAAAACACCATGTAAAGTACCCCAAACCAGGATAGGAAAATAGATAATATATATCTGAACTAAACAATATAAAAATTACAAAAATCCTACTTGCACAAGTTGAGCTATTACTTTTTAAAGGTTGAAAAGAGTTTCAATCCTTAAGGATCAGTAGCTGTATCCTTGTAACACACAGTACAGGAGATGCATCAAAAATAACGATGCACGGGGGCCGCAGAGGAGGAGATTCATTGAAAAATAAGACGCTGCCTCAGAGTTTCCAGCACAGTACAGATAATGTGTTGTTTCTCTCCACACTTCAAGGTGATGCATTGAATTCCAGGAGTACAGCCTTGGTTCTTCACTGTGATGCTGGGATATTTTGATGCCCAGGGACGATGCATTGGAAATCCTTAACTCACGGGTAAGAAGGAGCAGGCACTGCATCAATCTGGTAGGTGATGCAGCAAATTTTCAGCCGTGAAGCAGGTGCTGCATCGATTTCTGTAGGCGTTGAATCGATTTTCCAATACACAGGGATTTTGTTCTCTGTGGTAAAATCTTTGTGGCCCTGAGATTTCAGAACAAGAGGCAAGCTCAATCTGAGCCATTGGAGAGCACTTGTGTGGAAGGCAGAGTCCTTACAGCAGAGTCAGAGGCCAGCAGGCAGCAAGGCAACAAGCAGGGCAGAAGTCCTTCTCAGCAAAGCAGTCCAGATGAGTCCTTTGGGCAGCCAGGCAGTCCCTCTGACAGAGTTCAGGTGTACATCCAGAAGTATCTAGTTTGGTGGGGTCAGAGACCCAGTATATATAACCAAAAGTGTCTTTGAAATGGGGGAAATGTCAAAGAGTGGTTTTGAAGTGCACAAGTTCCCCTTTCAGCCCAGTCCTGTTTGCCAGTATCCATATGGGGTGTTATCAGTCCTCCTTTGTGTGAGGGCAGGCCACTGGATTTTGAAGTGTAAGAGAGAGCCCTTCCAACCCTCTTGACTTGGGTGACCCATTCAGTATGTAGAATAATGCAGATGTGACTGAGTGTCCTGTGGATATGGCTGTCAGGGTGGAATGCACAAGGGGAGCTGTCAGCCAGCACAGACCAGACGTGGATTGGAGTCAGTCTGTAAAGGCACAGATGGCAGTAAGTGCAGACAACTGCCCACTTTCCAAAAGTAAAAACAACAAATGATGGACGGAATGCAGAACAAATCATCACACATTCACCCCAAGTCGCAGATCTGGGTTTTAATCTATCAGTTTTTTGCTTGCCATGCCATTCTAGTTTGAACCCAGCCATGTGCAAATTAGTCTTGACCATGTCCCCATGGGAACAGCCCAGCCTGAACTAGCAGGTCAGGTCCTGCCTGGACCAGAAATAAACAACTTGGGACTGGTTTTACAGTATGACTCTTGATTAGCCAGGCTAGCTTGAATCTGATGGCATAGCAAGCATCGGACCTACGTCTGGGCATACCCTTCCCACTTAAGGTGACAATACAAAAACAACAGATGATGGATGGAATGCAGAACAAATCAAACATTCACCTCTAATCACAGTTCCGAGTTTAATCCATCAGTTTTTTTGCTTACCATGCCAGGCCAGTTTCGTACCAGCCATATGCAAATTAGCCTTGACCCTGTTCCCCATGGGAACAACCCAGCCTGAACTGCTAGGCCAGGTCCTCCCTGGACCAGAAACAAGCATCTTGGGACTGGTTTAACAGTATCATTCTTTATCAGCCAGGCTAGCTTGAATCTCGTGGCATACCCTTCCCATTCAGAGTGACAAATGCAAAAACAACAGATGATGGACAGAATGGGGACCAAATCAAACATTCACCCCAGTCACAGATCTGGGTTTAATCCATCAGTTTTTTTGCTTGCCATGCCATTCCAGTTTGGACCCAGCCATATGCAAATCAGTCTTGACCCTGTTCCCCATGGGAACAGTCCTGCCCAAACTGCCAGTTCAGGTCCTCCTTGGACCAGAAACAAGCATCTTGGGACTGGTTTTACAGTATCATTCTTTATCAGCCAGGCTGGCTTGAATCTCGTGGGATAGCAAGCACAGGACTCATTTCTGGGCATACCCTTCCCATTCAGAGTGAAAAATGCAAAAACAACAGTTGATGGACAGAATGGGGACCAAATCAAACATTCACCCCAGTCACAAATCTGGGTTTAATCCATCAGTTTTTTTGCTTGCCATGCCATTCCAGTTTGGACCCAGCCATATGCAAATCAGTCTTGACCCTGTTCCCCATGGGAACAGTCCTGCCCAAACTGCCAGTTCAGGTCCTCCTTGGACCAGTAACAGGCATCCTGGGACCAATTTAAGAGTATCACCCTTCATCAGCCACGCTAGCTTGAATCAGTATGGCATAGCAAGCACGGGACCCACATCTGGGCATAACCTTCCCTCTTAGGGCGACAAATGCAAAACAACAAATGATGGACGGGATGCAGAACAAATAAAACATTCATCCCCAGTCACAGATTGGGGTTTAACACATCTGTTTTTTGCTTGCTATACCATTCTAGTTTGGACCCAGCCATATGCAAATCAGTCTTGACCCTGTTCCCGATGAGAACGGTACAGCCTGAATTGCCACACCAGACCTGGTCCTCCCTAGACCTGAAACAAGCATCCAGGAACCAATTTCAGAGTATCACCATTGATCAGCCAGGCTATCTTGGATCTGGTGGCATAGCAAGCACAGGACCCATGTGGCATATCCTTCCCACTTAGGGCGACAAATGCAAAAGCAACTTTCCAAAAGTGGTATTTCTAAAATAGTAATATTAAATTCAACTTCACCAGTAAGCAAGAATTTATATTACCATTATGGCCATACTAAACATGAAAGGGCTTCTCCTTCCAGATCAGAATCTAGCACTTAAAAGTATCCAACAACAGTTCTAATGCTAGTCTATGAGAGGAGCAGGCCTCACAGTAGTGGAAAACAAATGTATTTATTTTTCATTACCATGACATGTAAAAAACATAGGTACGTGTCCTGCCTTTTACTTACAGAGCACCCTGGCTTAGCAAGTAGTTCTAAATGCCAAGTCAGAGTGGCAATGAAACCGTATACACAGACCTTGCAATGGCAGGCCTGAGAAATATGCTAATTATGTGGGTGGTGCAATCAGTGCTGCAGGCCCACTATTAGCTTTTAATTCACAGGCCCTGGGCACATGCAGTGGATGAATGCTTGTACCAAACTACTTGTGATTGTAACTTACCTGCAAGTCACTCCTTGATGCATGCCATCAGTTAGGCCGTAAACCTTACCCATTACACATGTCAAGTGCACTGTGCTACATGCTGCCACATCCAGTGCATAGAAATCCACCTTGTATCTCAAAACTCTAGACCTACCTGTCAAGTCCCTCATTGTCACCGCAGTTGTACATGCCAAATGACATACTATGATGCATGAGGGAATGTGTCTGACAATAATCAATGGTGACACTCCTGTATGTGGCACAACATGAAATGTACCCTCATTGTAAGTGGCTTAGTCCACACACAGTTTGTCATGCACAGATATGTAAGAAAATACAAGCATCATCCCATCAACACAGGTAGACCATGCATGAAACAGCAGCTTACAAATGTTTTCCAAATGGTGACATGTAGGAACAAGGGATGTTGGCTACAGTGATGGCACATAAATATTGCCAATGAACATTCCCCACTTGCCAAGGGAAAGTATTGAACAGGAGCTGCCCCTAAAGTACAATGTAGGCTGTGTCACATGTGTGACGGCCATCTTCATATTACAGATGACAGGGAGGCACCAGCACCCATCACAAGCTGAAGACAACTAGCCTCTGGGTGGCCAATGACAATATACTCATTTACCAAGACACATGGCTGAGGACAGTGATCCATTACTTACTGGTCTTTTGCTTTTGCTTAGATTTTACACACAATACAATAACATACAGTACTTGAAAGATCACTGTACAGAGCCACATGACAGCCCTGTAGAGGAAGTGGTTTGTGGATTGTATGCAGGCAGTTGTGCCCTAGGTCCCTGGGCTAACAGGCTAGGCACATCAGTATACAGCACATTGGATGTCTATATAAACAATCACTCATCTACTGTGTTACACATAGCTCATCCCTAATTGTCAGAGAGAGCTGTCAGAACATATTCACTTGGTAATGTGACACACAGGAATATGACCTATACTCATTCCCTTGTGGCTGCTGTGGTACCCTCAAACACCCATCATTCTCTGGATAGGCCACCGCCAGAATCCGAGCCATTAGGAAGGGTAATGCTCTGATTGGCACCCTGACCATGTTGAAAGCACAAATTCAGCTGGACCTCAGCTATTTTCCTGATCCAGTGTCTCAGGTTGTCCCACCTTTTCCTGCAGTGGGAACTCCACTATCTGTGGTCCCCCAGGGTCCTCACCTTCCGGGCAATGGCTCTCCATTGTGTCTTCTTTTGATGGACATTGACCTTCATGGATGCAAAAGACAAATCAACAGATCATGGTCACAATTGTCATCATAAATGGTGAAGTCACATACATGTTAGTAACATCAAGCTAGGAATATATAAGTATTTCCATCTGCAGACTCACCCACTACCCTGTGCATGCCCTACAATGACTCAGAAAACGTACTGACATCAGGGAGCCCATGTACTGTGATGTCAGCTACTATGAAACACTACACATCTATGTGACTTCTGAAGGGTAAACTCCTTAGGCATGGATGGACCAACACATTCACACTTTGTGAGAATGACTCACTGCATGTAGTCCCTACAGGCAACTGCCAGTGTACAAACTCAAACATTACACATGTGTAACAATGAAGGGGCTGGCATGGTGGCTACAGAAAGTGTATTCCCTGTTCAGGTGTGGTAATGTGGAATACCAAATGCAGACTCATGCCTCTTCATGGGTGGGATTCTGTGCTATGTACCTGTACCACAGAACACTTCTTTGGACAAATATGTGTACCCTACAGAGATGGCATCCAACAAACAAAGGTATTCATTGTATGTTTTATCTATGTGACCAAGCTACTGAGTCACACATTATGGCCTCCCATGAATCAACACACTGACTGCACTCAGGGATTATCAGTTATTTAATAAGCCTGTACAGGAAAGAAATGACCTGTGGGAAGGTGACAACAGAGCTGTGGGAGTAAGGGACCTGTCATGAGTGAGAAACACACTGACACTGATGCTAAGTGCACACATAGACTAGCTCAATGATTCACCCCGAACACATTTCTAATCTAGTCTAAGGAATGAGGCATTCACAGCAGGTATTGCCAGCAGAGTTTCATAGTGGCCATGATGCAGGATCTGCTGCAGTACAGGTAGTGGCCAAAGAGCGTAGTGTAGACTAGATCCCATACTGAAAGATACATGTGACAGGCCCAGGTCTCTGTAGGCTAAGCTGACAGATCCTACATGACACTCCATTCCCAGTACTTTCCTGCATGACAGTACATCATGTAGCCAACACAAATTTGGCATGTGGTGCGTGTGGCAACCTGAAAGGCACAGTGAGTCATGATATGTCTTCCAAACAACACTTTAGCAGGGGTATATGTAGTTTACAATATCTGTGGCACTATACACATTGCTCATATGACTCTCAACTGAGGAAAGAGATGTCAGTTGCTGGCAGTAATGTCTCCTTGTTTAGTTATTTGCATCCAATGCAAGGAGGATCTAGGACCCCAAATACATCACACAACACAAATTGACTGAACTTAATATATGGCACTGGCCACCAAGTCTGCACATTGTCCCTCCTGTTGATGCTACACAGACTGCAACAGCAGGCACATGAGTAGCCAAACTGGCACATATGGGCACATTCTAATCTATGAGGAGGGAAAGGATGGTGAAGTACAGAGACAATTGTGCACTTGTGGGACTTACCTGCTCCTCTGGTGAGCCATACAGCTGTCCAAACAGGGTTGGGGACTCACTCACTAGCCTCTCCAGCTAATCTGGAGAGAAGGCAGGGGCCCTATCACCTGCTGGATGTGCATGATTGCTCCAAGAGGCAGCACACAGCAGCTCCGATCATGGAGGTGTGGCTGGCATTAGTGTCAAGAGGGAAGTGAGTGAATCTGCAGAACATGGTGGTCACTTCCACCATGTACATGGTCTATATATGGCTGTGTCCTGACGATAGACACAGCCTTTTGCCTGCGACCAGCACTGGCAACAACGTTAGCCTATGGCTGTGTCTGCTGCTGTTGCAGCTGCCTACCACCATTACGCCATTCACCAGCGGTCGTGGATGGTTCCTAATGTCCAGAGCAGGAGGTCAGGCAGCCACCATTTTGGTGGCCTGAAATGCTGTATTGGGCTACATAAACTGTGTCACACCTGCAAAAATGTATTTTTGACTTCACAAACAGGCTTGCCATGTAGGTTCTACTACACAACCACCATTGTGGTATGTTTCAGGGCACAGATGCCACTTAACAGTGAGGCACATTCCACCTCCACCTATGGGCATTTTGGCGGTAGGACTATCCAGTCACATTTTGATGGGCATTTGTGCTGCATATCTTTGAGTTTGGGCGATATCCATGTTGTAACCACATATGTGAAAAATCATGCTGGCCACTTATGACCCTTGTGTTATTTGTAGCTGTGATTTGTTCTGGTTGCTATTTCTATCAGTTCTGAAATGCCTTGTGACATGATATCATTGCTATGCATCATGTATGTTGCAGCGGAAAAACTGGCTAATGTTTTATCATACATAGGTACCAAGGAAGAGGAAGGATGCAACATCTTCCTGTCTACCATCCGCTGCCAAACCTTCAGACCATGAAAGAACACCACATAATCCTTCTCTACCGTCTGAATAGGCAAACAATAGTGAAAGTATTTCATCAGTTTGAGGTAGATCTGATGCCAGCTATTAGTTATCCAACCAGCAAACCACCCATTCTACATGTCATATCAGTATTGTGCTTCCTACCCACAGTGTCCTTCCATCATACAGTGACCCTATCATCTGGCTTCTCCCAACCTATGTTCAGTCTGTTGTTGATGGATGTTGTCTCAGCAACGTTGAAACACCTGGACAGCTACATCCAGTTTCCTCGTTGTGAGGATTTAGCCATATGAAGGGCGACTTTTATGGTTTTGCATGCATCCCACATGTTGTGGAGACTCTTGATGGCACACATGTTGGCTTGGTCCTTCCACTGGCCAATGAACAAGTATACTGCTACAGAAAGAACTCTCATTCTATGAATGTGCAAGTTGTTTGTTTGGTGGATCTATCCATTTCACAGGTCTGTGCCCATTATCTGGGTTTAGCCCATGATACCTTCATAAAACAGGACAGCACCATATCCCAGCTGATGTAAAAACTGTACCCTGAGAGGGCCTGGCTGGTTGGTAAGTCACATCTCTCCTGACTGTGTGTGTGCAATGTCTTGTGCTCCAATCATGAAGTGAGTGACTCATTGTTGCACATTTGTCCCATTACTTAACAGGACACTCTTTATATCCAAACCGTCCTTGGTTGCTGATGCCAATAAGGAATCCATCTACGTCAGGGGAAGTCCATTTCAATGAAGCCCATGGAAGAACAAGGTGCGCAGTGGAGCAGGCTTTTGGGCTTCTGACAGCCAGATTTCACTGTCTGGATTGGAGTGGTGGAACCGTCCTCTACTCACCCGGAACAGTCTGTCAGATCACTGTGACATGCTGCATGCTCCACAACCGCACCCCTGAGGAGTATCTGGTACATACCATAGTAAGGGGAGCCTCTAGTGCCACCGGGTGAGACTCCTGAAATTCCAAGCAAGGGTGACAGTGGTGAAGACAAAGGAGCTGACTTGACAGAAGATCTCTTCAACAGCTACTTTTAATAAGTGTAAGTTTGTAAGGTGGTGGAATGGCTGTGAATGTACAATGTACTGTAGGTTCCCAAAATTGTGGAGTTGAGTGTTTTGGCAACAACTAGGGAGCTGATACTCTGCAATATTCAGTCAAAGGCTGCTTGAAGAGTTAGCCTTTTACATATCCCCACCTTGGTGATCCTGCTTTGTTTGTTTCAGCCTCAGTGCAATTGTAATTTCCTTTCCAGATACTTGCTGTGGAGTTTGTGGAACAGGTATGCTTTCAAGCCTTTACTTCTTGTTTTGTCTTTTGTACAGGTACCTTCAGAATGACATCCTCATGTGGACATTTCAGAGTTGTTACATTGACAAGTGTCTCATGCATTTCTGACATACAAGGTGAACTTGGATAGTTCCAGATAATGTATGTCACAGATTTAAGGTGTATGAGATGTGTGCCAAGGCAGCTCACACAGTTTTTGGGTGGAAGGTCTGAAGTGCAGGTTGGACTTGTTTTGTGTGCCTTTTGAACCAAACCAATTGCATCATATGTGTCATCATATTGATATGAAATAGGTAGTCATCAATTGAGAGCAAGGCATTCAGCCTTCACATTGGCTAAACACTCTTCTTGTATGACCTGCATGATGCTGTAGATGTTTTTCATCATTGCAGGCCATAGTGCCTGTGACACACTGATATGTTTGTGTCATACCACCAGAAGTATGGTCATTGGATAATGATGGACCTGTGATCACGGACTGTTGTACAGCTGTCTGTTTGTGCCATAGTTTATGTGATGGTGGATTAGTCTGGTGTGGTATGTGATAAGGCTCAAGTTGGTGACACCATCCACTTTTCTGTTTGCCTATTCTACTTGACAATGTCTGACAAGGCCCTTCCTTCTGTGGTCTGGAGGGCAGTACCTTGGTATTTGTACCTTGACTCAATATGAGTCAACCATTCTTGGTTATAACAGTCCAAACATTTCAACAGCCTATGTCAGCCTATGATAGGAGTCACCATTAGTCAGTGCACTGTGAATATGTCTGCTGCCCAGACACTTGTAGAAATGTCTGTGTGTGTTGTGGTAGTAAACCTTAGCAGGACACTGTACATGTAACATATCCCTCTTTGCATTAGTTTCTTGCGCTTTCCTCGTTTGCTTCACATCTCTACATAGTAAAAGGTGGGACAGGGGCAAGTAGACAATGAATTTGTGATAGGTGGATTTATTGAAAATATGAGCTGTAATAAAAATTGGGGCATGATGGAAAGGAAAAGTGAAGGCTTCAGTCATGGTGGCTAAAATCATTGGATTAGATGATACATGTTGGACATTTGGCCATACGCATGGTCATCCCTAGTCTTTTTGCCTCCTCCCTCCTGGTTTTTCTGACCTCTCGCTGTTGGCTCTAGGACTCTGAGCACTTTATCACTGCTGACCAGTGCTAAAGCGCAGGTGCTCTCCCATCTAAAGTTGGTATGATTGGCTTATACCTAATTGGCATATTTAATTTACCTATAAGTCCCTTGTACAGTGGTATGTCTCTACCCAGGGCCTGTAAATTAAATACTACTAGTGGGCCTGCAGCGCTGCTTGCGCCACCCACTGACGTAGACTTTCAAACCTGTCTCAGGCCCGCTAGCACAGGGCCTGTGTGCGCAATTTTCTGCCACAGGGACCTGGCATCTAAATTTACTTGCCAGGCCCAGAACTCCCCTTTTACTACATGTAAGTCACCCCTAAAGTACGCCCTAGCTAGCCCTATGGGTAGGGTGCCATGAATGTAGAAAGGCAGGACAGGTGCCATATTGCATGGCCTGTCCTGGTAGTGACAAACAGCCTAACTTGGTGTCTCACTGCTGTGAGTGCTGCCTTCTCATAGGATTGCATTAGAAATGCCCTGCTTTATGTGTAAAGGGTATTGTCTGATTTATGAGGGGTAGCGTAGGCGTGTTTGGTATGGTTGTGATGGTGATAATAAATACTGCTTACTGGTGTGGGTGTATTTTTTATTACTATCACAGAAATGCCACTTCTAGAAAGTGCGCATTTATCTGTGCTTATAATTCTGGTGTTTTGCAGCTTGACTCCAATCCACGTCTGGGCAGAGTGACAGTTGGGGCTTTGTGCATACTTTTCAGACAGCCTGTACACAGGGAGGGTGGAGGTGTCACCAAGGTGCATCTGCATGCTGAATAGTCTTCCTGGGCTGAGAGAAGGGAGAGGCGAGGCACACCTACATTTGTAAAGGCTGTGCCCTGGCCTCACACAATAGGGTCGTTAACCCCCCACTGATGTTTGGAGCCTGTGCTGAAAGGAGAGAGGGGGCACTCCCAGAACCAGTTGTAACTGGCTGGAACCTCCTCTCCCTGTCATTGTAAAACACTGTAAAAATGGACTATAAGTACAGGGGAATTTTCCCCACAATTTGATCATTCTTGGAACTTGAAACTGGACACAGAACGCTGATGAATGGACTCACCAGGAAACCTCCATGGACTGCTGCTGCTGTGCTGACCTGTGACCTGCCTGGTCACTAGGAGGAACTGCCACCATCTGCACCCCTTGTGCTGGCCTGTAGCTGGGCCCACCAGCCCTGTGCTCCTTCTTGTTTAGTTGTTCCCAGGGGCAGGGTGCTGTGGCCCCTGACCCCTGCAACGATCTTTTACCTCTTTGCCAGGAGGGAGCGCGAGGCGCCCCCCTCCCCCTTTAAAGGATTTCCCTGACTTGGGCCCCCCCTTGGAGAGGGCCGGTGGAGGCCCGGGGGGCCCCCCAGTGATCACGGGTCCCAGAAGGGGCCCGTCAAAAATTCAGAGAGGGTGCGTGCCGCCCCTCTCGGTCTGCCATGTTGAGGGAGGCCCCCGTTTTTGCGCAGAGGAGCGCCGGGGGCCCCATTAGTTGTGTTAGGCACTGGAAGTGCCTCCCCATCAAGACAGGTACTTTTAAATGGACCAATATGTTCCTAATCTAAAGTTCTTTCTACAGACTTTGCTATTATGATATATTGCCTACCTGTTCTATGATGCTTTTACATATGTGTGCACATGTTCCTTTTATGGGCGTGACTTGCTAATATGTTTCCCTAACTTGCCATAGGTTTTCTAATGTTCCTACTATGGGCGTTTTATGATATTCTTATGACAAGTGTTCTAATGTGATTACGTGTTTCCTGACTACTGCTTATGTTGCAGAATACTGAGTAACCTGTGTGTTATGTGTGACTACTGCTAGTTTGCAGAGTAACTAATGTGAAACGTTCTGACAACTGCTAAGGTAGCAGGATAGTACTATTATGTGATGTTGGTCTGATAATTACGTTGTGTACAATACAGTATATTTTCATATAATCTGGTGTTGTGTTTCCTTTGTGGTGGGGATATTGCGTCACAGGTGTGTGTGTGTTGTGCAAACGCTTTACACATTGCCTCCGGGTTAAGCCTCACTGCTTGTGCCAAGCTACCAAGGGGGTGAGCAGGGGTTATCTTGGACGTGTAACTCCCTTGCCCTGACTAGAGTGGGTAAGTTCTGCCTGGCTGAGGTGCATACCCTAGCCAACCAGAAACCCCATTTCTAACATTGGAAGTCAGCGGTGAGGATAGGACTTGCGCTTGCACAATACCATTGTGACCCAGTATTTCACTACAAGGATTGCGTTTAGACCATCACATGTTTGGCTTCTCTTAACTTTCTCTCTTTGGTCATTTTTTCTGTTTTCAGTTCTCACGCTTGGGTATTGTGATTGTCACAGTTGAGTTAATTGTACCTTTTCAAGATGGGGCTTACCTTTGATTTAGAAGACCTGCCGTTTTACACGCAGGGGGAATTAGAGAGGTTCTGTAGAGAGAGAGGGCTGCCTGTAGAAGGGGACCTCAGGAGATCTCTGAATTTATTTGAAAGGTTTGTGACATTTACCCAGGGAGGGAGTGTGCGTAGGGGGTACCCAGAGGACCCTGAGTGTAGCGAGGGTTCCCAATGGGAGGGCTCCCAGACCTCATCCCTAGAGAGTGGTAGAGAGACTGATCAGGAGGGTGAGAATGACCGGTTGGGGACGCCAGTTGACAGGGAAGGCCCCAGTGATAGGGAGTCCCTTGCTGGGTCCAGTGTAAGAAGCAGGGCTACCTCTCATTCCTTGACGCCTGATGAGCTAAGAGATAGGCGGGAAGAGAGGGACCTGAAGTTGCAGTTAGCGCGCCTAGCTGTTGAGGAGAGAAGGGCTGAGGTAGAGAAGACCTTAGTACAGGAGAGAATGGCAGAGGCAGAGAGGGCCTTTGCCAGAGAAAGACTTGCTCTAGAGCGCAGTCTGAAGGTTCTGGACTCACCAGCGCTGCAGGTGGAGTCCAGTGGTGGCAGCAATGTACAGTGCTGTAGCAAAGATGTTCCTCACATACCCATAGATCTGGTACCTAGGTTCCAAGAGGGGGGTGACATACGTCAGTGGTTAAAGGAATATGAGAGGGCTCTGGTAGAGCGCAGGATCCCTGAGAAGGATTGGGGAACTGGCCTAGGGAGTTTTATTCCTGAGGAGGGGAGGGATGCCCTACTGACTCTAGAAGAGAGTGACAGGGAGGGGTACTCCGCTGTGAAGAACGCACTGATTGTGAAGTATGATTTTTCCCCTGAGGAATACAGAAAAAGGTTTAGGGGTGGTAAGAAACTGTCCCACCAGTCTTGGGAGGAGTTTGTGGAGGATTGCTGCATTGCACTAGATGGATGGGTGAAGGGTAGCACAGTAAACAATTTTGAAGGGCTGTTTAATCTGATTCTCAGAGAGCACCTGTTTCGTTGTTGTTTTTCAGAGTTACGCCAACACTTGTCAGTGTGTGAGCTCTCTGACCCCAGGGAGCTTGCAAAGGAGGCAGACTTCTGGTTGCGTACCAGAGGGTCTGGTGTGGCATTAGGGGGTGTTCCCAATGAGAGTGGTCTAGGTGTTTCCCAACAAGGCGTGGTGGGAAAGGAATGGAGTGTCCCAGGTAGGTCCCAGTGGACTGGGATGGGTGAGGGACCCCATGTCCCGTCTCTGAGGAGAGGGAATGGGGCTGGGCTGAGGCCCAAGGTGCCCGAGATCCCGTCCCAGGCCCCTGAAGGTTCCATGAGTGAACGCCAGGAGGTGAGCCTAACCTGTGCCGTAGGGCCAGCTGTTCAGAAGGATCCCATTTTGTCATTAGGACTTAGGCGGGTGGCTGGTGATAGCGTTCCGCCGGTCCTGGTGTCTGGTAGTCTCGCTCTACAGCGGAGGAGGCGGAAATCCAGGCATAGGGTTGAGAGGGGGCTGCGGGCCCCGGTGGAGAACCTGAAGGGTCAGGGGTCAGCTCTGAGAGCAGAGCCCCCCAGGAATGACCTTGGTGAGACCATTTCTGGGCTGGGGGGAATCCAGACTCTGTCCGATGGGCAGAGGTCAGGAGACCTGCGACAGCCAGACTCTTGTGTGGCCCTTGGGGAAAGTGTTTCCCTGGTGGGGGTAGGTGTGCCCCCCAGGAAGTCCTGGTGCGCCAGGCAATGATTCAACCACAGGGTGGTGACTCTGGGTTGGATGACCAGGTTCAGGGGGTAAACTCTGACCTGATGGGGAGTACGTGTGCTCCCAAGGAAGTCCTGGTGCGCCAGGCAGTGGTTCAACCGCAGGGTAGTGACTCTGGGTTGGATTGCCAGATTCAGGGGGTAAACTCTGATCTGGTAGGGGGTAGGTGTGCTCCCAAGGAAGTCCTGGTTCGCTGGGCACTGGTCCAGTCTAAGGGTGTCGTCCCTGGACTAGATAGACAGGTTCAGGGGGTAAACTCTGATCTGGTTAGGGGGGCGGTTAGTGTGCTCACCCCCCTGTGTGAAACTTCTGGTGGCTTCTCCCGAGGTGGGGAGACGCAGGACTCTGGAAGTGGGGTTCAGGGAGGGGGAAGCCCACCCCGGACCCCGGTGCAACCCAAGGGTGTCGTCCCTAGGTTGGGTGGTCAGTCGCCAGGTAGTGATCCTCGGCTGGCGAGAAAGTTGTGCAGGGCTGCTGTACCCAGCACCCAGGCAAGTGTGGATTCTGGTGATACCCCTCCTAGGAGAGGAGGGCGGTATCCTACAAGGAGGGGTAGAGGGAGGAGAGCCTCGCCTCTAGCCCCTGTAGAACCTATGGGTGAGGACCCTAGGTTGGTGGATCAGTGGCAGGGTAGAGCCCCTGAACTGATCGGAAATGGAGTGGAGACAGGTTGCTTTGCACCTGGGGCTACCGCCCCCCACTCATTATGGTTTCAGAGACCAGAGGCTCCTAGATGGCCTAGGGCCTGGTTCTGGCCATTGGCAGCTAGAGAATCCCCGTGGGTTGGTCTAGGCTGCCTGGGACGCATTGACAGAGAGACCCCAGTGGAGTCAGGAAGGCGTAGAACTGGTACATGCCCCTGCTGTTGTGGGCCTGGGTCCTTGTTCTATCGCCCCAATCAGGAAAGTACATCAAGGTATTGATTGTTCTCCCCTGGATTTTGGCTGGTAGGGGGTTGTGTTGGACTTTTGGCCATACGCATGGTCATCCCTAGTCTTTTTGCCTCCTCCCTCCTGGTTTTTCTGACCTCTCGCTGTTGGCTCTAGGACTCTGAGCACTTTATCACTGCTGACCAGTGCTAAAGCGCAGGTGCTCTCCCATCTAAAGTTGGTATGATTGGCTTATACCTAATTGGCATATTTAAATTACCTATAAGTCCCTTGTACAGTGGTATCTCTATACCCAGGGCCTGTAAATTAAATACTACTAGTGGGCCTGCAGCGCTGCTTGCGCCACCCACTGACGTAGACTTTCAAACCTGTCTCAGGCCCGCTAGCACAGGGCCTGTGTGCGCAGTTTTCTGCCACAGGGACCTGGCATCTAAATTTACTTGCCAGGCCCAGAACTCCCCTTTTACTACATGTAAGTCACCCCTAAAGTACGCCCTAGCTAGCCCTATGGGTAGGGTGCCATGAATGTAGAAAGGCAGGACAGATGCCATATTGCATGGCCTGTCCTGGTAGTGACAAACAGCCTAACTTGGTGTCTCACTGCTGTGAGTGCTGCCTTCTCATAGGATTGCATTAGAAATGCCCTGCTTTATGTGTAAAGGGTATTGTCTGATTTATGAGGGGTAGCGTAGGCGTGTTTGGTATGGTTGTGATGGTGATAATAAATACTGCTTACTGGTGTGGGTGTATTTTTTATTACTATCACAGAAATGCCACTTCTAGAAAGTGCGCATTTATCTGTGCTTATAATTCTGGTGTTTTGCAGCTTGACTCCAATCCACGTCTGGGCAGAGTGACAGTTGGGGCTTTGTGCATACTTTTCAGACAGCCTGTACACAGGGAGGGTGGAGGTGTCACCAAGGTGCATCTGCATGCTGAATAGTCTTCCTGGGCTGAGAGAAGGGAGAGGCGGGGCACACCTACATTTGTAAAGGCTGTGCCCTGGCCTCACACAATAGGGTCGTTAACCCCTCACTGATGTTTGGAGCCTGTGCTGAAAGGAGAGAGGGGGCACTCCCAGAACCAGTTGTAACTGGCTGGAACCTCCTCTCCCTGTCATTGTAAAACACTGTAAAAATGGACTATAAGTACAGGGGAATTTTCCCCACAATTTGAACATTCTTGGAACTTGAAACTGGACACAGAACGCTGATGAATGGACTCACCAGGAAACCGCCATGGACTGCTGCTGCTGTGCTGACCTGTGACCTGCCTGGTCACTAGGAGGAAC